>NC_062973.1:3176925-4554425 GCF_023078275.1 Leguminivora glycinivorella
CAGAAATTATGCTTTAGTGGTCTAAGTTCTTGAGGCCTAGACTAAGATTTATGTACTCAACTACTCATATTGCATTCATAAATAATTTAGTATCCAGTAGGCCTAGCGCATGCTTGCGCGAGAGTATGTCGCCGTATAGATGACGTCTTCTTCTAACTGTATTAATGACATAAGGACGGGTAGTCTATCTCGCGGTGACATATTCTCGCGACAATCATGTGCTAACCCAGCTGAGCATTTGCATTGCAAGACAAAAATAACGGATGATAATTAGTTGTCAAAGCGGACCCCAGGCTCCCATGAGCCGTGGCGAATGTGGATAACAAAAGGAGAAAAAAAAATCTATTTCGGTTTTGTAAACATTGGCTGTATTTTCTTTACTACGTACATTCAACCAATTGGAACCCTATAGGCCACTCTACAACCATGTCAAAATGACAAGCAGTAAGAGATTCCTTACTATCTGATTTATAACGTCACTATGACATAGTTCTACAGTGGCCTGTTCCAATTGGTTGACTGTACGTATTTCTTTTGCATTAAGTACATATTTTCTCGTCTGCAACATTCCTAAACGTACATTATTAATAGTCGTATACAATATTATTATTGTATACGACTAATTTATCTCTAAACCCAAAAATTATTATTATTGTATAAAGTATTATTGTATAACCTAAAAAATATTGTATCATCATCCTCCTTGCGTTATCCCGGCATTTGCCACGGCTCATGAGAGCCTGGGGTCCGCTTTAACAACTAACCCCAAGATGTGGCATAGGCACTAGTTTTTACGAAAGCGACTGCCATCTGACCTTCCAACCCGAAGGGTAGACTAGACCTTATTGGAATTAGTCCAGTTTCCTTACGATGCGATGTTTTCCTTCACCGAAAAGCAACTGGCAAATATCAAATGAAAAACTCATTGGTGCGAGCCGGGGTTCGAACCCGCGACATCCTAAAAATTCTTGTATATGACTAATAATTTATCTATAAATCTAGTATCAAACCCAAACTTCAACAAATTAGCCTCAACCGAAAGGTGTACGAGTCTCTAACGTAAATTAACAGGCTTAATCAATTAAGTGGAGGTGATAACGTAATTGGGCGCGATCGGAGGGCAGACGGGGAATGACCTGACGCGGCTTTAGATTAAAATGTTGGTTAACATCGTTAGGTAATATGGCACTTACGGCGATTAAGTATTGGGGTGTTTCCGAATGCACAAACGCTCACGATAATATCTCTTTCGTAGCTATCTATCTCTATCGCTCTTGCGTATTGGCGCGACAGAGCCAGCGGCCTTTCAATCGGCGTCTGTCGTCGTAAAAATGCCGTTCGGCTAGCAGGCCAGGGTGCGTAGCCGAATGGCTCACGAAACGAAACGCTCGTAGACATCTGTCTCTATCGCTTTTGCTTATTACCGCAACAGAGCCAGACTACCTTTAGCGGCGTTTCGTTTTCGTTTCGCGTCGCAGAAATGACATTCGGCTACGGCAACAGGTCGCCCACCAAAATCGAGCTAATACTCGCTTTTGGTAGTTTTGGTGGGACTCAGAATCAGACTTTTTTTCGTTTGAGGGAAAATATAACAAATTATGAGTTCATTTCAATGTCTTATCCCTTTACCACAGAATATATAATAGTACAAGTACAGAAGGCCCACTGCTTTGATGTTTCCGAAATGCCGCCTTTTTAAATACCTACAACATTCTTACAAAGAAACGAGCCGCACGTGCGCGGCGTCCGGTGATAGGGTTACCAATGGATCCAAACGAATTAATACTCACATTAAATGTTATATTATTATATTCAAGTCTTGAGTTCTTTCTAGGTATATACGCTGTATTTATATATTTTTGTTCAAGGTTCCAACATCACAAGCCTTATTGAACTTTTCCGTGGGACTTAATCAGTAGTAGATCTGTATAAAAATGTCTTTTGGTATTTATTTTATTCAATATGTCTATTTAACTAAGTATTATTAGCCATTCCACCCGCGGACATCGCTTAAAAAACCTCGCGACGTAAAGTAACAATAGAAAGTGCGAACGTGCATTCCGTGAGAATGTGCGCCACCCCTGAGTAGGCCGCGAACTCGCGGCCGCCAGGATATACTTGTAGCGTGGCGATAGGATCGCGGAGTGAGCCGCCCCTGCTTTTACTCTAATAATGCGCAACTGTCTTCAATAATTATTGAAATGAACCTTACGAATTCTTACCCAAATACTCTACAATTCAAAATTCTAAGGTAAAACAGCAAAAATGTATGGAACATCAAAAGTTCTATCATTCAATGTGAGAGATATCTGGTAAGTACCTCTACCTAGGTACAGTGAACTACAAAAGTGCATGGCGAATTTACCAATGAAATCATAATTTCTCCATGCAATTTTGCACCTCAATGTACTTACCTAATATTACTAGCGACTAGCGACCTCTGTGTCCTTTCTTGTCTTTGTGACAAACGTAGGAGACAGTTCCCCCGTGTCAAATTGTCAATATCATGTCAGAACTTCCAGTTATTGTATTTAGGGGACGTGGGGGACATTTAGATCGGTCTGCAGATCCAATTCAACTATTGTCTATTAAGTTTATCAGGGCACAGAATGGTGCTGTATGGATCTTAGATACATTTTATCATTGAATAAGTAGGTTATAGCTTTATATTAATATATTTTATAGGCGAGAGGCTGGCAACCTGTCATTGCAATGTCACAATTTTCGTTTTCTTGCAACCCCTTATGTGCCAAAAGTAGCACTGAAACTTGAGTAGTTTCATGTGCTCTGACTACCCCTTTATGGGATACAGGCGTAATTGTACTTATACTCTGTCATCCAAGTTTGTCAGTAAATAAGAACAAAGAAAACTATATGCATCCTTTTCTTTAGGGTGCTAGAGAAAAGGATACCTATAGTTTTCTTAGTTTTTATTTACTGACAGACTTGTTTGACAGAATATAGTTAAGACATTACAGCCTGGCAAAAAATAGTCTAAAATAATAGTGGCGCCACCGTCTATGTAAATCGACGTATGTGGCAACTATTTTGACAGATTTGACACTTTTCAATGAGAATAGTCAAGTGTTGCTATGATAAAAAACCGGCCAAGAGCGTGTCGGGCCACGCTCAGTGTAGGGTTCCGTAGTTTTCCGTATTTTTCTCAAAAACTACTTAACCTATTAAGTTCAAAACAATTTTCCTAGAAAGTCTTTATAAAGTTCTACTTTTGTGATTTTTTTCATATTTTTTAAACATATGGTTCAAAAGTTAGAGGGGGGGGGACGCACTTTTTTTTCCTTTAGGAGCGATTATTTCCGAAAATATTAATATTATCAAAAAACTATCTTAGTAAACCCTTATTCATTTTTAAATACCTATCTAACAATATATCACACGTTGGGGTTGGAATGAAAAAAATATCAGCCCCCACTTTACATGTAGGGGGGTACCCTAATAAAACATTTTTTTCCATTTTTTATTTTTGCACTTTGTTGGCGTGATTGATATACATATTGGTACCAAATTTCAGCTTTCTAGTGCTTACGGTTACTGAGATTATCCGCGGACGGACGGACGGACGGACGGACGGACGGACGGACAGACAGACAGACATGGCGAAACTATAAGGGTTCCTAGTTGACTACGGAACCCTAAAAATAGTTTAATTTCTACTCTGTTTTGCCATGCTGTACAGCTTTTTTGGTGGCTACTTGAAAGCCTTGGATAGAAGACGTCTAATAAAATCGCCGTCAATAGAAATTGTCAACAATGTAAACAAACCGTTCTACAAAATATCAATATTCTAGCACAATTTTACCATTTTGAAGGTTGAGGATCATAATGTGATATGAATTGATTAAACAACACATTATATTTAGCCAGTATCTGATGAGTTAGAATGGAAATTAAAAACATTTTGACTACAAGGTTTGTTTATACGGTTCACAAATTCTATTGACGGCGACTTTTTGTAAACTTTGCGTTGATTTGAACCGAATACAGTAAAGTTCTTTTATTTAGTAACCGTCATACATATTTTGGTAAAATTACGTGTCGCCATTTTGTTATTGCAAGTAATATACACAATTACCTCAGTGATTCTGTTAGAATTTGTATACGAATATTACGAATCGAGAATGAAGTACAACGAATATTTACAGAAAAATAAGCTATTGTTACATCCAAGTTACCATAATGTTATTACTTCATAATGACGCAATGAATACATGAAACACACCTAAACTAATATCGGCTATTAGAATACCTATAAAATGCTTATTCATATGTACGTGATATTAACACATTTGTAAAATGTAATTTCTATTTTATTTCATAACCTATTACGGATATATTTATACTAGTATTTCATTGCATTACCAGCAAAACAAATACTTATTATGAAAAAAGTACCTAAATAATATGTAGTTAACGAATGAAAATTCCGATAAATGATAAAGCAAAATATTCAGTTATATAATTTTTATCGCAAATTCACGTAACTGTAATTTATGACTTTAAAAATGTATAATTTACGATATTTTAGCACTGGCTGAATGATAAACATTGGTGTAAGTTTTTATTCCATATTTATTTAATGATTACAACTGATAAGCCATTGGATTTAAACATAATGTTACACTAAACACAATAAGTTAGAATTACTTATTTTTATTATTTAGATTAAAGATTTATTCTATGATTAATCCCTCACAAGTATTGATTATTGTTGAATTAAATGTAACCCTTCCATTTTCGGTGGTTGCTTTAGAAAAAAATACTTCTTTAGATTCGACAATACTGTTTTACCCTTTTGAAATGCCAAATAAAAATAGAAAAGAGCAGGAATTGCCCATGTTTCGCTGTATCGTAAAAAAGATAAAACTGGCAAGCTTCCTTAGCAACCAATAAAAATAACCGCCTACAACGACCCTAACCTCTAAACAATTTGCCCCGCACCTGCGCACGCGTTCCCATCGCGTGGCAGTAGACGAGTTGAACACAGAACGAAACCAGTGTAACTTCTGAACCTTGACAGTTGACATCCATAAGTGGTATGCTTCTCCACTATAAGAGCGATAAAGCAAAAGAAGGTCGGCTTCTTAGACATAAGTATCATAACGCCGCGTCCACAGTATAATAAAGAGTACTATCGTACAGTATGGCCACTCCCGCTCCCCGCTGAAAGTGCCGCCCACCCCCCTCGGTTACCTCACAGTTACCGCCTGTCAAAAACACGAACAGTCGACATGTCATATCTCACTCATACAAGCATGGTACGCTTAGAATGTGTGCTAGGAACGCGCCTCTTTCATAATATTTGATCGCCAGTGTCCGAGATGTGCCGCGGCTTGTGTGGACGACGGGCACGCGACGGCGATGCGATGCGGCGCGACGAAATCAAACCTTCGATCTCAATGGAAGTGTCTTAAATGGGCGACGTCGATAAAGTATCAATGATAGGCGATGCGATGCGCCGTGACCGCCGTCCACGCAAGCCACAACGTAAGACACCACCTTGGTTCGATTGTCTTTCTTTATAAGTATTTCTCCGATTCGGGCGTCAGCGTCATCGAGAATGACACGATCCTTAGGATACTCTTCTAAACGTTCAATATTTTATATATGAAAATCGAATAGGATTACGTTTTGCGTCTTCGATATTTTTTGCACTATAATTACAACAGGCACTGGGAGGACAATGTGGTAACAGATCTGCGTCAGCTTCAAGTCAGTGACTGGCAAGACTGGCTGCGCAGGATCGGGACAGGTGTCGATCATTCCGGAGGCCAAGATTCACTTTGGATCAGTGATTTCACTGAGCCAAAATAGTTAGAATTTTACAACGCTTTTTAATCGCGGATTCTCTACTTGGCTTCTTGCTTACGTTATCCCATCATTTTACAACGCTTCACTGCTATTCTAACTTCTAACTTCATTTAATCCAAGATTTTACTTACCTATATTACTTACTGGTTCACTGATCGTTTAGAATCGCCAACGCTTCATAACCACCATAATAACACAGGCGCGTGCCAAACTAAATGTCACATGTAACGTTACAACCCCCCACTGTAACCTGACCCATCCCCCCAAAGTTCCTCAAAACGTTCCTTCATACCCAACAGTCCATCTTATACTGGTCTCTCTAATAGCTAATTATCTTTTTTAAGTCAAAGGACATTCGTTATGCTAATTTAGTAATTAGAGTTGCGGAAAAAGGAGATTAGGATCTAAATAGTTATAATTAGAGTGATTGAAAAGTACGTAAGTTACTATAGTATTATAGTATTTTTTTAACGAACTTGTGACAGAATATCATCTGAAAATGTATGAGGCTTTTTAAATTAAATGTAGGTTCAATTGGGACCGATGATCTTACAGGAATATTATTTGTATTCATTTTTTTTGTCATGATTATTAGTAGCTACATAAAAGTATTCCAGTACAATGAAACCGTGCCAGCCCGAGTATTTAATCAGGGTAGAGAGAGATATCATTTTGGCGTCCCTGTTTAAAAAACTTTTTCACTAAAAAAATCTTTAGGAAAATCTTTTTTTTTTACATTTTGCTTTTTGGCGCCCCTCCTAGTATTTGGCTGCTCTATTCGCTCTACCCTAGATCCGGCCCTGCATGAATCTCTGCTAGAACATTAAAAATAGTACATTACGATACAAGTGCGTAAAAAAGGACCGAAGGGAGTGTTTTAAATCGACACGAGTTACGAATTTCTTTTTCGCACGTGTATCGTGCGACGTTTTTCAGTACAGATGAGCCTCCGAAGTTTCGACCTGGCATATAATGAACCACTTCTAGCACTAGTGCGTAAAAAAAACACCATCTCTACTGAAAAATATATTTAGTGTAATCCTGAATGCTAACTAAAATTAACATTGTTTGCATCAAGTATGGAAAATCAGAAGGAAATTAAAATATGTAATCTAATGTGGTGTTTCCTCAACCGGAATAAATTATTAGGTCATTGGCATGAGGAGTACCTATCTATTTAAATATGATATATATTATATTTTTTTTTAAGTTTAATTTTAGATTTAATAGTTTAGTTTTATTGTAAGATAATTTTATGTCCCTAATGTTTTATTATAAACAGCTATCTGTTTTAGAAAATTAATAATAAAATAAATAATAAATATTTAAATATGATTAATTCTATTGATAACGAGTACAACTACTTTGTCACGTTTATTTCCAGTTTTTGCTAGGTATGTTATATTATATTTCTAGATAATCACTTATGAGCAAGAAGAAAATAACGAAATATTATTACGTAGGTAGGTATCATCATGTATAAAATACAGGGTGTAAACCTAATACGGGCGAACCTCTTAACGGTGGTGAGTATATGACATAAAAAATTGAATTAGATAACTTTTACTTAAAATTGAAATATTTTTTTTATCCATACAAATTAATTCGGCCCGCAACGTAATGCAAATACACTCGCGTTAAACGCTCGTTGACAGTTGTCATTGATTGTCATCGCAACCACGTTTACAGTACATTGCTGCTGGGAAATTCTTCAAAAATTAATTATGGGCTGAAAATTAAGAGTAACTCAAAAACACCTCTTAATTAATGATAACAATATTGAATTATATGCCTGGTTTAAAATACTACCTGACCTGTGTGCGTAGCCGTATACACAAGCGCTCACGATAATATCTTTTTCGTAGCTATGTATCTCTATCGCTCTGGCATATTGGCGCGACAGAGGCACAGAGTCAGACTACCTTTCGCGGCGTTTCGTTTTCGTTTCGCGTCGCAGAAATGCCATTTGGCTACGCACCCTGATTATACTAAAGATACATACAAGGATCTACCACTTTAAACTCCACTGAAGAACTAGAGATTTTTTTTTAAATATGCTTTGCCTTTTTCGAAGCCAGCTCTCCGTCTATCTTCAAAAGCTTTTAAGACTACAACATTGTATAAAAACTACAAGGAATCCTATTTTTCCTTATAATAGATGAGGAAATGGTATATAACATTACTCTATCTACTTATGTGGAACATTTTCCATTTGCTTACTGTAATGGTATGAGTTACACTTGTCATGTCCGGATTCCGCGGTGTAAGATGTCATGAAGCCATGCAGAAACAAGATTTGCATAGCTTTTCTTCGTGTGTATTACCATCCATCATCATTATAAGTTCACCACCCCTTTTCTTCCCGTGGGTATCGTAAAAGTCGACTGTAGGATATGGATTAAATTGTGGCGTAGCGTAGGCGAGAGGTTGGCATAGATGGCCCTCTGAAGTTTCGACCCGACAAGAAATAAACCACTTTGTGGGCAAAAAGCAACATCTGTACTAAAAAAACTAATTAAAATGGTACCAAAACTTATAAATTGAAAAAATTTTTTTTTTTTTTAGTATGAATAGGTAGACGTTTGACCACGATCACACCTGATGGTAAGTGATGATGCGGTCTACGGTGGAGCACGCTTACCTATGAGATACCTATTCACTCTTGCTTTAAAGAGACCTGGATTGTACTCATGCGGAAACACAGACTCAGGCAGAGCATTCCACTCCTTGGCGGTTCGCAAAATAAATGTTGAAGCGAAACGCTAAGTGTGTATTTTTGGAATATTAACCGTGAAATGCCTAATAAATGAGTAGACTAGGTAAAATTCGTACAATACGTCATTATTTGAGCTATTTTACTGTTATCATCATCCTCCTTGCGTCATCCCGGCATTTGCCACGGCTCCTGGGAGCCTGGGGTCCGCTTTGACAACTAATCCCAAGATTTGGCGTAGGCACTAGTTTTTACGAAAGCGACTGCCATCAGACCTTCCAAACCGAAGGGTAACTAGACCTTATTGGAATTAGTCTGGTTTCCTCACGATGTTTTCCTTCACCGAAAAGCGACTGGCAAAACATCAAATGACATTTCGCACATAAATTCCGAAAAACTCATTGGTGCGAGCCGGGGTTCCAACCCGCGACCTCCGGAACGAATGTCACACGTACTTACCGCTAGGCTACCAGAGCACATATTTTACTGTTATATGGTTTACTAAAATTACTAAATAGATTTTCTACAAATCACCTTACTTTGCAATTCAAACATTAGAACGGTTCATAAAATGCACGACGAATGCGAATTTAAAACCAGCCAAAATGTAAAATAGGTGAATTCGTTTAAATTTGCCATTTATGCTTCGAATATAAAGTGCCATTGTTTTTAAAATTCACACGCATATGTAATGGTATTTATAGGAATGATTCCATCCAGATGTTTTGCAAAAAGGTCACATTAGAATGAAACTTGAGTCTGCCATATGTTATACAATGAACTTACATTATAATAACAAAAGTCGTCATATTAAGTCTGTGCAAATATTTTCAATTTATCCTCGTAGAAAATGGTTCTCCTAGAACTTAATGTACCTATTTAATGTAATTTAACTATTTTTTAAATCTAGATTAAAACAAGAAAATAAATTCAAGGCATTTTTGCAACGCTGCCCTCTGAGGTTATTGATTTCAAATTCATTTAGCATTTTTTAGAGATATTGTGGTCCAAAGAGGTAATATTTTGTTAAAGAATAATCATTTTTTTACAACTTTATTGCACATGATCAGGGGCGGCTCACTCCGCGATTCTATCGCCGCGTTACAAGTACATCCTGGCGGCCGCGAGTTCGCGGCCTACTCAGGGGTTGCGCGCGTTCTCACGGAATGCACGTTCGCACTTTCTATTGTTACTTTTCGTCGGGAGGTTTTTTTAAGCGATGCCCGCTTGTGGAATGGCTAATAATACTTAGTTAAATAGACATATTGAATAAAATAAATACCATAAGACATTCTTACTTAGATCTACTACTGATTAAGTCCCACAGAAAAGTTCAATAAGGCTTGTGATGTTGGAACTTGAACAAAAATATATAAATACAGTATATATACCTAGAAAGTACCCAAGACTTGAATAAATAGTATAACATTTTATGTGAGTATTAATTCGTTTGGATCCATTGGTAATGGTAACCCTATCACTGGACGCCGCGCACGTGCGGCTCGTTTCTTTGTAAGAATTTTGTAGGTATTTAAAAAGGCGGCATTTCGTGAACATCAAAGCAGTGGGCCTTCTGTACTTGTACTATTATATATTCTGTGACATAATACAAAAATGTACATATCTCGGACTTAATGTTACTAACTAGGCGACTAAACAGACTATTTCTTAAAATTCTAAAAAAAAAACACTACTGACATTGTTTTCATTGAGACATTTTTTGCTGTAAAGAAAACATAATTTACTGAATAAACCTCAGTAAATAAACAAAATATTTATCTCAAATGGCTCCTAAGCGACGGGTAACAATTTAGAGAAATTCTGTATTGAAATCATGGAAATTCTGTACTAAAATTAATAGGTACCGTTAATGAAACAGATTACATTAGCTCACATTTCAAATACAAATACTTCTACCTTGACCGCTGGCATACCGCCCAGAATTTAGCCCGTGCAGCTGAAAACCGCTGCCAAAACGTTATTACCTTAGTCATATTGTCGATTTTCCAATAAAGCCCTATCTAGAACTAGCTATTTGGTCTCCCTCCAAGAACCTGGATTAGAATCTCAAATCTCGACATTGAAAGTTTAGATTTTATGTTAAATATACATGTGTCCCACTTCAAGCTGAAGTGGGATTGGGCGGGACACGTCTGTCGGATGCATCCGGAGAGATGGGCCAAGGTAGCGACCGAATGGGTGCCACAAATTACCAGAGGCCGAGGTAGACCAAAGATGAGATGGCGGAAAAACCTGGACTCATTTTGTGGCGGCTGGCGAGAGCATGCACAGAGCCGTGACGAGTGGCGGAAAACAGGGGAGGCCTTTTCCCAGCAGTGGAACACACTATAGGCTATTAAAAAAAAAATACATGTGTATAGGAATGTGACCTATTTGGCAAAGGCTAGCAAAATTCTGAGTTACTATTTGGTGCATTTCAGAGATGCTATATGCAATAGAAACATTCATTTCATAGAAAAACGGAGCACTATTTCGAACAATGGAACGTGAAATATTAGTTGCATGAATTGTTTTCTTTTCTGGCATATTTGAGGTT
Organism: Leguminivora glycinivorella; assembly: GCF_023078275.1. Taxonomy (NCBI): domain Eukaryota; kingdom Metazoa; phylum Arthropoda; class Insecta; order Lepidoptera; family Tortricidae; genus Leguminivora; species Leguminivora glycinivorella. Next base: position 3,188,025 of record NC_062973.1, read on the forward strand.
TTTAACCTGTCGTTGCAGATTTTGACAATTTCAATGGCCTTATTACGCATTATTTTACAACAGTGAACTTAGTCTTTATAGACCGTCAACCAAACCTTGTCACTAGAAAAAGGCGGTAAATTTGAAAAATCGCGGGCTAGCAACACTAGTTTTGAAAATCGGTGGAAATTCGCGTGTCATTTGTATCTTATCTGTGGAAATCTCCACCCTACCAAAAAGAGAAATAACTAGCACATATCTGTCCCTTTTTAATACATTATCTAATTCGTAAGGAAGGAACGAGCCCCTTGAAAAAAAAATATCTGTGGCTGTTCGACGTACATTGCTGGTTTTTGTTCGTTTCATAGGGATACCATACTTTAGTTTGATGTACATTGCTACTGCCAAAATTTGGTTGACAGGCTATAGTAAATTTGAATATTTTTTTAAGAAGATTTTCTATTGGTAGGTATTGTTTTGTTACCAAACTTTGTTAACTCAAATTTTGTGCTACCTCGTCTATTTCACGCAAAATATGCACATTGGTTGTCGACTTGCGGAAAATGCCCAATAAAACCAACTAAACTAATTCAAATTCTTTTTTTTTTTTACATTTACAATCTAAGTCAGGCATCTTCAAGGCGAGCTCACTCCATCGTAGGCCACGTCTTTGCCTTTGGCTAGTCTGTGGCCAAGAGTAAGCCCATTTATAATAATAATAATAATCTCAGGAATTACTTCCTTAACAACGAGTGCGGGATGCATCGTGATGTGGTGGCAGTGGACGGAAACCTCACGCCGCTCTCCTTGGCGAAAGAGAACTGGCGCAAACCTGTGGTACTAAATACTGCGGACCGCAAGGCGGTATGGGAAAGCAAGCAGCTACACGGGCGGTTCTACAAGGCCCTCACGGGACCCGATGTAGATCTGCTCGCATCGGTGAACTGGTTACGATTCGGGGACCTCTTCGGAGAAACCGAGGGTTTTGCCTGTGCAATTGCGGACGAAGTTATGATGACGAACAACTACCGGAAATATATCCTGAAGGACGGTACGGTCGACATTTGTCGGGCATGCCGCCGTCCCGGAGAGTCACTCAGGCATATTATTTCCGGTTGTTCTCATCTTGCTAACGGCGAGTACTTGCACAGACATAATCTCGTAGCCAGGATTATTCACCAGCAACTTGCTCTTCAATACGGCCTTGTGGACCGCGAAGTACCGTACTACAAGTACTTACCTGCGCCAGTTCTCGAAAATGGTCGTGCCACGCTCTATTGGGATCGATCTATTATCACTGACAGGACTATTGTAGCCAATAAGCCTGACATTGTGATAATAGATCGACTGCAACGCCGGGCAGTGCTCGTTGACATCACCATCCCCCATGATGAGAATCTCGTGAAAGCCGAGAAGGACAAATCCAGTAAGTACCTAGACTTGACTCACGAGATAACCGCCATGTGGGATGTTGAATCAACGATCATTGTTCCGATAGTCGTTTCAGCGAACGGTCTCATAGCGAAGAGTCTCGACCAACATCTTAAGAGACTCTCGCTAGGTGGCTGGATCAAGGGCCAGATGCAGAAGGCGGTGATCTTGGACACAGCGCGGATAGTTCGACGGTTCCTCTCTCTGCAGCCCTAACCACCGGCAGCTTGGGCCCTGCCCCGCTGCTGGCGGCACCCTAGGTTAGGTTTTTTATAGTGTGTTTATATGTGTTTTATATTGTTTTGTAAGTGGTTTTGTATTTTACTTTTATATTCATATTATAAACAGCCTAGCCTAAGACTTGAAAGAAATAAAGGGAATAATAATAAAAAGTAGTTTGTGAAATTAGGCTCCTTTGATCGATTTGAATTTTGTCTGCGTTTTCTTTGTCACTGTTTCTTCATCGTCTACATCTATTTGTATTCTCATAAACATTTCATTCATCATCATCATCAATATTGTTTTGGTGCTGCCACAATTCCAACCATCAGAAATATTCTCTATAGGCCCCAGAGACCTATAAATGATTCCATTCCATTTTATATCCATTTTCTTTTCACAAATCAAACATACCGCTATCTTGACATGTTATGATTTGTGACCAACTAGAGACTACACCCAAAACACAGTTTTATTTGATCATACGTGAATTCTTTATCAGTTTTCATTTTGGCGTGAAATACTGCAATATTTGCGAGTTCCCAGCGATGGGACTCATTCGCTCTATTATTCATTGCCCCAAAGTAATGTGATTACTGACTCTGACAAAAGTAGCTCTTAACACCACGAAACAAAGTACAAACTTCGTATACATTTCAGGTGTTTTATTTCGTAATTTCGTTTGGCATTACTCCCAAACACGAATGGAGATGGGCACTCAATTTTATTATTTAAAAATGGTAATAAATCTACTTTTGAAACACAAAATTTTGTTGCTTATTCCTTGTGGTGTAAGATTGTATATTGCAGAAATTCTTCTGTAGCTTATTACTTTTCATTGCTGAAAGTTTCTTCAATGGCTGTTTTTCTTCGCTTTGTTTATTTCATTTGTTATTTTATGCCGTCCTAGTGTTTTGTTTTTGCATTATTAACCAACTTTGTTTTCATTCAAGCAGATTTTCTTATAGCTTCTGTATAAAGAAGGGTTTATTTTCTTATGCAGATTTAGTGTCAAGTTCTTTGCTTTGTAAGTTTTAATTTCAGAGTTCTAGTTGTATTCTTTTGTAGCGTAATTTGTGAAAAACGTTAAACTTAAACTATACCTTAGCAAGTACTAATAGTAATATATTGTTTGCTTTGATATTTAGAATAAGATGAAAAAGGTACATATTATTGTTGACCATTTAAAAGTGCGTATTGTAAGCCTATTTGAATAAACAATATTTTGATTGATTGATTGATTGAGTACCTATAATACCATGCGGAAAAGAGGAAGCTGGAAACGAGTGACGATCAATTAACACGGCCGTGTGTTTTAAACCGACACGAGTTACGTTTCTCTTCGCACAAGTATTATACGACGTTTTCCGTATAATATGGAAATTTGAAGTTTCGACACGGGCACATAAAGTACCACTTCTCGCACTAGTGAGAAAAAGTAGCACCATACCTACTGAAAATACTTTTCCTTTTCTCACGATTACCATAGTTACAGAAATCAAACCCATGACCTCATTTACACCGTTAATTGTACAGTAAACCTTCATAAGGATCTCAAGGCCCATCAGATCAAACAGATTTGCAGTCTAACCATCAATACAACTACGAATCTTGTTCCCCAGATATAGGTCCCATAACGTTCCACGCGTTTGAAGTAGCCATAGTCAAGTTACCGATTGTCGAAGTTATTGTAAGGGAATACAGTCCATTAATATTATAATCAATTTGAATTGGTATTCATTGATCGAGACCTGATTTGGTAAGTAGTACGATCTGTATATGGTACAATACGTGTATTAGAGCGTGTCTATTGTAGAATTTTTATAAGCCATTTGCAGTTTCGAAATCGTTGGGCACGATTAAGGATATTCAGGAAGTCCATAGATAAATAATGAAGCTATTATTTTACTAAATAACGGAATATACGTACAAAGTATAGGTACTACAAGGTTTTGTCAGGCCGACAGAAAATTCTCTTGAATTCTACAATTTTTTTAGAAGCATGAAAAAAGAGATCGTCCCATTAATGCAAATACCGACTAAGTGACTTTTTGACGAAATCGAGTTTTTAGCACCTATAGAATAAGGTTTTCAAGGGCTACAATATGTTAAAACCCATGTATTGATACGACGCTGCATTCAAAAGATAGCTTCCGCATAAAGTTACTTAATGGTCAATTTGTTGCATTATAAACTGCCAGAATGTAATATGAATATTTAATATAAACTTTTATGCTTTATCCGCCAAGTAGAACCTTTTAATGGTGTATAGTGTTTTTTTGCATTTAAACATTTTGTTAAAGTAGCCATCTTATGTTCTACAAAAAAGTTTAATGTGTACATATTTGATTTTTGCAAATAAAACTATCAACAAAATTCTTTATTTTAAGCCAGGCTAAATACACCAAATGTCTTTAAGATGTTTTTCCAGAAGATGTTTGTTTACAAACATCAGCAATTTCATTCTACCAAAAAGTTGTATAGGGACTATAATTGGTTTTGCATGTGGTGTGACGAAGGAAAGGATAACGGTCTATTACTGCAAATACCGACTATGTGTAAATAGGCGATTTTGAGATAATGCGGTTTGAAAGTTTGAAGGCACGTTTTATATGAAAACATGAAGAAATTTACGTTATGTGTATGGCATTTTAAACCCTATATTTTTTTGTTTACTACTTTGTCGTATATGTCGGATTTATAAGTAGATATTATAGGGGAAACCGAGCCGTCATCGTCCGGCTCGCTCAGGTCCTCCATAACAAAGTCCGGTTGGTTTTACGATTCACTATTTATTAATACGCCTAACAATAATACGCAATAATTAATCAAAACACAATCAGAAGTATCAGAACACAATAAAACACATAATCAAAACAATAATAAAGTGATTCAGGTGTGATACAGCTCACCAAAGGACTCGTTGACAGACCGGCGGCTCGAGCGAAAGTGCTCAATCCCCAGTTCAAAACAAGCACCTACCGGTTTGCCAACGGTCACCTGATCCACAGAATGATTACATAATATCGCCGACAGATGGCGCAGTCAACCAGCTATCAAGCTAAGTCGCTTGTCAACGTAAACAATCTATAATAATTTCACAGTTTGACGCTAGATGGCGCTCACAAAGGTTACAGTAAATAATAACAGATGGCGCTTTTATTAATAGCGCCGACATATATATATATTCAGAATGTATTTAGTTGACGATCAAATACGATTTAATGAAACAGTCGAATACCTACTTAGTTGGTTTTTCCTGTAGAAATAAATGTTTGCATATTTCTCTTCTTTATACATAATTACCCGCGGCTTCGCCCGCGTAATAAAAGTATTCATTAAGATTTTCATTTGGATCCTTAGGTTTCTCTGGTATATTTATCTGCGATTATTTCGATTGCACATAATACTTTTGCTTGCAATGATTGTAGAAATATTATATTGGAGTCGTGTTCAATGCGCGCAGCGACGTAGACGCGTTGACGAGTAATTAAAATAAATTGCGATTTAGCGCGGCTTGTAGCCGCGCTAACGATTTGACGCGATGGATCACTCCAAGTCGAGTCAACCCATCGTGAATGAATTCCTCGCCTTTCTACAACTGAAGAACAAGCTGTTGCTGGAAGGAAAGATGGATGCGGCTGCTGCTATGCAGATAAGTTCTCGTGCGTCGAGTTTTACCATCGAGGACATCTGCCAAGCGAAGCAAGTGCTGTGCCAGTCCCTGGGGATCGTCGGCACATATGTACCTCACCGGAGAGGTGATGAAACCGGGGAGAAGACCCTTCAAGACATTAAGAAGATCCTGAAGGAGTATGAAGACCGGATTCCGGAGTTTGTAGCGACGGATACCATCCTGCCGTCATGTGAATCATGTGATCCGGATCGTGTTGATATTCGCTGCTTGGTTAAGGAAATCGTGGCCCTTAAATCAAGTCTAGCGGAAGTTAAAGTTAAGTTTGAAGCCAGCCTAATCACAATAGCCGAATTACGCAATGAAGTCTCTACTTTGCGTAATGCTCCAATTCGGTCGGCGGTTTCAAATATTATTAATAATGATATTCGGACTGACACTAGTGCTAAGTCGGTCAGTATGCGCGATGCTGACACGCTGAAAAGTTCAGCACGTGCCGCCGCTCCGCGCGCGCCCCCCCTGCGCGCGCGGCTGCCCCCTGTGACCTCGAAACCACGTCAGCGTGATTATGCTGGCGTTGCAGCCGGTCAGCTCGTCGCAGCCAGCCGGGTCAATGCACCTAATAAGGGGTGTGAAGAACCACTGGAAGAAATTTCCTCCCGCGCTAAAGTAGATAAGGAGGGATTCACACTGGTGGAACGGAAGAAGAAGACGCGCAGGGCACCTCGTAAAACTCTGTGTGGCACCGCAGAGCCGGTTAATTCTGGTCTACGAGTTGCAACTCCGAGTAAGGCGCTCTACGTGTCCCGTCTTCATTACTCCGCCGTGGCTGACGAGGTGGTGGAGTACGTTCGCCGGAAGACTGGCTACACGCTGAGGGTGCACCAGCTACAGTCGCGTCACTATGTGCACTTCAGCTCGTTCGTAGTGCGCGTGCCGCGGCCGCTGCAGGACACCATCGCGAGCGCAGACTTCTGGCCGAAAGGTGTAGTTTTTCGGCGGTTCCGGGGCAACCTGCCGAATCCTACACCGGGGCTAACGACGCAACGGAGCCACGCTGTTCCGTCATCGCCCAAATCAATTGTTTAGTCATAATACTTTTTTCTTTGTAATGTTTTTTTTTTTACTGTTCTTATTTACTGTTTTTTTTTTAATTTAATTTCATGACGCATTGGATTATCTGTAATGTCATTGAAATATGTTTTCAAATAAATAAATAAATAAATAAATAAATAAATAAATTACACATCGACCACAGCGTAGGTAATTCTATATACGCTGGGGAAACCTTTATAAACATCCCACATAGCCCGTATTTCGACACTATATGATCGGTGGGTAAAAAGTACTTTTTTCTATTATCCCTTACAATTTTTTACATTTTGCTTATACTTATCGCAAACGTAATCTTCAAGCAAGCAAACAACGATCGTCTTAGAGCACTTTGATTGTAAGAGACCGCCGACCGATTATCCGTATCCCTCTAACGATACCCATATTATCCGTATCCGTATCCGTATCCGTATCCGTTTCCGTATCCGTATCCGTATCCCTATCTCTATCCCTATCGCTAACGCTATGGCTATCGCTATCCCTATCGCTATCCCTATCGCTATCCCTATCCCTTATCAAGATAACACTAAGTTCTCGCGCTTTGTACACATATTTAAAGTCACATACAGGTCGAAAGCGATTAATTAACATTATTTTTACCTTTTTTCCCAACGTTTCGGCCAGGTTGCACTGGCCGTGGTTGCGGAAGACTGACGTCCCAGCAAAATGTCACCGGAGATGTAAACAACACAAAACTACCCGATATTAATTTATATAAATGTTCGGGGTAGACAAATAAATATAATCTACCCGCATGTAATTATTTACGACATCACATTAGAAACCTCAAAAATAACAGTACTTCTCCACTATTTAATGGATGTTATTATACATATAAACCTTCCTCTTGAATCACTCTATCTATTTAAAAAAAACCGCATCAAAATCCGTTGCGTAGTTTCAAAGATTTAAGCATACAAAGGGACATAGGGACAGAGAAAGCGACTTTGTTTTATACTATGTAGTGATATCGCTATCCCTATCCCTTATCAAGATAACACTAAGTTCTCGCGCTTTGTACACATATTTAAAGTCACATACAGGTCGAATGCGATTAATTAACATTATTTTTACCTTTTTTCCCAACGTTTCGGCCAGGTTGCACTGGCCGTGGTCGCGGAAGACTGACGTCCCAGTAAAATGTCACCGGAGATGTAAACAACACAAAACTACCCGATATTAATTTATATAAATGTTCGGGGTAGACAAATAAATATAATCTACCCGCATGTAATTATTTACGACATCACATTAGAAACCTCAAAAATAACAGTACTTCTCCACTATTTTATGGATGTTATTATACATATAAACCTTCCTCTTGAATCACTCTATCTATTAAAAAAAACCGCATCAAAATCCGTTGCGTAGTTTCAAAGATTTAAGCATACAAAGGGACATAGGGACATAGGGACAGAAAAAGTGACTTTGTTTTATACTATGTAGTGATTATAACCCATTGTTTGTCTTAAATAAAGCTTCGTTTTTCATACGATGTTCTACAAACTAAATGAGTTTTTTCTGAAATATACCGGGTAATAATTATAAGTTAGCCAGTAAGCTAATATAGTCAGTAGTTTTTAAGAATATTGTACGCTCGAAATGGGCACTGTTGATACTGTATTTCCTGTATATCATACCATCTTATGTACACAGTTAACAATGAATAAACTTTACTTTACTTTACTTACTAGCATACCTACGGTACGAGTAGACTTCAGATGTCACAACTGTGTACCACTTCACCAACTGCAGTATTAAGTGGTTGAAACCACTCATGGTACCCTTTAGGTATTAAATCTCTGTCACAAAGGCTGAATAAAGTCTTGAGGACACTTAGGTGGAGTCGAGGCACGTCGAATCGAGCCCTGCATACATTTACAATGAACGATGAATCCGATTCGACGCGTCGCTAATGGACGTAGTTTCATAAGAAATGCAGAAGGCGAATTAATGAGATTCGACTCGGCGAGCTTAGTGGGCACTAGGCTTAAGTTCATGTCGAGATCTGGACGTAGCACAAGGCAAGAAAATCAACGCCACAAATTAAACTCCAGTTCAGTAGAACCACCTCAAACCTCTTAATGTATCATATCATATTTCTATCTCGGTCTAAAGCTCGATAAACAACTAGCTATCTCTGCGTTCAAGAAAATGGACTTACGCAGACTTTTTGACAAAGGTATCGTAACTAAATAGTACCATGAGTGCTTCCAATCACTTAATACCTAGTTAGTCTAGCATTGTCAGCCGTGTTACGGACGTGTTTGTATCCAATTCCACCAGCGATGAAGATGTTGTTTAATAACTTTTTATCACTCTTGCGCAGTAAGTGTGCACAATATATAGCAGTGTGCAATCGCACGAAGGCGTATCAGGAGTAAAAGAAAAAACTTTTTCCCAAAAGAGTGTTTAAATTTGTATTTTGGACTACCATAAATACTTTTTTATCTTTTTATTGCAAGTGTGATGAAAAACACTGCGTGTAACTGGGGGCGTAAGAATATTGCAAACATGATTGCTTTAAATCGCCCCAGAAACCTATGTAATTACCGTTACACATTACTTTTTCTTACTTATTACCTCATCTACGCCTACATTTTAGTGACTTTGGCGTAAATACTACAAAACTTTAAATAAACTATTACTTCAGGTTATTGAGCGTACAAAAACTATTTACCTATACTAAATGTAACAGTGTAGATAGTGAAATTTCGAACATAAATTATGGCGGACTTCGGATTGCTGAGACAGTGAACTAGTATGTAGTAAGTACCTATGCATATTATGCTATTACCCAAAAACGCATTAACCGATTTGTAAAATTCTTTTTGTGATTTCAAGGGAATGCTATTGCGTTACTTCTTGTTAAATTTTACTGAAATCGGTTAAAGTATTTTGTGAAAAATCTCCTAAAACCGGTTGAAGAGGATTTTTTTCAAAATTTTTTTTTTGAGAATAACTCTTCAAAACCATAAATAAAGTATTATTAATGGTTAGTAATGTTAAAAAACTTTTTATTACAAATGTACCAGTTAAATTAACAATGATAAGTGAAGTTTTGTAACATAAAATTAGAGCAGCTATATTTCCTGCAACTAAAACCGCCTATGTCATTGAGAATATTTAATATATTTTGAAATAAGTTCAAAACTTTTGTATATTTTTTCTTTTTTTGCAAATCATAAGTAAAGTGTATTAAAAGCAAAGCTTAATCAAAGGGAAACACTGCTTTATATGTATTAATAAGAGAAATATACAAATTTTTATTTCTACAGGAAAAACCAACTAAGTTTGCTACTATTTTTTTTAAATCGTAGTTTTATCGGCAATCAAATCAAGCCTGGATATTGTTTACGATTAAGTATTAAACAACACAATACGGGCTGTAGAATGCTGTATACAAATAGTAATTTTTTTCATGTTTTCATATGAAATCGTACCTTCAAACATTAAAATCGCATTATCTCAAAATCACTTTTTTGCACATAGTCGGTATTTGCAGTAAGGGGACGAGATAAAGGGCAATAACTAAGATTTTTCTTGATGGAAAATAATATGCCGAATGTCATGATTATGACTCTCAATCTCAACAACTCGGAGAACTAAGATACTCATAACATTTCTAAATTCTTCAAGCCGCTCTAAGTGTGTGAGTGAGACAACACAATGTCCAGAGCGCTGTCTCACTCACACACTGGTAACTGACTGTGTGAGACGGTTTCAAAGAAAATTTTCTCCACCTTTTCCATTAAAAAGTCCCATACGTCTCAATTCCATCTGTGACCCCGTTCAATCCCACAGGCGCTGGCTGCCCTCAATAATACAAGATCCCTAATAAATTGCACTGCGTCCTGAGGGCCGGTCGAAATCGAAACTATATCTGACTCTTTCGCTCTTGTGTAGAGTGATACAGAGGGAAAACGTTTGTAGGTCCTCTGGGAGAAATGTGGGCAGGTAAGGTAGAAATATTGAGACCCATGTGAGGTTGGCATGACCACAGCGTCCACAGCCTGCAATTTTTCCTATAGGGTCATTTGTTTTTTACGATTCTATTTCTGTAAACTAAACTTTACTTATACGAGTATAACATATTGCCAAAACTAATCTAATATTCACCAAACACACATCTATAGCCACACCTACATCCTACAATTCCTATATACCTATCTTTATCATTATCAATTCCCTTCTGTCACTTTCCGTATAAGAATCCTCATGGCAGATTAATTTATTATAAGATTTGCCTCCCAGAATGGACCAATCATTCATTCTTATTCTTCTGTGATGTGTTTTTGTTTTGAATTGATTCTATTTCTGTGATGTGTTTTTGTTTTAAATTGATTCTATTTCTGTGATGTGTTTTTGTTTTGAGGTTCTTTATTAGACATAACATTCGGTTAAATTGTGGATGACATTTAGGGTAGTTTGTGTCATGCTGTTTCATGATGTTTATGACCTGACACTTTTAGACCAAAAGATTCCGTTTTCTAAACTTGTATTCAAGTGTAGGTACTAATACGCTTGGAACCTAATATGTCCCTGTACATAGCATAATTTATAGTTATAATAATTTTCATAGCTAGGAAATTCGTTTATAGAAAATGTTTTTGTAAACCGTCACTTTGTAAATTCTGACCATGTTAAGTATATCCCTAAAAGTTCGTGGTATATTTTGACGTAGCGCTTGGTGTTAAGAACAAAACAAAATTTGAAATAATTAATATAAGCCGGGTAAGAATAATTATGTACCTAGACTTAATTTATAGCCTATAATATATTTATAATATATACCTACGTACAAAATAAAATCATAAAAATATAACTCGCGTATAAAGAATAGATAGAAATAATCTACCCATGACATAATAATAATTAAAATAATCGTGAGATTCCTAAAAAAAAACAATTAAGCTGCTCACATCGCAAAAAGCCATCTTGGTTTTTTTATCACAGCTGTTTATTCGCAAAAACCCAATGTCAAAGTCAATTATCAATTTAAAAGGTCAAAAATGTTGGGCGATGATTGGTTGATGTAATAACTAAAGATAGTATAGTAGTGCAGTCAGTTTGGATTAAGTCATTCATTATCTACACTGACTCAAATGCGATTATATACCTCTAGGTACACAATTACACACATTTGGACACATACATAAACTCTCGCCTGTTCCTAAAAGGCAAAGCACATAAAACTCAAGTTCCAGGGCCACTTTTAGCAATTAAAGCGTTGAAAGTAAACGTACTTGTGGAAATGGAAAAAATTAACAGCGCCCTTAAAGTCACCATAATTCATGGAAACAAACCCTTAAAATATAAAAAAGCTACCAAAATTCTTAAAGCTTTCATTCCATTTCTATAAAAAATTGAAAAAGTGACGTAGTTCCACTCAACTGAACTACAATTTCGTTCCAAATGCAACACAGTGAACATCTTTATCGAAGCGTTCCATTTTCGAATAAAGTTAATAGTGGCGCGGCTGTGTTCCATTTTCAAAACTAAAAATCAAAGCGGAAAGTCTAGCGCAGGATGCAGCTAGGGTTGGCAATAACATCATTTTATATTTATTACATACTAATTTTGATTATTTTATTTGGCCATGATACGACTTGAGTATTTTTTGGTACTGTTAAATAAATACAGAGCAAGCAATTCTGCATGGCACTTTCACATGGCAAAGTGTGAAAATGTCGAGATTAATTTAATGTCCAATGAAAATATAAGGGACAAACTCTCTCTCTCTCTCTCTCTCTCTCTCTCTCTCTTGATAATTTGCTTAGACTGTGGTAAATTATAAAATGTATAATTTACCACATTTATTTAATAAACTACTTAAGTTTAGTTGCAGTAGTTTCTTATCTACAAAATATGGCATTCGGAAATTAAATCACGTTAATGTCACTTATTGTTTTACGAAATAATAAAAAACGTAGATATTGACTTTGGATCTAGATATAAATTATTGTCAGCAAACTAATCTATGCCAAGGTCACTGACCCAGGCCCACATTAAAAATGCCTTACACATCATCATGCTTAGATGTCAAGCCATCCTGCATTCGATCACGTTTTTGTTCAATGTACCTGCGAGGTTGAACTATGATCGAATACAGCAACAATCTCTTGCATCCCTGTCACATATGTTCGCTTTTACAAGTGTGACAGAGAGGCAACATTATCGAACTTGGTTCGCGGTAGGTCCTCAGAAAAATTGCCTTGAGAATCCCTATTTGGTATAGGTATAGTCGTGAACAAATGATACGTTTTAAGACGTATCTCTTTGTTTGATATAAGGATTGAAAGCCATTGGCAGATTTTCATTACTGTTTGTTAGGTGTATGCCTATTATTGTAAATATATATGTCTACTTGTTATTCGTATTATGTCAACCTAAGTTACGTGACGCAATGGTTAGCTGTAAAGTCATGTAATCATGTTTATCAATAATAACCTAACCACAAAATTAAAATTTTGAAAAAGCCCCCGACCTCGACATAGTAGACCGATTTTCATGAAACATGGCTAAGAACACTCCTGACTAACTCAGCTTTCAAACAAAAAAAACTAAATTTAAATAGTTTCATCCGTTCGAGAGCTACGATGCCACAGACAGACACACACACAAACAAACAGACAGACAGACAGACTGACAGACAGACAGGCAGACAGACAGACACGTCAAACTTATAACACCCCGTCGTTTTTACGTCGGGGGTTTGAAAAAAAAATTGACATAATTCTGAAACGGTTAACTTTCCAGGGTTTTGAATTTCATTAAGGTAATCTGTAGATAGGTTTATGTTTTTTTTATGGTTATACTGAAAACTTACGCGTTTCTGAGAAAAAATAAATAATGACTAATGAAGATGTAAACAGATGATACATTGTGACTTTATGGGAATCAATAGAGACCCGTTTTAAGATTTAGCACATGACTGGAATACTCATTGCTGTGGCGCGACCTATAGGGGATCTTGGCCTCTGACGCCAAAGGCCACCTTGCTTTTCTATTGAAATCAGCTTCTATTCAGATGAATATGGAATCTCTAACCTTAATTTGCTTATGCTTTCTCATGGATATATCTTTACAACCAGTAGCGATGCCTGTTTCAAATTATACAAAACATTTTAAGAAACCTGTCAAGTTTTATTTCAATAACAAGACTTTTTTAAATAGCCTATTTTTGTATCCCACTGCTGGGGAAAGGCCTTCTCTTACAAGACTACTCAATAAAACATTGAACTATGAAGACCTAAGGCACACTAGGCGCACCCTGATCCGTGGTAGAAAATGGAACTCTGGGATGCAATCGGAAAAGCCATTCCCCGAGGTTGCTGACGCGGACTGGGTGACCCACTTTGGCCCTTTTTATAAAAAAAGAACCATTAAGCATACATACTGCATTCTAGCAAACTTTTTTTATCTTTATGTAAACTATAACAGAAATAAAGAAATATGTAAATAACTATCAGAAAATCCGGATTGCTAAATAGAGGCAGCCCTATTTCGTGGTAGAAAATGGAACACTGGGCTGCAATCGGAAAAGCCATTTGCCGAGGTTGCTGACGGGCGACCCTGCTGACCCACTTTGGCCGTTTTTAACGACAATGCAATCGAGTTAGGCCTTAGTTCTATTTTTGAAATTCAGCGGTTAATTTAATTGGGCAAATGGGCATTCTACTTTTAAAATGAACTGGGACTTGAATAGAACTATTTAAATGAACATTTTCTGCTTAAATCGTGTCACATTTTTAGTCTAACGCTTTTTTTACAAGATTTCTCACATAAAAACCACGAAATCGCTTAGATGGTTATGATACTCCTCTGACCCCTAGGCGATTTTATTCAGTTGTCAGTGAATCCTAATTAACTTTTTCTACTCCCGAACTGTTATTCGTCATTTACAGGGCCGTGCACAGATCTTTAAAACCCTACATAAATGTCTATTCCCCAAAGCCAGCGTCCGCCGGCTTTCCGCGCATGCGCGCAGTATCGAAAAAACTGAAAACGCATTGTTTGGCTCTGTAACCATGGCAACGCCTTATAACGACACCGCGGGCGGGCGCGGGAAGGCTTTGGGCAGCCGAGTTGACAGTGCAAACCTTTGAGTCAAAATAGAAGAAACAGTGTGAATTTCACGAAAGTTATTCAAGAAAACTATTAAAAACTAAGTGCATGGTCGTAGAAAAAGTATTGTATGCAACGGTGTTTAACTGAGTCAAAAATACTCGTGGCGTCTCAATAACAATTTTCGGCTTCGCCTCAAATTGTTACCCACGCCACTCGTCTTTTTTGACCTCCTTTAAACGCCTGCTGCATAAAATACTATATTTGTATTGTTCAGCTTAAAACATCTACTGATATATTTTTCTTTTTGTTGCAGGTATGTAATTGCGGCACCACCGAATCTTCAAAAATCAACACTTTAAACATGAACTTACGAACCAGACAAGAGATATCAAGCTCAGATTTTAGTCAAGTGATTTCTTGTAACTCTTCTTTATAAATCATATTTTTGTCTATTTGTAGACGCGTTTAATTGATAATTGACTATTCGATACGCAATTACGCATCAGCCGAAAGTCGAACCGCGGTCTGCCATTTAGTGAGCCCTAACCTAGAACATAGCGAAGTGTCATTCTGTGAGTTGGAGCCCAAGACTTTTGGTGGGTCATCTCACCATCCAAGTAAGTTTGTTGGGCGGACAGCCTTTCCTCAAAATGTAGGCACGTTAACCTTTGAACTTTTGAAGTAAGTAGTCGATTCCTGACCAATGAGGAGGCACACTCAAAGGTTATGACAGATGGCGCCACCCTATTAGTCCATACACGAGAGCGAGAAGATGATATGTTTTTTCTCTCTTTCACATTTGAATGACAGTGACATGCCTAGACACTTGCACAGGCGCCGCCTGGCGGGATAAAGTGTCAGTGTGCCTCCTCATTCTGGCAATCATCAATTTGATTTATCGAAATAAAATCAAAAGTCCAAGTCCAACTACTCAAAAAATACATGCCACTCGAAGAGTTAATTCTGCTCAAATACTCGTCATTCAAGTATAAATAGTTCTCATTATAAATGACTTAAATGAAAATGAAAATAAAAATAAAATAATTATTTTTCAAGTAGGCATATTACATTGCGCATTGCGCATATTTTATGAACTTACTCAGGCACGTTTCAGCTACAAAAATAGTAACTGTAGTAAGAATTTACATCAACGTTCCGTTCGCAATAAACACTTGCTGGAAACAAATAAAACGGTTGGCGGATGCTGGAAGCTGCGGAAGTCAGGGTTGACAAAAAAGAAAAAGTTAAATATCATAGGAAGGTCCGAAAGCACTTGAGACGGTCAGTATGCGTTAACAATAAGATTAGTTAAAACAAAAGATATGTACAGTCAAGTGCAAAAATACGTATCGATTTTATCCGCTCAAAAATATGTACCGAGACCTTATTCCGCCGACATAAAGTGCTATGGGACATATTTTTGATAAGTTGTACGCACCCATATTTTTACACTTGACTGTACATACATGTACCTACTGTAATAAGTAATGTAAATAACATTATATTTTATAGATACCTACATAACCATCAGATATCCTTGAAACTTTCAATTTAGTTGTTTATTGCTCTTTATAAACAAAACATAATTGTTTTCAAACAAGGAAATATTATTGCAACAGATATCTATAATTAAAACATAATGCATTAATTAAATTAGCAAATGTTATTAATCCATAAGAAGGTAAAAAATAATTACGCAGTTTCAAAAAGCGGACTTATGAAACTTCTTTCTCTCTCTCTCTTATGTTGTAAGTTGTATTTTTTTTTTTAGTACAGATGGCGCTTCATGCCCGTACTAGTACGCAAAGTGGTTCATTTGTTGCCAGGGGCCTATTGCATAACAATTTACAACTCATATTACAAGCGGTAGTCCCCCTCCAATTCATTTTATAAGAAAGAGAGTTCCACTTGTAATACAAGTTGTAAATTGTTATGCAATAGGCCCCAGGTCGAAACTTTTGATTCAGTACTGCAGTAATATTTTCTGAAATATGTAAAGTGACAACCCTAGAGCTCGTAAAAGCACGTGCAGTCCAATGAAGCGCGATATCGACCTCATCGGGGCTTCATATGGGCCTAAATTGCAGCCGCTAGTGATGTGATCGCTTTTATCGATAATATCGATGTTTTGTGATAGTATATCGATGTAATGTCGTAGAATTAGAGTTTCATAATTAAATAACTAGATTTGCATAGATGGAAACAGGGTATTTCTAGACATTCGTTTCAAAGGCTCTAGCATAGTTTAGATTCTTCTCTTTTCTCTTCTCGGAGTATTTGGTAATAAGAGCCAGAATGTAAATAAAATAACACTGTAGCAATAATATAGTATAGTTGATATTAAATGTTTTTTTTTAGTAGTGTACATAGATTTGAAAAAGGAAGTACCGAAAATGACGAGCTATCTCATGATTATCTTAAAATTGCATAAAAATCATAAAATAAGCTGAAAAAAACACTTACTAGGAACAAGTTCGCTGTTGTGACTTTCCATATCTCTGTATAATTATGTAAGTAATATTATTTATTTGTTTCTTGCAATTAATTTTTAATTCAATAATTAAATATTAAATTAACAATGATAGAAACAGTAAAAACTATTATACCAAATTCATATTTATTTTCGCAATATTTCCAGTACATTGCGAATTGCGAATATCTGGAAATGTTCATCCGCCGATGTCAATACACTTGAAATGGGTCGACACACTTTGATCGTGATTCAGTCTTATCTTATCTTATTTGATATCGGAAACAAAGAGATGGCTGTGTCAATAGCATTATCTGGTTAATCCGGGTTTGCGCAAATATATCGAATTGGCGCTGCTGTTGTTTGAGATAAATGTTTTTGATACGATCAGGCTGTAAGAAAGATTAGGTACTTATTTTCCTACTTATATGGTTTTTGATGTTAAGCTCTATAAAAAATTAAAGCATATTTTAATACACCAATGTTATTTTTTATTATAGATATGTTGTGTTGTTATGCTATCTATCTATTTATAGGAATTTTGCTAGATTTTTATGATAATTTAATGTTTTCCCATACAATAATTGTCTTTATTGGTTTTGGTAGCACTTATGTTCCTAATGCCCTCTTGGCATAGACCATTGATAGTAATATGATTGCGATCATTCCCATATTTTAAGATACTTTCCTTCGACAATTCTTGAAATTCCTAGTTTCAAATATGTACTTTTCAATTTTGCTTCAAAGTCAGTTGGCTAAATATGGTTCCAATCTTCTGCGAGCGTTACTATATATTTTTAAATTAAAGGAAAAATAGGAACATTCACTGCGACCATCGGCATTGCTGGTGCAGCCGCTATGAACAACTTAATCAACGCAGGCCTGCTAGATTGCTGCTGGGTCAGATGGACTTTACCTTTAATTTAAAAATATATAGTTCTTTTATTATCGATACAAAGCACCGTCTATCGATATTCCCAGCCTTAACGTTCATCTGTGTTTCCTATTGAACTATGTCTGCGCCGCTCATTATGGCCTAGTGTTGTCATGGCCATTATGCGACCATTAAGTAATGACACATGGACCCATTAGGTTTCTGAATTATGATTACTGTCTAAAAGGGGCTTATGTGTAGATAATCGAAATGTAATTATAATTAACTTAGAAGGTTAATGCTTCAATGAAAAACATAAAATAATTAGGCAATAATATCGTTACAGCGGCTAAAATAACTTTGTAAAAAAAAGTAACACATGTTAAAAGATATAAACTAATAAATATAAATTATTCTGCTACACCCTAAGGCCGTTTTCACATTATCCGATCCGATATCGGATGTCGGAAGGATTTCAATGGAAAAAATCCAAGATGGCGCCTGTAATGTATGGGATATCGGTCCGACATCCGATATCGGATCGGATAATGTGAAAACGCACTAAGGGTCCATGACATGTATGTTTAATTTGGTATGCATAATTATAAAGTTTATATTATTTTATATTAGATTTGGACATTTTAATTCTTTCTTAACTACTACGGAAAATTTGTATGAAAAGAATAGATACTATGAAGTATTTCCTTACAAGTACGCAAGTAGGATACAAGTATCCAATTGTACATATGGAGGGGGTCAGTTGTTCGTCGTCGCTATTGATTTGCGAATTTTTGACAATTTATTTTGATATATTATCCACTATCCACATCCAGTGCTTGCCTATGCCTACCATCACATCTTCATTCCATCCTTCTTAACCTCAAACAAACAGAGAGAGACAAAACACTATCAACCTTAAAGGAAACTTCGAGATTGAAAAACATCACGCAATTCAACGCAAAACCTATGCAATCTCTACTCCCTATTTCTTAGCACGTGACGTCACTATCACTATATTAACCTTAGATTCGTAGCAAATGGTTCATTTCCCATTACAAAGCTTCCAAGTCGCCATCAGATATATAGGAACGGGCAATGTGCTCATATATATGGGAACACGCTTCTATTACCAAAGCGTATCTATCTTTTTGAGCACCTCGCCCGTTCCGATATTTATGAGGTGGAGAATGTACTTAGAACATTTTTGCAATAAATACTGGCAGTTTACAATGTCGTTAATAATTATCGCAAAGGCGTATCAGGTTCAGCGTCAATATGAAATTGAACTTAAAGTACACGTGATAAGGTTTCTTTTACGATGCTTTGCAGATCTTATAAGAACTTCGAAGGATTTTCGAATTTCGAACACCTCGATACGATTCCATTCAGGATTATAGCTTGCGACTGATTTTGAAATAGACTTTATAGTGTTTGTTTTAAGGTTGTTTTTCGTTTATGTGTAGTTACTTTGTATTGCCGCAGAGGAAACGGAAATTATTGTTTAGCTACACGTGCTATGATTGTCGTTAGGGTTTATTGGCTACGCTATGGTTGGATGGGGATAAGGTGGGACGGTGGAGACTACGGAAAACTGCTGATTTTGGTATCAGAGGTAGATAAGAGAGTTTCTTATGTTGTAGACCTTAAAAGAGCTATCTCACACCTTCAAAAATTGCTTCAAGCCTGGCGTCCACTAAACTCGCCCAGTCGAATATCATTAATTCGCTTTCTGCATTTATTATGAAACTGCGTCCATTTAGCGACGCCGACGCGCGACGCGTCGAATTGAATTCGGCATTCATAGTAAATGTATAAAATGTATGAAGAGCTCGGCTCGATTTGACGCACTCAATTCCGCCTAAATAGCGGGTTGTGACAAAAATGTTGGAGGTGCGCTAAAATGAAAATAAATATATAAGAAATTATTAATTGTCTGTACTCGTTCAATGCGCAGACATAAAACAATGAATTTGTAAACATAATTAAACAAAAAACTCAGCTAACTGTGATTCTCATTGAAACGAAGAAACACAATAACTGACAATCTCTATAGTCTATAGAAATAGCGGGGCTAAAATACACAGGTTATGTTGTCATAAGAAATCTCATTCATAAATTCCTTCTGACTAATTAAGACTTATGTAATTGAAATAAAAAGTCCTTCAATTGAATAGGTTTTAATTACCGACATGTGGATTATTTTTAGAAACACCGTTCCATGGTTAAGTACTTACGTTGAATTGAAAACTATTAGCAACTTGGTGACATTTCATTATTTGCCTCTCTGTCATTCGAACAATCAAATGTGAAATGAAAGTATGTGAAAGCGAGTGGATATCGAAATTTTGATTATTTATTTTCGTGGTAGTAGGCTTAAAACGTTACCTATTAATAGTGATGTATTCATGTGTAAGTGTTTTATCGATAAATACTTTTACAAGAACAATGATGAAAATTTATGACAAATAAAAGTAAAAAAAAACGATTAATTATTACTGAAAGATTCTTATTGAGAAAATAATTGTAGGTACTTATTTTCCTTAGGACAAAAAAAAAGTTAAATAAACTACCGACGTATTCTTGTAGAGAAAATAATAATACTAATGTTTTTCCCATCACGGAACAATGGTGTTCCGGACCTTTGGGAGGCGTGCGCGGGGCCGAAGCCAGCGCGTAGAGGCCCTTTTGACACTTTAATGAAATGTAAGGGGTGCACCGAGCGGATGTTGCCCTTGCCCGTATCATGGGACACACGCAGAGGCAGCACCCGTCAGGGTGTAAGGACTGTTTGAGAGAACACTTTCGAAACCGGGCTCTACGCGGCGCTACGACATTTTCGCTACATACGGGTTTCCCCATGTAATCGGCTACGCTTCTACGAGCGGTGTGCCCGACAGTCGGGTTCTTGGTAGCGAAAGTGTTAATGGAAATTACATTCCATTAATTATATTATTCTAATAATTATAATTACATTATAGTACTTATTTTAGTTGCGTTGTGGAGGTAGGTACACAAGAATCAAAATGGCATGAACACATTATCAGGTAAGTATATTTTTTTAAAGTGCCTAGTTTAGTTCGCTGATATATTTTTACTATCATGTCATGAGTATGTTAAAGGCTTAAGAGATAGGTACTATTACGATTAAAACCTAACTGTATAAACCTGCACACTTACTGCAAATAATTACGATTCTCAACTGTAACTCATAAAAACGTCTTACATATCGTGTCATTCACGATGTCACGTGCTGTAACTCGTAATGTCATATTATTAAAGGTTGGAATTGACAGATCGACGCGTCTTCGTAAATGACGCCAACTATCCTTACACTATCATTAAGCAGTGACAGGAACCGGTCAGGTTAAATATAGCTTGTCTATTGACAGATGACAGCGAGATTCTATGCTGAATATGTCGTATGGCAAACTAGTCTTCTAGTGTTTTTCGAGAAGAAATATTCTGTATTCATCAGCATATTCCTTGCGTTATCCCCGTCATTGACCACGGCCCATGGGAGCTTGGGGTCCGCTTTGACAGCTAATCTCAAGATTTGGCCTAGGTATGGCCATCTGACTTTCCAACCCGAAGGGTAACTAGGCCTTATTGGGATTAATTCGGTTACCTCACGATGTTTTCCTTCACCAAAAAGCGACTTGTTTTAAATATGTATAATTTTTCAGAATCAAGACTGACATTAAAATACATGATAACAATTTACCATGTATGACTTCGGTCCGGCTGAGCCGTTATTCTATTAATGTACCCCATGCCACACTTAATTTATAATATTAATCTAAAATTCTAATTCTAGAACCAGCTCGATTTCCTACTCAGTTCACAAACATGTTCAATACATCAAAATTAAAAACCAATTCAAGATCGCATTGAAGAACGCCCAGACAGAAAATTAGCATCACAATACTCAAACAAACCGAATAAAAAACATCAAAACATGTCATTAGAGCGTGCGAAATGCTTTTTAAAAAACATATACAAATAATCAAAGATATCAAGGAAGTTTAATCTTTATATCCATCACGCAAGACCCTTTAAACCTGCTTTAAAATCTTGTGCAAAAAAATCTAAAGAATAGCGCTATATTAGCCCTTAGCGCTGCATCTTAAGACTTTTTTTAATATGGGCGTTGCCGTGGTAACCGCCTGTGTATGACTTAATAATGATCCGTCAAACACAAAAATTTACGTATCGGAAAACATGTAATTATGACGATTAAAATATACCGAGACGGTTAGGCATTAAGTTTGGGTTAGAGGGACGTGAATGTTTTTTTTTTATATTTTATCGATATTTTTGGCTCGTGCCACTTTGGAATGTTTTATCGACTATTTTTTTTTTACCACCGGCTTGGGATCCAGTAGTACATCTGATAATGGAACAAGCACGACGAAGGCTGTGAGGCATTTGTGTTGTATGGTGTTGGACATTTGCAGTTTGTTTCTTTGTCAATTTTGTGTAGATTAATTGGTTAATTATTTTTTAACAGAGTAATGGTAAATTTTTGAATATTGTATAACTAGCTTTATTAATAGTGTGTGAACCTGCCTTAGAAATCTATATTATTTGTGGTCATGGTTCGTTAATATTTCTTGTAAGTGGGTAGCTTTTGCACATTTTAATTTTTCCTCAGTCACCCGTTGACCACGAACGCTGTAAAGAGTTCGAAACGTCGGGATGTATTTTAAATTCATTATACGCGATTTAATCCGTTTCCATAGTTTTATTTCATGAGTAACTATCGCGGTAACCGAAGACAATATTTTTTTTCTATTTTTGTGATATTAAATATTCCCAATAGTCTTTGTTTGTATTACACGACCTTGTTGTGATCACACACAAAACAATACAATGGTAGTATAGATAAAGTATATCAAATATCAGGACTTCTTTTATCTACTTATAATAAGTAGCCAGTTATTATCTGCCAGACATACGTGATCACCGAGTACAAGAGTTGATAAGATAATAAAACTGAATCAGTAGTACGTATAGTGCCTGTGTGGTGACGGGTTAAGAATTTCACCACCCCCTTTCTTCCCGTGGGTGTCGTAGAAGGCGACTATGGGATATGGGTTAAATTGTGGCGTAGGCGAGAGGCTGGCAACCTGTCACTGCAATGTCACAGTTTCGTTTTCTTTCAACCCCTTATTTGCCAAGAGTGGCACTGAAGCTTTAGTAGTTTCATGTGTTCTGCCTACCCCTTTATGGGATACAGGCGTGATTGTATGTATGTATGTATGTATGTAGTACGTATATTGTTTTAAAATATATAACACATGTTTATATCGTAGTAAATAGTATACGACAGAATTATGTAGACTGATTAAATGAAATAGAAAAACAACTTAGTAAGTTTGTTAAATACTTCTTTAGCAACCAGTAAGATAAGAAAACAAAACGGATCAATGATTCAGTATATCAGTTACCCTTCGAAATCGTCCCCCTAAAATTAGAAATTGCTCATTTGATGCAGACGATATCGATAAATTGTGAACTATGATGATCCGTTATTTTAGAAGTTTTTTTTAATAATGTTAAATTTTTAATTTCCGTTTCATAGTGTTTTGAGTAATAATGCCTAATAATAATTCGTCTATATGTCTTTGCTATAACATAATAATCTAAATTTTAGTCTACATTTCCAAGACACTAATGATTGTACCTGTGTTTTTATCTTGTAGTTTTTCTGTTATAACACGATGTAAAGTATAATAACCGTTATTCTAATCTAATTAGGTTTGTTTGGCTTCTTATAGTTCTTATATTGTAATTAGGTTATTAGGTACTAAGGCAACTAACATAAATAGTATTTTTATGTAACAGCTAACTAACTGGGTATGGATTTTGTAGTCCTAAATAAATGATTTATTTTACATTTTATTTTTTATCGATAATATCGATACCCACAATCTTACAAACAATATCGATATCGAAAGAAATCCCTCCGTTAGGGTTCGCAGTTCGGAAGACGTTGCACAATGGACGGGCAGATGCGAGGCAGGTAAAATGGAGCGGCGGCAGATGCGAGCTTTGTTCGCTTTAATTAGATCCAGTGGGAAGATGCGGATTTGGAAATTAAGAGTGCGAGAATGCATCCAGGAATTAAAATGTCGAGTTGGAGTTGATATGTGCAGAAAATACATCCACGCGTACACAGTACACACGGATAATAAAGGGAAGAAAGATAAGGCTTAGCATTGCTTAGCAAAAGAGGAAGACAAATTTTGCGTGTTTTTCTAGAATCCTAGACACGTCAATTATAAATGCCATCTATTGTAAGTTTCAATGTTTATCTGACTCCTGAAGTTGGTCCTAAATACTCTATAACAGGTGTGACAAGAGGTGTCTCTTTTCTTTACTGCCGTTAGTTATGAAGCAGTTACCTTCGAAATCGTAGCTTACGTATCCGTAAATACGACATTCAACTGTTCAATCGCGACATTGATAATCTCACCATATTCAATTACAAAGGTTTCCCTCGTGTCAGTCGTATCCAAACCTGGTAATTTTACGCCCGGCGCGCCCGCGTTACGCAAAACGGTTTTTTTGTGTTTTTTGCGCGGGCCTGCGGTTTCAAAGGGTATGTGCAGTCGTGGAGAACGGGTGAAAAAACGTAGAAAGTGATTTTCTCAAAAAAAGTGTAGGGATTGATATTGACAGTACGATAAAATTAAAGCCAAGAGCATTGTAGGATTTCAAAATATCGCGCTCGAAAATAATGTGATGCATGTTCAAACCGAATTTCATATTGATTTTTAAATGTTTCATCACTCGAATAGAGGACTCAATCATTCAAAAATATAGTCAAGTATTTTTAGATTAGCCAAATTAATTGACAAATCGGCTGTATAGAATGCGCTTAACGTCACCCAGCCGCGTCGACACACAACCCGAGTGAAATACTTACGCCGTGGCTTGCGTGGGCGACGGTCGCGCGACGGCGATGCGACGCATACGAAATCAAACCTTATCGATATGGAAGTATGAGACGCGACGGCGACGGTCGCGCGAACGTCGCCCACGCAAGACACGGCGTTACCGTAGGATCTTTTATGTGTAATAACTCTAAATAAACATAAAGTGCCACAGAACCCTATTTATTCACTATACATAAGTACCTCTACTAACATTACTGACAAATACCTTAGTTCTAGTCTCTGTACCTTTAATTTTCGCTAATGACCCTATTTGTCGACCGCACGATATGACCCTGAAAAAGCGTGCGTGCAAATCTGCGGTCGATAGGGAGCGGTCAGATTTTGTAATAACTGACACGCGAATATAGCTTCCAAATATTACACAAAATTGTAACTTCTTCCGTAGAAATAGTGTTCAAAATATTACGAACATAAATGTTAGGTTATGGCTGGCATCAGTTCCTAAATACCTTAGAAATAAACTAGCTCAAGTTCGTGTAATTTTTACGCCATTTTATTCTTTATATTAAAAGCGTTTAGTGTAGAAATTTGCGTGTCTATTAAAATAGCTTTAGGACGTTCCGGTTCCAGTGAATGGTAAAAGGTTTTACTTAATATACAATGAGGCGTTGACAGTTGTTTTTATGCCGATTTGCTGCGAATTACATAATTTTATTTTAACCTTCAAATATATGCCGGTTTCATGAATGCCAAAGTCATTATCAAACAATATTTTCCACCATGTTTGATATAGTAGGTACCTACTTATAGCTAATATCCTTCTGTGGTGTGAATAAGTATTTGTAACCAATTAGTCCGTTTTCACATTATCCGATTCAAAAAATCCAAGATGGCGCCTGTAATGTATAGGATATCGGTCCTAAATCCGATATCGGATCGGATAATGTGAAAACGCACTTGCCTAAAGCAAAATATTTCACTTCAAATTTCAATTACTTATCGTATAAAATATCGACTCTTTTATCGATAATTCTCACAGCAGTCACATCACTATTTCTTATAATACAGTAGCGCCTAGAATGTAGTAGGTTTTTGCAAATAACGTAACAGTATCTTAAACTCTCCGTAACTCAACAAGAACTCCAAATTGGCCCATTAGTGTTAACTTTTCAATGCTAACTTTACCTCATTCAGTACCCCTACCACGAGATTTAGAATACTCGACAACGCAAATGTCGCGGAAAATGTATGTCATTTTAACGGGAAATTACAAAAGGCTCGGTAAAGATTGTAAATAGTACCATTTTGTACCATTTGACGTTGAATTAAAAAAAAAAATTTTTTTTTTTTAATTTAAACTGTTTATTTCTATAAAATGAAACTCTAGGTTCTTGGGGGGTCCTATCGTGCACAAGTTTTTATAGAAATGGCGAAGCGTCTGGTTGACGTAGCAGGAGACGTAGCCAAATGCACAAACGCTCAGGATAATATCAGTTTCGTAGCTACCTATCTCTATCGCTCTTGCGTATTGGCGCGACAGAACCAGATTGCATTTTTGCCACGCTGGCTGGTGACCGCGGAGCTGGCGACTTCCTCGCACTACGTATCAGCATTTCTTTAAGTACCTAACAAGAAATTTAGCCAGCACTCTTGGTATTTAAACAGTCGCGTTCAGTTACATCTATCTATACTCATTTAGATAATCAGAAATATCTAAATACGATTTTATGAGCATAATAAATAAGTCTTGTCTAGATGTTTTTGTTCGCATAAGTGTAATTTTAACTGAACGCTATATTAACTGTACCTACAGCTCAAGCACCTATTTTAGATATAAGCTAAGTTACTAAGATTCAAGCTGAGGCTTGATTTTCTATTTATGTAAATAAAATTGGTACATGTAAAACGAATAGGCGAGACGACTAAAAAAAACGAATTAGTCTGTCAGTTAGATTATCAAAGAATTTTAGACACATATTTTTTATTTTTTCCCGTAAACGAAAAATGACGACGGTACAGTGCGCTGAAGTTTCGCGTGACGTCACGCCTAGGTACAATTTTTACTTAGAAGTGACGTCACAAGCCCCCACTCTGTAACTTTGATGCTCTATAAATTTGTATTTTTTCATTAATTATAAAAAGCGAAAAATATGTGTTCAGTATTTTTGGACGATCTAACTGACGGAATAAACAGAATGCCATTTTTATATGTAGTCGTCATCCCTATTATACTGTAATTTTTATTTTAGTCAGTAACCGTTTGGGGGCGCTGTTCACTTTCTCCATACAATGAAAGTCATTTTCAGTGACGTTTTCGTTTACGAGTAAAGTGTTCTAAAACTTCAACAACTCGTGGTAGGGGTTCTGAGGTAGTTAATCGTACCAGTTACTCTCACGTTACTCAACTCTGGGACAATACTGTTGGTAGCTAAAATTGAGCTCTATGTGTTAGGGAATTGGGTTGATAGTTTAATGGAGTTTGGTGAGGAACAATTAGCTTGCAGTTTCAAAAGTTTAGTCAAGTAGAATTTTGTCACAGAGTAAGTTGAAACACTGGGTATAATTTTATGGAGATTAATACACACTACGTACACATATCATTTTGGATCTCAAGTATATTGGTAGAATAATCAATTTACAGAACATGTTTTACAATTTAGCCGATACTGATGTACCAATGTACCAAAAAAAACATGTCCAGCCTATAGTTGTTATTAGAAATGTATTAAATTCAACTCGTCTTGCTATCAGTTTTCTATCGCTATCTTATCTTAGTGATTAATGACAATACATTTTCAGTGAACTCCGCAATAGATTTGACCTTAATTTGAGAAATATAGCTTTTTTACCTGTATCGACTTACTTAAATAGGTGAGACGACTAAAAAAAACTAATTAGTCAGTCAATTAGATTATCAAATAATTTTTGACACGTCTTTTTTATTTTTTCTCGTAAACGAAAAATTACGACGGACAGTACGTTGAAGTTTCGCGTGACGTCACGCCTATTAGTAGGTGCAATTTTTACTTAGAAGTGACGTCACAAGCCCCCACTCCGGAACTTTGATGCTCTATATCTTTGTATTTTTTCATTAATTAGAAAAAGCGAAAAATATGTGTTCAGTATTTTTGGACAATCTAACTGACGGACTAAACAGAATGCCATTTTTAGGGTTCCGTAGCCAAAATGGCAAAAACGGAACCCTTATAGTTTCGTCATGTCCGTCTGTCCGTCTGTCCGTCTGTCCGTCTGTCCGTCTGTCACAGCCGATTTACTCGGAAACTATAAGTACTACAGTGATGAAATTTGATGGGAATATGTGTTGTATGAACCGCTACAAAATTATGACACTAAATAGTAAAAAAAATTGGGGGTGGGGCCCCCATACATGTAACTGAGGGATGAAAATTTTTTTTTCGATGTACAATTGTACATACCCGTGTGGGGTATCAATGGAAAGGTCTTTTAAAATGATATAAAGTTTTCTAAAAAACATTTTTCTTAAAGTGAACGGTTTTTGAGATATCAGCTCTCAAAGTCGTAAAAAGTATGTCCCCCCCCCCTCTATTTTTATAACTACGGGGTATAAAATTCTAAAAAAAATAGAGGTGATGCATGCTAATTAACTCTTTCAACGATTTTTGGTTTGATCAAAGTATCTCTTATAGTTTTTGAGATAGGTTGATTTAACTGTAATTTTGGTTTGCTGCTACGGAACCCTTTGTGCGCGAGCCCGACTCGCACTTGGCCGGTTTTTTATGTAGTCGTCATCCCTATTAAAGCTAAAGAACTTCCGGTCATATGTAGAGTCATACATTCAAATTTGATATTCGGTAATGCTTACTTTCACGAGTATGCCAAAAGATTTTTTAATAACATTTGATAATATTTTATAACATTTTACAACGTATTCAAATGTTTTCAGTTTAGCTTTCCTTTGCTTATTGCGATTTCTCATATATAAAGTAAGACTCGATGATTGACGACTGAGAGTTGTGATTCCACCCACATGTACACATTAAGTACTGTTCTGATAAATGAATCCGATAATTGACGCTGTATAATCGATCGAATGTCAAAATGAATCAATCGGACGACAGTCAACGATACCATTAATCTCTGTCAGAGTTGATGCAACGGAGGTCAACATGTCGAGCATTTTTTGTTAGCTATTGATTTTTTGTAAGATTTTGATAAATTTTGTTGGATTGGTAGTTTTTTTTTTTAATACCACGTCGGTGGCAAACAAGTATACGGCCCGCCTAATGGAAAGCGGTCACCGTAACCTATGGACGCCTGCAACTCAAGGGGTGTCACATGCGCGTTGCCGACCCATCAGAAACTGTACACTCCTTTTTTGAAGAACTCCATACTGTAGTTCATCGGGAATTTAGGTTGCAAGGTGTGTGGATGAGCGCCCTGTCGATGGCGAGCGGTGCGATGATGAAAAGTGGCCGTAAAATGGGAAACGTATGGTAATTTCGTACCTATCTCAACCGGATATAAGTACCTATTTAGATTCTTTTGTGACACAAATTGTAACATATTCCGCTCATAATCAGGAGCTGTTTAAACCTGAATGCCAAGTATTCCCAAAATATCAAGGGGTTAATCGACATAAAAATCATGTTACGTCTGGGTTTAATAAGAGAACAAATGAACAAGGTGAATGGATAATCACACTGTTATAAAGATACATACCGTCCGTAATATAGCTGGTTCAGTATGAAGTTTAATTAAACATTAAAATGCAAAATGCATAAATTGCACTCGACAGTCAACGATTGCATTCATCACTGTCAGAGTGCAAATGCATCGCTGGATTCGCTGGCGCCAAGTCGACATGTGTTGCTGTTCCCGTATATACAACTTACATATTTAAATACGTACCTATAGGCTATACCTATAGGCTCATTCGCCGTCCGCTACCAGTAGTGAGTTGTTGTGTATTACGCTCCTGTTAATTACTCATAAGATAATAAATTCTACTATTGCCAAACTAGCGAAACTGGACTCTAAAACGTGAGTGCTACAAATCAAAGTTAATAAGATAAGGTGTGAGATCTGCACTGACCACATGCGGCGCGCTTATCAGCTCTGCACAAAAAAAGGTATGCTCACATAGTATACGCAAAATATTCCGATAAATTATCGAAGAATGCCCCCTAAGATTCCGGGTAATAAATCTTTGTCTCAACCAAACCTACAAAATATTGAAACTAGTAACGTTACGAGCAGAAAACGCAAACAAAATCCAGACATGCAAGATTTAGTAGCGCTGAAGCAAGAGATGAGTGAGATGGTCGAAAATATTAAGTCATCTCAACAAACCCAGACTAATCAGTTGCAAAGTTCTATTGACGAACTACATGCACAAAATAAAGAGATTATTAAAACAAACTCAAACATTGAAAAATTACTTTCTCAAACAACTGCGTTGTACAATGATCTAAAACCCAAAGTTGATAAATTAGAAAGCGGACACAATGATGCTCTTGTTAGAATTAATGCACTGGAAGATCAAATTGAGGATTTGCAAAGGAACCAGCGAGTTGCTACATTAGAAATAAGAAATGTGCCAGAAACTGAAAATGAAAACGTCGTTCAGATAGTAACTAAAATCCACAACTTCTTGGGTGTTTCTGTTTCTACCGAACATAACATTAAACAAATCAAGCGCATCAAAGCCAGCAAAAATAAAGTGATCATTGTAGAATACACAAATTTGATAACTAGTTCCGCAGTTATGAAAGCACTAAAGACGTATAACAATAACCACGCAGAAGATAAATTCAATACATCATGCCTTGATCTGCCTGGAAAAAAACTCCCAATTTTTATCGCTGAATCACTTACTCCTACAGCCAGGAAACTATTCTTTCTTGCACGAGGTCTTCGAAAAGACCATGGTTACCAGTACTGTTGGACTTCGATGGGCCGGGTGTTTGTCAAGTACGCTGAAGGTTCCCCTGCAATACTTCTGAAGTCTACACAACAAGTGGAAGCCTTGAAAGGATCACCTGCTGCGGAATCGCCTTTGACACTTCAGATGGACGGGCAGGGACATAGCAGGGGGCTGGCTAGTACAACGTCTCCCGGGGTAATGGAAGCTACAATAACTACGCCAGAAAATACCTTGTGACTACATATTACTTTTCGAGTTGACAGGTCAAATCTTTTGTTTTTGATTTATCTTGCTTTATATATTTTGTTTTCAAATAACACAAATGTATCTTATACACATTTCACATCCTCAATATTTACAAACATACATACACCTACTACACATACAAAAAAACAACATACGTGCACACAAATTCACAGAAAGCCATATTCGCTTATGTTCCGTACATCGCTCTGGAATAAGATTACCACATTGAATCATAATGTTATTCACATAATTCAATCAAAAGATCTAAATGTCTGAAATAGAAAGATTATCAAGTGATATTGACGAAAC
Source organism: Leguminivora glycinivorella (assembly GCF_023078275.1). Lineage (NCBI taxonomy): Eukaryota > Metazoa > Arthropoda > Insecta > Lepidoptera > Tortricidae > Leguminivora > Leguminivora glycinivorella. The sequence goes on from NC_062973.1 coordinate 3,219,174, forward strand.
TGTCAGTATCGGTAATTCAATGGTGGTGAATATTCCAGAGCAATGCAGAAGTCTTTTAACGAATTCGAGGGATGTGTTGAAACTTTTTACATTAAACATACGCAGCATAAACCGAAATTTTGATGATTTTCAAGTGCTCCTAAGTAGGCTTAATATTGATTATGACGCAATCATACTGACAGAATGCTGGTTATCCAAAAATTCTATACTACCTAATTTACAAAACTATAAACATATTGCTACTCACCAGAATTTTAATCAGAATGATGGTATAGTAATCTATTTAAAAGAAAACATACCCTTTAAAACTTATGAACCTACAGAAACTATAGAAGCTAACTGCCTAATAACCACACTTGGTTCAGAATATGCTATCGTTTCAATTTATAGGCCCCCGTCATTTAAAAATACAGATAACTTTATAAATGGACTGGATAGTATTCTAAATAAATTAAAACGTTACAAAAATATTATAGTGTTAGGAGACATAAATATCGATGTTAAGGTAGATAGCCAGGATGCCCGTGCACCTGATTATTTAGATATGCTTGCATCTAACGGACTGCTGCCAGCGCACACCCTCCCAACGAGAGTGAACAATTGTATTGATCATTGTTTTATTAAATCAAAGCTACCTATATCAACAATAGTCTGCGATACAACTACAACTGATCACTCCTGTGTTATGGTTTCCATCTCCAATGTACGGGCAGCTAAAGTTACTTCACGTAAAATAAAAAAAACCGACTATAGTGCAGCTATTAAGGAACTCGAATCTGTTAACTGACATGATTTATTAATGCACAAAGATGCTAATAATGCTACTAATACAGTCATCTCTCTTGTGTCCAATACACTAACTAAATATACTAATTATATAACTATATCTCGTAGTAAGCGTACTATCAAACCATGGATTACCCCAGGTTTAGTGCGCTGTATGAGAAATAGAGATCGACTTCATTTAAAGCTAAAAAAGGATCCTCATAATACAATCATTCAAATCACTTACCGTAGATACCGTAATACATGCAATAACATTCTCAATAAGCTAAAAAGAGCTCACCTTAGAGCACAAATTAATTCGAATACACGTAATTTAAAAAAACAATGGGCTCTTATTAAAAGTATCTGCAAGATTGAAAACACAGATAAATCTATACACTTAATTAATTTGAAATCGAACCCTATAGATTCAGTTAATTACGCCAACAGTTATTTTACTAACATCGGTAAAAATTTAGCTACAGAAATAATTAACAGATCCCAACTTACTGAAACTGAAAGGGTACATAATATGAAAATTCCCTCGACAATATATGGCTCCATGTTTATGACGCCTACAGATGATCAAGAAGTTAAACAAACTATCCTTAGTCTAAAGTCAAGCGCAGCCACGGGTTGGGATGGAATCTCATCACTATTCTTAAAAATGAGTGTCGATATTCTTAGTAAGCCTATAGCTACTGTTTGCAACCTATGTTTTCTGGAGGGTAAGTTTCCAGATAACCTAAAAAAATCTGTAGTTATACCTATATACAAGTCCGGGGACAGTGACTGTATCAGCAATTATAGGCCAATTTCGTTATTACCGGCAATATCTAAAGTAATTGAGAAACTCATAAATAAGAGACTAAAATCATATCTTGAAAAAAATAACATCTTAGCAAACAATCAATATGGATTCAGAACTAATAAGTCGACTGAGGATGCGATTAAGCATGTAACGTCTTATATTGTTGACCACATCGAAGATAATAAAAAAGTTATAGGTATATTTCTTGACATGAAAAAAGCTTTCGATACAGTCTCTGTCCCTATACTCGTTAAAAGGTTGGAAGCGATAGGTATACGTGGTGTACCTCTCTTGCTCTTGAGTGACTATTTAAGTAACAGAAAACAAGTATTTAGAGTAGGTGATTATTACAGTACGGAAGAAAATGTCATCTATGGTGTTCCACAAGGCAGTGTCCTGGGGCCTACTCTCTTCCTTATTTACTTGAACGAGCTCTGCCTTCTTACTTTGAATAAGGGACAAACAGTAACATTCGCCGATGATACAGTTCTATTATTTCAAGAAGATACTTGGTCTAAACTTCAGAAAACAGCTCAAGAGGGGTTCGATCAAGTAAATAGCTGGTTAAATTACAATTTACTTACTTTAAATTCATCGAAAACGAAGTATATTACATTTAGTATACGGAATAATACCCAACCTCCTCCCGGTACAATTTCGATTAAAGCTCATAGCTGTCAACGTCGCACAGAATGCACTTGTCTTCAAATCGAAAACTCAGACAATATTAGATACTTAGGTGTTGAACTTGATAGAAACCTTAACTGGAATAAACATATTATGAACCTAACTACAAGAGTAAGGAAGCTCATATATATATTTAAAAACCTCAGACATGTGTGTGACAGTAAGTTGTTAATCACTATATATTATGCACTATGTCAATCTATTGCATCTTACTGTATCACTGCGTGGGGGGGAGCTGCCAAAACTCGAATAATGACTCTTGAACGTGCACAACGGGCTGTTCTGAAAGTCATGACATTCAAGAATTTCAGATACCCTACGAGAACACTGTATAGTAACACATCAGTGCTAACAATAAGGCAACTTTTTATAAAAGCTGCTTTATTAATGCAGCATCAAAAGCAGCCTGACTATTCGCCAACGCGTCGCAGATGTGATTCTGTATATTTTATCCCTACATACAAGTCAGCATTTTCTCGCAAATTTCATAAAGCGCTTGCTCCCAAACTATATAATCGTGTTAGTAAACATGTACAATTACGTCACTTAAGCTATTACGAGTGTAGAAAAGTGTTAGATACATTTTTGAAAACCCTCAGTTATGAAGACACGGAACAATTACTAAAATAAATGGCTAAAAAACAAACACACACACACACACACACACACACACACACACACACACACACACACACACACACACACACACACACACACACACACACACACACACACACACACACACACACACACACACACACATACATACATACATACACACACACACACACACACACACACACACACACACACATATACACACACACACACACACACTATTGGGTGCTAAAGATACATTCGTGATATTATTTAGTATAATAGTTTTGTTAATATTAGTTATAGTGCACGAATATTTCATCTGCATCTTGTGCATATACTACATGTTTACGTTTTACTCATAGTCTAACTTTTTGCAACCATCGTGTTATTAATGTTGAACTAACTAATGAGCTCAATGTAACATAGATATTAAAATATAATAAAATATTAGTTTTAATAGCATTTTGGCAGTAGCCGTAATTTAATTATTTAAGTGTAACACATCAACCTACTATCATATTTTGTTTATTAAATGCCAATGGATGACGATTCTTACCTCACCGTGATACAGTTTATAACTAGTACGGGAGGTAAAGGACATCATTCTACATAAAGAATGTAAATTACAAACAAATAATGTAAGTGACATATCAAAGTGATTTGTTAAGCTTGTTTAACGTTGACACATTCGATTAGATAATCTATTTGCCAAACTACCTACTAAAATAATATCTACGCATAAAAATAACGTTAAATACGAGTATAGACGAAATCGAATGTAACAACTAAACCTAATAGTAAACTTAATAGTTTTTTACTACTATAATTGTAGAATTTAGTCTTATGTCTAATAATTACATACTTATGTAACATATTATGAAATAAAGAATTATTATTATTATTATTATTTGTATCTCCGTTTAAAACTCTCGGGTCTTTCGAGCCCGGTCATTTATAAGGCGTGCGTGGGGATATAGATCCAACACGTAGAGGCCATTTGGAGAGCTTTGATGTCATGTAGAACGCCTGCTGGAACCCATTCACGGGTACATGAATAGATACCCGTGAACCGGTTTCAGCAGGCATTGGACTATTGTAAAAAATGGAAAGATGCCTGTTCTATGGTTTAGATTTGGATGGAAATAAGACTGGGCTATTGCTAAGAGTTCGGGACACCTACCATAACATTGTAAATACAGTGTTATCGAGGCAGGCGGTGACTCGCCACTCGGTAGATGGGCACCTGATTTGCCATCTTAAAGACGGCCAGGCGCAACACCGGCATGAGTGGCTCAGGGGTGTCGAGAGGTGGTGCTGCGCTTTCTCCGAAGTTACTCGCGGCGTTATGCCCTTTAACACTTCCACCCCTGGAGCGACAGCTCAGACGTTCCTCTCTGGACGGCCAATGAAGGCAAGCCAGAGCTGAGAGTCCTGCGGGTCCCCTTGGGGTTCCACTCCGGCCGGCGAAGACACGCCGGAGACGGAGACCCTGACCGACTCTCGGGAACACTCGGGTCCGTGGGGTCGTCACTCCCCAACAGCTCGCCACAAGCTGCCCTGCGGCCTTATTATTATTATTATTATATACTATAAGCATAGACTAAATATAAAAAGATCATACCATCCCATACATTATAAAATGCGACCGCCTAAGAACGCGCATACACTACACCACACATATATGGCGCCACAAAAAAAATGTCGTAGATGGTTGTGGAAGGTGGAAGAGACGCGGCGATGTTTATAGTTACTCGCCCAGCGGTGAGCTATCAATATCGCCGTGTCTCTTTTATTTGCACGGGAGTGCTTATCTTTTGTTCGTTTTTATAGCCGATAGCTCGTAGCTTAAAAGCTCGCGGTGGGACCAGTGCCTTAACCATAAGACTTTATGTACGTACTTTATAAGCACGCCTTGAAGGAAGCATTCAGCTTGCTCTACTAAGACCATGTTCCATAATCACAGTACTTATACCACATTATTATCTCCCACTTACATTGGTTCAAAACTACTAGAACATGTTCAAACTAGTATATTATGACCTTTAGATGTGTTACAACTATCAGCAATCTTGGACTTCACTTATAAACTGGTCATACAAGTTATGCACCTACAGTAGTATCACTGGCGCCTAGCCCACTTAATACCTTGTCGTATTAACATGTTACACATACCACCAAACGTGGCATTAACTTTCTTGTAGCGACAAAGTTCTATGATTAGTGCTTAGCGTTTAAATTACTCTTGATTATGCGTTTACTGGTTATTTTTAGAATCTGTTAGATAGCTTCGTAGAGTAAATGTAGATCTACCGTCTTTAAAGTTAAGGTATTATTTTCTTTGATAAAAGAGTGTGGTAATCTTATGTTTGCAGTCGCATTTGCCATGTAAGCAAACTTGTTGAGATCATTAAATACAAGTTTATCTTCGGTTGCTGTTTGCTTCATTATATTTGTGAAGATATGGCAAATGGTTATTTATAGAAGAAAACAAACTATTTTTTGCTTAATCTACTGATAGTAAACCCGTGAAAATTAAATTGACTATGTAACAGAGCATAACTAAGTATGTAGTAAGTTTTGTCTCTAATATGTACCTACCTATGTTAATGACATCAAAAATCATCTCGTTTCATGAAGTCACAACATAAGTCACTGAAATCTCAAATAGCTACTGAAAAAGACTCATCGACATATTTCTTCGGTTCAAAAATTTCGAATTTCCCTAAAAAATTGCGGGTGAAGTTATCGATAAAGAAAATCAGGATACCTGCTTAAGATAAGTAGCCGAATAATCTACTAAAACGTATTTAGTCACACGAATTAACGAGCAGACAAAAAATAATAAGCTTCCTGTCCTAATGACAATACAATAGTAACAATAGTCTGAAACGAACAAGGAGAGTAGCACAAGGTTGCTACTTGGAGTACATTGTTTTGTTACATAATGTCTGGTTCAATGGTTGTAATTATTTTCTTGGTTATAATGGTTGTACAACTAGGTGAGCTGTCAGAAAGTAGGTGAGGTGATCATTTGGAGAATAGCCAAAGCTAGGTCAAACTTCGAATTTCAACTCAACGTCCCATGTGGCGGACTTGGATAATGATTCTAGAAGTCAAGGTGATAAATAAACATTTCTTACTTCATCTTTACACAGATCGACCAAGTCTGACAGTACTAAATTGATTGCAAACTCGAAATTCAGTCATCTATCGGCACCCACTTAAAGGATACCTTTATGATTAATTTGATTGAAAGCCGTCTGCCCCTTGGACCTAGGACTTTATAACAAATCTAAGACGTATAACCGTCAAGGAAGCAAATTTTTAACGAAATAAGCCAAAACTGCACACGTTACATTATGTTCAGGGATCGGGGATTGGGATGCCACACTGCGGGATGTCAAGTAGAAACAGTAATATGGATACGCCGTCTGGCCCGTGATCAATTTTTTTTATGTCATAGGACGTCATAGTAGACAATAATTAGACGGATCGCCTGATCGTAAGCAACTACCGTTGCTCATCAGGTTACAGTGGGTTACAAGTAAGCTGTAACTAAACTGTTCAAAAAATAAACGCTATTGCTGTGCAAGTATTATATGTATTTATAAAATTAACGATGTTGAAAAGCAAGTGTTGGTTACGGTATTGCAAATAAAGCGATTTTTGCGGAGCGGAGCTCCAATATGTCATGTTAGAGTGCCTTTTCAATCGAAATTCCTCACTACTGAAGATAATTGTAATAAGTCCGGAACAAAACCATAAAAGCACTATTTATTTACATCTTACAATTACAATTAAATCTACTTCCTCCAACCCAGTGATGCATGGTCTCCATTGTGTGGCGACCTTCAGAGGTCCAAGGTCTCCGATTGTTCCAATGGGTAATTGTGATCGACTGATATGGTTGAATTGTGTTTAGCTGGTTTAATGGATTTGGGATTGCCAAATCGTAGCTAATTTTAAATTTTAAGTAGACAAAAATATTAGGATGGAATAAGCAATTTGTATCCGAGATCATCGTGTTTCATCTGAATCTTTCTGAATCTACATTCGGGTTGATATTCTTCAGAGTCCCTACGTAAACCCACCCTCACTTTATTAGATTCTAACTTCTTCTAACCTCTCGCCTTCGGCCGGCTGATATGATGATGATGATGAACTTCTCCCAAAGTAGAATCCTAAATCAGCTACTCCATACTTAAAATTCTTTTAAGTTAACGAGTTTTAAGTTGTACATAATACTGCATTTTGTTTTTATTGAGTTTAATAAGTTATATTGTTGTTGTAATGTAATATTGTATTTTTCTGTTTTTGGCAAATAAATAATTATTATTTAAATTCTGGATCACCGCTGTAAGAATCCTTTATTTCTCTCGGATTTGTAAATACTTAGTCAAAAATTGCTTAACATGTTTCGTCGAGGCCCATCGCGAACCGATACCAGGCTGTCGGTAAGGAAAAATAAGGGCTTGACATTGATGTGTGTCCATTGATAACTTCAAATCATACTACTGTTGTATTCAGCTCGTGAATAAATCAGCCAGTGGCATCAAAGACACATTCAAATAAAACTACGAAAAAATCTGTTCCACTTCAGCTTTTAACAGAAGAAAAAATGACCCAAGTTCAAATAATAAACTATGGGCTAAGAAAAAGGTTCAATGGTCAAACGTAGAACATGCGCTGAAAGAATCTAATCATAATGTAGACCTTGCATAGTCACAATAAGATTCGAGACGAGTCAGTGAAGAAATAGATCATTTCATTGAAGATGTCGTGCAATTTTGTCAAATACCTTTAATGCCCAGGCAAAAATGAGTCATTTAGCAAAAGCATGCGTCTTCGTGAATGAAACTATCTATAAGCACAAAGGTAGGCAGATGTTCTGAGCAAATTGAAGGCATCGCCCGACATGTCAAAGGCCTTTACAAAAACTGACCTTATTGTGTGGGTGTTCCTTTATGTTGTAATTTTGTTTGCTTTGTCTGGGAATTCCTTTTGAGGGGCTTGAAAGGAAGTTTGACCGTATTGATGGGTTCAAAGAGATTTGTGATACCGTTTATTTTGTAAGATTATATTAATATTAGTGGTTATCCTTCGCTGTAACTCAGTCGCCTAGTTGTCTAAAATTTCATCTTCATTTTTACGTTGCCCCTGAACGATCTAATTTAAAATATCTGTTTTGATTTTAATTATTTTGAAGATTTCAGACAAATATCTCCCCTTTTTTTCAATTTAAATAGGTAGTAGAAGTAGTGCAACATTTTATTAATTGTTTTTCATTTCTTCATCTCAACCAATGATTCCATTGTGTATGTAATTGAAAGCACATAAAGGTTATTTTCGATTAAAAAATGTTTAATTTCCTGATTTTTATAAGTTTCCTTCCGACATATTTGTAATAATTAACCATATAATAAAGTAACTACTTCCTTGAGCATGAGACATTTAAATGGAAAAAACTGTAATTACGTTAAAGTTCATTTACGTTTCAAATGTCACAATAGCAAAAAATAATGTAATAAAATTATCAATAAAACTTTTCAACACATACCTATTCAATCAATATTAGATTGAATAGGTATGTGTTCATTTCAATAGATTGAATAGGTGTGAAATGAATACATTTACAAACATAAAGTGGGAAAATGTTCTGTCTCCGTAAACACTCAAAATATTTGGCGTACTCTCCGATCATGACGTTTTGGCTTCATAAAAATTTGATCATAAGCTTTTATTTTCGAGCGCTTGCAAAACAACGCATTTTGAATTTTTACATTAACACTAACACACTTGTACCAAACGTCTCATCTTGCTGTATTGACATCAGACCCAAATAGGTAGGTACCCAAGTTTTGAACAGCCAAAAAACGCCATTACAAAACTGGATTCATCTCCGTACCAGTTATCCCATCAATTCGATATTCAGAACGCGAACAAGCCCCAAAACACAAGTACTACTTAAATACATGCTATAAAACCTGCATGAGCCCACTTCACTCAAGTATTGGCCACATTTTCACCTCCAAAACGATTTAAGTACATTCCCCTTTGAACCGCACTTACGCTCTTTTGCCACTAAATACTTTACATTCCTGCCAGTTTATTGAAGTATTTGGCAATGTTTTTATCCCTTTAAGAGTAAAGCTTATAATCCAATAATCAACATAAAGAGTTATTTTGGTTTTTGGTACACACGCGTACCGATCTCATTTTACACCTTTACGGCGTCATAAAGTAAAGGAGGCGTGGTCGTTACCCCATGAATTTTTACCCCGTAAGACGATTAGTGTCTAGGGTCAAAAAGGCTTGATTTATATTAGGGTAATAAACTTAATTTATTACGGGAATCGGTCGTTAATGATGGTAAGTGAATGGTTATTTTATCGGGAAGAATAGGAGTTGATAGGAAACCTGTTTAATGGGAATTATTGGTTAGACAATTAGTTTATATTTTCTTATGTCTATAGTTTTTATTTGACTACGTCATCGTGACTTGTTATGACTTGCATTTTAGTTCATACATATTCAATATTATTTTGTTCACACGTTGAACAATATTTGTTTTTATCTTTAGACATTTTTTATGATTTGTCTATATCCTGGCAAAAAAGAGACAAAAATAATACAGATACAGACAGATACAGATACAGAACTGTATTAATAACGGCAAAGTTACAGGTCATTAAAATGCATTACAATAATCATAAGCAGGTACAATAGTAACCTTACAAAAATAAATAATAAATAAATTATTGTCACCTTATTTATATATATTCATGCATAGATAATAGAGGCACCACCGTCTATGTAAACCGTTTTACATAGGCAACTATTCTGATACTTTTGTATGAGAACAGTTAAGTGTTGCTATAATAAAAGAAATCCATCAGAGCAATGACATGAAATAAAAGCAAATTCTCCTTCGGGTGAAGTTAGCGATTCGCCACAGAGAGATGTTGTAATACTTCCGTATGGCCACGAAAACGAAGGAGTTGATTCTCCCGCTGTATAATATCATTGATGTCGCTATATGGCTATGTGAAAGTGAAGAGCACCGCAACAATAAAATAGTGTTATGGTACTTAAGATTCTGTGCCAAAATTTCACATAAGAAACTCTTATTTACGTTAAAACCTGGGTACTACATAGTTACCATTACTTTTATAATTAACCATTTCTATAAGAGTAAATCAAGTACGATTAGTAACCGTTCTTGATGTAAATAACAAAAACAAACACGCATAAATTAAAACATTTTAGCCTACTATTTTTTTTCTGAATAATATAATCTTTCAACTTCTATATTTACGTAAATCGCTATCGCTGCCGATACCCGCTAGTTTTCTGGCCACACGTCAGTGTGACAAATGACAATAAGATAGCTCTGTGACGTAAGAGAGACTGCATTGTCACATCGCGAATGAAAGTTGTAACTCTTATATTATTGTATAATTTCTGTATTATGACTTACTCTACGGCTTTCCTATTCTTAGTATTTTTTTCTATAAACATATAACATACTAGCTTTTGCCCGCGGTTAGAAAGAGACAAAAAGTAACCTATGTCACTCTCCATTCCTTCAACTATCTCCACTTAAAAAAATCACGTGACGTCAATTCGTCGCTCCGTTTTGCCGTGAAAGACGGACAAACAAACAGACACACACACTTTCCCATTTATAATATTAGTATGGATACCCACATTTTGTGCATATACCACGTGCTAACCAACGAGCATATTGTACGGTTGGTAAGCGGTTATCGTAGTTTAGGGACGCTTGTAACTACGTACTGCTCAAAGTTAAGCGTAGGCACACTTTTTTTCGTTGTGAAACACTAAACCGATTTCGCTGTTACTGAATAGCATATAATATATATATATATATATGTCGGAGATTTATTACTTAAATACAAAATAAATATGCAGTCCACTTTTAACGACAAAATTTTCGTAGCGCTACGCACGCAGCCGGCTCCAGCGTTTTCCCGCTTTGTAGATAAGCGACTAGATAGACATTAGTGTCGTTAATGCCATGTTTCGAAAGAATTTGGTTTTTCGGTTTAACCGAGATGAAATAACCGCAGAAAACCGTATTTAACGACTATTGTAGCCATTGACCTTCCAATGTTAATGTTTGACATTGCAGTAAAATATGTTCAAACGAATGTAGGTCTAAGCCAGCGTTCCCACTTAAACGTCGCGTGTCTCGGGGCGCGCAACGGACGTCCGCGCCACGCCACCTGAGTGTAATTCAAAAAACGTCTCCTCAGTACATTTTGTATAGGAATGACGTAAGACGCGCCCCAGGTGGCGTGGCGGCGGCGTGGCGCGCGCCGCGCCGCTTGGCGGACGTCCGTTGCGCGCCCCGAGACACGCGACGCTCTGATGTGGCCGGTGGCCGGTCCCTAACATACGTAGTTTTTAAAGGATATTAGTGCGGTTTTCGTTGGTATTGTATATTGTGATGGGTTATTATGTGGTTTACTTCAATGTGTTACTTTATTACGGTCGTAAAATCATAATCATGGACAGTTGGATTATAATCCATACTAATATTATAAGTAGGAAAGTGTGTCTGTCTGTTTGTTTGTCTGTCTTTCACGGCAAAACGGAGCTACGAATTGACGTGATTTTGTAAGTGGAGATAGTTGAAGGGATGGAGAGTGACATAGGCTACTTTTTGTCTCTTTCTAACGCGAGCGAAGCCGCGGGCAAAAGCTTATATTATCACAAAAAATATAATCTAGGTAGGTAATCCTTTGAAAAAAAACCGGCCAAGTGCGAGTTGGACTCGCCCACCGAGGGTTCCGTACAAACTTTCAATGGTTAAAATAATCATACTACTTATACTCACATTCATTTATTCATATTTGTAACGCCATTTTACACGTCAAGATTTGATTAAAAAAAAAATATTTATACAGCAATAATACTTAGAGAATAAATAGACAGAAGATTGAAATTACAAAAAGTTAGGCAATATTCACATAAAAAATGCACAAAAATATTGGGTTGGTAAGAAAGTAATGAGCGAATCATAACCAATATTGTAATTTTTATTTAATTTATTATTTTAATCATTTATCAAAAATATAACGGCCTTCGTTATCTACTACTTGTCTCCATCGTTCTGGTAAAAAATGAATAGCATCGGCGAAGAAGTTCTTAGGTTTAGATTTAAAAAACTCAGCTATGTACTGTCGTAGATGGGCTTGATCATCGAACTTTTTTTCATTCAAGGCATTGCTTAGCGATCTGAACAATGCGTAATCCGTAGGTGCCAAGTCTGGAGAGTACGGTGGATGAGGTATCACTTTCCAACCTAGCTCCAATAGCTTTAGCCGAGTCACTTTTGCAATGTGTGGGCGAGCATTGTCGTGTAAGAAAAAAACTTTAGCATACTGTGGACGATTCTGACAGATTTTTTGGTTTAAATTTTCAAGCTGATTACAGTATACTGATGCGGTAACAGTCATTCCACTTGGTAGGAGTTCCCAGTGAATAATACCATGAATATCCCACCAAACGGACAGCATAACTTTTTTCGGGTGAGGCTCTGTTTTTGGTGTCTCTATTCCTTTTTCGTTTGGAGCTAGCCACTGACGTTTGCGTGTGTGATTTATATATAAGACCCATTTTTCATCTCCAGTGATAAGATGGTCCAACCAGTTGAATGTGCGGCGAAAAGACAGAAGTTGTATGCAGATATCGGCACGGCGGTTTAGTTGATCTCTATCAAGTTCGTGCGGTATCCAAACACTGTATTTGTAGTTTTTTCCCAACTCGTGTAAATGTGTTTCTATGGTGACATGAGAGCAGCCTAACTCGGTAGCAAGAGTACGACTCGTTAGCCTCGGATCTCCTTCAATTAAGGTTTTTAATTTGGCCACATCAATCTTCACCGGTCGACCAGACTTAGGTTGATCTGATAATGAAAAGTCGCCACTACGAAACCGCTGGAACCATCGTTTCGCCGTGGCCTCAGACACAACTTCAGGAGCAACACGCTGACATATATTACGCACTGCTTCGGCGGCTGAATGGCCAGACTGAAATTCATATAGTAAGCAATGCCTTACATGCACTTTTAATTCGTCCATTTTCTTCCTTATATTAGCTCGGCGACAGCTAGTGAATGACTGACGAGAAACTGTGCGACTCGCCCTTTACATACTTTCGACCATAGAAGATTCTAGAACTCTCTCAAAAATTTTATGTGGAATTCATACGATCGCTCATTACTTTCTTACCAACCCAATATTTTTCTAATTAGGTAATAAAAAAATTGTCATTAGTGTAGAACGGGTGCTCGACCAGCCAATTTTTTAAGCGATAAGTACTTAAAGTTCGACACACTAGGCGCTTCAACCACATATTGCGGCAATTTATTATAGACGGCAGGGTCCATCACATGTGTTAATTTGACCGTAAATTGGATTTCGCCAATTTACGGTCGATACCTACTAACTTTCCGGCATTTCGAAAGTTGTACTTGGAACACATGTTGTTAGTTTTGTCACGGAATATATTATGTATAATAGTACAAGTACAGAAGGCTCCTTTGATGTTCACAAAATGACGCCATTCTAAATTCTTACCTACATTAACAAACGGACCGCACGCGAGCAGCCAACATTGATTTTTTCCCCTCACTAGCTCGGAAACACGTGTTTTGTCCTTTAATACCAGCGGGTAAAAACGCATTTTACCCACTAGTAAGTGGGTAAAGTAATTTGACCTTGAATAAATTCAAATGAACTGCTTTAACATTGATAAAAGTAGGTGAATCTAGTAATAAAGATCATTTACCACCTGTGGAACTACTGGAAACAGTGATAAACGCATTTCTTGCGTTGTAGTTTCCTCGCTACAGTGAGGGGAAAAGTTTTGTGTTACACTGGTGCAAATTTATTTTACTTCTCGTGTGTTAAAAAACTCGCAAGTTCAGGATTCTATAAATAACTCGCAAGTTCATGATTCTTCAAATAACTATTATACAAATAACTATTATTGCGCCGCGCGAAGGTCGTCGCCAATGAATGGGCCGCGAACTCGCGGCCGCTGACATGTACTTGTAGCGCAGCGATAGAATCGCGGAGTGAGCCGGCCCTGGTTTTGTATGCTGCCAAGTTCTCTCTTACATAAATGGCTACCTGCATGATAACTTTTGCAGGCAGTGTAATGAGTGTAAAGCTAGGAACATACTACGCGGACGTCCGTCGTAAATCGACCGCGACCGCGACCGCGACCGAACAGTGTGCACGGAACAAAACATCCAGCGAGCCAGATTTCGAACGGACGTCCATGCGCTCAAAGCCACGTCCACGTCCGTCGACCGATAGTTTGCACGGTTAAGTGTATATTCATTGTCCAGATCCCCGTCCGCGGTCGATTTACGACGGACGTCTGCGTAGTGTGTTCCTAGCTTAAGGATTCTTATTTTTTAAAGAATTCTTTGGCCGGAGTGTCTACTGTCTACAGGTACCTGAGCAACGATCCTGACAGCTCGTTTCTGAAAGCGAAAGACCCTCTCCCATTCAGGACAACATCCCCAGACCAGACCTCCGCAACGTACTGTATTAATGAATGGACAGTGGCGAAATAGCATGTCCGGGCTACTTCTGGAGCCACAGACTTTGCAACTCGACCTAAGGCAAAGCACGCACTGCCCCGACTGCCACACGGTTTATCTACTTGCTGGTCCCATTTTAAGCCCTGATCAATCTTTAAACCTAGGAAAGTAGTCGTGGATGCCTGTTCAAGTATTTTCCCATTAATTATGAACTATCAACGGCGTGGTCATGCGGCCCGAAAGATTAAAATGCACTAAGTGTAATTAAAATGTTGGCAGCCTGTATCGCAACTGGAGGACCTACGGAAGTAATTAGGACAATAGATCCTTCCTCCTTCCTTCCTTCCTCCTCCTTCCTTCGGTCCTTTGAGTCGTCGGCACCCAGGCCCCTTCTAAGTACAGGTTTGTACAAGTTTCTAATGAGTCGACTCGGCAACGCACATGTGCCACTCCTTGAGTGGCAGGCGTCCATATGTAACAGTGACCGCTTTCCATCCGGCGGACCGTATGCATGTTTGCCACCTACGTGGTACAAAAAAAAATCTCGACGAATTCACCTTAAACATTAAAAACTAAATCAAAATCGATTGATTCGTTCGGGAGCTATGATGCCAGACAGACATGTCAAGCGTCAAACCTATTATTATTATAACACTCCTTCGTTTTTGCGTTGGTGGTTAAAAACAAGAAACCTCCTTCAAAACTATAATAAAACACAATTTTCTATGAAAATCGGTAAAGTGCGAGTCGGATTTCGACATTTCCATACAAAAAGGTCATGAGCGCCTGACGACATGTGATAGCAACGTACACTAGATTTGTACTTTAAAGATTTTGCGTATATTTTGGAAACTATAAGAGATAGAGCAAATAGACTTCAGATTTTGGTTGTCGGTGGCACAATTTTTTTGTTTTCGTATATATACACCATTTTTTGGACCTATTAGGGCAATATTATGGTTAGTGCAGTTCTAAACAGTCTTAAGCGCCTCTTTTTTAGTAGGAACTTAAGTCATTTTGGCAAATGATTAAAATTTTTAACAATTTCTAAACAGAAATGAATTTCTTTCTACCTGTCCATGGCGCTCACAAAATTTCAAAACATTTAGTAAGTACTTGCAGCGGCAGTGAGTGAAAATCTCAATTTGAGTTTTTTTCTCTTAAGTCCGACTTACGCTTGACTGTACATTTTTAATAGGTTTTCCTGTAATCTACAGGTAGAGGGCTACCTCGTGTATTTTTTTGAAAATTTTACGCTAAGTAGTTTCGGAGATAAGGGGGGGGGAATGGTCATTTTTCTTAAATAACTTCTAAATTACCAAAATAAAAACTATAAAAAAAATATATTTGAAATGCTTATAAAATGCTCTTTCATTTGATATGTATCACAATATAGTTCTAATAACTTTGATTTTTAATTTTCAATTTTACCCCCCAAAAGTGCCCCTTATGATTAAATTTCGTTTAATTTCATTTAATTATACTGCATGTCCGTCTTTGGGCCACAGGTTTACATACGTGTGCCAAATTTCAAGTAAATCGGTCCAGTAGTTTCGGAGAAATCGGCTGTGACAGAGGGACAGACAGACACGCGAGTGATCCTATAAGGGTTCCGTTTTTCCTCTTTGAGGTACGGAACCCTAAAAAACATATGATCATCATGTTATTATAATTTAAAGAGTATTTCTATAATGCATATGTAATTGTGTATGTAACTATGTAGGTATATTATAATAATTTGACTGATTTTTTTTTCAGAAATCCTTCTTTACATATTTTTCTAGTATTATCTACTTACATAACTATTGACCATGCAGTAATTATTAATGCTAATATCGTGATGTAACATAGTATTGTAAAATCGAACGATAAAATAATAATAATCGTATTAGAAATCTGCATATTACCTATATACCGTTGCGTTCTGTCGCGCTTGAATGGTTACGCGACAACTCAACCTTAACCAATTCTAAAATGACTTTTTACATACTAATTTCACTGGCGCTTATGCCCTTTTATTTTAGTACGGTGTAGCTACTAGGTTTTACCTAAGAATAGGAAGTCTTGTTCAGTGAAAGTATCGGCTATCGTTAACATGTAACAGATTACGGGTGCTGATTGTGAACATGTTAATTAATTACGTAAAAGTTAATCATTTTTGACATTTTGTTACGATTTTCCGATTAATTAATATACTGTTTTTGAGTATTTCTAATCAACTTCAAAATCTCATTATACACCGGTATTATCAAGATGTTATTACGTCTACTGACTATATTCCCTATCCCATAATTTTCTACTAAGAAATTGTTCTCTCTGAAAAGGCTGCCATCTATACAAACGGATTGAAATCTTTCAGTTCCGCTACTCGTCACTAGATGTCGCTTCACCTTACAGCGCTGATGTTGTTTCCTAGTGTACCTATAGTTTGTTTAATGTGTCATAGATGGCGCTATTATCAATATGCAACAAAAAATATCAGTTCAACCACGTTCAACCTATTCTTATTTGTTACATAAATGCATTTCTTACCAAATAAATATTCATTTTTTATTTTTTATTGTTACAGATTCATTCGTAAACAGCCAAGAATGGACGGCCGCGCGAGGTGTCACAGAATTACGAGTTGGTGTATTAGGATCACCGGACAGCGGAAAATCTGCGCTAGTCCATCGGTATCTAACAGGCGCATACATGCAAGAAGAAAGTCCTGAAGGTATTTATTATTTTTACTCCATTTATTTTAGTCTATTTCAAAATTATATTTAATAATTTTCATACAACTTACTAGCGCCTCTATCGGTAAAACCATAACACATTCTCCTTAGCTTAGCTCGTTGCTTCATTGATGTCAGCGTGAAACGTTAGATGGCAGTACAACTTCTAGCCTTCTACCGTTGAATGGCGTCTCTCATAGATGGCGCTATGAGCAACATAAACAAATTGTAAAAGTTCAACGAACTATGATTTTGTGCGTAGGTAGATAGTAGATCGCACAACGACATGAACAATAACTAGTTATCTGTCAGTTACGACTTTTATTCCTTTTTGATTTTTATCGAGCGTTTTTGGACCCACGCGATGGAATTATGTATGAATAGAATACCATCGATAATTCACCATGATTAGATGATTGCCACATAATGACTAGACGTGAAATGACAGGTAATTTGTCGAGGGTTCATAAAATCGATTTTGTAGATGTTTGGTCGAATATTACAAGACCAATTAATTTATATCCTCATTAAATTAAAGTTAAAGTAGGTATGTAGCTGTCAGAAATGTTCTAGTCCTTATTTCCCTCTCGAGTCTGATCAAACTAAGCATGCGACTAGGACCTGAGAGCACGAGATAACTCTGCACTTTGGCATTGGCACTAAGTTATTGAATGGCGTACCTAGTACCTACCCGTGAATTTTACATGAAGAAAAACGTGTATGGTTAAGTTTTAGAGTTACATTTGTTTAACCTTATTTTACTTGAATGTAGAATGATTCCACGAATAAATGGTATGGTGGTTGGTGATGGTTTGCCACAATACTCACAATGAGTATAATACAGAAGGAGGCAGGAGAACATAATATGAACTCTATTAATAGTCATAAAACATCAGAACCTCAAAGTCCTCAGGTTTCTAGAATTGGCTCGATGAGTATTTGTCTGTGGAACCTAAAGTACGGTCACCGGCATAAATAAGTGATGATTTTTGTACCTTGTCGCTTTAAATAGTTTGACAATTTCGTATGCCATTTCAGACACGACGTTAAAGTGACAAGGTACAGAAATCATCACTTGTTTATGCCGGTGACTGTACAGTCACTGATATTTTTTGACAAAAACTTATTTATTTAAATGTGGTTTTGATGTTCCAGGCGGGCGCTTCAAGAAGGAGGTGATCATCGATGGCCACAGCTACCTCCTGCTCATAAGGGACGAGGGGGGCTCCCCGGAGATGCAGGTAGACATTTGTTTAATCTTAGCGGGTAGGATTATCCGTACCCACTCGGGATTCGATTCAAGCCTTCCTCAAGTCAGTGAGACGTAAACCTGGAGATAAAGTAGCCTGTCCTAAGGATTAAAGCTAATAATGCAACGCTAAATCCATCAGCTGGATTTAATTTGTATTTACAATGGGATGTAGATATTAGTTTGAAGCATCAACTGTTTTTTAACTAACTAACTAACGCACCTAGCGTTTTCACATTTTCCAATCCGTTATCGGATGTAAGATTGATTTTTGCCTTTGACATCTTTCTTACATTCGGATCGGATGATGCGAAATTTGCGAAAATACTCTCAGGAGACATCTAAGAAATAGAAATCATGTATTCGTGACAAGTGACAACAGAAATTATTTACACATAACACAAAAAGATAGGTACATACATAATAAATTGCCACGAAATGGTCCCGACTCAGCATGGTGTTAGCCTGGGAGGGCCAACGCTGATCTTCCGTCGGGGCCATTGCGAATCCCTAAACAGGACAACATACATACTGTGGCTTTCATAGTTAACTTTATCATTTCGCTGGCATTAAAGGGCTTTGTGCTGAGCAAACAGTCCCAAACGTGGAGCTGAATGCCACGTCTTCATAATGCCTGAAAGGGTGACCCCACTACCTGTGCGTTTTCACTGTCATGTTGTATCCGTCATTTTTAACTGACCCGGGTATTGAAACTACATAAAAAAAATGGTGGTGTCCCTCCGCGCGGAAGACGTGAAACTTTGTAATGTGGAAATGAAAATAGGAAGGGATATTTCAAAAATCGGTTAGCAACCCTGAGCGTCAAAGTTTCACTTCAAAAATAAGTGCGTCTCGCTTCTCGATTTGTGTTATATCTACATCATGTCGCCCCCCTGAGTACGAAGCTGGATCCGTCATGGATGTCATTTCTGATCAGAACCGATAGCATGGTCGCGCGGTAAACGTTAAAACATCAGGCCGTCCCTATCGCACTTATATACAAATAGTGCGAAAGGGACGACCAGCGGACCGATTTTTGAATCTCACGCGTTCGAATTCAGAAAATTGACACTGAAAATAATAAGCAAGTCACCGTTTTCAACCGGTATTTTAGTGACAAAATCCCGTATGCGAGATTCAAAAATCGCCCTCCTGATATTATAATTATCATTTATCACGCGATCATGTTTGCCTACCAGGGGCAGGGCCCAGCTGGGGAAGTACTTACTTATACTTGTAGAAAACCGAAGATTGCGAGACATAATGCCTAAATGGTGACCCATTAATAATATATACCCATACATAATTGCTATCAATGTGCGTCTGCATTATGATTTTTCAGTAGTTATGATAACATTATGTAGATGCTGCTATTCTACTAATGATGATGCTTACATATAACATCATCATTAGTAGAATAATACATTAACAATGACATTTCGATAACGTGTGCGTATCTTACCTACTTTCTGTACATCTTGACGTATGATGCAGTCTCAGGTCAGTTTCAAGCTCATGTTATGGTCCTGTCCGTTATTTTCGTGCCGTGTCAGAGTGGAATGGAACCGCGTCACAGGACGCTATCGATTTGTGCTATAAAAAGCGCGAGCCGTACTTTAATAGCCCGCTTTACGACGCGTGTCGTTTTTACAATCGACTTGTGGCACTTATGTTCGACGTTTTTATATGTTTACCAGTGGTTAACATGCCGTTAGAGGAGAAGGAAGTTGTTGAATGTCAATAGAGCAAGGACACATGAAAATTTAACTGTTTTCCACTTTTTGATGGTTTTCCACGAGAGTGACCAAATGTCTGTGTTAGGCCTCATTTAGACGGCGTGCGAACTCGCATGCGATTTTAGTTACATTGCGGGCTGTTTAGTTACATACAGTATTGCACAGCCGTCGATACCGCAGTGTCATAAAACTCGCATGCGATTTCTCGAGTTCTCTAAATAGGCCCTTATAGTGGCAACGTCGTAACGAAGTAACGAACAAAGAAATGTTTAGTTTACTTTATCTCTAAAACTAGGGTAATCCAGCCAAGTTTATAAAACATTTATTTAATTAGTCTTTGAATATGATCTCCGAGATCTTTTTTCAATATGATCAAGAATATAATTATAAAGGTAACAATTTCAACAATTTGTTCGATTTGCTCGTGAGCACGTTGTATAGTCGTTCGCTTTATATTATCTAGATTTTACATGTTTTCTTTCCTTGGAACATCACGTTAAAGTCGGAAATGTAACTTCATGAATCAACATCACGAAATAGACTCAATTAATTATTTTGCACACAGAGTAATGAGGTTATTGCCCATTCTGGCCTAAAGAAAGCATGATTACGAAGTTAAACCTAGGGATTCTAAGCAAATCTATATGAAAACAAAAGTCTAGACTAGTAAGAAGAGTTCGAAAAGTCGGTAAAGGTGACCTGGTGTTGATCTTCGCCTTTGGCCTTTGCAGAGATACTTAGCTCTTATTGTTCAAACTTGTTTATTGTTTATTATGTAGTTTGGTTTACATCGGTTTTTGACAGCATTGTAACTAGATCTTTACAAGATATCTGAGTAAACAAGTATCTAATGAATTAATGGATCTTTTGCAATATTATCGTTGTAACTTTGTGCATAAGTTGTAAGTACGTATCAGATCAAAAACATCATCATCCTCCTTGCGTTATCCCGGCATTTGCCACGGTCCATGGGAGCCTGGGGTCCGCTTTGACAACTATCAAATCAAAAACATTGTGCATTTAATGTTGGATTATGTCAGAAATTGAAGCTGATTGTATTTTTACCAAGTTACATACAAAAATACAATCTCAGAGCATTAAATACTTATTTCATAATTATATCCTGTGAATACAATACCTAGATCAAAAATATCTCTGCATAACTGGTCTGCGATGGAGTGTAAACTCTTTAGGAGTATTCCATTATTGTAAACCTCTTCTTGTAAATGCGGAAGGGTCCTGGATTCTGCTCAGACTACACCTTCACATAATCCGAAGCTTTATTGTCCATTAAAGGTATAGAACCAAAGTCAGAAATAAAAAAAATCTTGTTTACATACATACAATCACGCCTGTAACTGTATCCCATAAAGGGGTAGGCAGAACACATTAAACTACTAAAGCTTCAGTGCCACTCTTGGCAAATAAGGGGTTGAAAGAAAACGAAACTGTGACATTGCAGTGACAGGTTGCCAGCCTCTCGCCTACGCCACAATTTAACCCATATCCCATAGTCGCCTTCTACGACACCCACGGGAAGAAAGGGGGTGGTGAAATTCTTAACCCGTCACCAAAAATCTTGTTTGCTATATTTTATTTCCAACCGCTCCACAATATCTCACCCAAACACTCGATACACGAATTGACTGTAATGTAATGTAAGTGTAAATCAATAGTGTTGGAACACAAATCGATCGTATAATTACCCCACTACTTAACCCTCTGCTTGTCTATGACAAACAAATTGTTCAAAGCTAACAAGCTAATGTGAACTATAAGTATTTGCAGTTAGGTCGTTTTTCCTTTGGATTGGAGATATGCAATCTCAGCCCTATGCAAAGTGCGTTCACGTCAAATAGGTTAATATTTAAAAGGTTATTTCAACACAATTTTAGATGACTTTGTTGCAGAGTAGAAATATTTGTATAAACCAAAGAGGATCGAGTATTATAGAGAGTTACTGTCAAAGTAAAATGTGTAATCACAGTGCATAGACTGCCATTTCTCGACACAGGCTTAAAACTTTTGAACCTCAGTTTTGACAATTTGGCCCATATTCTTAGCTTGATATGTGTTAAAATGTCAAATATTTATAATATCGCCATCTAGCCGAGCGTCCCCCAAAGGTGTATCACCATCTAGGTCACCGTACCTTTTTCTGTATAGTTTTGAGGTACGTTTTTATCTCAGACTTTATCTGTCGATACACGGAGTTACATATGTCTTTGGTATAAACAAAACAGTGAAATTGGCTTCAATTTATTCTGAAATTCTGTACAAGAGTTAGATACCCGTCTGTGTGATTTATTTATATTTGACAATGAGAGGTAAATGACCAGATAATCCGTTGAATGTCTACTGTCCGTCAACGCTGTCATTAGACATAGACATGATCATGACATAAACTTGTCGTGAAAGTATAATTGTAGGAACATAGTCTACGATGCTGAAATTAGTCATCATCAGCGACATCTCTGGGATATAACTGTGAAAATCGAAGCTCGCGAGTTACGGGCATCCTTCTCTTTACATGTCCTACTCTCGTATATTGAACTTTATTCTATGTCATTTTTATAATAAGTCCCTGCGTGATTTTATTATAACATTATTCCTACATTACAACATCGACAAAATGTATACAACTTTTGGGTATAGGTAACCGTAAAGTGAGTAACGCCAATTCCAATTTACCGTCACTAAATTTGGCGCCCAACGTGGGCTCGAGAATCTGTGGGCGATTTAATGGAATTATTAAAACCTGCCTTTGACAGGTTGGTTCAAAATAGATTCAAGTTCAGGCGAAAATTTTAAATTAAATGTAATATTTTCAAAATATAACATATATCAAACAAATATGTTTTATTTTCACACTTAATCCCAAAATAAGATTACTAATAACATTAGTTCATTTTACCAAAACCTCACCTGTATACAATTATCCCTAATGGCACTTAGCTGTAATATAAACCCTTTTAGCCGATTCACATAAAGTGCTAGCATTGATTACTAAGCATTAGATGGTGTGGCTTTGCCTTCGGTGGCAAAATTGGTTTCGCCTCTCAATCTCAAAACGTATGGATTTTCTATTTGCAATATTCATATATTACCACATTACAAAGTAGGTCTGTAACTTGTATGTCTCGCGAACCCTCGTGGTTGCTCAATTATTCAAAAACGGAATCAACAAAAAAATTACAAACTGTCGAAGCTAGAGACGACGTTTACATCAGGGTAATGTAAATTAATAGTTATTTGTTATACAAGGGGGCAAAGTTGTATTTTAACGTCGAGTGTGGAATTGAAAAACGAGCAAGTGAAAGCATTCTATAGTTGAACCACGAGTGAAGCGAGTGGTTCGATAATAGAATCCTGAACTTGCGAGTTTTTTAAAACACGAGAAGTAAAATACATTTGCACCCGAGTGTAACTCAAAACTTTTCCCCTCACTATAGCGAGGAAACTACAACGCAAAAAATGCGTTTATCACTGCTTCCAGTAGTTTCACAGGTGGTAAATCATCTTTATTACTAGATTCACCTATTATTATCAATTTTAAAGCGGTTCATTTGACTTTATTCAAGGTCAAATTACTTTACCCACTATTGGATAAAATGCGTTTTTACCCGCTGCTATTAAAGGACAAAACACGTGTTTCCGAGCTAGTGAGGGGAAAAGTAAATTTTATCGCAGTTCATCTCGTTCGCACCGATGTGCCTAAAATTGAATGGAATAGAATATACTTTATTTAACATACAATTGGACGAATATAAGATAGATACAACGCAAACTAGATGCTAAATGAGATCCCACTCAGTATATTCCACGGCAAGCAGAGGCGCTGATTTTCAGTGGGTCCCTGACTTAATAAACTGAGCTAAGAACTAAAGTAAAACGAGTGACAGCACAAACATCAAACAGTCATTTTTGTGATAGAGAAGAAATGCTTTGGAGTTTATGCAGTTATGTTTATTGCCAACTTAGGTTAGTCGAGCAGCCACTCACAAAAAAAAGTTAAGTAATATTCCGGTCTGGCTCAGTCGGTAGTGACCCTGTCTGCTAAGCCGCGGTCCTGGGTTCGAATCCCGGTAAGGGCATTTATTTGTGTGATGAGCACAGATATTTGTTCCTGAGTCATGGATGTTTTCTATGTATATAAGTATGTATTTATCTATTTAAGTATGTATATCGTCGCTTAGCATCCATAATACAAGCTTTGCTTAGTTTGGGGCTAAGTTGATCTGTGTAAGGTGTCCCCAATATTTATTTATTTATTTATTCTTTGTCGAAGCTGTAGAATACTTAAAGGAGACACTTCGCGCTTGCTCTGACAAACACTAAATCATGTGTCAAGTTGTAAAATTTGGGCGCAAGCCTTATTGACTTTCACATTTTACTCAATGGGGTGTAAGGTGAAATACCCTATAATGGACGGTGATGCCATTATGCACAAAAAAACACAAATCCTTAAAAATAAGTATCTAAAATTAGTTTCTAAAAACTGACGGCTATGTACCATAAACTAGAGTTGTAGAGCTGTTTCATTTTTAAGTTTCAATTAATTCGGTTATTTCTGAAGGATTTGGCGACAAGATAAAATTCATCAGTTTACTGAAAAAAATATCAAGACGAATTCTTAGTAATGTTGCTAAGAGAGTTGAGTTCATGTATAAAATAATAAAAAAATAATACTCGGTGTAAACTTGAATGTGTTTTACTTACTGCATTAAGCATGAGATAAGGTATAAAACATACTAGTTTGTTGCTCCAAAGATATAAAGAAATGGCGTTATTTTGCGAGTGTCCATTACTGGAATCGAAAAACTGCCTACCTCCTATGATGGACAAGGAACAATTTACAAAACCAAAATTTACAAGAAACAATCCTATGTTAAAATAACTCAAACTAATTGTATTTATGATATATAAAATTGACTCATTGAGTATCAGTTGGCTTTAAAAGTAAAATTTTAAACTTATTTCACTGTCCATAATGGGGGATCCATTACTGGAGAACTGCCGTCCATAAATGGAGAAAAAACACCTAGTTTTAATTTGTTTAGTATTAAGAAACTAATAGGAGTATCCATTCTGCAATACGCTTCAAATGTAAAAGAAGGATAGGACATTCAAGATTTAACACGCTTAGCGGTGGAATTTTTACATTTATGAGTGAAATATCAAAAACAGGCGAAAATCTTTCTTAAACTGTCCATGATTGGGTCCGTTACCTTACAGTCTAGAGGGATGCCATCTATAGTGACCAGTGTTGCTATCTAAAGACAGAAATAGAAGGGCCTCGGTCAAATCCGTGACGTCATCACATTAGACTGACCTAGCCCGTTACTAAATATAGACAATGCGTGCCCTGGGTATATAAACAGTTAAATGTCAACTCAGGGTAAAGAAAGGTTTATTGAAGAAATTCAGTCGACAGATATCCACACATAGGACTTCATCACTGCATGTTTCTCTTGTTTTCAAGATCAGGTTTATGAAAAATATAAAACTTTCTTTAAAAAAACGGTATTCTTATTAAATAAAAATAGTATCGCTTGGTATTCTGGCAATATGTATGGAAAATGTAGGCATACATTTAATAAAATTTTGAACTAAGTATATGCAACTAAATTTGGTTTAGAGCCTAGACTACCTTTGTTTTTCATGTTGATAAGTACCTACCTACGGTCTTATTGGAAACAAGACAATAAAATTAAAACCAAAACTATAAAACACGATCGGAAACATATCTTATGATTTTGTCTTTGAATTATTAACAAAAACTGAAAAAGCCCGGGGTCTGTAACGTCCAGTGTTGCCAGTTCGGAGATTTTTCTCCGATTTTCGGAGAATTTGAGCCTCTAGCGGAGAATTGACGGAGATCAGATACAATCGGAGAATTTCGGAGATTATGAAAAGGTCCCTAATTTTTTAAAGTTAAACCGCTCGGAAAACCTAAATGCATGAATTAAATATTTGAAATATTCTCAATGTTCTGTGCATTTCTGATATAAAAGCGTTAAGTAATAAAAAGTATGAATTCACTATAAACATTTTTTTTTGTTTATAGACGGTCAACCAAATCTTGGCAGTAAAAAAACCGGCAAATTAGAAAAATGTATCCTAAACATTGAAGGTGGAGGAATGGAATCATCGAGGAGCCATAACACTTAAATTGACCGTCTCGAAAGCCTGCTGGCGTCCACTACGTCCACGTTAATTCGTTTTCTGCATTTCTTATGAGACCGCGTCCATTAAAGCGGAGGCGGAATTGAGCCGCATCGAGTCACATTCAAAATGTATGAGAACTCGATGTGATACGGCTTGATTCCGCCTTAGGCCGGCAACAGACAGTCTTAGGCACGCCACAGACAGTCTGAAAAATTCATTATCTGAATTTGGATTTGTATGCAACCTGTCAGTTCAATTTGACAGATCTGTCAGTTTGAACTGACAGGTTTTACACTGTCTGTGGCCTGCCTTATGAAATCAGATCTAGTGCACGGATTTCCATACAATTCGAACTGTCCGTCTTTTTTTAAAATTATGTTTTTTTTTTTCAGATCGATCTGACAGATTGCTTTTAATCTGAATTTTCAATGCACTCGATCTGATTTCATAATATGATTTTTTAAGGTTATGAAATGAAGACTGTATGCAAACTGACAGTTCAAACGGATACTGACAGATCTGTCAGTGTCCGTCCGAACTGTGTCGAATAGAGTTCTCATACAATCGAATGCGATTCGACGCGTCGCTGATGGACGCTGTTTCATAAGAAATACAGAAATAGGCTTAGAAGGTGCGCTCACGGGTGACTTTTTTGTCGCGACCATGGGCTAGTATGAAAGTGCGCTCATGAAGCAACGCAACTTTTCATACAAATACGTAAGTCGCCGAGCAACTTTGTCGGCCGTGGGCGCGCACCCTTACGGGACCGGCCACCCAGGTGGTGTGGCGGCGGCGGGGCGCGCGCCGCGCCGCTTGGCGGCGCGCCTTACGTCCTTCCTATACAAAATGTACTGAGGAGACGCTTTTTGAATTACACTCAGGTGGCGTGGCGCGGACGTCCGTTGCGCGCCCCGAGACACGCGACGCTCTGGTGTGGCAAGTCACTAACAGATATGTTGTAAATAAATAAAAAAACAAATATTTTATTTAGCTCTGTCGGTGACGCTGACGGCTACAAACTGCGCAGCCATTAAATTAAAATGCGAGTACAAAGCTTTTGCGTGTAAAATGTAGTCGGTGAACCAAAATTTGGCACTAAAAATTGGCGGCATATTTGAAAGGTTAAAAAAGGGGCTCACCGGCCAATTGTCTTTATAAAACGCGTGCCGGTTAACCAAATGTTGGCACAAAAAAAGGCGCGTAATTCAATATGCCCATATTCTGGGTTGTTGAATCCACCAACGTTAAGGTTTCGAAAGGCACGCACTTTTTTCAGACCCCCCCCCCTCGTTAGAAAAAAACTGGTTCTTGTATGCGTTACGGAACATATGGGTTGCAAAGGTCTGGCGGAGAATTGGTTGACAATTCGGAGATTTTTGCGACCGACATCGGATAAAATCGTGGTTCACAGCTGGCAACACTGGTAACGTCTTTGTTACTCTAAGCTGATTGTTCCTATCCAAGAATTTTAACAAAAACAGACCTCGAGCCGAGGCTCGAGCAATACTCTTCAGAGCACAAAGACAATTTTATTAAATTCATGTCTACAGTGATTCTTCCCAGTTCACAATTACGCTTTTATTAGTCCCTTTATTCAATTAACCCAATTTATTTGGTTTCCTGGATCGAGATTCTACTAGCTCTCCAACCTCCAACACTTACAAAGTGTTGAATGAAACCAGATAAAGATTATATTCCCAACATAGTAATTAAGACTCCAAAGCAGGTTCTTAATGCTATTTATTTTACATAGCGTCACAGAAACAAAGTTCACTTGTTCTCGCGAGAGCTCCACTGACAGCCCGCCGTTCGAGTTGCCAACTTACAAAAATATATCAATCTTTGGGCAAAATTATGAGATATTTAACACTGCCTTACAATAATTATATGAATAATTTGTGAAGTTATGAAATTCTTAACAATTATAAACTCTTTCAATTAGAAATATTAATGAAGACGAAATGTAACGACACGTGTTAAATATTGTGAACCTGTGACTAGAAAGGAACAGTTATTATTAAATAATGCCTTCATCCCTTTGGAGATTTCACATTTAGGTAGGTACTTATTTATAAACTGTGTCTTCTATCGTTAGTCGATTACAGTTTTACTAGGCGAAGTAAACTTTTTGCAAAGATTTCAAAAGTAGGGATATTAATTAATCAAAATTCGGTTGTAATTTCCCTACTGTACGGACAATTTTTTTGACTCCCATATAATATTCTATGCCCTAACAAAGATATAAGGCAATAGCTTAATTTGGATTTTACTAAATAGAAGCATTTTCCCCTGCATTTTATCTTGAAACCTTTCAAGTGCCTGAATCTCAGGTCATTTCCCTTTTAATCCCCTATCCTACGAAACAAAAGCCTGGAATCCTGGATCTCGGTCACCGCATTGTGCAGAGTGCATCGGTGCAAGTATTTGCTAACTTTTTAAACTGCTCTTAATTGCTCTGGCAACACTGAGAGTTTTGCAATATACGGATGTTTGCATTCGAATCGATAGGGGTTAAATATCTCCTGATGTAGGTGCATTCTGTACAAAAATTTGGTATATAAAATTAATCTTTATCTCAGTAGCCTCTGTTATAGAAATATATTTTAGAAAGTATAATATTACGTAAGTTTTCCAGGCTAGATTCATTCTCCACGTCTACCTTTTTATTGTGTTTGTCATAAAAAATAAAATGGTAGCTCGCTCCTAAAAAGTTTTGAGGGTGGCTAGCAAAACTTTTTAGGAGCGAGGAGTATTATTTTTATAAACTTTTAGTAGGTATACTAAAAGTTTATAAAAATAATACAACACAGAAATTCAATAATGTTGTTACTCTTGTTAGAACTTTAAGTATAAAATAAACATCAGTGCGGTGACATACAATACACAGTCATCAGCTACAAAAGCTGCTAGGGTATCAAATATGTATAGTATATAAAAATAATTTCAATCATTAAAACTTGTTACGATTCGCCATTTAACAATTTGGAAACAACATGAAACGAAGCCAATTCTACTCGAACGATTACATCCAACACATCCAAATGTCACTAATGCATACCATGCTGTATTCAGCGATCCTGAATGTCAGCATGAATGTCAGCAGATTGTCGCATAATAAACTTACTGGCAACACATAGCCGTTTAAAAAAAAAGTAATAATGTCTATAGAAAGTCATAGTAGATACGCCCTTTTGGAGCTGGGGTTGTGTAACTATGGGGCTTTGGAACGTCCTGCCAGCATCCGTCGTTTCATACAGGAGCAACAACAAAACTTTCACATGAAAAAGCTCTTATACCGTTCGTATAGAGTCTATTTTGGATAAGAATGTGTGATAGTTATGTTGGCAGGCTTGTAATTGCTGGGAGGCTACGACCTATTTCGAAATAGTGGTGCTTTTTTAATCTGTGGTGCAATTTCCGTCACTTTTCAGGTTATGTTTTGAAACTTGCGGCTATCTATTGTGTGAAAATTGTTAAAGTAGGCGTTACACTTACCTAAACTACTTAAATTTCACTGTTATATCGTGTATTAAATTCTTATTCAAACTTCTGTCCACCCTAGACCCGAAAGTAGGTGTTTTATTTTTAAAGGAAATAATTGTTTACTAAATAAAAGCAGGTAGGTATCTGATTACAAAAATCAGGGTAATTTAAGTTTTATCATTTAAATCAAAATTTAGTTCATTTAATTTCAAACAAAAAAATTAATAGTTTAAAAAACACTATAAAACACGCTTTTATAAATGCACGTAAAAGCCAAAAATAAATTATGGATCGTTCAAGTTGTCTCTATTTGTGAGCTGAAGTTTAAAAACTATGTGCTTTTAATTATAATATTTCATTGTAAAAGCGTGGGGCGCTGGAACAGGAAAGACTTTCTTGTAAACAAATACTAATCCGAACTTCCTGGCGAATGAAGTTGCATAAGAACATAACGTTTACATATGCCGCCTAAGGGTTACCAAAAGCCCCCGAGGCCCCCTTTTCTTTACTCTTAAGGATCACAAGAAAAAAAAATTTTTTTTTTCGTGGGGAATGCGTTTACGCATACCGCCGGGTCTGAGGTGGTGGGCGACCCGGTCGGTTATGTGGGGGTCGAGGCTGTAAAGAGTCCCCCCTACCCACTAAACCCCACGGTGTCCTCTCACCGCTTTGTGTGCGGGGTCCCGGGAAGCTGTAAAGTGCATCCGCGGCCCCGCAGCGGCCATCCTGGATCAGAATCCCTCGCTGGTCGGGCCATGAGCCGACCGGTCCTCACTGTGGGAGCGCTTCCTGGACACAAGGGTCGCACTCTCCAACTCGAGAGCCAGCGTATTGGGCGGGGGCGCTCTAATGCATCCCTCGCCCGCTGGCTGTCTTTAGGGTGGCAGGTTCCGCTCGTGAGCGGCACGTCTGCGACCTATGCATCACAAGAAAACCTTAACCCAACTTATTTTAAATACAACGTTGATCTTTCTTTTATGCGGGGGCTTCGCCCCCCGAGCCCCCCTTTGTTTGCTCTGAAAGGTCACAAGAAAACGCTATCCAAACTTATTTTAAATACAACGTTGATCTTTCTTTTATGCGGGGGGCTTCGCCCCACGAGCCCCCCTTTGTTTGCTCTGAAAGGTCACAAGAAAACGCTAACCCAACTTATTTTAAATACAACGTTGATCTTTCTTTTATGCGGGGGGCTTCGCCCCCCCGAGCCCCCCTTTGTTTGCTCTGAAAGGTCACAAGAAAACGCTAACCCAACTGATCTTAAATACTACGTTGATCTTTCTTTCAGGCGGGGGGCTTCGCCCCCCGAGCCCCCCTTTGTTTGCTCTTAAAGGTCACAAGAAAACGCTAACCCAACTTATTCTAAATACTACGTTGATCTTTCTTTCATGCGGGGGGCTTCGCCCCCGAGCCCCCTTTGTGTGCTCTGAAAGGTCACAAGAAAACGCTATCCCAACTTATTTTAAATACTACGTTAATCTTTCTTTTATGCGGGGGGCTTCGCCCCCCGAGCCCCCCTTTGTTTGCTCTTAAAGGTCACAAGAAAACGCTAACCCAACTTATTTTAAATACAACGTTGATCTTTCTTTTATGCGGGGGGCTTCGCCCCCCGAGCCCCCCTTTGTTTGCTCTGAAAGGTCACAAGAAAACGCTAACCCAACTTATTTTAAATACAACGTTGATCTTTCTTTTATGCGGTGGGGTTCGCCCCCCGAGCCCCCTTTGTTTGCTCTGAAAGGTCACAAGAAAACGCTATCCCAACTTATTTTAAATACTACGTTAATCTTTCTTTTATGCGGGGGCTTCGCCCCCGAGCCCCCTTTGTTTGCTCTTAAAGGTCACAAGAAAACGCTAACCCAACTTATCTTAAATACTACGTTGATCTTTCTTTCATGCGGGGGCTTCGCCCCCGAGCCCCCTTTGTTTGCTCTTAAAGGTCACAAGAAAACGCTAACCCAACTTATCTTACTACGTTGATCTTTCTTTCATGCGGGGGGCTTCGCCCCCCGAGCCACCCTTTGTTTGCTCTTAAAGGTCACAAGAAAACGCTAACCCAACTTATTTTAAATACAACGTTGATCTTTCTTTTATGCGGGGGGCTTCGCCCCCCGAGCCCCCTTTGTTTGCTCTGAAAGGTCACAAGAAAACGCTATCCCAACTTATTTTAAATACTACGTTAATCTTTCTTTTATGCGGGGGCTTCGCCCCCGAGCCCCCTTTGTTTGCTCTTAAAGGTCACAAGAAAACGCTAACCCAACTTATTCTAAATACTACGTTGATCTTTCTTTCATGCGGGGGCTTCGCCCCCGAGCCCCCTTTTCTTTGCTCTTAAGGATCACAAGAAATCCTTAACCCAACTTATTTTAAATACAACGTTTATCTTTCTTTCTTGCGGGGGGCTTCGCCCCCCGAGCCCCCCTTTGTTTGCTCTGAAAGGTCACAAGAAAACGCTAACCCAATTTATTTTAAAATACAACGTTGATCTTTCTTTTATGCGGGGGGCTTCGCCCCCGAGCCCCCCTTTGTTTGCTCTGAAATGTCACAAGAAAACGCTAACCCAACTTATCTTAAATACAACGTTGATCTTTCTTTTATGCGGGGGGCTTCGCCCCCCGAGTCCCCCTTTGTTTGCTCTTAAAGGTCACAAGAAAACGCTAACCCAACTTATTCTAAATACTTCGTTGATCTTTTTTACATGCGAGGGGCTTCGCCCCCCGTGGCCCCCTTTTCTTTACTCTTAAGGATCACAAGAAAACCTTAACCCAACTTATTTTAAATACAACGTTGATCTTTCTTTTATGAGGGGGGCCTCGCCACCCGAGCCCCCCTTTGTTTGCTCTGAAAGGTCACAAGAAAACGCTATCCCAACTTATTTTAAATACTACGTTAATCTTTCTTTTATGCGGGGGCTTCGCCCCCCGAGCCCCCTTTGTTTGCTCTTAAAGGTCACAAGAAAACGCTAACCCAACTTATCTTAAATACTACGTTGATCTTTCTTTCATGCGGGGGGCTTCGCCCCCCGAGCCCCCCTTTGTTTGCTCTTAAAGGTCACAAGAAAACCTTAACCCAACTTATTTTAAATACAACGTTGATATTTCTTTTATGCGGGGGCTTCGCCCCCCGAGCCCCCCTTTGTTTGCTCTTAAAGGTCACAAGAAAACCTTAACCCAACTTATTTTAAATACAACGTTGATCTTTCTTTTATGCGGGGGCTTCGCCCCCCGAGCCCCCTTTGTTTGCTCTGAAATGTCACAAGAAAACGCTAACCCAACTGATCTTAAATACTACGTTGATCTTTCTTTCATGCGGGGGCTTCGCCCCCGAGCCCCCTTTGTTTGCTCTTAAAGGTCACAAGAAAACGCTAACCCAACTTATTCTAAATACTACGTTGATCTTTCTTTCATGCGGGGGGCTTCGCCACCCCGAGTCCCCCTTTTCTTTGCTCTTAAGGATCACAAGAAATCCTTAACCCAACTTATTTTAAATACAACGTTTATCTTTCTTTCTTGCGGGGGGCTTCGCCCCTCGAGCCCCCCTTTGTTTGCTCTGAAAGGTCACAAGAAAACGCTAACCTAACTTTTTTTAAATACTACGTTGATCTTTCTTTCATGCGGGGGCTTCGCCCCCCGAGCCCCCCTTTGTTTGCTCTTAAAGGTCACAAGAAAACGCTAACCCAACTTATTCTAAATACTACGTTAATCTTTCTTTTATGCGGGGGGCTTCGCCCCCCGAGCCCCCCTTTGTTTGCTCTTAAAGGTCACAAAAAAACGCTAACCCAACTGATCTTAAATACTACGTTGATCTTTCTTTCATGCGGGGCTTCGCCCCCCGAGCCCCCCTTTGTTTGCTCTTAAAGGTCACAAGAAAACGCTAACCCAACTTATTCTAAATACTACGTTGATCTTTCTTTCATGCGGGGGGCTTCGCCACCCCGAGTCCCCCTTTTCTTTGCTCTTAAGGATCACAAGAAATCCTTAACCCAACTTATTTTAAATACAACGTTTATCTTTCTTTCTTGCGGGGGGCTTCGCCCCTCGAGCCCCCCTTTGTTTGCTCTGAAAGGTCACAAGAAAACGCTAACCTAACTTTTTTTAAATACTACGTTGATCTTTCTTTCATGCGGGGGGCTTCGCCCCCCGAGCCCCCTTTGTTTGCTCTTAAAGGTCACAAGAAAACGCTAACCCAACTTATTCTAAATACTACGTTAATCTTTCTTTTATGCGGGGGCTTCGCCCCCGAGCCCCTTTGTTTGCTCTTAAAGGTCACAAAAAACGCTAACCCAACTGATCTTAAATACTACGTTGATCTTTCTTTCATGCGGGGGCTTCGCCCCCGAGCCCCCCTTTGTTTGCTCTTAAAGGTCACAAGAAAACGCTAACCCAACTTATTCTAAATACTACGTTGATCTTTCTTTCATGCGGGGGCTTCGCCCCCGAGCCCCCTTTTCTTTGCTCTTAAGGATCACAAGAAATCCTTAACCCAACTTATTTTAAATACAACGTTTATCTTTCTTTCTTGCGGGGGCTTCGCCCCCGAGCCCCCTTTGTTTGCTCTGAAAGGTCACAAGAAAACGCTAACCTAACTTTTTTTAAATACTACGTTGATCTTTCTTTCATGCTTCCCCCTCGAGCCCCCCCCCCCTTTTTCTGTTCTTATCTTCCGGCACCATCATCAGGCCTTGAAACCTAATCGTAGTCATAGTTCATTACAAGACTTTTCTAAGAAGCCCAAAAACAGCTATGATACGATGTTCCATCATGTAGTTCCAGTTCATATCTTCCGGCTCCATCATCAGACCTTGAAACCTAATCGTAGTCAAAGTTCATT
The DNA here is from genome assembly GCF_023078275.1 of Leguminivora glycinivorella. Classification (NCBI taxonomy): domain Eukaryota; kingdom Metazoa; phylum Arthropoda; class Insecta; order Lepidoptera; family Tortricidae; genus Leguminivora; species Leguminivora glycinivorella. The sequence goes on from NC_062973.1 coordinate 3,253,792, forward strand.
ACAAGACTTTTCTAAGAAGCCCAAAAACAGCTATGATACGATGTTCCATCATGTAGTTCCAGTTCATATCTTCCGGCTCCATCATCAGACCTTGAAACCTAATCGTAGTCAAAGTTCATTACAAGACTTTTCTAAGAAGCCCAAAAACAGCTATGACACGATGTTCCATCATGTAGTTCCAGCTCATATCTTCCGGCTCCATCATCAGACCTTAAAACCTAATTGTAGTCAAAGTTCATTACAAGACTTTCCTAAGAAGCCCAAAAACAGCTATGATACGATGTTCCATCATGTAGTTCCAGTTCATATCTTCCGGCTCCATCATCAGACCTTGAAACCTAATCGTAGTCAAAGTTCATTACAAAACTTTTCTAAGAAACCCAAAAACAGCTATGATACGATGTTCCATCATGTAGTTCCAGTTCATATCTTTCGGCTTCATCATCAGACCTTGAAACCTAATTGTAGTCAAAGTTCATTACAAGACTTTTCTAAGAAACCCAAAAACGGCTATGAAACGATGTTCCATCATGTAGTTCCAGTTCATATCTTCCGACTCCATCATCAGATCAGCTCAACAGTACCATATTATTGTATTGTCATCGGAACTACATATAGCTGCCAATTTTCATTACGCTACGATCCTTGGAAGATGGTTAAATTAGCCTCCGCAGATTCCATTACATAGTTAGTTACATACACGACGACCTAATAAAAGCGTGTTAAAAAAGTTCTAAAAGTTTCTAATGGGATGGCAACGCGCATGTGAAACTCTTTGAGTTGCAGGCGTCCATAGGTTACGGTGACCGCTTTCCATCAGGCGGACCGTATGCTTGTTTGCCACCGACGTAGTATAAAAAAATATTTGACTTCCTTCACTGCCAAAGTACTAGATCTGATTTAAAATGCACGCCTCCACTCAAAGGTCAGACGAGACGTCGAAACAAAAAGTTTCAACTCGTAAAACATAACTCTCCTCCCACACCCGGTCATTTGTTACTCCTTTTAAGTGTCCAGTACTTCTATATAAGAACAAAAGGTCTTTTTATAAACTTACGATGTTTGACTTTGAAATTGTACTGAGATAGGGCCTCTTTCTGAGTGTATCATGCACGAAAGCGAAATAGGAACATAAATTGAAAATAATAAAGTTAATTTCATGGAGTAGACACTTTTTTTTCAGTTTAAAAAATGAACTAGAATTATATATGAACTACTTATCAGCTCGTTATAGTTTTTAATTCCTTACAAAAGATTATCTAATATCTTATCTCATCTCTTCTCATCTTTTCTCTGGTCTCATCGTTTCTTAAGGCAAAAGTAGTAAAATTATTGACGAACATTGTCAAGTTAATTAAGCGAGGGAGTGAATAAAGAAGAGTATGTGCCCTTTGACATGAAGGATGTTTTTGTATCACGCACGCTCTGAACTAACATGTATTAATACGAGTATTTCTACATTATACATCAAAGTAACAACCCTTATATAAACGTCTATACATTCACGCAGGAAAGCGAAACAGAAACGAAGCAACGTAGACAGCTAATTTGTACGGCGGCCTATGAAATATAAATGAGCCCCCGACTTGACGGGGAAACTTTAATCAGCGAGTAGCTGTCACTGTCAAAATGATTGGTATTCTTGAATGTATTTACTTGAACTTTGGTTACAGAAGATATTTTAATATGTAGGAAACGAATTTAATCAAAACTTTATTACGAATTGTTCGGAATTGAGACTTTGTAATACAATATAAGATGGGTCATTGTACAAATAGGACTTAGTAGGTATCTCGGTTTTCACTGTGGTTGACTGGTAGAAAACGACATTAAGAATTAAATAAATAAATAATGTCCGAAGCTTCAAACCAATGTTGTAATTCACGTAGATGACGGGCTTGTTCATACACAAAATACTACCTTTACGGTTATTCAACAAAAAAAAGATTGTTCTTGTTTGTTATTTATCAGGAAGGGGTTTATTAATAAAGACCTATTTTCAGTTCAAATTGTTTTCCAACAAATAAAACAAGTAAAATTTTACATTGAAGATAAAAAATACAACTTTGAATCTTAGTACACAAATAACAGGTTCGGCCGTTAATTGCAGAATGGTATTATTCGAGGAAATTACATTTCCATGAATATTGAAGGCACTACACAGTGTCGTTACAGGGTTGGTAAAAGCTAGGTACCTGGTTTACAAGTATCCTTGTATACTATGATTTATTTATAATTACACTTATGGTAACAGTAAATTACATTTGAAGTGTGGCAACATTATTACGTTACCCTAAAAATACACGGGTTATTGGTAAAATAATATTATACTACTGGCAACACGGCGGTAGGTTCAATAAGTGGTGGGGATGATGGCAAGACGGGAGAGAGACACGACCGGCTCGTTCACTTGGGTCGAGGTGGTCGAACAGAGCACATCGTAAAAGATCTATCAAATAAGTGTATCTGTGAGTACCCCTTGTTGTGTAGATAATATTCAGAGTAGGATAATGGTGAAGCTCCACATTTCAGAAGTGTTAACGTACCACTTACCCACAATAGAAAATTGAGATTTATTTTGACATTAACAATAACGTACTTCATTCAATGAGTTTATGGTGAATAACAAGATGTAAGTTTTCTGGAGATTGTACTTACAAGCCATATTTGTAAGTACCTATTTAAAAATTAAGTGCGTGATGAACTTGCAGGTAGTTTTAAAACTCCAAAGTGAATAAAGTAGTTATTTACTAGTACGTCGTATTATTTTGTGTTTAAGATTTAATTTTATTGTAATGTGCAGTCCCTGTTGGTTTTAGTACCTAAGCGAATAATTGATTACCGGTTGTAAAATTCATTACAAATTTTTTTTTTTTGGTGAATTGTAGATCATGTAAACACATTTTGGATTATGAAAAATTTAAACTCGGATGACAGTGTAGCAAGAAGATAAAGTTTTAAATGATTATTCCAGTTAACGTTCTAGTGAGAATTTAAATTATTTTTCAGTGAATTTTGAAAACTTAAAGGGTTTTTGCAGTATTCATGTTGTGATTTCATTAAAAGTCGCGAGCGCACACAGGCTGCAGTGGTTGCCTAACATGTGACTGACGACGCGCGACAAACTTCTTGTGGGAAATTCGCCTGCGTTAATATTTAATTACGGTTGTATATCATGGGTTATTGTTACCATGAGCTAAAGATAATGGCTATTTTGATGAGATACATAAGAAATTTAAAATATTTTTATATACGGTCAACCCAATCCTGTCACAAAAAAAAAAAAGGTAAATTAAAAAAAATGCCGGGCTAACAACACTGGGTTTTAAATTGTTCGCGTTTGAGTTGTATCTTATTCGTGAACATATTTGTTTAAATTTACTAAGGAACTATAATAAATAATTTATAAATTTGACATTAATATTTTTTAGAAGAATTAATAGTAATTGCGATTTTGATAGAAAATCTTGAAATGGTTATTGAAAAATAGACAAACGGTTGTAATTCTTTGTTAGTCAAGTTTGACTAAAAATGAATACCGTGGCATGCATATTAAAGTTGCAGCAATGTGTAAATTTGGGGTATAATTATTGCGTCTGCGGCTGTTTGACGTAATTGTTGCTTTTTGGTCGTTTCATAGGGATACCATACTTTAGTCATAATCCGGTTGACAGACTATAAGTGTACATGTTAAGTAAAAAAAGGGTTTATTCTGTGTATTAGTCATGGAGCAGAGATGTGAGTTTCGTTGACATTCTCGTATTAGAAAATTGCACAATTTTATTATTATTTTTGGTAGGTACCACATATTTATGTATTTAGATATTGTTGAAAAATGTGAGTGCTGTGAATGATGCGAAAAAAAAAGCGTTGTTCGTTAAACTGAGGTTTATTTAACTTCATATATACATATTCTTGGATTGAATACAAGGGAATATAATATGTTTTTTTATCTTGGTAATGAAATGATTTGATTGAATTGAAAAAGGTAGAAATTAAAGTGTGATTCATGAAATAATAGAAAATGTGGAAACTAGCATCGACTGGTTTTGGGGATGACGATGTTTTTGTAGTTACATTTTTGTACGTATCTCAATTTGTCATACCCTACCGGGGTGCCATGTGACCTCTTTAGTATTGTAACATCTGCAAATGTACCATGGTTTGCAATAAACGATTGATTAATTGATGTTAAGGAAGTTGAGAATCAAGTGACATGGGCGTGCGTCTTAAACTTGATTATTGTTGACGTGAGCGTACGTCGTGGATGTTGAATATCATGTGAAGTGAGCGTACGTCTTAAACTTGATTATTGTTGACGTGAGCGTACGTCGTCGATTTTGAATATCAAGTGACGTGAGCGTACGTCTTAAACTTGACTTTTGTTGACGTGAGCGTACGTCATGGATGTTGAGAATCAAGTGACGTGAGCGTACGTCTTAAACTTGATTTTTGTTGACGTGAGCGTACGTCGTGGATGTTGAGAATCAAGTGACGTGAGCGGACGTCTTAAACTTGATTATTGTTGACGTGAGCGTACGTCATGGATGTTGAGAATCAAGTGACGTGAGCGTACGTCCTAAATTTGTTGTTGACGTGAGCGTACGTCATGGATGTTGAGAATCAAGTGACGTGAGCGGACGTCTTAAACTTGATTATTGTTGACGTGAGCGTACGTCATGGATGTTGAGAATCAAGTGACGTGAGCGGACGTCTTAAACTTGATTATTGTTGACGTGAGCGTACGTCATGGATGTTGAGAATCAAGTGACGTGAGCGTACGTCCTAAATTTGTTGTTGACGTGAGCGTACGTCATGGATGTTGAGAATCAAGTGACGTGAGCGGACGTCTTAAACTTGATTATTGTTGACGTGAGCGTACGTCATGGATGTTGAGAATCAAGTGACGTGAGCGTACGTCCTAAACTTGTTGTTGACGTGAGCGTACGTCATACATACATACATATAATCACGCTTGTATCCCATAAAGGGGTAGGCAGAGCATATGAACTACTAAGTTTCAGTGCCACTCTTGGCAATAAGGGGTTGAAAGAAATCCAAATTGTGACATTGCAGTGACAGGTTGCCAGCCTCTCGCCTACGCCACAATTTAACCCATATCCCACAGTCGCCTTCTACGACACCCACGGGAAGGAAGGGGGTGGTGAAATTCTTAACTCGTCACCACACGGGTGACGTACGTCATGGATGTTGAAAAGCAAGTTACGTAAGCGTACGTCATGGACGTTAAGAATTAAGTGACGTAAGCAAACGTCCAGGAAATTGAAAACTAAATGACGTGAGTGTACGTCTGATTTTCTGATTTTGTTGACGTGAGCGTACGTCTTATTTGATCCTGTGAGAACGTTTATAATGTTACGAAAATTAAGTGACGAGTGCTTACATTTTTTATTTGATGATTTAATCGAACGTAAAAGTATATATAATTAAATATCGAAATTACGAGGGAGTAAAACGTCTCAAGTGATATTTTTATTGACTTGCACATGCATAAGGACGTTTTTCAAAGTGAAGTTATACGCCATTGATTAAAAGAGATATTCAGTACGAATATGCGAGTGATAAATAAAGTGAAGAATTTAGTAGTTACCAGAACTGTCAGGTGATAACAGACACCGGGAGTATTTATATATATATACACGAGTCGAGTTAGTTGATATTGAAAGTAATAGTTCACAACAATTAGTACGATGGCCAAAAGTGTTTGGTTTTCTGTGAACAATAATAATATTGTGTAGCTTAGCTATCAAAACTGGATTTATTTTAGATTCCAACGATGAGGATTAACTGAAATCACAAAGTATGAGCTTTGTATGTAACTATGTAAAGAATGAGAAAAAAGTAATTTTGTAGCGAACATTTGTTCTCTTGAAAAGGTGTTTTGCTGAAAATTATTTGAAAACGACAAATAATTTTACGGTCAAAAGTTGGATTTGAACGTATGTACCAAACTAAGGTTGAGAAGCATACGGGTTTACCCAGTATAGCGATAATACTGTCATGTATCGTATACATAGATGTCAATGTATTAATGGACAATTAAACTACTTAGTCCACCTAGTTTTCGATTTTTTCGATGCAGTTATGAGTTAACGAGAAGTAAGTTTAGTTACTCAGATTTTTGATGACGCCGGAGTTCACGATCGTAGTAAAATGATGTGTATTTGTTGTGTATCACTGTTAGATACACGATTCTTTTTATAATACTTCGTTGGTATTTATGTATCCTATAGCTGTGTTGTTCAAAAAAAAAGTACTAGTACGCAACACGTAAGAATACATTCAAGTCACAAGTTAAATAGAAATTAATTTTGATCACTTCCGAATTCTATGAAAGCAAAGTTGGACAACAATTCTGGGTCATAGGACTCGTAGGTGCCTTGTTGCCTTTAATAAATGTAAAATTCTAATGAATGGTCAACTCAAGTATCTCACTGAAAGTATAGTGAAGTGATTAACAATGTGAGGTGTGCAATAAAGTGTATTGTATTGTATTTTACCTTTGTAGATGTAAGATGTGTGACAATGCGCACAAAGGGATATAGAATATTAATCGAATGGGGCAGAGTACGCCTACATCCAATATTTCCTAATCCGTAGGAATTTGCGATTGACAGAGGAGTTAAAATGATTTTTTTTTTTTAAGCAATGCCTTGTTACAATTCAAAACCTAAATTTTGAACTATTTCGGAAAAGCATAACGAACTACTTAGATTTTTATTGGACCGAATAGCGATAATGTAACTAATATAAATGCGTTTCACAGTGAAACATGGATTAAGTGTGATATAATCATCCTGAAACGTTACCTAATGATAGTAATGATCCTTTAATAGGCACTTGCACTTGTCCAAAAGCAAATACATTAGCAACAAGCACATGATAAATTGTACCTAAAGTAGTACTGTAGGTAAAGGTACGCAATGTGACCAAACTTTAAAGCTGCATGGTATGATTCTACTTCTATATCTTTTTTTTTGAGTTAGTTAGCTATGTTTACGCAGATAAGTTAAATTGGGTATAAGTTTCTGAATGGAGTCAAATGTTCAGAGAGAAAGATTGTTAAGTCTTTTAATATGAGATCGTCGACTATAACGGAATTTTAATGATTTATTGTTATTAATTGAAAAAAATTAAACAGGGTAATTAGTACCTACATCAGAGCAGCTTAAAGTTGACATAAGTAACAAGTTTTAATTAAAATGGAAATACATGGTAGAAATATTTATTTAATATGCCAAGTGACAATATTACGTAGTAAGGTATCAGAAGTTATCCAGTATGGATATGCGATTAAATACAAAGTACTATTATTGTCATGCAAGTCAAAATTATATTTCATGGACCCGAGATATGGAAAGAATAATAATTGTTAACGGTACGAAGTACTTTTTAACGTTTTGATGTAATTTGTTAGGACCAATTATGTATGTTTCCCGGTTAGATTTCAAAGAAATTACGTAATTTCCTGGGAGTCAAAATAAAATTAAAATTATTTTGACTGAATACTTTGTTTTTGAAACATAATAGTATAGGAATCAAAAATGTGATTGAATTGAGACTGAACGTAAAACCCTTATATATCAGAATCTAGATTTAATAAATCAAAAAAATGTTGAGTAATTGCTATTTGGATGCACATTCTACACAAATCTTAGTTACTGAAAGTTGAATATAATATTTGTCTTCGTACAATATAGTTAATTTAAGACTGAGTAAGTCTTGAAGATACATGATCGAGAAACGTAGCATTACATGAATATGTGGCTCTAGTACACAGAGTGTAAATCCTGAAGTAATTTAAATACACTAATGAAAATGATAACAGTTGATTGGACGTCATATTTTAACTACATATTTAATGCAGATCTTTTGTGTAGCTGATGAAGCCGTCTGTAAAAAAAAATACCCAGCCAATTGTTAGCTATGGTTTTTTCTTCATTGGAGTATAAATAAATTAGTTTGGCATTATTGAGAAAACAAGCTAATTAGGTATATATTCTGTGAAAACGATTTCCATATAATGTCATGATTCGTGTTAAATATAAATAAAATTACAGACATAGTTTTTTTTATTATGAATTTGAAAAGGTATATTGTTGAGCCAAAAAAAAGAAGACACGTAGTGCAAAAACATTCAGTACATAGGTAAATTGGTACATATATTCGTTTGTGTAGAAACCATGAAGCTTAATGATTGATTGTATGAAGCATAACGAGTTGATGCGGGTACGAATCCCGCCGGAAGCGTAATTTTTGCCTTTTTTTTCTCTTCCTTCAAAATAAAAACTTGAAGAGTCGTTAGTAAACTTTTCTGGTTTAAAAAAAAAATTACTAAGCCAGATGACATTTCTAGAAATATTATTTTCCATACCTGCGAATAAAACAAGTAACTAGAATGATAAATGTCATAAAATAGTAAAAGATATATTGAAGTACTTGGTGTTTGCTTAATTAATGATGGAAATGATGGAAAATGAACGTAAAATTGAAAGTTTTTGAAAGTTACCTGACTTGTGTGGTACTTTCCATAACATTCGTGGTAAAAATATAACACAAAAAGTGATCACCTGAGTTTATACGATAATTATGATACTGATCGCAATAATATAGTAGTAATCTATATTAGCGCATAAAAAAAGAAATACATAGATTAATAATGATTGTTAATAGAACTTAATTGAAAATCGTATGATACTTATTTAAAATAAGTAAGAAGTTATGTATGTCCGTAACTAACTGATGTATATTCAACGTGGTGTTCAATTTTAGAGAAATCAGAAATTATTTTATTGGCCGAGTCGCGCTGCTGAAGATAGATAATAATAAAGACAATACGATAATTCAGTTAAGCGTAAAATAACTGTTGGATGTAAATAATTACTCGTATTATAAAAGTGCTCAAGTTTAAGTATAGTTTTGAAATATCAATGTATTATTTCTAAACTAATTGAAATGCAGAAAAATAAAAATAAATTGCAAAACGTAACTTTTAATGATGCGAATCTTTTAATAATTGATGATGAATAGTGTCAAAAAGAAATAAAAACATCTTACCTCTGAAAATCAAGTTACCGAATTTAGCTCGTGTAGACGGCGATTGAGTCTTGACTAATGAGTTAATGGCGATGAACACATTGCATATCAGTTAAATAAGAGGTATGGGTCAATTTGTCAACCGCGGTCTTAAAAGTTTGAACCCTGTGTCAAGAGATGGCATTAAATGCATAATCTTGTCTTTAGCAACAAGCTTCCAGAATACTTTATTTTTATTTGATAGTTATACTATATAGATAGTAAGAGTATAATTAACAGCCGGTTGAGACAAGAAAGTTAATTAATTTACAACTTACATGAGGATCAACATAAGTTTCGTTTGTACTAACTTTGTAAACATATTAGATATAGATTTGACAGAACATGGTGTGAAGCCAGAGATGAGTCTCATTTTTTTCTGTAAAGATTCATGAACATTGGTCGAATCCAATAATAGTAGTTGTTTTGTAATTAGTAAACTGGATCAATGAAAAATATGAAAAAAAAACCGTAATGATGAACATAATGATCCATTGTTAGACATACACCGAAAAAAAAAGTTTCCAAAATAGTAAATGTTGTCCTTAGTACATGTTTTGCCAAGTTATGTGATCAATTTCTATGACATTTGATAATAAAAACTGAGGTATAACTCAGACACCAAATGAAGCGATCGTCAACCGTTGAGAATGCGCGTAAAACATCCTAAATCTTAATTTTAAAGGGAATGTTTCATTAACAACCTACATGAGAATTTTTTGATGAAAATATCTAGTAAGGAGTATTTTGAAATTTTGAAAAAGTTGCAACAAAATTGAATAATAAATGTTAAAATCAATTTGCTAATATGTAGTAATATGCCTACTTGAAAAATAAATATTTCATTTTCATTTTCATTTTTTTTTCATTTTTAGTTAAGTCCCAGTAGTAGACCTGACTTAAGTATCATGTTTAATTAAAAGTCTTTAACAAGCGACTTTTCGAATTTTCCTAATGTGGATTATGTTACTATAGCTATGCATATTTGGTAAATGTATTAATATTGAGTGAAAATCAGTGAAATCACTGTTATTCAAGATTGACATTTTCGTAATAAATGGTCTAATAGGTATTGATTTATTATTAATAATTTTCTCACTTCCCTGAAAAAAAAATGCCTTGAGATATTGTAGTACGAACGGATGAGTACAAAAGCACAAGTAGTAGTAACCAAATGTACCTTCAAAAAAAAAAAAAGTGTTTCGTTTTTTTTCTTTATGATATAAACCATAAGTATAATATCGAAAATTACCTTACGATATGGATACACAGAAAATTATTGTAGGTGTGGAAAATTTAAACAGTACTTGGGTTGAAGCTTGAAAGGGAATCATACATAGTCTAACGTCATAGGTTCTAGAACTGATCGTTCCGGGAATGTTGAGTATAAATGATTGGATTAGAATCATTCTACTCAACATAATATAATTGATGAAGCAGAAAATAATTAAATGTTTAATATAGGTGTAATGTGAGAAAGACACGTAATGGTCGAAGGCAAGCGATTTTTGGCTGTGACATTAGCATTTAGCAATGACATTAGGTAATATGTAACGTACATTTAAGTGATGCTAAAACGAGTTTAACAAAAAAACAAACAAAAATTTACAACTATAAATTACATAAGAATATTATTTCCGCTTGATTTTAAACAGAATAAGATTTTTTTATTGACTAATTACTATAGGTTTTACGTAAGCATGCAACAAAATAAACGAATGTTGACAAGTAGGTGAAATATCTGAACTGAATTCATAACTAGATGAGAATGATGAAAATCGAACACGAGATAGAATAAATACCAAGTCATTATTATGAACAGAAATATACATGCAACAGACCGAATGTCATGATAGTCTTTTGAAGTAGAGATTATATCATCATTTTATTTAAGACGTTGTCCGGAAAATTTATGTAACAGTTGTATATTTTCTGTTACAACTTCCACAAAACGGTATTACGAAAAACAAGACTGTCAAAATAAATAAAACGGATCTAGCTTTTCTTGTTTAGGTTCGTGCGCCGGAGTCATGCACGAAGCTGGATGGCCGAATGTCATGATTTATTTATAATTACACTTATGGTAACAGTAAATTACATTTGAAGTGTGGCAACATTATTACGTTACCCTAAAAATACACGGGTTATTGGTAAAATAATATTATACTACTGGCAACACGGCGGTAGGTTCAATAAGTGGTGGGGATGATGGCAAGACGGGAGAGAGACACGACCGGCTCGTTCACTTGGGTCGAGGTGGTCGAAGAGAGCACATCGTAAAAGATCTATCAAATAAGTGTATCTGTGAGTACCCCTTGTTGTGTAGATAATATTCAGAGTAGGATAATGGTGAAGCTCCACACTACTAGTTCATTTGTCTATGTAACGCTATGAACTATAAATAATAAAGGAACGGCTTGATATATAGAAGGCGCATTTTGTGTCCTCGGTACGACAGGGTAGGTACATGTTTTAGTAGTAGGTATAGACTCTTTAAGAAATTTTTAGGCCCTTTTCACAAAATCTCATAGAATAAAACTAGAGACAGGGCACAGATTAATAAAAAAGTTACTAGACAGGGGCAAGTTATGGATGTGCAAAATAACTTGCCATACAAAATGAAATGAATGATAACTTCCATTTGGTAGTACATAACTACAAGTTTCTTTTCTGTGTACCTTCATATTACTTAACTATAAAATGTCCTTAATGCCAAAATTATATTCTCTGTCTACAAAGGTGAATAAACCTCAGTAAGAACATAAACCATCAATTACCTACAATTTTATTATTGAACTAACTGCCGCCTAGATTATAGTACTTAAAAGTGTCAGCAAAAAGTAAGGGCAGGAAATCTTCGATTTGAGAGCTCTCCTACTAATTGCGTCGACGTAGTAAAAAGCTTGATGCTTCGTTCTTTTTCTTTCTCTATATATTAGTTATTTATGGAGTTGAGTTCTTTGTCATGTAACGGGTTGAGTTCTAGAGAAAGATTTGAAATTTAAATCCACTAATATAAATAAATAAAGGCACAAACTGTAGATAGTACCTTTGTAAAATGATGCGATATTATTTGTACCTAGGTATTGCTATACATTTTATTAACATTGACATACATACATACATACAATCACGCCTGTTTCCCATATAGGGGTAGGCAGAGCACATGAAACTGCAAAAGTTACAGTGCCACTATTGGCTTATTAACATTGAAATATTTGAAATATAACTTTGGAGGCAGAATAATTTTGATTGCTCTTAGTTCAATTTAGATATTTTTCGCTTGCTCGCTCAATTTAAGAACAACAATAACAACTTTGGTCCCCTAGTGAAATAAAAAACTATTTCCTTCTATAACATTACCTATTCATTTAAGAAATTACTAAACTTAATTTTTCAAATAAGTACATAAAGCTTTAAACCGGTATGTTTAAGACTGTAAATCGAATGAACTAAGTTAAGTGTATAGGTAGTTGGGGTTGCAAACGATGTCGAACTAAAAAGTACGAAGTTGCTTATTAGTTTTATAACTGATCAAATAAGTGGATAAGTTTACGCGTTATCACTTTTTATTATTATTTGGCTACAATAGCTTCTTTTCGTATAACTTTATTGTATCCTTAAAAAATAATAGGGAGAATTGAAATACCAATAATAACTTGATGTGTATGTGTATAAAATTGTGCTGAGCCATCGGGTTTAGTTTTTTTAGGTTACTACGCGCGTAGCAGGGTCAATCAAGGCCAAATATACTAAGTATAATCGTATTTTATTTTTTTAAATCATGTAATACTTTCATAATATATCACTGTCATTGTCAACCCCCAATATGCCCCAATCATAGGCGAAATACAATACAGATATCACTATCAGACACCCCAGACACCCGATATACACCGATCCATCCGCCTTCATTCAAAATCAAGTGTGCCAACGTGACAGCTTTCCATTCGTTCAAATCAAAGGGTGGCTAGGGTAAAGGCGCCACGCGACGATCGCGTGAGGCGCCGACTGGGCTGAGCGAACGATTACCTCGACTACACGAATAATGTCGCGCGTTTTTTTTTTTTTCAAGTTTAAATAAATAAAATAAAAAATAAGTTGTGGACAGTTTTAAAACGCGTCGCGTGATCGAACTCGTTTAATTGGGGTGTGGGAAAATAATTTGGGTGATATGATTCTTGTGTTTATTTTTTGCAATGCGAATATAGAGATATTTGCGATGATTATGACTATTATTAAGTCATAAAAGTAATAAAAGTATTAACTTTCGATTTTTATCTTTAACCCCGACGCAAATACGACGGGGTGTTATAAGTTTGACGTGTCTGTCTGCCTGTGTGTGTCTGTCGGTGGCATCGCAGCTTCCGAACGGATGAACCGATTTAGATTTAAAAAATTTTGTTTCAAAGCTGAATTAGTTGGGAGTATTTTTATCCATGTTTCATTGAAATCGATCCACTATGTCGGGGTTTTTATTAAAATTTTAATTTTATGGTTTAATAACTATGTGCATTGGTAAATAAGATAATATATGTGAGTACAAAAGATATATGTTATAAAAACTTGTAATGTGAATAAAATAATGTTTATTTTCCTTTTTTAACCGACTTCAAAAAAGGAGGAGGTTCTCAATTCGACTGAATGTTTTTTTTTTTTTTTTTATGTATGTTCCTCGATATCTCCGAGAATTGTGGACCGATTTTCAAAATTTTTTTTTTGATCGAACGGGTATAACCCCGAGATGGTCCCATTGGCACCAAGTCAGGGTCTGATGATGGGATCCTGGAGAAATCGAGGGAACTCTTCAAATGTTATAGGCACATGTAATGTTTTCAGTGTATTTTTCAAAGGTAAACCAGTATTTACGCCTGATAGTAATAATTTTATGTGGCTGAGCTGATGATGGAAGGTCAACTCCTCAATGGTTAGGAGTTAAAGGATAATTCTTTCACTAGTGTACATGTATTCGGACTGATACATATAATATCAATAGGAACCACTAAAAATCAACAAATAAATAAACTTTTTTAACAAAAAATAAAACCGCCTTCAAAAATAAGCGCGTTACAAAACACGGAGAAACTAAAAAGCAAAAAATAATAAACCTTTGAATTCAGATTTCTTATCGTATTGCAATAATCTAAACATCCAAATTATAAACAAATCAATTATTTTTGGAGTCGGTGCCAGCCTGCGTATGGTTGGGTGGGGCAAACAGGCAATAGCAAGGCGACGAACAGGTCTGGTACCGACTGCAAAAATAATTGATTTGTTTATAATTTGGATGTTTAGATTATTGCAATACGATAAGAAATCTGAATTCAAAGGTTTATTATTTTTTGCTTTTTAGTTTCTCCGTGTTTTGTAACGCGCTTATTTTTGAAGGCGGTTTTATTTTTTGTTAAAAAAGTTTATTTTCATTGTAAAGAAAGGAGTTTAAGCTAGCGTTGCGAGTTTCATAAAACCAGCCTTTTCACGGGTGCTTTAGCTACAACAGCCTTCAAGATGTTTTCTCCACGTTTTACGTTATTTATATTAAAACTTGCTCGCTTTTCACTTCAGTTTTGTCTACCATGAAATAACAAGGGGCTTTTACTGAACAATATCTTATGGACGTATTTTATTGCGATGAATATTATGAACATTGTTAGTTTACATGATGCAGCAACTAGTGAAAACCGAATAACATATTGGTACTAAATCTTCACGCCTGAAAAAAAATTACATAGTTCGTTTCAGCAGAATTTTTCGTTTAAGAATCTTATAAGTCTTTTAACTCTTACGGTAGATATCGCTTCGTGTTCTATTAACCTAAGTGGTCGAAAATTTCGTTAGCTGGGTTGAAGTCTTGGTGGCTCAGTTGGCAGAGCGCTGGAGTATCGATACAGAGTTCAAGTATCGCCCAAGTCAGACATTTTCCACTTTTAAAATTTATTCTAACCCTAGAATTTTTATAATCAAATAGTGTTTTAATGTATATTCGTGTACAAACCTATCGGCCGTCTTTCATTTCAACCCTTCCTATTACGTAGGCACATGTTTAGTTTCTTTTTTTTATTTAAGTACATTGTGTATTCGTTTCAATAAGTAGGGTAAGTTTTACGTTAAAAATATTCATATATTCTGACCGGAAGGCGGATGCTCGCACCTGTGCAAATCGTAAATAAGTTTATGTATTTATCATTTACATATTATGTATTGCATAAACTGATTGGTGAAACTTGATGTAACAGCGACCTTAAATAAGGGAGTTATGGCCTTGTGACAATTAATTGATTAAAATCACCTGTGACCTGTGACTTTAGAAAATGTATGAACTATTGCTTAATTTAAATAACTTATTAAGTAGTCTTGTATCGCTGATTTAATATTGTGCACGAGTACTCCTATGATTTGATAGGGCGTAAGTTATTTTAGGATAGACAGACCCAAATAATTTAGTGAGCAGTGTGCACTTATTAAATATAGTTACAGCTCTTTAAGTGTTGACGACAGAAAAAACGTACTTAATATATACCTTTCGTATATGCATAAATATTTGATATTGAGACGTAAGCCGCACTGAATATCTTTTATGTGTCACATAAAAAAAGCTTCTTGCGAGTTGGTAGAAAATTACAGTCCTTTCATACCGTTTCATGCGCTCCAAATGTCAATTTTGCGATGAGATTGAAAATAAATGTAGTTACATGAAATTGAAACATTTTTCTATGATCATAAGCAATAATCGATTACCTTTTGAACCATATAGTCGCACGAACTACAAATACCGTTATAACATCGAAAGAACATTGACCGTAAGGTCATAGAGTACAGACTCGAATATTTGAACGTAAAGAATGACCCGACTTTATCTTAAAGCGTTCGTGTTCTGAATTTGAAATTGGCATCGAAAACTTTAGAACTGCGGGTCGTATTTATTCTCTGGAAACGTGCTTACCTGTGAATGACTCTACAAAGTTTTATTTGCTGTTGACAGCATCGCTTCCCGTCTTAGAATGGAAGTGAAGTTAGTATGAAGTAATGTTAGTTCAAGTTTTCACCGACATATCCAATAAGTTTGTGGTGCTTTATCTAACTGTTAGATTAAATTGAGATGCGGAACTTTTGACTTTATAAGGCTTTGGGTGGTTTTGGAATTTTGTGCGCTCTTGAAGAAAACTCGGTTTCAAGACTGATAGCATAGCATTTTTCTTTATATCTTGTGCCGTGTAAGAGCTAGAAAAATGAATTGGTAAAGTTAGAGTTACTTAACAAACTTTAGCCGTCTTTGTATAGACTATTTGTTCTTTGAATCGGCTAAATTCTGATTTAATGTTGACCTTTATATATGTGTACTCTTTATTTTTTTGTTTGAATTCAAATTTTATTACCATAATCAAATCCTCTTTTATTTTAACAACATCGTTACCCACGTCGAATTGCAATAAATCGCCAATTCTCAGCGAGTCGGCTAACTTTTATCAATGTTTGTTTATGAGAAATCGTAGGCAATATATTTAACGTTATCTAATTTATTCATTCGCTCCAGTCGTTACGTTGGCCCTATTTTATAACTCAGAAAGTTACGGGTAACTTCAGTAACTTGGTGTATTTTACGTTACTGAAACTTTGATGCAAGGGGGCAATAGCGTGTAGGCCCAGAAATTTCGTACGTGCCTCTTACATCAGTTACATCTCCCCATTCCGAGATGAGGAAGACACAAAATGCGTTCTTTTTTTCTTCTTATTTTTTTGCTCCGCTAATAACTTTTGTTTTTATTGAATTTTTAACGGCGTTGTCTTTATTTGGTTTCAATGTTGTTTTAGGTAGCGAGTCAATACGGTTATACTTGTATTTTCTATGCGTGCTCATGTTTTATGAATGATATGTTAATATTGGATAGAACAAGTTTAACTGTCACAGGCTATGCAACACATAGTTGATAGAATTTACACTACGTGTGTAACAAGTACATGCCTACACCTACGTAGCCTATTGTAGCTAACAAACATATTTGTATTGTCCATATCTTTTACCGGTATTAAAAAATGCTATACCTAAATATATTTGTATTTAGTTATAGCACATTATTACTTTCATGTAACCCGGCACCCGTCCAATTTTGTAGTTGAAAAACCCTTATGGCCGTACTCATATCCGTCTCATCCGTATAGGTAGGTACTTAACGGCTCAATAAGGCGGAGGGGCATTTTTGATCACATTTTCGCATTATTGCGTCTCCTTAGCATGAAAGTCCTTCGCCCTGAAAGGAAGGATCACGCTCCCAGAGGACGTGTTTCGTTGTGAGCACTTTCAGCCCTGCCCTATATTCCCTATTATGAGCGTCTAATAGAACACTTATTGAAGCGTGTTTGTTTGTTTAGAAAAAATGTTGCAAGAGTTTCATACTACAATGTAATATCGAAGCTTTAAGAACACCTCACATTTCTTCGAAATGGCTGAAGTTGAAATGGCATCACGATTTACCATGAAGGCCACATTCCCTGTATGTTGCTGTACGAGGGCTTGTGATTATTATTTCAACATCACGGAGCAACCAGTAACGATTTTCTTCCAAAATAGTTCACTCTTTCCGTATCCGTATCTGTTTTACCAGTATAACCAGTATTACTAACTTACCAAGTATTACCACTTTTACAGTGCTTTTACCCTAATCCTTGTTTACAACGGTAATAAAATTCTAAATACATAATATCAATATCATTCACTCGTTCACCTGTACTTTTTAAAATGTTACCAGTAACTGTATTTTACCCTACAAATAGGGACTCCCAATATTTTACCAGATACGACATTCCATGCGTAATTAAATTTTCTTTGTAACTACCGTTGACATTCTGTTAATTATAATCAAAGTAATCTGCTTCCCTTGACAATGTTCCATGGAGTTTACTAGCCCAAGGCAACTGCAAATTCCAGTTTTCATTTGAACGTTGCAGAAAGCGCTTTGAAGTAAATTAACTCGGTAATATTAGAACGGGAATAATTTTACCCGCATTAATGTCAAGATAAACGTATCCCGGTGAAATTAAAGACTAAATTCGCCTGTCGTAATTCATGAACCGCATATTTACTTCTGTTTTCACCGGAACAGTGGGTCGACAATCTAATTTGGGAGGGGGTTCTTTAATTGGGTCATAATTTTGTAGTGAGTTTTGTTTGTTATGGACCCTGTGGTGTTGTTGCGCCTAAATAGGATGTAGTTATGTCAATTCACGCATACTTAAAGCTAATTTTCGACACGAGCCGCGCACGCCAGAGTCACTGATGCGTGCTACCTTTTTATAATTAAGTTTTTATTCGATAGCTTCAAGACATTTTATGGTCACACGGAATTGTTTTAGTTTAGGCGTTTATGTTCAATAACAAAACGTTTTTGTCAAATTAAATACAAAAAGACATAATAGCGAGGTCAGTCACGTTCGGAGTCCTTTTGAATAAGATAAAAGACAGTTGTTCGACTCGGTCTTCTGTGACATTCGACTTGCTCCGTGAGTCTCTCGGTTAGACTATTTCAAAAGGATTTTGACCTTTATGCGGGCTGTTTTATAATGTACCTATTGGATGTGGTGTTTGCTTGTGTAAAGCAATTTGCAATGTGTGCATGGGTGGTGTTAATAGCCTCAGTAGAGCGGCTGAAGCCATTACGTAGTTTCATTTTCAAAAGCATCGCTGTGTAGTTTCATTTTGTAAAGCTAAGTCACCTTTCGCTGGCATTAATTAATGAATTATTAACACGCTAAAACAATTTGTCTCTGCTCGACGGGTAGCCAGGGGAAGTTACTTGACCACAACGGAAACCTTTGTCCGGCCTAAGTATCATACCCTAACAATGAAGGGAGGTGAGAGCAGCACAGGTCACGTTCGGATATCAAGTTACGGCATTATTCTCTTTCCTATTCATCGAAAAAAGTAACTTACTCCGTATAACCATGTAGGTAGGTTCTCGTTGTTTTGTTCGCCTCGCCTTTGTAAGGGCATGAAAACCAGTTCCCTATATAGTGCGTTAGGTACCCGTGGCGAGACAAAAGCAGTAAATTGGGTATGATGATATGCGCTATGTTGTAGTGCAGAGTTTATGAGGAAGCTTTTTTGTTTTTACTCCATGTTGTAGTATGGTTACAAGTATGTTGCTTATCTACAGCAGCATTGCACCGGATATGTTATCAAAATGATTTGCGGACGAGAAAATCGCTATTAGGCACAATGACCTGAAAAGATAAATGCATTTTATCAACGGAACTTCAACTTCAGCATGTAACTTATGATTACCTTTCTCGAGTAACAATAATCGAATTATGTATGACTCGTTTTATTATTAATGCTTATTACGCGAATTATTGAGGAACTACCTATATTTTACAAGTTCCTGCATTAGCTTCAATCGTTACTAGATATTTTGGCAAATTGTGAAAGTTAAGACGTAATACATAATATCAATATCATATCGGTGCGAATACGATGCTAACATGAATATTGATGGTGCCAATATTACTAGTAAACGCCAAGTTTTATTTTCTCTCCTATCCATGAGTGGAAGAGAAATTGGCGAACGCAAGACAATTAAATGTTTGACTTTGAAGTTGTGCTTCTTCAACAGTTCTCTAATATAACTTAGGTTTACTAGATTTGTTTATCTAGTTAATAATAGCAGCTAAGTTTATACTTAAACAATGGATAACCGCTGAAATGGCTAGAATTGGACATTATCATCTTGAAATAAGATTTACGTATGGCCAGCCAACTGTGTCTGCGATGGTACTCGTGAAGACAGTGAAATATTCGATCACTCCGCCCACTGCCAACGAGAGCGTTGCTGGACGCACGCACGACTCGAGCCACGTTCGATTACTTCCCCGTAATTTGTAATTTCGCTTCCTAACCGTGTCCGACGGTCGAAGATGAAAGTGTGTTCCAACTTAAACATCGTTGTTTTAAAAATACTTAGTGAAACTCGTTTGGCCGTGTATATGTTTCGAATAATGCCTTTGAAATTCCTTGTATATCTATTAACTTTTAGAGATCTATGACTTTCATAAGAGCATTATGTTAATGCCTAAATTGAAGAATAAAGAATTTCATTTCATTTCATTTCATTGAAACCTTATTAAACATTATTATAAAATTTCCCGTATTAGATTTGTATTTTTCAAACGGATCAAAATACTTATTTTAATTAACTCGTTACTCGTTTTTCCTATCGCTCAATTAGTGTTACCACGAACAGGGCAGTAAATGTTACCATCAACCATCAACTCATTTACGACAAAAACTGGCTTAGTTTCGTGTTTTCACGTTCAAATTTGATCGTTCGACCTTGTCGCTAAGGGAATTCAACCGTGATACTAAACGTATCAGCCCAAGGTCTGAGAAAGCTTGTAATTCTTCACAGAGCGTTACCCCCGACCCCCGGGCTGTTGCTAACAGATTTCGATTACGATTTATTGAATCATGTTGAGGTGTCAAGGGGTTCACATAACCTAACCTAGACTTGAGAGGCCAGTCACTTTATCGATTGCATGAGTAATAATATCGTATTTGCTACTGACAAAATAACGACCCGCTGTGTAATAACATAGGCATCATGACATGCAGTTCACATAATGATTAAGACATAACTTGATTTATTATTTACTTACTTTTACAACCTATTTAATCAAATCATGAATACAACGGAAGTCTAATAAATCCGTAAGGCTCATTGTTTAGATGCGTAAAAACATATAATGAGAATCTGATACAAGGCCGAGTACTAATTAAGCATCATGATGGAATACTGATGATATTGATATTGATAAGGAAATCCTTTTTAATCTAAATAATACCCTGAACTACGTATCTTTGTATTTTAACACGCATGTTATCCCTACATTAATTCAGACGCTAGGTAATGCATAGAAGTGCATTTAGCTTTTTGTGCCCTTTCTCTCTCAATACACGTGTCGGCAAGAGGGTTGGAGGGTGACGGGTATAGAGGAGGTTTGCCGCCTAAGCTCAAAGCCGCCCGCCCGCCCAGTCGCTTCCAGTGCGCTGCCCTGTTCGCAGTGATTTCACCTGTTACTGTTGACAGTCCCTTAGAAAACGACAAAAATAGACAGTAAAAATCCAATATCCCGGCTTTTGTTCAGAAGTGGTCGGGTGTTGCACTGCCAATTAAAAACGCGATGGATTGGTAAGAGCTTCACTTATTTACGAGTTTTCAATACATTTTTTCAGTCTATGCGGCGTATGCAGAAAAGTTGTTTGCTCATTAAACATGCATGAAAATTATTTTAATACGCAATATTTGCTCATGTATTGTGTATATTTATTTTGCGACAACCTTCAGCGTGATTATCATTAGTATATTTTCGGTTATGATTTGGGTTCAACATGCGAATCTCTCGTAAACCTATATTTTGTGGACATGTTATATGTACTAAATTGGAGTCTTGTTCAGAAGCTCTCTCATTATTCTAATTTCGTTATCTGTGTAGGCATTCAGAGATTTATCATTAATGATAACGATGTTTTGAAATACGTGCTTTGAAGTTTCAAATAAGGACGATTTAGATTGAATAATATTAATTTCCTTTCATTTTAATCCATTACAGTTTTCGTAGAAAACAAAATTCTTTGATAAATTTGATTTTTTCGAGAATATGGAAATCCGGCATGTAAATAATTCTAAAAAATTATACGACCCAGACAGGAGTGACGTGTCATGTTTTTGCATGTCGTCATCACACACTCCCGTATGCCGGATGACGCCTCCTGCCGTCAATTGTTCTTCAGAGGAAAGGGGTGACACCCTCCTACGCATTCTTCATTCAAGTGGAAGCTGAGTTACCCATACACTTTCTTTTGTCTACCGCACACATTTTTTTCACAAATGACGTCGCTGTGTTATTATGGTTTTATAATATAACGCCTAGAAGGTGAGCCGAATGACCGTAGTGAAACTAATTTGTGCTATCCTCTTTCCTTTTATGGTTGAAGTAAATAAATAATCTCTTTTACTCGATTATAATAAGAGCAATGTAAGTGTCATGATTAAGACATTGTATTTTGAAACATCCATTTAGTTTCAAATACGTGCCATAATGCTCAGGGCAGGGACACTAACGGTGTCTGCTCAATTTAGAGTCTCATTAAAAGTTTACCGTCTGTTGCCTATGAGTATACATGTATCACATGTATGTATGTGCTGCCAATTCTTTATAAGATAATTATCCTCACATGTAGCAAGTTGAAAAATGCATACACAACCCTTCCGTTTTAATCCCCCACGTCAAATTACCCTACGTAATTATACCAGCGACTTAGGGTGCGTTTTTTTGTCCAGGATTTCGCAATAGTGGGGTTACATGTTAGGGGTTTTTACGTAATGCGGTAGGTATGCTACTATAGGTTGCGGTTTTAAAGAAAGCGACGACATTGCGATTACGGAGTTTGATAGATATACAATCGGTAGTTAACAATTTACGACCGGTTTTCCGTACATGATTAATTACTAACCAGAGTAACCAGGTTATATGTAGGTTGGTTGGTTTTCATTCTTGTTATATTTATATTATATTTCATTGTTACAGTTTACTGCCTGGGTCGACGCCGTGATCTTCGTGTTTAGTCTCGACAACGAGGTCAGCTACAACACAGTTTCCAACTACTTCAACAAAATGTCTCACTATCGAAACTCTGCCGAGATACCGATTATTTTAGTTGGAACACAAGGTAAGCGGTATTGATGCTATTTTGTTATAATGCAAGTGTGTTTTTATCGTATGATACCGATGTAATTATCTATTGACAAATAATCTTTAATGAGTAATCATAATTACGTCGAAATTAAACTCAAGACATTTAATTCCTTTGTAAATTTATACGATACACGGTATGAGCACGATGTTCCACCTAACCAGTGATTATCGACATACTATCGTGCAATTTCCAGAACCGAGGATGAAAAACTAAAATAAAACAAAGAAGCTGCTCATGCATTTCCGATAGGTTTCCTGTCCATTTACAAAATTGATTGGTTGTTCTTTCAGATGCCATAAGTGAAAGTAGTCCACGCGTCGTGGACGACAACCGCGCTCGCAAGCTGTCAAATGAACTGAGAAGATGCTCATACTACGAGACCTGCGCTACGTACGGATTGAATGTCGAGCGCGTGTTCCAAGATGGTAAGAAAAGAACGAGTTTTTTATGTACCGTGACGTCACGATTGTCCGTCTTTTTTTTCGATCGCCTCGATAACAATGAGGATCGGAATGCTGTTACCGTTTATTTACTTGTATCGTTCGATGGAAATCAGTTAACATAATCGTTTGCATTTGCATGTTTAGTGTTGCGTATGTCTGTCATCGTATTTTTATTAGGATGTGCCCCATTTGATACCGCAACAACAACAGTGGCACGCAATTCTGTTGTATGGCAATATCACCATTAAATGAAACAGCCATGAATTTTCAACGACCTTTGCCTATATTGTGGCTTATTAACTATGTTGTTACTCTATAGCATCCGCTGGCGGAATTTGAACATCGGATGGTAAAATAATACCAAACTCAAGTATAAGTATAGGTACCTATTAGATACTGGGTATATCCTATTTAATTATTTTTAAATGCATGTATTGTATTGAAAAATACGCTAACCATAACATAATCATAGTCAGGTTTTGTGTTCAGGTCGTTGTATTTGACGGAGGATTATAAGACATAGTGAAATATATTTTTTTTCCTTAAATATTGTAAAATAATAAAATTGTCCACTAAGAAACGTAAAAATATCTTCCTTTAATTTTTATCTCTACTCTCAACAGTCTCAATTCAATGAATGAAATGAAAGAAATAGCCGAGGCAGGACACTACCTAGACAAAAACTGGGAGAGTTTTACTCCACAAAAAAAGGAGCCCGTCCATGGGATTACATAATACTGAATGATATTGGACATTTTTTTCCAAGGAACCGTGTAAAGCATCGCGTGTTAGGAATGCGAGACAGTGGATCTAGTTTGGCTGCGGGGGGATTCTATGGCGCGCAGTGGTAACACCGGCCTCCCGCCGCGCGGTCGTCGTTCGTTCTCGTTCATTCGTTCCGCGTTGTTTACATTTTTGACAGTTTACATCGCTTTGTCTTTAAATTCGCGTCGGCCGCTGTCCGTTTTTAATTCGTTATTTAAATCAAATTCTGAATGGAACGATGGATAAAACGCTTATTTTCAAATCGAACATGTCGCCGATAGCGAGCCTGCGGCGTCGGAGCTCGTGCTACAACATTCAAAGAGCTGAAGAGCGTGATCGTAGGAAATCGGCAAAATTCGAATGTGCGTTGATTTGTCGTGTTGATTTTGAGCGGAATTGGTTCAGTGATTTCGTGCAGTGTTTTTAAGTGATGTTTTTTGTGTTTTAGCGTGCCAGAAGATCGTTGGTTCGAGGCTGTCGGCATCGCAGCAATGCCTGACGGGATCGCGACCTGTGACGCCTCAGCCCTTGGCGAACTCTCCCAGTCACAATCATTCCACATTCCTATATAAGGTTAGTGGAATAAACTATAGTTTTGAAAGTGTGTAATATATGTGCAGAGATATTTACTAATGAGTCGACCCGCGAAAGTTGATTTGTGGATGTTTTGGTAACATTCCTATGCATAATAAATCAAAACGCTTAAATCATACATAATGGTTCGTATTACTTTACTAGTTTTTGATATAATACTGATATATGATACTTGTGTAGTCTAGTCATGCAAGTATGTAAACAAACATGTTAACTTTTGCAATGAAACAAGAGTTTGAGGAAGCATTGTTAACTGCAAGTCCATAAAATTAAATTACTATGCTAGTCAGGGCCGGATTAAGGGTAGAGCGAGTGGAGCGGCCGCTCTAGGCGCCACATGGTAAGGGGGCGCCAAAATCGAGAATGTGGAAAAATCCATACAGAAAAATTATACCTACGTTGCGTGGGCGCGCACATATCACAAAATAGCGAGAGGAGTCGGGAATAAATCCAGCTATTGAAAATCTAGATTTGTAATTCCAATTAAGTGGAAAGTTGCACCACATTGCCAACATATACCAACATTCATAAGGGCGCTGTTGCTGGGGCGCCGTAAAAGGGGGATTCTAGCCCTTGACAAACCACATTCTTGTGCGGCGAACGACAAAGTTACGTCGCTATCCAAATGCAAAAATATGAGTCTACCCGATAGTCCAAAGCGGAGTTCCTCATAAAGCCAAAGGCGCAAAACCTCTCAGAGAGGCGCAATTTTGTGGGTCACAGCAGATGGTGAGTGAACTTCAAAGCACTAAGATCACTTAGTGGCAAAATACCGAAATGGGCATCCCCACGGTGACGATCGAGTCCGCAGTTAATCTCTTAATTAACTCTTAGTATTATAAAAATAATAGTGATGGCGAAATATAAGGCCTAAACGTCGGGAACATAGGCGGCCTGTGAAGTCAAAATACCCCAAAATATGTCAAAGACCGCAACTATGACGAAGATAAAAGCTTGAAAATTCGCGGATTCCCCGCTGGCAGGTTGAGTCTTAATAAATCGAGTCGACAGGAAAAAAAAATCGCAATATTTATATGTTCTCTTTTACTTAGGAAAAGTTCTGAATCTGATTTTCTGACTTGCCCACTATAGTGCTCCATTTGGTTTGTTATTTTATGATATCCACATTCAGCCACACTTAGTATACTGGGGTGCGACTGCGAAAGTACAACCTGTTCAACCATTTGTTCCTTTCGTACTCTGTATGATGAAATCCATAAATTCTGTAATTGCGTTAATCTTCAAATTACGGCATTACTATGAAAAAAATTTAACGCTCGCTACGCTCGCGATTTATTTTCCTATAGTGAAACTTCTTCCCAAGGGCGCCGAAACTCAAACTCGCTCTACCTTGATTGAGTGCACGGGCCGGCGCTGATGCTAGTTTTCTAATTGCTGCATACAACATATGTAAAATGCGATCTTTTCCAAAAGCACTCACGCACTGCAGTAATACTTATCAATATTCACCATAGGAGTAATATCATTCATGACATACTTACTATTTGTTTACATTTTAGTATTAAATAATGATATTATTTGAAATTCTCAATAAGGTGTGTTAAGTGACATTCCTGTTTTATCATAATAAGGTGATGTAAAATGCATATTTCTCCACAAAGCGGAACAGGAAATTCGGCAGGATGGAAACTGTGGCAAGGGTATCTATTACTACCCTCGTCTTTTTGACCATTCTACCTTCCTGCATTTGTCCCATACCATAACTTGAATGTAACAAATGGATTTATTTAATGTTATATTAAATGTATCACAAATTCACTCCTGCAAAAGCCCCGGGGTATGTGGATCCATCAGCCCAGGTTATTATTGACACTATGAGGCATGCCTCCTCACAACCGAAATTTAGAAGCAGGTCAGATTTACACCAAAAATGCATTTTGAGTACAGTGCAGGTCATATTACTCACTGTTTTGAAGGACGGGTGGCAGATAAAATCTTTTTGCGGGTCAGACTTGGCCCATGGGCTGTACTTTACCCACCACTGTCATAGAAATATATTTAGAGTTTGCTGGACAATATCAGTCTGTCAGAAGTAAAAAGTGATGCAATACTTTGCTAAATGGCCTCTGTAAACTTTCCCAAAGAATTTCTACAAAAGTTTAACAGTTCTTTTATAGATACACAGCTCTTAGATATTTTATACATATTATAAATTATCCCCGTCCTGGGCTAATCTCTTCCAGAAGTGCCCCACAGTTTTTCGAATGTTTTATAAATTATGATGTGTTTACAAATATGGCCAGAATTATTGATATCTTAATTAATACTGTTTCTCATTTGAAAGTGTTATCAGCCTCATTATGAGTTTGACACATAATTGGTAGTAAATTAATTTCTGTTCAGATAATTTATTCAAGTGATAATATTGTGATGAATATTGATTTGACACAGTTATTCATATTATATAATTTCTTGATTGCTTTCACATTGGTGCCAGCTTATGTCAATATTTCTACAAAATAATGAGCTTATTTATTTTTTTAAGATATTTTTTTAACCCCCGATGCAAAAACAACAGGGTGTTATAAGTTTGACATGTCTGTCTGTCTGTGTGTGTGTCTGTCTGTGGCATCGTAGCTCCCGAATGGATGAGCTGTTTTGAGATTGAGAGACCGTGAATGAGATTTAGTTTTTTTTATTGAAAGCTGTCTAAGTTGGGAGTGTTCTTAGCCATGTTTCATGAAAATCGGTCCACTATGGCAGGGGTTTTTTCAAAATTTTAATTTTGTGGTTAGGTTATTAAATGATTAAATGACTTTTCCCCTCACTAGCTCGGAAACACGTGTTTTGTCCTTTAATACCAGCGGGTAAAAACGCATTTTATCCACTAGTGGGTAAAGTAATTTGACCTTGAATAAAATAAAAATAACTGCTTTAAGATTGATAAAAGAAGGTGAATCTAGTAATAAAGATGGTTTACCACCTGTGGAACTACTGGAAGCAGTGATAAACGCATTTTTTGCGTTGTAGTTTCCTCGCTATAATGAGGGGAAAAGTTTTGTGTTACACTCGGGTACAAATGTTTTACTTCTCGTGTGTTAAAAAACTCGCAAGTTCAGGATTCTATTCTCGAACCACTCGCTTCGCTCGTGGTTCAACTATAGAATCCTTTCACTTGCTCGTTTTTCAATTCCACACTCGGCGTTAAAATACAACTTTGCCCCCTTGTATAACAAATAACTATTATCAGGTATCTTACTACTTTTACAAATAACACACTTAACATCATTTCAACTTTGAAATTCACAATCTGTGACATAATGATAAGATATTGATATGAGTACATGAGAATTCAGGTTTATTATGAAACTGTTATCAATAACATGAGAAAATGTTGTTTTTTCTGATAATGTTTGATTACAATATGTGATTCCCAGGCATAGTATAATCTAGTTTTGATTTGAAATGTTATATAAATAAAACTATGTGACAAAGACAAAAAGTTGAGGAATTAAAAGGAAAATTATAATAATACTGTTTTTAACTTTTTACTAATAAAATAAAATAATTGATAAGTTAAAAAAACAATTCCTTCAATGAGTGCACAACAAATTATTTTCCAAGTCAATACATATTACATATATAAATAAACCTGCGCCTGTATTTTCAAAAGGGGTGGGCAGAGCTCATGCAACTGTTCTGAAACTTGAACTGTGCCACTCTTTCTCTCAAAGGGGTTGAGGTAAAACTATACATGAATAAATCCATACTAAGTAATATTATAAATGTGAAAGTGTGTGTGTCTGTTTGTTTGTCCGTCTTTCACGGCAAAACGGAGCGATGAATTGACGTGATTTTTTAAGTGGAGATAGTTAAAGGGATGGATGGTGAGGGAGGGGTGGGGTGGTATGAGGGGAGGCTAATTTTTGTCTCTTTCTAACGCGAGCGAAGCCGTGGGCAAAAGCTAGTACTGAATAAATACCAATCAAGTCAATCAACTGATATCAATTAAGGACTGAAGGCATTCTTTTTTGACTCCAATCCTTTCCTCAACCGTTTCTGATTAATATTGGCACTCAACATTGTCTGAACCAGGTCACGATTGTATGTGTTACGTCAAGTTATTCATACGCATCTACACATTTGCATGTGCATACTGCATGCCCGTATCACGCTTGGCCATTGTGTTTTGGCAGATATGGCTTGGACATTAAGGCTTGTGCACACCGGATGTAGTGGAGACGAAGACGTGTCTTTATATTCAGTGTGGCCTGGCCTTAAAGAAATTAAGTATATGTGTAAGGTCAAAGTGAAGATCAGGGGGGTTACCATGAAGTACTAGATCCTTTCAGTTTTTTTTTATTATGAATGGGCTTACTCTTGGCCACAGACTAGCCAAAGGTAAAGACGTGGCTTACGAGTTTAGGTTGAAAGAGAAGGACAGAGCTATATTGCCCTCCTAACCTGAAAAGCGCTAATCTCAAACGGAAATCCATAGCCAACTTATACTTAAGTATACCTGACAGTTCGATTTTCAAAATCATTTGGGTTTGAGATAGCGCCACTCGCCTTAGCAGGGCAGTAAATATATAACTGGTACAGCTGTGTCCCTTTCTCTCGGCCTAAACTGAACGGCTTTAGTACTTTATGGTAACACCACAGGGAAAACAGAGATGATGTGATTTTTTTAATATTATAGTAGGAAAGGAAAGAGCTTCATTTATTCTGCTCTATTCCTTAAGTATGCTTACAAAATAAATTCAATAGTTAAAAGCGTTAAAAGAGGTTGTGTTGTAGACGGTCTTCCTTTAAAAACAGTCAACTTCACCTAAATTCTTTGTCTGTTACTTACATAAATTCTTGCTTATATTCCCTAACGGGGTAGGCAGGGCACATGAAAGTGCTCAAGTTTTCACACTTGGCAATTAAGGGGTGGAAGAAAACTAAATTGTAATATTGCAGTGACAGGTTGCCAGCCCATTGCCCGCACCACAATGGAACCCATCATATGCTATGTCTGTTATGTGAAATTATGTGGTTTGGTGAATTTCTTCTATTCCCATGTTTCAATTGAGTCACTTATAAATAACTTCAAACTCTGATAATTCAAACTTGGCAGAATTTACGATTTTGGTATCAAGACTAGAAATATGAATATGAAAAATATGAATACATATAAAAGTAACTGAATAGATTATTAGTTAAAGTGTTTTGTCCCTTTCTGTCATGTTGACTTATGTACATAACCTATTTGTGAGAATCGGACAAAAACAAAACACTTTCAGTAGCTTTCAGGGGGTAAAGAGCTAAGTCGGATTTTTCCGAGTTTGAAGTTCGAAAGTCAATGTTTTGTACATACAGGAAAACCGTTAAATAACTATTTTATAATTTTCCAGGACTCCCTTCCACGAGGCCACCACACGCTCTCAGCCTCCTCTCACCACTTACACCGAGGAGCTTCATCCTTCGACGCCTCCTCAAACAGCAGTGGCATCTCATCTACTCATGTGGTGGAGATTCACAGCACAAACGGCTCAGATACCTCTTCAAGATGGGGCAACTCGCTTGGGAGTCATGGATCGAGCTCTGGGCTTGTGTCTATTGCTACGGAGAATAATAATGTGAAGTTTACACAGCCGCATTGCTTAGGTAAGTTGAACATGTTCTCTGGAGTCGTCACAAGACTTCCATACTGTCTCTGCCTCAGCATAATACAGTGGAGCGTCATCCTTCACTGTCTCCTCAAATAGCAGTGGCATCTCATCTATTCATGTAGTGGAGATCCACAGCACAAATGCCTCGGAAACCTCTTCAAGATGGGGCAATTCCCTTGGAAGCCATGGATCGAGCTCTGGTCTCATGTCTACTGCTACGGAGAATAATAACGTGAAGTTTACACAGCCACATTGCTTAGGTATGTTTTGATCCTGCTATCTCTCCTTTCTCCCGAAGTTTTTGCCTCCATCCTATACCTGATGAATGATCATTTTTTCTAATGCCATTCTTTGCCATCCTGCATAATTATGAACTCCCTAAAGTTACCAGCGTCTAAAAGTTATTATGTATATGGGTAGATAGACCCTTACTATTTAGTGTTTCCTGAGCGCTGACTTACATATCAGTCCTATGGTTACTGCTCAAGTAAATGTTGGCACAACTGGGCCCTTCACTATTTGTCTATTTTTCATCGCGTTGACTAGAGGCCGAACGCTTAAAAGAACCTTGTGTCTAGCGCGAGTCAGCAGGTTCTCCGTACTTCCATAAGTTTCTATTCTGCTAGCACATTCAAAAAGTTTGTTAAAACTATTGTAATTTTGTTCACAGACAATCTCCAAGTCAAAGACAAAGATCTACCAACACCATCATCCACACCCACCACCTCCAGAAAGTCACGGAGAAGATCGAACCTCTTCACTCCATCAAAGAAAGGGGACGACAGGCTAAAGAACGGAGAGCTAGGGTCCGGTCGGGCGATACCTTTGAAACAGGGGTACTTGTATAAGAAGAGTAGTAAAGCTCTCAATAAGGAGTGGAAGAAGAAGTATGTGACGCTGTGCGATGATGGGAGGTTGACGTATCATCCTAGTTTACATGTGAGTACAACTACATTTATAATATACCATATTTTAAGAATTGCATTGTCTCATCTCATTATTTCTATAAAATGTTGTTTTTTCGTGAATTTTCCCAGGGCTTTTGTATAAATTTCTGCATCTGCTTGGTAGATATTCCGCGAATTCGCACGAAGCGCTTTACTTCTTTTATGCGCACTGCCAAGGAGTGGAATTCCTTGCCGGCGGCTATATTTCCGAGCTCATATAACCCGGCAGCCTTCAAATCAAGAGTGAACAGGCGAGCTCACTCCATCGTAGGCCACGTCTTTGCCTTTGGCTAGTCTGTGGCCAAGAGTAAGCCCATTTATATTATAAAAAAAAAACAAAAACTGCCGATAAGTTTCAAAAAAATATTGAGATGGCGTGTGTTTATGTCACTTTTTAAAAACACAACATAAAAAAAAGATTTACATGGCATTGAAATTACGTGTAAATAAAATATCGTACTTTCTAGATTAATCTTCGTTTCTGATTCTTTTCCATTGATTTTTTTTACAAACTGAACGACCTCATTTGTTGAGCCATCGTAAAAATGTCGTAAAATTTTCTTATGGTAAATAAACCGTGCTATTTATAGATAATATATGCTAGTTGTATTCAAACTACCGTCAGGCTCATTATGAAGGGAAAATTAAGTTGCAACAATGTTTACATATAATGTAGTGGTATTTTACAATGTTATGTATTATTCGGCAGGCAAGTATGGTCGCGCGATAAATGATAAAAACATCAGGCCGTCCTTATCGCACTATTTGTAAGCGCGATAGGGACGGCCGGCCAGATGTTTTATCATTTATCGCGCCACCATACTTGCCTGCCTGATCATGCATGACTATACATTTAAATAGAATTGTATTTTTTTATATTTTACCTCAGCTTTTATCAGTTCGCGTTTGTATCAGTTCTTGCTGTCCATAAACAAATATCCTTGAGTTTTAAAATAAATAAATAAATATCGGGGACACCGTACAACTTAGCCCCAAACTAAGCAAAACTTGTACATACTATGGGTGCTAAGCGACGATATACATACTTAAATAGAATTGATAGATTTCTCAAACACGCTTTTTTGGCTGTAGTAACCATTGGGTGCTGTTCAGTATCTTCATACATTTAATGTCATTTTCCGTGTCGTTTACGCTTTCACGAACCTTTTTTAAAAACGTCGTATATGTACTCAAGGTAGCCGCTATATCCATATGTAAAGTAATTACTAAACTTCAATTCCATAAACATTTTAATACCTCGTTGTCACATTTTGTAATGCTTCAAGTACCTTCCTTTAACATAAACTACTCCACATAACTAGTTCCTACGTTGTGCAAGGCAATTTATACCGAGTTATGATCAAAACAGAGCCATAATGAATAATATTATTGTTGCATATTAGCTGTAGTACATAGCTTACACTTAATTTGAATTGTTATTGTTTCTCGCTTGAGAGAATTTGATATACTATAGTATAATTGTAGTAACATGTATGTAATACAAACATTACTAGTCTGTTACGTTGAAGAGCAATAAAATTGGAGATATTTGGTGATGTGAAAACAAGTTTTGGTGTTTGTACTTCACTGGGCTATGAAAGTTTTGCATTTAAATGAGAAATTAGTGAAATTACATGAAGAATATGCCTAAGGAACTTACTTTAAAAGAATATACATAAGCAAACCTTTATTTATTTTTAGTTTTTAGGGTTCCGTGGCCAAAATGGCTAAAACTAAACAGAAATTCGTCTGTCTGTCCGTATGTGTATGTCACAGTAATTGTATGCTAATTTCTAATGTGTTTACAAGTACGGTAAAAATAGTTAACTTTTACCAATTCTCGTCTTGTGTCAACGTCTCTTCATTGATTACTCTTATTTACAATATCCTGGGAAAATCTTGAGGGGAAATTTTAAAGTATTTGACTCTTCAAAAACGAGGGTTATCTTTTACATAAGTAGAGGGTCATCTTTACTGATGCATACATCCATATCGTAGGTGTCACGCGGCCCGACTAGGGTTGCAAAAAAACTGTTTTTTTTCTGGCTTGAAAAAAAACATGAAAAAAAACCGTGAAAAAAAACAGTTTTTTTTCTGGAGTATGTTTTTTTTCTAAAGTACGAAATCTCAAAATTTGCAAAGTAGTTAATACTTTTATACGGTTTTTTAGACTTAATGTTAACTATTAAACGAATTTAATCAAATAACTTTAATTTCTGGTCTTTTAAAAGTCACATTTACGAAATCTGTAGTTGGTAGTTATCACTATTTACTGTTGGAAACACCACCGCCTCTCCACGCTACACGCAGCATCGGGGATTCCCCAATAAACATTTGTATACTGAATGTTAATTGAATTAAAATGTACGTTATTGTTATTGAAACACGTTACAACTCACGAAAAACCGTTATTGTTGTATTATTTGTTCATCTGAAAAAAAAAACATATTTAGAAAAAAAAACCATGGTGCTCGGTTTTTTTCATGTTTTTTTTCACAATTCTGAAAAAAAAAAAACATTTGGTTTTTTTCTATTTACAACCCTAGGCCCGACCACGCGAAGCGATCCGTATCAGACTAATTATGTATTAAGCTCAGGGAGCATTTTAGAGAGGCGCGGGCGTCAATTTCTTGCATATTAGACGTGTAGATTTTTCCGCGTGACACTAAAACCAGCCTATGTCTCTACTTTCCAGGATTACATGGAGGATGTGAACGGCAAAGAGATCTCACTACAATACGTCACAGTGAAGGTGCCCGGGCAAAAGCCTAGGGGCTCCAAGTCCATCATCACAACAGTGCCAGGGTACAATGGCTACAGCAGTTTGGATCTACATGATAGTATCGGGGGACTGAGTCTTGGTGAGTCTTCATTTATTTGGTTATATCTGTTGATCTTTTTCGTACTGAATGATTATTAGATATAATATAATATAATATATAATATCATCATTAGTCTATATAATCCCTTGCCCTTTTCCCATTATTTGGAGTCGGCTCAGCAGATCATCTTCCTCCATTCTTGTCTATCAGCCGTCATTTCCATACTAATACCTTTCACTCTCATATCATTGTTCACACATTCCATCCATCTTTTCTTAGGCCTTCCACTACCATTGTGTCCATCCACCTTCATATTTACCACTCCTTTATAACATTGAATAGAATAGAATAGAATAAACATTTATTCGTGAACACAGACAAGACAAAGAACACATAATAACAACAAGACAAAGTAATGAAGTGCCACGAAATGGCCTCATCTGTTGCTGGTGACTTCCAGCGCTGATCTTCCGATGAGACCATCAAGTGAGAAAGATTCACGGAGGGTAACAGACAGAAGAAATGCAAAATATATGTGATACAAGAAAAATGGACTACAGTTAAAAAGAATAAAATTGAAAACATTACAAGAAAAAATATCTGGGCAACCGAGCTTCGCTCGGTTCTGTTTTGTATCCTTGACATGTGTCGCCATCTAGTTCAAAAATGAATAGTACCTACATCGAGCGAAAGAATTCTCAGCCTTAACAACACAACTACTCCACACGAGATGGCGCGCATTTCGCCACAAAAACTCAAATAGTGTATTTGCTATTCGTTTTAGCCTTGACCTGTGTCGCCATCTAGTGTTTGGAATAAATAGTACTTACATCGACCGAAAGAATTCTGTCTTAACAGTACAACTACTGCACACGAGATGGCGCGCGAAGAAAAACGCATGAAAACTCGAAAATTCGCGTTTTCCGGGACCTAAGGATAAGTTAGACCGATTTTTCACCCCAAAAACCCCCACATAACAAATTTCTGCGAAATCGTTAGAGCGGTTTCCGAGATCGTCAGTGTAAATAAATATATATATAAATAAATAAATAAATAAATAAATAAATATACAAGAATTGCTCGTTTAAAAGTATAAGATAAGATAACAACAGGCTATGATATAAGAAAGATCTAAGTATACAAAAGAATAATAACAAACAGAACAGGACAGAACACATTAAATTAATAAAAAGAAAAAAGGAAAGCGTCATACACCAGATCGCACACACAGCGTTCCATCGTTTGGTCGTACCATTTGCTTTCATCCCTCCGCATTACATACCCATACCATGCTAATCTACTTCCTCTCAACTTCTCTGTCACTGGCGCTACTCTCAGGCTTCCTCTTATATACTCATTCCGAATCCTATCCAGTCTTGTCACACCACACATCCATCGCAACATTCTCATTTCATTCACATGCAGTCTTCTCTCATCATTCGTCTTGGTGACCCAGCACTCACTTCCATACAGGATGACAGGTCGGATAACTGATTTATAAATTTCCCCCTTGAGCCTGAGTCATTCGGGGATCGCACATTGTTCCATATATTAGATGATATTAGATATATAATATAACTAACAGTAAGTACCTATAATGTTTCCGATTTTAAACATCGTGTTTTTTCTCATCCTTAAGGGCTTTTGCCGACGTAAAATCGCTCGTTAGTATCAACATGCTTACGGATGCGTTCAGCGACGACGACGCGTAAGCGTCTTCATATATACTAACGGCTCAGCCACGACATTGGTCTAAGCGCGACAGCGGTGAGCGGCGGCCATACATTGGAGCGAGACACAGCGATGGGACTTTTCATTCGCACGTATGGCTGCCGCTCGCCGCTGTCGCGCTTAGACCAATGTCGTGGCTAGGCCGTAACGAGAAATTTTTGGTCGACTAGAGCCGATTCCGGGTCCATGGGTTTGGGGAAACCCAAAAATTGATCAAACTTATAAGCCGTCTAAACGGGCAAACTAATACCATAAACCGAAAGCACCAGTTATGAAAGCCTTCGTCATCTGACATTAAAACGGTAAATTTGTCAGGGTTGTGCTAGCACCTTCGCGTTATTTACTGAGAAAGTTCTACCGAGAGAGTTCTTAAAAAACTGAATGTACCGAAGTTTGAACCCAAGAATTTAAAGCTTTTTTTATTATTATTATAAATGGGCTTACTCTTTGCCACAGACTAGCCAAAGGCAAAGACGTGGCCTACGATGGAGTGAGCTCGCCCAGAAGATGCCTGTTCACTCTTGATTTGAAAGTTGCCGGGTTATATGACCTCGGAAATATAGCCGCCTATAAATATATATACAAAGCTAAACCTAATTTCTTTGAATTCCAGGATACAAAGAGAAACCGGTCCGCGTGACAGACAAGGCGTTGATGTCGGCGTTTGACACGCTCAAAGAGCCGGCGTCGAGTCGGCAATCGCTTGCGTCTGAGGCTGAGGCTAATGGCGATAAAGACACGCCGCATGTCAAGAAGCGGCATAGGCGGATGAAGAGTAGCGGTGTGAAGAAAGACGGAGATGAAGGTTAGTTTTATTACTATTTTCACTGCTCTAATAATATTTATCCTTTAACCGCATATTGTTCCATATTTGGCCGTTATAAATTCTACTCTACTGACAACTGTTATAGTTCAAACTTGAACGAATATTGCATACGTCACATGCGGTAAAAGGTTATCTATGTTTCAGTAAAATACACTTTAATTTTTAATTTATTCTTCACTAGCTTTTGCCCACGGCTTCGCTCGCGATAAATTGGAAAATTGCGCAATGCTCTATACAAACTTCCACACCCCATTTTAGGAAAGTCGGGGGTTAGAAGGAGACAAAAAGTTGTCCATCCCTTCTACTACTTATACTTAAAAAATTACGTCAAATAGTCGCTCCGTTTTGCCGTGAAAGACGGACAAACAAACAGATACACACACTTTCCCATTTATAATATTTGTATGAATGATTTAGGCTGGCACGAATGGAACGAACAAAACTTTGTATGAGCGACACCTGTATCAAGTCCAGTCGTAACTGAGAAGAGCTAACATTTTATTGATTAATCTGTCACACATGCATATTTTCATTTACCCATTCATCCCATTCTTGCCGGCTCTTGTGAATTGACCTATATCTACAGTTATGGTGTTACAATTTGGTGCCGCGACCAGGATACAGTAAAGTTGTGTATGTTCTATATTTAGAACCTACTACATTCAGTTCGCTAACTCTCGGCGGTTTAAAAAATCTGTTCGATATGTGATTTGAGATAACAGCTCCTAGCATTATTTTAACTTCAGACTAAAGCACACCTCAACTTGAAGTAAAACTTTACGTAAAATGGCTGATCATAATTTCTTTTTTGTTCACCAGATGGCGAGAGCGGCGCGTCGTGCGAGTTCACTATAGTGTCGCTGGACGGCAAGCGCTGGCGCTGGGAAGTAGGTGGCGCTAGTGGCGCGGCCGCCGCCGCCGAGAGAGACGCCTGGGTGTGCGCTGTGGAGGCGCAGATACTGGCTTCGCTGCAAGGAAGGGTACGTTACTGTAGTTTCTCTTTTCGTCCACTAGATGGTGACGGTGGCGCGTCGTGCGAGTTCACAATAGTGTCGCTGGGAGGTGGGCGGCGCTAGTGGTGCGGCCGCCGCGGCGGAGAGAGACGCCTGGGTGTGCGCTGTGAAGGCGCAGATACTGGCTTCACTGCAGGGGAGGGTAAGGAAATACACCCTGTTTCCTGGATATTGGCACAAAAATTGACAGCTTGTTTTGGGTTGTTAAGTTGGTAGCAATGTAACACAGTCCGTTAAAACCCAAAAACACACTGCTACTAATGCGTTTTTGGGGAATACACTATATAAACTTATCTTGA
The DNA here is from genome assembly GCF_023078275.1 of Leguminivora glycinivorella. NCBI lineage: Eukaryota > Metazoa > Arthropoda > Insecta > Lepidoptera > Tortricidae > Leguminivora > Leguminivora glycinivorella. The sequence goes on from NC_062973.1 coordinate 3,291,690, forward strand.
CATGTTTAACGTAGGATTTTAAAGATCTATGCACGACCCTGTAAATGACGAATGACAATACGAGAGTAGAAAAGAACTATAACACCATGTGTGATTGTTACAGACGTCCCGATTACCAGCGCCAACGGGCGCCAATTCTACAGGCGATGTTCGCGCCACGTATTATATTCGACGGGTCCATGGGAACGACAAGTGCGCAGATTGTGGGGCCAATGGTATGTTGAACTTTGAATGATTTATCAGCAATTCGACCTCTAATCATCTAACACTAACTTAAGACAGTTTTCACGTTATTCGATTCTATGTCGGATGTAAGAAGAATGTCAAAGATTGCACCTTTAATATGTCTATCCTAAATCCGATATCGGATCGGATATTGTGAAAACGCACTAAGTCAAAGGGGGCAGCATATCTACTTATTATCGTGATATATATGAAGTATTTGATTTAGGGAATTGGTTAGCAAAATGGAAGGGAGAATGGAAGGTTGATTTTTATTTATTTTTTCAACTAAGACAGCTGCACCAAACTTTTTTTCTGAGGGTCACAAAATTTTAAACCTCTTCTTTTTTGAGGGTCACAAAGTGTGTTTTGTCTTGTGGCCCCGGGCTAAAGATACATTATGCAGAGGGGCCATTTTTTTTCAAAGTTGTCCACCTCATTTTTTTGTAACATGGGTATATTTTACGCGATTCATACTCTGAATCGAGAGCTCTTTCGATCTTGATAGGAGAAAAAAAATGTCCCAAGATTTCCATACATTTTTTCGAACCTTCCATTCCGTTACCGCCATACAAAATGTATGAAAAAATGGTAACGGAATGGGAAACAACCTTGGGACATTTTTTTTCTCCTATTAGGATTGAAAGAGCTCGCGATTCTGAGTAGAAAACATATAAAAATTTCCAAATCCAACAAAAAAGTGCTTTTGGATAACTTTGAAAAAAAAATGGTCCAGTCGACATGATGACATTATGCTGACTGTAGATTGAGCACTGCTCTTGAGGGCAGCAAGTTTTCTATAGAAATCCCAAAGCGATACACCCTTTAACGTGTACAATCAAGTATTGTTTATTTCTAATTCACAGATCCTGACTGGGCGAGCTTGAACCTTGGTGTGTTAATCTGCATAGAGTGCTCCGGCATTCACCGAAATCTCGGATCTCACATCTCGCGAGTACGCTCATTAGATCTGGACGAATGGCCGTAAGTACTCTGCATACTTGTATACATTAACCTTTTGGCCGCCGGGCCCTGTCCGCCAAGACGCTCACTCACACGCCAGAGCAAATTTTACGTAAACAACTGATAAAACGTTTAGGGATTGCAAATAGTGATATCGATACTTAAAATTAATGGTAGAAATCTTCTCAGATTGGCCTTTTTATTCACTAACTCTCTTTTATCTCAAAAATTCCAAACGAAACAGATTGATTATACAAAAAACAATCTAGAAAATAAAGGACACTATCATGAAATCAACCACTAAACATTACCGATTCATGTAGTAATACTTATCACTGCACTAGTCTACCTATTATACCTGTCAAAGGTTCAGTAGATTACAGTAACAGTGTTCAAACTACAACCCGAAATCTAGAACCTACCTATCTGGGCTGTAAAAAGTACTGGACCGGTTATATGCCCCAATAAAGTATAGATGTTGCAATTAGTTTCCGAACTGACAACACTAATGATGCTAGACTGATATATTTTGAAAATTGGCGTGTTTTTTTTTTTTATTAGCCTCTTTAGTGTTCCACGCTGGTCAAAAGCCTCCCCTCGTTTTTTTCCACTCGACCCTGTTGTCGGCGTTTTCCCACCATAAATCCATGGTAATCGATTAGTTGCGTGTTCCATTTTCGAAAACTTTACGCTGTGGCGTGTCAAACGCCACACGTAAAAAAATCTCTATGACACGCCAGGCGTGTCATCCGCACAGAAACGGTTAATTTATTGTTTCTAAAACGTAACTAACTGTAAGTCAGGATTTAATTTACCTAACGGTAAATCTACATGTCATCATCCTCTTTGCATTATTCCGGTATTTGCCACGGCTCATGAGAGGCTGGGGTCCGTTTTGACAACTAATCCCGAGATTTGGCGTAGGCACTATTTTTACGAACGCGACAAATCTAAATGTATAGGCTAAATTGTGTTCTCTTTGCAGATTGGGTCACGTGAGCGTAATGGTGTCAATGGGTAACTCGCTGGCGAACAATATTTGGGAGGCAGACCTTCGGGGGCACATAAAACCTATCGCGTCTTCTAGTCGGGAAGAGAAAGAAAGGTAATTACATTTTAATTCAACTGGTCCCCTTGTGTTGTTGTTATTCCCCTTTAATTTAATTATGTTGTTCGACTTATTCGTGTAGTAAAAGTATTTTTTTAGGATATTTCCTTTTTCTACTAAATTTTAGGCACATCAAGTTCTGTTCACACAGTATGCGCATAACGTTATATGAGTTAAAAAAATGTACCGATGTAAAAACAGCGATATGTGCTTATTACGCATATGCACACGCGTAGCTACAGTATGGTATAGTCCTATGGGGAAACAGCTCTTATACATTAAACGCAATAAAGTATTGAGTATGAGTACTATGAGTAACGTTATTTCGGTTAAACTTAGGAAGTCGGGAACCATGCGCGAATCGGATCTAGTGTGCTATGCGCCTTATTTGAGCAATTTAATAACAACTATCATTGTTTCCAGGTGGATCCGTCTAAAATACGAACGCCGAGCGTTCCTTTCCTCCACCGAAGTGCCCACCGGCGTGGAATCCCTCCTCACAGCCTCGTCCCGTGGAGCCATTTGTTCTCTAGCGCGGATGCTGGCAGTACCAGCGCCGAGGGCACCCACGCCCGCTGAACGGGCGCTGGCCTTGAGAGCCGCGGCGGCAGCGGGGCAATTACCTGCTGCACAGTTGCTTATATGGGTAAGTATCATACATCATGAAGCTCGCGATTTTATTCACCCCCGTCGCAAAAACGATGGGGTGTTATAAGTTTGACGTGTCTGTCTGTGTGTGTCTGTGGCATCGTAGCTCCCGAATGGATGAACCGATTTAGTTTTAGATTTAGTTTTTTTTGTTTGAAAGCCGAGTCAGTCGGGAGTGTTCTTAGCCATGTTTCATGAAATTTGGTCTACTATGTCGCGGTCGGGGGTTTTTTCAAAATTTTAATTTTGTGGTTAGGTTATAAACCTCAACATCGGCGAAAATATCGAAAACCTCACAGGGGCGAAAGTTTATCATCCATAGAAAATTTGAATTTCGTGACAAGATTCGGTCGACAGTAATACAAATAGATTATTTTTAAATAAAATAAAATAAAAAATAGAAATAGCCTTTATTCCCCAAAAAGTACCTATGCACATTACAAATTATCAATATTATCATATAAAGTAAAGAAAAGTGTATATTAATTCAAGACCTAAAATATAAGTAAACTTAAACCTAATTCTAATTGGGGATCATCCATTTCTGAACGAAGGCCTCCCCATCTCGTGCCAGTCGCTTCTATTTCGAGCCAGGCGGGGCCAGTGGTTTCCAGCAACTGAAACTATGTTATCTTTCCAGATTATCTTTATCTAATAATTATTTTCCTCTCTTCCAGCACAACGGCAACCCGAACTACCCCGACGCGGACGGGCACACGTGCGTGTTCTACGCGCGCGCCGCCGCCAACCACCTCTCCGGCGTCCCCCCCACTACCCCAAGCACCTGCAGCTGCTCTGTCCCCTCCACCCCAACCCCCCACAACCTGCAGACAACGCTTCTAATACAAGCTCCAACTCCTCCAACAAGAGTAATCTTAAGAACCCCGAACCAGAATGCAATTGCATCATCTTCGAACTCCTCAACGCTCAGAGCGCGGCCAACGCGCTGGTCGAACTCCTCATCGGCTTACAGAACAACCAGTACATGAACGGATACGAAGGTAACGGTTTCAGCCATGGAACTCTAGGGAGGGGATCGTCCCTCGGAGGCTTAGGCGGCAATCTGTCGCTGACCAACGGAAAGTGTGGGAGTATCGTTTAATTTCTATGTTACCGTATTTGTTGGTATGTAATTTATTTTTCGTTCGGTTAGGATGTGTTTAAATAAATGATTAACGAAATTATAAGTGAATTTTATCTGTCAATTTGGAGATACTTAAATTATACCCGTTAGAGGTAGGTAGAAGTGTATATAGCCCTAATTTATCACATATCCGATAGTTCAAATTTTTTGTTCCGTTTTTAGACTAATATATCCGCATTTTTGTATTAAAATACGAATTCGTTGGAAAAGGACGGAGATATACGAATGTAATGTTAGGTCTCTTTCTGGTTATCGGTGTTGATTCGAATTTTGGAAATTTGTAACAGAGTAACTGTTATCATTGACTTTATACTGTAAATATCTTGATTGATAAATAGATATTGTTGAACTGTCTCTCCTGTGACTTCCGGTCAAATGCATAGACAAAACAAAACTAATATCTGAAGTAAATTTGACAACTGAAAAAGATGGGAGGCACTTTACATTATGGGGTATAGGTGAAAAACATAAGAAAGTCACCTGTTGTATGTGTGAGTGACGTGTTCGAATAGAGAACACATATTTAAAATTAGTAACACAAACAAAACAAACGCCTATTCGAACACGTCACTCACACATACAACAGGTGACTTTATTAAGTTTTTCACCTATAACAAGGCTGTCTAAGGACGCTTACAGAACTAAAGCTTGGCCAGAAATATATGACTATTGTCAGGAGGGCGCTGTTATTCTTATGTATAGAGTGACAGTTCAGTTTAGTATGAAGAAAATAGTACTAATTAAATTCCGCAAGATGGCGCGTAGTCATTTTTGTCAGGCTTTATCTAATTCGGTCATCAAATTTGCGGTTAGATTATTATCATAGATGTACAACAAAACTGTTAGTTTTACATTTTAGGTTGCATTTTAGTACAACCAAAGTTAATACCGTGTAAAGACCGTTTAAAAGTAATAAATAGAGAAAAAGCTGTTTCTTCTTCCAAAATGTGGCGCAAACGTAAATGTTGATGTTTTCACTTATAACCGTGCAATAGTAGTTTAGCTATACAGTTTTACAGTCATTAAATACATCGTAAGAAATCGAAAGTCGTAACCTACAAATAAAACTTAATTTTGTATATTTAAGAGCAATCGTGCGACACAAACTGATATCGCACATCTGATTATTTAGGGTCCCCGCACATCTGGCGTCTCGCGAGCGTAGCGTCGGGCCAACTGTATGAAAAAAGACGCCGCGTCGTCGTCGTTAGACTTTACCATACAGTTGGCCCGACGCTATGCTCACGAGACGCCAGATGTGGGGGGACCCTAAAACGATTATTACAGTGGCGGTACAGCCATATAAGCCCAAAAGCCGGGCTTGCCCTAACATTTTTAAAATCGCGCGCTAATATTAGATATTATTAAGTTCTCCCTAAGTGAAGCTCACGGCCGACCGACCATACGGTACAGACAACAGCATGTTGCCATGTTTTGCCGTGGCGCTAGTGCAGCGCGGAAGAGCACGTTCACTACGTTCAGCTATATCTTGCTCGCTCGCACTCGTTGGCTTGCAATGGGGCTTGCTCTTGCATCCTTTTTTTCCTAGCTTTTAGCCTACATTCTGCCTAGCAACTTATATAACTATTTGTAGGTATATATAGAACATTTGTTCCACGATTTAAGCCGGGCTTTTGGTATGAAGTGAGGAACAAGATTGAGCGCGCGTTTGATTGACAACTTCAAGTGTATTATTATTTAGTCGAAAGTTTTATTTGCGTTAAGTGAATGTGCTCTTCTTCGTTTTCTTGTTATTAAGTGTTTAATTCGTTTAAAAATCCAATTGACAATGGATGAATTTGTTCCTTGTGACGGTGACAAATGCGTGGTACACATATTACTCGACGAAGGCAAGGTAAAGTAGTTAAATTTTGCCCAAAAACGAGACATTATTTCCGCGCGAAAACCAACGCCCGGCTTGTGTATTTCTCAGAAAAGTGCGGCGCGTAATAGAACATTTTGTAGGGCTGTGAGTTCGAAAATTGAAGATTAAGTAGTTAGATATTGCCAAAACGTACCTTTCGGCTTGCCTCACTTTGAAACCCTAGGCACGCCACTGGATTATTATACCAGTTGAGTAATAAGAACTATAAAGGATTGAGTTACATAGCCATCGATTTGTAAGACCTACTTCAAACTAGAGTTCTGAACCTATATCATACTAAAAGGTTTACATTTATTGACAATATAATCGAAAAAACACTTGTCAAGCGTCAAGATGTCGATCTGCGTTGTAATATACAGATGGCTATGAGATACGTCACACCGCCTGCGTGACTTGTGCGTTCACGATTTTTACCTACAATGAGTTTAATGACTGTACTGTTCCATCAATATTCACATACATCACATACAGAGCTAAAATATAATACTCTACGTTGTAAATCTGGTAACATTACTAAGGAATACAACCATAGATTAGAAATTTTAATAGGTATACGTAAAATGCGCGTTTCTGTCACAAAAGGATTCTTATATAGCTTATTATGCAGTAAACTAATGTTATAGTGAGAAGCTGATGAAGAATTAATCCGAAACGCGTTTAGCCACTTATTTGTCGTCAACGGCCGGTAATCCACGTGTTGTAAAATCTAGCTATCAATTTACAAGTGCTAACTCACCGTACACTGTCGTACTTACCGTACCAAAATCAATAACAATTAGCTTATATCACCTTGACACTGGCAAAATAGTCCCCATGGACTGAGGCCATTTAATTTTAAAAACTTAAGTGTGTAAGGTTCAAGAACTTGCAAAAGGTGTATTCAATACAAACCGCCCGATCTGACCTTTCTTCTGTGGAACATCCTTATTTGATCTGAAGCATAAGAACCCTTTTTTGATAGAAATGCGCAAATAATTAGGTACAAGATCTCAGCTCAATGCTATTTTGTAGGGTAATTTTAGGGTAAATTTAGTGGTAAATCGCTTACCCTTGGGTACTTAATTCACTTATTTTTGAATTATTTATTAATATTGACGTTACATTCCATTGTTTCACGTGGTTAAGGGTGTTATTCTGGGTATTTATACGTACAGTCAGCGTCAAAAAGGTGAGGACAGATCTTTATTATTATGCTAACAAAGGTGTGTTAAGATATATTTGCCGCTTTGGCCGTTACAATGTATTTGACTCTGACTGTACTTCAGAAATTTAAATTTAAAAAATACATAGCACTCATGATTGCACTCTTAACTGACTTCAATTTTATCTTTTTAATGTTACTTGGCATGATTTCTTATAACAACAGGTACATACCGCTAGCGTATTATACAAATGCATAATAGGCTGTTCCTATACTTAAAACATAATTAGAAGAAAAATATGGACAGTAGTTATGTTTAAACATAACTTCTATTTAATAAGTCAAAGAGAAAGATATAAAATGAATTGACCGTGACGTCACTCCTCAGTATTTCATAGTAATTCCATATGGAATTACTAATATTAGCAAATCGTTTTGACAGTTCTTAAAAAGAAGCTGATTTGACTAGTAGATGTAGATGTAGTGTAGGGACGCCCGGCCGGAAGCAGGCGGGCTGTCGATCACTTGTTGTGTTCATTCAGCCCATGACTAGTAGGAAACTAGCCTATTGCTTTCTATCGTATTTCCTCGGAAACGTTCGTATTTTCTCGTGCTAGTTCGGTCAACGTTAGTACTTGTACTGAGACTGACTGAAGGGTACGTTCGTGGGTTTCCGTAAAAATACGAAGGAAAATGTCGCACTACATTTGTAAGTTACTTTTGCTTGCATATCGCCCATATTGGCATATTAGTACGAGCGACATGTATAGAAAAGTAGATGGTAATGAATATGTTAGTGTCAAACTATTAAATATTTTACGTAAGTTCAATACGGGTAAGTGTGTCATAAGGGCTTGTGGCCTTCAAATTTGACCTTTTTACTCAGTCACAAGTGTTTTTGTGAGTAAATACTTTTGCTACTTGCTATTCACAGTTAAAATGATAAACGCATGAGGCGTCACGAGCAGGCCTCTAACCCCCGCCCATCTGGGGGAGCATACACCTGCCGTGTGTGCGGACGAGGGATCCTCTCTCGAATTGGGTTATACAGCCACGAACGTAAGTGTCGCAAGGATGCTGCTTGAATCATCTGTTATAGATGCAAAGGCCTGTTATATCCACAGTTAACGGTAAACGTATGAACTCTCAATAAACACTGATCATTGGTTTAAATAGGCCAAATGTGAAGGCCAGACACACTTTCCCATTATGACACACTTACCCGTATTGACCTTAATAAATGATACGCATTACATATTGGTAATTATGTTCTCATGCCAAGTTATATTAAAAAGAATATCCCAGGGTTTAAAATAGTCGATGTGATATTCCTAAGGTTTCCCTTAATAAGCCAAATGTACTGAACCCTTCTGTGCCTACTCTAGGTAGTTAAACGCTTCTACGCGGCATAGTCCGGGAGCTAGCTAAAATAAACTATTTTCACGACCGGCTCCTAGACTATGAGGCGTTTTTAAATGTAAAGTACTTCGTATGCATCTATTAGGATTAATCAGCGATTAGTAGATTATTTTGTAATTTGTGCATTTTTTTAAAAGCTTCTCAATTTTGATAATTGTCGGTTTTGCAGTAATGTTAGATTTTTAATCGAAGTTTCACTAGTGTGGGGCGAAAGTCTTAAAAAGTTTAAATTACTACCCTTTAATTCAATTTCTTAATCATGATTTCAGCACAAATCATGTAGATACGATATAATAGCCAACACATGACTTCATGTACAGTCAACCAATTAGAACCCTAGGCCACTGTAGAACTATGTCATAGTGACGTTATAAATCGGATTCTAAGAAATCTCTTACTGCTTGTCATTTTGACATGGTTGCAGGCCTAGGGTTCCAATTGGTTGACTGTAGAAAATGACATGGTTTGATAACTTGTTTAAAAATGTTACCTTAGGACCACTGATGTCTAGATAATACTATAATTCTCAAGTGTATCTGTCATGTACATGTCAGATATTACATCTTAGGCAGCAGTGGTCAAAAGGCTTTAGAACAGTTTTTTTACTGTGGGAAGATTGTTTGTTACATAGATAACTTAGAAAATGTAGAAATGGTAGTCTGTTATCAGTAGGTTTGCAGAATTGTGTCGAAATGGTTTGTTAGAATTTGACAATTTGTTTGACTCATTTAAAAGAAAACGAAATGGTGCTGATTTCAGTAAAGTGAACCGGGTGGAACTTAAAATGTCATTCCTTATGGCGGAGTTTTGTTTTTTTCATAAAATCAAATTGAATTTCCGACGCTTTCTCTCGGTCTAGGACTAATTTGACTTATTAGGTACTTACACATTTTTCATCAAATCTAGTATTTTCAATATCTTGTTTATATTAAAGCTAATAAGTTTTTTCTGTAAATTATAGCAATAAATCGTTTACCGACGTCAGTATTCGAAAATGTAAAAAATGCACATTAGTATTTACTTGCACTTTCTGTACATGTATTTTTAAAAATATTTTTAAATGTTGAAATTTTATTGATAATTTTAAATTCGTTATTTCGCCGTTCGGTTCGCAATTTTATTGTATATTATTTTATATGGTTTCTGTGTATATTTTCTTTTGTATAGCCAAAGAGCTTGTAAATAAATAACGTATGCAGCTGGGGTTCCCCTTTAGTCTTTCGTTAATGTAATTCTTAAGAGATTTGTTGATGTTCTCTATCTTGTGAAAATAAAGTGTATGAACACGATTTCGTAAGTTTTTTTATACACCAACCTCTACTAAAGTCAGGCCCAGTAGCCGTTTAAAAAAAAAAAAACTTCAACCTAGCGTTTTCCCGGCCTAGTGCTAGGTCCACTTAAAAAAACCTTAATAGCAAAAAAAATATGAAAAGACAGATTTTCATGAAACATGGCTAAAAACACTCCTGACTAATTCAAAACAAAAAAAAACTAAATCAAAATCGGTTCATCCGTTTGAGAGCTACGATGCCACAGACAGACAGACCCGTCAAATTTATAACACTGTCGTTTTTGCGTCGGGGGTTCAAAATGGCCGTCGGGCCGAAGTAGCTAATATGCAAACATCTGGCAGTCCTCAACTGTGCGTTTCTCCAGAAACTTCCTGCCCCGCACAGCTAAACTGTGGAATGAATTGTCGCCTGCGGTATTTCCGGACCGATACGACCTTCAAATCTTCAAGAAAAGAGCGTACACCCATCTTAAAGGCCGGCAACGCACCTCCAACACCTCTGGTGTTTCGGGTGTCCATGGGCGGCGGTGATCGCTTACCATCAGGCGACCTGTCTGCTCGTTTGCCTCCTATCCCATAAAAAAAAAGTCGATACGAGCTCTACATTATCCCAAAGTTTCGTCCTAGAGAAAATAGGAAGGTCTGGCGGCTCAGGGTGGCTAGCCGAATGGCACAATCGCTCACGAAACGAAACGAAGCGCTAGTAGATATCTATCTCTATCGCGCTTGCGTATTGGCGCGACAGAGCCAGCGGCGTATCGCTTTCGTTTGGCGTCGGAGAAATGCCATTCGGCTACGGGGCCAGGCTAGCCACCCTGGGCTGTTAGTCTAACGGCTCAGCCACGACATTGGTCTAAGCGCGACAGCGGTGAGCGGCGGCCATACATTGGAGCGAAACAGCGATGGGACTTTTCATTCCTTAAATATAATTCCTTTTATAAATTGTATACAGATGGATCTAAATCCTCGTTTGGTGTTGGTAGTGCATTTTTTGATCCACAAAAGAAATTAAATAGACAATTTAAGTTAGCTAAAGAGTCTTGCATAATGAGAGCTGAATTATTGGCTATCGCAAAAGCCTTAGATTATTACAAGGAACTATCAAACACTCAAGATATTGTCATTTTATCAGATTCAAAGAGTGCACTACAACACCTGGCTCGATGTGTCTCGGGCAACCGAGGAATGTCGATTGCCTACCAAGCACTAAAAATCATAAATGATTTACAACATAAAAACATAAGTATAAAAATCCAGTGGATTCCTTCACACGTAGGTATTAGAGGTAACGAAATTGTTGACGGCATGGCAAATGAATCTATTTTTAAAGGAACAGACCTTGGTTGTAAACCCTATGCAACAGAATTAATACCGAAAGTAAGAACCATATGCTTAGAAAAATGGAAGAGGAAATTCGAAGAAGATTCTGTTGTAAAGAGTATATGCAGCGCCGGCCCGCGCACTCGATCAGGGTAGAGCGAGATACTGTTTTGGCGCCCCCTTGTTTAAATTTTTTTGGGGTCCGAAGCCAAAACGCCATCCTTATAGATTCGCTGTGTCCGTCTGACACCTCACAACCATTTGGCTAAGTATTTAACTAACATATATCACATGTATTCGTAGTAGATGGAAGTAGTGAACGCGAGCGCAGCGAGCGCGAAATTTTTTTCCTATTATTTATGGGGGAGGAGGAGGGGGATCTAATAAGCCCTTATCTTTCATAGGAAAAACGTATGCGAGGTTAAAGCTTTCCTGCGCGGCGTATTCACTAGTTCACTAGAACAAGAATAAATGACTGTGATGAAACAAAAGAGGTCAAAGACTAAGCTCTGGCAGACCAAGAACAGTAGGATTTGAGCTTCAGTTCAGGGCCAAGACAAGGCATGGGAGAGAAAAGCAATGCCCAGATCTTTGACTTTAAGAGGAACTCCGCTTTGGATTGTGGATAAACACTAAGCGTTTGGATAGCGCCGTAACTTTGAGTTTGTAGTTCGGCCTCACAAGTCTCGCAACAATGTGGTTCGTCTAGAGCTAGAAACATCTTTCACGGTACCCTAGCAACAGCTCCCACCTTATGAATGCTGTACATGGTGCTACTTTTCAGATAATCTGCATCACAATCACAAATCTAGATTTTCAATAGCTGAATAAAATTAATTTCCGGCTCCTTTCGCCATTCTGGGCTATTTGTGCGCCTACGCAATGACGATTTTGGCGCCCCCTTACCATTCGGCGCCTAGAGCGGCCGCTCCACTCGCTCTACCCTTAATCCGGCCCTGGGTATATGGTACAGTAGTGTTCAAGGACGACCTGGTTGGATTCCATGGTTTGATGGTGCCAGACTCACTAGGGACTACGCCTGCGTTCGGGACATATACCATGTAATAAATTTTATCACCTCATGAAGAAAAAGGATACAAACCTCTGTGAGTATTGCAACAAAATAGAAGACTTAGTCCACATATTTATAGAATGCACCGGATATCTAGATGAGCGGAGAAACATTTTAGGCGATATGTTAGATAGTGCCTTATCCCTAAATATCTGGCTTTCACAGCCTTTGTCAAAAGAGGCTGAGAAAATATTTACGTATTTTAAAAAATATCTCGCACTAAGATCTGAGCGTTAGGTACACATGTGAAATCTCCTATGAGGCTGGCATCGTCACCACAAGTGTACGGAAGCCTCTATAAAATAAAAGATTAAAAAAAAAAAAAACATTAAGTAAGAACACAATTTAATGTAATGAATACCTAAGACTATTTAATTTATAGTAAAAAAAATCATCGAGTTTATTCTTTGAATTCCAGTAATTAAAGAACACCTTTTTTTAATGGAATGAAAAGCATTTCATTTAGCATACACACATACAACATACAATAACGCCTGTATCCCATAAAGGGGTAGGCAGAGCACATGAACTATCCAAGTTTCAGTGCCACTCTTGGCAAAAGGGGTTGAAATGAAAGGGGTTGATGGGTTGATCTCATTAAGCACCTTTCGGAAAGGGCCTTTTTTCTGCAAAAAATCGATATCTGTGATGTTTGGGAGTAATTTCCTGTTGGGAAAAAACGAGTCTCATTTCCGTGTTACGAAGAGGAGGAAAAAGTGCAAACTATTCTAACAAAATTCCTTTGACAGAGCCAACTTAAATGTAAACAAAATCCACCCTCCAAAGGCCTAAGCCAAGCGTAATATTCCCATTTTGTTTTCACCACTGACCACTTCTTCATTTTTTTTAATACTACGTCGGTGGCAAACAAGCATACGGCCCGCCTGATGTAAAGCGGTCACCGTAACCTATGGACGCCTGCAACTCAAACAGTGTCACATGCGCGTTGCCACCCTATTAGAAACTTGTACATTCCATTTGGTCATTTTATCAAGGTAGGTCTTTTTACGTCTGATCGCTCATGTTGGCATTATGCATATTGGGCAATTTGCGTGTCCTTTATTGGTCAATATGCGTATTGCGTAGAGAGGTCAAAAACAAGTCAATTTACCAATTTGACCGGAGCTGTGTCCCGTCAGCCATTGCATATTGGTGCCTACTGCCTACTTCACCATTGTGAAAGTGTATTAAAATAGTATTAGGTACTAAGCTAAAACAGGGAAGAATTCATACGAATGTTCAGTTGTTGTTTGTAACTTGTAAAAATGTGGGCCATTATTATCAAAGTTGTCCACCCCACTTTTTTTTTTATTTTTGACGTGACAACGTCTAATGACTCGTTACTACGGGCTGCATGCACGAAAAAGTTGACGTCATTGTCCCGTTTCGCAAGCGATTGTCCCGTTTCTGTAATGTTTGACGTTGTCACGTCAAACTACCGTCCGTAAACCGACTTTACAGACAAGACAACCAATTTTTTAAAGTGATTTTCCACTCAGAATCGCGAGCTCTTTCGATTCTAATAAGAGAAAAAAAGTGTCCCGTTCATTTCGTTACCATTTCTTCATACATTTTGTATGGCGGTAACGGAATTGAAGGTTTGAAAAACGTATGAAAATCTTGGTACATTTTTTTTCTCCTATCAGGATCGAAAGACCTCGCGATTCTGAGTATAAATCGCGTCAAAAATACCCATGTTACAAAAAGTGGGGTGGACAATTAAAAATAAAATGGCCATATAATATGCGACACAATCGGGTAAAAGTTTAATAACAATGTTGTCACATTATACTTTATTTACATTATAGTTAATATGTTTCTAAGATTACGCTTTTTATATTAATCTAAATACTTAATCCGATTCTAGAATTACATTACAAATTAACAGTCGGACAAACCGTTCAAATAAGGGTTTTTTGTACCTTTTTAGCACGAAACTTACGTTAGTACCTTATTATTAATCTGTGACGGAACCCTAAAAACGATAGCTAATTTATACCTTTGGTGTCCGCTTAGTCAAATGAACAGTCGTTATGATAATCACTTATTGTGTTGCCTCCATGAACGTTTTGAATCCATTGTAAATATGGGCTTACAGGGGTATATCGTGTAATGGAATCATCCAATGAAATGCTTTTAGCTACTCCAATGACTCGGCCGTCATACACCAGCGGCCCTCCAGAGTCCCCCGGGCGGGCTTGCTGTCTTTTGTTCGAGCACATTGGCGCTATACAGAGCAAGCCGGTATATATACTCGTACAAGGAGTTACAATACCTTCGCCAATTTGAAGAGAAGTTAATTTTCTTATTAATTTGTTATCCTTAACAAATACCTGCTTGGTTATAAGTCCAAAACCAGCGTATTTAACAGGCAGTCCGACAAAGGTTCCATAATCGATCGCAAGCAGTTTCGCAAAATTTTGACTGGGTATTTTTTCAGTTAATATTAGCGCTATATCATGTCGCTTAATAATGGCGAGGGCGGAAGGGTGGACGAATATTTTGATCACGTTTGAGTACTTCGTGGTTTCGTTTGCCGGCTTCGTGTATTCACCATATCTGATGACTATATCATTCGGTGACCAGCCTTCCTGGCAGACGCAGTGGGCTGCTGTCAGGACCCAGTTTTCCGCTATGAGGCTACCAGTACAAAATCTGACTGGAGGGTTCTTCTTTTGCAGAGACACAGCGAACGGAAATTCGTTCTTCGTGTCGTTCCTTCCTTTATACACCCTTAAATCTCCACGGCCAGGATCCTTGCTCGGTTTACCAGATACCTGTACAAATATTGCCAGAATAAATATAAAGTTCATTTTTAGAAATAAAAAAGAATAGATATACTTCCAATTCGACGACTATAAATATAAATAAATAATATTATATTATTAAGTAAATTCGAAAAGTAAACAGTAAAAATAATGGAAGGCACATTTGAATTATTTTTATAGCCTTATAAGGTGAAATCCATTATAATTTATAATATAAATCCATAAAGTTTAAAGTACATAAATAATACATAAATTACATAATACTATTACGATGAAATTAAGGCTCGCGGGAACAGACTGCATGAACCGATACCTTATAAGTAATAGGAAATAGCTACTGCGTATAGATAAAAAAAAAAAAGGCTCCCGGGCCTTGATTTTGTCGTAATACTTTTACGTACTTTAATTTTTATGGATTTTATTACACTGGATTTCATTATGAAAGACTATAAAAATAATTCAAATGCCTTCCATTATTTTTACTATTTCCTCTTCGAATTTACTTGACATCATTTATTTTACTAGTCGTCGGATTGGAAGTATATCTATCTATTCTTTTTCATTCCTAACAATGAACTTTATATTTATTCTGGCAATATTTGTACAGGCAACTGGTAAACCGAGCAAGGCTCCTGGCCGTCGCGATTTAAGGGTGTATAAAGGACGAAACGACACGAACAACGAATTTCTGTTCGCTGTGTCTCTGCAAAAGAAGAACCCTCCAGTCAGATTTTGTACTGGTAGCCTCATAGCGGAAAACTGGGTCCTGACAGCAGCCCACTGCGTCTGCCAGGAAGGCTGGTCACCGAATGATATGGTCATCAGATATGGTGAATACACAAAGCCGGCAAACGAAACCACGATGTACTCAAACGTGATCAAAATATTCGTGCATCCGTCCGTCGTTACAGCACGTCATGATATAGCTCTAATATTAACTGAAAAAATACCCACACAGAATTTTGCAAAACTGCTTGCGATCGATTATAGAACTTTTGTCGGACTGCCTGTTAAATACGCTGGTTTTGGACTTATAACCAAGCAGATATTTGTTCAGAATAAGAAAAGAAAATTAACTTCACTTCAAATTGGCGAAGGTATTGTAACTCCTTGTACGAGGCTATATAATGAAGCGCTCTGTGTAGCGTCAATGTGCTCGAACAAAAGACAGCAAGCCCGCCCGGGGGACTCCGGAGGGCCGCTGGGTGTATGACGGCCGAGTCATTGGAGTAGCTGAAAGCATTTCATTGAATAATTCTATGTCACGATATACCCCTGTAAGCCCATATTTACAATGGATTCAGAACGTTCATGGAGGCAAAATATCTAGTGATAATACTGATAGTCATCATAGTAGTAATTATCTTATGGACTGTTTAATGGATTAGGCGGATATTATAAATGATCATTTTTTTAATGTTTAGATCGGATTATTTAGATTAATAGTATTGTATATTAACAATCGCTGAATGTGACAAAAAAAAAAACGGAATTTTCGAGAAAATATTATGATTTAAATAAATAAAGAAGGTATAATGTGACGACATTGTTAATTTATTTATACTTTTACCCTTTTATTTGAACATCACACACAATTCGTTTATGGATTCTGTATAGAAGTCGTCACCAAAGTTAGTGTCGCCAATCATAACAAACTCTTTAATGCCATAGGTTCCAATTGCCTTTCCAAGCGAGGAGTTTCTTGACGATCCTTGGGGCAGGCCTATGTCCAGCAGTGGACGTCTTTTGCCTGAGGTGACGATGACGTTCAAAAGGTTCTGACTTCTGAACTGTCTCTGAGCGGTACAGGGGTGATAAAAAAAAGGTTATTGGAAAATTCTATGCTCAATTGCATGAATTGGATTATATCTGTCCAGTTTTGCCCTAATTGAAGGTAGGTAATTTTTGCAACTGATCGCTTGTGTTGGCATTATGCGTATTGGGAAATTTTCGTGTCCTTTATTGGTCAAAATGCGTAGAGGTGCCCCCTCAGCCGTTGCCTATTAGTACCTAGGTACCTACGTCACAATAGGCTACTAGACTCATATCGAATTTGGCACAACAAATGATTGTCTTGTTTAGTATTTTACATAAAAAAAAAACAAAATTTATAGATGATGGGTATTAAAAGTGTACGATTTTCGAGTAAAAATGTGTGTAATTTTTTATTTATTTTGGCCACCGAAAACGCTGTCGGCGATGTAGTGACGTCATCGAATTCGAACCTTACTGCATGTCTAAACAATCATTGACATATTGAACTTTATGCCTACATACTTAAAAAGTCAGAAAATGTTGCTTTCGAGTAGAATAGCCTGATGCACAGATCATCTATAGATTAAGTTTACTGTGTTGTTTTCGTCTGATTACGTATAAAGTATAGTATTACGTATAATATAAGTATACTTTAAATATATTTTTTGCTGTTTTTAAGTCATAATAAAACATGGTAATATTTTGTTTCGGTTAATTGGACAGTACTTAATCATATAAGATAAGACAGACTTTAAAAAAGGGTCAAGTAGCCTATTGTGAAAATGTAGTGGGTCCACAGTCAAAATCAGGCCAAATGAAGAACTGGTCAGTGGTGGAGGCAAAATGAAAATAGTTCCATGTCCAATGGTCTGTTGCTATAAAATCTGTGATGATGTTTTATTTTTGTACCTACAACAAGTAGGTGCTCAAATTGCGAGTCTGTCTCTCTTTATGTCCCGTGACCTCCTGGGCTGTGGGCCACTACTACTACTACTACTAGAACAAACCAAAAAGTATTTCTTGGGTTAGGGAATCATCTCAGCGATTATTTCATTACCTATCTACTCATATTTATTTATTGAATGCAATTGAATGCACCCAAAGGAAAAAAAATGAACCGTTCAAGTTTTGTTTCATTTAGATATATTTATGACATTTGATAACGAAAACCAATTTAAATTTTAATGTAACTATATTGTTTATACAGTCCATAAAATGTAGATCTAGTTATTCAGGTATC
Source organism: Leguminivora glycinivorella (assembly GCF_023078275.1). Classification (NCBI taxonomy): domain Eukaryota; kingdom Metazoa; phylum Arthropoda; class Insecta; order Lepidoptera; family Tortricidae; genus Leguminivora; species Leguminivora glycinivorella. The sequence continues at coordinate 3,309,666 of NC_062973.1, forward strand.
AATTTACAACCATGTTAAATTATTGTGTTTGGTTCCATAGGTACCTGATAAGGTATAAAAATGTTAAAAATATGCCTTTGCTTAGTCTTAGTTTGGATTTGACACAAAAAAATTATAATATACGGACCCGAGTATAATAACAACTAAAATCCTAAGGAAGTTGTGTTTCGACAGAGAAACTGAATTAGCAACAAAAAAAAATTGGAAAATGCCGGATCAATGAAATACAGTGTTGGGAATATGTCTAGAAAACTTTATAATCATAACTTATTTTGCACCATAATTGCGTAAAGTATTTTGAATCCATTCTAAATATGGGCTTACAGGAGTATAGTCTATAATAGGAAAAAACGCATTTCCCCCTCTATTTACCCCGATGAGTCGTCCGTCGTTCACCAGCGGCCCCCCGGAGTCCCCCGGACGGGCTTGTCCCATCCTGTTCGAACATTTCGACGCTATACACAACATGCCGACATTTCGACGAGGACAGGGAGTCACAACACCTTTGCCTATTTGAAGAGGAATTATTTCCGATTCCCTAGCTTCCTCCGAATCCACATCACGAAATAAGTTGCGTAATTAATCCAAAACCATATATTTAACATGTAGTCTAATAAAAAATTTATAATTGAACGCAAGCAGTTATGCAAAAATCTTTTTGGGTGAAGATGTGCTTTGGTTAAGCTAGAGTATAACGTGGTTTCGTTTGCGGGCTTTGTATAATCTAATCTCCATATCTGATGACCATAGTTATTACTCGTGTGTTCCGGTAAGCTTGAGATTTAAACTCAGTGGGCTGCCTGTCGGGGACCAGTTTTCCGCTATGAGGCTACCAGTACAAAATCTGAATGAAGGGTCCTTCATTTGCAGAACCATAGCGAACGGAAATTCGTTGTTCGTGTAGGTTCGTTCTTTATACATCCTTAAATCTCCACGGCTAGGAGCCTTAAATGCATTTATCAGTGCAAGTATTGACAGAGCAAACCAGAAATACTTTTTCAATTATTAAAATTTAATGTTACTTGTTGTATTTCGATGATTGTAAAAAAAAAATATTAATTTATATTTTTCCACTATGTCCACGAAGTCAAATGAACAATCCTTATGAAAATCACTACTATTATGATAATCACTAAGAGTTTTGCCTCCATGAACGTTTTGAATCCATTGCAAATATCGGCTTACAGGCGTATATTGTGTAATAGATTTATTCATGGAAATGCTTTTAGCTACTCCAATGATACGGCCGTCATACACTAGCGGCCCTCCGGAGTCACCGGGGCGGGCTTGCTGCCTTTTGTTCGAGCACTTTGGTGCTATACAGAACTCACCAATATCTTGATTCGTACAAAGAGTAACAATACCTTCGCCAATTTGAAGTGAAGTTAATTTTCTCGTTATTTTTTTATCGTTAACAAACACCTGCTTGGTTATAAGTCCAAAACCAGCATATTTAACAGGCAGTCCGACAAAAGTTCTATAATCGACCGCAAGCAGTTTTCCAAAATTCTGTGTGGGTATTTTTTCAGTTAATATTAGCGCTATATCATGACGTGCAGTAACGACGGAAGGGTGCACGAATATTTTTATCACGTTTGAGTACATCGTGGTTTCGTTTGCCGGCTTTGTGTATTCACCATATCTGACGACCATATCTTGCGGTAACCAGATTGCTTTGCAGACGCAGTGGGCTGCTGTCAGGACCCAGTTTTCCGCTATGAGACTAGCGCTACAAAATCTGACTGGAGGGTCCTTCATTTGGAGAACCACAGCGAACGAAAATTCGTTCTGCGTGTCGGTTCGTCCTTTATACACCCTTAAATCTCCACGGCCAGGATCCTTGCTCACTTTACCAGATACCTGTACAAATATTGCCAGAATAAATATAAAGTTCATTTTTAAAAATGAAAAAGGATTATTTTACTTTTGGCACTATTCGACGATGAAATTAAAATAAATGCTATTATAATATTAACTGAATTCGAAAAGGAAATAGAAAAAATAATAGAATCCATTTGAATTGTTTTTATAGTGTTTCATAATGAAATCCATTGAACATTGTAATCAAGATTAAAGTAATATCTGATGAACTTGTGACCCGCGAGCCGACTGCATGAACTTCTACTTTAATAGGTAAGGTATATTAGGGTAATTACGAATGACGGAAATGCTCGGGTAATTTCGAAAGAGGAATCTTGATATGATGGAAATAATGGTGATTTTTTATGCGACTTTCGAAATTAGACGACTTTCGGAATTACCTACTCGTACCTAATACAAAATAGGTACTATGTTACTGTGTAGCTTGATGCCAATGCCACTTATTTACGTTAAAGTGGTTTGAAGAATGGCAAAAAAATAGTGCAAATTTTCATCAAAAAATATGCAAAGGTTGAAACTTGTATAGTACTTCAACAATTTCGATTTGGAGAATGCGATGTTCTTTGAGTTTTAATCTAAAATTAATAGAATATAATAGAATAGAAAACGTTTATTTGGTGAAAATATACAAGTAAAAAAACAATAGCCTTAATCTATATACATTTTAAACTAAAGTCACCAAAAAGGATGCTACTCAGCATATGCCAATGGCTAATTGGTAAATGCGTCTAGATATGTACGTGATTCTATGTACCTACATCAATGGTGTTATTCCAACATATGGCTAATTTAATGCTACCTAGGATTTTAATAAAGAAATATCATTCGATTAGGTTTTGTGTCAAAAAACCTTGATATATTTCTGTTTTCTGTTATTTCAGCTATTGCAACATTTTAACATCAATAATCTAATGCATAATAAACAATTTGGTTTTACACGGGGTCGCTCAACAACCGACGCTGGTGTAGCTAATCAAACAGATTTTCGATGCCTGGGAGGAGTCACAGGATGCCTTAGGTATCTTCTGTGATTTATCTAAGGCTTTCGATTGCGTCTGTCATGAAACACTGATCAGGAAATTGCACTACTATGGAGTGAGAGGATCGGCACTGAATTTAGTCAAATCATACTTACACGATAGAATACAAAGGGTCGACGTGAATGGACAGCTCTCACCGGGGTCACTAGTCTCTATGGGTGTACCGCAGGGATCAATATTGGGGCCTTTCCTGTTCCTTATCTACATTAATGACCTGCCATATCTTGTAAAGACCCACCATGACATAGTATTGTTTGCAGATGATACTTCCCTTATTTTCAAAGTCAAACGTCAGCAACAAACCTGTGAAGATGTAAACAATTCTATTTCCGAAGTAGTTAATTGGTTTAGTGTTAATAACTTATTGTTAAATGAGAAAAAGACTAAATGTATTAAGTTCACGAGTAATGCTAAAAATGAACAAGCAAGTGTCGTTGTGAAGGATGAGGAATTGGAACTGGTAGATAGTACAGTTTTTCTTGGCATAACTTTAGATTCTAAACTTCAGTGGGGTCCCCATATTGCTACCCTCTCGAATAGACTGAGCTCTGCAGCATTTGCAGTGAGCAAGATCCGTCAGTTAACAGACGTGGAAACAGCTCGATTAGTTTATTTTAGTTACTTTCACAGCATTATGTCATATGGTATTTTACTATGGGGCAGTGTTTCAGAGATAAATACCATATTTGTTTTGCAGAAGAGGGCTATTCGAGCAATATACAAAATGAACCATAGAGACTCACTTAGAGATAAATTTAAGGACATTAATATAATGACAGTGCATTGTCAATATAAGTATTTATGAGAATATTTTGTATGTACATAAAAACATTTGTAAATTTAAGAAAAACTTTACTGTGATGTACATAATATAAACACTAGAAATAAGCACAAGCTTGCAGTGCCCTTCACTCGGCTCCATAAAATTAAAAAATCATTCATGGGTAATTGTGTAAGATTTTATAACAAACTTCCTAATGCCATCACTAAACTGTCTTTTAATCGATTTAAACATTATGTATTTAAAGCGTATACTGATCTCTAAAGCCTACTATGGCACACAAGACTACATGAATGATGAAACACCGTGGGATACAAGTATTGCTGAAAACAATTAATTATATAGGTTATTAATGATAGTATTGATAATTCAATGTATTTTTATACAATATATTTTTCAGTACAGATGGTCGTTTTTTTAGTGGGGAAGTTTATCGACAAAAAGAGGCCAAACCTTTTTTCTTGACCAAAGCATGAAACTTGGCACAGTTGTTCCTTATATCAAAATAAGCCGATTAAGATCGGGAGCCTTCGGGAGCCTCCCCCCTGGGGCTCGGGAAGGGGGGGTCAAAGTACCGCTTCACCCGGCTTGCTTTGAAAAATTCTAACATACCCCGTTTAGTTCATAGGTCATGTTTGGTATCGTTTTCGAGTAAATCAATAACGTAGAATTCGTTTTTAGTACTAAAATTATAATTTAATGGTAAATAAAATAAAAAAAAATAAAAAAATTGAAATTTTCATCCATGATTTACAAATTCAGTTCATCATAAATAACAAACTGTTTGCTTTTTCTATAAATAAAAAATAAGACATGATAGCCTATTTAATATAGATTATAAAAAATATAACTTTTATCCACCTTTACTAACGTTAAGTTCCACAAAAAAATTACTTTAAGACGCGCGGCGTCGGGACGCCGCGAGCGTAATTTTAAAATGCCTTTATTTTAAAAAACTCTATTAGAACCCGTTTAGCTATTAGGTCATGTTTAGTATCGTTTTCGAGTAAATAAATAACGTAGAATTTAGTTTTGGTACTAAAATGACCATTTAATGTTAAATGAAATAAAAAAAAAAAATTCTGTGAGTTGCAAATTCAAGTCACCATAAATGTCAAACGGTTTGCTTTTTCTATAAATATAAAAATATGATATTAAAGCCTATTCACAAAGGATAGTACGCGTTCACCTACGCGAGCTTAGACTGTGTGCGGGGAACGCGCCTCTTTCATATATTTGATCGCCAGTGTCAGAGGTGTGTTAATGCATAAATAGAAAAAGATTCATTATTATTGACTCCGGTGTCGACAACGGCAACACTCGGGTCGGACCACACGATCTAAAGACCGACTGTACCTGTTATTTATTCATTGTAGTGAATCCTGTAAGAAATTTATATAATAGTATTTTATACAATCGTGATATAATACAAAACTTTTCAGTCGAGTACCATGTGTAGTACGGTACTAGAGTGAAAAGCTTAATTATATCACTATTGTATACAATACTTTTTCTACGTGTCATCATCTTCATCATCAATGGACGGAAATATCACCATTCATGCAAGTTAAAATTAATGTCAATAGAGTCGTTCACTGTTGTATCAACATCGAATTACCTAGCAACCAATTGTTTGTAATAACCGTCTCTGATTGGCCGATACCGCGACAGATAAAAAAAATGTGTTTCAGATGCAGGAAAATTTGCCAGATATCGCAAATTAGTATAGAAATTGTATGAAGTTCTATTTTTGAAATTATTATAGTTAACTAAAGTCAATTATAATGAGCTTATTATAATTGAGTCGGAACTGCCATAGAGTATCCAACACTGAAAAGTTAGCACTTATAAGTAGTTTAGTCTGTGGTGTCCTAATTGACAGATTACTCATACTCATACTCATACTATACATTCCCTTCACAGAGACATAGCTGGGTACATATGGAACTGCATAAAGAAGGCTCTACCCACTTTATGCAGTTGCATCGGTGTTTGCAACCTGATTTACATTTACATCTTTTAACTTCTAAGCATATACTGGCCACTTCAGTATTGCCTGACTGGGATGGAAGGAAGAAGGAGACGAATGGGTACCACACTACCCATTCGTCTCCTTCTTCCTTCCATCCCCAAGAAGACGGACTTGGCAAATTTTGGTGTGGCACCAACGCCTGACTCCAAACAAGAACGCCCTGAGTCCCATTTCTCAAAACTGAAAGTTACAAGTTACAAGCGGAAGTCTCTTTGCAACTTGTCATATTAGACATTGACAACCAGTTGAAAATTGTAACTTGTAGCTTCGAGAAATGGGCCCCTGGTACACTGTGCGCAGTATATGCTGATGCAAGGCAGTCTCTGAAGGAGGTATGTGCTCCAATTGTCGATCTTTTTTGGTACCTAAAGAGGTAGGTACTTCGACCACTCATTCACCGTTACGCAACGACTTGGTCTGAATCTGAAACAATATGTGCATTATCATTTTAGAGTCTACAACTATCAATTTACAACTTTTTGGTGGATCACGTAACCTTCAGTATTACCCACTTACGTTACGTATCATACAAAATTATTACAAACTTTAGTAGAATCTGATTCGCCTCTGATATTGCTCCATCTTGTAATAGTTTGACACCTTGGGTGGCCTGGCTAAGCTTCAAAGCCAAAAGAAAACGTTTCTAGATTAGACATAGTATGGGATAGGTACGATAAACGCAGCTTGAAACGATCAACAAGGGAGAAACATGGCCACCTAAGGCTTCAAACTATTACGAGATGGAGCAATATCATAGATAGGCTAATCTGATTCTACTAAAGTTTGTAATTATTTTGTATGATAGGTAAGTGTGTAATAGTGAAGGTGATCCACCAAAATGTTGTAATTTGATAGTTGCAGAATCTGTTTAAATAAAATGACAATGCACATATTGTTTCAGATCAAGGGTCCTTACGCAGCAGTGAATGAGTGAAGGAAGAACCTCTTTACTAGAAAAGATCGACACTTGGAGAACATACCTCCTTCCGAGGCTGCCTTACTTCATCATATACTGCCATTTGTCTAAGACTGGGGCTAAAGACATGCCAACCACACCCTTGCTGCCGACGCATTAGGACACCACGGACTCCACTGCCAGTCTAGTGCTGGCCGAATTTTGTGACACGCTGCACTTAACGATTTAATCCGCAAGGCTCTCGGCACAGCGAACATACCGACAACCCTCGAACCTGTCGGCTTATCAGCAGCAGACGGAAAGCGGCCTGATGGTTGCTCGCTTTTGCCTTGGTTTCTGGGACGACCCTTGGCGCGTGACCTGTGTGGATACCTTGGCTCCGTCCAACGTCTAACGTTCGGCCCAGAAACCAGGGACTGCTGCTGCAAAACGCCCAGTTTAAACGCGCAAATATGCATTTTTAAAAAACAACTACATATTTGCGGCAATTGCATTTGAAACATTTGGACCATGGTCATCAGACACCAAGCAGTTCGTGAAGGAAGTTTTCACCAAACTTGTCTGGGTGTTTGGTGACATACGCATAGGCTTTTACATCATATTTTTTATTTAAAGAAAAAGCAAACAGTTGACATTTTTGTTGACTTGAATTTGCAAATAGATGAATATTTTTTATTTATTTATTTACCATTAAATTATAATTGTAGTACCAAAAATAAATTCTTTGTTATTAATTTAATAGAGTTTTTAAAATAGAGGTATTTTAAAATTACGCTCGCGGCGTCCCGACGCCGCGCGTCTTAAAGTAATTTTTTTGTGGAACTTAACGTTTGTGAAGTTATATTTTTTATAATCTATATTAAATAGGCTTTCATATCATATTTTTTATTTATAGAAAAAGCAAACAGTTTGTCATTTATGATGACTTGAATTTGTAAATCATGGATGAAAAATTCAAATTTTTTAATTTTTTTAATTTTACTTACCATTAAATTATAATTTTAGTACCAAAAATGAATTCTACGTTATTGATTTACTCGAAAACGATATCAAACATGACCTAATAGCTAAACGGGGTCTAATAGAGTTTCTAAAATAAAGGCATTTTAAAATTACGCTCGCGGCGTCCCGACGCCGCGCGTCTTAAAGTAATTTTTTTGTGGAACTTAACGTTAGTAAAGGTGGATAAAAGTTATATTTTTTATAATCTATATTAAATAGGCTATCATGTCTTATTTTTTATTTATAGAAAAAGCAAACAGTTTGTTATTTATGATGAACTGAATTTGTAAATCATGGATGAAAATTTCAATTTTTTTATTTTTTTTTATTTTATTTACCATTAAATTATAATTTTAGTACTAAAAACGAATTCTACGTTATTGATTTACTCGAAAACGATACCAAACATGACCTATTAACTAAACGGGGTAAGTTAGAATTTTTTAAACCAAGCCGGGTGAAGCGGTACTTTGACCCCCCCTCCCGGGCCCCAGGGGGGAGGCTCCCGAAGGCTCCCGATCTTAATCGGCTTATTTTTATATAAGGAACAACTGTGCCAAGTTTCATGCTTTGGTCAAAAAATTTAAGGTTTTGCAATAAACTCCCCAGCTATTTTACGCACTAGTTCGAGAAGTGGTTCATTATATGTCAGGTCGAAACTTCGGAGGTCCATCTGTACTGAAAAACGTCGTACGATACACGTGCGAAAAGGAAATTCGTAACTCGTGTCGATTTAAAACACTCCCTTCGCATTCGTGTTTTAATTTATCGCCACTCGTTTCGAACTTCCTTTTTTACGCACTTGTATCGTAATGTACTATTTTGACATTTAGAATTGATTCTAGAAGTTTTTAGACTAGTATTTTTTTTATACAATTTAGATGCACATTTCAAATTAGTTTATTTTATGTAATGTATATACAGATTGTTAAACATAATATTCAATTAAATAAATCTAAAGTTATACTAAAATTAAACTTAAAATAAAAATTAAACTAAATAAATCTAAAATTAAACTAAAATAAATCTAAAAACGGCCCCTGTGGCATGGTACCGAAGACGCTGGCAGCATTTCCTCGCTGGATTGTCAAGCTAATGCGCTGAGCGAGGAAGCTGCCAGCTCTTCGGTCTCCGGTGGCGTCTCTCAGTCTCTTCGACAGGTCCTTGAAGAGACTTAGAGCGCCAGGGCCCCACGGGCCAAGGGTCTCGACGCCGAACGGGATAAAAATATATTCGGCGCCGAGACCGCTGTACTTTCCTACCTTTAGTTTTTCTTTCAATTTAGATTGATATCATTTTATTAATTCAATGTAATTTTAAAACAATATTGTTTATTGCACCAATAAATTGCTCTGATATTTAGAATAAGATGAATATTGTACATTTTTGACAATTTAAAAGTGCTTATTGTAGCCTATTTGAATAAAGAATATTTTGATTGATTGATTGATGGTTTATATACAATGCTTTTCTATTAACCAACTCAAAAAGAAGAAATTACAAACAAAAACCTTTAAAATACTGATTTCTAATTAATACCATACATGTCCACCTATATGGCTATTCAATATTTGGTTTTCATTATTAAAAGTTATAAAAAGGAATCAAATAAAACTTCTATATCATTTTATCTTTTATTGCGTCCTTTTGGAATTCCATTAAGATCGTATTTTTTTTACAATTGTTGGATAAAATAAAAGTAATTTTTTAATCCTTGAAAATGTATTTCTGGTTTGCTCTGTCAATACTTGCACAGATATTGTACATGCGTATAAGGCTCCTAGCCGTGGAGATTTAAGGGTCTATAAAGGACGAAATGACACGAACAACGAGTTTCCGTTCGTTGTGGTTCTTCAAAAGAAGGACCCTCCATTAAGATTTTGTACTGGTAGTCTCATAGCGGAAGACTGGGTCCTGACAGCAGCCCACTGTGTTAAAATCTCGAGCATTCCAGAACACAATATCGTCATCAGATATGGAGATTATACAAAACCCGCAAATGAAACCACGTTATACTCCAACTTAATCAAAGTACATCGTCATCCATTATACGGTGAACTGCGACAGATGCACATACGTTTTGACTTAGCGCTAATTTTAACTGAAGAAATTCCCCGAAAGAACTTTGCGAAACTGCTCGCTCTCGATTATAAAACCTTTGTTGGACTACGTGTTAAATATGCTGGTTTTGGATTAAAACGCAAGTTATTTCATGACGTGGATTCGGAAGAAGCCAGGGAATCGGAAATAATTCCTCTTCAAATTGGCGAAGGTGTTGTGACTCCCTGTCCTCGTCGAAATGTCGGCATGTTGTGTATAGCGTCGAAGTGTTCGAACAGGATGGGACAAGCCCGTCCGGGGGACTCCGGGGGGGCCGCTGGTGTACGACGGACGACTCATCGGGGTAATGGATTCAAAACACCATACAAAATCATGGACGCAACGCAATCTAAATATATAAAAGAAGAAGCTGACTGACTGACTGACTGACTGACTGACATATCAACGCACAGCCGAAACCGCTGGTCCTAGAGATTTCAAATTTGGCACGTAGGTTCCTTATATAGTGTAGAGGAGCACTAAGAAAGGATTTTTCAAAATTCACCTCCTAAGGGGGTCAAATGGGGGTTCAAAGTTTGTATGGGGAAACAAGATTAGTTTGACTATTTTATTCGAAACTTCACAGGAAGATTCCTTAAGACATATGACTGAATACGTGTTTCAGGTTTTTTGAAAATTTAACCCCTAAAAGGGTGAAAAGGGGGTGATAAAGTCAAAAAATCAGTATGGGTATCGTTTTTATGGTTTATCGGGTCGCTGATCACAATAAATACAACGTTTTTAAAATCTAACGAGGCGGAAGTGAAATACCTGTTGTGGTGCAATGGGGTTTAAATATCAAAAAAAAATATAAAAGAAGATATTGACTGACTGACTGACATATCAACACACAGCCGAAACCGCTGGTCCTAGAGATTTCAAATTTGGCACGTAGGTTCCTTATATGGTGTAGAGGAGCACTAAGAAAGGATTTTTCAAAATTCACCTCCTAAGGGGGTCAAATGGGGGTTCAAAGTTTGTATGGGGAAACAAGATTAGTTTGACTATTTTATTCGAAACTTCACAGGAAGATTCCTTAAGACATATGACTGAATACGTGTTTCTGGTTTTTTGAAAATTTAACCCCTAAAAGGGTGAAAAGGGGGTGATAAAGTCAAAAAATCAGTATGGGTATCGTTTTTATGGTTTATCGGGTCGCTGATCACGATAAATACAACGTTTTTAAAATCTAATGAGGCGGAAGTGAAATAACTTCTCCCCTGTTGTGGTGCAATGGGGTTTAAATATATAACAGAAGATATTGACTGACTGATTGATATATCAACACACAGCCGAAACCGCTGGTCCTAGAGATTTCAAATTTGGCACGTAGGTTCCTTATATAGTGTAGAGGAGCACTAAGAAAGAATTTTTCAAAATTCTCCTCTTAAAAGGGTGAAATGGGGGTTCAAAGTTTGTATGGGGAAACAAGATTAGTTTGACTATTTTATTCGAAACTTCACAGGAGGATTCCTAAAGACATTATTATGACTAAATACATGTTTCAGGTTTTTTAAAAATTTGACCCCTAAAGGGGTGCAAAGTGGGTAAAGTCAAAAACACAATATGGGTATCGTTTTTATGGTTTATCGGGTCACTGATCACGATAAATACAACGATTTTAAAATCTAATGAGGTGGAAAAGAAATTTTCTCCCCTGTTGTTGTGAAATGGGGTTCAAATATCCAAAATAGCCATAAGTATAGCTTTAGTTTTTATCTTTACTTCTGGTTCAAGAGATTTCAAATTGACACGGAAGTTCCTTAGAGGAGCACTAGGGGTAGGGGTGGGGATAGGGATAGGGATAGGGATCTGGATCTGGATAGGGATCGGGATCGGGATAGGGATAGGGATAGGGATAGGGATAGGGATAGGGATAGGGATAGGGATAGGGATAGGGATAGGGATCTGGATAGGGATAGGGATAGGGATAGGGATAGGGATAGGGATAGGGATAGGGATAGGGATAGGGATAGGGATAGGGATAGGGATAGGGATAGGGATAGGGATAGTGTGACATTGTACATTTTTAGTACAACGACGTTTTTAGGTTTGTCTCAAACATAAGTTTTTGCGCATGGCAAGGACTTTAATTGATCTAGCAACTGAATCGATATGGATGACAGTTCTGTAATCCAATCAGAATCAGCTGTCAACAAGGGTTGTTGCCAGTATACAAATATCCATGATTTTCATGATGTTAATTATTTTAGAATTTAAAATAAATATTTGATTTATAAATTAGGAAGTTGCTAGAATATGGTTAGAAGATCAGGTGTAATTTTACACACTAGATATTTCAGTCATTTGAAATTTATTACAGCAAATTGTGCTGAAGCTGTCGTTCGATTTGGTATCCCCAAGTCTCCCAAAGTTGTTTTGAGTTCTGAGATCATTTCCTCCTCACTTGCTGGCTGGCTCCGGTACAGGTCGTAGGCCTCCAGTGACTATTTCGCTGTATCATGGATTATCTCTGATGTGGAACAGGAATCCAAATTATGGAGCAGCAGGAGTCCTTTTCTGCAGGGCCTCAAGGCTCCTCAGAATTGTATTTCTTCACCATGAACTGTGAGTAGAGTTCAGTTGAATAATATTGTGTTAACTTCTTTGTGTGATCTTGGCTTTGTCAAGTTTTGACCATGTGTCTCTGTTTCCAGTCTCCTGATGGTTTATGTGGCGGGAAGGGTTTGTCAGAGCTGCGAATGATGAGGCTTCCCAAGTTCCAGCTGGTAAGCAATCCAGAATATTAATTATTCATATGATAAGGTTAGGCCACATTTCCATTGTCTAATGAAGGTTTTTTTTTCCTATTTCAGCTGACTGGGATTTATCAGATTTAATTTATTTTACATTTTAGATTTTAAATTTTAAATTTATTTGTGGTTAAATTTGATTGTTTCACCCGAAGGGGGTTTCGGTGAAGAGGATGCTTGCCGTAGGCTGAAGCTTTGGTTGTGGTGGTGCTCTTTTGAATTACTGCGCCTGGGGCAACCGCTTTGGCTCACTGAAGGATGGCTTGCATGTGCAGCGGTAACTTCTGGCTTGAAGGTTGGTGGCATTTCTCTTTCCTGGAAGCAAGTGTTAAATTTAGTTTCTATCATCTATGTTGGCACTGATACTTAGGGACTAACCAGTCTTAGGCAATGCTTGTAAATCACCCAGAACCATATTTGCACGGCCCAGCTCTATCGTCTGGCAATGTTATTTTAGTTAAGGTGCTAAGCTTAAGCTTTTATTGCTGATTTACAAGCTGTACTTTGCATTGTGTCCTTTCATCAAATAAAATTGTGTGTCACAAACTAACCGTTTTATTTCAATTCCATTTAGAACCTGAATCCTTGAGGAGAATAGCCAGTAGCACCTTGTTTCGTTTCTTTATTAAGTTTTTTTGGCAGAATGAGTCTGCATGTATTAAGTTTTGATTTATTTTGATGATCGAGGCTTTCCCACCAGTTTTTCCCGAGCCGGGTGTGGGAAGGCCCCGTTTCAATAGGGATAGGGATAGGGATAGGGATAGGGATAGGGATAGGGATAGGGATCGGGATAGGGATAGGGATAGGGATAGGGATCGGGATAGGGATAGGGATAGGGATAGGGATAGAAATAGGGATAAAAATAGGGGACGGGGACGGGGATAGGGATAGGGGAGGGACGGGGACAGAGACGGGACGGGAACGGGGACGGGGACAAAGATAGAGATAGGGATGGGGATAAGAATAGGGATTGGGGTCGGAATAATCGGTCGGCAATCGATATCTAGGCAGTGTAAAATGCAGGTGGCTCAGTGGGAAGGTATTAGTAAGTAGGCATCGGCGAGTATCCTGCATCCGTAATAACTATTACATTCAATGTGCTGTAAGAAGATCGTTGTTTGCTTGCCTTTTATATGTTTACGTTTGCAATAAGTATAAGCAAAATGGAAAAAATTGTAAGCGATAATGCAAGGAAGTACTTTTTACCCTACCGACCATAGCGTCGAGATACTGGCTATGTGGGTTGTATGAAGTTTCCCCAGTATAAATATTTATATAGGTAAAATACATACATATTCGTACCTACTACCTACGCTGTGGTCGCTGTGTAACAATTCTACAATCATTGCAAGAATTTCTTTAAAAACAGTAGGTGTAAGGTACAGTCAGCCAAAACCGGACCGTACAGCAAATATATCAGTTACAATGGCCCTCCAGTCGAGAATTGCCCCGCTTTACCTTAATCGAAATAATCGCGGACAGATGTACCTACAAAGAAACCTACGGATCCAAATGAAAATCTTATTTTTTGTAAACGTTTCAATAAGAATACTTTTATTACGCGGGCGAAGCCGCGGGTAAAAGCTAGTAAGTTATAATTATTAAACCTACCCAAAACAGTATTTAAATCATCCCCGTTTCTGTATAAAAGGTTTATATTTAGTCAGACGATGGGAACATTCCTTAAAAATTTTGGATTTTTGTGTCTATGAAATTATTACATGACTTGGTTAATATTGCGACAACCAAGGAGATGAAGGGTTTATGTATTAATAATTTTGATTCCTGGAGCTACATGTTTGAATGTTTGTACTATTATGTGCTCTTTGTTTGGGCTGGTATCTATAACAAAGAGTTCGCATTTTCATTTTCAATCAATTTTTAATTTCTCCTAATCGTCCAGAACTGAATTCGCTTCATCATCATGGGTAACTCTCATCCAGGTTCCATAATTAGCTATACTCAATTTGGAATTTAGATTTTTAACTGTGGGATGAAAGGCGAGACTGAAAATTGCTGAACCGAGAGAGTCGCGTCATTGACAATAATTTAGAAGCAAAATTGTAGACGGAACTTTATCTTTAATTCGTGTCAACTAGGCGCCCCTGTCTAATAATTAAAAGCGTTAGAGACATCCACCTTCAGAAGAACCTCTCCTGCTTGGCCGCTGTGTTTCGTATATAGGTCCGTATGGCATGGACAGCAGTTTTGCAGCCGCTCTTGGAGCCGACACTGAGCTGAGCCGAGACCGAGATGCACGATTGCACAGGGTTCGAGAACAAGATCCTTAAGGATAGAGTGACAAACTAATTATGCTGCGAGACGGCGAATAGTGGAGCCAACCGCAATGGGCTGGATGCCACCATCTTTTTTGGTAAAATGCCTATAATCTCTCGAGGGACCAGACCGGCCAAAATTTGATATTTTGAAGAGTCGTCAAGTCCTTCACGAGATTTTCCTTTGTGTCACCACATCCACAGTACAGGAGGTATCTGAGGTGCTGTGGAGACAAACTGTCGAGGCCTTCTGCAGAACTATTAGGCATGCTTGAGACGTGTTTAAATCGATTTTGATAATAAAATGCCTAAAAAATAGGTAAAATTAAATAAAACTGCAATTGTATTGTTTACTTCCTTTTGTAATTGCGGTCAGAATATAATCACACATACTTTATAATAGTTAAATTAAAAAATAAGTTCACATTTCTCGAAAAATGTACCTCTTATTTATTCTGGCAATATTTGTAAAGAAAAGCGAGAATAAGGTATCCGTGGAGACTTGAGGGTGTATGAAGGAGGAATCAATTCGGAAAACTAGTTCCCGGTCGCTGTGGTTCTGCAAACAAGGACCCTCCGGTCAGGTTGTGTACCGGCAGCCTAATAGCGGAAGACTGGGTCCTCACAGCAGCTCACTGCACCAGGCTCGGTGCCAGGACATATGGCCATCAGATATGGAGATTAAACAACGCCGGCGAACGAAACCACGTTGTACTCATATGTGATCAAAAGTTGCACTTACTTAACAGTTTCAACACGTTTTGCATTTTTGACTGCTATTTCGCTAGCTTTCTTTGCTAAGGCAAAAAATATTCTGGCCATACTGCTGAAATGCTGGCGCTTGATTACAAAACTTTCTGTGGACTTGATGTTAAATATGAAGCTTTTGGACGTCTGCATGAGCATCATGTGATACACATTTTGAATAAAGAGGAGCACGGTTAAATCATCTTCCAAATCGGCGAAAGTGGTCTCCTCGTTCGAAGAAATTTTTACGTCAACCTGTTATGTATAGCGTCGAAGTGGTTGAACAAGGCTGAACAGGCACGACTGGGGGACTCCAGTGGCCCGGCTGGTGTATGACAGCCGAGTCATTGGGGTAGTGTTGCATTTGGAGATCCTACTCCATATACCTCTGTAAGTCCATATTTACAATGGATTCAAAACACTATACGCCATATTGAAAACTAAACTATGATTATGAAAGTTTTCCCTAAAATTAAGTTCTAAAACTTATGTTTTCCATCGTCTTCAATTGGTTTCTTTAAGAAACGTTCCTTGGCATATGATATATATATTAAGTCACCATACTGGAAACACTTCAGTAATAGTCTGCCTTCTAGGAAAACTGATGGTTGAATAAAGTTTAGATATTGAAATATTTTATTGCAAATCATAGAAACAAAATTGGTTTTTGTTATCAAATACGATAAAAATTAAATTAATACAATTGCATCAATATTATATTTTTCTATTTCTCTTTTGTAACTTAGTTTCTTTTGCATAGTAAAATCCTTTTATCATGAGTAATAAAACGAACATAAAATTATTTACGAATTGTTTATTTTATAACCTCGTCCAAAATATTTGCATTTGTTCTTATAATCATTTCATTTATAGGAATGTTTCCTTGTTGTGAAATATGTTTGATCCTTATTTTCGGCGTAGTAGTAGAAATAAGTGTCCGTAAGGTCCACACACAGGGAGATCTGAGGGTATACCAAGGGGAGAACGACAAACGAATTCCCGTACATTGTGATGCTGCAAAGGAAGGCAATACCTCGTTGGAGATTTTGTACCGGTAGCCTCACACACGATAACTGGGCTAGAAGCCCTTACACGCTCTTACCACTAGACCACCAGAGTTTTTTTCCTTCCTTTGTAAAACTATGTACCTATAAGTGCATTTTCACATTATCCGATCCGATGTCGGATGTAGGACCGACATTATATACATTAACCTTTTAACCGCCAGAGTCTGATATATAAGACATCACATATCCAGCTCATTCCGCCATAGTCTGATAAATAAGACAAAGATCTGATTTGGTTTTTACAGCCCATTTATAACTCCCATAACTATGCCAACCTTACTCTGCGTGGTACAATACCTGTCGGTGGCGACACGAGCACGCTCGATCAAAAAATTCTGGCGGTTAAAAGGTTAAAGACGTCATTTTTGATTTTTGCCTTTGAAATCATTCCGACATCCGATATCCGATCGGATAATGTGAAAACGCACTACCCTTAGTGGTATAACAGTGCAAATTCTAGTTATCTCGATATGTAGGTACGCAGCGTCTATTATTCATATACACCCTAAAAATACCCGTCGCTTATGAATATCCAATATTCACGGGTGATGGAACACACGGTGTATAACTTAAAAACAGTATCATTCTCAGTCACGCTCACGCCTCACGCCTGTTTCCCACAAAGAGGTAGGCAGAGCACATGAAACTGCTAAAGTTACAGTGCCACTCTTGGCAAATAAGGGGTTGAAAGAAAACGAAACTGTGACATTGCCGTGACAGGTTGCCAGCCTCTCGCCTAAGCCACAATTTACCCCATATCCCACAGTCGCCTTCTACGACACCAACGGGAAGAAAGGGGGTGGTGAAATTCTTCAGTAAATTCGTAAAGCATCGCCAAGGGTTATTAATACATCGTAAATACCAGTTTTAAAACTGTTCACGTTCATCACACTATGACCTGATGATCTACTGTCAAGTTCCGTAACGTCTTTGGTATCGAGTATTATAAATCATCATTAAATAACAATTCTATAAATTGTAGCAGAAGCCAACCATGCTCGTATCTACTTCTATTTATGTATTTAGCGGAATATCGCATAGTTACTGTTAAATTTACAATTCATTTAGAACTGTGGCCTTAAAAAAATAGGTATAAGCCTAGTGAGTATTATATTCTTTGGGTATAAGTAAGTACTATTATTTTCGGACCTTCCAAAAATTTTAACTAACTTACCTACTTATTAAACATGTAAAATCGGGTAACTCATGTAAAATTGTCGAAGGTCACTCGAGATGTTTCGCTCCGTAACGAGGAGCATTTTCATTGAGCACGCGCGATTCCGATGGTATCCCGACGCTATCACCATCCATCATCCATCCACCATCCATCCATCCACCATCAGCATCGCGCGTGCATGAAAATGCTCTTCGTTACGGAGCGAAACATGTCGAGCGACCTTCAACAATTTTACGTGAGTTACCCGATTTTACAAGTTTAATATCGTCACTACTTTTAAAAAATCTCGTATCTCACACTGCTCCTCAAAGTTAAAACGCAGTAAGTCTATATGCATTCCATACATACTTACTACAATTTTCTTTTCATTGACAGACGAAGATACAAGTTTTTTTAAAAGTAGTGACGATATTATGTCAGTGTCTCACGGTAGTTTTATTATAACTTACCTACTGTTATTTATGGACTAAGTAGTGCGAGATAGGAGCTACTCTCAAAGACTTTACACCAACCTCAAAATATCTAAAATCATGATCTCCCTCTCTATCGCTCGAATATGTAAGAGCGATAGAGAGGGAGATCATGATTTCCAAAGTAGATACAAATACTTGATTTCCAAAGATAGTAGGCCTAGTGAATATTGTTTCGCCATCGACTTGGAAAATTGGATTTGCAATCACATCTTTGTTTCAACCGCGAGTCGACGCTACGACCTCGTGCCGGCAATTTCACGACAGGCCGTGAGTAAGATGTATATAGCAATATATATGCATGTATATAGGAATATCCCACTCATACACTGGATTCAAAATCTAACACAGCTTTATTGTATTACGGATACTTTCCTTGCACGCGCTCAGGTGGGATCATGCTCTGGGGAAACAAATGAAGAGAAATCGCTTTGGCTTTGATCTTTGTACAACTGTTCAGGCAGATTTAAATTGATTGTTGTAAATCTTGGTTGATTATTTATTGGTTTTTTTGTAAAGGCGGCCATGGATACAAGGTGTGTGTGTACTCGTACAAGGACAAACGAAAACAATGGCGATGGCAAGTAGATTCAAAACACCACAGATCTGATAATCATTTTTAAGAGTCGGACTCCTAGACGAAGACGCCTAGGAGGCTTTTAAGAAGCAAATAATTCATCAGTTTAACTACGAATATACTGAGTAGTCTGAAATGTCAATCTTGAGTTTTCTCACGGTAGCAAAAGTGAGACGAACTGCCACCAGGTGGAAAAAAAAATCACTTCACCATCGCGAGGAAGTCAAATTTGATTGACGTTTAAGTCGAAAATAAGAATAATTTTAATAAGAATATTAATGTATAAAGAGAGTTCAATAGATATTGTGGTAAATACGAGTGTAAGTCAGATATTCCTAAATGCTGAATTCGATATAAAAAGAAGTAATAAAATGACTCAGCAGCGCTGCATGAAATTGCATAAGTCTTGATGGATGGCGCACTTAGCTGCCAATAGCAAATGTATCTATGCTCACATTTACATATATTTCAGTTAATTCAGATTCAGATTGCCTATATAAGTATCCATGTTTGTTTGTTTGTCCGTCTTTCACGGCAAAACGAAGCGACCAGGCAGGCAATTATGGTCGCGTGATAAATGATAAAATAGCAGGCCGTCCCTATCGCACTATGTGTAAGTGCGATAGGGACGGCCCGATGTTTTGTCATCTATCGCGCGACCATGATTGCCCTAAAGTTGACTTGATTTTTTAAGTGGAGATGCATATGTTTTCGTCTAGTCAGACTATTTTTTGAGGTTCTCCATTTTGTACAAAAATGATGTCTTAGTTCAAAAATCATTAATGTTTAATACTAATACTAATCTAGTTTATTTTTTATGCCAGTATTGTACAATAACTAAATCTAAATACAAGAAATATCATTGATACTGAAAGGAAGAAAATCACCATTTTTATTTTACCTTTTATCGATGGGTATTAAATCATGAGCATGACTGATGTAAGGCGGCCCAAGGAAAGTAACTAAGTTCTGCTAATAAACTAAAAACAAATCTTAAAGCCTATGCATGCAGAACTGCTACAGGGGAGGAGAACGTGATTAAGACAACATTTTTTTAAAGTTCTTTTTTTAACAATATAAGTCACATGCAACTTTATTTTACATTTAAAATAAACTATATTAGAGTACTTTTACAATTCTCACTACTGGGTCGTGATATACCTACATGTGTAAACGTTATTAGAATAAACAAAATATTTCTGTATTACTAGACGAACTCTTCTGCATCGGGGCTAGTAATGGTGTGAGTTGAGTACCTACTCATAGTTTCTCTTGATGGTTCGGATGTGCGGTTTTTTTTTACGGATATATATATGTCTGTGCTATTATATTAGGTAAGTTCCATTACTAGCAGCTATTAAGAACTAGTTCAATGGATGAAATATATATACCTAATGATTAAAATTTATTGCCGTTTTAATTACGATTGATTCCAAATTAATTGATTGTCATTTATCTAAACTAGACCGGGATTCAATTAATATTGTGACGTGAATTACTCTTCAATCTCGTAAGGCTCGGTATCACAAAGAGAAAATGAAGCAATTTTACTTCAGGGCATTTATTACACGGGCCTTGTATCGAATTATATTGATTACAATTAATTTCCAAGGTTCTGATGTGGAATGTTCTTGTTTTAAAGCGACATATATACAGAGTAATGTAGATTTTGTGAAATTTTAAACTTCTTTTGTTGGTACCACAGATTATTAATAAGTTACTAACGTAACAGATCCTTCACTTGCCCTCAAAACGACAAATATCTACGCTTTATTTAACTAAGGCATATAATTAACCGGGCAACTAAAATATTAAACGGGAAGTTATGTCGGGCATACAATAATATAATTTGGCTGTGTTTTAATATTGTGGCGACAAAAAAAAAATGAGCCTCAAATATTAAGCATCACTTTTATTGAAAATACGGCAGCAAATTTAAAAAATACTTTGGCGACTAAAATAATAATTGGCACATAGTATTGTAAAGCGTAAGTTTTTTAATATTTGTAGTCATATAGATGTTAGCACCTAAATAATTATACTTAGCTCATCGTTTAAAGTAGTATTTAAATTGCGGAGGCAACACACTGAGGTGAGGCCATTTCGTGGCACTTTATTCCTTTCTGTCTTGTTGTTATTATGTGTATTTTGTCTTGCCTGTGTTCACGAATAAATGTTTATTCTATTCAAACGTCGTATTTGCGACCCGTAAACCACGGGTAATATTTAAATATCTCACATCTATTTTCGAGCGAGTTGCAAGCGAGGGAACGCGTACACAGCAAAAAGAAGTGTATAAGCTTCTAATGGGTCGGTAACGCGCATGTGACACCCCTTGAGTTGCAGGCGTCCATAGGTTACGGTGACCGCTTTCCATCAGGCCGATCGTATGTTTGTTTGCCACCGACGTTCAAAAAAATTGCCATGATAATCGTATAGTATAATATTACAAGAGCAGAATTATTTTGTGCTAGCGAAAAGTAGGTTAGGGTTAGGTTATTTTTTAGTAGAATATAAATCCTACCAAATTTGCTAAGTATGGCCCGTGTGGTGACGGGTTAAGAATTTCACCACCCCCTTTCTTCCCGTGGGTGTCGTAGAAGTCGACTGTGGGATATGGGTTAAAATGTGGCGTAGACTAGAGGCTGGCAACCTGTCACTGCAATGTCACAATTTGGATTTCTTTCAACCCCTTTTTGCCAAGAGTGGCACTGAAACTTAGTAGTTCATGTGCTCTGTCTACCCCTTTACGGGATACAGGCGTGATTATATGTACTTTGTATGAACAAAACAACGATAGCAAAAAGGAAATGAAATACAGTCCCAGACGCATGCACCCCCAACACACATGACTCGCTATCAAAACAGAAAAAATAGGAAGAAGATGGACAACTTTTTACCGCCTAAATATTATGCAAACAAAAATCTACGGAAGTACTCTTAATTTAGAAGATAATTTTGCTCATGAAAATTATGCCAGCATAAGATTCGATATTATAAAATCTGCGGAACGATTTATGCCAAAGCATATTCTGAGTAAGGTTTTCCTGCCAAAAAAATTAATCATTCAGAGTGATGTTAAGACTACGTAAGGCCAGCCTTAGATTCGATAGAGTAAACGTCATGAAAAGTTAAATTAATTGTATAGACGAAGTTGCCAGCACCCGCAAACACCTAATTTCTTACCCATAAGTATAATATTT
Organism: Leguminivora glycinivorella; assembly: GCF_023078275.1. NCBI lineage: Eukaryota > Metazoa > Arthropoda > Insecta > Lepidoptera > Tortricidae > Leguminivora > Leguminivora glycinivorella. The sequence continues at coordinate 3,331,688 of NC_062973.1, forward strand.
TGTCGACCGTTATATTTTATAAGAATCCTTTTTTTTATTAAAATGACAGCTCAGGTGATGAGTGCCGATGTATAAATTTTAAAATGTACTTTTTATGGTAATTTGCTGTATAAATATTTTAAAAGAACTGTATATTTTATATTAATAGACAGCCGTTGACCTACTTAACTGTATCTCTTAAATTGTTTCCAATATAATAATTCAGTTGACAAATAAATAGTTGGTACTCGCGACTGAATAAACCTTAGCCGTAATGACATTAAAATGCTACCTCATATTGAAATATTTTGAGGCCCCATTTTAGTCGCCAAACTATTATTTTTGATACCCATTTCTATGGTTATTTAGTCGCCCGGTTAAATACTACTTATAATAAGTTACTACGTAAAACTCAGAAGAAGGTACGTGCCAATCGTGCCATACGACTATACAGGCGGGCGCGTGGCGCCCCTCTGCCACTGATTCATTCGAATGAACGGCCAGCGTGTAGGTACTTAACGCGCGACCGCGAGCGAGTGACATAGGCCTGGTGGTACTGAAAGGTATTCTTTCTCAGTAAAATTTGTAATCAAACAGCCTTCATTCAACAATGTCACAGCGAAAACGTCAAAATACTGTTTAATAATAATTTGTAAAATAATAAATTGTGAATACGATCTATCATCATCCTCCTTCCGTTATCCCGGCATTTGCCACGGCTCATGGGAGCCTGGGGTCCGCTTTGAAAACTAATCCCAAGATTTGGCGTAGGCACTAGTTTTTACGAAAGCGACTGCCATCTGACCTTCCAACCCGAAGGGTAAACTAGACCTTATTGGAATTAGTCCGGTTTCCTCACGATGTTTTCCTTCACCGAAAAGCGACTGGCAAATATCAATTGTGAACATGATCTACTCATATTTAAATATACACCTCTTCTTCTTCTTCTTTGTCCTCGCCTTTATCCCGTTACACGGGGTCGGCTTTCTTAATCATGTCACACCATTTGTTGCGGTCATATACGTCATTGCATTGTAATGATAGAGTTTTCATGTCCCTCTGGACAGTCGTTAGCCATGTGGCTGGCGGTCTACCGCTTCCCCTTTTGCTTGTTGCGATGGAAAGGCACTTCTTCACGACAAAATCTTCTGGTCTGCGCATGACATGACCATACCACCTGAGTCTGGTCTCTGCGAGTTTATCGGTGATCGGGCCACCTTTAGACTACCTCGGATGTATTCGTTGCGAACTTTGTCTTTTAGCGTGACCCCGCTCGACCATCTCAGCATGCGCATTTCAGCGGTGTGGAGCTTCTGAGTGTGTACGTTTTTGGCAGCCCATGTTTCAGTGCCATATAGAATAGCCGGCCTTATTGCAGTCTTGTAAACTGTGCCTTTCGTTCTTACTGGCATTTTTGTATCACACATAACTCCCGTAAGCTGGCGCCATTTGTTCCACCCTGCTGCGACTCTGTGCGTGGCATCCGCATCCAACGTGCTATCGTCTGATATCACAGATCCAAGATACTTGAATTTGTTAACTTGTGGCAGCTTGACATTGTCTAAAGTGACATCAGTATCCGTGGGATGCACGCCGTTGATATGGCAGACCATGTATTCGGTTTTTGTTCTACTTATTTTTAATCCACTGTTTTCCAGGGCTTCCCTCCATTGTTCCAGATTTTGTTGAATGCTGTGTTTACTGTCAGATATCAACACAACATCATCAGCGTATAACAGGCTCCAGGGTGTAGGCTTTTGTATTTTTGCAGTCAGGTAATTCATGACGATGTTGAACAGCAATGGACTTAGAGCGCTGCCTTGATGTACGCCCACTTTAACATCGAAGCTCTTTGACAGGCCTGCAGGACTTCTAACGACTGTATAAACTTCGCTGTACATGTCCATGATGATTTTCACATACTGTTCGGGAACATTGTGCGCTCTTAAGGCCTGCCATATAAGGGTTCTAGGTACTCTGTCAAACGCCTTTTCCAAATCTATGAAGACCATCCATAGCGTCTGTTTATTATGCCTTGCTTTTTCCATTACCGTTCTTACCGCATGAATTGCATCCATAGTGCCCTTCCCAGGGGTGAAGCCAAACTGATTTTCTGTAATTTTAACAAGTTTAAGAAGGCGCTGATTTATAACTCTTTCCCAGATTTTTAGGGTATGCGAGGTAAGCTTGATTCCTCTGAAATTCTCGAATGAGCGTACATCCCCTTTGTTTATATTTAAATATACACCGAGTTATGAAATGCCTCATAACATAAAAGGCATAGCACATTGTTATGCTAATGGCCGAGGGCCCCCGACGCCCTCGTTTCGGCTTTAAAAAACCCTGACAGCGCATATGGGAGTACGCAATCATATGTTAGGACAGAGACGAGTTAAAGAATGCTCTCTTATTCCACGATTCTAGTTTTTTCGTACAGGCTATCTGCTATATAACAATATTTTTTTCACCACACCAACTGGTAAAGATCAATTTTGATATTCGAAAACGTGTGATTTACATAGTTTGATGGTTTAACGTTAATATTTTGTTCGTGTTGGTGAGGTGAATTTTCTTGTTTTTCTCGGTGTCAAAGTTTGTTCAACCTTCGGCCCTTGAAACACTTGCGATGCTCAATCTCTCACTTGCTCGGCTATCAATATTGGCACGCGCGGTTTATGAACAACTTTTTCCTCCTGAAAAACAAATAACTATTGTTAATATTGCTTTGATTTTACGCTTATCATTTTAAGATAGGCCTTTTGAATACATATCGAGAGTTTACTGCTGAAACCCGATAAATCGAGATAATTTGTCCTTGAAATAACAACATTGTGCATAGTTCGAATTTCAAAAACCAGTTTGCTCAACTTGGCGGTTCATTTGACGGTTCATTTTATTTATTCATACAACATACAAGCGTAGGTACAGTATTTAAACCAAGACGCTTACATGCTACATAATTTACAATTTACTTACACAAAAACAAATAAATATTTAAACATTACACACTTAAATTTAAAAACACATATAACCCAGACAAAGATGATCCTGGGAACTTATTGGGTTTCACCAGTAAACCCTCGATATTTGATGATCTTCGCATCTCACTGCTGTGATTAACAGTCCTTATTATTCACTCGTCTATCACAACAAGACGACGTGAAATTATTAAAGTATGTTATTAAAAATAACATAACATAAAGAGTACCTACGTCCGGGGGGCACCTAAAGTTCTGGGAACTCATTTCTCTGAAAGCTTTTATTCAGTTTAACGGTGAGTATTGTGATAATACTGATAATGCTTTAAGGATTCCGTGGTAATTATTTGAACCTATTTTTTAGTGAAGCGTCGAATTTGTAAAAAAAGTACCTGTGTGTGTGTATACTTAAATAAATGGCCATAGAAGAAACTGTAACTGCATTATTGCGTATTTTAAATGATCAGTGTATTCGGCAGCAAACGACATTTACTAAGGTTTTATAACATTCGACTGTGGGATGGGTTAAATTGTGGCGTAGGTGAGAGGCTGGCAACCTGTCACTGCAATGTCACAATTTGGATTTCTTTTAACCCCTTTTTGCCAAGAGTGGCACTGAAACTTAGTAGTTCATGTGCTTTGCCTACCCCTTTATGGGATACATGTATATACAAATACGTGTAAGGCTTGATTATATGTATGCTGTTGTATTTTTGGGCTTTTTACATAAATGAGCCTCGGATCGGATCTCATTCCTAGACTTAGTTTCGGTGTGTTGTTGAACGTAATATTAAAAAAAAATATATAATAAAATTTGTTTATTTCCAAGAAAATACAGTTATGTATACAATTAAACTGACCTCCACACTAGGCAGATGCCTGTCCCGTGGAGGAGATGGTTCAGTCTTAGGTATCAATTAAAATAATATCATAACTTCTTACATATAAAATAATAGAAGAATATATATTGCAATATATTTTTCCCCTCACTAGTTCGGAAACACGTGTTTTATCCTTTAATGCCAGCCGGTAAAAACGCATTTTATCCACTTGTGGGTAAAGTAATTTGACCTTGAATATAGTCAAATTAACTGCTTTAAAATTGACAAAAGTAGGTGAATTTAGTAATGAAGATGATTAACCACCTATAGAACTACTGGAAGCAGTGATAAACGCATTTTTTGCGTTGTAGTTTCCTCGCTGTAGTGAGGGGAAAAGTTTTGTGTTACACACGCAGTGTTGGCCGTAATCCTCAATTGCCATTAACCATTAATCAATTGCATTGGCCATTGATTTCGCAATTAATCAATTGCATTAATGGTAATTGCAACTAAATGTAATGGCCATTGAATTTTGGCGAAGCTTAATGCCATTGATTGTCAATGCAATTGTCTGATTAATGCCATTAAAGTTAATAAAAATTAATGATCATTGATTTCAATTGCAATTATGTTTAATGCAATTAATTTATTTTTTTCATGAACTAATAATTGATACTACTATTTTATTAAAAGTATTTAAAAATTATAAATCATATGAAAACAAACTTCAGTGAGTCAATAAGGCCCAGCAGAATGACCCGGCCTAAACCCTAGCAGTGCCTAGATGAACTCAGGTTTGGTGCGATATAGACACACGTGTGTTGTACCGAACCCGAAGTTCCCTTAGGTGCTGTCAGGGTTCAGCATCAGCTCTATCTTGGGCTCTATATTGTTATCAGCTCACCCAAATACTCATCAAGGCGAGTTGGATGACGAAAACGGCTTGTTTTTATGTTGCACTAAACCTTCCACTAGGTACAACCACAACCAGGGTTCACGAAGAGCAGAAAAGAAATCTCAAAATAAGTACCTACCTACTTAAAACTTTTATATGTTTCGTCTTTTTTAAATTACACAATTTATTTTTGTTAATTGTTAATTGTTAATGACACTTTCAATTTACATTAGCAATTAATTTAATTTTTAATGGTTTGTGTAGCAATTAGCCATTAATCCTTTTCAATTGTCAATTTTTCGAAATGCATTAACGTTAATGGCAATTGGTGTTAATTGCAATTAACAATTAATTTTCCGTCAATTGTCAATGGTTATTAGCAATTAACGTTTTCAGTGGTTAATTTTTAATGGTTAATTGCATTGACGTTCGGCCAACACTGTACACACGGGTGCAAATGTATTTTACTTCTCGTGTATTGAAAAACTCGCTAAGTTCAGGATTATATTCTCGAATCAACTATAGAATCCTTTCTCTTGCTCGTTTTTCAATTCTACACTCGGCGTTAAAATACAACTTTGCCCCCTTGTATAACAAATAACTATTTCACGCACAACGTCAATTGGCATGACACTTTAGTTTAGGCCTTAATGTATAGAGTAGGGTAGAAGCCTTGGCCACTTTTTCTTTCATATTATGTGTAATTTATTTCGGTTTTAACCAAGATTATTATTTTCAGATCAGTGTTAAATTTGATTCTGAATCCAAAATTTCAAGGATATTAATATTTTCATGGCTGTAAGTACTCTAAAATGTCCACTTAGCAAGTTTTGTTAAAGTTTCACTCCCATAGTTCCGATTACTGGTTATTTTACACAACTACATTTGACACAAAGCAAAATAAAATAAATGAAATGAAATTTCTACATTTGATCTTTGGTAGAAGCATTAAACAAAAGCTTCTAAAATTGCCAGTTCTGGATACTGATTCGAAATTATGGCAAACCACGTGTGTCTCAATCCAACTTCAAACATTTTCCCTAATTCTGTATCACAGATCACTTGCCTGGCGGATGGTGCAAAGTAACGCAGTCCAGATGGGTCCATACTTATATGTGCCACGAAATGGGAATGTTTTCATTCATTTGAATGTATGATTGGTTCGTTCTTTCTATCCATTTCATGAGAAACTCGATCTTTTCTCGTGAAATCCGAATTTTATTTATGTATTTAAGTCCGAGGAAAGAATTTTGTCCCAGGGCTGTCTGAAATCGGGAAAATGTATGAAATACAATTTTTTTTACTATTTGTTTATTAATTTGAGGTACCAGCCTAGTTTTAATAACGATTTTTGTGTTACCACAATAAACATTTTTAATTTTTCATTTTCATAATTATACCAATAAAAGTTACTCCCAAAGTTACATTTACTTTTTAAAGGCGCTAGAGACCATCAAAATTTTCCAAAACGGCCTAATTGATTATGGCGTAAAAAAGTGTGATATTAAAAATTGCAGGGCTAGCACATGTGTTTTATGTACCCCATGAATTATTGCAGAATGCAGATACATAAATAAGCACCCAGTATGCCTCAGATACATTTATAAATAAACAACCAGTGTGCGTCATATATTAAAATATTAAATATTATAGGACAGTCTTACACAGATTGACTGAGTCCCATGGTAAGCTCAAGATGGCTTGTGTTGCAGGTACTCAGACAACGATAAATACAGGGTGGCCCATTCAAATCGGTCAGTATGGGAAAGTCTGAAACTATAAGAAATACGAAGATTTGTTCTTAGGAACCATGTCACCGATTTTGATAAAAAGAAAAACTGCATTCATACAATTAAAAAAAAAAGTGTACCCAGCTGGGGAATCGAACCCGGTTGTTTTGAAAAAATAAACGTACACTATTTCTATTCAGATATCGTTTGTGTAGGTCTTAAGCAGTAAATATCTCTAAGAAACATAATGTCTAAAATGAATAAAATGCATTTTTTTCACATACTTTAATTTATCATAGTAGGTGTTCAAAGTGACCACCGTTATAATATTCAGCAAGTTCACTTCATCTTTACAACAGTGTACAAAAATAGCTATAACACCGTTGAAGACCTAAAAGTAGCCATAGAGTCAACTTTAACGCAGATTCACTACATGAAGATACAAAATGCCATAGTAAGATCGTTACCTAGACGTGTTGAATATTGTATTGAAAAAGACGGTGGTCACTTTGAACACCTACTATGATAAATTAAAGTATGTGAAAAAAATGCATTTTATTCATTTTAGACATTATGTTTCTTAGAGATATTTACTGCTTAAGACCTACACAAACGATATCTGAATAGAAATAGTGTATGTTTATTTTTTTCAAAACAACCGGGTTCGATTCCCCAGCTGGGTACACTTTTTTTTTTAATTGTATGAATGCAGTTTTTCATTTTATCAAAATCGGTGACATGGTTCCTAAGAACAAATCTTCGTATGTCTTATAGTTTCAGACTTTCCCATACTGACCGATTTGAATGGGCCACCCTGTATAATATACAAATAGAAAACATCCATGACTCAGGAACAAATATCTGTGCTCATCGCACAAATAAATGCCTTTACCGGGATTCGAACCCCGGTCCCGACCACGGCGTAGTAGGCAGGGTCACTACACGCTAGGCCAGACCGGTCGTCATATATATTTTGATAAATTGAGTTGTCTATATGTGGTGCTCTGTGCTCCACCCCATTCATTGGCAGGTAAAATTGATAGCTCGTGTAAATTCCCCTTCCACCTCAACGCACTAGAGACAGATGTTTTACCGCTTTTCTTTCTAATATATCAATAATATTACAAATTCAAATTCAAACCTTATTGGTCAAGCAAAAAGGACGAGAAATGAGTAAGGGGGAGGGTGAGATAGGATGTTTAGTAAATTAAGGGTGGGATTGTTTTACCCTTTTAGCGTAATTGAAATTCATTAGCGCTGAACGCTTAAATCTGTATTTACGTGATTTTAAACGAATTGATTTGGTTTATTTCGTTTTATTGGGCTTTAAGGTTATTGTGGAAATCTCGCAAAATTAAAAAATAGAAGACTTATATTGACCGGGATATAAACCGTGATTACCTTTTTGATTTTTATTGAGGTCCCGATATTTCGACGCTGTTGCATGCATAATGATCACGGGAAACTGAAGACGGCGGGTGGATGTCAAAGTTGCGTAGACAGCGCGCGATCTACCCTCATTCGCGCGCGTCGGCTGCGTTCACTCTCAGCGTTGCCACTAGTCGCGTTCACACTCGAAATATCGGGACCTGAATATAAATCAAAAAGGTAATCACGGTTTATATCCCGGTCAATATAAGTCTTATGAAACTAACCGTGAATCACTTAAAACTCTTAACACTTTCGAAACCGGGCTCTACGCGGCGCTACGACATTTTCGCTACATACGGGGAAACCCATGTAATCGGCTACGCTTCTACGAGCGGTGTACCCGACAGTCGGGTTCTTGGTAGCGAAAGTGTTAAAAAATAGAAGATGACAAATGGATGCTATAGCTGTTACTGGCAAAAATGCCGGGACTATCAAATGCAGCGACCACCTGCGTGCGTAGCCGAATGGCATTTCTCCGACGCCAAACGAAAACGAAACGCCGCGCCAGTTAGTCCGGCTCTGTCGCGCCAATACGCACGAGCGATAGAGATAGATATCTACTAGCGTTTCGTTTCGTGAGCGTTTCGTGAGCGTTAGTGCCATTCGGCTACGCACCCAGGGTGGCTAGCCGAATGGCACAATCGCTCACGAAACGCTCACGAAACGAAGCGCTAGTAGATATCTATCTCTATCGCGCTTGCGTATTGGCGCGACAGAGCCAGCGGCGTATCGCTTTCGTTTGGCGTCGGAGAAATGCCATTCGGTTACGGGGCCTGGCCTTCTCAGGAAAAATCGGTATTGTTTATGTACAATTTCTAGGACATTCGATGAGTTGATAACATGTCAATTGTCAATGCTAGTGTGTAACTCAATCATCAAATGAAGCGATCATCAACTGTTGAGAACATTGTTAAGTTCATACACGACCGGTCTGGCCTACGCAGCGCACACGAGCGGTCCCGGGTTTGAATCCCGGTAAGGGCATTTATTTCTGTGATGAGCACAAATATTTGTTCCTGAGTCATGGATGTTTTCTATGTATTTATCTATACATATAAGTAAGTATATCATCGCCTAGCACCCATAGTATAAGCTTTGCTTAGTCTGGGGCTAGTTTGATCTGTATAAGGTGTCCCCCAATATTTATTTATTTTATAAGAGAACGTTGGAAATTTTAAGTCAAAAATTCGCGATTCCTGGGACGTAAAATTAGTAATGACGGTTTAATGTCAGGTGCCCTACAAATACTCATCTATCTATCTGAATATTATACAATATACAGAGTGGTTCTAGATCGTATTCTAGGAACAATTTCGTCATTCTGAAAGGTGAACCGTTTAAATTTCCATAATCCTCGCCCGGAGTGACGGCGCTTACTTATTCAAGACGCGTCAGGGGATTCGATCGGGTGTTAGATGCTAAATTTATCCATACTTACTTATACTTATACTAGGTTTTGCCCGCGGCTTCGCTCGCCTTAGAAAGAGACTAAAAGTAGCCTATGTCACATTCCAACTGCTTCTATTTTATTTTAATTTTTTGCGTAACCTTGTTGAACTCGATGGTAGAGTTCGAAACACGAATCAAGTTTTTTGTTAACTAGTGTTCGTCCTAGGGATATCTATTTAACCTATTGTATTGTGTTGTGTCTACTCTTACTTACATTATAGCATTATATATTAAAATATAATAGATACATGTACAAGAGCGCACCGCTAACAAACTGTTATACAGTTTGGCGACAACTTGTAAATTTTAAGGTTTTTTGCTCTCAATAAATTAAAAAAAATAAAAAAAATGTTGAAGACCAATGGATTAAGGATGTAAAACTGGTATACCTTCGAAGGTGTAAGAAGTGATATACAGTATGTAAACCAACGAAAACCATTTACTGAAGCCTGTTAATATTTAAGTTACACAGAGCAACGTTTACTATGGGACCAACACCCAAAACGCGAAATAAAAATTTACTCTCCCATAGGAAATACTTACTATAAAATAAAACTACCTATGAAACTGTCAGAAGATATTTTCGTGATTTCGGGATTGATCCCAGAGATCCCAAAAGTTTCTTAGTATCACCTGGACATTTACGGGTTACAGTAAATGGTTTTCGTTAGTTTACATACTGTATATAAATACAAAAGTTATATTCAGTAGACGGTCTTTCTGGGCAGACGGTCTTCCCCACACTTGCCTTAGTATGGATTTTTTTTTAATATTATAAATGAGAAAGTGTGTGTCTGTTTGTTTGTCCGTCTTTCACGATAAGACGGAGTAACGAATTGACGTGATTTTTTAAGTGGAGATAGTTGAAGGGATGGAGAATGACATAGGCTATTTTTTGTCTCTTTCTAACCCCCCACCTTCCTAAAATGGGGGGTGGAAGTTTGTATGGAGCATCCGCAATACAAATGGCAAAACGTAAATGTATGTATACAATGTATGACTGTATGTGACGTTCACAAGTAAGAAGGTGCCACATTATTCTGAGCCATAAGGATGAAATTGGTCTGTATCGTTCTAAGTACCTATTTCTGTCGCAAATAGTAATATTACTCAACAAATAGACCTTTAACTCTAAAGCTACCTTTTATTCCCTTTAAATTAATAATAATAAAATATTTTCAGAATTCACAATGAACGAGGAAATTTTAAATTGCCTTTCCATTCAAAGGTAAGGTTAACTTATTTAGCCGAGTCCCTGCTAGTACTTAAGTTAATTTATTTTAAAACCCTTTGTAGAACCGGATAAAGGAAGGTTTATTTAAATTTGTAAAAGGGTAGTTGAAATGTAGAATGGAAGCTGAATAGGATAACATTATTTAGGTGTCCGTGCCTTCGCTTGAACCACTAATGAGATTAACACCTTCATAACTCGGCCCTAATCGAGTGAATTCCTCGACTAGTAACGCCATCTGGCGCGCCAGTCAAGTACTAGTGTCCCCCGGTTACCAGCGCTCGGCTGCTTTTTCCTCAGTACGCTTTTGTAACTCGGCCGAGCAACACGTTTACAAAAGCAAGTCTTAAAAAGTTCGAGAAATTTAAAACATCGAGAAGATTATGATTACTTCTAACTTCGTGATATTCCGCTCGGTGCCTTTGGCCCAGCGACGAGACGCAGTGACCTCCTGTAGGCACCGTCATAAGTACGCGGATAGATATGCCTCACTCACGTGAGACTGACATGGCGTCGTCCCGTGAGACGACAGACATCGTCCCGTGAGACGACAGACGTCGTCCTGTGAGACGACAGACGTCGTCCTGTGAGACGACAGACGTCGTCCCGTGAGACGAAAGATATCGTCCCGTTAGACGATAGAGGTTGTCCTGTGAGACGACAGACGTCGTCCTGTGAAACGACAGATGTCGTCCCGTGAGACAACAGACGTCGTCCCGTGAGACGAAAGACGTCGTCCCGTGAGACGACAGGCGTCGTCCCGTGAGACGACATGACGTCGTCCAGTGAGATGACATGGCGTAGTCCCGTGAGACGACAAGCATCGTCCCGTTAGACGACATGGCGTCGTGCCGTGACACGACAGGCGTCGTCCAATGAGACGACATTGCATTGTCCCGCGAGACGACAGGGTTGTTCCTGTGTGGTGGCATGGAGACGATGAAGAAAATTGACAGCGATGGGACGCAGTGTAATCCTATGCACCGTCATAAAGAATATAAAGGACAAATGCACGCTCACGTAAGACGAGACAGAGCGACGTCCCGTGAGACGACATAGGTTCGTCCCTTGAAAAGTCATAGGTTCGCCTCGTGAGGTGACAGGACACAAGAGATGTCTTGAAACGACAGATGAGGTCCCTTTAGATAACCTGGCCTATGAAAAGATAGGGCCCACGATCCAATAGGGCATCGCCTCGTGATATGACGAAGGAAATCATTCATTGTGCAGACATGATTCGTCATTAGAGACAACATGAGTAAAGTTGTGCTGTGCGAAAAAGTACACTGTCATATAAATTGACAAGCGTCGCCCCGTAAAAGATTGAACTTTGCAGCGACTTGGAATTTGGATTTTGTTGCCCTATGCGATGATTTACGACATCCTGTGAGAACCCATTGGGTTATTACATGCTATGCACTAATTCACCTTTCGTGTCATGAGACGAGCGTTATGATCACGAGGCAAAATGTTGTATTTGTACTCGAATCTCAATGAGATTATGTCGCTTTAAGATCTACTTTGCGGTAATTAGATAGATAGATAGATAAAAACTTTATTGCATAAAAATATCATGACAAAAAAAAAATAATAATAATTAAGAACTATAAGAATTAGCACAACTCTTAACTAAACATACTTTGTATAAGGTATTTCTAAACATATATACTTCGTAGAAGGTCTTTCGAATCAGAACCACAACGTACGTGTTAACCTGAGACATACACAATTAGAATAGAATAGAATAGAATAGAAGAAATTTATTCAGAAAACGCTTAAATTTAGGAATTACATAGACAGTACTAATTTATTGTTAAGCGTCACTGAAAGGGTCTCCACTCAGCTTAATGTCAAGATACCACTTAAGAATCTCGACGCTGGTCTTCCGTGGAAACCCTTCCGAGAGAGCGCAACTACATGCTAAAGTACATAATAGTGTTTATATATAAGTAAGTGCAAAACCTGAATTAGATACCAAAGATACCATACACCAAAGAAAAAGCGATCAAGCTCACTCGTATAGGTAGGTACAAAGAGTTTCAAAAATTTAATTTGGTATGATTGTTATTATTTAAATGAAGACCACAATTTAAATGTAGACCACAAAGAAAGAAAGAATTTACGAAATTAATTACGAAATTACGGCACCGAAACAGTCGTCATTAAAGGTGAAGTAGAATTTAACGCTATAATGTAATATAATACAATATAAGGGGGGCACTCTTTCCATTTGGACAGGCCCAGCTGAGTTTAATTTTTTTTTTGTGAATTTAAAATATGTTTTTTTAATTTACATTTAAATGATCCAATTGATGGTGAATTTCTTATAGGTGGAGGAATATTGTTCCAGCACTTCGTGGCAGAGTATTTAAAACTGCCACGAAATGCTGCGGTGCTGTGCCTAGGGCAAAGAAGACGAATGGCTCCCCGGATATGGCGTTGGGAAAAAGTTAGTTTTTCATAGAGGTAGAGGGGCGTCATGGTTTTTACAATGCCAAAAAGCATGCAGGCAAAATGCAGCGAACGCCGCGATTCCATATTCATTAACCCGCTATTATTTAAGTAAGGAGTTACATGAGTTCGAGGTGGGATATTAAAACAAAATCGCGCACATGCATTCTGCACCCGCTGCATTAGCTTTTTTGTTTGGTACAATATACACCCACCTATGACATTATCAGCATAGTTAAGTTTTGAGAGAATCAGAGATTCACATAGAGATATCCTAACGTCAGTACTTAAATATCTATGTACACTATATAATATCTTAAGTCTGTAAAAACATACTTTTGAGATCTCCAAAACGTGGTTGTGGAATCTAAGTTTACACAGTTTAGTCATTGTCTTATTAGACAAAAATCATCACGTGATGGGTTCCCATAAGTGGGGTCGTTTTAGACAGGTAAAGTGAACGACATCGGCGTCGTCTCAATTGCCTAATTAGCTAATACATAATCAGCATGGTCACCTGACCAACAGATGAATGATTGTGAGGAATGTCCAAATTTCTCTCACTCGTGAATATCTGAACGGCCATAATGATGACGAATGTGTGATCCAATTACTGTAAAGCAACGCCGTTATTGCCAACCTAATTTGTCATGTCAACTTTTAGAATGCTCGTCATGATAGAGGTTTATTACAATATAGCAGGTTTGACGTTGTGAAAATCCACTTCCACATCTAAAAACGTGTGGGTGGAGCTTCGGTAGCAATTAACTAGCACTTTGTTGCCAGATACTAAGCGAATTAAGAAATATACATAATAGTGATGCTAAACAGAATGAAAAACCACTTTATATTACAAAGCCCTTCTTGCCCAATCAGAAAGGGAGAGGGGGCGGTGAAAATACCAATGGGAAAAAGAAAATCCATTAATTTATGCTACTGTTTTACGCTATTCCTAGAGTGCAGATTCTTCTAAATGAATGATTAGAGCTCTAGTCTCATCAACTCACGGGCGTCAATAATTGACGCATGGTCTTGGGTCTTGATACGGACTTTAGAAATGCAGAAGAACCACTCAGGTACTTAGCAAATGTTGACTATTAGCTACAAAATAACTTACCGCAAAGGAAAATTCTTGTACTAGTCTCATTACTCTGTGAAACCTGGATATTAGTCTGTATTTCAGCAAACTTATTGCTGTCCGGCTGAAACGTCCAGTCGGACTAATGGCGGATAATGTTCCAGTATATGTTGTTCAGTATACCGAACTGACAAAAGTATCACTAAGAGTTTTGAATGATTCACGGTTATTTTCATTAGACTTATATTGACCGGGATATAGACCGTGATTACCTTTCACCACCCGTCTTCGTCAGTTTTTCCGTGATCATGATGCATGCAACTGCGTCGAAATATCGGGAGCTCGACAAAAATCAAAAAGGTAATCACGGTCTATATCCCGGTCAATATAAGTCTAAAAGTATCACTTCTGTAGCAATCGACCCGGTAGAGACTTCTGAACCAATTCATTTAGAAATAAAAAGCTACAGCTCGGAAAGTTTTCTAAGTACGATATATACATATATGTACTACAAATTGACCTCAAACTGCCGTTAATCGACCAACGGTATACTACTCAATCATGCATTATTACTAACGTTAGCTAGACCAAGGTTACAGACAATCCTTGAAGAGGTTAATTACAAAGACAACAAACTCGTACCGGAAATCTGACTCCCAAATATATACGATATTTTGTGGATAGTTTGGCAGAATAACTTAAAGGATATGTTATTTAGCACAATAGAATTTTAGTATACCTTGTTGCATTGTTACTCAGGACGGACTCTCGTCGTAAAAGGATTTGTCGGTTGTCCAGTTCGATGGCGTAATGTTACGAATCCTATGTTTCTATAAATAACTAACGAATTAGATTAAAGAGACGACCGAACAATATTCTCAAACTATTTACAGCGAAGAACTATGGCTTACATCTCTTGACCGAAGTAAATGAAGTTGGTCCTAAACTTAAACAACTACACAAAACAAAGCAAGAAACCGTGTAGGTAAATTGTATTCAAAGTGCTTATTTGTTGTATGAGTATGATATATCGAAAACACTTTAATCTCATTAAAACCAATAGGGCAATACATTTTCCGAGAGAAGCCGATTTTCACAATTTGCTTAGGCACTCTTATGGATAAAATGATGAAAGGTAGTCACTGAATGTGGAGGCCTGTTTCTGAAATGATAAATTAAACGGAAATTGAAGGATGAATCTCTTTCGATTTTAGATCACAGTTTCCTCTTACAAATAAAGAGGCGCTCGCATCCTAAAATTATCGCCCGCTACTGCGGTATTACTAATAGAAAGTTCCCGTTTATTTCATTTGACAAATGTTTTCTGAATAGGTTTCTGGGGCCTAGAGAGATTAACAGAAGTTGCTTATTTACAATTAACTTTTGGAACTCCATTAGCGCGTTGTAGGATCGGTACCCATTTCCGCAGTTGCTTACTAAGCGCCATTTATTAGAATTTTGCGGCGCGACTATTTGTCAGTAACAGAGGAGACGCCACAACTTATTCAAAAAACGGTCCGTAAGGCCAGAGGACGAGTCCCAGTCCCAATTGAATTTAGTGTAAGGAACTAGAAATATGATGTTTATAACATTACTGTGCATAAGACTTAATTTAGAAGACTTCGGACTCCTAATATACCTGACATACAAGAATTTGTTAGGACACTCATAAAAGGGAGCGCAGATTCTAGGCAAAATGGGTTTCTAGTGGTAACAGAAAACTTAAAATTATTGCCGTTTAAATAGATATTGATGAACTATATTTATCAGAAGTAAGGTCTTGAGACCTAAATAAAAAATAAAAGCTCAGCGCTTAAGGTACGCAGTAGGTACTTATAGCTACGATATTTTGACCTATTGGTCTCGAATGACAGGCAAGTGTAAATACCATTGTCATCGTCCGTGGCGCTACATGCTACAGCCGTGCGTACGTACGACTTTTAAGAAAATCCTAATTATATGCCATACGATAAATAAATAATTGTCATCTCGATATAATTGTAGAATCAGGTATTACCTTACATAACAGTTGCATCTTGTTTATGGGAAGTCCCGCTGCATATGGATTTTGGGAAATAAGCAAGAATACAGTAAATATTAACCCGTATGTTTATGTGTATACATCAGTTTATAAAGAACGTGAGACATTTATATTATTCGCACAAAAGAGCAATATAGAATATATTGCTTTGCAATTTGGTGATAAATTACGAAAGTGCTGAAAAGAAAACTATTTACTATCTTAAGCTGATGACTGAATTTTAATTATAAATGGGTAATCGTACATCATTAACCCTTATTTGAATAGTTATCTGTCGTCTTACATTCTTATTAGAATATCGAAATGGACTAAAGAGCCATAAGTCGTAATGTTTTAGAATTACTAGCTCACGAATCGTACAATTTTCCCTTTATAAATTCGGCTAGTCTGCACATAAGTCATAAAAATGATAAGCCTAAAAATATATGCATCACATATTCATAATTATTCAAACACAAATTAAATATTTCAAATATCGAAAAAAGCATACTAGCTAGACATAGTAAAAGACTAAATAAAGTTGACGAGTACAGTGTAGAGAGGATTCCCGCATTAACATTCATGTATATTCATGGAAGTATCAAAGTCAATTTAATTAGAAATAATTTCCTTCATTTGATCTTCGCCTAAGTATGTGTGACTAATTAGATCATTGATTCGTTTCAATCGCTTGTATCCCAAAGATTTTTGCTCAGTTGACCCATTTTAATTTAATAGGAAAAATTTACATAGTTTCCGTTCTCGTAAAGACTTTGAGTAGGAGCTTACCTTTTATTATATGGATCCTTAGCTAATCATGGCCATGGTATTATCAATTCAGTCAGAAGCCGAAAATGTATTATCATCTTATTTGCAGTTTTGCTACCAGTCCAGCAGTAACGCATACATTATCGTAATGTGGGTATACATTACAAATCAACATATGATAGCGTGCAATTTCTCCCAACTCAAGCGTCCATTTCAATTGTTTTGGGCAAATGTATATTTCATATACAGAATTCATAACACATTATGCATTGGGAAATGTTGACATTTGGCAGTGGGCTATGTAAGACAATGTTTAAGCTATGTCAATATTGCTTATTACTCAGTATACTAACAATAATATGTGCATATTGAGAGATACATATAGGCGCATTACTTATGGTACAGTAATCAATTTACATGAAAAATAAAAATTTCAACATAATGTCATAATGCTCACGGCAGTGCTATGATATAATTGTGTATTATAGTTACATGATATAATTATAGTTATCTTAAGCAGAAGAAGACTAGTATCTTGGTGAATTTATAAGACAAAAAACATGTATATGATCTTGTTCTGACTAAGGACTGTTGTAAGGGAAACGTGAGACAAATTTTGCCGACGTTGATGTAACACCCATTGATGAAGGGAAGCTCTTCAGAGTTTGGGTTGCTACAGATATTTTCTCACAAAAATGTTAATGAAATAACAGGTTTTATTTCCGTAAATATTGTAATACCGATCTATTAACTACTGGCTTGCTGTCGGTTTTATGTTATATATAAATTAAGTGATTCACCACCATCATAGAGTCATAATGGATAACTGTGCTGTGCTGTCAGTTTCAACTCATGAAACCTTAGTAGCTAAATTTTGAAACATCCCTTTGTATACCTTCTTATTTCTTATTATGACATTTCTGTATAAATAAAGTACATCAGTCACAGTACGCCCTAACCAGCGCCGGCAGAGGTTTAAACACGTCTCATTAGTGGTTCAAGCGAAGGCACGGACACCTAAATAGAACCGTTTTTCCCCCGAAGGGTAAAAAACGGATATTTAGGTTCCTGCCGAAGCTTGAACCACCCTTAAGGGCCTTGCCGGCTAAAGGTACTGAGGAAAAAGCAGCCAAGCGCTGGTAACCGGGCGACACTAGTACTTGACTGGCGCGCCAGATGGCGCTACTAGTCGAGGAATTCACTCGATTAGGGCCGAGTTATGAAGGTTTCAAGGAAGGGTTCAAGCTTCGGCAGGAACCTAAATATCCGTTTTTTACCCTTCGGGGGAAAAACGGTTCTATTTTAATCCTAGTATAATTTTAACTTGGACCCGATTCGAACGTAACATTCTCAGTTGGTGCATCTTGAGTAAAGGTACTATTCGGATACAGAATACACATGCACATTTCACAACCATTATTACATTATTGCTGAGTTACAAATTAGATACTTTCAAGCTTAATGGTTGGTTGCAAAAAACCGTCTGTCACAGTTAAAGCGTTCGTTTTTAGGGTTCCGTAGTCAACTAGGAACCCTTATAGTTTCGCCATGTCTGTCTGTCCGTCCGTCCGTCCGTCCGTCCGTCCGTCCGTCCGTCCGCGGATAATCTCAGTAACCGTTAGCACTAGAAAGCTGAAATTTGGTACCAATATGTATTTCAATCACGCCGACAAAGTGCAAAAATAAAAAATGGAAAAAAATGTTTTATTAAGGTACCCCCCCTACATGTAAAGTGGGGGCTGATATTTTTTTCATTCCAACCCCAACGTGTGATATATTGTTGGATAGGTATTTAAAAATGAATAAGGGTTTACTAAGATGGTTTTTTGATAATATTAGTATTTTCGAAAATAATCGCTCCTAAAGGAAAAAAAAGTGCGTCCCCCCCCTCTAACTTTTGAACCGTATGTTTAAAAAATATGAAAAAAATCACAAAAGTAGAACTTTATAAAGACTTTCTAGGAAAATTGTTTTGAACTTGATAGGTTCAGTAGTTTTTGAGAAAAATACGGAAAACTACGGAACCCTACACTGAGCGTGGCCCGACACGCTCTTGGCCGGTTTTTATTGTAACTAACACTGTACTGTACTGTAACTTTGCATAAGTATGTAAAGCAATTTAACCTTTACCTACATATATCCCGGTCTTCCGCCAAAATTTCGTGTAGTACCTATTAAATATTTACTTTTTTCTACCAAACTACCATTTACAAAATCTACAGATCATAAATACGGCCAACATAAATACGATAGCAAACAACATCTCATGCCATACATAATGAAAAATAATAAAAAAAGCAAACGAAAACACAAATATCGCACGCGGATCAGTTGATGATGATTTAATAACAAGCAATGGCGAATGTCAAACAGATAAAATAAAAATTGCGTTTTTAACCCCCCAATGCAAAAACGACGGGGTGTTATAAGTTTGATGTGTCTGTCTGTGTGTGTCTGTCTGTCTGTCTGTTTGTCTGTCTGTCTGTCTGTGTGTGTGTCTGTCTGTGGCATCGTAGCTCCCGAACGGATGAACCGACTTCGATTTAGTTTTTTTTGCCTGAAAGCTGAGTTAGTCGGGAGTGTTCTTAGCCATGTTTGATGAAAATCGGTCTACTATGTCGCGGTCGGGGGTTTTTTCAAAATTTTAATTTTGTGGTTAGGTTAATATTGTAAACTTTTAAAAAGACTATAGTATGTACATGTACCATGGTTCAGTATACAATACGTATTTGCCAGTGCTGCACTCTACCGGCAAATCATGGCCGTAATATTCCCTATTTGTGACTCAGTCAACAGTAAACCCTATGCGGATGCATTTGATTGTGCCGTCGTTTTATTGGCGGAAATTGCAATCGCATTTCGAATGATGTTTACGCGTTCCTAACGATTTAAATTTCCCAGACGAGCACGTTTTAGCTTTTTCAACGATTTCAGCACTTGCGTTTGTTGCTCTTATTATATGTAAATAGGGAGACAAAATGGCGTGACATGAACCTCAAAATAAAATGAAACTACCATCAATACGTAAGAAAACTTTTTTAATGCATTTGGCCTCCTCTTCTTTATCCAATCGTTTTGAAGTCTTCTTCAAGTATATTTTTTAATAAAATATTATACAATATTATTTATTACTCTTTGCACTTAGAATTAAAACAGTTTTCCGAAGCCCATTCAGATTAACAATTTGTTTTTGTTTGTGTCTTATTTTGACACGGCATCAACCTGAAATTTAGTAAAAATATTTTTTCAGTACAGATGGCGTTTTTTTACGCACTAGTGCGAGAAGTGGTTCATTATATGTCAGGTCGAAATTTCGGAGGTCCATCTGTACTGAAAAACGTCGTACGATACACGTGCGAAAAGGAAATTCGTAACTCGTGTCGATTTAAAACACTCCCTTCGGTCGTGTTTTAATTTATCGCCACTCGTTTCGAACTTCCTTTTTTACACACTTGTATCGTAATGTACTAATTCAATAGTTCTAATCTACTGATTCTGATCGTGATTAAGAAAATAAAATAAAAACCGGCCAAGAGCGTGTCGGGCCACGCTCAGTGTAGGGTTCCGTAGTTTTCCGTATTTTTCTCAAAAACTACTGAACCTATCAATTTCAAAACAATTTTCCTAGAAAGTCTTTATAAAGTTCTACTTTTGTGATTTTTTTCATATTTTTTAAACATATGGTTCAAAAGTTAGATACGGGACGCACTTTTTTTTCCTTTAGGAGCGATTATTTCCGAAAATATTAATATTATCAAAAACGATCTGAGTAAATCCTTATTAATTTTTAAATACCTATCCAACAATATAAATCACATGTTGGGGTTGTAATGAAAAAAAATATCAGCCCCCACTTTACATGTAGGGGGGGGGGGTACCATAATAAAACATTTTTTTCCATTTTTTATTTTTGCACTTTGTTGGCGTGATTGATATACATATTGGTACCAAATTTCAGCTTTCTAGTGCTAAGGGTTACTGAGATTATCCGCGGACGGACAGACGGACGGACGGACGGACGGACAGACGGACAGACGGACAGACGGACAGACAGACATGGCGAAACTATAAGGGTTCCTAGTTGACTACGGAACCCTAAAAAGAGAGTTATGTACAGTACTGGGCACACATTGTTAAATTAATGTAAACACGTAAACGTGATTGATGTGTTAGCGTGATTGTAGTTATGCTTACAACCTGGCAAGAAAGTTTAGGAAATAATAGGGGCGCCACCGTCTTTGTAAACAATTTTACATGTGGCAACTATTGAGTCGCTTTTCTATGAAAACAGTAAGTAATAAAGAAAATAAGTACCATTTCTACTCTTTTCTTAACCTATAAGTTTGACGTGTCTGTTTGTCTGTCTGTGTGTGTGTCTGTCTGTGGCAACGTAGCTTCCGAATGGATGAACCTATTTAGATTTTTGTTTTAGTGTTTTTGTTTGAAAACTGAATTAGTCGGGAGTGTTCATAGCCATGTTTCATGAAAATCGGTTTACTATGTGGCGGTCGGGGTTTTTTTCAAAATGTTAATTTTTTACTTTCTTTATTAACCTACTAGCTTTTCCCGCGGCTTCGCTCGCGTTAGAAATAGACAAAAAGTAGCCTATGTCACTCTCTATCCCTTCAACAATCTCCACTTAAAAAATCACGCCAATTCGTCGCTCCATTTTGCCGTGAAAGACGGACAAACAAACAGACACACACTTTCTCATTTATAACATAAGTATGGATAAGTCTTACGTGTCTGTCTGTGGCATCGTAGCTCCCTAACGGATGAACCGATTTAGGTTTAGTTTTTTTGTTTGAAAGCTGAATTAGTCGGGAGTGTTCTTAGTATGTCGGAGTTTTTTTTCAAAATTTTAATTTTGTGGTTTGCCAAGCTGTAGAAACGACTTTCCATTCCAAGGTAATTGAAAATCGAACGCTGATTAAAATTAACGACATTCATTCGGACCCCACACGAGAGGCAATTTAAAAATACCGGCGCCATAATAAATATTGGAAGCCAATATAAATGGGAAGCAAATGGTTATTTTCGTATCAATCTTGTATCAATTTGCGAATGGCATTCAAAGCGGTCGGGAAAATATAAACTGATCATTCTCTTAGGAATTATATTTTGTAATTAAAATACATAGAGACACTTCAGGTACAGCCTGGCAAAATAGGGTAGACTGAAATGAAACTGCCGGTTTGGTTCAGTCGGTAGTGACCCTGCCTGCTAAGCCGCGGTCCTCGGTTCGAATCCCCGTAAGGGCTTTTATTTGTGTGATGAGCACAGATATTTTGTTCTCGAGTCATGGATGTTCTCTATGTATATAAGTATTCTCTATGCATATGTGTAGAGAACACAGTTCAGATAAGAAAGCACATCAAATATTTTATGTTGTGTAAAGTACATTATTTAATGACATTGAGATTTATATGTATTATCTTTTTCTTCTGTGACAATTTGATATGTTTTCTCTTAAGAAAAACGACGTATTATTAAGCCATAATATAATTTATTGAAATTAATTTTCATATAGTACCTACCTAGTCTGTTAAGATTTTTTTGATGAATACTTTTACATGTTAAATTGTATCTTGTTATTTAATGCATGTTAATTATAAGATGTAATGTCTTGAAAAGAAGTGGCCCGCCGAGTTTCTTGCCGGTCCCATAGGGGATACCCCCCTCCCAACTGAGGGGGGACTGAAATCTTCTCGAGGCTGAGGCGTAGGGTTAACCCTGCGTAGCTTTATTTTACGTTCATATGCGCAGTGTAATATGCCTACTTAGTTGAAAAATAAATATTTCATTTTCAGTATGTATTTATCTAAGTATGTATATCGTCGCTTTGCTTAGTTTGGGGCTAGGTTGATGTGTAAGGTGTGCCCAATATTTATTTATTTATTAATTACCTCAACGGTTTCCATGGACATTGGCGCCCCTATTATATTGTACCCTTTTTTTCCAGGCTGTAGAACACTACTCGCTCCAACTTTAATGTTGGCAACATTGTCTCGCGATAGTTCAAGAGTACATTTTGCTTCCCCGTGGGAAATTCAAGTTTCGCTCGTCTTGAACGTTGTTCCGTGATTAAAGGTTGACTTTGCTTTGCTTTATTTCACACCGTGTTGTATCAGAGATAGTTGCATAATCTTTAATCATAATGATAAAGACCGAATTGAGTGAAAGGCCTGAGCGGACGCTCGGAGCAGAGCGGGGCGTGCAACGGACGGGGCGGGCGTGCGTGCGTGCTCGCCATGTAGCGTCGGCTGAGGACACTTGTTTGAGCTTCAACTCATACTGTCCATGCACTCAGGTCACTAACATTACTGCAGCAGTGCTTCACACATAAGACCATCAGAAGTCCAGTCTCCCCCTTGGGACTCAACCGAGTAATCAGTATTAGTTTCTCCAAAGAGGATTGAGTATTATAGAGAGTTACTGTCAAAGTAAAATGTGTAATCACGTGCATAGACTGCCATCTCTCGACACAGACTTAAAACTTTTGGACCTCAGTTTTGACGATTTGGCTCATATTATTGATATGTGTTAAAATGTCAAATATTGTTAACGCGCCATCAGCGGTCAAACCAGTCCCGGAGAAGTGAGGCCTGCGGGGGCATGACGTCACCGGCGCGGGGAGCACCAACCGACACATACGACACACACGACTCTCGGCTAGCGCCTCATACGTACCTACTGTTGTACCTAAATAATTGTAATTTAAGTAATTAAAATAAGTATCTTGAAGCAGGAGTTTTCTTGGAGAGTAAACCCCTCAGCTGAGCTGTACATGATTACCAGCTCCGACAATTGGCGACCGTACGACAGGACTGTACCAAAGTCCACATTCCAATCTAACGGGACATCGACGGGCAAGCGGAATATTCCATACCTACGGATTGCACCTGCATTAGTGATCGTCATCGCAATTAAACAGGAAAGTAGCCCATCCTACATTTTCCTTAACACCTGTGATCCATTATCCCCTTAATTTGTGTGAATATAGTGCTTAGCCCTCAGCTCCGTCTAGATCTTGAAGTGCTTATAATTTGTGATAAAATAATAAATAATCAGTGCTATAACTATTAAAATCGCTGCTTATTCGTTACTGTGCATTAAATTGAGAGAAGCCTACTTGCATTCATGAACTACGTAATTTGCTAGCTTAAAGGTGTACCTACTCAGTGCGATAAGCGAGCGTCCATTTTGTGCTGTATCATTATCTTTGCATAGCAACTGCATTTCTTTCGCATAATTCTTACAAAATCTAATATTTCTTCCTCACTTTATAGTTTGCTACCGCCTGTATTCTATTTAGGTAATAAAATAATTACGCATTACAGCTTTTTAAACTTCTCAGTACGTTAAAAGTAGAATAACAAGTACGTTAGGAATTTCGATTAAAATTTTAGATTATTCCCCAAATTAGCAACAAATTAGTGTTTCTTTAAATTCATATGGTGCTAACCGTGCATTCCAGTGATAACTAATCGAGATATCTGCGCGCATTCCTGTGCCAAGCTGGGCGTTTCCCGTGCACGGTGTACCTACTTCGCTGCCATTCAACGTGCCATTGGACCTACTGCCGAGACATTTAATTGGGTTTGAGTGCACAAGTTATTTTACCTAATTTTTTATTCGTCCTTGATTGAATTAGTGTGTTTTGATTAAATAGGTAGCTTAAAATGTCAGAGGAAGCTATAAAAGAATTAGTACGTCAAAGAGGTACCTATAAGGGTCGTGTGACGAAATATAAGGATTACCTTTCCGTTATACAACAAATTGACCGTTCAAACATAACTTTAGTACAAATTAAAGAGTTAAGTCTTCGTTTGGCTAGATTACAAACATTATTTTCAGAATTTGATTCCGTTCAAACACAAATTGAAATGAAAAGTAGTAAGTTAGAAGAACAGATGGAAGAAAGGGACAACATGGAAACGCAGTTCATTTCTCTCATCTCAGCCACCCAAGAAATAATTGATTCCCATCCGAGTAATAGTGACCATGGTTCCGAGGTTGCCCGAACAGCCCAATCGAGCCTCGAAACGGGCCCTGTCAGTAAAATACGTTTACCAACCATTTCTCTCCCGTCTTTTGATGGAAACTACTTAAAATGGTTGGAATTTCGCGACACCTTCGAAGCCATGATCCATGTGAACGAATCCATCCCTGACATAAATAAATATCATTATTTACGCTCCTCTTTAGAGGGCAGTGCCAGTGTCGTAATAAAATCGCTTGAGTTTACGGCTAAGAATTATAAAATGGCATGGGAATTACTGTGCGAGCGATATGATAATAAAAATCTGCTTATAAATAATCACATGAAGGCATTATTTAACATAGATC
Source organism: Leguminivora glycinivorella (assembly GCF_023078275.1). Lineage (NCBI taxonomy): Eukaryota > Metazoa > Arthropoda > Insecta > Lepidoptera > Tortricidae > Leguminivora > Leguminivora glycinivorella. The sequence continues at coordinate 3,356,868 of NC_062973.1, forward strand.
AGCAGACTCGTGAGTCACATCGGTCAATTCGGTATCTTATTGATCACGTTACTAAAAACCTAAGCGCCCTTAAATCTTTAGGCCGCCCGACTGAGTCCTGGGATGACGTAATCATATACTTGGTCGCTAGTAAATTGGACCCCACTACGTCTAGAAAGTGGGAAGAATATAAGGCCGATTTAACAGATATGCCTACATTACCTGAGTTCTTGAAGTTTTTACGCAGTCGGGCCGATGTACTTGAGACAATGGTAGCTTGCAGGAGCGATAAACCAGCCGAAAATAAATACCTACAGCCTAAAACTACTAAGACGTTTGTCGCTGCTGCAAGTACATCTCAAAAACAAGAAACGCAATCTAATAAGAGTACTAAGTCGCCGCCGACATGCCCAGTATGTCACGGCGCGCATAGGATCTCGGAGTGTGTCAAGTTCAAGGCCATGAACGTTGAAAGTAGGTCAAGCGAGGTCTTGAAGTTAAATCTTTGCTTGAACTGCTTGAGGCGTGGTCATAACGTCGAGCAATGCCGTCTAGTAGGTTCGTGTCAAGTCTGTAAGGAAAGACATAACACATTATTACATAAATATAGTCAATCATTATCCTTACAGGCAGATAACAAAACAGCTGGGCCGTTGCCCGTCATTAGCGCGGCCAGCGCGTGCGCTGCGAATGAGACAGCTGACCGGGAGGTATTGTTATGCACAGCTTTAGTTAAAATAACAAACATTCAAAATAATAAATCTCAAATTGTTAGGGCAATGTTAGACCCTGGTTCACAGAGATGTTTCTTAACTGAACGCATGAGAAATAAATTGGGATTTTCTAATAGTAGAAAGCCGGCTTGTATAAACGTCTTAAATAATTTATCGTTTAATGTCTCTGACCGGTGCAAGCTCACTTTAAGTTCGTTAACGAGCCCTTATAAAATTGATATTCGTTGTTTTGTGGTGGATGATCTCGTAGACTGTTTACCTAATAATTATGTAGATACCTCAGACTTGAACATACCTGAGGATATGCAGCTAGCGGATCCTGGTTTCTATCGTCCATCTCAAATTGATCTTCTACTTAGTGCTGAATTTTTCTTCAATATCACGACGTCGGAGAAAATCGAGCTCGGACCAAATAAACCTGTTCTTCAATCTTCAAAATTAGGTTGGTTGGTCGCGGGACCCCTCGGTGACCTTGACTCTGACGACGACGATGACGAGATTGTACAATGTTGCTTCACGAAACAAATCTCACAAGATCTCACTCGGTTTTGGGAACTTGAAGAAATCTCATTACCTAACGCCGCGAAAATCGATGAGGAAAATATTTGCGAAAAACACTTTGTAGATAACACGCGACGTTTAGACGACGGTCGATTTTTAGTTAAAATGCCGTTACGTGAAAATCCTAAAAACGCGCTTGGCGATAGTTTTAATATGGCAAAAAAACGGTTCTTGAATTTAGAAACTCGATTGGATAAAAATCCAGTTCTTAAAAAACAGTACTGCGACTTTATTAAGGAGTACGAAGAACTAGGTCACTTGAATAAAATTGATAAACCCGACTTTGGTTACTACGCGCCACATCACGCAATTATTCGTGACAGTGAAACTACGAAATTGAGGGTAGTTTTTGACTGCAGTGCTAAATCTACCTCCAAAAAATCATTAAATGATTTGCAATATATCGGACCCGTTATACAGGATGAATTATTTGATATCCTCATTAGGTTCCGGCAGCATGAATTCGTTTTGTCCGGAGACATACAAAAAATGTACCGGCAGATTCTCTTGGATGAATCGCAGCGCCATCTACAATTAATTCTTTGGAGAGACGATAAAACGGGGCCGCTTGATGTACTTCGGCTCAATACGGTGACTTACGGGACCAGCTCAGCGCCTTTCTTAAGTGCTAGGTGCCTTGTACAGTTGGCAAATGAATGTCCCGACAAAACAGTTTCCGAGATAATGAAGCATGATTTTTATTACGATGATTTCCTGAGCGGCGCTGAAAGTGAAAGCAAATTAAGGCACATATACGAGCTCGTTAAAAAAACGCTCGCCTCAGCTTGCTTTCCCATTCACAAGTTTAGAACTAACTGCCCACAAATATTCGAAGATGACTGTACGTCAACACAGTCATTAGACTTAAATAAACAGGCCAGCGTATTAGGTTTAATTTGGTTTCCTGATCATGATAACCTACAATTTTCAGTGAAATTGGACAAAAATACTTCGGCCATTACAAAGCGGGTAATTTTGTCCAATACTTGCAAAATATTTGACCCACTGGGTTTGCTCAGTGCATGCACAATCAAATTAAAAATACTGCTTCAGAATTTATGGACGCTTAAATTATCTTGGGACGATGCAGTACCAAGTGATGTCAAGAAAATATGGTTAAAATTTTTGTCGAATGTGCATGTTCTGGCAGGCTTAAAGGTTCCTCGACACGTTTTGTGTTCCAGCCCAACTTCAATTGAGATGCACTGTTTTGTGGACGCTTCACAAGCCGCTTATGCTGCGTGTATCTACTTGCGGTCCACAGATGGCGCTGGCAATGTAGCTATTAATCTTTTATGTGCCAAAACGCGCGTGGCCCCATTACGTACTTTATTGACGATCCCGAAGCTTGAGTTGTCGGGGGCGTTATTAGGCGCGCGATTAGCTGCAAAGGTCACCAGTGCGTTGCGCTGTTCTGTGGAGCGCAAGGTTTTCTGGACTGACAGTTCGGTGGCGTTGGGCTGGATACGAAACAAACCTAAACTATTTAAGGCTTTTGTATCAAATCGTGTTAATGACATACATGAATTGACTACGAGAGATTCCTGGCGACATGTGCCGACTGCCTTGAACCCTGCAGACTTGGCCTCGCGAGGAGTCGAACCTGGTCAGTTACCGGAACTTAGTTTATGGTGGCATGGCCCATCCTTCCTATTGCAGGATGAGAATAACTGGCCGCAAAATATAGGGTCTATAGATACCAACTTACCTGAAAGGAAGAGCGATTGCCCAATATTTGCCTTGATTAATATTGAGCAATCACCCTTGATAACATTTGAAAATTATTCTAAGGCTAATAAATTAAAAAGGATTGTAGCATATATTTTTCGCTTTATTCACAACTGTAAAAACCCTAACATGAAGACAAAAGGAACCTTAAAATTAGATGAAATTGATAATGCCTTAACTTACTTAGTAAAACTATCACAAAAACAATCTTATGCTATAGAATTAACTGCACTTTTACAGGGAAAAAGGCTTAAAACTAAATCCTACTTATTGCAATTAGCTGTCTTTGTTGATGGCGACAGCGTGATTAGAGTAGGTGGTCGCCTACAAAATGCCGATTGCAATTATGAACAAAAGCACCCCATCCTATTGGATGGCAAACATCACTTTACACGGCTCTTGATGGAAGGCGAACACCTACGTCTACTGCATGCTGGCCCTCAGTTGCTTCTTAGCTCCATACGCGCCGAGTTCTGGCCAGTAGGCGGACGGACTTTAGCTCGCAGCGTCGTTCATAAATGCATCACATGCGTACGACTGCGAGGTGAAGCTATGAAGCCACTGATGGGCAATCTACCTGCGGATAGGGTCACTTCATTTTACCCCTTCCAGGTGTGCGGTCTTGATTTTGCGGGACCCTTCATGATTTCCAGTAAAAAGGGAAAAGGTAATCGCATAACAAAATGCTATTTAAACATTTTTGTCTGCTTTGCGACCAAGGCCGTACACCTGGAAGCAGTCAGCGATCTTAGCACTAACGCCTTCATCTTAAGCTTACGTCGGTTTGTGGCTCGAAGGTCTAGACCGCATACAATTTATTGCGACAATGGCACTAACTTTGTAGGGGCGAATAACGAATTAGGTAGAATGCTAAGGTCCGCTCAAAATTCAGTTTATGAGTTTGGCAATGAAGAAAACATTAAATTCATTTTCTCCCCCCCCTACTCACCTACTTTCGGTGGGATTTGGGAAGCAGCTGTCAAATCAGCCAAATTCCACTTAAAGCGAATTATGGGTAATGCTAGTCTGACGTTTGAGGAGTTGAGCACGTTATTTTCCCAAATTGAGTCTATCCTGAATAGTAGACCCCTTACTCCTTTCTCGTCAGACCCTACTGATCTTTCCCCTCTGACTCCAGGGCACTTTCTGGTGGGACGGCCCATGACTTCACTGCCGTCAACCCCCGTTTGTCTTAAAAACCCTGATAGGTACCAGCGTATCGAGCAGCTGCGCCAGCATTTCTGGCAAAGATGGCGGAACGAGTACTTGGCCGAGCTGCAGCAACGTACCAAATGGCGCCAGAGGCAGAAGGAGCTCAAGGTTGGAGACCTGGTGGTGTTCAAGGAGGAGAACACCACACCACTTAAATGGAGGCTTGGGAGAGTCCTGACACTCTATCCAGGCGCTGACGGAGTCTGCAGGGTCGCAGACTTCACCACACAGAAGGGCGTCGTTAGAAGAGCACTCAACCGAGTGTGCCCTCTACCCTGCATGAAGGATCTTGAAAGCAGCAGCTTTCAAGGGGGGCAGGTTGTTAACGCGCCATCAGCGGTCAAACCAGTCCCGGAGAAGTGAGGCCTGCGGGGGCATGACGTCACCGGCGCGGGGAGCACCAACCGACACATACGACACACACGACTCTCGGCTAGCGCCTCATACGTACCTACTGTTGTACCTAAATAATTGTAATTTAAGTAATTAAAATAAGTATCTTGAAGCAGGAGTTTTCTTGGAGAGTAAACACCTCAGCTGAGCTGTACATGATTACCAGCTCCGACAAATATTTTTACTAGCTCCATCTAGCCGAGCGTACCCCAAAGGTGTAACGCCATCTTGGCCACCGTACCTTTTTCTGTATGGTACTGAGGTACGTTTTTTTCTTAGATGTTATCCTCATGTCTTTGGTTTCTTACAGTAAACTGTCCCGTCACTCTTCTATGCATAAAATTTAAAATCCTTGAAACTAGCCTACCTTTACCACCGTTTAAAAGGTTCGAATCGGGTAGGCACGGCACGGTGTGAGTGTCACACCAACCCCGGAGACCGAGTGATTGAACTTGGTTCATTTCGACGGCAAATATTACTTTAAATTGCGATTGGAAATATCCTATACTCCTTTAGGTCTACATTGGAATTGCAGCAAATAGCTTGTGACATATTTGTCGGAAAAGGATACCAGCCAGATTGAGCAATGACAGCAGGCCTCCGTGGCACAGTTGGAAGCGCGATGGCCCCGGCAAGGTTCGAGTCTTGTCGATGGTGTGAATTTTTCCTTTTTTCCTTTAATTTAAAAATATGCCATGACCAGGTGGACTGAAATGTTGCTAATATGGTGGCCTCTTTTAGATTTAAGAAGCGCCTGAAATCCGTTGGTTCGTTGGGTGGATGGTATTCAGAAAATTGCGGAGCAGCTCTGAATGAGACTAGCCCAGGGCTATCCCGGTCCTAGTAACCCTTAGTGGCATACACAAAGGGCCAATGCTAAGCAGTGAGTAGGTAATTAAAGGCTAATATAATTTTAACTATAAAACTCCCGTGAGACTCAAACATATTAAAAATATTTTAAGCGGGTTACTCACGTGTTAAGTCGATATAACGTTCGACATGTTTCAATCCATTTCCGAGGATCTTTCTCAAGAGTAGCGACCCCGCCTTTACATGTCGAGAGCGCGACGCATACTGCGGGCGCTTGCTCTGTGTGAGGTCCTCGGAAATGGATCGAAACATGTCGAACGTTATATCAACTTAACACGTGAGTAACCCGCTTAAAATATTTTGAAATATATTATGGCTAATATGATGATGAGAGGCGCTTATCGGCAACGGCTGAACACTTCAAGACAAACTTTTGTTATTTTTTTCTTTCATATCTTTGTAACGTAACTGCTTGACATTGTAATAACGTAACTGTGTAACGTATCTGCTTGACATTCTAATAATCTAAATTGTATTTGGTTTGGACATACAACTAAAAATAGAAATTTCTCCAATCGTAGCAAAGATGAAGAAGGGTTAGATTTATTGGAAAAAGTAAATTTGCATAATTCCCGTGAACAGTCGAAGGCAAACTTGTTTGCCTCGGATTTCCACTAGAATAGCGACCCTTCGAGGGATCGACAAATATTGGAAGGATTTGCTGGAGTGTTAGGTAAATTAGATTTTACTATGTATCGACGTCGAATCACGTACGTAAGGTAGGTAAATCCATTTATAAGGAATAGTAAGTCTTGAAAGATATTTGCAATATTAAACAGCGCCATCTATAAATGGTCTAACAAATTTGGCACTAGAAAAGGCGAGGAATTCAAATTTTCGAAGGGACGATTATTTGCACCTTCATTTCTTAAATTTTCTGTTTCTAGGTCTCACTAGCGGCTTGACATCCTATAATTGGTTAACGCCTCGGCCACAAAATGCACATGGGATGGGAAGTTTTAGTTTTAGCCCGTGGTTGTTTTATGCGAATGACGCAGCGTTAAAAGGATGCGATCACTGAATGTACAGTGAGGTGCAAAATTACATGGAGAAATTATGAATGAATTCAATTCGCCATGCACGCTTGCAGCTGGTAGTACAAATGAAAATTGACGCAGATTGTCTGTTTCTCTGTATTCGTCAATCGCTGCGTTGACTGCAAGTATAAAATAATCAGTGCCCCTTTTAAGGTTTTCATTTCCATACTTACAATATTTAAGACATCGATGATCATTATATCACGGATCCACGTCAGAGTCGATGTGTGGCTCTCGGAAAATAATATTTTCGACGGACTAAAAACCATAATTATCAACTCACAGACACAAACATTTATGTATGTCATTAGTTAGTCACTTTTATACGTTAAGCGCAACACATTATTCCCATCAAGGTGTAATAAATTGAGTAGCCTTTAATTCACTATATCAGTAACATCATCAACACAAAAGACAAATCAGAATCCAGCGTATACCCTTTTGTGCGAGTACCCAAGTGGCTTGGACAAACAACATGTACTTATCTAAACACATTCGCCACACAATAACCCAGTGACGTAGATTACCAACCGTAAGATTGAGCATCACAACGACACGAAAGAGATCACTTAAAGATGAGAGCGTAGGTGAAGCGTTAGCAGAGCGCAATGATAGCGGTCCGCCGGACGAACGCTGGCGTTGCGCCCAGCGGACGTCGGCGGGAACTAACGAGCGCGGAATGCGATGCACGCGCTCCGCTCCGCTAACGCTACGCTTTATGTGTGGTGGAGGCTTTATACTTAGTTACTTACTTTGTTGGCGCGATGACTTAACCCAAAGTGAGTCGTGGCGTCCAACACACACACGCCGCTTTACAGAATCCAGAGCGACATCACGCCAGCCCTCGCTGACGCCGAGTTCACGGAGATCTGCCTCCAGTCTGGATCGCAGATGCCATATGTTTTCATCTACCTACCTAACCTGTTCTCATTTTCCGGCAAAATAGAAGGTTTGCTGCCCACAGCTGATAATTATCACAATCATGAAATAATTCAGGAGTCTTATTCAAAACTTACATGCATTGGCAGTATAATTACAAGGGACTGGACTCATTTGTCAATTACTGGACGGATGCAGCTTTTAAATCAGGAGAATTGGAAGTCTAAGGCGGAGGCCTTTTGCGCATCAGTGGGACACCATATACATACTTAGGCTAATGAAGAAATGTGTGGTTATTTTACACAGCACTGCGGTGCTACGCGTTTATCTCCCGTTCGCCTGGCGTACCAGCCGCACACAAAATTACTGGCATGCAAGTATGTAATGTACTTCGTACCGTGGTTGACATGCCAGTTGTGGAAGCTATGGACATGTGTATCACAGGACTGAGATTGCGTCGAGCCCTTCATAATTTTTACAGCATCTAATGGTAAGCCATCCTCTGTCCGTATAGACAAATAATGTCAATAAAGTTGTGGATACCCGCGTCACCTTTACAAATTGACACACACTGTCAGTGAGGGATATCATAGGCAGTTAACGTTGACGAGGGTCCGGCCAAGGTTAGGAAAGGTTGTTGTTTTATATGGTTTATGTATAATTACATAACAGGTTGGATTATTTGGTGATGGGATTAATTCATTTGAAATGTGATTATTTCGTTGGAGTAGGTAGTAGGTATTTCTATAATAATTTGAAGACTCAAGCCATCAACAATACTCTTCGACCTTCTATTACAAGCATGAAGTTAGTTCTCTTTAAGAACACGTTGGTGGCAAATATATACGTCTCGTATCATGATTTGGACTCAAAGAATATGCAACAAAAAAAAATGTTTTGGTTGAGTTCACAAACAATACAAACATCTTTACAAGCCAACATGCCAAAGATAAGTTTACACGTCTCTATGACAAATGACAATAAGGTCGTGCATACATATATTTGGAATGTTGGTTTGTAAAGGTGTTTGTCAACTCGACTGTACCTACGTAATATGCCACTCTATGATGTCATACATCTGTAATTCTGTGTAACGCCGTGTCTTGCGTGGGCGATGGTCGCGCGACCGTCGCCGTCGCGTCTCATCGCATCGTCTACTTCCATATCGATAAGGTTTGATTTCGTATGCGTCGCATCGGCGTCGCGCGACCATCGCGCGACCGTCGCCCACGCAAGCCACGGCGTTAAGGGAAGGTGGGGGAAGATTGAAGGGTTTTTCTTGTAGGTTAAGATAGATAGCCGCCAGTAGGACTTCACGATACGGAACATATATCATAGGGTGGAGCGAAAAAACACTTTTCTGGAATTAGCAAACCTAAAGCCGGGGTTACATTAGAGCCACGCCGCGTGTCGCAACGCGTGGGATTGTATTCGGTTATACGGCCGCTCGGCGACACGCGGGTGTTCTAATGTAACCACGTTCATACAAAATGTATGTAACCGATTGCGTTGCGACACGCGGCGTGGCCCTAAATGTAACTCCGGCTTAATAGTTATCAATCAGTGACCCTTAGTCTATGAAACCTTTATGCAAAATTTTCAGCTTTTTAAATCAACATCTTCCGCCTTCTTTTATCTGAAAGTTGAATTTTCAGGTTTGTATGAGATTTTCAATAATTAAAAAATTAAAAACACGACTGCGGTTTTAAAGCGAACTGAAAAGATGAAAATAATCTTTAGATATGCTGGTCAGTTAACTTGATTAATATAAATTAGAATAATGAGTGTTTAGTCAGGTACATAAATAGCTAAAGCAAAAGTTAATGCTCATGGAGGATATCGTGACCGTACCTAGATATTTTATTTCGATTGCAGTCGGGGGACAATGGACAAAAACCTGACAAGAAGGTCCCCGACTGCAATCGAAATAAAATATCTAGGTACGGTCACGATATCCTCCATGAGCATTAACTTTTGCTTTAGCTATTTATGTACCTGACTAAACACTCATTATTCTAATTTATATTAATCAAGTTAACTGACCAGCATATCTAAAGATTATTTTCATCTTTTCAGTTCGCTTTAAAACCGCAGTCGTGTTTTTAATTTTTTAATTATTTATTTTATTTCTTACATTTTAGTGACTACACAAATGAACCATAATTATTTTATTTAGGTCATGGTGTTGGCCACTGTTGGCTCTTGATATTGCATGAAAGGTGTAGGTAACTTTATTTAACGGCATTCGCTTTTAGACGCTTGTACTTTTGTTCTGTGCTTTAAGCACTGACAACATACCTATTGCATAGCCATAACTCGGCTACGGAGGACAGAGAGAATGGCACACCGTAACAACAACACTCTTTCTCTGCATCCGCACACAAACAGATCCTTCACTTGCCCGCAAAACTACAAATACTTACGCTTTATTTAACTAATACTAATGAGTTACCACATAAAACTCAGCAGAATAGTAGTGACGCAGCCCTGGCCCGGCGTTGGACCGAGTGCATGGCTTCACTCGACTCTAACTATGAGGGCCTTCAACCACGTGCGTCGGGCTTCGCCCGACTCTATGTATGAGGGCGGCTTGGGCCTCCGGCCTTCAACCGAGTGCGTCGGGCTTCGTCCGACTCTACGTATGAGCCTTGGACGCCCGGCCTTCAACCGAGTGCGTCGGGCTTCGTCCGACTCTACGTATGAGCCTTGGGCGCCCGGCCTTCAACCGAGTGCGTCGGGCTTCGTCCGACTCTACTTATGAGCCTTGGGCGCCCGGCCTTCAACCGAGTGCGTCAGGCTTCGTCCGACTCTACGTATGAGCCTTGGGCGCCCGTCCTTCAACCGAATGCGTCGGGCTTCGTCCGACTCTATATATGAGGGCGCCTTGGGCGCCCGGCCTTCAACCGAGTGCGTCGGGCTTCGCCCGACTCTATATATGAGGGCTCCTTGGGCGCCCGGCCTTCAACCGCGTGCGTCGGGCTTCGCCCGACTCTATATATATGAGGGCGCCTTGGGCGCCCGGCCTTCAACTGCGTGCGTCGGGCTTCGCCTGACTCTATGTATGAGGGTGCCTTCGGCGTCCGGCCATGGACCGCTTGCCTCAGGCGTCGCCTGATTCTAAGTATGAGGGCGCCGTCGGCGCCCGGTCTTGGACCGCGTGCGTCGGGCTTCGCACGACCACACCTCGGACGCTGGCGATCAAATATATAAATAAAAGAGGCGCGTTCCTAGCACACAGTCTAAACTCGTGTAGGTGAACGCGTACTATGCTCGTATGAGTGAAATATGACAGGTCGACTGTTCGCGTTTTTGACGGGCGGTAACTGTGAGGTAGCCGAGAGGGGGTGGGCGGCGCTTTCAGCGGGGAGCGGGAGTGGCCATACTGTACGATAGTACTCTTTATCACGCATCTTTATGTGGCACGACTCTATGTATGAGGGCGCCTTCCGGCCTTCGGCCGCATGAAATTGGTCAATATGCTATCTCAGGCTCGGAATAAATGGCTTTGAATAGGTATAGAACTCTCAGATATTTAGTAACTTTTTAGAAAAGTTAAAGGTAGGTAGTAACTTCTTGAATCCATACAACAAATTATACGCGAGTCCCAGAAAACTACCAGTACCTAATGCCAAATGATCTACAACTACAGATGAATATTATACTATGCGTAATGAGATTCTTCTAATTGTTATTCGGCCAGAGAAGCGGTCGGCGCACCGCTGTTGGTCTACCGAAAACGATTGTATTTTTTCTCGGAAAATCAGTCGGGCACCAGCTTTGATCTGTAAGTCGACGCAGATTTCTTTTGGTATCTTTATGATCGTATTGCCTAATAAACAGACGTAGATGTACCTATCTAGATTAAGTTTTAACGTTTTCAACCCTATTCGCGCGATTCATAGTCTATTAACTATTAGGTCCCCGAATAACACCTATTGTTATTCCGGATTCTATTATCCTCTATCTAAAGTCTTCATTTCAATGTCTCATTCAATAATATTTGTTTTTATTATTAGATTTGTTTAAGTTACATATTTTGAAAACTCTTAATCTCTCAAAACAAGACATAAACGCATATAATGTGTATATATTATTAATCGCCTTTAAAAGCTCTTCATTTTGATACCCCACTCGATAGATTTGCAAAAAATGTTTTTCTAAAGTTTGCGCATTATGACGTAATACGCCCGCCATGTTGAATTTTAAGTGACGTCACATATCCTATGTTCATTGGGGTGACATAAGGATTCCAATGATACATCATTTATTTAAATCGGTTAAGGCATTCAGAAGTTATGGTGGAACAAAGAAACTCACATACATACATACTTACATACTTACAAACATGAACGCTGAAAAAACAATACACTCTTTTTTTGGGGCAGTCGTGTAATAAAAAAAAAACAATACACTCTTTTTTTGGGGCAGTCGTGTAAAAATTAAAACCCAATGCGGAGGCTGAAAATTCGGAGGCGGAAAAAGCTGAAAATTCGTACAAAGGTTTCATAGACTAAGGCCGTTTTCACATTATCCGATCCGATATCGGATGTCGGAAGGATTTCAATAGAAAAAATCCAAGATGGCGCCTGTAATGTATGGGATATCGGTCCGACATCCGATATCGGATCGGATAATGTGAAAACGCACTAAGGGTCATTGATTGATAACTATTGGTTTTCTAATTCCAGAAAAGTGTTTTTTCGCTCCACCCTAAATTATATCATTATACCCATAAGAAAAAATCTTCAATCTTCGCCCACATTACCTTACCATATAATTGGAGGTACGTAGGTACCTATCTTGATTTATACGTTTTTAGTGAGGATCTGAAAGTCCTTTTAGTCTTTGGCAGTTCAATCGTCAGTATAGATTCAAAACGTTTCAGCTAAATCGAATCGAACTGGGTCTTCAGTGCAATCCACTTTGCGAGACGGATTTAATGACTCGAAATAATCTCTTTTATATTTAATAAGAATTTTGATTACTTAGCCTTATATTGACCGGGATATAAACATTATAAACCATCATAAAATTCATAAATCGACACGAGTTACGAGTTTCCTTTTTACATGTGTATCGTACGACGTTTTTAGGGTTCCGTAGTCAACTAGGAACCCTTATAGTTTCGCCATGTCTGTCTGTCTGTCCGTCCGTCCGTCCGTCCGTCCGTCCGTCCGTCCGTCCGTCCGTCCGTCCGTCCGTCCGTCCGTCCGTCCGTCCGTCCGTCCGTCCGTCCGTCCGTCCGTCCCTCCGTCCGTCCGTCCGTCCGTCCGTCCGTCCGTCCGTCCATCCGTCCGCGGATAATCTCAGTAACCGTTGGCACTAGAAAGCTGAAATTTGGTACCAATATGTATATCAATCACGCCAACAAAGTGCATAAATAAAAAATGGAAAAAAATGTTTTATTAGGGTGCCCCCCCTACATGTAAAGTGGGGGCTGATATTTTTTTTCATTCAAACCCCAACGTGTGATATATTGTTGGATAGGTATATAAAAATGAATAAGGGATTTTTAAGATCGTTTTTTGATAATATTAATATTTTCGGAAATAATCGCTCCTAAAGGAAAAAAAAGTGCGTCCCCCCCCCTCTAACTTTTGAACCATATGTTTAAAAAATATGAAAAAAATCACAAAAGTAGAACTTTATAAAGACTTTCTAGGAAAATTATTTTGAACTTGATAGGTTCAGTAGTTTTTGAGAAAAATACGGAAAACTACGGAATCCTACACCGAGCGTGGCCCGACACGCTCTTGGCCGGTTTTTTTAGTACCATCTGTACTAAAAAAACCGACCTCTGAAGTTTCGACCTGATAAGAAATGAACCACTTTGCGCACTAGTGCGGGCAAAAAGCACGATCTGTGCTGAAAAAATGTACTACGTATTTTATTTCATTCACATGGGAGCAAAGTAAATTAGGTGCAAATTGGTTTCTTTCAAGGCCTACTAGGCCAGACCGCTCGTTAGAGAAATGGACTGTCATTCTATGAAATTCTTCGTACTTTGCTTTTTTTGCTTACGAAGCTTAACCTAGAAACGGTCTTTCATTTATTTGTAACAAACCGCCTACCCTCCACCATCGTGGTTATTATTTAGTTACCGAGTCATTACTTAATGAGGGGTGAGTTAGTAACCAGGTGAAACTAGTCCGGGTTGCTACCTGACTACCAGAGGCTATAAAAGGTGGTGATCCAGCTCGAAGCGAGGACTTCTTGGTTAACTTTGGTCGAGTGAGCTTGTGTTTACTCTGTGTTGGATAAATTAAATAAATCCTGTAATTTCTGATATAATAAATCTTGTGATTGTGACATATAGTTTAAATCATCAAGAAAACCCTCCGGATATTCCTATAGCTGAAGCATAGGCGTTTCATCTTCAGAAGTGCGACGCACACGTCCACACAAAGAAAGGTACGTCCTTTTTTTTTTCTCTTTTATTTCGTTTTGCCCTATTTTATTTTTTTTATGTATTAAATAGCATGAGCATCTAAATTTAAAAAAAAAAGACCATTCAATTTTATCACAGAAACAAACTGTACATTCCGTAACGGAGCAAGTCCGGAGGTTTGTATGGTTAATCAAACATGTTTACCAGGGCACTCCCTGAGTTAAACATGTTTGACGTTTCGATTGCAATTAATTCTCCGCTTTAAAATAGTAATGTCTAGGGTGAGTTCAGATTCTCTTTTGTTGTTTTTGTAAAGAAACAAACTATATATCCCGTAACGGAGTAAGTCCGGAGGTTTATATGGTTAATCAAACATGTTTACCAGGGCACTCCCTGAGTTAAACATGTTTGACGTTTCAACTATAATTATTTACAAAAAAAGAGCACTATGATTAATCCTCCACTTCAAAACAATAATACCTAATGTATGAGTTTCAGGGATGGATTCCGACAGTGAAGCCGATGGTGATCGTCGAAGTCGAAGCCATGCTAGAAGCGCGATATTGATGCCTCGCAGGGAGCGACGACTGAAAACTCCAGACAGAAATACCGCTAGACCTAGCCGTTTGGATCAAGAGGTGCGCAGCCGCCAGAGACGCTCACGCACTCGGAGCCGCAGCTCGCTTCGGAGATTGCACGAACGGGAAGAAGAACTTGAGTCGCAGCGACAGAGAGTTGCAGTTTTACTTAGCCAGCTGGAAAATGAAAGCGCGAAACGACGCGAGTACGAACGACGCGAGAACAGACGACGTGAAAGCCAGCGACGTGAGTCACCAACGACGAGGCTTGACACACCCCAAGAGCGATTAAGGTATGACTCGGCATCAACTTTTTTCGATGAACTAGTTAAAATGATGAAAAATAGGCCCAGTGAACGTGAAAGTTTTGCCACCATTAATAACGTTATCCCTGAGTTCGATCCCCTATCTAAAGAGCAAACTGTTAGTGTATGGGTAGACAAGGTAGACGAATGCGCTGAAATTTATGGTTGGACCGATAGGCAAATAGTACACTACGCGTTACCTAAACTAGTAGGGCAGGCAAAACTCTGGTATCAGGGTTTGCCATCTCTTAAGCGTACATGGGTAGAATGGAAAACATTGTTGAAGGAATCCTTCCCGTCGAATGAAAATTATGCAGAGCTTTTAAGTGAAATGCTAAGTAAACGAGCTCGTTTTGGGGACTCGTTAGAAATGTATTATTACGCTAAAATAAATTTACTAAATCGCTGCAAAATTTTCGGCAAGAATGCTGTCGATTGCATTGTTCACGGGGTAGACGACAGGAATGTTAGGGTCGGTGCACAAGCTGCCAAATTTGAAAAAACGGAAAATGTGTTAGAATTCTTTAGAAACCTGCGTTACAATAATGAAAAAAGGGACAAACGCAATCCGGCAGTCAGTCAAAGTGTAAATACAAAAAGTAATGATCAAGCGAGTTCATCAAAACCTTCTCAAAATACATCCCAACATTCCCATCTAACTTGTTTCAACTGTAAACAAAAAGGGCACCCCAGCTTTAAATGTCCTAAACCACTAATAAAATGTTCATATTGTAACCTGATGGGTCATATTGAGACCGACTGTCGAAAGAAAAAGGATTCTTCTTCTGATAAGAATGATAAATCTGTACTAAAGGTTTTGATGGACTCAAACGACAATCTTGGGTTAGGGTTAACGAATAGCATTGATAAAAATATCCGCGAAATTGTAAAAACTGTTAACACCAGTGAAAAGTACAAGCTACCAATACGAGTAAATAATAATTTTATATTGAGTTATTTAGACCTCGGTAGCGAAGCGACACTAATTCGAAGATCCGACGCTGAAAAAATAAACTTGAAATGGTCCACTGTAAACAGTCCATACTTACGCGGGTTGGGTAACGTGCCCTATCTGCCAATAGGTGTCACGTACATTACTATCGGAGCACAAGAAGTAATAGAGACTGAGGTAGAGACCTTCGTAGTAGATGACCACCTTATAAATTGCCCAGTTCTATTGGGACATTCCTTCAGTGAAAGATCTAATTTGCGCATTACAAAAACCGCGACAGAAGTATTAATTGAATCTATTCAAAAAGAAGATGTTGTGAAGGTCCCTCTAATTACTTCTTGTGATTCGATAATACCAATAGGCACATTTACATCAATTCCTGTCAAGTCTCCAGCATTAGAAAGTGGCAAGATCTATATACCTGGTACAGTTCGAGGCCTCCCAAAATGCGAGTATTACTTACTGCCAGGAGAATATGAGTTAAATCAGGGTATGTGTCACGTATTAGTACACGGCTTGGGTGAAAAACCTGTTACTCTACAGAAAGACTCACTAATCACTCGAGCCAGACATCTTTCCTCAGAAGTAAAAGTAAATTTAACGGCAAAAGATGATTCGAATCCAACATTCACGATTAATTGTGAAAAGAACCTTTCTGTAGAGGAACGGAAAGATCTAGAAAATCTACTTGATAAATATAAAACGTGTTTCTCGTGGGGTATGCATGACTTGGGTTACACTACGGAAACTGAAATGGTTATACAATTAAAAGATAGCGAACCTGTTGTGTATAGGCCTTACAGGCTGTCATTTCATGAGCGAGAGCTAGTTAAGGGAATGGTTCAAGAAATGTTAGACAACAAAATAGTGCGTGAATCATCTTCGCCATATGCCAGTCCCATTGTATTAGTACAGAAAAAGTCTGGCGACAAACGCTTGTTGTGCGTCGACTATCGCGCCCTAAATAGCAAAACCAAAAGGGATCATTACCCTTTGCCAAGAATAGACGACCTCCTTGATCAATTATCAGGCCAATCTATTTTCACAACCCTCGACTTAGCATCTGGATATCACCAAATACCGATAGCTGAAGAATCTAGGGAAAAGACTGCTTTCGTTACCCCCGACGGCCAATACGAGTATAATCGTATGCCGTTTGGATTAGCGAATGCACCCGCGGTCTTCCAACGACTCATACACAAGGTCCTTAGCAATGCTCAGATTAAACATTCTATTGTATATATGGATGATATACTTATTCCTTCGAAAACTATAGCCGAGGGTATGAGTCGTTTGGAGGAGGTTCTAATCGCATTAGGTAAAGCCGGTCTCACATTAAAACTAGAAAAATGTAATTTCTTTAAAGAAACCATAGACTTTTTGGGTTTTGAAATTAGCAACGGTGAAATTAGACCAGGTTCTCAAAAAACACTAGCTGTTGCAGGTTTTAAAACCCCAACTAATCAACATGAGGTGAGACGATTTCTTGGACTCGCCAGTTTCTTCAGACGATTCGTCAAGGACTTCGCTACTAAGGCGAAGCCATTGACGAATCTTCTCAAGAAACAAGCTACTTGGAGGTGGTCTGATGATGAAGCAAAAGCATTCGAAACCCTAAAGAGCAATCTTATTCAGCGCCCGGTGTTGGCATTATATGATCACACTGCAGAAACGCAGCTTCATACTGATGCCAGCAAGATGGGTCTAGCTGGAATTTTATTGCAGCGGAAGGGCTCAATGCCGTTTAGACCCGTGGCTTATTTCAGTCGTCAGACCACCGCTGATGAGCAAAAATATCACTCGTTTGAATTGGAGACTCTAGCAGTGATCAATTCCCTAAACAAATTTAGAGTTTATCTCTTGGGCATAAAATTTACTATAATAACGGATTGTCATGCTTTGCGATCAACTTTTACGAAAAGAGATCTCGTACCGCGTATAGCTAGGTGGTGGATTCAGTTTTTGGAGTACGATTGCACTATTGAATACCGCGCTGGGGCAAAAATGTCTCATGTGGATTGTCTAAGTAGGGACCCGATTGCAGAAACTTATACTGAGGCTCATATCCTTGATGTCCTCCCCGTCAATACCGAAGATTGGATTACCACAGTCCAACTAGGTGACCCAGATATTAGACGAATTAAAGATGTTCTCGAGGATCCTGAAACCGCTAGAGTTGCTTCAATTTATAAAGAATACAAAATTAAAAACGGGAAAGTGTTCAGAATCCTCGATGACAAGACCGAACGCTGGGTAGTCCCTAGAGGGGTACGCTGGCAATTACTAAAATCAAATCACGATGACGTGGGTCATTTTGGTTTTGATAAGACCCTTGAAAGGATTCGGTCATTTTTTTGGTTCCCTAAAATGCGTAGATTCGTTAAAAAATACGTTTCATCGTGTTTAGCTTGTGCTCATCACAAACTACCGTCAGGGGCAAAAGAAGGCCTTTTGCACCCAATCCCTAAAGTAGAAATACCCTTTCATACAATTCACGCTGATCATTTAGGACCATTTGTGCGAAGTAAAAAGAAAAACTCGTATATTTTAGTGATCATTGATTCATTTACAAAATATGTGAATCTGACACCAGTGCGTTCAACCAAAACAAAAGCCAGTATTAAAGTGTTTGAAACATTTTTTAATTTATTTGGCGTTCCAACCCGTCTCATTACTGATCGGGGAACGAGCTTTACGAGTAGGAAATTCCAAAAATTTATTAAATCGAAGGGGATAAAACATGTGTTAAACTCAGTCTCAACACCTCGCGCAAATGGTCAGGTTGAAAGATATAACAGAACCATTTTATCGGCACTGGGAGCCATGGTGCACGATAAAAATCCTGAGTCATGGGACGAGTGTGTACATGATGTACAGCTTGGCATAAATACAACGGTGCACGAAGTCACTAAAATGACCCCAACTGAGCTTCTTTTTGGGAGGAGGACGACAGGCCCGTCACAAGGTACATTAAATCAAATTTCAGATGAGTTAGGAAGTGGGGTGATTAACAGGTCATTAAGTGATGCTAGGGATGAAGCTAGCAAGGCCATTAGGAAACACCAAGAGATTAACAAAAAGAGGTTTGATCATTCAAGGAAGCCAGCCACCGCATATAAAGAAGGTGACCTTGTAAGGATAATTAGGGCAATACCTTCTGGGTCAGGTCAATCCAAAAAGCTAGAGCCTAAATGTCAAGGTCCCTATAAGATTAAAAAGGTACTAACTCATGACCGCTTTATTGTAGAGGACACGCCTCTTACTAGAAAAGGTAGACGATATGAAGGAGTGGTAGCAGTAGATAAAATATTTCCATGGCTAAGTTACGGCGCGAGCTTTTCTTCTAGCGGTGAAAGCGATTAGGAATATAATTACACTGATGATTGGTCCAAAAACTTCACGTTCGCTGCATGGTTTTCATTAAGTTCTTTGTGTAATTGTTAATTTGTTGATGCCCCGTCATACACTAATAGTGACTAAATATAATAATCATGACGTCATTTGAGATGACAAAGTGAACAGCGGTCATTAGAGATGAACCGAAAAAAAAAGTGATGCAAGCGATTTCATTAGTTAATAATTAATTAATAATAAGTGAATTCATTTATTTAGTGAGTGATCTAATTTAAAGTTTCAGGATACTTATTTTTTGTAATATATATTAAATATGAATGTCCTTTTCTCAAGGTTAAGTAAAAAAAAAAATCTGTATAGTCTTTTAGCTCCCCAATGCCTATCAGTATGTGTATCCCGAATAATATGATAGATGTTTATACTTAAGCTTGCCTTATATGTATTAAACGAGGGGACTCGTTTCGAGCAGGATGACCGACTGTAACAAACCGCCTACCCTCCACCATCGTGGTTATTATTTAGTTACCGAGTCATTACTTAATGAGGGGTGAGTTAGTAACCAGGTGAAACTAGTCCGGGTTGCTACCTGACTACCAGAGGCTATAAAAGGTGGTGATCCAGCTCGAAGCGAGGACTTCTTGGTTAACTTTGGTCGAGTGAGCTTGTGTTTACTCTGTGTTGGATAAATTAAATAAATCCTGTAATTTCTGATATAATAAATCTTGTGATTGTGACATATAGTTTAAATCATCAAGAAAACCCTCCGGATATTCCTATAGCTGAAGCATAGGCGTTTCAACATGAAAGCTCTTTACATAGAACGTAATTTTGGATACCAGGTGCCGTAGCCGAATGGCATTTCTGCGACGCGAAACGAAAACGAAGCGCCGCAAAAGGTAGTCTGGCTCTGTCGCGCCAATACGCAAGAGCGATAGGGATAGATATCTACGAGCGTTTCGTTTCGTGAGCGTTTGTGCCATTCAACTACGTACCCAGGCCTGCTAGCCGAATGGCATTTCTGCGACGCCAGACGCCTATCGAAAGGCCGCTGGGTCTGTCGCGCCAATACGCAAGAGCGATAGAGATTGCGTTTCGTTGGCGTGTCGCGTCGCAGAAATGACATTCAGCTCCGGGGCCTATAATGTAACATCTGTACACTTGTAAACCACTCACCTTGCATTACTTTACAACTTTATTTATGCGGGTGACAATAATCGGAACTAATTGTACTGTACTAATTACGCGATTCTGCGACACCGCCACCCGTAAAGATTAATTTGTAATTTGTCGTCCTAACTCAGCGGTTCGTACCTACCTACATACACTTCGCTCATTATCACTGCTGCGATGTGGAGTGTCGGTGTTGAGTCTCTGAATTCTTTGCCCCATCTTTGGTTCAGTGATGTCAAAAATAAGAAGAAAAACATTAATGCTCTAAGAAAAAGTAACCATATTAAAAGTTTACGATGAAAAATCACAATTTTTTCTCGTTTAATACGATTTCCCGTATAATACGCTTTTTTGGCTGGGTCCCCTCAGAATCGTTTTAAGCGGGTTCTACTGTATATCTAAAGTACGACCGGTCTGGCGTACGCGTACGCGCATGGTTAAGACTCTGACGACCCCAACGTTTGCAGGCTCTGCAGCTTTTACCGGTGCAATTAAGCAGAAAAACACAACTTGTTTTTAAGAAACAATGAAGATCTTTACGTGTTGGTTGTGGCTTCGTGCCTGCGAAATATAAAGTAAGAAAATATTCTCTATTTCGTTTTACATCTATTTAAACTTGCAATGAAAATTTCCAAGAAAGTCACAACAGACGAGAATATTATTCCGTGCTGTGAAAAATATGGAACATCATCATCATCCTCCTTGCGTTATCTCGGCATTTGCCACGGCTCATGGGAGCCTGGGGTCCGCTTTGACAACTAATCCCAAGATTTCGCGTAGGCACTAGTTTTTACGAAAGCGACTGCCATCTGACCTTCCAACCCGAAGGGTAAACTAGACCTTATTGGAATTAGTCCGGTTTCCTCACGATGTTTTCCTTCACCGAAAAGCGACTGGCAAATATCAAATGACATTTCGCACATAAATTCCGAAAATCTCATTGGTGCGAGCCGGGGTTCGAACCCGCGACCTCCCGAACGAAAGTCGCACGTACTTACCGATAGGCTATATGGAACATATTCACACATTTTTTGTATACATACCCCCTTATTCATAAACGTACTCTAAAGTTATCAGGCCGATAAAGTTCGTTTGTCCTTTTCTATCACACTAATACGTCGGAAAGGGACAAACGAACTTTATCGGCTTGATAACTTTAGTGAACGTTTATGAATAAAGGGGGATAGTCTTTATATCTGAAACTCGGCTTCATTAAAGTTAATGATCTCCGGATCTCCGCATATTTGACAACCCTAGCTACAGCCAAAGTTTCAAGTGACACGGGCGGTTTTGTCTCTCTACTAATGAGCGAGAATGCCTTTGTCCAAAAATATCGGCGAATGCACAGATTACAGTGTAAATGGTCCTTTACTTTTAGGTTTTGCACTTTTTGGTCAGGGGTTAACAAATTGACATTGGTACGATCGAATCGGATTGCTGATGAAGATGTACTGTGATCGCTTTTTGTACGATTTTTATTTAAAACCGGATCCTTATTATTAATTTGTTTTTTGTTTAATTTAATTTGTTATGGCTATGTATTGTCAATTTGAAAAGTGTAGGTAGTTACTTAATGATTCGAGAAATTTTACTTTTTAAAACCCACCCAAAAAAGTCAGATTAGAATCACTACATAACTACAGTTAGAATAAATACGTCCTTTGCACTTAACTGATGAAAAATATGTTGTTCGTATAATGTATATCAAATACGACACGATAGACGAAACTCAATATTTTCCTTATATCTTATTGTTTATCTATCCACTCTCTCTTTATTATTTTTTGTTGGCATACAAGAAAACTTGAGAAAAAATGTTTCTCGCATTTTTGAAACTTGATCCCTACGTTTGTAAGTAGGTATATCATTAATAAAAGAGGCTTGTATACTAATGCACTTATTGCGATTACTGTAGGTGTTAAGAAAAAGGCGCAAAACGAGTATTTGGTCAAATAAATATATGACCTTAAGTTTTCTGACAATATTTCAATGTAATTTAATAGGTTTTTGAGATAATAAGTAAATAATGAAAACATTTAACGGTATTTTATCTAGTGGCTGGGTTCCAGCCAGACCGCGTAGCCAATAGGCCAATTTATTCGCGCTCTGAGGCGTGCTCTGAAAGATGTCACGCGTCTCGCCCACGCGAATACGGTTACGAGCAAGCACAAGCGAAATGCACGATATACGAATTACTTACATCCTACTTACGAATGGCAACTTATAGAGCAATGGAGATACGCTACTGAGTCTGAACTATTGGCACGAATCTGCTGTTTCGAATCCGCCTGTCTCTATTACTCAAGACTTTCTTACTTAATTCTTATTTCAGTCTATTTCAGTTTATATTTTATTATTCCTGAAAGCACTCTTAACCTGAAACTATCCTTTTCAGAATAAATGTTTAAAATTAAACCCCTATTTCCTCTTTCATTTCAAATGAATAGCTAAAAACACCTTGTTATGCACTGAATAATGGCCAAGCTTCATATTTACTTGCATACCTGTTTACTTTTCCAACCTCGTATCTCATTCATTAACATACGAGTTTTATATTCTATGATCAAAGGAATACTGTTGCATTTAAGTATACAATTTTAGCAACGTACGATGAGTGGAAAGTTTTAGTAATGTATTGTATTTTCTTTACCAGTTTATTTAGAGCTACTTTGTGATTTGAACCAATTGAGTAAAGGGTCAATTAATTTTGGATGAGTTTTAGTATTTATGTTAAAATGCAGGCCTTTTATTATTCAGTATTTTATCATATATATCATATCAAGAGCTCATATTCTCCCACTGTTGAGCAAAGGCCTCCCTCAAATTCCTCCACGCATCCCTATCCCTTGAAAAGTCTCCCACCAGTCTTCGTCAATGGCGTCAAGCTCGTCACGCCATCTCTGGCGAGGTCTACCGCGACGCCTTACAATTTGTGGTACCCAACGTGTGGCTATCTTGGCCCACAGGGCATCCGGCATCCGGCAGACGTGTCTTGCCCAGTCCCATTTAAGCTTGGCGCCAGTTGCAGATGTCCGTTATTCCCGTTCTGGAGCGCAGTATTGTATTTCTAATGCTAATAATAATAAATTTTTCCCCTCACTAGCTCGGAAACACGTGTTTTGTCCTTTAATACCAGCGGGTAAAAACGCATTTTATCCACTAGTGGGTAAAGTAATTTGACCTTGAATAAAGTCAAATTAACTGCTTTAAAATTGATAAAAGTAGGTGAATCTAGTAATAAAGATGATTTACCACCTGTGGAACTATTGGAAGGAGTGATAAACGCATTTTTTGCATTGTAGTTTCCTCGCTATAGCGAGGGGAAAAGTTTTGTGTTACACTCGGGTGCAAATGTATTTTACTTCTCGTGTATTAAAAAACTCGCAAGTTCAGGATTCTATTCTCGAACCACTCGCTTCGCTCGTGGTTCAACTATAGAATCCTTTCACTTGCTCGTTTTTCAATTCCACACTCGGCGTTAAAATACAACTTTGCCCCCTTGTATAACAAATAACTATTATCATATATAAGAAGTAATAGGTACATTATGAAGTAAATTATTATTATACTAAAAATACAAAAAAAAATCACTGTACCTTCTGATACATAATAATTACTTATATAATGTGTAAATATTTAATAATATCTACCTTGTTCTAAGATGTTGACATGTAAAATTGTTTTTACCAATAAATATTCTGATTCTGATTCTGATTCTGATACAGTAATTTTAGGTAAGTGGTTACGAATTTCAGTCAATTTGGATAGATTATTATATATATATATATATATATATATATATATATATATATATATTACTTAAGTGGATAGACCACTAAGTTATTAAATTAAGTATTATGTATTTTTGCTCTTTGCTGGAGCGCGACCGCCATTCGTAATGAATTTTGCAGACAAAAACTCATATTACATTTTATTATCAAATACGTGCTGCTGAAACAAAATGAATATTTTACGCTTATACACGAATATGCCTAGGTATATATTAAATATGAACATCGTAATATTAATTACGGCATAAAATAACAAAGAAACTGATTCAACATGATTACACAATCTGTTTGAACATCAAATACGAGACAAAGATAGGCGGTTCTCTGAAAGTTGATACACAAGAAAGGAATCTAAATATCAATTAATTTTTCATCACACTCCCACAGTAAATGTGTTATTGCACGCAGGCGGGAGTTATAGAAAACTCGTTTCCCGAGGGAGTTATGAAATTTATAGCAACGTATATTTTTTGAATTGCGTGTTGAAAATATTGTGCGTAACTCGGGGCGTAAGGATAATGCAAACGCGAGTCTTTAATTCGCACATGCAAGCCGTCGCGATTCAAGTTGCGCTCGTTTGCAGTATCTTCTGCGATGACGTATTAGACTATTACCACACTCCCACTGCAAAAGTACCTTACGAAAGTAAATATAACAACGCACCACCAAAAATACAAAACTCGACACTTTCGCTTCTCTACGAGGCATCCTCAGGAGATGATGGTTGACCTATTTAGCACTTATCTACTAACTAATAATGTATCTGCGATCCAAAGAGGATATTGGCCGCCAAAACGAGAGCACGCCACTTATCCCGATTCTGTGCAGCTTCCTGCCAATTATCGGCTTGTAGCTGATGCAGATCCGCCATCACACTGTCTCCCCAGCGGTATCTGAGTTGACCCGCTAGTGGGTCTTCCCTAGAGCTCCTGGTCGTGACCGTGTTTCGTGTACCCGTAGCCGAATCTCCGTTGCCGTGTTACTCGGCAACGGAGATCCGCTCCGTTTGCTCCGTGTGATTCGGCTACGTGTAATTAAGAGACGTAGCTACGTGTACACGGAGATACGTATCTTATTTATACGTAGATCGGATCCAGTCGTGACCGTGACGTTTAGTGTAGGTAGATTTTATGCGTGTCATTAAGACCCCCGAATGTAATGCAAGGGGGCGAGTTTTTAATTTCAGTTTCCATATTTTTGCATTTTAAATACAGTTTTAAGAGTGATCAAAAATAATAAGATGCAAATATAATGTTGGAGGCAAAAATAACAGACCAGTAGGTACAAATTGCAAAAGATGTGTATTAAAAGAATTCGCGTATAATCAACATATAAAAAAATAGGTAAAATTCTAATTTTTATTCACATGACACAGACTATAATTAATCAATTTTTTTTAAATAATCTAACATGTACAGTCAGCATCTTATAGTTGGTAGTATCCGAAGTAGTCAAATAGTTTGTTATTTTTGCTTTCACTTAACTTCACAAACAATAGGAACACATGGTACGTAACAGGTAAATCCCAAAGCTACTTGAAGGTAATCATTATCAATGGCCCGCAAACTATTGTTTGTTATCTTTATCTGCACGTGCAACTATTTCTTAGTGTTTTCACCGACGAAAGACGGTTGTCCAGCCAGTAATAATATTTAGGTATGAATAACAAAGTATATTATTATTTCACTTAAAATACTTTTAAATTGTTGCATTGGTCTACCTGTAGCATTTCTTACTAGGGAGTAAATATTAATTAGAGATATTAATATATTTATTTCGATGGACTTTCATATTCATCGGCATCGCTAAGTAGGTACCTAGTACCTACCTGACGGCCCGGCCACGACATTGGTCTAAGCGCGACAGCGGTGAGCGACAGCCATACGTGCGAATGAAAAGTCCCATCGCTGTGTCTCGCTCCAATGTATGGCCGCCGCTCACCGCTGTCGCGCTGGCTGAGCCGTGAGGTGCGATTTTTGATTCTCATCGGGTGGCTTATTTCGTACTAAATAGTCATCGGCTGCATACAAACAAAAGGCACCGGTGAGATTCAAAAATCCCACCTATCCCACCTCTGGTTTTTTTTGTACAAACTCATAATGTCTGATTATCAGAGAACAGAATAATACCAATATGTAATTACTTAAAAAAACATCTGGAATCAAATCAATGCAAAGACCACGAGTATAACACATAATGCGAAGGGTCCGTTCGACACAAGCTCTCTTTCAACAACCGAACGGAGCGGAGCCGAAGCCGAGATTCGCGGGAACGTAGCCGAATCCAGAAACGGATACGTATCTTTGACGTGACCATGTAGTACGGGGTCTTAGCACTGCCGGTGCTAAGGCTACGTAGCTACGGTTCCGCGTGTAACACGTATATCACAACTATCACAAGCCCTAGTCTTCCCAGATACGACCTCTTAGAAGCCCGATCCTCTCTCAATATTATCCTCTATTAGCACTTGCTAAGGTTAAAGTACAGTCAACCAAATGGAAACCTAGGCCACTCTACTACCATGTCAAAAGGACAAGCAGCAAGAGATTTCTTACAATCTGATTTATAACTTTACTTTGACATAGTTCTACAGTGGCCCCGGGTTCCAATTGGTTTACTGTACCAATATAGATGATACCTGTCTCTCACAGTTTTTTACAATGACTTAACATTGAAAGTGGCACACTGGAACACTGTCAAATACGGGTACTTTTTAACCGACTTAAAAAAAAGGAGGAGATTCTCAATTCGACTGTTTTTTTTTTGTATGTATGTTACTCGATATCTCCGAAAATCGTGGACCGAATCAAAATTTTTTTTATTGAACGGCTATAACCCCGAGATGGTCCCATTGTCACCAAGTCGGGGTCTGATGATGGGATAATGTGGCACATGTAATGTTTTTAGTGTATTTTTCAAAGGTACACCCAGTATTTACGCCTGATGGTAATAATTTTATGTGGCTGAGCTGATGATGGACGGTCAACTCCTCAATGGTTAGGAGTTAAAGGATAATTCTTTCACTACTGTACATATATTCGGACTGATACATATAATATCACTAGGAACCACTAAAAATCAACAAATAAATAAACTTTTTAACAAAAAATAAAACCGCCTTCAAAAATAAGCGTGTTACAAAACACGGAGAAACTAAAAAGCCAAAAATAATAAAACTTTGAATTCAGATTTCTTATCGTATTGCAATAATCTAAACATCCCAATTATAAACAAATCAATTATTTTTGGAGTCGGGGCCAGCCTGAGTATGGTTGGGTGCAAACAGGAAATAGCAAGGCGACGAACAGGTCTGGTACCGACTACAAAAATAATTGATTTGTTTATAATTGGGATGTTTAGATTATTGCAATCCGATAAGAAATCTGAATTCAAAGGTTTATTGTTTATGGCTTTTTAGTTTCTCCGTGTTTTGTACGTATTGTAACACGCTTATTTTTGCAGGCGGTTTTATTTTTTGTTAAAAAGTTTTTAGCATAATAAATGTATTTCGTTCAAAAAAGGCAGGAAACCGGTCATCCCCTTCGCAATTTGTAATGACAGGCGTCAAATAACTCTTCGTTAAAAGGCCATTTTTCACTGTCCAACGTTTGCAATAAAAACAAATGGCAGAATAATCCGTTTATACTCTCAGAAATCATCTTTGAAACAAGTAGAATACCGAGAAAAACAAATTTAAAACCTAATATTCTTCTTAAGACGCAACAGGACAGGAGAATTCTCCGTGCAAACGCTTTCGACTATTTCCTCCCTGCAATGGTTTATGATGAAATCAATGATTTTATTTTCTGTGTCGGACAGTTAAGCTTTTTTAGGGCCACTTGCACCAACAAAAATGGGGGGTAACCCGAGGGTTAACCCACCATTTTATATGGAATTTGACAGTTGACAGCCCACTAACCCTGAGTTGTTGTGGTTGGTGCAAGTGGGCCTTAATATACTAAAATTTTAAAGGCGCTAGAGTGGCGCTGAAGCTTATAAAAAACTACAAAAACGGCATTGATATCAGTCAATAATTCTAAATTTTCCGTCACAGGTGATTTTATTGTACCTAATTCAGACTCTCAAATTTCGTTCCGATTGGCTAAGTTTTGATGTTTTTTTTTCTCAATATTTTTCACCTGAGTTGTCTTTGTCACATTTTTTCTATAAATCTATTTAGTAACTCCATATTCAATTAAAAGCCCCAAAGCGAATGAGGATTTTTAAATTTTAGCATTTTTGCTCCTGTTGCGTCTTAAAGAATTACACTCATGCCGTCCTTTTCTAACTTATACAGTTTGAAAAGGTTTTGAATGGAAAGGTTAATTGTCAACAAACATTGCCAGTTTCGAAACTTTTCTAGTTTACTCCGTTTTGTTAGTTTCTTTTGTTTACTTAAACAACCAACTATACAAAATACGCAGTCAGGGAATTAGTTTTGAAACTTTTTTAAAACCTGGAATTACCTACTTATCCATACTAATATTATGAATGGGAAAGTGTGTGTCTGTTTGTTTGTCCGTTCTTCACGGCAAAACAGAGCTACCAATTGACGTGATTTTTTTAGTGGAGATAGTTGAAGGGATGGAGAGTGACATAGGCTATTCTTTGTCTCATTCTAACGCGAGCGAACCACGTGCAAAAGCTAGTTTGTATATAAAAAGGGCTGATGCAGACACACTTTAATAATTGCAACAATCGGGACTGCACGGCAACTGCAACTGCAATTTCCATACACATTTCTACGTCTGTATAAACGTGTATGGAAATTGCACGTTGCTTAATTTAGACTACTTGTAATTTTTAAAAATATATTTTAAGCGGGTTACTCACGTATTAAGTCGATATAGCGTTCGACATGTTTCGATCCAATTTCGAGTAACCCGCTTAAAATATTTTTAAATATGTATGAGTCTCACGGGAGTTTTTTAGTTAAAATTACTTGTAATTTTGTTCGCACTCCAGGGTCCCAAGATCCTGTATCTTGGGACTCTGGAGTAGAGTCATCCTTTTGTGTTAGAGTCCGTCAGATGTGTTTTCCAAATATTTTTTTACTTTAACTTTTTATAATCATGCATGAGATGAGCACTAAAATGAGGAGGAACACTCAAAGGTTATGACAGATGGCGCCACCCTATTAGTCCATATGTGAGAGCGAGAAGATGATATGTTTTTTATCTTTCTCACATATGAATGACATTGACATGCCTAGACACTTTCACAGGCGCCGCCTGGCGGGATAAAATGTGAGTGTGCCTCCTCGTTACCATAGACGATCGTAAAAGCCATATGAAACTTCAAAACCGTTACAAGAGCATTTCTTATTTTTTTGCCATTTTTTTTATTTTAATTTTTTTAGGGAATTTTAGGTCGATTGTACTCAGAATCACGAGGACTTTCAATCTCACTGGGAGACAAAAAGTGTCCCAGAATTTCCATACATTTTTGTTACTTTCCTCTTTTGTTACCCCCCACAACATAAACGGAAAACGGTAACCAAATAAGAAAAAATCGTATGGGACAATTTTTTTAACTACTAGGATTGAAAAAGCTAGTGATTCTGAGTAGAAACAGCATAATTTTTTTCAAAAATATCACATTTCATAACCGTGGCGAAAATAAAAGAAATACTCACAAATTGTTAATTAATCTTACTCTAGAATAGTGGAAAGCAAAATGGAGAAGCAAACTTTTTCAATTCCGATTTAAAAGGAACTTGCTCGAAACATTCACAGTCTGTCTTATTTCTTCAACGTCTGAACAGCCAACCGTCAAGAGCGATTAGTCAGATAATCGCTTTGTGAAGCGTAGCGTTCGGCGGGGCGAGCGTGCGTCCACCCTAAGTGCGTTTTCACATTATCCGATCCGATATCGGATGTTGGACCGATATCCCACACAGTACAGGCACCATCTTGGATTTTTTTTATTGAAATCCTTCCGACATCCGATATCGGATCGGAAAATGTGAAAACGCACTAATGGCGCAATTTCATTAGTCGATAGGGACCGCATGCGGGGTACGAGAGATTTCTGGAACGCGTGCCACAGCGCCCGCATTCGGGGAAATGAAATAGTAATAGTAACTTTCATTGGTTGTTATCTCGCCTGCGGGGACTCCCCGTATGCTGCATAACGACCAAACGAATTGCACCACTTTCATAGGTTGTTATCTCGCCTGCGGGGATAACAACCAATGAAAGTTACTATTACTATTTCATTTCCCCGAATGCGGGCCCTGTGGCACGCGTTCCAGAAATCTCTCGTACCCCGCACGCGGGCCCTATCGACTAATGAAATTGCGCCATTAATAGTGCGTTTTCACATTAACCGATGTCGGATGTCGGAAGGATTTCAATAGAAAAAAATCCAAGATGGCGCCTGTACTGTATGGGATATCGGTCCGACATTCGATATCAGATCGGCATTTCATATGAAAGTTACTAGTTACCGAACGAGTTAACGACCAATTGAATTGTGCCACTTTCATTGGTTGTTATCTCGCCTGCGGGGATTCCCCGTATGCTATATACCGAACGAGTTATCGACTAATGAAATTGCGCCATAAACTGCGTCCACTCAGTACACTTGTATGAGCTTCAATTGTTTGACATGCACGCCGCACGCACCGCCCCGCTGCACGCCCAATATGAGCGTTACACAAAGATATGAGAAATTGAGTTCAATTTTGGAGGACCAATATCAATCGATGTGTAGTGTATAGTTAGTACTGTTTTCTCTATGTATTAAAAAATTATTTAGGTAATTGAAAAATGTTTTTTTTTTTTTTTTCAATTTATTTGGGACAACAAACAGTAACACACAAGGCTCTAATAGAGAATTACAGTGTTAACATTTAACAATAGTAAGGTGTGAGACCAACAACATTGTCCAGTGTTGTTTATTGCAAGTACAATACAAAAAAAGTTCCATGTTACCATTAGGTACTCGGTTCATTTTATTTGTTCAGCGCCGCGCCGGGGCGGCCAGTCGTCATGTCATGAACGATTAGGCGGATAATCGCTTAGTAATTCATTGCTCGTATCGCTTAGGTTAATGGTGGGGATGATGTAGTTAAGCGTAATTTAGGTGTTATATTGTGTTTCGCAAAAAAGTAACAAATTAGGAACGCTGACAGTGCTTATACTTAAATACATAATATAGGCAGTACATAATGTAATTCCACAATAAACTATTTCGCAATTTGGCGAAGTTATATTGACGACAGTTAAAGTGTATTTTGTCTAATCTTATGCAGACTGTTTGCTGAAGTCCCTTGCAAGGACAGATTTTATTAGTGTTACTCATGAAACTTGGCTAAGGTTTCGTTTTAAAACCTTAAACAGCTCAAACGAATATCTACTAACGACTTAGTCATGTGTAGCTCACGATGACGTACGAATTCGTCAAATCGTTAATCTTTGTCAGCATGATCATACGACCCAAAGCACGACCCTATGAAAGACACAATCTTTAAAATAATAATATCTGGGCGACCGAGCTTCGCTCGGTTCTATTTTAATATATCACGTCTTTAGATAAAAAAAACCTGACACCTACGATCTATCTGCGTACATTAGACTGACCTCGTACGACTGTATTTGTACTGTACGGCCATATTTTATGTTTACTAACGCGAAAGAAAAACTCATGAAAACTCGAAAATTCGCGTTTTCCGGGATCTAAGGCTACGCTAGATCGATTTTTCACCCCCGAAAACCCCCACATAACAAATTTCAGCGAAATCGTTAGAGCGGTTTCCGAGATCGTCGGTATATATAAATAAATAAATAAATAAATATACAAGAATTGCTCGTTTAAAAGTATAAGATACGACTTCATTATACAAACTCGCAACTTCTTAGCTAAAACTCAGCTTCTTATTACAACCTAATTGCGCCATAACTCCCAGATAACCCAATAGCGGTCCGAGGGTCTGTAGACCCCCTTGACCCCGATAAGTGCGGTCCGCTGAGCCTCTTGTTTCTTGATTTATGGACTCCGTGTATTATAATATATGGTGTATTAGGGCTGTAAATAATATTTTGTGGGCCTTTAAGACTGTAAGGGGTTTCAAGGCGATATGAAGGCTGGCTTTGCCTTTTTTATTATTATAAATGGGCTGGCGGCCACAGACTAGCTAAGGTGGCTACAAAACTGACAGCGAGTTAACGTTTCGTTAACGCTAACTGACGCTAATTGTGGGTGCC
This sequence comes from Leguminivora glycinivorella, assembly GCF_023078275.1. NCBI lineage: Eukaryota > Metazoa > Arthropoda > Insecta > Lepidoptera > Tortricidae > Leguminivora > Leguminivora glycinivorella. Next base: position 3,389,006 of record NC_062973.1, read on the forward strand.
AATTTCTGAAAATGCCCAGATATCCCCCTGCTTAGTACAAAATTACGCATAATAATAAATACTTAAATGGTTTTCTTGAAATCACAACATACATAATACTCGTATTTTCTCACCAAGCGAATATCTCTAAATATTACACGTATTCATAAATTTATGAAAAAATATAATATTCATCCCCTAGCTATAAATAATTCGCTTGAAAAACTCTGACGGAAGTTCTCGTGTAAGTACTTATAAGTAGGTACTTCATTTCCACACCATTTTTCGCACGGATAATTTATCGCTTGTTCGAGGAAAATATAGGTTTAAGAGGAAAGTGACCGTTTTTAGGGTTCCGTACCAAAAAGGTACAAAAGAAACCCTTATGGTGCGACTCTGTCTGTCTTCTCTCAGTCACAAAACTCGAGAACTACCGAGATATCTAGAGAGAATTGTACTTATAAAGCATGTTGCATAACATAGCGATAAAACGTTAACATCAATTTTCTTATCTACCGTTGCTATGGCAACGTAACGCTTAAATATTACTGTTAGTATATTTCAAGGTAGATTGAAATGAACGACCGGCGTTTAATATTAAAAGGGTTTGGTTCGGATAACGCGATACTGGGTCGTAAGGGCCTTTTCACACTAAAATGACGAAGCAACTTTTTCACTACATTTATCTGCGAGAATCGTACATTAGCACATTCAGTGCCAGTGACGTTGAGTTTTCTGCTGGCGTAGTTGGTACATATAAGAAAAAAATTGTTTTCTTTGTACCAATTTTATGACGTCACAGTTCCTGTCCCACCATTTTCGCGCTTGTCATTTCGCATACTGGGTCTAATTTTTGTAACCGGCAATAATTGAGGAAGTGATTTTATCTGCTGTAACCCAATAAAATCCTAACTTTCCATAATTATCATATACCAAGCGCGCGGCGGTGCATTACAGTAAAAAATCACCTCGCATTGATACCAAATTTAGATAGAAAAAATTATAACAAAATGAACTCAAAATTAAATCAAGAGTGAACAGACATCTTCTGGGCGAGCTCACTCCATAGTAGGCCACGTCTTTGCCTTTGGCTGGTCTGTGGCCAAGAGTAAGCCCATTTATAAAAAAAGAACTCCAGTGTGGAATGGCCTCAAGAAACGGATCCTAATCGTAATCATGCTCGTGCTCACTTTTATAGGATAACTTCGTATAGGATACATTACGACTGCGAATTTAGTTTTGTCGTTATCGTTGATAGGTATTCTCACGTTATATTTATAGAAATGTACAATAAAGTTGATTACTTTTACTTTTGTTCGGGAAAAATTAAATATATATATTTTCTTAGAATTTCCTCATAGTAGAGTACGTTGATAGTGTTATGCCTATTCACATCATCAACCTCCTTGCGATATCCCGGCATTCGCCACGGCTCATGAGAGCTTGGGTTCCGTTTTGACAACTAATCTCAAGAGTTGGGCGTAGGCACTAGTTTTTACGAAAGCGACTGCCATCTGACCTTCCAACCCGAAAGGTAACTAGGCCTTATTGGGAATTAGTTCGGTTTCCTCACGATGTTTTCACCGAAAAGTGACTGGCAAAATATCAAATGACTTTCCCTCATAAGTTCCGAAAAACTCATTGGTAGGTGGTGCCGGGGATCGAACCCGTGACTACCGGATTGAAAGTCGCACGCTCTTACCGCTAGGCCACCAACGCAACGTTTCAATGCTCTACATAAATATCGCCTAAACAACCAAACCACAAAATTAAAATTTTGATAAAACCCCCGACCGCGCCATAGTGGACCTACTTTCATGAAACATAGCTAAGAACACTCTCGACAAATTCAGCTTTCAAACAGAAAAAAACTAAATCTAAATCGGTTCATCCGTTCAGGAGCTACGATGCCACAGACAGACAACACACAAACACACAGACAGACAAACAGACACGTCAAACTTATAACACCCCGTCATTTTTGCGTCAGGGGTTAAAATAAAGAATACAATCACGTTTTCACTTTCAGTGCTTGAAAATGGAGACCTAGACTTTCTGAAATATGTCACGTGCATACTAAAATGTACGTGAGTGAAATTGCTACAACTCGAGATAAAAGATTTTTTTAATGTATTTACTCCCTTCAACTTCAAAAACCTATACATATATCGTATCTATTCAGAGCAAATTTTTGACGATATTTAAGTGTGAATCAGGCAATTGGGGAACGCAACGACCTGTATTTTTCGATCAAGAATCATATTTTAGATACTTATCAACTTTAAAACAATGCAAAAGTAACATTCTCACCATTATTTCTAAATTATAATTCAACCGTAAGGGTTTCCCCAAACCTATCGACGTGGACTCGCCTTTCGGCGACCAAAGTTCGCTCGTCAGTATAAACATGCGTTCAGCTTTCCGACGCGTAATCTTCTTCATACTAACGAGCGATTTTTGGTCGGCTAGAGCTGATTCCGCGTCAATTGGTTTGGGGAGACCCTAAGCATCTTTTTATTTCCTGCCAAAATATTACTCATTTTTACTTTCTTTATAAAACCCGCAGTACTTAATCCATACTTAAAACGGGAAAATTCACTTTGATGTTTTGTTTACGCATTTAAAAAGAAAATGAGTTGAAGCTGTTTATGTTTCCAGTCATAACTCGACAAACTGAGAGAGTAACAAGCTCACGTGAAGGTAGGAAAGAAAGGAAAGGAACTGTTGGCAGTTCGTGAGGTTTAAGTTAGAGGAGGTAGAGGGAGTGTTTCAATAAATAAATAAATATTGGGGACATCTTACACGGATCAACTTAGCTCCAAACTAAGCAAAGCTTGTACTATGAGTGCTAAACGACGATATACATACTTAACACTTTCGAAACCGGGCTCTACGCGGCGCTACGACATTTTCGCTACATACGGGGAAACCCATGTAATCGGCTACGCTTCTACGAGCGGTGTGCCCGACAGTCGGGTTCTTGGTAGCGAAAGTGTTAAATAGATAAATACATACTTATATACAAAGAAAACATCCATAACTCAGGAACAAATATCTGTGCTCATCACACAAATAAATGCCTTTACCGGGAATTCGAACCCAGAACCGCGGCTTAGCAGGTAGGGTCACTACCGACTGAGCCAGACCGGTCGTCAAATTGAGGATTTCAATACGTTGGAAATTATTTTGTAGGGAAAACAGGAAATATGAATAATATTAACTTATGTACGCAGCAGGCTTCAGATTCGGAGGATATTCATTTTAGATCAAGAATAAGTAAATACTTCGCTCGTTTCTTCCCAGAGCGTAAAGTATGTGGAATAATTTCCTTTTGCGTTTTTGGAATTCTGTTTATTACATACAAGACGCTAGTATAATCAAGAGTTGACAACGTTTAAGTGGCTCCTATAATATTGACTCCATTGCTCAGACCTAACATTTTGCTAATGCTTAAAGACAGATGAAGTGTGCGAAAGAGAAGCTATCACGTATATTATCATGAACATCACATGAGCGCAAAAGAGACAGACAACAAATGAGAAAACGTGACCATTTGTTGCATCACTTGCATCTACAGTGGCCGCTACAGCTCATTGTTTCTGTGATATTTGGCATCAAAGTTGAACAATTTTAGGGTCAAAAACTGGTCATAACTTTTGTTTTAATTACTTTAAAGTTACTTAGTTTACTCTCTAATTCTTAACTCATCACTGGGAAGTTTTAATCTTGTAACTTACGCCGATCTGTCCCGGCCAGTCGACAAGCCCTCTAATTGGATCAGTCCTGTCGTCAGGAAATAAGATCCTAATTTTATTTGATTAGCCGACAAAGCACGATCTCCTTTATTTGAGTAAAGTCCCGACTTGACCTTCTATTGATTTTTTTATATTCCCCACTTAGGATTGAGTGTTCGATTAGGAGGAAAAGGCTCAGCGAGCGTTTATTTTTAGGAAAAAATCCGCTTGTTACGGCCTGCTTCATAATCTCCAGTTAGTCAGATAAAAAATAACACTTTCTTCCACCTACAAGAGGAATAAGAGCGTGTTATTTTTAGTCCGACAGATTTTGAAATAGGCTCTTAGTCTCTACTCTAAGGGTCCCCCCACATCTAGCGTCTCGCGAACGTCGTCGCCTCTCCAACGCCCGCGCGGCGTCGACGCCGCGCTTCCGCAGCGCCGACGCGACGTTGCGGCGCCTCTCGAACGTCGACGTCGCAGTGACGTCCGCGCGGCGTCGACGCCGCGTTAGCGCCGCGCCTCCTCGACGTCAGTGGCAGTAAATCAAAAGTAGCTTATACGTTAGTTCGTATGCCTTAACCAATTTTTTGAAAAGTTATTTCTATAATGTAGGTGCATCAACTCGTTTACAGAGGGTCTGTGGCCTGTGTTGTATCAACTACGTTTGACGTATTGCTTCCTCTTCATCGGAAAAACTGTCATTTCATAGAAATATTGTAAAAACACTAAACAGAGAATCTGTCGAAGAAACGAGAGCAAAAAGCAATATTTACGCGTCTAGCGACCGTCGTGATGCAGAAATTTAAGGTTTTTGATTAGTAGTTTACATTTATTTGCCATAATTTGTTAGTTACTAAAAATACCGGGATTCCGATTACAAAATTAAATATCGGTTTTGAAATCTACCCCAAAAATCCCGAGATACTGGGATCCCGGTATTGGAAGCCCTAGCTGGACGTTGGTAGCCGCTGGCATCGCGGCGGCGATGCGCGGGCGCGGCGTTGGCGCGGCGTCGACGCCGCGCGGACGCCTCTGCGACGTCGACGTTCGAGAGGCGCCGCAACGTCGCGTCGGCGCTGCGGGAGCGCGGCGTCGACGCCGCGCGGGCGTTGGAGAGGCGACGACGTTCGCGAGACGCTAGATGTGGGGGGACCCTTACGATTCCCAAGTGCGACAAATGTGTCAAAAGGTTCACGGCAGGCCCTCCTTAATGAATGCTCTTGACATGTAACTTTATCTAGGTAATCAACAGAGAATGTGTCGAAGAAACGAGACCAAAAAGCAATAATTACGCGTCTAGCGACCGTCACGATGCAGAAATTTAAGGTTTTTGATGAGTAGTTTAGGGTCCCCCCACATCTAGCGTCTCGCGAACGTCGTCGCCTCCAACGCCCGCGCGGCGTCGACGCCGCGCTCCCGCAGCGCCGACGCGGCGTTGCAGCGCCTCTCGAACGTCGACGTCGCAGTGGCGTCAGCGCGGCGTCGACGCCGCGCCTACGCAGCGCCTCCGCGATGCCAGCGGCGACCAACGTCCAGCTTAGGGCTTCCAATACCGGGATCCCAGTATCTCGGGATTTTTGGGATAGATTTCAAAACCGGTATTTTTAATTTAGTAATACCGGAATCCCGGTATTTTTATTAACTAACAAATTATGCCAAATAAACGTAAACTACTCATCAAAAACCTTAAATTTCTGCATCGTGACGGTCGCTAGACGCGTAATTATTGCTTTTTGGTCTCGTTTCTTCGACACATTCTCTGTTGATTACCTAGATAAAGTTACATGTCAAGAGCATTCATTAAGGAGGGCCTGCCGTGAACCTTTTGACACATTTGTCGCACTTGGGAATCGTAAGTGCGACAGGGAAGCAATACGTCAAACGTAGTTGACACAACACAGGCCACGACAGACCCTCTGTAAACAAGTCGCCTTGATGCACCTACATTATAGATATAACTTTTCAAAAAATTAGTTAAGGCATACGAACTAACGTAGGTATAAGCTACTTTTGGTTTACTGCCACCGACGTCGAGGAGGCGCGGCGCTAACGCGGCGTCGACGCCGCGCGGACGTCACTGCGACGTCGACGTTCGAGAGGCGCCGAAACGTCGCGTCGGCGCTGCGGGAGCGCGGCGTCGACGCCGCGCGGGCGTTGGAGAGGCGACGACGTTCGCGAGACGCTAGATGTGGGGGGACCCTAACATTCGGGAAAAGGAAGGTAATCGTGTGTGTTCATAGGCATGTGTTTGTACTTGTATGTTTATGTGAGTATGCTTACTCGTGTGTAAGTGTGGTGTGAAGCTAGCCTATGGCGCAATTTCATTAGTCGATAACTCGTTCGGTATACAGCATACGGGGAGCCCCGCAGGCGAGATAACAACCAATGAAAGAGGTGGAATTTAATTGGACGTTAACTCGTTCGGTATGCAGCATACGGGGACTCCCCGCAGGCGAGATAACAACCAATGAAAGTTACTATTACTATTTAATTTTCCCGAATGCAGGCCCTGTGGCACGCGTTCCAGAAATCTCTCGTACCCCGAATGCGGACCCTATCGACTAATGAAAACGTTTCCCCGAATGTGGGCCCTGTGGCAAGCGTTCCAGAAATCTCTTTTACTCCGCACGCGGGCCCTATCGACTAATGAAATTGCGACATAACGGTGCGTAAACTCGCATATAAGTTTCATTGATGTTTTTGGTTAGTGTCCTGAATCTGAATCTGAAATGCCACAATGTAAGTTCGGGTTCGAATCTCGGTAAGGGCATTTATTTGTGTGATGAGTACAGATATTTTGCTCCTGAGTCATGGATGTTTTCTATATGTATATAAGTATTTGTATATTACGTATATCGTTGTCTGAGCACCTACCCACAACACAAGCCTTCTTGAGCTTACCGTGGGACTCAGTCAATATTATTATGTGTAAGAATGTCAAAAAAAAAGAAAAAAACAGCATGCGCAACTTTAAGTATTATACGATCAATCGGGTTAACGAGATGGATAGGATGGATAGGATCACCTAGTGATTTTGTGTAGACCGCATAATGCTGTAAAAACAAATAGTTTTTCAAGTTATTATCACAGTGAAGTCACGATGTTCTTAAGCACCGTATAAATTTACAAAAAACTCGACTGACAAAAAAAAACATAGAATTTGGTCGAAAAATTTCATGAAAATCGGTTGAGAACTTGAGAGTTTTGACCTGTGCAAAAGGAGACGTGCATCCGAACATAGGTACGAAAAGCAAATCGATTAAAACCGTAGACCTCTGCCACCGCTCCAGTCAAGTATTCTAACAATGCTCGTCGTTTTAAATATCGTCCATTTAGGAAATGAGAAATTATTGATATTAAAAAGGGACAAAAGGCAGTGCGAGAGAATTTTTGATTATAATGAATATTTAACAGTCCAAGGTCACAAACAATATTTTTATCGTAAAAACCTTTAGTTTTTGCTGCTGAATGTTTAAATAACTTCAATACAATCATTAAAATTCATTATAGTCCCTGTTAACCGTTGTTGTATTAATTTTATAAATCACTATTAGATATTGATTTGTTTAAAAACCTGTACCAATTATGCTTAATTACACTAATCATCTCGCGAATGCTCCGGCTGTGAGGTTTTCCCGAGGGTCTAGAGTATGTAGTTCTTCAAAAAAGATAGGTAAATACTACAGATTTTTAAAGGTTAAGACTAAGGCTACGGTGACTGATTACAATCAGGCGGGCCGTATGCGTTTGCCATCATGTCTTATTAAAACCTAAAAGTTACAGCCAGTCGCTAAAATAAAACCAAACCAAGTTTACTCTGCACGTCATTATGCATGTTTGATGTATACGTCTGGTTCCCGGCTCGCTAGAGACGAACTAAAACGTTCCTTCATAAACAATTCCTAGTTCCTTGGATCCGCGAGGCACTTTTGCGGGTAATATTAAATTATTCATCTCTATCTTAAAGTAAGAAAAGGAATATGTATGAAGAAGGAAAATATTCATTTAGATACATAGTAACAAGAACTTAATATGCTTATCTTATCATAGTGTATGGTATAAGCTAAAGCAAATCCCCACAGAAAAGTTGAAGGTTACTTTAACACTTTTGACATCGTACGCCATTGCTCTGTAGTGTAAGGCCTGAGTGGACGCTCGGAGCGGAGCGGAGCGGGAGGCGAGCGTGCGTACATTCTGTGCAGCATCAACTCAGGACACTTGTATTGGCGCTATTTCATTAGTCGATAGGACCCGCATGCGGGGTACGAGAGATTTCTGGAACGCGTGCCACAGGGCCCGCATTCGGGGAAAATAAATAGTAATAGTGCCTGTGGGGAGTCCCCGTACGCTGCATAACGACCAATCGAATTGCACCACTTTCATTGGTTGTTATCTCGGCTGCGGGGACTCCCCGTATACTGCATACCGAACTAGTTGACGACCAATTGAATTGCACCATTTTCATTGGTTGTTATCTCGCCTGCGGGGACTCCCCGTATGCTTTGTACCGAACGAGTTATCGACTAATGAAATTGCGCCATAAGCTGCGTCCACTCAGTACACTTGTATGAGCATCAATTGTTTGACATGCACGCCGCACGCCCCGCCCCGTAGCGCGCCCAATACGAGCGTGTACTTGGGCCTTACACAAGGTGTATACGCCAGTTACGCCACGGCCATGCCCGTCGGGCATAAGTTCATTGGCGCTTTTAGGCGTTCTTGGCGTCAAAGCGTTATCGCTAGGCTAGCCATGGTGACAATCGTTGATGGATGCGAAAAACAAAACACTATCGGTTTCTATCAATATTACAAACGAGAAAATAGTACTAATTTCATTTCATTACCTATTACCGTGGTGGGAGAACAGTTTTTCTATAACTCCCGCTTCGCTTGCGTGCAATTGCACATTTATTGTGCGAGTGTGATAAAACATGCGTTTAAAGAGTGTAATTTTGACTAAGCTCCAAAGGCTTCGCAACATAACAGTTATAAAGGGATTTGTCAAATTAATTACAATTACAGGGGGGCTTAAAGCCGATTAGAAGGAAACCGAAGATATTATTACAGTGCTCCGATATTGAGACACGACGTTTTCGAATCAATTTGTTTATAAACTGTTTTCAAAACACCCCGCTTGGGGCACTGTTCAAAATCTCATACAAAATGGGGCATATTAAAAAAGGCGCCTAAGATAGCCGGTTTTTAATCTTTCCCACTTTCAAAATGTCATACTTAAAAAGGGACAAAATTTGTGAGTGTGACTGAGCTTAAATTAAGTGTCAATTTCCGTTAGTACCAAAAACAAAGAAAACTGCAAGTTTATGTTAAAAAATACGGAACCCTAAAAATTTTTATAAATAAAAAATACAAAATAACGATGACGATAACGTTAAATAACGATTAGGAGCTGATACTTTAACGTTCAGTTTCTCTGTGATGTTGAATTCATGACACAAAAAAATATTGGATATAAGCACCTCTTATCTATCAAAAGTGTCACCTACACCGATAATCTATCATATAATATAGTACATTACTACAGAGGCCGGGACAAAGGGGGGAACCCCATTTCCCGCCGAGGTATGTATAGTGCTTTTCTCAAACATGGTATGAAATAAATAAAGTCTACTGAAAATAGTAACTGTATACGCTTATAAAAAAGCAAAAAGTTAAAAAAAAATTCAAAAAAAAACGAAAAAATTTTTTTTTGTATGAAAACGCACCCAAAATCAAATATTGTCTAGGGCCCGGTTGCAGTCGGCACGTCTATAAAGCCCCTTATAGTTTTTTTTTTAATTGGCTAAATACCTGGATGTTATGTCACAATTTATCTGTGTTTGGAAATTAAAAAAAAAGACTTTGCCGGCCTTGGCCTGCAAGGTTTGTATGAAATTCCATTATCTATCAATCGTCCTAGCCGCACCTGCAACGTCATACTTCGCTGCCAATTATAAGGCACATAAAATCAATATTTCATACCATGTTTGAGAAAATTATATTACTTACATATTTTTCAAATAAGGGATATATTATGTAACTAGCTTTTGCCCGCGGCTTCGCTCGCATTAAATTCGAAAATTGTGGAATACAAAAATCCACCCCTCATTTTAGGGAATTGTGAGGTTAGTTAGAAAGAGACAAAAAGTAGCCTATGTGACTCTCCATCCCTTCAACTATCTCCACCTAAAAAATCACATCAATCCGTCGCTCCGTTTTGCCGTGAAAGACGGACAACCAAACAGACACACAGACTTTCTCATTTATAATATTAAGTATGGATATGGATATTTTTGAAATAACAATTATGTAATAAACAGTATGAATGTACGTAGGTACGTATTAGGGTAGTATTATTATTTTATTATTATATTATAGGACATTCTTACACAGACTGAGGCCCACGGTAAGCTCAAGAAGGCTTGTGTTGTGGGTACTCAGACAACGATATATATAGTAATATATAAATACTTATATACATAGAAAACATCCATGACTCAGGAACAAATATCTGTGCTCATCACACTAATAAATGCCCTTACCGGGATTCGAACCCGGGACCGCGGCGTAGCAGACATGTACGCTACCGACTGCGCCAGACCGGTTGTCGAAAGTAGTATGGTATGCTTCTTATCAAAATTGCTACGCCTATGAGAGCCATGTGTCTTAGTGCCCAGTAATACCACGTTAGTCATCATTGTCATCAACATCATTATTGGCCACGATATCTTAGCAGATGATTGTTGCAGTGGTGCCGACCTCACAATAAAACCACTGCAACCGAAATTGTTTCAGAAAATGTACCGGCGTACGTTTTCTGAAAAAATTAAAAAAAAAAAAAACATCGTCTTTGTTGGCTTAGTAGTCCGATGTTAGGACGAATGTCTTCTTATTCTTCCTCCTACCCTTATCCCACGTTATGTGGGGTCGGTACAACACGTCTTCCTTTTCCATTCTCCTCTATCTTTCGTCATCTCAACACACACATCTTTCTTCCTCATATCCTCTTTCACACAATCCATTCAGCGTTGTTTGGGTTTACCCCTCCCTCTCCATCCATCAACCTTCATCTCCAACATTCTTTTGCCTATATGACATTCATCCCTCCTCATTACATGACCGAACCACGCCAACCTGCCACTCCTCATCTTTTCCGTTATAGGCGCAACTTTCAAACTTCCCCTAATATACTCATTCCTGATCCGATCCATTCTGGTCACTCCACACATGGTAGGTATCCTGATCCGATCCATTCTGGTCACTCCACACACGTAGATGGTAGGACGAATGTATGAAACGTAATTTACGACCGGTCATTTTTGCGACGCGAAACGAAAACGAAACGCCGCAAAAGATAGTCTGGCTCTGTCGCGCCAATACGAAAGAGCGATAGAGATAGATATCTACGAGCGTTTCGTTTCGTAAGCGTTTCGTGAGCGTTTGTGTATTCGGCTACGCATGCTGCTAAGCCACAGTCCTGGGATCGAATCCCAGTAACAGTTGTGTGATTAGAACAGATATTCGTTTCTGAGTCATATCGTCGCTACTTTTAAAAAAACTTGTGTTTTCGCCTGTCAATGAAAAGAAAATTGTAGTAAGTATGTATGGAATGCATATAGACTTACTGCGTTTTAACTTTGAAAACAGCGTGAGATACGAGATTTTTTTAAAGTAGTGACGATATGTTTTCTATATATGTTCAATGTAAAAGCCCGAAGTACGGTAAAACCTACCTACTAGTACAGTTGTTCACAGTTTAGAATATAGGTAAGTCTTATCTTTTCGTCACGTCGTAAATGAACATTTACCAAAAACTTTGTTTCGCGTCGCACAATATTCTAATTTTGGAACGTTCATTCAATGTTGAAATCGCTTGTTTTCGCAATTTCAAGTTTAAATACGTCGAAGTTTCTTTGTTAAGGCTAAAATTAGAAATAATTTATTAATAATTTCGTCATGTATCGTAGATTGTCATCGAAGTATCTCTTTCCTATCACGGAACGTGTTCCTGGCCTTTGGGAAGTTTGGAAGGAGTGCTGAAGCTAACGTGTAGAGGCCTTTTTGACACTTTAATGAAATGGACCCAGTGGATGTTGATTGTTGCCCTTGCTCGTATCATAGGACACACGCAGAGGCGGCACCCGCCAGGGTGTAAGGACTATTAATATTCACGAAACTTTCACGAAAAATAAAGGCAATTTAAATTTATGAAATGGAAAGTTTCCATCCATACAATTGTCCATACAAAGTATAGAAAGTTTACGAAGTATTCCTATGTGAAAATTTCAGAATTTTGGAAACTTTCCGGCGGCACATCAGCAACCATATATAACCGGTGGACAACTGGACACTCTATTTAATAATGCAAACATTGCAAAACATGGAAAAAATAGACCAGTTACATTTGCCCCAGTCGACATTTGCCCCGCTGTACCTTACTCTATAAATAATGTGAAGGTACAGTTGCTTAATATCACTTTTTGCGCCGCTACATTAATCACCGAAAAAAATACGGCATTATTCGGTAGACGTTAATGACCACGCTGTCATCATTCTAGGTTACTAGCTAGCTTTTGCCCGCGGATTCGCTCGCGTTAAATTCGAATATTGCAGATTGCCCCATCAAAACCTCCACTCCCCATTTCAGGGAAGTGGGGGGTTAGAAAGAGACAAAAAGTAGCCTATGTCACTCTCCATCCCTTCAACTATGTCCACTTAATGACGTCAATTCGTCACTCCGTTTTGCCGTGAAAGACGGACATCGGCTCATGTTTTATTCATATTGTTTATATTTTGTATTATTGCATGCTGTTTGTTTCCCGAAATAAATAAATAAATAAATGAAATAAAATAAACAATCAAACAGACACACACACTTTCCTATTTATAATATTAGTATGGATTTTCAGCTTTGCTAATGTACCAAGTTTTATTGGGTTTCGTTGTACCTTTTAAATGGCTTCGAAATTGCGAGGTTATTGCTTATTTCATAATTAATTGTAAGGCTTTTGTTATAATTTACATATTGCGTCGTTTATGAAACATTTGGTTCGTGTTGCTGAAATTAATATAAAGTGAATAATTTAAAATACATGCTTTAAACTGGAGCAAACGACTTTTTTATAATAATTTAGTTTGAAACGTTATTATACTTTCTTTAAACTATTGTATGTCTTTCCCATTACTGCACAATGGTGTTCCGGACCACCCAAAGTTGAACGCAGAACCGAAGTAAACACGTAGAGGCCCTTTCGACACGTTGATAAATGTAAGATTGTATATTTTTCATTACATAATTATATGTTTACTAGCCTTCTCCCACGGCTTCGCTCGCGTTAGAAAGAGACAAAAAGTAGCCTATGTCATCTACCATCCCTTCAACTCTCGCCACTTAAAAAAGCACGTCAATTCGTAGCTCCGTTTTGCCGTGAAAGACGGACAAACAAACAGACACACATACTTTCCCATTTATAATATTAGTATGGATTATTCCTTTGGGCTATCAATTCAAAAATAAAATAATGTGACAAAAATACCAAATAGGCACTAAAATCAAATTTCTACGCCGTCTGTTATAGTAATCGGATCGGAACTATGGGAGCAAAACTTTAACAAAACTTGCTAAGTGGACATTAAATTTTAGAGTACTTACAGCCATAAAAATATTAATATCCTTGTAGTAATCTATTAGAAATCATAGATTCAGGTATAAAATCAATTTTAACACTGATCTGAAAATAATAATCTTGGTTTTATTTTAAATTTATGTCAGCTCTAAGGTTTTGCTAAAGTTTTGCTCCCATAGTTCCGATCACTGGTACTAAATATAATCCTGTCATGTATGTACTAATCCCTATTTCTACCACAAAAAACCCTTTGACTGTTCAACATTCTCCAAGCGAGTGACCATCGCTACGAATGAATGGCGATTCTTCAACCGATCTAGGTACCCCAGCAATTCCCGAATAAGTAGTTTGTACATTTGGATCACGTCTCCGATTTTGATAAAAATTGGTAGGCTGATAGAGTCCATGATGCTGAGCAAGATCCACTAGGTTTCCCAAAATGTCCTATGTAGTTTGTATGAAACCTTCCTTTTTTGTTACCAGATTTCTATACATTTTCGGTAACAAAAAAGGAAAGTTTCATACAATCAACCTAGGACATTTTGGGAAACCTAGTGGATCTTGCTCAGCATCATGGACTCTATCAGCCTACCAATTTTCATTCAAATCGGAGACGTGATCCAAATGTACAAACTATTCGGGAATTGCTGACCCACGGTACCTCCCTTTTGCACTACCCGAGCGTGTTTTTCTCCATTTTCACCCAAACGAAGGTAAATTCGAACATACACTTGACATTAAAACAATAATATTATGATTGATGTTATTTAGATATCTGTACGTACATGTAGGTAATAAATACCACTACTTTAGATCGATGACTACGAGCGATAATAATAGCACGGTGTAATAAAAAGTACTATCGTACAGTATGGCCACTCCCGCTCCCCGCTGAAAGTGCCGCCCACCCCCTCTCAGTTACCTTATACTTACCGCCTGTCAAAAACGTGAACAGTCGACCTGTCATATTTCACTCATAAAAGCATAGTACGCGTTCACCTACACGTGTGCTAGGAACGCGCCTCTTTCATATTCCCACTATCGCTAGTGTCCGGGGTGTGCTCATGGGCAAATGATTTTAACATACATTCTGTTACCCGAAGGATGGCCAGGGGGTGCCACAATCCTTCGGAAATTGTCACTTTGTCATTTTCGACTTTTGCCATCGTGACTAGATGGCCGAGCGGTTTAGGTATCCGTCCGGTTAACGGAGGACGCTGGTTCGAATCCAGGTCTGGACACAAGGCCTCCTTGTTGGTGTTCTGTTTGTATATGACATTTATTTTAAAATAACATAATTTTGATATCACATGTTATAGGCCAATTAGAAACCACGGTCGACTGTTCGCGTTTTTGACGGGCGGTAACTGTGAGGTAACCGAGAGGGGGTGGGCGGCACTTTCTGCGGAGAGCAGGAGTGGCCATACTGTACGATAGTAGGTACTCTTCATTATACTGTGCTAATGATTTCTAACTGATCTCGTTGAAATATCACTCATTTCATTCAAACTAGTGTTAGCAGGCATACCAAATATCATTTTAATACCATCAGTGTGTGTCGAATTGGCTTCACTGGCCCACGATTCGTTGCGCCAGATTGGGTCGTTTCCCTAGCTTTTGTTTTCGAGAATTCCGAGCCATTTTCAGTTCTAAAATATAGAGGGTTATATTGCCCTCGTTTAGTGTGAGAAAAAGTTAAAGCTTTTCGGGATTGAGAAATGAAACAGGTATTTTAGGAACTTACAGGTTAGTTTTTAGGGTTCCGTAGTCAACTAGGAACCCTTATAGTTTCGCCATGTCTGTCTGTCCGTCCGTCCGTCCGCGGATAATCTCAGTGACAGCACTAGAAAGCTGAAATTTGGTACCAATATGTATATCAATCACGCCGACAAAGTTCAAAAATAAAAAGTGGAAAAAAATGTTTTGTTAGGGTACCCCCCTACATGTAAAGTGGGGACTGTTTTTTTTTTCATTCCAACTCCAGCGTGTGATATATTGTTGGATAGGTATTTAAAAATGAATACGGGTTTACTAAAATCGTTTTTTGATAATATTAATATTTTCGGAAATAATCGCTCCTAAAGGAAAAAAAAGTGTGTCTCCCTCCCCTCTAACTTTTGAACCATATGTTTAATAGTTATTTGTTCTACAAGGGGGCAAAGTTGTATTTTAACGCCGAGTGTGGAATTTAAAAACGAGCAAGTGAAAGGATTCTATAGTTGAACCACGAGCGAAGCGAGTGGTTCGAGAATAGAATCCTGAACTTGCGAGTTTTTTAACACACGAGAAGTAAAATACATTTGCACCTGAGTGTAACACAAAACTTTTCCCCTCACTATAGCGAGGAAACTACAACGCAAAAAATGCGTTTATCACTGCATCCAGTAGTTCCACAGGTGGTAAATCATCTTTATTACTAGATTCACCTACTTTTATCAATTTTAAAGCAGTTAATTTGACTTTATTCAAGGTCAAATTACTTTACCCACTAGTGGATAAAATGCGTTTTTACCCGCTGGTATTAAAGGACAAAACACGTGTTTCCGAGCTAGTGAGGGGAAAAAAATATAAAAAAATCACAAAAGTAGAACTTTATAAAGACTTTCTAGGAAAATTATTTTAAACTTGATACGTTCAGTAGTTTTTGAGAAAAATACGGAAAACTACGGAACCCTACACTGAGCGTGGCCCGACACGCTCTTGGCCGGTTTATTTAACAGGTATAATGAGTAGGTATGGAAAATGAAATTCAAAGGCCAAAACAAGGTTGTCGCCTGACAGTGACACTTCGCCATTTAGCAAGGAAATATTGACGCTGCAATGTTACTTATCTTATCAAACTAGAAGTAAGCACAAAATTGTCAGTATCAAGTTTCAATATCAATGTGGTGAAATAGGTCACTGGTGTAAGATGGAATACTTCTTACCTGTGCGCGTAGTCGAATGCACAAATGCTCACGAAACGATAATATCTCTATCGGTCTTGCGCTACAGAGCCAGACTGCATTTCTGCGGCCATTGAAACACGAATCAAGTTTTTTGTTAACTAGTGTTCTTCCTAGGGATATCTATTGAAGACCAATGGATTAAGGATAAAAAACTGGTATACTTACCTTCGGAGGCGTAAGAAGTGATAGATATATAAATACAAAAGTTATATTCAGTAGACGGTCTTTCTGGGTGGACGGTCTTCTCCACACTGACCTTAAATAGAAAAATGCTGATATGTTGAAAATATCAACGTTATTTGTTTTAATATCTATCACATGACTCCCTGTTATTACAGAATATATAACAATGAACATGATTTTGATACTTATTTCCATATGAAATTACGCGATTAGACTACACACGGTCTTTACGTACTCAGCGCGTGGGGACGGCCAACCTGCCGAGCCTGAAAAATAGTGATTTTTATCACATAAGTTTACTTTACTTCACCAAAGTATTAAGTATTAAAGCTGTGTAGAATATAAAATTTGCTAGCCCATAGGACCATGCGGATCACTCCAGACTACTTTAATAGTCTAGTTTTATCCACTCAAACTTTATTTCAAATAAAGTATGCCGGTCTTGCCCGCACTGACCTTACCTAGTTTTTCTAGATGTGTGAATGTTTCAAGAAACGAGTTACATAACGAGATAGTTTGCGGGTAACGAGACATCGTACAAGTTGTTGCCACACTTGAGATTCTTGGGAAAGGAAAACTACAAATTGTACACTGACGCTCGCTGAGATAGTTCACATTTATGTGTTTATTAACACGTTTAGAATATTTTGTAATATATATTTTTAATTCGTAGTTTGTATGTATTATTATGTCCTGAATATGAATTTCAAAGAATGGCGTAAAAATGGTTTAAAAAACCCTTTTCTCGCACCATACATTATGATTTTTTCCACAAAATGTAAACGACAATGTAATGTCCACGTTATTATATCTCTAGTGTTGCGACATGTTTCGGGCCAATTTGAAGGCTCCTCATCGCCTGATATGCCTACTTATATAGGAGTTCACGCGGCGGCTAAACTCCATGGACACGTGATATGCCTGAAGAGGGGCCTCCAAATTGGCCCGAAACATGTCGCAGCAATAGCGATATAATAACGTGAGTACCACCGTAGATTCATTCATTATTTGAATGTCGCACGAAAGTTTAACGTGGACAATGTGTCAGTAAAGTGCATGGCGAATATATCAATGAATTCATTAACACAGCAAAAGGGAGTGTACAAGTTTCTAATGGGGTGGCAACGCGCATGTGACACTGAGTTGCAGGCGTCCATAGGTTACGGTGACCGCTTTACATCAGGCGGACCGTATACTTGTTTGCCACCGACGTAGTATAAAAATCTCTACATGCACTTTTGCAGCTGATAGTACATTTCCCCAGTTTTATTAAGTCGGGTGTGTTTTAAAATATTTCACGAACCGGTTGATTTTCCAAACGAATAAATAAATTGAATTTATGTTTGCTGCAACGACCAACGCCGGTACGAACGAAAAGTGTGGAATGCAATTAAAAACTGCATAACGTGAGGAAAAAGCGGAGCGATGTAAACTAAAGTTTTATTTTTTGCCTTTACCTCTGCAATGGTTTTTGACGATTTAGAAAATTTAGAATACGTTACTCGAAAGCGTCTTTCAAAAAAAGTATGTACAGGCGTTACGGTGACCGCTTTCCATCAGGCGGAATGTATGCCTATTTGCCATCGATGTGGTATAAAAAAAAGCGTACAGCCTGAAAAAAAGGGTAGAAAATAATAAATAAGGGAGTCACCGTTTCCATGTAAGCCGTTTTGCATGTGGCAACTATTCTGACACCTTTGTGTGAGATAAAAAAGTGTTGCTATGATAAAATAGTACATTACGATACTACACGTGCGAAAAAAAGGAAGTTCGAAATGAGCGGCGATAAATTAAAACACGACCGAAGTGTTTTAAATCGACACTAGTTACGAATTTCCTTTTCGCAGGTGCATCGTACGACGTTTTTCAGTGCAGATGGCCCTCCGAAGTTTCGACCTGACATATAATGAACCACTTCTCGCACTAGTGCGTAAAAAGACACCATCTGTACTGAAATAGTACATTACGATACAATTCATGCATAAAAAAGGACGTTCGAAACGAGTGGCGATAAATTAAAACACGACCGAAGGGAGTGTTTTAAATCGACACGAGTTACGAATTTCCTTTTCGCATGTGTATCGTACGACGTTTTTCAGTATAGATGGCCCTCCGAAGTTTCGACCTGGCATATAATGAACCACTTCTGGCACTAGTGCGTAAAAAAAACACCATCTGTACTGAAAAATTTGATCCATTTCTACGCTTTTTTGCCAAGCTCTATAGTCTATGTTTTGGTCTATATCAGCTGCAAAAGAGCATTGAGAAATTATGAATGAATTCATTGATAAATTCGCCATCCACTTTTACAGCTGATAGTACATTGTATACCTATGTAGCTTAAGCTTTAGAATATTGGTTTACGCACAAGTATTATTGATATGTTGATATTTACCCCAAAATTGCCTTCTCGTTACGCCTGTTTATTGTTATTGGCTTATTATGTTGGCACGTGGAAATCCACACGAGTCTGTTATACTTATGTATTTGAGGTGAATAATAAGAATATCATTACGTATTTGGAATAATAATAGACTCGTCTTATAATATCTTTAGCGAAAAAAGTGTTTGCTGATGATTTTCATGAAAACAGATCTTTATTTATGTTTACGGCGCGATAACTTAATCTTAATGACATCTTGGATAATAGGCTACTTGCCTCCTAGTCAAATCAGTTTTTTTTTAAGAACTGTCAAAACGAATTTGAACGACTTGCTAATTTGGAATTTATATGAAATTGAATTGAGTGACGTCACGGTCAACTCACTTACTTTATATATTTCTACCTGACTTATTAAATAGAAATTGGATTTAAAAATAACTTCTGTCCATGATTTTCTTATAATTATCTGATGCTTTATTTCGTGCGTGGTATAAAATATTTAATTTTAACTACAGTCAAGTTCCCTATTGGCCCGTTGCTGCTGACCTTTTGAATGATTTTCCGGGCCAATAAACCTCATAAAATGTCAACTGGTCAAGAGCGAATATAAAACTTGACTGACAGTAAGTGTCAGTAGTAGCAAAGAGGATCGAGTATTATAGAGAGTTACTGTCGAAGTAAAATGTGTAATACCAGTGCATAGACTGCCATCTCTCGACACAAGCTTAGAACTTTTGAACCTCAGTTTTGACAATTTCGCCCATATTCTTAGCTTGATATGTACTAAAATATTAATATTAGCGCCATCTAGCCGAACGTTCCCCAAAAATGTAACGCCATCTAGGCCATCGTATCTTTTTAACCCCTGACGCAAAAACGACAGGGTGTTATAAGTTTGACGTGTCTGTCTGTCTGTCTATCTGTCTGTTTGTCTGTCTGTGTGTGTGTGTGTGTGTCTGTCTGTGGCATCGAAGCTCCCGAACGGTAGAACTGATTTAGATTTGGCTTTTTTGTCTGAAAGCTGAGTTAGTCGAGAGTGTTCTTAGCTATGTTTCATGAAAATCGGTCTACTACGTCGCGGGCGGGGGTTTTTTCAAAATTTTAATTTTTCTCTAAGATGGGTTTGAGGTACGTTTTTTTCTTAGACTTTATCCGTCTATACGGAGTTACATATGTCTTTGGTCGTAGGAAAGTCGCCTTGATAACCGTCCGCCACAACTCTTTAAGAGGGGGTAGAGCAGGGAGAATTTTCAGAATCTGTCAAATTACCCCATTACACACACAAACACCCTTCACTCACACTACCTCAATTTACTGTGAAAGGTCAGTGACCCTTAATTTTTTTCAAGAGTGTTATTTTGAGTTTGTAGTCAACTACTGACCTCCTTTGAGAAATTAAAACTGTAAAAAAGGTAGCATACAAGAAGACAGAGAAAAAATACGCGTCATCTAGCTTTCCTTCTCTGTCCATGTCTCATGTGACTTTAATTTACCTAAATATGTAGATAACGTTCCTTACTTAGTTGATTATTTACCTAGGTGTATTTCAAATTACTTTGCACTTCATTTTGCGTTACTTTTCTATACTTAGATTAAAAATCGTCAGCCTGCCTATCCCCGCAAACATTTTTCAAAGACGTGTGTGAAGGCCGATACCTCCAGGCAAACAATTATGGTCGCGTGCTAAATGATAAAACATCAGCCCTATCGCTTTATTTGTAAGTGCGATAGGGACGGCCCGATGTTTTATCATTTATCGCGCGACCATGATTGCCCTGCAGGTCTTCAGAGGCCTGAGCTGTGCATTACGTATATGCGGGTTGTATTAAAGACTATCAGATATTTTCTTTATTCTTTTTGGTCGTTAGGTTTTTTTATCGTTTAGTTTATACAAAAATAAAGCATGTGTATAAAATAAAAACCTAATGAATAGAGTACAGCTAGCAGCAGTCAAGTCAGAGACCCAAAGGAAGACAGGGAATATCGACGCATATCTTATCATATCCACTACCGCCATCGCTATCTGCATCAGACTCTTGATCTTACCCAATTTCCTAGTCTCTTCTCTTAATTTCAGTTTCTTGAGTTGAAAATGTTGAAACTCATACTTAGCATTAAATAAAACACAAATACATATAAAAATCACAATATAATTTTAAATTATGGCTTAGGCCCTGTACCAGTTGCAGTCGCCACGTCTGTAAAGCCACTTGTAGTTTCTTTTAAATGGCTAAATACCTAGATGTTATGTCATAAACATCTGTGACGTGACTGAAAATTAAAAAACATCGCTCAGAGATAAGGTTCAAATTAGCATGGCAAAAAATACAACAGTACAGTCAAAATACCATCAAAATACGAAAAAGCAAATATCAATGTCGCCGTATTTCAGGCAATAAGGGCTGTTTTCTCAAATATGAAAAAATCTCAAAAGCAGAACTTTATTAAGACTTTCTAGGAACATTATTTTGAACTTGATAGGTAGAACAATTTATAAAAGTTTTACAGAAAAAAATTCTGAACTAAGTTTGTAACTATATGAAAAGCATTTTTTTATCTCAGATTGCATATTTTAGTATCGTAACGATTTTTCTTTCAGATAAAAAGAGAATTATTAGAAAAGGTTCACGGTGTCTGCCGTAAACTGGGGTTACATTGACCAATTTGGGAATTTAAACTTCTCTAGCTTCTACATTTAATGGGTATTTTTACCCATTAAATGTAGAAGTTAGAGAAGTATAAATTCCATAATTGGTCAATGTAACGTAACAAAGAAAGAAAAAATGGGACCATCAACTTTTTTAGTCTTTTCCTGCTAAAAATCTAGAAAGGTAACAAAATAATGTCCGCAAAAAAAAACGATGTTATCAAACTTAAATTGACATTGGGGTTACTTTGATACCCTATGTATTTTTTTAATGGTAATCGAATGTAATCCCTTACAAAAGTATTTTATCTCAAGAAAAGATAAAAAACGGTTCGCAGAGTCAAATATTACAACTCTTTAACGCTATTATGGGGTTACTTTGATTAAAAATAAAAATTACCATATTCGAAAAACCAACTTTATTTGCAATTGTTTCAATATTTATCACAAGAAGAGATCAAATTATCAGTCTCAACAAGTACCGTGACATAATCAGACAATAATCAACTATGTGTCATTATGGTCAATGTTACCCCATGCAAGTGATCAAAGACACCCCACATAGTAAATATTTAGTAATAAATGCCTAGTTTGACTTTATGATACAACACTCAATACAATGGTATAGCTAAACACATGTCTGGCAAGCTAATATTCACTGTAAACCTTTTACTTTAATACCCACTACGTTAGTTTAGAAGTTATTTAAACATGAAAAATAGCAACAAACTATGCTTATATTTTGACACGTTATCCGCATTGCCCACGACCATACTTACTTGTTCACTGCGTCAGAGCACCATATAACTATAAAGGTTGGTTCAGGGTTATCATATATCTAGATTTCGATAAATTTATTTTATTAATAGGTACATTACCGACTACTCATAACATATTAGTTCCTTATTTTTTGATAAAATAAATATAATATGCTCGTGACAGGTCAGGTTTTGTTCGTAATCCAAAAAAATCAACCCTAGCACTTTTCCCTATTCACCCCCTTCCCGACCCTATTCACCCCAACGTTAGGGTGAGCGAAAATTACTAAATAAAACGACATTTTCAAATACAACCCGAAGTTCACACCGCTGGAAGATTTTTTGTGTAAAAAATTAGCATGGCACATATAAAAAAACTGCTATCGACGTTCAAAAGTCGGTTTTGGCTTTATTCACCACAAATTAAGTTAGTTCATACCCGTTCCGACCCCATCAACCCAAAATCTTCAGAAAACGATGTACTAAGTAGCCCAAAGTACAGCGCCATCTCTAGGTGAATTGGGTTACTAATTTATGCAAACTACTTAAGTCGCAATAGATGTCATTTCATTTAGTATTTTGGAGGTAACTAGTAAAGATAATTTAGTTTTACAATTGTGCGAAAATAGATTCTCATTTGGCCGGATTTTTTAACCGAATTCCAAAATTCAAAAGGTTATAAATGTATAGTTTTTTTTTAAATATCACTCCTGGTCCAATTTTATATCCCACAAATATTAACGGCAAACTGATAATGACTTAAGTATTTTTGAAATAAATTTGTGACAAATGTGGGTAGTTTAGTAATTAGGCGCCGATTGATTGTGGGTAGGTTATATTTTCGCTCTCTGCTAATAAATCTTGTATGGAACGGACGTGTTTTCTTTGGTGCCTCTTCATCAGCGCTGATCTTCGGCTGGGAGCATACCTTACAAAATTGAATGCCGAAAAAAAGTTTATCAGCAAAAATTACTTACTTGAAAATAAAGTCATAACCGTTTACATACTTATGCATTGAAATAGATATCACGCACGAAAGTAAGAACGACAAGGCCTCCTGGTGGCTGAGCCGGGAATCGAACCCGCCATCTCTCTCGCTATACCCTAATCCTCTAAGTGCCACTTGCACGAACGAATATGGAGGGTTAACCTGAGGGTTAACCCACCATTTTACATGGAATTTGACAGTTGACAGCCCACTAACCCTGAGTTAAGTGGTTGGTGCAAAAGGGTCTTAAAGATTCATATACGAGGTGGTCAAAATGTGCCTATCAGAGATAACGTGTTAAAGCGTCTGTCTCGGAAGTTGCAGGTGGCGGTCTTGTCCCGAATCGTGATGCGTACCATCCTCCTTTGGATATATTACTTTCCATCGATTGTATCAGTGATGGAGTAGGGAATTCTGCTGAACCCAGTAATATTGACTTTCAATATGACTATAATTTTGCGAAGGGTGATTACGAAAGCCTTTATAAATACTTAACCGAAGTATCTTGGAGTGAAGTGTTTCTGGCAGATGATGTAGAGTTGGCTGTTGAAACATTTTATAAAATCATTTACTCTGCTTTTGACGTCGCAATCCCAAAGAAAATACGTGCAAACTCGATGTGTAGACAATATCCAGTATGGTTTACTGCAGATATCATCAAAGATTTAAAATACAAAGCGAAACTTCATAGGGAATGGAAAAAAAGCAAAGATGTCTCTGTTTATAAAAGCTATTCTACATTGCGAGCAAGTGTAAAGAACAGAATTTCTTGCGCCTACCATGAGTATGTCAGTGGGCTAGAAGCAAGGATAAATATCAATCCTCGTGCTTTCTGGCGGCATATGAGCTCCTTAAGGGCTAAAGGGGGTTTTGAAGCTACTGTTCGGCATAATGGGGCAGAGCACGTAGGTCCTGATGCGGCAGATGCTTTTGCAGACTTTTTTGCCAGTGTCTTTTTGTCTGATGTACCGCAGCTTGACTATAAAGCTGTTATCGACCAAGACCAAAGTCGAACCGCGAATTATGTAAATATACCGGCTATCGAGCCTCGCGATGTTGACGCAGCCATCAAAAGACTGAAGCCGCGTAGTTCAGTAGGTCCTGATAACATCCCTGCATACGTAATTAAAGGTTGTAAAGATTGCTTAATTCTTCCCATTTGTCACATTTTTAACCTGTCATTGTCTTATGGGCGGTATCCTGGCTGTTGGAAAATTACTAGAGTCACTCCAATACCAAAATCTAGCGATGTCTCTAACGTCGAGAACTACAGACCTATTGCAATCTTATCGGTTTTAGCTAAACTGTTTGAATCAGTCTTGCACAAATTGATAGTCTCGCAAATTTCTCCCTTTTTATGCAATTCACAACATGGTTTTAGAGCAAATAGGTCAGTTGAATCCAACCTCCTCACGTTAGTTGATGACATATCGAAGCATTTGGATGAGGGCCAGCAGGTAGATATACTCTATCTAGACTTTAAAAAGGCATTCGATCGCGTTGACAACGACGTTTTGATGCACAAACTATGCCGTATTGGCTTTTCACCTAAGCTCCTTAAATTTTTCGCAAGTTACCTAGGTGATAGGAAGCAATTTGTCAAACACGGAAATTTTGTGTCGAAGGAGTATTCAACGCGTTCGGGTGTTAGTCAGGGGTCGATCTTGGGTCCATTGCTGTTTGGCATTATGATAAACGATCTTGAGAAAACAGTTGAACATGCCAAATGCCTACTGTATGCGGATGATCTGAAACTGATACTCGGAATAAAAAATATAGCTGATTGCAAAAAGTTACAGGACGACATCGATTCTGTTTTTCAGTGGAGTGCTATTAATAAGCTAGACTTCAATGCATCCAAGTGTTCTGTCATGACGTTTAGCCGAGCAAAAAGACCATTACATGCTGTCTACAAATTGGGGTGCGAGGATGTGTCCTGGGTCGTAACAGTCAAGGACTTAGGTGTTATCTTTGATGATCACCTGTCCTTTCATGAACACATTAAAAAGTTAGCTTCGGAGTGCTTTAAAAGACT
Source organism: Leguminivora glycinivorella (assembly GCF_023078275.1). Taxonomy (NCBI): domain Eukaryota; kingdom Metazoa; phylum Arthropoda; class Insecta; order Lepidoptera; family Tortricidae; genus Leguminivora; species Leguminivora glycinivorella. The sequence continues at coordinate 3,414,287 of NC_062973.1, forward strand.
GGGATTTGTTATCAGAAGTGCGAGTGATTTCCAAAATCCAAAGGTGATTAAGCTCTTGTACACGTCACTGGTTCGTAGCAAACTTGAGTCTGCGGCAATTGTCTGGAACCCTTACGAAAGTACTTACGCACTACTTCTGGAGAGAGTACAAAAAGCGTTTCTAAGGTTTCTGTATAAAAAGTTGTATGGGTACTATCCCTATCTGTACCCTACTAAATTCTTGCTGGGATCGCTTGGCTTCAACTCTCTGGAAGTAAGGCGTAATTACAAATTTTTGACATATATGTGTAGTATATTGAGGGGAAAGAGTGACTGTCCTGATTTGGTGTCAAAACTTGTTAGGCTTTCGGTACCATTCGTCCCTAAGAACCAGCTCAGGCCGCGGTGCCCCAGTCTTTTAGCGGTACCTCTTGCGCGTACAGTCTCCTGCAGACACTCCCCAGTTCTCCGAGCCCTCAGGGACATTAATGCGTTCCTGACATCAGCTCCTGATTGCGATGTGTTTGATAGTAGATGGGTGAATGTGTGTCGTGATTGTTTGAGATACTGTGAGACGATGGATGAATGAAAATAAAATGTTGTGACTGTTCATCGTATTTTTTGACATGTATTGTATAAATCCTTTTTTTTTTTTTTTTTTTTTTTTTTTTTTTTTTGAAACATTTCTTTCTATTCTTATTTTTTCCAATTGTATATTGTGTAGGTATTTGCATGAATTAATCATAATTAATACTGTAATTATTTTTCTAAGCATGTTTAAATTTGCCAGCGCTTTGGTGCAAACTGTAATGCTGTGTAAATTGTATATATATTAATAAATAAATAAATAAATAATAACATACACTAGAGAAATTTCGTCGGGTACCACACGGCGGGCGGGTGGCCTAGTGGTAATGACGTTAGCTGCGTAAGCTGAAGACCCGGGTTCGATTCCCGGCTCGGCCACCAGTGGGCCTTGTCGTTTTTTCTTTCGTGTATGATATCTATTTCAATTTATGTATGTATGTATGTGAACACTTTATTGTACATAAGACAAGTTAGGACATAAAAATACAGTATAGTTATGGTGTACAAAGGCGAACTTATACCTATAAGGGATCTCTTCCAACCTTTGAGCGAATTGAGAATTTATTATTTATATAAACTTGAAAATAACAAATCAAAAATTATTCAATAAAATAATTTTATTTCTTCCCTAGTTGTATAGTTTCATACTTATGATTTTTATTTTAAAGTAATCCGTTTATATTATAGCAACCATGGGTGATTTTTGTGGACTTAAGTAGAAACGTTGACTTGTGGTTGACAGAAGTGTGATTAACATTTCTAAATGTTAATATATTGTATCTAGTCTAACTACGAAGCAATACATTGACGTATAAATTGCGTCCATATACAGAGAGGTCATTCATAAAAACATCACTTTAGGTAAGTTATATATCTTTTATACAATTTGACAACCATTGACTACACATCCCAATTCACCCCTCTTCCGACCCTAATCACCCCCTTCGTAAACCTATTCACCCCTTTGCGACCCGTTTCCCCCCATTATTGATCCTATTCACCCCTCAGGCCTCGGATATTTGTTCATCCCGTAAAAGTTCCCCAACACAGTTGCATCGCTTTCTTCATGAAAACCATTATAAAAATGAAAATATGTCTTATGATTTTCTGTTAAACATAAACAATTCAAAAGGATAATGAACAAATTCTTAGCAAAATTTCACACAAAAATGAAGTTAAAATGAGTAAAAAATCCAATAAATTTGAATGCCTACTTTGACAGACATTTTCATGTCTGTAAATATATTATTTACATAAATCATAAAATATATTATTTAAATATAATAGCATTATATACCCCGGGAACCCTATTCACCCCAAATTACGGTATTTATTAAATTGTCAATATGTAAAATGTCGGAAACTACGGAACGGAACCCTACACTGACCGTGGTCCGATGCGCTCTTGGCCGGTTTTTCTTCTTAATGATATGTAGAGATAATATAAAAACTCACCTCCCAATTTATAATAAGTTTTTTTGCAAAAAAATCATTTTTGGCACAGGCTTTACCTTAGCCGACTGTACCTTTCTTTCAAAAATCATCTATTGCTCTCCGAGATGTTTCTAAATACCCCTTACTCAATGGGGATACGACGTTTCATAACAGAGTTCCTCTGACCACCTTTCTGCTCCATCATCAGATCACCTCCATGATACCAGAATATTGCATTGTCACGTGATTTACATAAGTGTGCAAAATTTCAGCTCAATCGCAAATCGGAAAGCGGGTCAAATTTAGCTTCTACGTTTTGGCCCAAACTAAGATATACTAACAAGGCAAGTTGAATAAAAGCTTGTAAAAAGGCTTCTGATATCAGATTTGTAATAAGTTTACTTGTCATAGTTTAACAACAGATGAGACAGACATATGCACTGACAATACTGCACGTGTTTCGTGAGTCTGATGTCAAATCACCTCATACAATTTACCGCTCTAAGGCAACTAAGGTAGGGTTTGTTATTGCACTTTAATTACATATTAATGATTTCTAGCCCGTAAGATATATATTTGCTTTAACAATGGATAGATATTTATGCGAGTGAGAGTGTAATTTAGATTTTTATTTATAAGGAATCAAATATTTTTAAGCTAACCGATCAGATATTTCTGCGGATAAGGACACTCCCCACATCTGCCGTCTAGTAATCGTAGCGTCGGGCCAACTGTATGGCTAAGCCGCGCCGACGCGGCGTCTTTTTCCATACAGTTGGCCCGACGCTACGCTCGCGAGACGCTAGAAAGAGAGACGATGTTTTTGCCGGTCACGGAGCATCACAAATTTTTGCCGGGAATATGTCGTCATATACTTATGGTCCCCTATAGTAAATTAGATATTTTTGCACGGCCGTTCATAGTCATATATGCTGGTGACTGTTCCATGAATATTTGGTCTAGTCTAGTTGAGTGGAGAAGTGCCATTCAAAACGAGCGTTAACTTTCTAAACAACAATATATTTAGGTACTTTATAATTATTATTGTTTTCAACTTACGGTTACGTGTTCGTGGTATGCACAGAGTAAATCTTTAATGAAATTGAGACATTTTTTTATATATACAATTAAATTTGAACTAGAAGCACTAAACCTATACCCGCTCGCATTCCCCTTTTTTCTATTCTAAGTAAGAATCAATTAATAAGTATCTGAATATATGTATGAATAAATTAAATTGTAATTGTTTACATACAACCTGTGAAGTTTGGTTGACAAAATTTGACGTAGGTGCTGTCATATATATTTTTAAAATGACATACTGTTAATACCAGCGTAATGAAAATGTATTCCGATGAGTAAAAGAAAACATGAAACTTTTTTCAATTTAACCGAACTAGAATGAAATCATTTATACTCATTCGGTTGTGTTCGTTATTTTCTTTAATAATGTGATATATTTTTATTTATTTTTTATGCACAAGCCATGCACCTTTAAACTTTAAATGAGATTGGATCTCCACCTGACATTATTGATTTACCCTATTTATTTTGAGCACAGTTTTACACTGGTATGGTTTTTCGTGTACGTACACTATTTTCTGTCAAAATATTTGTCAAATTTAAACGTCAACGCGGAGCGACCGGCGACACGTCTGCCTCCGATGAGCCGCTCAGGGCGTCTAATCGAAAGGAGAATTCTGACAGCAATGGCGAATGTATGGAAATTTTACGATAGTTTAAATTTAAGGTAAAATTTCTTTGTTGCCTTTGAGAGGAAAAATATAAAAAACCTCAAAACCTGTAGTCCATTTATCTGGCTTTTAGAATCACTTAATGTTATAACTAAAGTATTGAATTTTTTTAACAAAGTTTACTAAACGGCGACATACGTTTTTCTCATTTTAGGTCAACTTTGTGTGGGTTTAGTTATTACACCGTTAATAATTGGAGATTGTGAATAGTCAAAAGTTGTAGACACACTCTTTAAGATAATAACTACATTTATTTTATTTCATTTAATTTAGAAATGTGAGCAGCATTTGTTAAACGCCGAATGCACTTTTCGAGGATTTCGTACGACCCCCTCTTAAGGGTCGATTGCACCAAATCGTTTATCATTAAATTTAGTGTTCGCAAAATTTTTGTATTGGGTTTTTCATAGACTTCTGCTGCATAACGATGACGTGTCTTGAAATTGGCGTCGTAGATACACAGGCTATGACCTTTTAGTGGTCCTTGGCATTCGAATGTTCAAAAAGTTAAGATTCAAAATAGTTATTTGTTATACAAGGGGGCAAAGTTGTATTTTAACGCCGAGTGTGGAATTGAAAAACGAGCAAGTGAAAGGATTCTATAGTTGAACCACGAGCGAAGCGAGTGGTTCGAGAATAGAATCCTGAACTTGCGAGTTTTTTAACACACGAGAAGTAAAATACATTTGCACCCGAGTGTAACACAAAACTTTTCCCCTCACTATAGCGAGGAAACTACAACGCTAAAAATGCGTTTATCACTGCTTCCAGTAGTTCCACAGGTGGTAAATCATCTTTATTACTAGATTCACCTACTTTTATCAATTTTAAAGCAGTTAATTTGACTTTATTCAAGGTCAAATTACTTTACCCACTAGTGGATAAAATGCGTTTTTACCCGCTGGTATTAAAGGACAAAACACGTGTTTCCGAGCTAGTGAGGGGAAAATTAAATTATTCGGTAGGTATGGATCGAGTTACTAATTTCTAACTTATACTTATCTATGCCAAAACAAAATTATTCAAAAACATAACGTAACATTACGAATGAAATGTACACTAGGGTCGTCTCTGTTCTATTTATTTGTGATTTATTTACAATGACACATATACGTCACCCTCGTATTGAAAATTAGGTTGTTTCACGTACAAATATGCAGATGTCCTTGTGATCTTTCCCACTTCCAGGAAGCTTCCTAAACCTGTTGGAAGCCTAGGGTTTTTAGTCATGAATGCCTGGATTATTTTCTGTGGGTCTCTTTGGTCCCTCGGTAGTCCTAGGTTACGGTTTAATTCAGTAAACCTTGACAAGTTCAGTTTGCCCGAACCTTGGTGCAGAGGGGAACTAGGGGAGGTAGGCAGGGGGCCTCCATTAAAGGTGACTTCAACATATCCTGGTGGACAAAACATGAGGAATTATTAGCAAATACGTTTTCATTATATTAGAAAATATTGTGTTAATGTTTTGATATCGAAAAGCAACCGAAACAGACATACGTTGGGAGGTGAAAACTGAGGAAAGGGTGGATGGACTGTGAGGGAGATGATGAAACGAATGCAAATGAATGATGAGATTGAGATGACGACCGATAGATGGAAGAAAAAGACATTCTGCGCAGACGATAAGATTTCTAAGGATTCATTTACCCGTTGCGAGAACTCCATATTTGAAGAGAAACAAATGACTGATCGATGAAGTTACTGTCTGATGATGAGCAAATATGATTTTTCTTCTGAATAGAAGTTCTAAATTTTATCCGTTGCCGACATCGTAAAGTACCTAATGACCACAAAATTATGGAAAAACCCCCGACCGCGACATATAGTGGACCGATTTTCATGAAACATGGCTAAGAACACTCCCGAGTAACTCAGCTTTCAAACAAAAAAAAACTAAATCTAAATCGGTTCATCCGTTCGGGAACTACGATGTCACGGACTGACACAGACAGACAGACAGACAGACAAACAGACATACAGACAGACACGTCAAACTTATAACACCCCGTCGTTTTTGCGTCGGGGGTTAAAAATGAATATGCATGGATTTCATAATATGGACCATTTGCTTATCGCTCCTAAGCATATTATAAACTTGATGTAGATAAAAATGCTGAACTCACCAGAATATGGACTTGGGCCAGATATTACTCCTATAATAGCATGACGATTATCTTGATATTTCACAGAAACATATAGTAGCCCTTGCGATGACGTGCCCCGAAGGTCTGGATACTCATTTAAATTAGGATTAGCTCTTACAACAGCATTTAAAATCTTTTTATCTGTCACAGGATCAATCCTACCCAAATTTGTATTTCTGATTAAACTAGACAATTCTTGAGCATTTCCAAATGTTAAGAAAATACTCAAAAACACGAACAGCAACAGATTCGTCATTATGATTGTCTGCTTTGGAACTAACTGGAAAAAAAAGATGTGATATAATGTGCCATGTCAATCCTGTCATTAAGTAAGACACGTGACTTAGCCCGTATTGTCTTGTCTTTAAAAGTTGGATTTGACAAATCTGCGCGTCAACATGAATGGATCTATAACCATGATGTTTGATGTAACATTACAACGCTTATCAATAGGAACTCGACGCATATCAATAAGAACTCTGAACTATGATAAGATTTCTGGTGCCAGTAATATGACAAAAAACAGTAAACAAGTTTTGGGTCCACCGAATGACCTCGGTTTTACATAAGATAAATGCCAATATAAATAAAAGTGCCTACAAAAATACATGTTTATTTTTATATCACCATCTTTAGATAGCTAAACTAACTTCTAAATCAACTAAATCGGATGTGAACGTTTACATGCAAAGGCATTTTACATAAATATAAATATGGGCTAGTAAAATTGACTTTTAATGATTTTTTCGAATCATAACATTTTTGGATTTGATTGGTTTATGTATTACAGTTAGAATTATTTTATGCTGTTGTATTAACGAATTGTTTTACTCGGTGACAATGATTACCTTCGTGCCTTGAAACCCTCGCATCGCAATGCTTTAAATCTCTCCGGTAAGTCGAGCAAAAAAGCTGACCGGCCGTACCATCCTTTTCTCAAAGTTCCATTTTTTGAAATCTTTATTCTCAGAGTTGTTGATAGTTTCATTTCGATCGTTTTGGAGCGTAAGCCATCTGGCACCTTGGTAATGCGGTCAGCCCGCATAGCCCAAATGCCATGTAATCGTTGTTGACGCTAGACGTCGATTAAAACGCAGTCTGTCTGGCTCTGTTGCGCCAATATGGCAGAGGGAAAGATGTTTGTGCATTAGGGCCCATTGAGGCACTGGTCCCACCGCGAGCTAGTAAGCTATGAGCTATCGGCTATAAAAACGAACAAAAGATAAGCCCTCCCGTGCAAATAAAAGAGACACGGCGATATTGATAGCTCACCGCCGGGCGAGTAACTACGAGTATAAACATCGCTGTGTCTCTTTAATTTACGCGGGAGTGATTATCTTCTGTTCGTTTTTATAGCCGATAGCTCATAGTTTACTAGCTCGCGGCGCGCCTTAGACGGTTCGAGAACTCGCATACGAGTTTTATTACATTGCGGTATTTGATGGCTGTGCAAAATCGTATGTACCCTCAACAGCCCGCAATGTAACTTAAATCGCATGTGAGTTCGCACGCCATCTAAATCAGGCCTTAGGCTACGTATCCTGTTTTCTTTTTGTTGTAGAAAGGACCAGAAGCAGACACACTATTCACCCTTGTTCTACGCAATATGTCCCTGAATACCCTAGGCCACTATAAAGTTGGTTATCTCACATATCCAGGCGATTGGCTCGCATCAAAGAGTTATCATTGGTTTGCATGCTTCACTAGCCTGGGTGGCTAGCCGAATGGCACAATCGCTCACGAAACGCTCACGAAACGAAGCGCTAGTCGATATCTATCTCTATCGCGCTTGCGTATTGGCGCGACAGAGCCAGCGGCGTATCGCTTTCGTTTGGCGTCGGAGAAATGCCATTCGGCTACGGGGCCTGGGATGTGATATGCATGAATAGATTTAAAGAGAACATTCATTTCAGTATATATATGTGTATCAACAAGAAGTATCTTTTGAAATATGAGATCAAAGAATAAAAGGACATCAACCCCTTGTCTGTCTATGATATATTATACACCCTGTTTTTATTGAATTCCGTTAACTTTAAGGGATGGTTATTTAGATCAAATATAATTAATTTCTCTAAGAAACTAGCGGTTATAGAGTTATTAAAAAAATAAAAATAATTACTGAACACGTGTGTGACAGCCTTTACCGCTTCCAAATGTTATTTGTTTTGACATGTGCCGTCAATCACTTGACACTACAGCTTAAGTTCATACAAAATTGTATTTGATACATGTTTCTAAGATTATGTTCGGTTACTACTTAATATAAAACCTTGTAGTTAGTAGCGGAGTCTTCTGTCACAAGTATTTATCATACTTATTAGGAAATTCTTAGCAAAACTTATTGTAAATTGTATAAAATATTGTAACCAAAATAAACAATTTTTCATTTTTCATTTTTACACTAACTTGAATTAATATTCTTAAGGGTCTCTCGCCCTAATTAATTAATTTATAATGTACTAGCATTTTCCCGCGGCCTCGCTTGCGTTAGAAAGAGATAAAAAGTAGCCTATGTCACTGTCCATCCCTTCAACTACCTCCACGTAAAAAATCACGTCAATTCGTCGCTTCGTTTTGCCGTGAAAGACGTTTTTTTCGTGAACGGTTTTTTATCTCTTGCTATATCTACATAATTTCATGTATATAGTATATTGCGTATTGCACATGTGATTAAAATATCATGAGGGCTACTATGTGCTTACCAGATCGCATCACTGCGGGTGGTGGTTCAAATGATAGCTCTCAATGTCAGTCATTATTTTTATGGCGAGAAAATTGTATATTCGGAAATAATCGCTCCAAAATAAAAAAAAAATCACAAAAGTAGAACTTTATAAAGACTCTAGGAAAATCATTTTTAACTTGATAAGTTGAACAGTTTTTGGAAAAAATACGGGAAACTACGGAACCCTACACTGAGCGTGGCCCGACACGCTCTTGGCCGGTTTTATATTTTTGAAATGGAATTTTCGATGGTCACATACAATTTTGCACAGAAATCAAACATCGCAAGTAATAAAACTTGTATGCGAGTACTCGTACCGTCTAAACGGGGCTAAAGCTTCGCATAAACATAAACATAACCTAACCAAAAAATTAAAATTTTGAAAAAACCCCCGACCGCGACATAGTAGACCGATTTTCATGAAACATGGCTAAGAACACTCCCGACTAACTCAGCTTTCAGACAAAGAAAAACTAAATCTAAATCGGTTCATCCGTTCGGGAGCTACGATGCCATAGACAGACACACACACACAGACAGACAGACAGACAAACAGACAGACAGACACGTCAAACTTATAACACCCCGTCGTTTTTGCGTCGGGGGTTAAAAACAGGCCTGCACGCTCAAACGAGGTAGGCACAGCAGATGAACCTGCTCGTTTCAGCGCAATTCTTGGCAACAAAAATGTTGAAACAAACAAATAATTTTGATCGTTTTCCTTAAAATATTATATACAATGCTGTCCCTAAAACTACTGCCATACCTCCTAGTGGGAATTGTGTTAGGATGTAGGCTATAAGTAAGATTTTATAACTTGTCTGTAAATATTATTGGTCTGTATCTGTTTTTTTCCCCAATAAAGAAAATAAAATAAAAAAATATTAAATCCTTAGGTAACTTAATTGTATCGACACATGGCCATATTGTTATTGTCCGTAACTTTGACTTGAATCGGGCCTTGATCTAATTTAATTTGCGTTTCCTATTCCATGTTTGTAATTGAAGCAGATCTGTAATTTAATCCTAAGACCAATTACTATAATTAATTCAATATACAATAACAGAAGGTAAGGAGAACACGTATACAGTATACCAAAGAGGATCGAGTATTATAGAGAGTTACTGTCGAAGTAAAATGTGTAATCACAGTGCATAGACTGCCATCTCTTGACACAGGCTTAAAACTTTTGAACCTCAGTTTTGACAATTTGGCCCATATTTATTCTTAGCTCAATATGTGTTAAAATGTCAAATATTAATATTAGCGCCATCTAGCTAAGCGTACCCCAAAGGTGTAATGCCATCTAGGCCACCGTACCTTTTTCTGTATGGTACTGAGGTACGTTTTTAGGGTTCCGTAGTCAACTAGGAACCCTTATAGTTTCGCCATGTCTGTCTGTCCGTCCGTCCGTCCGTCCGTCCGTCCGTCCGTCCGTCCGTCCGTCCGCGGATAATCTCAGTAACCGTTAGCACTAGAAAGCTGAAATTTGGTACCAATATGTATATCAATCACGCCAACAAAGTGCAAAAATAAAAAATGGAAAAAAATGTTTTATTAGGGTACCCCCCCTACATATAAAGTGGGGGCTGATATTTTTTTTTCATTCCAACCCCAACATGTGATATATTGTTGGATAGGTATTTAAAAATGAATAAGGGTTTACTAAGATCGTTTTTTGATAATATTAATATTTTCGGAAATAATCGCTCCCGAAGGAAAAAAAAGTGCGTCCCCCCCCTCTAACTTTTGAACCATATGTTTAAAAAATATGAAAAAAATCACAAAAGTAGAACTTTATAAAGACTTTCTAGGAAAATTGTTTTGAACTTGATAGGTTTAGTGGTTTTTGAGAAAAATACGGAAAACTACGGAACCCTACACTGAGCGTGGCCCGACACGCTCTTGGCCGGTTTTTTTTCTTAGACTATCTATCTATACGGAGTTATATAATATAATTATGTCTTTGCAGTATACAAACCGTCCTCCAGGGCTTATGATGCTTGCAATTTTATGACTTATCTACGTGGATAAATAAAGCATCCGTCACGTTTTAGCAACTATGTCAGTTTGAGAGTGACAGATGTCTTATCCACGTTGATAAGTGATAAAATTGCAAATATGATAGCCCCGCTGTTTACTAATGAAGGTTCATTTTAGTTTTAGGATATTGGTGAGAGGATCTTAATCATAACATTAAAGTCATTGTCAAGTGTTTGACGGCACATGTCAAAACAAATAACATGAGGAAGTGGTAAAGGATGCCACACACGTGTTCAGTAATTAAATTAATTTGTTAAATAATTTGATAACCGTAAGAGTTAAGAGGAGTTAGAGAAATTGATTGAATTTGACCTAAAGAATCTTCCCTTAAAGTTAACGGAATTCAATAAAACCAGGGTGCAGAATGCAAAATGCCCATTAATTAAATCGTTTATCTCAGAAACCACGACGTTCACACGTCGGGCCGGGCCTAATAGGAATATTTGTCAGAAGTAACGAGCGAGTACAGTCAGCAACACAGCTGTGAATACAAAGTGCCAAAATATGTATACACACCTTAATGTATACAGGCAAAGAGGATCGAGTATTATAGAGAGTTACTGTCGAAGTAAAATGTGTAATCACAGTCCATAGACTGCCATCTCTTGACACAGGCTTAAAACTTTTGAACCTCAGTTTAGACAATTTGGCCCATATTCTTAGCTTAATATATGTGTTAAAATGTCAAATATTAATATTAGCGCCATCTAGCTGAGCGTCCCCCAAAGGTGTATCGCCATATAGGCCACCGTATCTTTTTCTGTATGGTTTTCTGTCTAGATGGAGTTATATATCGTCACTACTTTGAAAAAATCTCGTATCTCACACTGCTCCTCAAAGACAAAACGTAGTAAGTCTATATGCATTCCATACATACTTAATACATTTTTCTCTTCATTTACAGAAGAAGATACAAGTTTTTTTTAAAGTAGTGCCGATATGTCTTTGATACAGACAATAAAGTTCTGTAGGTATACATATTTTTGGCACTTTGGCGGTATTCATAGTTTTGTTGCTGACTGTACAGTGGCTTAAAGCTGTATTTGGAGTTGATGACGTGGAGTCGTGCTGACAGGTGTACAGGTTACAGTCTACAGTTTTCGTGCACAATGACAATTTTTTTTATACAGGGTGGGAATTCTGTTGCGCGACAGTTTTAATGGTTTATTTTTGACTGCATTTAGAAACTAAAATTCTAAATTCAGCAATTCCCGATAAGTGTGTACATTTGGATCACGTCTCCGATTTGGATGAAAATTGGTAGGCTGATAGATTCCATGAGGCTGAGCAAGATCCACTAGGTTTCCCAAAATGTCCTAGGTTGATTGTATGAAACTTTCCTTTTTTGTTACCGAAAATGTATAAAAATCTGGTAACAACTCTATCAGCCTACCAATTTTTATCAAAATTGGAGACGTGATCCAAATGTACAAACTTAACGGGAATTGCACAAATAAACGTTTCGAAAATCGTACTCAATTTTTTTGGCATAATAATTTAATTACAATTCTTGTGATTCTTACTGATTTTGCCACCTAGCATTATTTTTGCCACAGCTCATGCGAATCTGGGGTCCACTTTGGCCACTAATACCAGGATAAACTTACTGACTGACTGACATTAAAGGTAGAAAACTCGCAAAACACATCTGTGAAAAAGGAACTCAAATAATTTGTAGCATTTATGTTGCCACTTTTGCCGAAAGTTTGATTTTGCCGAAAGCCAAGATTTGAAAAACGTGCGTTACTTACTGTTTTTATAATATTTTCCATAACCCGTAAAATAGCAATTTGTTAGGGGAAATTGCGAGGCATTCTAAGTGATAATGAAGCACAGGTTTTGATTGATCGCCTAAACCAAATGCGTATCTGCTCCCCATATGACGGAGATGAGGTATTACATTAATATATGGGTGTTTATGTTTATTTTTGTCATGTTTAACATAGTCAAAAACATATGTAACTCCGTATAGACAGCTACAGTCTAAGAAAAAAACGTACCTCAGAACCATATAGGAAAAGGTACGGTGGCCTAGATGGCGTTACACCTTTGGGCGACGCTTGGCTAGATGGCGCCAATATTAATATTTGACATTTTAACACATATCAAGCTAAGAATATGGACCAAATTGTCAAACCTGAGGTTTAAAAGTTTTAAGCTTGTGTCGAGAGATGGCAGTATATGCACTGTGATTACATAATTATCATCAGATACTGGCTAAATCCATGTGTTATTTAATCAAATCATCTCACATTATGATCCTCAACCTTTAAAATAATAAAATTGTGCTAAAATATTGATATTTTATATAATAGTTTGTTTACATTGTTGACAATTTCTATTGACGGCGATTTTAGATTGGCGTTAAGTGTCACTTTCGAGCCATAAATTTAGTGTGAGAGGACCTTAATCACGACATTAGTCATTGTCAAGTGTTTGACGGCACATGTCAAAACAAATAACATTAGGAAGTGGTAAAGGATGCCACACACGTGTTCAGTATTTTTTTTTTTTAATAATTCGATAACCGTAAGAGTTAAGAGGCTAGTTTCTTAGAGAAATTGATTGCATTTGAAATAAAGAATCTACCATTAAAGTTAACGGAATTCAATAAAAACGGTGTATTTAATCTATGTGAGTGTCATATGACATTTGTTAGCTTATAATCCCTAGCTTTAACACTATAGGAATAAATGTTCGTTAGCACGGCAAGGGTTAACGTCGAACGCTAACAGTTTGCAATGTAAACGTACTCTGAAGCCAGGCTTTGTTGAACTACCGGTGCAAATATGCGGTTAGCTAAAAGGCTTCCTAAAATGGGATAGGGAGTTTTTAAATTTTAACTAGACAATCGGCAATGCGGCATCGCTTCACGGTTAGTATTCCAAAAATACGCACTAAGCGTTTCGCTTCAACATTTCTTTTGCGAACCGCCAAGGAGTGGGATGCCCTGCCTGAGTCTGTGTTTCCGCATGAGTACAATCCAGGTCTCTTTAAAGCAAGAGTAAATAGGTATCAAGCGTGCTCCACTGTAGACCGCATCATCACTTACCAACAGGTGTGATCGTGATCAAACGTCTACCTATTCATACAAAAAAAAAAAACTATTGCAGTAAATATTGCATTTGCAGTGAATTGTTTTAATACTGACGATCGCTCGTTGCGAAATGGGAGTTAGGGTCTTTTGGCAACTAATCCCAAGATTTGGCGAAGGCACTAGTTTTACGAAAGCGACAGTCATCTAACCTTCTAACTAGGCCTTATTAGTCCAGCTTCCACACGATGTTTTCTTTCACCTGAGCGACTGGTCAATGATCATCAAATGACATTTTGCACAATAAGTTCCGAAAAACTCATTGGTATGAGTCGGAGTTCGAACCCGTGATCTCTGGATTGAGAGTCGCACGTTGTGAAGCGCTGTAATGCTAGGACACCAGCGCTTCACATCTCGCACTTCTTACACTTTTCTTCTACGAACTTCGGTGCGCGTAGCGCGTAGCACTTGAAGCGTAGCTCAGAATTCAGTGACCTTGTGGCGCGCTCAACATTTTTCACACTGCAATTATTTTATCTTTTATTTAACGCTATTTTCATACAATAACCAACTCCTTTTATTATAGCCGTTAACTTAAACGTCTCATAAATTCTTTCTACACGAAAACAGCCTTTAGTACAAAAAGCTTAAGACTCAAAATGCCACGGCAATTAGTAACGTTAAATATGTTTTCGGTGTTTTCATTGACGGTGGTGTTATATTGCAGTCATTAAGGAAAGTTCTGGAACTGTTATTATAACTGGACTTTATTACAATGGTGATAAGGAACAGCTTCGTGTGACACTGAGAAAGGTCAGGTTTTAATCGTTCATAAAGAATGACGCGAGCGTAAAGTGTGAAGTTGGAAAAATAATGGTGAATAAAAATGATGTAGGAACATAGAGGAATACTAAGGGAAGAGTTGTAACTCTATACATCAGTAAATGCTTCCCCCCCCCCCCCCCACTAGCTCGGAAACACGTGTTTTGTCCTTTAATACCAGCGGGTAAAAACGCATTTTATCCACTAGTGGGTAAAGTAATTTGACCTTGAATAAAGTCAAATTAACTGCTTTAAAATTGATAAAAGTAGGTGAATCTAGTAATAAAGATGATTTACCACCTATGGAACTTGTAGTTTTCTCGCTATAGTGAGGGGAAAAGTTTTGTGTTACACTCGGGTGCAATAGTACATTACATCAGAGGCCGGGAAAATGAGGATTTCCGGCCAAGTGGGTATATACGGCCGAGCGAGCGTGCGAGCGAGGCCGGATAGGGATACGAGGCCGGGAATCCGTTTTCACGCCGAGGCATGTATAGTGCTTTTCTCAAACATACAATGAAATAAAACAAAAATGCTCTAAAGGACAATATTTTATAAAAAAAAAGTTACTTTGCAGGCCTAGGCCTAAAAAATAATATGAAATCCCTTTACAGTCCTCTCGAGTTGTTGCGCCCAAAAAGCGATACTTCCCAGCCCATTTTAAGGAACGTAAAGACAATATTTCATTGCATGTTTGAGAAAATGTATTTTACAACTCGTGTGTCAAAAAACTCGCAAGTTCAGGATTCTTTTCTCGAACCACTCGCTTTGCTCGTGGTTCAACTATAGAATCCTTTCACTTGCTCGTTTTTCAATTCCACACTCGGCGTTAAAATACAACTTTGCCCCCTTGTATAACAAATAACTATTTATTTGTATAGGCATAGTTAAGTGACATCTAGCGACAATCACGCGTCAATCACGCGTCAAATAGCGTGAATTATCAGTACCATTACTCGATACTAGGTGGCAACTGTGTCTCGTCTGCCAAGAATTTAATATTAGAACAGTTTACAACTTATATTACAAGCAGAAGGAATTGAAAACAGAATACTGATTAATACTATTGTAATATTAGCTAAAAATTGGTGAGCATTAGTCTTTTCGTTCGTCGCCACATCTATTGACAAGTAGCAGTACTGATAATTTACGCTAGTTGACGCGTGATTGTCGCTAGATGTCAGTTAACTATGTCAATACAAATAACGCGCATTTACTGATGTATGGAGTTGCTACTCTTCCCTTGCTTATTCCTCTATGTGTCATCATCATCATCATCATCATCATATCAGCCCTTTATCGCCCACTGCTGAGCATAGGCATCTCTTCCAGTACGCCACTTCTCCCGGTCCTGGGCTAATCTCATCCAGTTGTTACCCGCAGTTTTTCGGATGTCGTCGACCCAACGAGCCAAAGGACGCCAGGCACTTCTTACATTTGTTAGCGGCCACCATTCCGTTAACATTTTGGTCCACCTGCCATCACTCTGCCTAGCAACATGTCCTGCCCAACTCCATTTTAGTTTAGTAATAACCATAGAGAAATAAGTAAGGGAAGAGTTGTAACTCCATACATCAGTAAATGCGAGTTATTTGTAGTGACATCTATCGTCATTCACTCGTCAATCACGCGCCAACTAGCGTAAATTATCAGTACTGCTACTCGACACTAGGTGCCGACAGTGTTGCGTCTGCCAAAAATGTAATATTAAAACAGTTTATACCTTGTATTATAAGGTGAAGTAATTGAAAGCAAAGTACTGATTAATACTATTGTAATATTAGCTAAAAATTGTTGAGCAATAGACTTTTTGTTCGTCGTGACATCTATTGACAAGTAGCAGTACTGATAATTTACGCTAGTTGGCGCGTGATTGACGAGTGAATGACGATAGATGTCACTACAAATAACTCGCATTTACTGATGTATGGAGTTACAACTCTTCCCTTACTTATTCCTCTATGGTAATAACGAAACCTACGTCTTGCACCTTAGTGCGACGACGGATTTCGGTATTCCTGACTCGGTCTTGCATCTTAATACCGAGCATGGCGCGCTCCATGGCGCTCTATGTGTAGGAAGGTGAAATCAAAATACACTCGCATGAACTCGTAAAAGGCTTGAGTGCACGCTCATATTGAGCGTGCAGCGGGGAGGGGCGTGCGGCGTGCATGTCAAACAATTGAAGCTCATACAAGTGTTAATCATAAATCATAATCATAAATATTTTATTTGTAAACATAGGTACATATAGATCTTACATGGAGTTGTGTCAGTGTCGCTATGCTTTGCCTGTAGGCATACAAATATTTTTTTGTGGCGATTGTTAGTATGTAAGTTTCGCCAGTAAAGTGACAACCTGCTGAATTCTACGGCAAGCCAGCCAACGCAACGGGGCTACGCTGTTTTGTCATCGCCCAAATTTAGTATTTCTTTTTTTTTTGTATACTTATTTTGTTCCATTGGCAACACTGTTAGCTGTACATTTGTAATCCTTATTACAAGGGCATAAGTGTTGCTGTTAGTACTTTGCAGTGCCTAAGTATTAATTTTATTTTAATGTGATGTAATTCATTTTAAGAAATAAAACAATATTATTAGCAAGCCTTTAAACTTCAATTCCTCTTCACTTTTTAAAACTTAAATCAGGTTCGCAACTCCTGACTTCAGCAAACATTAATAAGCGCGTCGCGTTTTCAAGTTTTCGAGTGCAGAAGTTCGGAACCTTTTATACCTGAATAAAGTCTGAATTTAATAGCTGCAGTCTTTTGAGGAAAATTGCACGTCGTTTGCAGCAAGTATAAAGTTAATAAGGACTAGAACTGAGCAGGTGCCTATATATTACATGATATATTTAGAATATTTTTTTTTTGTAATATTAGGCCATCGTGTTTCCACAGTATAAGACCCGTAATAACTCCTATAACAAACGCACGCCACGAGTTATGTATGTAAGTGTGCTGTGTCCATATACGCAACACAAGGCGGATGAGACAGATTCATTCTCGATCATTCTCATTCGCTTGGATGTGTTGCGTACAAACGCGAAGTTATAGAAGCGTCACTACTGGCCTGTGCCAGTAGTGACGCTTCTACTGTAGCTACTACAGTAGTGACGTTTATACTGTTATAATAAAGAGTACTATCGTACAGTATGGCCACTCCCGCTCCCCGCTGAAAGTGCCGCCCAACCCCGCTCGGTTACCTCACAGTTACCGCCTGTCAAAAACGCGAACAGTCGACCTGTCATATCTCACTTATACAAGCAACTGTGAGGTAACCGAGCGGGGTTGGGCGTCACTTTCAGCGGGGAGCGGGAGTGGCCGTGTAGGTGAACGCGTACTATGCTGCATAGTACGCGTTCACCTACACGATCTTAGACTGTGCTGCTAGGAACGCGCCTCTTTCATATGTTTGATCGCCAGTGTCCGAGATGTGCTACTGGTCTTATCCCTTTGTACCATATTGTACTATATTTGGCCGTTATAAATTCTACTATACTGACAGCTGTAACAGTTCAAATTTGAACAAATATTGCATACGCTACATGCGGTAAAAGGTTGTACTGTAGTGTTGTTATCAGTGAAATTGCTGCCTTGTCTACGACCCCGACAAATTACATGCTTTGTGTGTAAAAAGTGAACAACTTACATTACTAACCAAAAATACTTACATTCCTCATAAGTCTCATAACTTACGGTATTTATAGCGTCGTGTAAAACGTCAAACACTTCTGCTAAAGATTCTGAAAAAATACAAAAAAAATTTGGACTGATCTATTTATTTACAAAAATATAAGTCACAAGGTAGTAACTAGAAACTATTTTGCATATTATTTTTAATTTACATTTTCCTATTTTTACATAATATAATTATGACAATTATTTAAGTAATCTTAGTGAATTAAATAATGTTAGTGTAATAATACTTAATTAAATATCCTAACTCATAACAAGGAAATAATTTAGAATTTAACAATTTTAGTATCGTTATCTATAATCTCATACTTATTTTAACTACTATACTTAAAATCATGTATTTAAAAACACGTGAATAAATTTATCATCACAATAAATTAAAACAATTTTTTGAAAAATGAAAGAAATGGAACTCGCATAATTGTATTGATAATTGTTTTCCTGTACATTATAAACAGTAACCTCCTTATTCATAAATGTTCTCTAAAGTTATCAAGCCGATAAAGTTCGTTTGTCCCTTTCTATCACACCTATACCACGTCTCGGACACTGGCAATCAAATATATGAAAGAGGCGCGTTCCTAGCACACAGTCTAAGCTCGTGTAGGTGAACAAGTACCATGCTTATATGAGTGAAATATGACAGGTCGACTGTTCGCGTTTTTTGACAGGCGGTAACTGTGAGGTAACCGAGAGGGGGTGGGCGGCACTTTCAGCGGGGAGCGGGAGTGGCCATACTGTACGATAGTACTCTTTATTATACTGTGCCTATACATCGGAAAGGGACAAACGAACTTTATCGGCGTGATAAGTTTAGTGAACGTTTATGAATAAGGGGGTAAGTGTATAAGGCCGGAACGCACGTTCATACTGGGTGTGCAACAGGGCGGGATGTGCGGTGAGCATAATGTACAGCCATAGTGTGGTTCGACCAAACGATGGAACGCTGCGTGTGCAATCTGGTGTACGACATTTTTCCTTTTTTCTTTTTAATTAAATTTAGTGTGTTCTGTTTGTTATTATTCTTTTTTTATATAGATCACAGTCTGTTGTTATTTTTCTTGTAACGTTTTCACTTTTATTCTTTTTAACTGTTTGACCACTTTTCTTGTATGTGTTTTGCATTTCTTCTGTCTGTTACCCTCCGTGAATCTTTCTCACTTGATGGTCTCATCGGAAGATCAGCGCTGGAAGTCCCCAGCAACGCTGAGATGAGGCCATTTCGTGGCACTTCATTATTTTCTGTCTTATTGTTATTATGTGTATTTTGTCCTGCCTGTGTTCACGAATAAATGTTATTCTATTCTATATCAAACAATTGAAGCTCATACAAGTGTCCTGAGTCGACGCTGCATAAGGTGGACGCACGCTCGCCCGCTCCGCTGCACGCCCCGCCGTACGCACCGCTCCGAGCGTCTACTCAAGTAATGCCCATAGTGCGTTTTCACATTATCCGATCCGATATCGTCATTTTGGATTTTTTCCTTTAAATCCTTCCGGTCCGTGACTAATTTGTTAACACCTTATATATTATACATATTTAGACAATATACGATACGATAGTACACATTATTTTATTATCATGATAAAAATGTATATAACTGTGTTTACATCTTAAATTATGTTTCAATTTTACAAGATTATTTACATTTGTTTACTCCTCCTTGTCTGTCCTCAACAACAAATAAATAAAATAAACTATTACAAAAAGCTTAATATTCAATAATGACTCTTCTGTAAGTAATACTAATATTTATAAAATGAGAAAGTGTGTACGCGTCTGCTTGTTCGTCAGTCTTTCACGGAAAAACAGAGGAACGAATTGACGTGATTTTTAAGTAGAGATAGTACAGTCAGCTGCAGAGAAAAGTAGACCTCCTATACTAATTTGTAGTAGTAGTAGTAGTAGTAAACTCTTTATTGCACAATTAATAACAAAAAACACAGTAATTACAGTATAGAGAGTTACTGTCAAAGTAAAATGTGTAATCACAGTGCATAGACTGCCATCTCTTGACACAGGCTTAAAACTTTTGAACCTCAGTTTTGACAATTTGGCCCATATTCTTAGCTTGATATGTGTTAAAATGTCAAATATTAATATTAGCGCCATCTAGCTGAGCGTACCCCAAAGGTGTAATGCCATCTAGGTCACCGTACCTTTTCTGTATGGTTCTGAGGTCTTTGCTATGAGTATTTCGCCACTACTTTAAAAAAAACTTGTATCTTCGCCTTTCAATGAAAAGAAAATTGTAGTAAGTATGTATGGAATGCATATAGACTTACTGCGTTTTAACTTTGTGGAACAGCGTGAGATACGAGATTTTTTAAAATAAATAATAAATAAATAAATATTGTAGGACATTCTTCTTACACAGATTGACTGAGGCCCACGGTAAGCTCAAGAAGGCTTGTGTTCTGGGTACTCAGACAACGATATAAATAATATATAAATACTTATATACATAGAAAACATCCATGACTCAGGAACAAATATCTGTGCTCATCACACAAATAAATGCCCTTACCGGGATTCGAACCCGGGACCGCGGCGTAGCAGGCAGGGCCGCTACCGACTGCGCCAGACCGGTCGTCAACACCGGTCGGTCGGTAAAAGTAGTGACGATTTAATAATTTGTATGCAAGGAGGTCTACTTTTCTCTGCAGCTGACTGTACATATAAGGCATGGAGACTGACATAGGCTACTTTTTGTTGCTTTCTAACCTGGGGGGGTTTCATTTCCCTAAAATGGGGAGTGGAAGTTTGTATGGAGCACCCGCAATTTTCGATTTTAATGCGAGCGAAGCCGCGGGCAAAAACTAGTAATGCAATAAATCCTATTAGTTTTCCCGCAACATAATACAATGTTTGGCTTTCCTCGGATTTCCGCCTGTTCGCATTGTGGGAGCTCCTTTCATAAGTTCATAACTTTGTAAAAGCATGTCAGTATTTATGCTGGTATCTTAGCTAAGGGTCGGGACGCTGTGCGAGCGGAGGCGATGGCGGGTCTAAAGCGTTTTACATTTTGGGGCTGTTTGTGATATGAAATTGATATATCTATATTTATTGTATCTGTATGGATTATTGATGAAGAGATACTTAACTCTGATTATAAATCAATGTTTGTACAATCTGTTTACAATGTTTGATATAACTACTGCATAGCGTTTTATCTATTTTATAAAGATTTAACGCACTTCTAGGTTGAGTTTCCAACATAAAAAAATCTTTACTAACACACACAAACTCATTAATAAACAGCTAATAAAATAAAGAACGTATATTATTTAATAACTTTTAGATATGAAATGTTAACAGAGAGTACTTAAAAAGATTTTACACTTAATACATAATATACATACTTTTACTACTGTAAATATAATATTATTCAATTTACCACACCATTCAGACATAATTAATTATACAATCACATGTGTTCATAAATAAATACTATAACTAAGTACTTAGTTACCGTCCACCTTGTCACTATTACCATAATTAAAGTCACACTTGTAAATACATGAATAGGTATTATGATTTAGAGTTCACCTTTTATATCAACCAAGCCACCCTCCCCCCCTTTTCCCTCGGAGGGGTGGGCGCAGGATCCGCAGGCGCGGACACGCGTCGGCGCGCGAGTGTCCGCGGAGGTTCGCGTCATGCGCAGTCGATCCGCGCGCATACGGCCGCGCTCAGGAGTGTAGCGAACGCGAGAGCGATTTGGACGCACGCTATGACGACCAGGTCGCGGGGTGAGGGGCGGGATTCTTCATCGTATGCGTCCCTGTTGATAGAGGAAAAATAGTTATTTAACAAATTTTTTTACCACACCAACACGAACAAACTACTGACTATAAAAAATCAAACTAAATCAAATCTATCAATTAGTTCAATATTAATAATTCAAAATCATCATTTATAGGTAATTTCTACCAGCCAGCTGAAGATATCAAGTTAAAATTTGTATGAAATTACTTTGCACTCTTGTTGATATAAAATGCAATTTTGCTATCTGTTTTCGAATAGCAAAGTAAGCCTTTATCAGTTGGTGTGGTAATAATACTTTTATTGAATTCGTAAATTAATTCTTTGGGGGAAATATTAAAAAATATAGGAATAACAATAAAGTAAAATCACGACCTAGTGCCTGCTAAGCCGCGGTCATGAGTTCGAATCGGGTATGGGCATTTATTTGTGTCATGAACACAGATATTTTGTTCCTCATATCGTCGCCTAGCACCCGCAGTACAAGTTTTACTTAATTTAGGGCTAGGTTAATTTGCATTAAGGTGTTCCCCAATATTTACTCGTATTAAAGACATATGTAACTCCGTATAGACAGAAAAAAACTAAGAAAAAACGTACCTCAGTACTATACAGAAAAATGTTCGGTGGCCTAGATGGCGTTACACCTTTGGGAGACGCTCGACTAGATGGCGCTATTATTAATATTTGACATTTTAACACATATCAAGCTAAGAATATGGGCCAAATTGTCAAAACTGTTCAAAAGTCTTAAGCCTGTATCAAGAGATGGCAGTCTAATAGACTGAGTCTATGCACTGTGATTAGACATTTTACTTCGACTGTAACTCTCTATAATACTCGATCCTCTTTGCTCACATTTATAGACAGATCACTTACAACCTGAAAAATATTACAAACACATTATTTATCTTACCCGTGTTCGAATCCAGGCGGTCCCATTATCGTCCTACAGCACTGCACGACGAGCGCAATAAGCAGACACGCCGCGCCAGCCCACAGAACGCTCGCCACGCCCGCTCCCGCTGCCGCTCCGCTCGTCACTGCCCAACCCCGCGATGTGTGGATGGACACCGCTGGAAACAGGGTTGCAGCTGAATTAATCTGATAATAGGCGAGATGACTAAAAAAACTAATTAGTCCGTCAGTTAGATTATCAAAGAATTTTAGACACGTATTTTTTCTTTTTTCTCGTTAACGAAAAATGACGACGGTATAGTGCGTTGAAGTTTCGCGTGACGTCACGCCTAGGTACAATTTTTACTTAGAAGTGACGTCACAAGCCCCCAGTCCGGAACTTTGATGCTCTATATCTTTGTATTTTTTCATAGATCGTCCAAAAATACTGAACATATATTTTTCGCTTTTTCTTATTTTGAAATCATTAAATGTCAAGCGTCACTTTTAACATTATTGCATTCCTTCCGTAATATGGATGACGACTACCATAAAAAAAATGGCATTCTGTTTAGTTCGTCAGTTAGATCGTCCAAAAATACTGAACACATATTTTTCGCTTTTTCTAATTAAACTGACGGACTAAACAGAATGCCATTTTTTTGTGTCGTCATCCATATTACGGAAGGGATGCAATAATGTTAAAAGTGACGCTTGATATTTAATGAGTCGTTTGCAGGGAGTAAATAAACGCAACATCTGAAAATTAATTGTTTTTTGCACAATTATTTCAATTTACCACATAGCTTATGATCAGAGGGCGGAATTGCTCATGGCAAAAATCAAACGTCAATAGAGTTGGAACGTTAAATTTTATCGACTATCGATTAAACTGAAATTATCAGTATAATTATTGTTGAGTTGTTTTCATCGTAAGTAAGACAAGGGTACTTCTTTATCCATTTATTGACTGTTTTTCGTTTTGGATTAACCATTTTTTCAAACGTGAATTAGTTGCACTAATAACCTAACCAAAAAATTAAAATTTTGAAAAAACCCCCGACCGCGACATAGTACACCGATTTTCATGAAACATGGCTAAGAACACTCCCGATTAACTCAGCTTTCAGACAAAAACAACTAAATCTAAATCGGTTCATCCGTTCGGGAGCTACGATGCCACAGACAGACACACACACAGACAGACAGACAGACAGACAGACAGACCACACACACACACAGACAGACACGTGAAACTTATAACACCCCGTCGTTTTTGCGTCGGGGGTTAAAAATGACTAGTGACAGAAATGGTAATTAATGTCATACAATTTACTTTTAATCTTTAATATCTTTCGGAGGCGTTTGTTGACAACAAACCTCTCCGCTTATGAAACCCCGCTCTGCTCATCACCATAACCGTTCACCTCCAAGTGTCACAGGTAACAAAGCATATCTTGTGAGCAGGTAATGTAATAAGTAGCGTACCGAAACGTGACGGCGCCTCCGACACTTGGCAAACAACGGCAAACAATAAATGTGAACACGTGGCTAAGTATGTTCAGGAGTTTTTTGATGATCTTCATGTGCCGTATGAAATAGCTGATGAGTATGTGTTGTACATTGTACCATTAAGAGGGAGTAGAGCAGGGAGAATTTTCAGAATCTGTCAAATTACCCCATTACACACACAAACACCCTTCACTCACACTACCTTAACTTACTGGGAAAGGTCAGTGACCCTTAATTTTTTTTACGGGCGTTATTTTGAGTTTGTAAATCAAAAAAAATCAAAATAATTTATTCAGCAAATAGGCCACAGGGGCACTTTTACACGTCACATGTACATAGGTATTTAAAAAAATATTTAAAATTGAGTTGAAATTACAATTGATACTATTATATACTAATTCTAAGTTCTAACTAAAGTTAACTCTATACAATTAATTAGAGATGTAGAAGGTCTCTAAATGTCGAATTACAACCAAGAACTACACTAAATTTTAATATAAAAAGTACAAATACAAAAAAAAAAAGTCTAAAATTACTTTAGAGGTGCAAATGACTCTAAATGTCACAACTAAAAATAAAATGTATATCTACTTAATCTAATTCTCCTTAGAGATGTATATGGTCTCCATGAGTCAAAATCATATATTTAAAATATTCACTAAAAGAAAGGAAACAAACGACAACCGAACAAAGTGTCCTAATTTAATAAAAATTAGAATTAAAGTTACTAAGTTATAACAGCCCCAGTAAGCTTAAACAGACCGGTCTTCACAGACGGCACCCGTTCACGAGTATGACGCGTATCTCAGCCATCTCAGCTGTAGTTAACTATTGACCTCCTTTGAAAAATTAAAACTGTAAAAAGGTTCGCTTATAAGAAGACAGAGATAAAATCCGTGTAATCTAGCTTTCCTCCTCTGTTCATGTCTCGTGTGACTATAATTTACCTAAATAAAGTAAGTATGTAGATAACGTTCCTTACTCAGTTGATTGTTTACCTAGGTGTATTTCAAATTACTTTGCACTTCATTTTGCGTTACTTTTCTATACTTAGATAAAAAAAATCGTCAGCCTGCCTATCCCAGCAAACATTATTCAAAAACGCGTGTGAAGGTTGATACCTTCAGGTCTTCAGAGGCCTGTGCTGTGCATTACGTGTATATGGGTTGTATAAAAGACTATCAGATATTTTTCTTTACTTATTTCGGTCCTTAGGTTTTTTATCATTTATTTTGCTATAAAAATAAAGTAAGTGTATAAAATAAAAACCTAATAAATAGAGTACAGCCAGCAGCAGTCAAGTCAGAGACATAAAGAAAGACAGGGAATATCGACGCATAATTATCTTATCCAATACAGCCACCTCCTTCTGCATCAGACTCTTGATATTACCCAATTTCCGAGTGTCTTCTCTAGATTTCAGTTTCTTGCGTTGAAAATGTTGAAACTACTCATACTTAGTATTAAATAAACCACAAATACGTATAAAAATCATAATATAATTTTAAATTATAAAAATCATCAATCGAAACGCACCAAAAATAAAATATTGCTTAGGCTTTGTACCAGTTGCAGTCGCCACGTCTGTAAAGCCCCCTTATAGTTTCTTTTAAATGGCTAAATACCTAGATGTTATGTCATAAACATCTGTGATGTGAATGAAAATTAAAAAAAATCGCTCAGTAATAAGGTCCAAAATACCATCAAAATACGAAAAAGCTAAATTAAATGTCAATGTTTTATCACTACCGTATTTTGGGCAATAAGGGCTATTTTCTCATAATATGAAAAAATCTCAAAAGCAGAACTTTATAAAGACTTTCTAGGAAAAATACATATTTTGAACTTGATAGTTTGAACAATTTACAAAAAAAAAAGCATTTTTTACCTTAGATTGCACTTTTCAGTATCGTAACGAATTTTTCTTTGAAACAAAAAGAGAATATTTAAATATGTTCACGATGCCTACCGCAAACTGGGGTTACATTGATCAATTCTGAAATCGATCAATTTTGAAATTTAAACTTCTCTAACTTCTACATTTAATGGGTAAAAAATATTGAAACCATCAAGTTTCTTAGTCTTTCCCTGTTAAAAATCTAGAAAGGTAACAAAATAATGTACGAAAAAAAAAACGATGTGATTGTGAGTTCATTTGATAGCCTATGTTTTTTTTATGGTAATCGAATGTCATCCCTTTCAGAAGTTATTTTATCTCAAGAAAAGATATTACATCATCACATAAATATTACAACTCTTTAATGCTATTTTGGGGTTACTTTGATCAAAAATAAAAATTACCATCTTCGAAAAATCAACTTTATTTGCTATTGTCTCAATAGTTGTTATAAAAAAGATCAAAATTATCAGCCTCATCAAGTACCGGGACATAATCACACAATAATCAACTATCGCAAAATTACCAGTGTCGCTTCCCCAGCTTTTCTGGCATCTACTCATGGCGCGTCAAATCTCATAGGAAATATCTTAAGGGCTTTGCCCACAAACTATGAGATTGCGGGCTTTGAGGATGCCAGAAATGCTTTCAAAATTGCCTGCCCAGGCAAAAATTTTCCAGACAATCCAAAATCACAAAGGAGTTGGGATAATATTTATTGTGATTTAGCTTACAATACTCTTCTAAACAACTTCACAGGTCCAGAACACGCGAGGCTTTTGGCGGTCGGAGCCCGGGAAGCCGGTTACTGGCTACATGCCCATCCCTCACCAAACACTGGTACTTTCTTGGATCCGACCTCCCTTAGACTGGCGATTGGTCTGCGACTTGGGGTTTCGGTGTGTACGCCACACATATGCTCTTGTGGCACGGACGTGGACCGACTGGGACACCATGGATTATCTTGTCAAAAAAGTGCAGGCCGTTTTTCGAGACACGCGTCGCTTAATGACATTATTCGTCGGTCCCTTGCAACCATCAATGTGCCTGCTCTCCTTGAGCCGACTGGCATAATCAGAGATGATGGCAAGAGGCCTGATGGAGTGTCCTTGGTCCCTTGGAGTATGGGACGAATGTTGGTGTGGGATGCTACCTGCGTTGACACATTGGCACCGTCTCACCTCCAACGGACCAAGATAAAAGCGGGCGCAGCGGCAGAAAGTGCCGAAATTTTGAAACGTAATAAATACAAAAGTCTTGGCAAAGAATACCTTTTTGTACCCTTTGGCGTAGAAACTCTAGGTCCATAGGGTCCCAGCGCGAACAAGTTGTTCACAGAAATCGCGAAGCGTCTGGTTGAGGTAACTGGTGACCGAAGAGCTGGCGACTTCCTCGCACAACGTATCGGCATTGCGATACAGCGGGGAAATGTCGCCAGTATCCTCGGTACAATGCCTCAAGGGCCTATTTTAGACGTTAGCTAGCTTTTAAGTTTATGTAAATATGTAAATATGTTCATATAAATAAAGAGGTTAAAAAAAATACATTTTATAAACTATGTGTAAGTATGGTCAATGTTACCCCATGCAAGTGATCAAAGACACCCCACAGAGTAAATCATTAGTAATAGTAATAAATGCCTAGTTTGACTTTAATATACAAAACTCAATACAATGGTATAGCTAAACACATTTCTGGTAAGCTAATATTCACTGTGAACCTTTTACTGTATAATACCCACTACGCTACGTTAGTTTAGAAGTCATTTGAACATGAAAAATAGCAACAAACTATGCTTATATTTTGACACGTTATCCGTATTGCCCACGAACATACTTACTTGTTCATTGCGTCAGAGCACCATCTAACTATAAAGGTTGGTTAAGGGTTAGCACATGTGTAGATTTCGATAAATTTATTTTAATTAATACATCACCGACTAGAATAGAACGTTATGAAAGTGTGTCAAGCGAAAGTGTTTTGTCAGGATCGTAGTAAATGGAAATCCGTGATCTTTGCCTACCCCTCTAACAAGCAGGCAACATTGCCTACCCCTCAAACAGGCAAGATTGTATGTATGTATGTTTTACCGACTAGGTACTCATAACATATTAAAACCTTATTTTTTGGTAAAATAAATATAATATATGCTCGTGACAGGTCAGGTTTTGTTCGTAATCCGAAAGAGTCCAGCCTAGCACTTTTCCCTATTCACCCCCTTTCTGACCCTATTAACCCCAACGTTAGGGTGAGCAAAAATTACTAAATAAATTACATATTTTCAAAGACAATCTTAAGTTCACACCGCCGGAAATTTTTTTGTGTAAAAAATTAACATGGCATATATCAAAAAACTGATATCGACGTTCAAAAGTCGGTTTTGGCCTTATTCACCACAAATTACGGTAGCGAAAAAAAATTTGGCTGTTCCATAGAAATGAGCGGTATCATGACAGTCAAAATGTATGAAACAGCCAAATTTTTTTTAGCGATTTTGCCATTGGTCCCATAATAAAAGTATTTTATGCCGTTACAAATAAATTTCAGGACTGACCATTGAACTTGGCACCCATTTAGATATCATTTCTTTTTTCGCTGAAGTGAATAATCAAGGCATATATCAAAGTATTGAACTTGGCTCTCATTTCACATTTATGTTTTTGATGGGATATCATTACTTTTTGTAGGTATTTTAAGGCTACGGGAACGCTTATTAATATGTATTCACTAAGTTCACTGGTAAATTTAGGACTATTAACGCCATCTAGTAAACCCCGGTTGAACTAAACATGTTTTCACTGAACATAATTATCACTTTTCGAAAATGTTAAAAAATTGCCAATTTTTGATTTTTTCTGTTTATTTATCTAATTACCTATCTTCATGCCAAATTCGAACTTTCTAGGTCATCTGGAACTGGGTTAGAATTTATGTCTATAGGTATATATATGATAAAGATGTCGATTTTTGGACGTTATTATCTAAACAACCGTTTGAGATGTGCTTATGAAATTTGTCGCACATGTCTATCTCGCATATCTCAATATAGGAGCCAAATTTGACACGTTTATGTAAAATAGTTTTTGAGTTATGAGGGGGTCAAAAGTGGCTCCAAATGGTTCGTGTAATATTACACACGGTGCTGCTCGCCAGTTCTTTTACTTGAACTTGGCTTGACACGCTACCGCGTGTCTAGATGCAAGCTTCAAGTCAAGTCCCAATAGATTTCATTTAGTATTTTGGAGAATCGTTTCATTTAGTATTTTGGCGGTACTTAACTAGTAAGGATAACTTAAGTTTTACAATTGTATGAAAATAGTTTCTCATTTGGCGGGATTTTTTAACCGACTTCCAAAGTTCAAAAGGTTATAAATTTATGTCTTTTTAATATCACTTCTGGTCCAATTTCAAACCCCTCAAATACATATTAACTTAACGGCAACCTGATAATGACTTAAGTATTTTTGAAATAAATAAAATGCCGAAAAAAAAGTTTATCAGCAAAAAATACTTACCTGCTTGAAAATAAGGTCATGACCGTTTTCATACTTGTGCATTGAAATAGATATCACACACGAAAGAAAAAACGACAAGGCCCGGGTTCGATTACCGGCTCGGCCACCAATGGGCCTTGTCGTTTTTCCTTTCGTGTATGATATCTATTTCTATTTATTAATATCTGGGCGACTCGGTTCTATTTTATTATATCACGTCTTTTGATAAAAAAAATCTCTTATAAATACAAAAAATAATAATACTTAATTTCTGGCCGGGATTCGAAACCCTGACACCTGCGATCTATCTGCAAACATTAGACCGACCTTGTATGGCTGAGCTAAGCGGAATCAATGCGCGCGCGGCGAAATTAACGACCATATTTTACGTTTACTAACGCGAAAAAAAACTCATAAATACTCGAAAATTCGCGTTTTCCGGGATCTAAGGATACGCTAGATCGATTTGTCACCCCCGAAAACCCCCACATAACAAATTTCAGCTAAATCGTTAGAGCGGTTTCCGAGATCGTCGGTATATATAAATAAATAAATAAACATACAAGAATTGCTCGTTTAAAAGTATAAGATTTATATAAACTTGAAAAAGAACAAATCAAAAATTATTTAATAAAATACATTTATTTCTTCCCTAGTTGTATAGTTTCATACTTATGATTTTTATTTTAAAGTAATCCGTTTATATTATAGCAACCATGGGTGATTTTTGCGGATTTAAGTAGAAACGTGAGTTTGACAGAAGTGTGCTTAACATTTCCAAATGTTTATTTCTTGTATCTAGTCTAACTACGAAGCAATACATTGACGTATAAATTGGGCCTTATTCAGAGAGGTCATAAAAACATATTTAAAGTCACTTTAGGTAAGTTATATATCTTTTATACAATGTGACAACCATTGACCACACATCCCAATTCACCCCTCTCACGACCCTAATCACCCCCTTCGCTAAACTATTCACCGCCTTTGCGACCCGATTCCCCCCATTCCCGATCCTATTCACCCCGCAGGTCGCGGCTATTTATTCATCCCGTAAAAATTCCCCAACACAGTTGTATCGCTTTCTTCATGAAAACCATAATAAGAATGAAAATATTTCTTTTGATTTTCTGTTACTTAAATATAAATTTTAGAAGTGTATAACTACATTCAAAAGGATAATGAACAAATACTTAGCTAAATTTCACACAAAAACCAAGTTAAAATGAGTAAAAATCCAAAAACATTGAACGTCAACTTTGACAGAGATTTTCATGTCTGTAAATAAATTATTTTCCTATTTTTATTGCGGAATATAGAAGGAATATGTCGAAAAATATAATTACATTATATACCGCCGGAAGGCCGGAACCCTATTCACCCCAAATGACGGTATTTATTAAATTGTCAATATTTAGAATGTCGGAAACTACGGAATCCTACACTGACCGTGGCCCGACGCGCTCTTGGCCGGTTTTTCTTCTTAATGTTATGTAAGAAATAATAATAAAAATACACCTCCCAATTTATAATAAGTTTTCTTGCAATAATTTCATTTTTGGCACAAACTTTTATCGCCGACTGTACCTTTCTTTCAACAATCATCTATAGCTCTCCGACATGTTTCTAAAAACCCCTTACTCAATGGGGATACGACGTTTCATAACAGAGTTCCTATGACCACCTTTCTGCTCCATCATCAGATTAGCTCCATGATACCATAATATTACATTGTCACGTGATTTACATATGTGTGCAAATTTCAGTTAAATCGGAAACCGGAAAGTGGGTCAAATTTAGCTTCTTCGTTTTGACCCAAACTAACATACTAACAAGGCAAGTTGAATGAAAGCTTGTAAAAAGGCTTCTGATACCAGATTTGTAATAAGTTTACTTGACATGATTTAAGAACAGATGAGACAGACATATGCACTGAGAGGTAAGCTCGTGTTTAGTGGACGTGTCAAATCACCTCATACAATTTACGGCTCTAATGCAACTAGATAGGGTTTGTTATTGCACTTTAATTCCATATTAGTGATTTCTAGCGCGTAAGATATATTTTGCTTTAACAATGGATATATATTTATGTGGGTGAGAGTGATCACATACTTAATTTAGATTTTTATAAAGAATCAAATATTTTTAAGCGAAACTATCAGATATTTAGCGTCGTGCCAACTGTGTGGCAAAGCCTGTCGCCGCGTCGGCGCGCGTCTTTTTCCATACAGATGGCCCGAGACGCTACGCTCGCAAGACGCTAGAAAGAAAGACGATGTTTTTGCCGGTCATGATCATGAAGCATCACAAATTTTTGCCGGGAATATGTCGTCATATACTTATGGCCCCTATAGAAAATCAGATATTTTGTCACTGCTGTTCATAGTTATATATTTATTCTGGTGACTGTTCCATGAATATCTGGTTTATTGGAATGGAGAAGTTCCATTTAAAATGAGCGATTACTTTCTAAACAACGATATAGGTACTTTATAATAATTATAATTTTTATTGTTTTAAACTTACGGTTACGTGTTCGTGGTTTCATGAAATCGAAACATTTTTTTATACATACATTTAAATTTGAACCAGAAGCACACCACACGGAATACCCGCTCCCATTTCCCTTTCTCCTATTCTAAGTAAGAATCGATTAATAAGTATCTGAATATGTATGAATAAATTAAATTGTAATTGTTTACATACAACCTGTGAAGTTTGGTTGACAACATTTGACGTAGGTCCTGTCATATATATTTTTAAAATGACTTACTGTTAATACCAGCGTAATGAAAATTTATTCCAATGAGTAAAAGAAAACATGAAACTCTTTTCAATTTAACCGAACTAGAATGAAATCATTTAAACTCATTCGGTTGTGTTCGTAATTTTCTTTAATAATGTGATACATTTTTAAAGGTGGATGGCTTGTGAATAAAAATAAATAAACTTTAAATGAGGTTGGATCTCCACCTGACATTATTGATTTACCCTATTTATTTTGAGCACAGTTTTACACTGGTATGGTTTTTCGTGTACGTACACTATTTTCTGTCAAAATATTTGTCAAAATGAAACGTCAACGCGGAGCAACCGACGACACGTCTGCCTCCGATGAGCCGCTCCGGGCATCTAATCGAATGGAGAATTCTGACAGCAATGGCGAATGTATGGAAATTTTACGAAAGTTTAAGGTAAAATTTCTTTGTTGCCTTTGAGAGGAAAAATATAAAAAACCTCAAAACTTCTAGTCCATTTATCTGGCTTTTAGAATCACTTAATGTTTTAACTAAAGTATCGAATTTTTTTAACAAAGTTTACTAAACGGCGACATACGTTTTTCTCATTTTAGCTCAACTTTGCGTGGGTTTATTTATTATACCGTTGAGAATTGGAGATTCTGAATAGTCAAAAGTTGTAGTCACACTCTTTAAGATAATAACTACATTTATTTTGTTTCATTTTATTGAGAAATATGAGCAGCATTTGTTAAACGCCGAATGCATTTTTCGAGGATTTCGTACGACCCCCTCTTAAGAACTTAATTTTTTGTTCACTTCGGGTAATCGTTGTTTTATATTTCTTATACTAACTACTAAGGGCCCATTTAGACGGTACGACAACTCGCATACGACTTTTATTACATTGCGGTATTTGTTGGTTGTGCAAAAATTGTATGTAAAGACTGTATCGTTAAATACATATCCTGGAGACAACTTTGAGTAGCCGTATTTATATGCTATTATATTTTTTTCTTATAACAAGACATGGGCTTAATAAGGCACATAATAAGGTACGCATTTTGTCCTAGAAACTTGACGTAAAGCACGTGGTTTAGACAGCATTGGCTTAATACTCCCGAGTACCAATTACGATTTCGGACAAATGCTACTAGAAAATTCACAAAGTGCGTACAAGACGACACAATTGCGAAAAAAAATTGTACAGTGCGAACCTCAACGACACATGATCCACAAAGCAGAATATCTAGACATAGTCTAGCCACTGTTATTTAAAAAAAATAAAGTTCATGATCTGTGTATGGCGGCCATTTAGAGAATGTGGTATGGCGCTTACGCTAACTCCGACTTTGATGTCGAATTTAACTATCATACACTGTTTATATCGATCTGGTTTAGGCACTGTTCAAACACCATGAATGTCTATTAGACATTGGCCTAAGCCTAATTTTTTTTATCTATTTCTCTCATCCTGCTTGTATCAAAAATTTACGGCAATCCGGAACGTTGCTCAAAAATGCGTTTTTTTAAATTATATAAATTCACCGTATTTATTCTGCAAGTACCCAATTGAACAACCATGAAGAGGACTCTTAAAAAATATATTTTGGCAGCATATTAACCTTTGTTTGTCGAAATCGTACAAACAGTCTTTGAGATATTCTCAAATTAAGCCAGATTAGGGGTTGTCCGAACTTTATTTTCTAGACCTTAATGAAAGTACCATAAAGTCCCTAAAATAAAAAAAATATCAGACCTTCTTATATCAAATAGTACTTACCAATACCTTCAGATCATACTCTCGGACAATAATAATACAAAATTATGCACATGTCAACATTTAGACGAGGTTTGTTTTGTCCCTATAATTAACGATACAGTCCTTAACCTCAACAGCCGGCAATGAAACTAAAATCGCATACGAGTTCGCATGCCGTCTAATTCAGGTCTAACTCCTGCACCAGCCTCCTCCTGCTGCAGGTTGGCCTCGCTGCACCGCGAATAATGGAAGTCCCTTCTGAGAGCCCTATGTCCCTGATGAGGGATAACAGGATAGCATGATCATCATCATCATCATACTAACTAGAGCATTTTACTTTATTTACATGTACACAAGGTACACCGGGCAATTTTGACTGGGGCACAATGTCAACTGCTTATTCGAAATATTTTCAATGTTTTATACTATTGTCCACCTTAATTTTTTGAGTATTTTGTTTCATGATTGCCACTGATCGGTACCGACATCGGTTTCTGCATTAACCAAAGGAGTGTTTGTCAAACCTGGAAATGCCATTTGAGGTTAGCGTTGTTTAGTCTGTGTTTTGTTTAGTGTTTGTAGCACAAGTGTGTTGAGCCGGCATTAGGTACTTTATGCTTGTAGCGTAAGCGTATGCAAAGGTTATTCGACTTAACAAAGGCCTTTGTATACGCAATGAAACTAATGAAGTGTACCTTCGTATATCATATATGAACATTTTGACGAAGATTTGCGGATGTTATTTTAGACAACGACATTGACGTAACCCACTTTGTGGTTTTTGTCCGTCTTGAGCATAACGAATACATAAAATAAAAGCTGGAGGAATAAACAAATAAAGTTACTTTTGGTAATGAAGTAAAAATGCCATCAAATAAAATAAAAGACCATTTACCATGAGTTTTTGATGTTTTAGATACTATAGATGCGTTAAGAAAAATGTTCGATGGAATCAGGCGTTACTTTGCGGAAATCCATGTTATGAGGTAGCGAAAATGCTAAAATGGAAAGGAGCCCCCCTTTCAACTTGGGAATTTTAGTTAAATATACAAGTGTTATTAACTAGAATTATCGAAAAAAAATTGTCCATTAAGAACAACTCAGTCAAAAGATATTTCAAAAAAATCTTTAAAATCGAGGTACCGCTCTCCACTCTTTCCTCCTTCAAAACTTAATCAATCGGAACGAAATTTGAGAATCTGAATAACAATGAAATAATCTATGTCGGACCGTTTAGCTTTTTTGGTTAATTGTTACCAGTTTTGAGTATCACACCTTTTTTTGCGCCACAATGAAAAAGGCCGTTTTTGGAAATTTTTGTATGGCTCTAGAGTCTTTAAAAAGCAGAATATCAAAAAAATCAAAACGGTCCGACACAGATAAAAATAATAACAATCTGTGTTGAAAAAATCATTGCTCTATCTTCAAAAACCAGGGAGGAAATAGTCGAGAGCGTTTGTATGGAGAATTGACCCCTACCGTATCGTCTTAATCATAAACTAGAACATTCCTTTGCTAATCCGCGAATTCATAAAGTGCAAGTCAATCAGTGCTAACCTGTTATACTTACTTGCGTATTTTTTACATGCAATTAATTTTCCCACCCTCCCACCGCAAAAATAAAAATAAATACGCAAATAAATTTTTGGTGGTGGGTTGTTATATTTATTTGCGTATTTATTTTTATTTTTGCGGAATGTTCTAGTTTATGATTAAGAAAAATGTTATTAATTATAGATAATGCAAACAGCGTTCGCAAACGGTTACTGACTAGAACTAGTTATTTGTTTTACAAGGGGGCCGACCTGGCATATAATGAACCACTTCTCGCACTAGTGCTTAAGGTCGAAACTTCGGAGGTCCATCTGTACTGAAAAACGTCGTACGATTCACGTGCTAAAAGGAAATTCGTAACTCGTGTCGATTTAAAACACTCCCTTCGGTCGTGTTTTAATTTATCGCCACTCGTTTCGAACTTCCTTTTTTACGCACTTGTATCGTAATGTACTATTTTTTTTATATTTTAAGTACCTTTACGCTATCTGATCAAGTAACGTATTCTATATATAAAATAACTCTTACGCCGTGGCTTGCGTGGGCGACGGTCGCGCGATGGTCGCGCGACGGCGATGCGACGCATACGAAATCAAACCTTATCGATATGGAAGTATGAGACGCGACGGCGACCGTCGCGCGACCGTCGCCCACGCAAGACACGGCGTTAGTATATAGGTTCAGCTAGTTCAGCGTAGTCGGTTGCCGCTCCGTTGGCTTTTTGAGGAACAGTGACCACCGAATAGCGTGGAAAATGGAAAATTAAGTTTATCGACCGAGGCCGCTCATAATAGTTATTTGTTATACAAGAGTGCAAAGTTGTATTTTAACGCCGAGTGTGGAATTGATAAACGAGCAAGCGAAAGGATTCTATAGTTGAACCACGAGCGAAGCGAGTGGTTCGAGAATAGAATCCTGAGCTTGCGAGTTTTTCAATACACGAGAAGTAAAATACATTTGCACTCGTGTGTAACACAAAACTTTTCCCCTCACTATAGCGAGGAAACTACAACGCAAAAAATGCGTTTATCACTGCTTCCAGTAGTTCCACAGGTGGTAAATCATCTTTATTACTATATTCACCTACTTTTATCAATTTTAAAGCAGTTAATTTGACTTTATTCAAGGTCAAATTACTTTACCCACTAGTGGATAAAATGCGTTTTTACCCACTGGTATTAAAGGACAAAACACGTGTTTCCGAGCTAGTGAGGGGAAAAAAAATTGTTATACATATAGACATCGCATAATTTCGCGTTCAGCTTCCGACTTAGACCATAACTAACTAGACCAAACCTACCTTTCAGTAAGTTACCCATCTATCGAAAACTTTCATAAATTTCATATAATTATGTACAGTACATCGTGTTTTTATTGATTTCCGTTAACGTTAAGGTTCTGCAGGTCAATTACAATTAATTTCTCTTAAAAACTAGTGTCAACTGTAACTGTTATCGACTACCTTTACTGTTATTCTTTTGGGTCTCACACTTATGTATTAAAATTCAGTTATTATGTATGAAAACGATGATTTTTTTTCCAATTTAACTGAAAGTGATATACTTGGTGGTTCCTAATTCCTATTAATGAAAAAACCACGGTGTATACTGTACAAATAGACATTTAAATGTGTGATAAACCCTATGTAATTAGACGCAAAATTTCGTACTTACCAGCTGCTAGAACACTGATGCCACCAGCCGGTATCCCGAGGCCCATGTTAAACTTCTGCCTCTCTTCTATGAAGGCCACACTGCCCATCACCATCGCTGATATGCCGCATACGATCTGAAACAAGTGACAATTGAGAGAATGAATGATAATTATCACAGACTACACATATGATATCCATAAGGTATGATATAAAAATGAAAAAAATGTAGTGGTTCCTGATAAACCGATTAGGATTTAGTTTGTCTTGTCTGAAAGCTGACTTGAGTTAGTCGGGAGTGTTCTTAGCCATGTTTCATGAAAATCGGTCTACTATGTCGCGGTCGGGGGTGTTTTCAAAATTTTAATTTTGTTGCCTGTGTGGTGACGGGTTAAGAATTTCACCACCCCCTTTCTTTCCGTGGGTGTCGTAGAAGGCGACTATGGGATATGGGTTAAATTGTGGCGTAGGCGAGAGGCTGGCAACCTGTCACTGCAATGTCAGTTTCGTTTTCTTTCAACCCCTTATTTGCCAAGAGTGGCACTGAAGCTTTAGTAGTTTCATGTGTTCTGCCTACCCCTTTATGGGATACAAGCGTGATTGTATGTATGTATGTACGTATGTAATTTTGTGGTTAGGTTATTTACACGGGAGCGACTATATTTTGTTCGTTTTTATAGTCGATCGATAGCTCATAGATTACTAGCTTTTGGTGGGACCAGTGCCTAAGGGTAAGGCCTGAGTGCACGGGCGGGGCGTGCAGCGTACAAGTCAAACAATTGAAGCTCATATAGGTGTCTTGACTCGACGCGACGAGTGCTCCGCACAGAGCGTCTATCTTATACTTTTAAACGAGCAATTCTTGTTTATTTATTTATTTATTTATTTATATATATATTTATTTACACTGACGATCTCGGAAACCGCTCTAACGATTTCGCAGAAATTTGTTATGTGGGGGTTTTTGGGGGTGAAAAATCGGTCTAACTTATCCTTAGGTCCCGGAAAACGCGAATTTTCGAGTTTTCATGCGTTTTTCTTCGCGCGCCATCTCGTGTGCAGTACTTGTACTGTTAAGAGAGAATTCTTTCGGTCGATGTAAGTACTATTTATTGCAAACACTAGATGGCGACACAGGTCAAGGCTAAAACGAATAAAAAATACACTATTTGAGTTTTTGTGGCGAAATGCGCGCCATCTCGTGTGGAGTAGTTGTGTTGTTAAGGCTGAGAATTCTTTCGCTCGATGTAGGTACTATTTATTTTTGAACTAGATGGCGACACATGTCAAGGATACGAAACAAAACCGAGCTTGCCCAGATTAATTATAATCAGGCCTTATACTTACGGCCCAGTCACGACATTGGTCTAAGCGCGACAGCGGTGAGCGGCAGCCATACGTGCGAATGAAAAGTCCCATCGCTGTGTCTCGCTCCAATGTATGGCCGCCGCTCACCGCTGTCGCGCTTAGACCAATGTCGTGGCTGAGCCGTTAGACATCTTAGTTAACTTCGAGACTACTTAGACCAAATCAAGTGGTCAAACTAGTCTACGATTTGAAATCTGTTTTCGAGGACTCGAGTTTTAGAGTAAGTTAGTCCTCAAAGGAACTAAGTGCAAGTTTGGATACGGGGTGAAGTTACTGCAAAGTTGAGCATAGATTTCCTTCTATTAAATTCCGCATTTTGAAGTTTGGATTATAAAAAAAACGATTCTACGAAGTATTTTGCTGGTTAATTCGATTTATGATATGGATGTTAAAGGCAAATGTCAAAGAAGGTTTCTAATAAAGTGAGTAAATCATTCTTTAAATATCACGTCATGGTCTTTTTGTAGACCTTTGTCTGCCTTTTGACATATGTTTGACGTGGTTGTCTGTCTGTTTGTCTGCCTGTCTGTGTGTGTGTCTGTCTGTGGAATCGTAGCTCCCGAACGGATGAACCGATTTAGATTTAATTTTTTTTTGTTTGAAAGCTGTATTAGTCGGGAATGTTCTTAGCCATGTTTCATGAAAATCGGTCCACAATGTCGCGGTCGGAGGTTTTTTCCAAAATTTTAAAAAATGTGGACCTGAATTTTTCTCAAATGGGTAATCAGTCTATTCATGGGTGAAAACCGCATAAAAGTACGATTTTTGTGCTTATAAACTAACATACACAGGTACTTTGTTTTAAAAGGAGTAGCGATGATCAACCTATAGTGATAAATCTGTGGTGAAGATGATGTGAAATGCCATGTGTCTATGTAGTTACATGGCGTAAGACAAACTTACGTAAGTTTATCTTGTTATTCAGCGCTGTCCTGACATAATTGCTTTAGAACTGTTACTTCTGAACATATGTTTTACCACAACACACATTACAACACTTAAAATAAATAAATAAATATTATAGGACATTCTTACACAGATTGACTGAGTCCCACGGTAAGCTCAAGAAAGCTTGTGTTATGGGTACTCAGACAACGATATATATAATATATACAAATACTTAAATACATAGAAAACATCCATGACTCAGGAACAAATATCTGTGCTCACTGCTCATCACACAAATAAATGCCCTTACCGGAATTCGAACCCGGGACAGCGGCGTAGCAGGCTGGGTCACTATCGACTAGGCCAAACCGGTCGTCAAAACGACCACTTGTTTTTCAACTCGTGAAACGGCTATAAGGCTTAGCATTCGGATCCCAGCAGTCGCGACCCGGCAGCCGCTGCCCAGCAGCCGCCCGGCCCGGCAGCGCTGCTCGGTCGCTTGCGTCGGAAACTATCGCATATAAATCCCTACAAAGCGGTGCGGCGCGACCCGGTCGCGGCTGCTGGGCAGCGGCTGCCGGGTCGCGACTGCTGGGATCCGAATGCTACCTTTACGGCCCAGCCACGACATTGGTCTAAGCGCGACAGCGGTGAGCGGCAGCCATACGTGCGAATGAAAAGTCCCATCGGTGTGTCTCGCTCTAATGTATGGCTGCCGCTCGCCGCTGCCGCGCTTAGACCAATGTCGTGGCTGGGCCGTAAGGCCTGAGTGCACGCTCATACTGGGCGTGCAGCGGCGCGGGGCGTGCGGCGTGCATATCAAACGATTGAAGCTCATACAAGTGTGCTCAGTCGACGCTGCATAGGCTGTACGAGTGTACGCCCCGCCGACCGCTCCGCTCCGAGCGTTGTCTTAGCGTGTAGGTTTGATTCATCCGATAAATGTGCAACTGTACCCGGTTGTCGGGTATTCAATATTTTTGTGGCAATCAATGTGTTAAAAGTGGATAAAATATTGAGTGAGAGTAAAACTTATATATATATATCTCTCTCTCTCTTTAGCCTACTTTAGTGTCCCACTAATGGGCAAAGGCCCCCTCTTTTCCTCCGCTCAATCTGCTATTGAGACTTGAATTTACGGTAAGTGCCTACAGAATTCACAAGCAAAGTAAATATGTAACTTAGAAGTCCATGTTGTCGATCTATTTGTAATTTCGAGATTGCCTCGGGGCCTCCGAGTCGTTCCTCGCACACTTGACCTGATGCTTTAGAGTTTATTGCAAAGGTCAATATAAATAATTGATCAATTTCACCTGTAATGTTGGCTGGGTAAAATCGAACCGAGAGACGATGGCATTATAAAGAACTAGCTTTTTGCCCGCGGGTTCGCTCGCGTTACAAAGAGACTAAAAGTAGCCTATGTCACTCTCCATCCCTTCAACACGCTTTTCACTTAAAAACCACGTCAATACGTCTCTGCCTTTCGTCGTGAAAGACGGACAAGCAAACAGACATACATACTCTCCCATTTATATATTAGTATTTCGCCAAAAAACGTTTCCCAAAGTTTCACATCCCAAACTATTATTCCCAAATTATCATTTCCCAAATAAACGTTTGGCAAAACAACTTATCGCAAATTGACATTTAGCAAAACTTTTTTTGGCAAGTATTTGTTTCCCAAAATATTTACTTGGTCAAATTTCATTTTACCAAATATTATTTAGTCAAAGGTATTGTTAGGCAAAATTTCCATTTCCCAATATATTGTAATTAAATGACGCACTAGAAATTTGTTTGTTGATTTTATACTTTGTGTGGACAAGATTTGTGTGAAATAATGTGTATGTCGTACTTTTTTTCTTCTTATCCCTTAACCTTATGTTTTCAAGACCATTATGTTCTATTAATTTTTAATTACTTTAAAAATCCATTTCCGGTTTGCTCACTGTCAACCTAACACGCTCCTCCTCGCTTCGCTCGTCGTCGCACCTAAACTGACCCTGTCACACACGAGTTTTCTGTTATAATACTAATAAAATTATTACATTACATTTATGCCTTGTAATAATAATTATTGTCAAACGTGGTTTTGCATGTAGAAACATTTTTTGACAAAAAAATAGTTGAGTAGAGTTAATTTTGTCCAGTAATATTAATTTGACAAAAATAAAGTTGAGCAAACTTTTCGTGCCAAACTGAATGCCTTGGGAATAAAACTGACATTATCATTTGACAATAAAATTTTAAGTTAAATTTGGCAAAAAAAATCTTCGGTAAATTAAATTAATCCCGTAGAAATGAAAATGCAAATGCCTAAATATTTTCGAAATTTGCGATGTGAAATTTTGGCCAAACATGTTTTTGGGATATAAGTTTTGACATTAAAAACGTTTGCGAAATAAAGTTTTGCCTAAATAAAATTTGACTAAGTAAAATTGTGCCAAATGATAATTTGACCAAACAAAATCATTGCGAAACATACCTTTGCCAAACAATACTTTGGGAAATGAAACTATTGCTATATGATTATTGGGAAATGAAATTTGACGAAACGTTTTTTGGCGAAACGGCAGGACACCGTTAAATGCACAATGATGTATTATACTAATTACATATTGCACCATAAGGACAACCACCGAGTCAGCTGCGCACGTTCACCGACCTGCCGCACGAGGCGCAAGATCAGCATAACACGACTTTACCTAACTAATGCAATTCTATTAGCACGCACTCTTGATTCAGACTTCGAACAATTGTCATCGCACTTAGGCTATAATTTTTGTATCTTTGATTTTAATTAAATTAGTAATAAAAGTTTTTGGTTTTTTTTCGGACCTCCGATTGTAGCTATCGTAATTGGCGCAGTCGGTAGGATACTCGCGGGTCGAATTCGTGAATATTTCGGGTTCTCTAAAAATCGAGACCGCGCGTTCGCGAGCCACCCGGGTTGGCTATCAAGCACCGCTGCCGAGTATCCAGAATCTACGAGCTGCAAACCGGAGGCGAATCCAGCTATCGATTCCCGTGAAGGACCAAGAATGAAGCATATGTGAGTACCCCTGAATTGTTCTTGTG
Organism: Leguminivora glycinivorella; assembly: GCF_023078275.1. Taxonomy (NCBI): domain Eukaryota; kingdom Metazoa; phylum Arthropoda; class Insecta; order Lepidoptera; family Tortricidae; genus Leguminivora; species Leguminivora glycinivorella. Next base: position 3,457,117 of record NC_062973.1, read on the forward strand.
TGCTTGCTTCCCTATACTGTATATCCTTATTTTCCATAATTTTTCATCCCAAAAAATCGGGATCTCGGGAACCTGCACCGGGTCAGGTTCGACGGGCAACACTAGATTTACGTAGGAATTTAGACAACTTAGAGTTAGGAAGTCCCTTAGATAGTTCAGTAACCTTATTTGAGTCCGATACAATAATGTCCGCGACCCCAGAGGATGTTTACAAGACCTTGCGTCTAGTCCCAGAATTTGACGGCAATCCTAATATCCTTACGCGATTCATTAAAATATGTGATCAAGTAGTCGACGCTTATGTACGTAATGAAGCCGGAAGAGAATTGCTCAATCTATGCGTTGTTAACGGAATACTAAATAAAATAACTGGTACTGCTGCAAGCATTATTAATAGTAATGGCATTCCTGATAACTGGTTAGGTATTAGGACAGCCCTTGTTAACAATTTCTCTGACCAACGTGACGAGACAGCGTTATACAACGACCTCTCAATAGCCAGCCAGGGTAATAGGACACCCCAAGAGTTTTACGACCATTGCCAGACACTTTTGAGCACAATGATGACGTATGTTACGTTACACGAAACTTTAGGCACTACTATAGAAGCTAAACGGACTCTTTATAAAAAGATAGCTATGCAAGCTTTTGTACGCGGCCTGAAGGAACCCTTGGGATCACGCATTAGGTGCATGCGACCAGAAACGATTGAGAAGGCCCTAGAATTCGTGCAGGAAGAACTCAATGTAATGTATGTGCAACAGCGAGGAGATACTGCTAAAGCGCATCAACCTAATAGGGTAGCTTTGCCCTCGCCAGCCGCAGGGTTTACGCCACCACGTCCATTCCATTCGCCCCAGATACCGAATTGGTCACTGCCTTTTGGTCAGCGCCCGACGCAACAAGCTACGCAACCATCTAAATTTAATCCAACGCAAGCGTACCCTCAAAACCGTATGCCCACTAGGACGCAACAGATGTTCGGCGCCCGTCCCCCTAATTACAACCCTCAAAGTAACGTTTTTCGACTACCCCCTAGGAATAACCCCCAGTACGGATCGAATCCTAAGCCTATGAGTGGAGTTCAGGCTTATTCTCCAAAGGTATTGCCCATGTCAAATCAGCCCTCTTTTAAACCACGCGAAATTCACATGAACGAATGTTCATACAATGCCGGTGGTTCATACTATGATAACTATTACATGCAACCGGAATATAATTACGATACCACAGTGACATATGATGATTATACGGAATCTGATCCCGCCGTTGGTCCCGACGTCGAAGCAGAGTATTATGATTATCAGTACAGCAACGAGACTTTACCTGCCGCCAGCACTAGTGAACAGCCAAATTTTCAAAAGGACAGCAGCTCACGAGAGCCAGAATAGAGATAAATCTACAGTCTCAAAGGAAACTGCCTTATATTCAGATCAGCGACCCACCACTCAAACTTTTAATAGACACTGGCGCTAACGAGTCCTTTATCAGCCCCGAGGCAGTACAACGCTATTTCCCAAATTTTCCCCTTAAGTACGACCCTTTCGAGGTCACCAACGTTCACGCCGTGAGCCGAAATGATTATTCGCTAACGATACCCTGTTTCCCGGATCTTAATGACACTGGTGATATAAAACTATTTATATATCGTTTTCACGACTATTTTGATGGTCTGATAGGATATAATTTATTAACGAGTTGGGAAGCTAATGTTGACTTTAAAACACACACTTTATTCACCCGAACTTCAAGCAATCCGATACGAGTATATCACTCGAGCCAAGCAAATAATTACTTCGAGGAAATAATCCCGGCAGGCACGTCGAAAATAATAAAAGCCCCGATTAACACCGCAGACGGTGAGGTCTTAGTAAGAGACCAGATAATTAGCAATTGCATGATTCATGCCTGTTTTACAGTGGTTAAAAACAGCCGTGGATATATAGAGGTTGAAAACCAATCCCAGAATGACGTCATTTTCTCGCTCGACCAGCCAGCTCAAGCTGACCTCCATAGTATCGAGTGCATGCGCACCGAACTGTGCCCTAGTACACGCGCAGAGGACGTAGTATCGCGCCTGCGCACGGAACATTTGAACGAGGAAGAGGCGACTAATTTAAAATTACTTTGTTCCCAATATGCCGACGTTTTCTATATTGAGGGAGAAGCCCTTACATTTACCAATAAAATTAAACACCGAATTAGGACTACCGACGAGGTACCAGTTTATACGAAAAGTTATCGGTATCCATTTATACACAGACAGGAGGTTCGAGATCAGATAGCTAAGATGCTCGAGCAAGGAATAATTCAACCCTCCGACTCTGCTTGGAGCTCCCCTATCTGGATTGTACCCAAAAAGGTGGATGCTTCAGGGAAGCAAAAATGGCGCCTTGTGGTCGATTTCCGCAAGTTAAATGATAAAACAATTGAGGACAAGTACCCGATTCCAAACATCGCGGATGTGCTAGATAAGTTGGGAAAATGTCACTATTTTACCACACTGGATCTAGCCAGCGGGTTTTATCAAGTTGAGATGGACCCCAGGACATACCAAAGACAGCCTTCAACGTAGAGCAAGGTCATTTTGAGTATCTCAGGATGCCGATGGGCCTCCGTAATTCACCCAGCACTTTCCAGAGGGTCATGGACAACGTGCTGAGAGGCCTCCAAAACGAAATTTGCCTCGTGTATCTCGACGACATAATTGTTTTCAGTACATCGCTACAGGAACATATGACCAATCTAGAAAAGGTTTTCCAGAGGTTAAGAGAATCAAATTTTAAGATCCAGATGGATAAGTCCGAATTCCTGAAACTTGAAACACCTTACCTTGGACATATAATAAGCAAGGACGGCATAAAGCCGAACCCTGAGAAAATCTCTGCGATACAAAACTACCCGATACCTAAGACACCAAAGGAAATTAAGCAATTTTTAGGCCTCCTTGGGTATTACCGAAAATTCATCCCCGACTTTGCCCATACTACTAAGCCCCTTACTATTTGCCTAAAGAAAGGAAACAAGATTACTCTTAACTCTGACTATGTTAACTGTTTTGAAAAATGCAAAACTCTCCTTACAAATGATCCTGTGCTACAATACCCCGATTTTACCAGAGAATTTATCCTGACAACAGACGCTTCTAATGTCGCTTTGGGCGCTGTCTTATCCCAAGGCCCAATAGGGTCTGATAGACCAGTATGTTACGCTTCCCGAACCCTTAACGAGAGTGAGCTTAACTATAGTACGATTGAAAAGGAATTACTCGCTATAGTTTGGGCCACAAAGTACTTCCGACCCTACCTTTTTGGACGTAAATTCAAAATTCTAACTGATCACAAGCCCTTGCAGTGGATCATGAATATAAAGGAACCAAACTCACGTCTCACCAGATGGAGACTGAGGCTAAGTGAATATGATTACACAGTCGTATATAAAAAAGGTAAATCCAACACAAACGCCGATGCCCTATCCAGAGTGGAAATCCACAATGAGGAAATCGAATCCATCGTAGCCGACGAGCTTTGCTCAATACTACCCAACCCTACAGAAATACCGGAGACGTTAGGCAATTCTTCCACAGAAACTGTGCATACCAGCGGAGAGAGCCCCATATTGGAAGTACCAATTACCGATGAGCCACTCAACAAGTTTCACAGACAGATCGTGCTTACAGTCGTAGATGATGTAAAAAGGAAACCGACCGTGACTAAACCTTTCGACACTCACACCCGCGCATCCGTCCAAGTATCAAATTTCAATTTAGAGACAGACGTTGTTAACGCTATCAAAGAGTACGTCAACCCGAAGGTCAAAACCGCCCTGCTTATACAGCCCCCACTCGCCATGTATGAAATCATCCCCATCATCCAGAGCAGTTTCAAAAGCTCCGCTATGAATATTGTGCTTTCCAAAGTAGAATTGGAAAATGTAAAGGATTATCTTAGACAACAGGAAATCATTAATAACTACCACGATGGGAAAACCAATCACCGTGGCATTGCCGAATGCTACCTAGCACTCTCCCGAAAATTCTATTGGCCTAAAATGAAAGATCAAATCACGAAATTCATTAACGAATGCACTACTTGCGGTCAGGCTAAATATGACCGAAATCCGGTAAGACCTAAATTCAATATCGTACCCCCCGCGACTAAGCCTTTTGAGACAGTTCATATGGACCTATTTACAGTTCACAATGAAAAATACGTAACTTTCATGGATGTTTTCACCAAGTATGGTCAAGCATATCATTTACGAGACGGAACCGCAGTTAGTATTCTTCAAGCCCTTTTGAAATATTGCACGCATCATGGAGTTCCCATCACTATAATTACTGACAACGGAACTGAGTTCACTAACCAGCTCTTTGCCGAATTTATCAGGTTCCACAAGATAAATCACCATAAAATTTTGGCTCATTCCCCAAATGATAACGGCATCATAGAACGTTACCATTCTACGATCCTCGAACATCTCCGTATACTAAAATTAAAACAGAAAGATGAACCTATTATCAACCTTATGCCCTATGCTATCATAGCCTATAATAGTTCTATTCACAGCTTCACTAAGTGCAGACCATTCGACTTATTGACAGGTCATTTCGACCCCAGAAACCCCCTCGACACTGACATAACCGAACGGCTCTTGCAACAGTACGTCCAAAACCATAAGATGCAAATGAAACAAGTTTATGATATAATTAATGATACATCCCTTTCAAATCGAACCTCCCTAATAGAAAGTAGAAATAAAAGCCGCGAACCCGAACCAGAATATACCCCGCAGCAACAAGTATTTATAAAAAACCCTCTAGCAAGCCGACAGAAAACCGCCCCTCGTTATACCCAAGATACAGTACTAGCCGATCTCCCAATACACATTTATACCTCGAAAAAACGAGGACCCGTAGCTAAATCACGCATAAAACGCGTCCCTAAAGGAGATCATCCCTTGTTACAGAGTTCTTTTGCTGCTGACAATTCCCCTGATGCAGGGCTCGGAGATAAAACTTGAGAGCCTAGATGATGGACCCGGAGTTCTGCCCTACAAACTTGGACCCATGCGACTTACGACTCATTACCATACCTACCTGCAATATATACAACTTGACGAAATAAAAGATAAAATTAATTTAACCTTTGGACAGCTACAGATATGCAAAGCTAGACTAGTTAACGACACGTACCTTTTATATGAAAATCAAATAATATATCTAGTAAATAAATTACAGAAAGTGGCAAGTCAGCTTGAAACCTTAGAACCGGCACGAGTTAAGAGAGGTCTCGTGAACGGACTAGGGACAGTAATTAAAAGCATCAGCGGAAACCTAGACCAGTCGGATGCCATTAACTATAATAACCTTATCAAAAACTTACAACTGAACCAGAATAAAATAGTTTCAGAGTTAAATAGTCACGTGAGCCTAAGCAAGGATTGGGCAAGTCGCCAAGGCAGTATATTAGACACCCTGGTGGAAAATCAAAAGAAAATTAACGCCACCTTAGAGGTAATTTTAGATAGTAATGCTTACAGAGAAAATAGTTTAATTAAATATGCAAAATTTGCCCAACTTTTAATAATTTTAAGCGAAAACGTGGAAGATTTGAGCCAGGAGCTTTTAAGAATAGAAAATAGTTTAGCATTTATCCGTAGTTCTAGTGCTCATCATTCTATGATAGAGATTAGCGTTCTAAGAAGCATGTTAGACAAGTTAAAATTATTATACGGTAGCGATAGAGTCCTAGACTTAGAGTTGCGAGAATATTATGACATAATACGCCCGGGATCCTATTACACCGATAGCGAAATAGTAATTACATTTCAATTTCCTATAATAGCGTCGGAGGTTTTCGACCTATTTAGACTGTCCATTGTACCCAATCGAAACCAAGAAGTCCTCATCCCACCATATCCCTTCCTAGCAACACATGAGGATTCATTCATGTACATGGAGGCAGAATGCCCGAAGTTTAACCACCACTATGTCTGCGAGAAAGGAGCTAGCCTTCAACTTCGGACATCACCAGACTGCATCAACAGATTGATCAAGAATGAAGACACGGAAGGATCCTGCCATCCCGCTACAGTATCCCTGTCAAGGCCAGCCATGGAGGAACTGGATGGTCAACATTATATCATCTCACTTCCGCGACCAACGAAAATACAGTTATCCTGCAACAGAGAAGATTTCACTACACTACAAGGAAGCTATCTAGTTACTATCCCACTGAAATGTTATCTACGAACAGCGGAGTTTACAATCACCAACGACAAGGATGTAATAAAAGGACATCCTATAAAACTAGCCGACATCCCCCGCGAAGCTAACGATCAAGCTAACACGGTACGCCCTCACATCAGTCTGAAATCCATGGACCTCAAAGGACTACACGACGCCGAGAGTAACCTCATATTCGAGACTCCTCTCCAGTTGGATGCGAGTCCGTCAAACACGTTATACCACACAACTATACCGCTGTACGTCACCCTAATACTAGGTGCAGGCGCACTTACGTTCGCAATCTTAAGAAAATTCTACAGGCACCGTTCAACTGAAATCTCACCAAAACCAGAGCCAAGTAGCAGAACACTCAACGACGGAGCCTCAGTAAACTTAGAGACACACCGAACACAGGATAAACTCCCGTCGATATTTTCACTAAACGTGGGAAAATAATCGCCGATCTGTGGATGGAGGAATTACATATTGCACCATAAGGACAACCACCGAGTCAGCTGCGCACGTTCACCGACCTGCCGCACGAGGCGCAAGATCAGCATAACACGACTTTACCTAACTAATGCAATTCTATTAGCACGCACTCTTGATTCAGACTTCGAACAATTGTCATCGCACTTAGGCTATAATTTTTGTATCTTTGATTTTAATTAAATTAGTAATAAAAGTTTTTGGTTTTTTTTCGGACCTCCGATTGTAGCTATCGTAATTTACTCGTATGCATCGTATATTTTTGACATTATTGACAACATGTCAAAATTCAAGAACAGATCATTGTCAAGGTCATGCATTTAAGGGCTAAAAACGCAACAGGCGTCAAAATGCTAAAATTAACTACCTGGGCCATTTTTTTCAAAGTTGTCGACCCCACTTTTTTTGTAACATGGGTATTTTGTACGCGATTTATACTCAGAATCGAGAGCTCTTTCGATACCGATAGGAGAAAAAAAAATTCCCAAGATTTCCATACATTTTTCGAACCTTCAATTCCGTTACCGCCATACAAAATGTATGAAAAAATGGTAACGGAATGGGAAAAAACTTTGGGACACTTTTTTTCTCCTATTAGGATTGAAGGATCTCGCGATTCTGAGTGGAAAACACATATTTCCAAATCCAAAAAAATAGTGGGGTGGACAACTTTGAAAAAAATGGCCCACCTATAAAAAATAAATTTAATATAACCGTGTTTCTGACTAGTTTTGAAGAAAAACAATTAACAACAACTCTGGTAAAAGATGTGAAAAGTTGAGAATCTCAGTTATAATGAAACAATTTATGTTGGACAAATATTTTCTTTTTGCTTATTGATATCAGTTTTGAATATTTCTTTCCGGCATAATACTAATATTTTAAAATAAGACTCACTTGAGTATTTATATATAGAAAAATATATTTTTGTTAATTTTTAAGCGAAAATCCGTTGTCCAATTGCCCACGGCTTCGCTCACGTTAGAAAGAGAGAAAAAGTAGCCTATGTCACTCTCTATCCCTTCAACTATTTTCACTTAAAAATCACGTCAATTCGTCGCTCCGTTTTGCCGTGAAAGACGGACAAACAAACAGACACACACACTTTTCCATTTATAATATTAGTATAATTATATATCCCGATGGCGTGGGATTCAGAAACCTCGCTATTGATTTCAGTTAAAACCAAACATCCTTTGTCAACAAACCGGCAGTGAAACGACGCCAGAAGATAAGTGGCAACAACTGATGAATATGGAAATGCTCTGAAAACAGAATAATCGGATCACTGAGGAAATATTTAGCTACCCACATCATCACTGGGTATATATGATTTTAATTGGAATAAGGTATAGGGGCCAATCTCGACTGGTGCGTAAGTTCAACCAAAGAGGATCGGGTATGTATGTATATTCCTATTTTGAATTAGCCGGAATTATTGTAAACAAAAGTGTGGCCAGTGCTATAAAAAAATTGCACCATTCAAGGTATGGAAGTGAATTTTAATAGCTAATTAAAACCGTCTTCAAATGCGATGGTGATAATATGGTGGTTATAAATTTAATTATTGGTTTTGTAAGTATCTGATATGACAGAACTTCGTCAATTTTGGACCGATTTTTATATTGATCATAATATAACAGTCATTGTGTTCGATCGCTTCACGATTTTAAGTATGTAATAGAGTGACCATTAATAACTAGTTAAAAGTAATTCGATTTTCTCTCGGCCCTTACTATGAGAACCCCTGACTTGAGCTGCACGTGTTACTTTGACAGTGACAGCAGTTTGTTTACGTTTATTCCGTTCAATTTGTAATTGGATTATAGATCATTACTGTTAAAGTGAAATGTTTAGTCACAGTGCGTAGACAGCCATCTCTCGACAGCTTTAAAACTTTTGAACCTCAGAGTACGTAGCCGAATAGCACAAACGCTTACGAAACGCTCGTAGATATCTATCTCTATCGCTCTGGCGTATAATGTCATTTCTACGACGCGAAACGAAAACGAAACGCCGTGAAAGGTAGTCTGGCTCTGTCGCGCCAATACTCAAGAGCGATAGAGATAGATATCTACGAGCGTTTCGTTTCGTGAGCGTTTGTGCATTCGGTTACGCACGCAGGGCGGTAAATTTAGCTGTCTACATCGCGGGTATCTATGATTTTAATTGGAATATATATTTTGATGAGAAATAAGGAGCTTAATGTGGTGCACGTGCAAAGAGATTAAATTGTATAGTTTAGTATCTCTTTAATTAAGCATTTTGTTATGAAAGATCGGAGTCTTCTGACATAGGTATTATACTCATTAGAAGACTCCAACCCACATGTCATATTAATAATAAATAAATAAATAATAAATAAATATTATAGGACATTGTTACACAGACTGACTGAGTCCCACGGTAAGCTCAAGAAGGCCTGTGTTGCAGGTACTCAGACAACGATATATATAATATATAAATACTTATATACATAGAAAACATCCATGACTCAGGAACAAATATCTATGCTCATCACCATAGATATTTGTTCCAAATAAATGCCCTTACCGGGATTCGAACCCGCGACCGCGGCGCAGCAGGCAGGGTCACTACCGACTGCGCCAGACCGGTCGTCCACATACATATATATCAAGAGAACGTAGCTCCTTAGTGAAACAAACTCAGTCCAAACGACTAGGTTGTCCGTCTTTAAACACTTTATAAGTAATCACAGTTTGCAGCTTTCGAGCGTCAAGTTTTGTAGGTTTGAAGTCAACGGAATCATAAAATAGTTATTTGTTATACAAGGGGGCAAAGTTGTATTTTAACGCCGAGTGTGGAATTGAAAAACGAGCAAGTGAAAGAATTCTATAGTTGAACCACGAGCGAAGCGAGTGATTCGAGAATAGAATCCTGAACTTGCGAGTTTTTTATCACACGAGAAGTAAAATACATTTGCACCCGAGTGTAACACAAAACTTTTCCCCTCACTATAGCGAGGAAACTACACCGCAAAAAATGCGTTTATCACTGCTTCCAAGTAGTTTCACAGGTGGTAAATCATCTTTATTACTAGATTCACCTAATTTTATCAATTTTAAAGCAGTTAATTTGACTATATTGAAGGTCAAATTACTTTACCCACTAGTGGATATAATGCGTTTTTACCCGCCGGTATTAAACGACAAAACACGTGTTTCCGAGCTAGTGAGGCGAAAATTACATTACGACAGCCTTAAAAATTTTGAACCTCAGAGTACGTAGCCGAATAGCACAAATGCTAACGAAACGCTCGTAGATATCTATCTCTATCGCTCTTGCGTATAATGGCATTTTTACGACGCGAAACGAAAACGAAACGCCGCAGAAATGTAGTCTGGCTCTGTCACGCCAACACGCAAGAGCGACAGAGATAGATAGCTACGAAAGAAATATTATCGTGAGCGTTTCGTGACCATTTGTACATTCGGCTACGCACACTGGTCCCTTTAGCATAGTCATTCCGATAAGACAAATCAAAGGAAACTGCAATCAATGAAGAATAGACCGTAAGTATAAGACGATGTAGCTTCAAATAGATTGTAGTGCGTACTCTATTACTTTAGTACTCATTTCCATTGTTCCAAATAAATAAGGATGATATTATGCGGGACGGTACAGTTGTTCAGTTAAATCCATACACTTTGACGAACAAAAATATCTAAAATTATGGTTAAAAGCGCTCTCACGCCGTGTCTTGCGTGGGCGACGGTCGCGCGACCGTCGCCATCGCATCGTCTACTTCTGTATCGATAAGGTTTGATTTCGTATGCGTCGCATCGCCGTCGCGCGACCGTCGCCCACGCAAGCCACGGCGTCAGGCGGGCAAGCACGATCGCGTGATACAGCCTATCACGTCAGGTCGTCCTTTTTGTAATATTTGCGAAAGGGATGTCACAACGCAACCCACACTAATATTATACATGCATGGGAAAGTGTGTGTGTCTGTTTGTTTGTCCGTCCTTAACGGCAAAACGGAGTGAATTATCGTGATTTTTTTAAGTTGAGATAGTTGAAGGGATGGAGAGTGACACAGGCTACTTTTTAACCGACTTCAAAAAAGGAGGAGGTTCTCAATTCGACTGAATGTTTTTTTTTTTTTTTTTTTTGTATGTATGTTCCTCGATATCTCCGAGAATTGTGGACCGATTTTCAAAATTTTTTTTTTGATCGAACGGGTATAACCCCGAGATGGTCCCATTGGCACCAAGTCAGGGTCTGATGATGGGATCCTGGAGAAATCGAGGGAACTCTTCAAATGTTATAGGCACATGTAATGTTTTTAGTGTATTTTTCAAAGGTAAACCAGTATTTACGCCTGATGGTAATAATTTTGTGTGGCTGAGCTGATGATGGAAGGTCAACTCCTCAATGGTTAGGAGTTAAAGGATAATTCTTTCACTAGTGTACATGTATTCGGACTGATACATATAATATCAATAGGAACCACTAAAAATCAACAAATAAATAAACTTTTTTAACAAAAAATAAAACCGCCTTCAAAAATAAGCGCGTTACAAAACACGGAGAAACTAAAAAGCAAAAAATAATAAACCTTTGAATTCAGATTTCTTATCGTATTGCAATAATCTAAACATCCAAATTATAAACAAATCAATTATTTTTGGAGTCGGTGCCAGCCTGCGTATGGTTGGGTGGGGCAAACAGGCAATAGCAAGGCGACGAACAGGTCTGGTACCGACTGCAAAAATAATTGATTTGTTTATAATTTGGATGTTTAGATTATTGCAATACGATAAGAAATCTGAATTCAAAGGTTTATTATTTTTTGCTTTTTAGTTTCTCCGTGTTTTGTAACGCGCTTATTTTTGAAGGCGGTTTTATTTTTTGTCTCTTTCGAACGCAAGCGCAGCCGCGGGCAAAAGCTAGTAAGGTTCATAAATCACACAAGTGTGCTACGCCCGCAGAGACAAGAGGTATAAATGTAGTTTTTCCCACCCTGGCGCGCAAAGTAGTACTTTTCTATGTCGAAACTTCAAAGGGTCATAATATTTTATTATTATAATGAACTGTAGAAGATCGACGATACACGGACAATTTTTTTTGTAATATGGGTAATTTTTACGCCATTCATACTCAGAATCGCGAAGACTTTCGATACTAACGCCGTGGCTTGCGTGGGCGACGGTCGCGCGATGGTCGCGCGACGGCGATGCGATCGAATCAAACCTTATCGATATGGAAGTAGACGATGCGATGAGGCGCGACGGCGACGGTCGCGCGACCGTCGCCTACGCAAGACACGGCGTAATAGGAGTAAAAATGTCCCAAGATTTCCATACATTTTTCAAACCTGTTTCAGTTTTGTGACGGCAATGAAGCATAAAATCTGTCTAAAAATTTCCTGTTTTCACATTCTGAATGTAGATTCGCGCTTAAAGTTTATGTAATTAACACAAAATCAATTATTTTATAGAAATTTCACGCTTAATTATCGTCACAAAACTGACCTGACTGAACTGACTGATTTTTGTTAACGACTTACGCTAATTGGAGGGTCCCAAACTCTGAAAATGCTCTTCGATTTTCCTTTTTTCCGAACTTGTAACACATGTAATGTACTACTGTTTGCATAAGTCTGTAGATGTAAATGTAACTGAACGTGAATTTAAGCAATAAGTATAATCCGAGATTGCTTTGAGATAAACGTCTTATTTGCCGCTTTTCCAAGTCAAAGCGTCTTCCTCACGTTTTCCTTGTTGATTTTCTTGTAAATTCTATCAAACGCTTTTCACTCTGGTATATTAAGCAATCTGTGTTCAAAAAACGTTTCTGAGAATTTAATAATAATAAAAATTTATTTAACGGTGTTCTACTACACTGGAAACGCTGGTGGCCTAGTGGTAAGAGCGTACGACTTTCAATCGAGAGATAAAAAGGTACGGTGGCCAAGATGGCGTTACACCTTTGGGGAACTTTCGGCTAGATGGCGCTAATATTAATATTTGACATTGAAACACACATCAAGCTAACATATGGGACAAATTGTCAAAACTGAGATTCAAAAAGTTTTAAGCTTGTGTCGAGAGATGGCAGTCTAAGCACTGTGTGACTACACATTTTACTTTGACCACACCTCGGACATTGGCGATCAAATGTAGGAAAGAGGCGCGTTCCTAATACACAGTCTAAGCTTGTGTAGGTGAACGCATACTATGCTTGTATGAGTGAGATATGACAGGTCGACTGTTTGCGTTTTTGACAGGCGGTAACTGTGAGGTAACTGAGAGGGGGTGAGTGGCACTTTCAGCGGGGAGTGCAGGGAGTGGCCATACTGTACGATAGTACTCTTTATTATACTGTGCTTTGACAGTAACTCTCTAATATTATAGAGAGTCTATTGGTCGAAAAGAAGAGCAACGCGCGCAGGGCGGCTCGTAAGACTGTGTGTGGCTCTGCGGAACCGGTGAATTCAGGTCTACGGATCGCCACACCGAGCAAGGCGCTCTACGTGTCGCGCTTACACTACTCCGCCGTGGCTGACGAGGTGGTGGACTACGTTCGCCGGAAGACTGGCTACACGCTGAGGGTGCAGCAGCTGCAGTCGCGTCACTACGTGCACTTCAGTTCGTTTGTGGTACGTGTGCCGCGGCCGCTGCAGGACACCATCGCGAGCGGAGACTTCTGGCCGAAAAGTGTGGTTTTTCGGCGGTTCCGGGGCAACCTGCCGAATCCTACACCGGGCCAAACGACGCAACGGAGCCACGCTGTGATGTCATCGCCCAAATGAATTAATTAATTTTCTTTTTTTTGTTCTTTTTTTTGTGTTTTTCTCTTTTTGTTTTTGTTATCTAAGTTTCGTGACGCATTGGTTATACTGTAAGGTCATGACCTTACAGTATAACATGTTTTTTAATAAATAAATAAATAAATAATACTCGATCCTCTTTGATTATACATATTTATTTACGAAATGCGTGGTATTTCTTCAGATTGTCTCCTTTGTTATACAAATTCCTTTCTTTAGGTCAAATATAGATAGGACAAAGGGTCTTTTGTATCGAGAAAGACATTTTGCTTTTTCACGAACAAAAGCTATAGGTACTTAATGATTTATAATTTAGATATTTATACTAGGTATATTTCTCTCTAAATAGGAACATTTTTGACGACCGGTTTGGCCTAGCGCGTAGTGACTCTGCCTGCTAAGCCGCGGTCCTGGGTTCGAATCCCGGTAAGGGCATTTATTTGTGTGATGAGCACAGATATTTGTTCCTGAGTCATGGATGTTTTCTATGTATATAAGTATTTGTATATTATATATATCGTTGTCTGAGTACCCGCAACACAAGCCTTCTTGAGCTTCCTATAATATTTATTTATTTATTTTTAATTACATACTAATGTAATGTTTATTAATTATTCTGTGTTAAAATTAAAAACTAAATCGGGTCACTATCAAATTTACCTTATCGCTAAAAGACTATATAGCCGACATTGTCTGGATTGCGTTTTGTCTTTGTGGCTACGTAGACATGAATGCTAAATGCGTCTTTAGCAAAACGTCTGGATCTTGAAACGTACCAATTTAAAATGATCTAACTGCGAAACATCTTCATCTTGGAATGTCTGTATTACAAAACAGACATGAACGCTAAATAGTCAATAAGGAGCAAAAAATCTGGATTGTTTAATGTTTTTATTGCTAAACAGAATAAACGCCAAACGACCCGTTAGCAAAACGTCTGGTTTTAAAATGCTTAAGTGTCTTGAGAATTCAAACCTTCTCGCACTGTTAATAAGAACTGTTACATATTTATAAACTATATGACACATCATATTTCCGGACGTTTTGCTACTGTATCGTTCTGTGTTGACGTCAATTAACTAACTACACTTTTGGCTTTTTACATATGCTAATCATACGGACTATGTATATTTCCAGAAGTTTGGCTACTCATTCATTCTAAGTCTTACGCCGTGTCTTGCGTGGGCGATGGTCGCCCGACCGTCGCGCGACCATCGCCGTCGCGTCTCATACTTTCATATCGATAAGGTTTGATTTCATATGCGTCGCATCGCCGTCGCGCGACCATCGCGCGACCGTCGCCCACGCAAGCCACGGCGTTAGCCATCCAGTTAAATTGACTTTTTGCTGATTGATATTCTCCTTTCATGTCATCCCAGCTGAATTGACTTTATGCTGACTGTATATTTACATTTTCTGACATCTAGCCGAAACAGTCGTTTAGCGATAAGGTAAACTTGATAGTGACCCACTAAAACTGTTGTACCTTATGGTTTTAAGATAGTTTTCCTCCAGGGGCCATTAGTTTAGGTTTTATTTTATGTTATGATATAGGGTGCAAACGAGCAGACGAGCCGCATGATGGGAAGAAGTCATCGCCGCCCATGGACATAAGAAACATCAGGGGAGCCACTTAATGTGTTGAATCCCCATGTCATAGCGCAGCTCTTTACAGCGTTTGTAGTGAATGGGTGACTGGGCATTTTCAGAATCTAGAACCCCCCAATGGGGGATGTCTGAAAATTTTAAAATCGCCTGATATTTTTTCTGGTGATAGGAATAAGCATTTCTATTTACAGAAAAAAGTTACAGATTTTTTGGTAGCACCATACATTTTATAAAAATAAAAACGTGTTGCTCGACTGCGCGTACGACACACTTCGGCAGTTATGAGATTTGTCTTAGTCTTTAAAAAATTCCATTTTGAATCTGTGCTGGCCACAGACACTGACAGTTGATTGTCAGCTTGACATTTTTCTCGGAGAATTCATAACCATATCTGGTGAACTATTTATTACTGTTTTCGACTCATTTTCTCTCCCTGGCCTCTGATTTTGCCTCCTTCTACGACTACCTTCGCTCTCGAACCCCGGACGTTGATTTTACTGGCTTAAAACGACGACCTTTGATATTAACCTCTGGACCTGATTCTGCTTGCATTAACGAAGACGTTTGCTTTTAAACACTGGACCTGATCCTGCTGAACTGTTTACGATCCGTTTTGCCTCCCTGACTTCTGATTTTGCTTGATATAAGGACGATCATCGCTTTTAAGTTCCGGACACTATTTGTTATAATGAATACAAGTACATAAACACGATATAAGGATCCCAAAACATGCTTTATACCAACTTGTTCTAAAACCAACCAGAAAAACCCAGATTTAAAATTGTTCATATTAAGAAAGGAGCTGAAGGAAAGTTTGTGTCAATAGGTTGGCAGGAACTGCCCAACCAGAGTGTGATTTTGCTGTGAAGACCACCTGAGTGTAAGATACCGTGTCTTGTTTACCAACCTTAAAATGCAGTTACACGCTGGCAATAATATCATAAAAAAGAAAGCCATAAATATCTGACATGGTGGCATTTTATAAAATGTGTATTTTGTTGGATAGACCAATAGGAAAAATGGATGGTGATAAGCAATAATGTGTCAACCCACAAAAACTAAAAAAATGAGATTTTAATGCCATGTTGTAGCTGCACTTATAAACTTCTATTTGCAAAAATGACCTTTTCATTTTGAAAATTTTTACTATCCCAAAAGTAAAAAAATAGGTTAACACAAATCCTTTATCGTGTGTTGCCTGTTTTGCATTAATGTGTCAAGAACCTTAACTTATTATAGTAATTGGCAGAAGACATATTTAAATTACAATAATGTGTTATGAGGATTGACTCAATGATTTTTTTACACTTGACTCATTCTTGCAAAACGCAAAAAATGACATAGTCACCCACTATGAGACTTGAATGATTATTGCAAAATGATATTATATTCGTTGTTTTATGCTACGACCCGTGTTATAAAACATAAGTCATTATTGTTAAATTATATTCGGGTCATAAATTGTTCGTTTTTGGTGTAAGTACCATGACACTATATTGTAAAATATAACTGTTCATATTAATTTATGTTTGAATAAGTTATGACTTAGTCCATTAGTATATTTTTGCACATGAATGGTAAATTCAGTACGAAATTGAACATTTTAAGTCATGAATATACATATTCCTTATTATAACTTGCAAACATTTTTTACAAGTACGTGTTTATATAAAAATCTAATATAAGCTACTATTTTTTTTATAATTACTAATTACATTAAGACGTGTTAATGTATGCATAAAAATATTGTTTGATTTTTGAATACTTACTGAATGGTAGTTTATTATCAGGCATCGGACAAAAAGTGCCTATGACGTCAAACCACTTATAGGATGATTTTAAATAGTATCTATGATTTTCATAAACAATTATCACTTATCTGTTTATCAACCTCGTTATTAAACGATATCGCCACTTGAAATGAGTAAGTACGTACGTTACGTTTTTTACTAATCTTACCTACTGTTCCCACCTTTGAGTTTTAAACCTATTTATCTGAGGTTCCCACAGATTTATTCAGTCCTAATTGAAGGGATGTTTACAAAAACAACATAACTGACTACACTGGTTGACACCTGTCACGATCAAAAATGTTGTTTTAAAAGTGTCAACCGCTCTAAGCAGTTATGTTGTTTTTGTAAATATCCCTTCAATTAATTTCAAATAATCGTACTTTATGTTAACAAATCTCGTGAATACATATTTTATTCACTAACATCATCCTACCTGTATTATGAGTTCCATAGATTTATTTACGATTATTTTGTTACTTCATTAATACTACTTTGTTACTACATGTCACACGGAAGTTTAAATACCAACATCCTGTGTAGAAGATTACCTACGTCATTTTTACGTCATCCGCACTTTTTGTCCGATGCCTGTTTATTATTTTGTTAAAGATATTTTATGTTTTGTTCTTGTACAAGTCATGAGTTATTCATAATTTAAATGACTTAGTCTATTTCATAGCGTAAAAAAATATTTTGTATATTTTAGATAAGTAGTTTATTTTTTTTAAAGATGATTTTGATTTTTGTAACGATTTTTTGTTGAAAAAGCACAGATAATTTAAATATGTGTCTAGAAATGATCATTACTCTAATAGTTAATTTATAGTATTTTATTCAACAGGCGTTTAAAGGAGGTCAAGAAATATGAGTGGCATACTTTCCACGAGTATTTTGGAGTCAGTTAAATTAAACACCATTGCATACAATACTTTTACAACGACCATGCACTTAGTTTTTAATAGTTTTTTTTTTTAATAATTCTCGCGAAATTCACACTGTTTCCTGTATTGCAAAGGTTTGCACTGTCAGCTCACTGTCAGATTACAGAACCAAACAATGCGTTTTCAGTTTTTTCGATACGCACAATCCTGTAAATGACGAATAACAGTTCGGGAGTAGAAAAATCATTAAAAGGTTTGATTAATAAATAATGTCTTGATTCCTACATACCTAATAACATAAGTGACCATGACTGATATGTTACTTAACACTTATAAAGTTAAAAATATGCATAGGTAGAGTATTTTACAACAACAATTTATGCGCTTTAACATGTTTATTTAAGACTCATAGATATTTTTAAACAATTAGCAAAAGTGGGTTAAGTATCATAACACAGTCTTGAAAAAGTTTGACGTCGTCGAACAATTCGCAATAAAAGAAAAGGGCATTATTTCGTCAAATTGAAGTTTGTTTTGAAATTAAGCTACAATAATCACTACTACTGAACGCATTATAGCTGA
Source organism: Leguminivora glycinivorella (assembly GCF_023078275.1). Taxonomy (NCBI): domain Eukaryota; kingdom Metazoa; phylum Arthropoda; class Insecta; order Lepidoptera; family Tortricidae; genus Leguminivora; species Leguminivora glycinivorella. The sequence goes on from NC_062973.1 coordinate 3,475,492, forward strand.
AAAACACAACAATCTATATAAAAACAATTTTTTTTAAGAGAAACACAAAAAAATGAGAAAAAATCTTTAGACGCCATTTTCTCAAAATGGTTGGCGTGTGGGTTGACACATTGTTGCTTATCAGCATCCAAATATGGTAAAATACATTTTTTTTTATAATTTGCAATGTCCTATAATAAAATACAATTGATTTATTTTATTGTGTTGTTTTATTTTACTTCTGAGTTGTAGGTGTGTGTCATGTGTGTCGAGTTACTGTCAAGTTACTATCAAATTCAGTCGGCTATGGCTTTCCATATTCTTCTATGGCCCTCCATACTGTTAAAGCATGATTAACAGCACTATAGTAGATTGTGTTACGAGGGAGCAAAATTGCATATTTATAGCGAGGATATAAATTGAATTGTGAACAAAGTGAAGTATTCTATATGTAATTGAATACTGAGTGTAGTGACTGGGATTCGAAAAGAAAGGGTTATTTTCTTCCCTGCACTGCGAGGAGGGTGCAAAGAGGCACTTTTCCTCTTTGCTATTAGGGACCAAAGTGATACTTTTCCCTTCAAGGACACATTTTTTTTACATGGTTACATAACATACCATTTTTTATGTTCATATAACATATCATTATATATAAATTTCCTAAAAGTTCATATAACATATCATTATATATAAATTTCCTAAAAGTTCATATAACATATCATTATATATAAATTTCCTAAAAGTTGATGTTAATATGTGTAGCAAATTTAATTCCACCTTGTGTCTTAACACTTGAATCCCTCACTACGCTCAGGATTAAATTTAAGAATACCTTGCTACACTCAAGATATATATCTCATTTTTCTCCCTTGTTGCACAATCTACTATTGCTACCATTTGACACTTTTTTTTTCATATCATATAAGCAAAATACTAAAATATGAATCAGGTCTGTTGTAAAAATATTATGCACTTAATCGACACAATTTTTTTATACATAATATTAAAATATGTTGCAACATAAAAATGTTCTCATAGCAATATAGGTATTAAGATTTATAAGATTATAAGTATTAAGATTTTTAGTTATTAAGAACTATATTTGCAGTGCCCTTACAGGGTTCATAGCTGTGCTATACCTACTGAAATGTACCAACTTATGTACCTATGATAGCAATAAAGAATTACTGATTACTGATTATTACTTATGTGCAAACACTTTCCGTGGCGTTAATATTTTATACAGGCCAGACAAAGTTATTGAACAGAAAAGTGTCACTTAATTCCCTCCTAACAGGGCCGAAAAGTACCCTTTCTGAATGGGTGATGTGAAAAGCAGTAGGCGTCACATCGCAAACTCATTTCCTTTTTGAGCACTAACTACTTAAAGCAGACAATAAACCAACAATCTAAAGTTATTTGTTTAGGGCACAGGTCCTTCTCTAGTTCTCATCTGTAGGCAGGTGCGCTTATGAATCACTACTAGGAGTTATAGTCATAGGGCTTACGGCGAAATTATGGTCAAAAGCTGCACTTTATGCAGAAAGCAAGCCACTTTGCACAGTGATACTAGGGACCAATACAAACGTTTTCATCCGAGGAAACACGATTTTCATCCACTAGAATTCAAGATGGCGGACATTTTCCAAAATGGCGGCCGCATATTTTTAAAAATTTATAGAATCGTAACGGCTGCACCGATTTTGATGGTTGGGGTGTCTATCGCATCGTATTGAAGAGTTCATTAATATAAAAAAATAAAGTCATAAAAAAGGTAAGATGGCGGCCGAATAATAAGAAAAATATGAAAATTTCAAACTTTTTTTTTCATTCTCGTGCAATTTACCAATAAATTTTCTATGATATGGTCACATTTTTATGTATTTAAATTAAACCTGATAATATTATCTATATAATAAAATAAAAATCATGAAAATCTGTTGAGTAGTTTTTGAACTATACTCATTTGAAATGGAGCGCGCGGATTTGAAAGACGTTTTCGCACGTGATGTAAACAATTTTGGAATCATAACGGCTGCACCGATTTTAATGGTTGGGGTAGCTATCAGTTTGTATTAAAACATTTATTTATATAAAAATTAAAATCATTTAAAAAAATAAAGATGGCCGAATAATAAAAAAAATATGAAATTTTAAATTTTTCTTTTATTCTCACGAAATTTACAAATAGTTTTTCCACCATATGGTCACATTTTTATTTATTTAAATAAAATCCGATATTAACGTCTACAAAATGAAACAAGAAACATTAAAATCCGTTCAGTAGTTTTTGAACTATACGCATTGAAAATAAAGCGCGCGGGTTTGAAAGACGTCTTTGCACTTGATATGTGATGCATCGTATCGTTTGGTACCGCTATACACGCAAGACTGATTATTTATTTTGGTCTCAACTTACTATATTACTATTCAGAATCAATGGTTTTAGTATTTATATATATTATTAGTTTTTTATTCCGAGTTTAGGTATATTTAGACAACCCCCGTAAACTTGACCATCACATAATTTTTATTTTAATACGTAAAAGAACTTAAATGCACATAACATAACATTTGTATTAATAGCAATTGTCCTTTCCGAGGACTCCAGAGATAATTTTCGACAACTTCTGTAGGGGGCTACGGAAACATATATTAATACAAAACATATTTTTTACTTCTCGTCTAGGTTATACTGAAAGATAAAAGAGATACAAAATAATATCAAACAAGGAAATAATGATAACATAATAATTTATAGTAATAGCATAGTGGATACCCCCCTCCCAACTGAGGGGGGACTGAAATCTTCTCGAGGCTGAGGCGTAGGGTTAGAGCCGGCGTAGCTTTATTTGACATTCATATGCGCATTGTAATATGCCTACTTGAAAAATAAATATTTCATTTTCATTTTTTCATTTTTTTATAATATCATTTTTGCAAAATACTTTTTATTTTGGCAGATCCCTTTGCAAATAAAACATTATTAATACATTGCATTATTTGCATTGCGCCGCGCAGGGTAGACCCACAACACGTACAGCGTATTGTTTCGCAGCCTTTTTCACAACCGCAATTGTCCAAGTATACATATTCATACCATATCTCCCTGTTTTCAGACCACTGCAGTACCCAACTATCGTTGTACGTCTTCCAACCCCAGGATGATGGAAGTAATATCCAGAATATGGGGCGTTGTTATACGACACGGAGTGCTGCCGATGTTGGTTAGGTACTAATTTTTTCGGTGGTAAACAGTTTCATGCTCACCAAGTTGAACTGGAGTGAACTTTTCAAGCATGGCGATTATTCCTCCCGGAAGACTTTGTAGTTACTGCGATGTTTCTATCAAAGCTGGTATAACTTCAGTGTGTGTGCAAACAATGTTTTAGAACATGATTTTTTCCTTTTGTATTGAAAAAAGAAGTGGTATCAGACGTAAAAGCGTAAAAACCACGAATAGCAGTAGTACCTTATACTCCGGTAGGTTATTCTCATTTGAAGTCTTAAGAAAATATACTAGATAAGAATTGGAAATTTCCCAATATAATTAGCTCCACAGATCACATTCTTAAATGCCAAATTGGGACCGTTCTTAACACATATTTTAGTGAGCAAGCATGGACTCAGGCCTGTTTACCGGTATGGTTTGGCGGCTGAGGCACTCGTAAAGTGTCATTTTGCCGTCATTCCTGCCTCCATTTACATCACGTCCGATCTCGCACGTAACGCCCTGAAAGCCTCCACGGCTACAAACTGCGAGATAAACTCAACGAAGGGCATTGGCCACTCTAGCATCCGTTACCACCCTGAACTCACTCGAGGTCTCACATGAGGCAAAGACCTTTCGAGGCTCTAAGCTAGGTCCAAACCCGAATCTGGCCTGACTTTACGTCTATCCTTCACCCGAAGACTCCAGTGGTTTTTATTTAAATACCAAGACATCTGTATCGGAAGATGTGAGGATACGCGTGAGTCCCTGTTCCGCCATATCTTTTGCGCGAGGTACAATGAGGCTCTCAGCTTCTTCCGGTTACGTTCCTATGGTTTACCCTGAAATAGCAGAGCAAATATTCTCTGAGGAAGTAAATTGTTTAGAAAAAAAAATCACCACATTTATAACATCAACAGGCTATAGGTAGTTTCTCGAAAAAGTCTTGTTGGTTGTCATGCTGAACAGTGTATTCCTGGAGGAATAATGGCCAAGCTTGAAAACTTGATCCGCAGACTCAACATTTATAGGTTAACTTGGTGCGCAAGGAACTGTTTCCAACCAAAATTAATAACCAGCATCCCACCAACATCGCCAGCACTACAAAAACATACGCTCCTTGTCACAGAAAACAAGTTATTTTATACATAGATATTTCTGAAGCCCCCTACAGAAGTTGTCGAAAATTATCTCTGGAGTCCTCGGAAAGGACAATTGCTATTAATACAAATGTTATGTTATGTGCATTTAAGTTCTTTTACGTATTAAAATACAAATTATGTGATGGTCAAGTTTACAGGGGTTATCTAAATATACCTAAACTCGGAATAAAAAACTAATAATGTATATGAATAGTAAAAACATTGATTCTGAATAGTAATATAGTAAGTTGTGACTAAAATAAATAATCAGTCTTGCGTTTATAGCGGTACCAAACGATACGATGCATCACATATCAAGTGCAAAGACGTCTTTCAAACCCGCGCGCTTCATTTTCAATGCGTATACATAGTTCAAAAACTACTGAACGGATTTTAATTTTTTTTGTTTTATTTTGCAGATGTTAATATCACATTTTATTAAAAAAAATAAAAATGTGACTATATGGTAGAAAAACTATTTGTAAATTTAGTGAGAATAAAAAAAAATGAAAATTTCATTCTTTTTTATTATTCGGCCGCCATCTTTATTTTTTTAAATGATTTTAATTTTTATATAAATAAATGTTTTAATACAAACTGATAGTTACCCCACCCATTAAAATCGGTGCAGCCGTTATGATTCCAAAATTGTTTACATCACGTGCGAAAACGTCTTTCAAATCCGCGCGCTCAATTTCAAATCAGTATAGTTCAAAAACTACTCAACGGATTTACATGATTTTTATTTTATTATGTAGATAATATTATCAGGTTTAATTTAAATACATAAAAATGTGGCCATATCATAGAAAATTTATTGGTAAATTGCACGAGAATGAAAAAAATAGTTTGAAATTTTCATATTTTTCTTATTATTCGGCCGCCATCTTAATTTTTTTTATGACTTTATTTTTTTATATTAATGAACTCTTCAATACGATGCGATAGACATCCCAACCATTAAAATCGGTGCAGCCGTTACGATTCTACAAATTTTTAAAAATATGCGGCCGCCATTTTGGAAAATGTCCGCCATCTTGAATTCTAGTGAATGAAAATCGTGTTTCCTCGGATGAAATCATTTGTATTGGTCCCTAGTATCACTGTGCAAAGTGGCTTGCTTTCTGCATAAAATGCAGTTTTTTTCCGTAAGCCCTATGACTATTAGCCTGTTTTCACATTACCTGATCCAATATCGGATGTCGGAAGGATTTCAATGGAAAAAATCCAAGACGACGCCTGTAATGTATGGGATATCGGTCCAACATCCGGTATTGGATCGAATAATGTGAAAACGTACTTATGGGTGCTAAAATGAGTAATAATGTTAATATAGATCAAGACAAATTTATGTTTATTACACTCTAATAACATGTAGTTGCACTTTTCAAAATTAATGGGATACACATTCTCTGTCCAAAATATCTCTGCATCTTTCATCAATTTCTTCTTCACAGGCATTGTGTTTGTCGCTGTTCCACATTTTGGCAAATTAGATGAACTAGCTCTTACAAAATCGCTAGTACCTATCCACGTTTTCCCAACTCAATGGGCTTAAAAATTGTAATCAGGTCCGGGGTTCAACGCAAAGGCCGTCGGCAGCAAGCAGGGCAAGCACACGTCTTCGTTAATGCAAGTAGAATCAGGTCCAGGGTTTAAAATCAAAGGTCGTCGTTTTAAGCCAGTAAAATCACGGTCCGGGGTTCGAGAGCGAAGGTAGTCGTAGAAGGAGGCAAAATCAGAGGCCAGGGAGAGAAAATGAGCCGAAAACAGTAATAAATAGTTCACCAGATATGGTTATGAATTCTCCGAGAAAAATGTCAAGCTGACAATCAACTGTCAGTGTCTGTGGCCAGCACAGATTCAAAATGGAATTTTTTTAAAGACTAAGACAAATCTCATAACTGCCGAAGTGGGTCGTACGCGCAGTCGAGCAACACGTTTTTATTTTTATAAAATGTATGGTGCTACCAAAAAATCTGTAACTTTTTTCTGTAAATAGAAATGCTTATTCCTATCACCAGAAAAAATATCAGGCGATTTTAAAATTTTCAGACATCCCCCATTAGCGTAAGTGTTAACAAAAATTAACTGTCAGTTTTGTGACGATAATTAAGCATGACATTTCAATAAAAATATTGTTTTTATGTTAGTTACATAAACTTTACGATAGAATCTACATTCAGAATTTGAAAAAAGTAAATTTTTAGACAGATTTTACGATTAATAATTGTCGTCACTAAACTGACAGCGAGTTAATTTTAGTTAATAACTCGACGTCATCAGTATATAAGTTTGAAAACGCAACACTAACCTGCAAGACGCGCAGACGCAACACCAGAGCGAGAGGGTATGAGAAGCCGAATATAGCGCCATCCTTGTCCCCCGTCAGCGGCGCCGCCGACTCTTTACGGCGGGAGAGAGCCGCCTGTAGCAAAAGAAGAAAAATATTTTTTAGGTGTTAAATACATTTTATATCATTAATAAAATTAACTGATATAGATAGGATACATGAAAGAAAAAAACGACCGAGCTCACTGGTGGCCGAGCCGGGGATCGAACTCGGGTATTCAGCTTTCACGGTTAACGTCTTAACCAGTAGACCACCCGCCCGCCGTGGTTCTCGTCGAACATTATCTAGTATAGGTATGTTATCACTAATAAGCTAGGCGCCTTTGATATATTTAATAAAATTATTTGATTTGTTTCTTAGTTACTTGTTAATATTATTGTTATTAAGATATACAGCGGGGCAATTACGACTGGGGTCAATTTTGAACGAATCGATTTTTTCCATGTTTTACAATATTAACTTGAAATTTGCACCCCCGTCGGAATTGACCCGGTTGTAATGAGAAGGCACACTGTCATTTTATTCCACCAGGCGGCGCCTGTGCAAGTGCCTAGACATGTCACTGTCATTCATATGTGTGTGAGAGAAAAAATATATCATTTTCTCGCTCTCACGTATGCAATTCTTTATCTGTGCAATGGACTAATAAGGTGGCGCCATCTGTCATAACCTTTTAGTGTGCCTCATCATTTATTTCCTCCTCATTTATACCGCCTAATATTCCTTTAAATCTTATAAATCCAGAGTTACGATATCAAGTATTCAAGAAGATCAAATATTTAATAAGGATTTGTTGCCGGATCCGTCCTTGTTTACGGGCAACGAACAATTTCCAGCCCTGTCACGTTAAAAAAGGTGACAGGTCTACAGGAAAAGCTGTTATCGACGGAGACAAGTAAAAATCTTCCTAAAATTCTGTTTAAAAGGGTAGACACTCTAAAAATAAATAATCATTAAAAAATCTGTTTGTTTCACTTAGTGATGAAAACAGCCGGAAAATTCCCGTTTTTTTTTTCATTTCATTTGGATTTTTTTTCAGAAATTTATAGAAAAAAACCGCGAAACTTTCGGCTCTTATTTAAAAAAAAAAACGATTAAATATGAAAGAAATTGGTCATTGTTTGGACGGACAGATACCAGAGATAGAAATCGATTATTACCAGAGCGACTTTATAAATTAATCTTAAATAAAATAGGACATTATTACACAGATTGACTGAATCCCACGGTAAGCCCAAGAAGGCTTGTGTTGTGGGTACTCACACAACGTCATGCTCTCCGGCAGAACCACATTGTCTTTCGGAAATATAAACATATCAGAAAATATCTATAAGATATCTATAAACTTCTAGGATTATTTGGAAAAATTCTATATGCCTAGTTTTGTGTAAATCTAATTTCAAAGTCGTTCTGCTACAGAGCTTCTTCCCAGCAGAACCACCAAGATAGTCTTCTAACTACACATGCTAATTACACGTATAGCACATGAAATAATTCTATATTAATTCTATATTTATCTACCTTACTATATCACTCTTTCTTATTCTGATAACAGAAATTAACGACATGTCAAACTTTAAAGAAAACTATGTGTCTAGCGCCTGTACAAATCATCGTAGCAAATAATGACTACTATATCTTTGCAAAGCTTTGCATCAAGGCGTTGTTCAGTCTATTTCATTTGGCATGTCGTAAATACGTGTCTTCAGAATAAACAGAGTGATTTAATAAACTAGATAAATATAGAATTAATATAGAATTATTTGATGTGGTATACGTGTAAATAGCATGTATAGTTAGAAGAATATCTTGGTGGTTCTGCTGGGAGGAAACTCTGTAGCAGAACCACTTTGAAATAAGATTTACACAGAAACTAGGTGTATAGAATTTTCGCAAATGGTCTTAGAATTTTATAGATATCTTATAGATATTTTCTGACATATTTATGTTTACGAAAGACGATGTGGTTCTGCCAGGGAGCATGACGTCTCAGACAACGATATACATAATATACAAATACTTATATACATAGAAAACATCCATAACTCAGGAACAAATATCTGTTCTCATCACACAAATAAATGCCCTTACCGGGATTCGAACCCGGGACCGCGGCTTAGCAGGCAGGGTAGCAGGGCGCGCTCGGTCGTCAAATATTCGGGCGAACTTGCACCTACAAACGCGCTGTACCGATGACATGGAAGCAGAAATTACTGAAGTACAGACAGAGTTTCAATACATTTTTAAGTTTTAAGGCTCGTCGATGATTCTGTCAACGTCAGGGTTTAAGAAGGCACGCGTTTTATGAAGACAATTCGCCGGTGAGCCCTTTTTTTTAAATTTACCTCCAGTATATTATGGTGAGAGTGAGAGTGATTAAAAAATACTAATTTTAATAATTTATTCGTTTTTTTTTTAAAACCCGAAAAAAAAACAAAATTTCATAAACTCCGGAAAAAAACATTTGATTTTTTCCGGTTTTTTCAACGCTAGTTTCACTGGGTTTCCCCAAACCTAATATCGACGCGAAATCGGCTCTAGTCGAACAAAAATCGCTCATTAGTAAGAACACGCTAACGCTTTATCGTCGCTGAACGCATCCGTCCACACGTTCGTAGTAACAACGATTTTTGGTAGGCGAAAGCAAATTCCGCGTCATTGGGGAAACGCTAAGTGAAACAGACAGATTTTTAAATTATTGTTCGTTTAAAGTGTCTAGGTACTTACCCTTTTCAACAGTTTTTTAGGAAGATTTTTGCTCGATATTAAAATTATGTTTGCGGGGACCCTAAGTGCGTTTTCACATTATCCGATCCGATATCGGAAGTAGGAAAGATTTTAAAGGAAGAAATCAAAGATGGCAGCGTAAATAGGGTGCATTGGGATAATTTCGAAGTACAGAAAAGCTCGGGAAATTTCGAGAGGGGAATCTTTTATCTTCATGTGACTTTCGAAATTAGACGACTTTCGAAATAACCCCAATGCACATGGGATATCGGTCCGAAATTCGATATCGGATCGAATAATGTGAAAACGCACTAACTGTATGTATATCTAGAGAGTACCGTTGTATTGTACCTTTGACTTTCGTCTTACACCATAATTGTGAATATTTTCACCCCACATTTGGTACCACCACGTACCACCAATTTCGGGCATGCGCACACCAACACTTGTCACTGGTACAGTCGCCACCAAATATACCACAGATATCGAGGTGCTCAAAAACATTTCAACAAGCACTCTAAGGCCGTTTTCACATTATCCGATCCGATATCGGAAATCGGAAGGATTTCAAAGGAAAAAATCAAAGATGGCGGCGTAAATATATGAAATATCGGTCCGACATCCGATATCGGATAGGATAATGTGAAAACGCACTAACGGTGCTATTACACGGGCAACACAATTGCCGGCAATTCAAATGTCATTGCCGCGTTTGCTCAATACGCACCAACTAACTATGGAGCAAACGCGGCAGTGGTAAGTATGTGAATTTCCGGCAATATAGTGGCAATTGCGTTGCCCGTGTAACGCCTAACGGACAATGGCGTGTGTCGATATTTCTGAGAGCCTTGGTCGTTCCGTTATATCTGATGGTGTACCTACTAGAGTTTCCACGATTAATATCCCAATTCTTATATGAACAAAGTGCCAAAAATATGTAGACACGATTTTATTGATTATATTTTACTTTAAGGTTGTGGTTAAATATTTTTGGCACATTATCCGTATCTATATTTACCTTGACTACGTCAACCAATTGGAACCCTAGGTCACTGTAGAACTAGGTATGTCATAGTGACGTTATAAATCTGATTGTAAGAAATCTCTTACTGCTTGTCATTTTGACATGGTTGTAGAGTCTAGGGTTCCAATTGGTTGACTGTACAAGGGCGTAACGTATTTTAGTTCAGATTTAGTTTACCTTAGCAACTGTTGTGTCAGTGTTTACATAAAGTAAACTGTGTACAGACTTCTCTGTTAGTGCTTACTCTCATATTCGTATTTGCCTCGTCAGTCTAGTGAAGTAAATTTTAGTGCATACAGAGTCAGTGGATAACGTATCTACTTACATAAACTGAGACTTTATTCTTTATAAATACAAACATATAATCACGCCTGTATCCCATAACGAGGTAGGCAAAGCACATGACAGGTTGCCAGCCTCTCGCCTACGCCACAATTTAACCCATATCGACTTCTACGACACCCACGGGAAGAAAGGGAGTGGTGAAATTTTTAACCCATTACCACACGGGACTTTATAAATACATTGATAAATGTTGATTTTTGTATGAATGTTATAGTTGCGTGAACAAAAGAAATAGGTAAAGGAAATACATGATACTGAGATGGAAGCTAATTTCAAAAGACAAAAATTCAAGTTCTTGACAATTAAATTTGGTACATAGACGCTTAGTGACGTTTCATTAAAGCTATTGACATTCTGGATGAAGAAGTGGCCCTAATTCCTAGAAATAAATATGATCTTGATGAATATGGAATGTCTAAACATTAATGCTAGCTTTATCCTTTGTTTGACACCATAAGATTTAAAATAGAAGACATAATTAACTACACCAGCATCAGACGTGCACCTAGCAAATAGGCTATCTTCAAGGGACTTCAAAGCGTTTAGTTCTATTGATTTGGCCGATGATTCTCCACTCAAGAACTTCTCGAAGAAGATAAATACATTTAAGAAGTAAAAATAGCTGATTCAGATAGCTCGAGTAAAAACTTGGAAAGAAGAAGAGATTGATTTGGCCGATGATTTTCTACCCAAGAGACAATTCTCTAAGAAGATAAATACATTTAAGAAGTAAAAATGGCTGATTCGGATAGTGAGCTGGAAGAAAAACCGGTAGAAGTCGAAGCTGACAGTGACTCGGACAGCTACGAAGATGAGCCTGTGGCGACATCTGGTGAGGCGCAGACGCTAGTGGAACGTAAGTAAATTATAACTTTAATATCAGTACGATAAGGAGCAATATTCTAAGAATTTAAATTACATACCAGTTTCTTAAGCTAATCATAGCTCAGTCAATATGAATGTCTTATAAATTATAATATTTTTCATCACATTCGCGCACTGAATGTGCTATTTCACGCAGGCGGAGCTCAGACCGATAGGTATAGAAAACTCGTTCTCCCTAGGGAGTTATGACATTTCTGGTACCGTATTTAACTTTTTTAGCTTTTTACATATTTTTGATACTGCAAGTGGGATGAAAAAGATTGTGTGTAACTCTGGGCGTAACAATAGTCCAAAGTCGAGTCTTTAAATTGCTCCGGAAAGCCTTCGCGACTTAACTCTCGTTTGCAATATTTACCTGATTTTGATATTTGCTTCGTTGACCAATTTTTCTTTATTCATTTTAATACATGACATATATTATACTGCACCAATTTTCTTTTCTTCTATTCATTTTAATACACCACAAAATAGCGTTTAATAAAAATTGCTTCTTCAGCTGAAAACGAATTACTTATTCAAGAAAATCCAATTGGAAATGTCCTCCACAGACTTGTTTGCTCGCGGTTTCAGCTTAAAAGTGACTTTTGATATTATATTTAAGTAACAATTGCTGTACAATATGTTTTATTGTGTAATATCGCGAAATTGTATTAAGAGCGAGTTTTTGAGATAATTTGAAACGTTTGAGTTCATTGACATTTTGTCAAACGTAGACAGATAATGTCAAAGGATAATGTTGTCAAATGACAATCGTTGTAGGAGTTTTTAAGGAGGGAAGTTGGACGGAAGAGGTTTCAATCAATTCAATATAATTATAATTATGGGTTTTTATATGGGTTAGGACAACTAGATTTATTTTTTAACAAGCAGAAACGTCTGCTAACGATTCTAAACATTTTTATATTAAAGGAAAAATGGAAAAATTTACGCTTCCGGCGGGACTTGAACCCGCATCATTTGCAATCCGTGCAAGGCTCTTAACCAATTGAGCTACGGAAGCCACGCCGGACATCGCAAATCTTTCCATGCCTTTCCTTATGTACCATGTGTTTCCTTATGTATGTGTATGTTATGTATGTGTATGTGTATGGTATGTTATGTATAAGGAAAGGCATGGAAAGATTTGCGATGTCCGGCGTGGCTTCCGTAGCTCAATTGGTTAAGAGCCTTGCACGGATTGCAAATGATGCGGGTTCAAGTCCCGCCGGAAGCGTAAATTTTTCCATTTTTTCCTTTAATATAAAAATGTTTAGGACAACTAGATTTTTTATGTGTGAGTTTTCGGAGTTGAAAAATCGATCTAGCTTAGCCTTAGGACCCGGAAAACGTGACTTTTCTAGTTTTCATGCAGTTTTTATTTTATAATAAAATACACCTAAGAGTGTAGCTTGGTCGCCCAGCCCAAAGAGCATTGATATTGGTTCTTAATATCGCAGGTCTCAAGCCAGTCCAGATATAATTTAATTTAGTTTAAGAAACCCCAATATTATAGAATCAAAGACCTTTTTTTATTCAGTTCGTCGACCTTTATAAAAATTACATATCGGCCCTGTCAGTCTGCTTTGCATGGCCTCAAACCTCAAATTACATTGTTAAGAATAGCGTCCGCCAACCCATACACCATATTCACTGTGTCTGAAGTTGGTTTACTCAAAATGTGTATAAAGGCGCAAACGTCATATGGGTTTAGGTTGGCGGAGGCTAAGAGCGCCTCCCTGAGAGCTCGGTTTTTATTGCACTCTATCAGAACATCATAAACATCTTCTACTGACCCACTGATGTCGCAATTAGGGGAATCGACTTTTTTCATTAAAAACTTAAATTTGTTAAGTTCGGTTCGGTTAAGTATAGAACAACACTCGAGATCCTTTTGATAAAAAGAACCGCAACGAATTCATAGAAATTGTTAATTGATTCTTAAAGTATACTTATTTGTGAAAGGTGTTTAAGCTCTCGTGGCTTGAGACCCCATTAAAATCTTGCGCATTTCTTAATTAAAAGCAAATTAACTTCTATTTCCGATATGCAAACTCAGAATTCGCCTACTTTGCCAACTCTCTGTGCTGATGGCGTATTTTCACTGTAGGCTTAGAGTCAATTTACACGGCGAACTTGCAAGATTTTGGTTATATAAAATAGGTCCAGGTCGCAACTCATTGGAAAAGACCCTCGGAATCGGAAATGAATCGAAACATGTCGAGCGTTATTCCGACTTAATTAAAACGTGAGTATGAGTTCTTCGCCGTGTAAATAGGCTTATTGAGGGTTATCGACGTTACGACCTTAACTAAAGATTATTTTAGAATCGCGACGGCAGCCTTTCCCTTAGGGTCCCCCCACATCTAGCGTCTCGCGAACGTCGCGTTGCGCCAACTGTATGGAAAAAGACGCCGCGTCGACGCGACGTCGACGCGGCGTCAGGCTTTGCCCATACAGTTGGCCCGACGCGACGCTCGCGAGACGCTAGATGTGGGGGGACCCTTAGATATTCATGTTGTATTCATGTAATGGGGAGGCACACTTAAAGGTTATGACTTTGGGTCATGACAGATGGCGCCACCCTATTAGTCCATACGTGAGAGCGAGAAGATGATATGTATTTTCTCTCTCTCACATATGAATGACAGTGACATGCCTAGACAAAATTCTATTATCTTTGCCTAGACACTTGTACAGACGCCGCCTGGCGGGATAAAATGTCAGTGTGCCTCCTCATTGAAATTCAGGTTCTAATTTTAACCATTGCCTGAACAGAATATTTATACTTGCTTTATAATAAGAATTTTTAATTTGAATTTTAAATCTAATTTCTCAATGATTTGATAATAGCTTAAAATAATCTAAAACACGATCAAATATTTCAACCATATTCAACACCTCATTTGAATATTAAAATTAAGTATTTGATCGTTCCCAAATCGTTCCTAAGGTACTTGAGTAAAAAGTTAGGATTGCACTCATTCTGAAAAATAAAATTGGTTATTACGTCAACGTCAGTGACACGAACTATTGATTACTGACATGTAAACAAAAATATTTATTTGATATTTAAGTTGAAATATATTTATTGATTTCAGTACACTCTGACCAAGGAAAAATGGCTGAAGCACCGCCAAAACCTAGAAGAAAGCGATTCATCCCAAAATATGAAATCGAGGGAGTGCACAGAATCGCTATTGGCGAAGAAACCCAAATACAAATTGAAATGGTCATGGGCATGGATATCACCCCTCAAGCCCCCTGGAAGCTCGTCAGCAAAGCTAAAATTATGGAAAACTTAGAAATCGGCGGCGAACTATCGGAATTCTTCCCTTTGAAAGCAGATTTGGAAGCTTATACACAAAATGAAGTTCTCATGGGGTTCATAGAAGATGATTCTAATGATCTCGATGAGTTCTACGTCTGTACTACTGTCGAAGCGAGAGATCATTGTAAATTTCAGTCGGAGAAGTTTCTAAAAAGACAAGCTAAGAAATTAGAAAAGGCCGTGCAAAAGAAACCACGTCCTTGGAAAAGTCTTGGCAGTGAAAAAGAAATTATTGAACTTATTCCTGTAAACACTCGACCGTTTTTAGAGCTTGAAATTAAAACTGCGTTCCCCACTGTGTACCAGCCAGAAAAATTCAGTGTCAGAGACTCGAGCTCCGTTCGAGATGGTTACTTAGAACTAACACCGTATAGACAGAAGTTTAACTGTGTGTTTCAAAGGAGAATAGATACGGGAGCTCAAGCAAATCCACCTAGAATCACTAGACATGCACAAACTGAGTTAAGATATCCACAAAACGTCTGGACGCAATCTATAGCTGATGCTCTTGGCGGAGCAGACACTACAGGAGCGGGCGGCGGCGGAGATACAAAGCCCGATAAAGGAGCCGGCGGTGATGAAGCCGCCGAAGACGACGATGAGGAAGATGAAAAACCTCCAAAAGAACCGATAGATGAAGCTGCTCTTAAACCGTTTCGAGACGCTGAAATGCGAATGCGACGGGCGTCTTATATAAAGTTGATGACCAATTTTATGTCTATTAAAGATCCAGAAATGGAGTCCATTATAGCGCTGAATACAGTCATGGATATGTATTGCAACGATTATCCGAATTTAGTGACTCAGAGAGCGACTGGCGTAGTATACGACTCTATGACATTCGAGGATTATGTTTGCTTTACTGACGTCAGAGCAAAGAATAAGTACGTGTCTTCTGCAGTTTTTCATCCTATGTGGACTGGAATTGTCGCTATTTCCTATGCTGACGCTTCACCTGCTGTGATGAGCACGGTTAGTACACGTCCGGATCCAATTAAAAGGGCGGTATATGGGTTGAATCCTGTTATGATCTGGAGCCATATCGATAGTTTAATCCCAAAACTTTACCTCGAATCACCGCGTGAAGTTAAAGTCCTTTCATTTTGTCCTTTTAATGAAAACATTCTGATCGGTGGATGTATAAACGGTCAAATTGTTGTGTGGGATTTAACTAACAAATTAGAAAATGTAGAGAAAATTGAAGTATTGAGTGAAACTAGAGAAAAATATCGTATAGCTATGAATGCACATATGGGATGGATGAAGAGGATTTCTGATAAAGCAGTGGTCCCTGCCACGGCCTTGAGTAATTTGATGACTAATCACTACGGCGCTGTAACTGCTATCGAGTGGTTCTCGCCAAACTTTTTCATATCTCAGACGGGACACACAGAGCTACTAACGGGCGGGAAAAAATCGTCTATATTTTTCACTGGCTCAGAGGACGGCACAATATTAATTTGGAACCTGTCAGTCGAAAATGTGGCAGTGTTTGGGGGAAAGAAGATTAAGAAATCATTGCGTATTGCTAGAAGGCCATCTGGGCTATTAGTTGATGTTTCCCCATTCTGTATCTTAGATCGCGTGTTTCAACCCACTTATAAAATCATACTAGGAATAACAGGGCATCCCGATACGCTTGCTCTACAGAGTATGGCTATGACCCCTTGTCCAATTGCTTACACTTATACACCTAAAGAAATTGCTACGGGCAGAAAATATTTTACATGTTCCATCTTGCCTCAAAAAGAAGAAGATCTAAATACAATCATGTACTGTAGCTCACAGCACGGAGAGATGAGAAGAATTACATGGGAGGGTCACGCGTTCAATACTGGAGAAGTTGTCAACTCTGAGTACTGCGCCATGAAGTATCGTTGTTATATTCACGATGGAATAATAACATGTTCTAAGAAAAACCCATTTCTTCATCATATCACCATGACTATCGGAGGAAAGATAATGGCAATTTGGTGCGACAAGTTGATGAATCGTCCCTTGATATGGAAAAAACGTCCTCACAGATTAACTGACGCTGTATGGTCACTTTACAAGCCTAGTCTGCTTTTCATCACCACGTCAGAAGGCAATATGGAGACTTGGGATTTATTACTGAGAAGTGACTTACCTATTGCCGTACAAACACTCTCCGGCACGCAGCTCACTGGTATAAGTTTACACACGTTACCTTTAGCAAAGAATATCATCGGAGTAAGTGATTCCAATGGCTCTTTTCAAATGTTCTTAGACCCACCTATATTCATGATTGAAAACGAAACTTACAAAGCTCGTGTTGACGCTATGATTAGCAGAGAACTTAACGTAATGCAATCATTTATAAAATGGCAAGACGAATGGCTGAAACATAACCCTCACATTTTGCTAGAAATAAGGAGAAAGGAAGGAGCACTGTTGTTAGAAAAAGAGGAAGAAAAGAGAAAAGCTAAAGAAGCAGAAGACCAACGACTAGAAGAGGAAGCAGAAGCCAGAAGGCTAGCGAAAATGAGAGTAATCGGACCGGCAGAAAGATGGACCATGATAGTTAACAAATTGATAGAACGAACTATTGCAGTCAAAAAAAGAATAAACAAGGCAGAGCTCATAGAACAAGAGAAGCCTTTACGCGAGTTAGAAGCGCAGCGTTTAGAAAAAGAAAGAAGGATGGTCGAGATTATGAAGAATCAGACAAATATTTTCAATGACACCGTGGCTATCCTATTTCCTGAGGCAATTAAAAAACCACCGAAACCTGTGAAGACGTATCTGCCACCGGACAAAGGTGCTGTTAAGAGGGAGTATATAGAAGATTATGGATACTTGAAAGATACAGCAATGAGGACTGTGAAAGAGAATCCTTACCATACATCTTTCTCATGGGAAGCCACGCTAGCCGAAGGAAAAGAGCGCCGTGAAGCTTTAAATACTTATGAGGAGTATCTGAACATGCATAAGGCTAGAATCAACTTTGAATTACAAGAGTTGACGGTGAAACCACAGATTAAGAGAGATAGCAAGAAATTTAAGTCGAAAGAAACAGTTTCCACCGTTGAGTTTAGTGAAGTGGAGACCGAGACGTGAGTATTTTGTTACCTATTGTATTTGAATTTTCATTTACTAAAAAGACTAACTCAGTCGAAATCCTTACCAATGGTTTTGTTGCTGTATTTTTCTTTATCTGTGATAATTTTGTTTAATGTTTGAAAAAATTACCATTCAGAAAAAGTCTTACAATGTGAATATTAAACTTCATATGGCAGGACATATTTAATTAATTATGAAGTATTAAAATCAGATGATATTATTTTATTTCTGTTTTAGAGATACCTAGAAATAGCTACTTATTAAATATAATGATTATTCTGTCATTTCTATGATACTGTAATTTTCGATTCAACCTTTAATCATATCCTACCACTACACTTTATTAGTACCTATACTAAAACACACTTACTTTGTCAGTAGAAAATGTCATGCTATGTTCAGTTAGTGTTAGCAATGATATAGAAAACTGTAAACAAGAAATGTGTAAGAGAGACAGAAATAGGTAATTAAACTAGAAGGAAGAAAAGAAACAGCTTACCATATTGAGCTCCTCTATGTCGTCTTCGCATAAGAAGTTAAACAACGGACCGGAGCATAGTTTGTATAAAAAGAAATGTATAAGAGAGACAGAAATAGGTAACTAAGTAAAACTAGAAGGAAGAAAAGAGACAGCTTACCACATTCAGCTCCTCCATGTCGTCTTCGCATGAGAAGTTAAACGACGGACCGGAGCATAGTTTGCGCTTCATAGCAAGCGCCGGTCGGCGGCCACTAGCTGAAACAAAGGAGGGTAAGTAAAGTATGTGTAAAACTGATTAACTAGAATGAAAAACCTATATAGTCGAGACGACTAAAAAAAACTATTTAGTCCTTCAGTTAGATTATCAAAAAATTTTGGACACATATTTTTTACTTTTTCTCGTAAACGAAAAATGACGACGGTACAGTGCGTTGAAGTTTCGCGTGACGTCACGCCTAGGTACAATTTTTACTTAGAAATGACGTCACAAGCCCCCACTCCGGGCCGGGCCGTGCCGGGCACTTTGATGCTCTATATCTTTGCATTTTTTCATTAATTAGAAAAAGCGAGAAATATGTGTTCAGTATTTTTGGACGATCTAACTGACGGACTAAACAGAATGCCATTTTTTATGTAGTCGTCATCCCTATTGGTATGATAATACTCTTTATTATACTGTGCTATTGGGAGTTAACACTTTAAGCTTATTTATAAACGTACACTAAAGTTATCAAGCCGATAAAGTTCGTTTGTCCCTTTCCGACGTATTGGTGTGATAGAAAGGAACAAACGAACTTTATCAGATTGATAACTTTAGTGTACGTTTATGAAAAAGGGGGTTAAAGTGATAGATTGTATGCATGTTCGCCTACCCCGCCGCACGCCCCACCTGTCCGTTTTCACATTATCCGATCCGATATCGGATGTCTGAAGGATTTCAATGTTAAATATCCAAGATAGCGCCTGTAATGTATGGGATATCGGTCCTACATCCGGTATCGGATCGGATAATGTGAAAACGCACTAACGCAGCGCACCGAGCGTCCATTCAGGCCTTACACAACTAACGATATCGAATAAGGTCAATTCGGGTAAGTGTGTCATAAGGGAAGTGTGTGACCTTCACATTTGACCTGTTTAAAAAACAATGATCAGTGAGTAGCAAAAGTATAAACTCCCAAAAACCCCTGTGGCAATGAGCAAGGCGAAACAAGGCCAGGCACTTTCCTTGTGACACGCTTACCCGTTTTGGAATTAGTCCGTTTCCTCACGATGTTTTCCTTCACCATGAAGCGACTGGCAAATATCAAATGGAAATGTCATGCAAATAAGTTTCGAAAAACTCGTTGGTACGAGCCGGGGTTAGAAGTGTTAGAACCCGCGACCTCCGGATCGAAAGTTGCACGCGTTTACCGCTAGGCCACCAGCGCTTTTTTGTATAACTATACACACTTCTTCATAAACGTACTCTAAAGTTATCAAGCCGATAAAGTTCGTTTGTCCTTTTCTATCACACTAATACGTCGGAAAGGGACAAACGAACTTTATCGGCTTGATAACTTTAGTGTACGTTTATGAATAAGGGGGGTAATATCTACGATATTCATATTATCAGAAAATGGTGTGCGCTCTTAACCCTATCTCACCTAAATTAAAATAGCTACATCTTACGCTTTAATACTGGCGCAACGGGGCGCCTGATAGTTAGCCGAGGCAATTTCTAGCGAAATGGCTTAATCTTAGTTAATTAAATAAGGAAGCTGGGTATCGGAAGTGTCGGTGTGGTTGGTGGTAGCTAAGAAAGTCTGGTTTGAAATAGATTAATCCTAGATTATGCTAGGGTCTTCTCTTTAAGTTGGTCTAAAAACGCACGCCTCGGTCTTCCCCTGCCTCTCCTCTTTTCTATTCGCCCTTCGATTATTGATTTTATGTAAGTATCGTGCCGTATCAGGTGCCCCAACATGTTTCCCCTTCTATTTTTAATTATTACTTAAAGAGAAGACCAACGTAGTGACGTATCAGGACTTCAAAAAAGCGGCAGAGAAAAGAACGGAATGGCGATTACTCCACAGACAAGAGCCTGGCTCTTAAATAATATGATGATGATGATGACGCTAGGGTATTTAATCAAGAAAGCCTTTTTGGGGTTCCGTACCAAAAGGGCAGATTACCTAACTTAAAATTTTGAAAAATAAAACCCCGACCGCGACATAGTAGACCGATTTTTATGAAACATGGCTAAGAACACTCCCGACTTACTCAGCTTTAAGACAAAAAAAACTAAATCAAAATCGGTTCATCCGTTCGGGAGCTACGATGCCACAGACAGACACACACACACAGACAGACAGACAGACAGACAGACGAACAGACAGACACTCAAACTTATAACACCCCGTCGTTTTTGCGTCGGGGGTTAAAAAGGAACCCGTTATGGTGCTACTATGTCCGTCTATATCAATGCCTAAGGTGCCTAAGGGTAAGTAGGTAGATTAGTATGTAGTAGGTATAGTTCAATTACCATTCGCTCTAATCTATTCCTAAGCTCCCACCTATAAATTTACCTAAGCTACCACATACTCCATTTACATAATTAAAATGGGCTTTATCTTTTATACAATTGCCTACTACAGGCACTAAATATATTTTGTGGTAACGAATGGTACAGTCAGCAACAAATATATGAATACATCACAGTGTGTGTAGTCGAGTGCACAAGCGCTTACGAAACGCTCACGGATATATTATTATCTCTTTCGTAGCTATACATCTCTATAGCTATTGCGTATTGGAGCGACAGAGCCAGACTACCTTTCTGCGGCGTTTCGGGGCCTGGTGCCGTAGCCGAATGGCATTTCTGCGACGCGAAACGAAAACGAAACGCCGCGAAAGGTAGTCTAGCTCTCACGCGTCAATACGCAAGAGCGATAGAGATAGATGTCTACGAGCGTTTCGTGAGCGTTTGTCCCATTCGGCTACGTACTCTGATTAGGAAGGAAGGAGGAGGTATTTGAATACGTCTGTCCCAAGTTCCTGAACTTACCTCGGAGGAAAATTAAACTGGAGGCGCCTTCATGTTGCATTTGCTTACAAAAAAGTCTGCGGAATTTCGCGGGGGGTGAGGAAATAACACATGCCAAAAATACGTGTCAGTACACACGCACATTTTGACAAAAAGACAACACATGCTCAAGAATTTTATATATATCTCTGGATAGTGCGTGCCGACCAATGAGTTGAAGCCAGGTTCATTCACCTTTACTCCTATGTTCTAACTCATTCCAACACTGTGATGTATTGCCAGATAAGTTATTAAAAAAAAAGTATAAAACATTCTTCAATCAAATTGACTTACTTTTCTTTGTATTATACGAAAAAAAAACTCAATCAAAAACCTTATTTCTCCAGTATTTACCTCCTGCGTACTATGGGAACACTAATAATAAAAAAATATGCCCGATATGTCAGAATTGTCAAAATTCATACACCGATTCAGAGATTTATTTTGCGAAATAAACGTTTTTCGACGATTTACTTAAGTTCTGCGCTATGTATTGCATAGTGAACCATTGTGGAAGTAAATGGAAACCGAAATCCGACGTAAAATTTCACAAGTAAGTACTTATTTTACCAAAATGTTCATAAACCTCACTGGCAATAAATTTTCTGCTATTTTGCTTGTAATCTTGGTTAGTTCTTATCATTATATTGTTTTCATTGTCTCAAATTATATCAAAATTCCCACGAATAGGTTTAGAACGATAAATATGACCTTAAAAGAAAAATAATGCTATGTGTGGTTTTACGACTAGGGTGACCAATCTTTTTTCTTGCATGGTATTTACTCTTATTGAATGGAGCTAAATCTATCAACTTGGTACGGTTTCTATGTTCATAGTTCGTATCACAGTATAATAATACCAACTTTATTGTTTATGTCTTTACAATTAACATGAATAATATCAAACTTTTCAGTGTTCCAAAAGATGAAGGAAGGAGGCAGCGTTGGCTGTCGATTGTACCGATAAAAGGAAATGTTTCAGAGCGTTCGACAATTTGCAGATTTGCATTTTAAGCCTGAAGATTATGACACAGAAAGAAATTTTAAAAATCGGTCCAGCAACGACGGAGATATAAATAAATAAATAATAAATATTGGGGACACCTTACACAGATCAACTTAGCCCCGAACTAAGCAAAGCTTGTACTATGGGTGCTAAGCGACGATATACATACTTAAATAGATAAATACATACTTATTCCATGACTCAGGAACAAATATCAGTGCTCATCACACAAATAAATGCCCTTACCGGGATTCGAACCCAGGACCGCGGCTTAGCAGGCAGGGTCACTACCGACTGAGCCAGACCGGTCGTCGTGGCATAGACATTAAATTGAGATACATATATACATGCGAAGAGAATTGAAATACGTACGAATTGAGAACCACCTTCCTTGAGATTTGGGGCGGCGCTTAAAAATAAAGATACTGTTTTAAAACGTCCTAGTATTTCATTATTTCCCCATTGACAAATACTTCCCTTATAATTTTGTGGCTATTCCCACTAGTTACCACCAAGTTTTTACCTGTCCTAACTACTGGGATTTTCCCCACATTGTTAATTACCACACCGGGGGTTGATAGCTACTGGGATTAGTTTTCCCAGTAGTTACTACCAAAATATTATTGTGATGGTTTAAAGTGACCGAAACACTAAAATATATATTCCATTGCATGCTTTAATAAACACAGGTATCAGTTAGTAAAAGACAAATACTTATGTAACTCCGTATAGACAGATAAAGTCTAAGAAAAAAACGTACCTCAAAACCATACAGAAAAAGGTACGGTGAGCTAGATGGCGATACACCTTTGGGGTACGCTCAGCTAGATGGCGCTAATATTAATATTTGACATTTTAACACATATCAATATCATATCAAGCTGAGAATATTGTCAAAACGGAGGTTCAAAGGTTTTAAGCCTGTGTCGAGAGATGTCGGCAGTCTATGCACTGTGATTACACATTTTACTTTGACAGTAATTTTCTATAATACTCGATCCTCTTTGGTAAACGATAAGTTGTATAAGCCTCATGTTGCTACACTCGCCACGCTCAGGATTCTATTCTTGAACGGTTCAACCCTAGAATCCATTCGCTAGCTCGTATTTCCCAGTGGTTACCAGTGTTACCACCCCTAGGTTTGGAGGTGAGGAAAAAACCAGTACCTAGTTTACCACTGGTAAAAACTGTATCGTATTTGTGGTGTTCTTAGGAAAAGGTAACCTTTTGCCGGACATCAGTAAGGTCGAGTAACTGCAGAGTGGCATAGAAATGGACCTTATTGACGACTGACAAATTATGGACAAATTAGTATTTTTTTACCTTTTACTTGAGTTTGTGAGGATGGATGTTCACGTTCGTGATAAAACGGTTGATCGGATTTGAATTTAATAAATTACAAAATCAATCAGTCGTATAAACGTAATACGTCAAATTCCGCGGGATATCCCTAATGTATGCTTAATCATGGACACCCTAAAGAAAGAGATGCAAGACCGGCGTGACGTAATTCAAGGTCAAATTTTCTGGCTTCAAAGTAATGTTCGGCGTGCAACATCCAGTATGTATATAAGATTCTTGCACATGCTCAATAGGATGCACTCAAACGTATGGCATATCATCCTCGTCAATATTATTATAAAGTCTATTATAATTACAATTAAGTTGATTCTTACATAATCTTAAAATCAAGCCTCGTAAATAAAAACTCTATCGTACGTCCCGTTCGAAAAAGTATTTATTATCTGCAAACGAGTTATAAATCGATTCTACGTGATTGGATAAATGTCATTAATCTGACATACGACAAAAATATTTTTATCTAAAATCACAGAACACCCCACTAGAAGCCAAATGCAAGCGATATTGTTCGAGACGCAAATCACCAATCCTTGCGGGGTGAGGCGGGCGCGCACGGTGCTGCCATTGGTCGTTTCAAATAATGGCGCGCCTTTATGATTAGCAGTAGGGATGGGAATGGGACATGTCTATTATAGACAATGGTACCGGTACCAGTACTGTGGTGAATTTGTTTTGCAACAAATTATAATATTATAATTAAATTATAATAAGGCCTAGTTAAGTTAAGTTACCCTTCGGGTTGGAAGGTCAGATGGCAGTCGCTTTCATAAAACTAGTGCCTACGCCAAATCTTGGTAGTAGTTTCCAAAGCGGACCCCAGGCTCCCATGAGCCGTGGCGAATGCCGATGCCGGGATAACGCAAGGAGGATGATAATTGTGATAGCATCTCAATAAAAATCATTCTAGTAACTAATAACTAAACTGTGCATTTTTACTTACGTTTACTAAGTTAAATAACCAACTAAATATTCTAAACTAATCAATGAACTAAATACCACTACAGACTCTACAGATTCTAGATAATTATTCACTATTACAAATCTGCTTTCTTTTATATTTCATAAAATGGTAGCACATGGTACGAACGGCAGTACGAAGTTCCCGCAACAGACATAAACTAACATGGCCCCATGCCTAGTCGTTTACGTGAAAGGGATAGCATATCACATTGTTAACTCGGTAAAGAGGGATGGACGCGCCTCGGCGCCGCTCAGCACAACCATATTGACCAGTATAAATGAACTCCGCGGACAATAAACAATATTCAACAAAATAATTAATTTGACTTAACTGTGGAATGTTGTTCCATCTTTTTTACATGTAGAAGTGTTAGAAGACTTGCCACACCACTTTATGCTGTAAGAGACCATTGTTTGCAACCAAAATTGATTATTTAAGATTTTTTCCCGAGCGGACACGGACACTGTTAGCGGGTCGTATACTTGGGCGCTACTGATCGGTGTCGCACGCGTTCAAACTTTTATAAACCTGATTTGTCGTATGCTTGGTGACCGCGAGTCGCCCTGTAAGGGCCATCTTGTTGTATTGATCTGTGTCTAAAATATATAAGAACAACAAAAAATGACTAAAATTGTGTACATATGGAACTTTATACTTTATTTTTATAAGCTTGAGGTGGCTGAGTGTTTATTACGGGTGCGTATCGATCGATATAACTTTTTTTGATATATTTTTAGTCGTTATAACGATCATTTGATATAATTATTGAATCATATAACAACAAATAATATACTAACAAATTGTATAATTCTTATTTAATATAATGATCATTTTTTCGAATAACATTTATCATAACATACTTTGAGTATAATGCTTATTTCCGATAATAAATAAATTGTATAACACAAATTCTTTCTAAAGCACAGTTAGAATAAAAAACAATTGTACAATAAATTAGATCCATCATTTACCAGAAAAGTAGATTAGGTTAGAACTGTGACCCCTACACACAACGCGCTGCTACCACAAAAATAGGTTAGGTTAGGTTAGGTAGTTTGTATTAAAGCGTTTATTAATATAAAAATTTAAAATCATAAAAAAATTTAAGATGGCGGCCGAATAATAAGAAAAATATGAAATTTTCAAACTTTTTTTTCATTCTCGTGAAATTTACCAATAAATTTTCTATGACATGGCCACATTTTTATGTATTTAAATTAAACTTGATAATATTATCTACATGATAAAATAAAAATCATGAAAATACGTTAAGTAGTTTTTGAACTATACCCATTTCAAATGGAGCGCGCGGATTTGAAAGACGTTTTTGCACGTGATGTAAAAAATTTTGGAATCATAACGGCTGCACCGATTTTAATGGTTGGGGTGGCTATCAGTTTGTATTAAAACATTTATTCATATAAAAAATAAAATCATTTAAAAAAATTAAAGATGGCGGCCAAATAATAAGAAAAATAAGAAATTTTTTTTTTTTATTCTGACGAAATTTACGAATATTTTTTCTACGATATGGTCACATTTGTATTTATTGAAATATAATTTGATAATATCATCTGCAAATTAAAACAAAAAAACATCCGTTCACTACTTTTTGAACTATACGCATTGCAAATAAAGCGCGCGGGCTTGAAAGACGTTTTTGCACTTGATGTGCGATAAAATGCAGTTTTTTTCCGTAAGCCCTATGACTAATACACACTTGTAGATGGACGGATGGATGGACTATTGCGCAATGCACGCGCATCATTCCCATGTGTGTGTACATGCGAACGAACAGCGAGTCGTGTCTTCACGCACGCACACAACGACATCTATGCTCAGTGCATAGTATGTACTACACTGTTTTTTTGTTTTCCGTTAAATTCGACACGTTGTTAGGTTCATTATCAAGAACCAACCTGTATATCACTTTTAGTTAAATTCGGAAAAAAACGTTTTTCATCGTTTTCATACATAATAAATGAATTTGATTACACACTGATTAGTGTGAGAGACCTTTAAGGATTAAATCAAGTTAGTGTCAAGTGATTGACGGCACATGTCAAAACAAATAACATTAGGAAGTGGTAAAGGCTGTCACACACGTGTTAAGTAATTATTTTTACTAATAAGGTTTAATTTAGTATGGCAAAAACATGTGAGCTCAGTCCTTATCAAAGTCATAATTATGTAACTCCGTATAGACGGATAAAGTCTAAGAAAAAAACGTACCTCAAAGCCCTATAGAAAAAGGTACGGTGGCCTAGATGGCGTTACACCTTTGGGGAGCGCTCAGCTAGATGGCGCTAATATTAATATTTGACATTTTAATACATATCAAGCTAACGTTTAAAAGTTTTAAGCCTGCGTAGAGAGATGGCAGTCTATGCACTGTGATTATACATTTTACTTTGACAGTAACGGCTCAGCCACGACATTGGTCTAAGCGCGACAGCGGCGAGCGGCGGCCATACATTGAAGCGAGACACAGTGATGGGACTTTTCATTCACACGTATGGCTGCCGCTCGCCGCTGCCGCGCTTAGACCAATGTTGTGGCTGGGCCGTAACTCTCTATAATACTCGATCCTCTTTGGTCCTCATTAAAGGTCCATGGCTCAGTGAGCTAACAAGTGCGACACGTCCGCTGGCGGCGTGTCCGCTGCTCTCTAGTATTATTATGCTCTTGCTAACTGTACTTGAGCAGACATTTACATATTTAGATTGTGTCCCCATTAGGTTAATTGGGGCTAATATAGCTGGGCTAAGCCACTCTGATAAAATAGCCTATTGTACCTGTGACTTTTGACATACAAGGTGAAATGAAAAAGGACCGTTCAGACTTTGCATAGTGACTTTTGAAGTAATAATGAACAACTTTTATTATGGGACTAATGCTGAAATCGCAAAAAAAAATTGGCTGTTTCATACATTTCGGCTGTCATGATTTCAGCATTGGTCCCATAATAAAAGTTGTGGTGCTGGAGAATAATGGAGAAAATCAGTTGGACAGAACGAAGAACTAATGAAGAGGTTCTGGAAATTGTAGGAGAAAAAAGAAGACTAATTAAAGAAATAGAAAACAGAAGAGGCAAAATGATTGGTCACTTGATACGACATGATACCTTCTTTAAAAATATCCTAGAAGGAAAGGTGAAAGGAAGAAGAGGGCGCGGAAGACCCAGGAGGAGTTTTGTTGACCAGCTCAAGGAGAAGACCGGTGTCATGTCGTATCAAGAACTAAAGAGGAAAGCGGAGAATAGGGAAATATGGCGCATACTCCACCGACAAGAGCTACATTAGCTCTTAAATAAGAAGAAGAAGAAGATCCCGCTCATTTCTATGGAACCGCCAAATTTTTTTCGCGGTTTCAGCATTGGTCCCATCATAGATTAAATATAAGAAGATCATACCATCCCATACATTAAAATGCGACCGCCTAAGAACGCGCATACACTACACCACACATAGATGGCGTCACAAAAAATGCCTTGATGCCAATGATGCCATCAATTATTTGTAGATTAACGTTAAGTGTCACTTTCGAGCCATAAATATATATCAAAAGTGACACTTAATGCCATCTACAAGTATAATCGATAGCTACAAGACATTTTTTTGTGGCACCATCTATGTGTGGTGTGTAGTGTATGCGCGTTCTTAGGCGATCGCATTTAAATGTATGATAAGGTATGATTTTCTCATATTTATTTAAACTTTATTGCACAGTAAAAATATACAGTTACAAAAGGCGGACTTAATGCTACATGGCATTCTCTACCAGTCAACCTTTAGGCCAAACAGAGAAGACCAAAAAAGGTCGATTTAATCTATGGTCCCATAGTAATAGTTGTTCATTATGACCTCAGAAGTCACTATGCAAAGTTTTAAGAGTCCTTTTTATTTCACTCGGTATGTAATTACTTTTTGAAAAATTCAAACTCTCACCTGTATCCAACAAATAAACTGCTCAAGTATACCACTAATAAACATTAAATATCTGGGCGACCGAGCTTCGCTCGGTTCTATTTTAATATATCACCTCTTTGATAAAAAACAACTCTTATAAATACAAAAACCAAAAAAAAAGACAAAAAACAAAAACTTAATTCCTGGCCGGGATTCGAAACCCTGACACGTATGATGTATCTGCGTACATTAGACCGACCTCGTACGACTGAGCTAAGCGGAATCGATGCGCGCGCGGCGAAATTAACGACCATATTTTATGTGTACTAACGCGAAAGAAAAACTCATGAAAACTCGAAAATTCGCGTTTTCCGGGATCTAAGGCTACGCTAGATCGATTTTTCACCCCCGAAAACCCCCAAATAACAAATTTCAGCGAAATCGTTAGAGCGGTTTCCGAGATCGTCGGTATATATAAATAAATAAATAAATATACAAGAATTGCTCGTTTAAAAGTATAAGATAAATGGGAAAGTGTGTGTGTCTGTTTGTTTGTCCGTCTTTCACGGCAAAACGGAGCTACGAATTGACGTGACTTTTTAGGTGGATATAGTTGAAGGGATGGAGAGTGACATAGGTTACTTTTTGTCTCTTTCTAGCCCTCCACTTCCCTAAATAGGTGAGCGAAGCTGCGGGCAAAAGCTAGTATTAGATAAATGACAAAGAATGCGATTGATGAAGAAACGATTTTCTTTACGGTAAAACATTTTAATTGGTTCTTCGCAAAAGTATACCCCTAAGTTAATAAAGGACTTATTTCATGTTTAATATACTAAACGAATTGAATCTAATATGTACCGCTCATTTAACCTAATCTCGGTATCCTTTCAGTTTGTCTATCTCTATCGCTCTTCCGTATTGGCGCGACAGAGACAGACTGCGTTTTGATCAGCGTTTAGCGTCAACGATTGGCATTTCGGCTAGGCCGGCTGATCTTTTCAACTCGAAATACAAGTCTCTGAGGAAATAAAATTGTTTGAGTGCTCTTCATTCATTCTGTGCGAAAGGCCTATTTTAATGTGAAGTCTTGCATGTCATTTGAAAGTCTAATTTATTGAGAAGTAATGGATTCGATTTGTATTGAACTTGAAAACATCTAATAATGAAAGATCAAAATTCAGACTGATATATCTTGGACTTATTGTATTGCTAGACTTTCTCAACAATATATAACCTACACGACTAACTAACGACTAACTAACGACGACCGGTCTGACGCAGTCGGTAGTGACCCTGCCTGCTGCGCCGCGGTCCCGGGTTCGAATCCCGGTAAGGGCATTTATTTGTGTGATGAGCACAGATATTTGTTCCTGAGTCATGGATGTTTTCTATGTATATAAGTATTTATATATTATATATATCGTTGTCTGAGTACCCACAACACAAGCCTTCTTGAGCTTACCCTGGGCCTCAGTCAATCTGTGTAGGAATGTCCTATAATATTTATTTATTTATTTATTTATTTATTTATTCCGCTTTGTGTGGTAGGGCACAGCACAGCGGATATCATCTCGCTCGAATATAGAGCAGAGCCCAACTGGGGAAGTACCTCTGCCTTACAGAAGACCGCACAGCCAAATAGCACCAGACCATACTCATAGTGTTGTGTTCCTGCCGGTTAGTAAGGCCGCCATAGCTCAACGAAGGTGTGGTGTGCTAGGCGAGAGGCTGGCAACCTGTCACTGCAATGTCACAGTTTCGTTTTCTTTCAACCCCTTATTTGCCAAGAGTGGCACTGAAACTTTAGTAGTTTCATGTGTTCTGCCTACCCCTATATGGGATACAGGCGTGATTGTATGTATGTATGTATGTATGTTATTTATTATTTACACGAGTAGAAATAAAGGGCCTGTAAGATGCCTAAAGACTTTTGCTTCAATTGAGTATGATGTCAACTTCTAAATTGAATTGAAGTTCAATACGATGTTAATTTCGAAATTGAATTGCATTGAAGCTCCGGGTCAATGAATGCGCACAAGTTTTAAGTCTGCCTTGTACAGCTGCTGCCAACTTCTTTTATAAAATGTTTCGAGCCTTCTTTAAATCATATGAATTGCTGCCAATAAATACCTACCAAACTATACCTATTCATATTTGAGTATCAAACCCTGACAATAACATTGATTAAACTATTTTCATTGAATTGAAATAGATATCATACACGAAAGAAAAAACGACAAGGCCCACTGGTGGCAGAGCCGGGTATCGAACCATTCATTCATTGAAATAGTAATTATGCTGGTGTAGTCACAATACAAACAGAACCCTAAATGCTGCAATAGTTATTTGTTTTACAAGTGAGCAAAGTTGTTGTTTAACCGCACGTGCCATTGATACCCGAACAAGCGAATGATTCCATTATTGGACCGCGAGCGTAGCAAGTTGTTCAAAAAGTGGAATCTTGATCGTTGCGAGGGTTTCAAGGCACGAAGGTTAAACAAACTTTGCAACCGAGTGAAACATAAAATTTTCACCACATCAACACGAACAAAATACTGACTATAAAACGTTAAACTGAATCAAATCCATCAATCTATTCAATATTTATGATTCAAAATCATCATTTATACTTTAATTCTATCAGCCAGCTTAAAACATCATCATCATATTAATTAATCGCGTTCGACCTGTGTGTGACTTATATATGTTTAAGACATCAAGTTAAAATTTGTATGTATGAAACTACGTTGCAAATAGCAATAGCAAAGTAGGTAAGCCGTTACCAGTTGGGGTGGTGAAACATTGTCTGTGAACCGATATTTCGGGTAAATATCAAATTCACCGGTAGTCAAAAAGACGCCTGTAATTTACACGAGGCGCTGAATTTTAAATGTTTCCTTTAATTAAAAAACAAAATCTTCCAGCGAGTTACACTCGAATTTCCAAACTAATTAAAACCTTGAGACGTTTTTTATAAAAGCTATAACAAATATGTCTTTCCCATCACGGAACAATGGTGTTCCGGACCTTTGGGAGGCGTGCGCGGGGCCAAAGCCAACACGTAGAGGCCCTTTCGACACTTTAATGAAATGTAAGGGGTACACCGAGCGGATGTTGCCCTTGCCCGTATCATGGGACACACGCAGAGACAACACCCGCCAGGGTGTAAGGACTATTTGAGAGTTAATGGAATCTAAAATGAACTGGTCTATTTTGATGAAAAGGATGGACTAATTACTGGGCTATGGATAAAAAACCGGACGCCTGCCTAATAAAACGGTATCCAATAACAGTTATAACTTTTCCGTTACTTTAATAATAACACATTTGTTATTCTTACACGTGGCAAAGGGCAAATACAGCAAAATGGAAGTCTACACAAGAGATTTCTTTGTTATGTACGATAAATGGAATATGCTCCGTTCTAAAATTACTTCCTTTGTTGCAAAACATGCATAATATACAACACGTGTGTACTGTGTACTTATGGCGCACACTTGACGTCAAAAATACCTAAAGTTCACATTATTATGACAATGTCTTGTTCGTCAACATCATCGTCCTTGCGTTATCCTGGCATATTTAACAGACAGGTCGAACGCGATTAATTAACATTATTTTACCTTTTTTTCACCGTTTCGGCCAGGTTGCATTGGCCATGGTCGCGGAAGACTGACGTCCCAGCAAAGTGTCACCGGAGATGTCAACACCACCAAACTACCCTACGCCTATTAGTTTATATAAATGTTCGGGGTAGACAAAGAAATAAAATCTACCCGTTTTTAGTTAATGTTTTACTTTAAATATGCGTACAAAGCTTATCCTGGCAAGTTTACTGCCTTCAGCCTTCATTATTAAGCTTGGAACCTTCGAAGTTGACATGAATATTCTATGGCAAATACCTGAGAACAAGTAACTTTGCCAGAACTTCCTGCACCGGCAGGGTTACTAGTGTCACTGCCAACTAGTCTAACGCCGTGGCTGCGTTAACGGTCGCATCGCATCGTCAATCATCCATTAGTTTAACGAGGTCGCCCACCTAAGACACTTCCATAGAGATCGAACGTTTGATTTCGTCGCCCCGCGTCGCATCGCATCGCCGTCGCGTGCCCGTCGTCCACGCAAGCGTAAGCGTAACGCCGTGGCTTGCGTGGGCGACGGTCGCGCGATGGTCGCGCGACGGCGATGCGACGCATACGAAATCAAACCTTATCGATATGGAAGTAGACGATGCGATGAGACGCGACGGCGACGGTCGCGCGACCGTCGCCCACGCAAGATACGGCCTAAGAGATGGTCAAAGGTGCCATGTACATTGTACAGTCAATCGATTAGAATCCTAGGCCACTCTGGAACCCTGCCGTATTGACACCGTGCTTTATTTGCTATAGCGGTAACTTTGACTTTTACTGTGAAAGGGTTCTACAGTGGCCTAGGATTCAGATTGGTCGACTGTAAATAAATCTTTGTCGCCGACTGTACCAAAAGATTTTACTGGAAATTCTACTCGTCAATCTCATTGTCAAATGAGAAAACATCTTATTTCACTTAAAACTCGTGTTGGTATAAGACATTTTATATTTGGCAAAGTAACTGCGCTCTTCGTCTTGCTTAGTGGTAACAGCCTTAAGTGAATTATTTCCAAGGTTTTTCATGGCTTTTCACATGAAATTTATAGCACAGGAAAGAGTACCGAATTTGAAATTGTAAAACAGCGGACAAAAGGGATCTGGGCGTTTTCGCGAAAAAAGATTCAAAACCTTTTTTGCCGAAATAGGTAAATTTACTGTTTTCCTACTCAGAATCACGGACCCTTTGGATCCAACTAGGTAAAAAAAAATCGTCCCAAATTAAATTTTTCCTCTTCGTTACCATTTTTCAAACAATTTGTTTGTACAGCGGATACAAAGTGGAAAGCATGTGAAATAATAGAACATTTTTAGGCCAATTTTTTGTCTCTTATTATTTATTACTGTCCAATTAACCGAAAAAAAAATACTACCATATTTTATTACGACTTGAAAACCACAAAAACCATTTATAAAGTTTACTTTAACTTAATTAGGCAAAAACATCATTAGCCATGTTAATCTATAGATTGTCTGCGCATAACGTAAATCGAATTGAATTCAAAATTTTCTGACATTTAAGTTATGAGGCATAAAGTTCATCATGTCAGTGATTAACTCGACATTAAGTTAGGTTCTATGACGTCACTACACGTCTGACAGCGTTTTCGGTGGCCAAAGTTAAAAAAATATTACACACATTTTTAATCGAAAATACGTAGCCACCATACACTTTTAATACCCAAAATCTATAAAAATTGGTTTCTTATGTCAAATACTACAGGAAACAATCATTTCTTGTGCCAAATTCGATAAGAGTCTAACAGCCTATACATTCCGGTCAATATAAGTCTTAATGATGAATTATTAAAAACTCACTTCTTTTTCGTTCCTAAGCATAATTATAGAGTGTAGATAATGTTATCGATCATGATTATCGAACAAACATTTTCGATTAAAGTAGCCCATTATGGAATGTTAATTTTGTATTTCGAACATAAGTTAATTGAGTCGTTGATTGTGAAGTCAACAGTGTTAATTGATGATCGGGTTGCTCAATTTCGGCAGTTAATGGGTTAAATGGACCTTTTTATCGCAGTTATATCTACGTAGTTCGTGTGTAAATAAGTATCAAAGTACAGGAACATTTTAGGAGCTTTTTTTACGAAGAAATAGTGGTGGCCAAGTGGATATGACGCCCGATTTTCAATCCGGATGTCACGGGTTATTAATTCTGGCTAGTTCAAATAACTTTTTCGGAACTTATACATATACAGAGTGGGGCCTGTAACAAAAGCAAAAAATTAAACTGTAGGCTGTACCCCTTAAACTGACCAACATTTCTTCAGCGACTTTTAAAAATTATGAAGTCTTTAATTTTCTTATTTTTCATACAAAATAAATATAAGCTTCAATGGACGCCATTATTGTTGTCATTGACGTTGTCAGTCACACTTTAGACTTAACAGAATTCTCAATACATTACCTCTTAGGAAAAACTTTCAAGGGTGATAAATAACAAAATACAAGTTATTTTTAAAAGTCGCTGAACAAATGTTGGTCTGTGTAAGGAGTACAGCCTACAATTTAATTTTTTGCTTTTGTTACAGGCCCCACCCGGTATATGTCGGAGAACGAGCAAAATGTGGTTTTAGGTACGTTTTATCACGCTTTATTTGACAGGTAGAGCAAATAAGGGTTTTACAACTTCGAACAACCCGGCTGGTATTCCACTGAGTTCTGTTAAAATGTTAGAGAGGACGCTACGGTCTAAGGCCCACTTGCACGAATCACTTAACTCGGGGTTAGTGGGCTGTCAACTGTCAAATTCCATATTAAATGGTGGGTTAACCTTCGGGTTAACCCTCCATTTTCGTTGGTGCAAGTGGCCCTAAAAGAACAGAACCGAAAAACAGATGATTGAAGGCGGTCAATCGATCTGCAGGGGAAAAGGTTGAGGAGTCTTGGCTTTGTTGGAGATTTATCGGTCTAATCCGGCGGTTTGCTCGAAATAACAGGCGGAAGGTATTCTATGATGTGATGTGTAATTGGTTTTGTGCACTACATCATATAAACATGGTATTTCATTGAAAGCTTTCATAAACAACTATGGAAGGTCCTGACAACGGATCTGGTACGATACGCCCACGATCCGCTATATATGTTATATCATTTGATATTTACCATTAGCTTTTCGGTGAAGAAAAACATTGTGAGGAAATCTTCATACATCTGTAGAGTCATGAAAAGGTTTATCTGAAGTCCCCAATCCGCATCCGTCCATAGCCCCATTCCTCTCACGCGTAAGCCTGTGCAATTTTTATTTTCTAACGCATCATTTACAATATGTACCTACTTAGAGAAAACGTCAATGATTGAGGCTCTGGATTTGTGTTCAAATATCGCAAATATGCAAATACCTATCCATAGCCAATACTGTTACTCTGGGAGGCATGGCCGAATTGGCAAAGGGTACTTGAATAGAGAGCCAAAGAGAATTATTAATGCCACTCGTGTAAACTAAGAGCCCTTTGACGCAGCCCTGAGGCCAATGCCTTTGGTATATCATATCATAAGTAGATAGTGTTACCGACGAGCTTGATACAAACATTTACGATAGCATTTACGGTAGCTAACTCGCTTTTTTACAATCTAGAGGAGGAAATTTAATCTTCTTTAAATACATACCTTATTAAATACATATTTCCTATTTTCATTTCCACATATGAACAAGTGAAATTTCGTAATGTGAAAATGAAAATAGGAAGGGGTATTTCAAAATTCGAGTTGGCAACAGTGAGCGTTAAACGTATAACGTTGTCAGTAGGAAGAAGTAGGAAGTAAACGTTTAACGCCGTGAG
This sequence comes from Leguminivora glycinivorella, assembly GCF_023078275.1. Lineage (NCBI taxonomy): Eukaryota > Metazoa > Arthropoda > Insecta > Lepidoptera > Tortricidae > Leguminivora > Leguminivora glycinivorella. The sequence continues at coordinate 3,511,754 of NC_062973.1, forward strand.
TTGGAAGTCGAATTAAGAGTTTCACTTCAAAAAGACAAAAATGGTTCCGTTGTGGTGCGGGCACAGACAAATACAACAAGACGGCCCTTACAGGGCGACTCGCGGTCACCAAGCATACGACAAATCAGGTTTATAAAAGTTTGAACGCGTGCGACACCGATCAGTAGCGCCCAAGTATACGACCCGCTAACAGTGTTCGTGTCCGCTCGGGAAAAAATCTTAAATAATCAAATTTGGTTGCAAACAATGGTCTCTTGCAGCATAAAGTGGTGTGGCAAGTCTTCTAACACTTCTACATATAAAAAAGATGGAATAACATTCCACAGTTAAGTCAAATTAATTATTTTGTTGAATATTGTTTATTATCCGCGGAGTTCATTTATACTGGTTAATATGGCTGTACTGAGCGGCGCCGAGGCGCGTCCATCCCTTTTTGCCTAGTTAACAATGCGATATGCTATCCCTTTCACGTAAACGACTAGGGATGGGGCCATGTTAGTTTATGTCTGTTGCGGGAACTTCGTACTACCGTTCGTACCCTGTGCTACCATTTTATGAAATATAAAAGAAAGCTGATTTGTAATTATGAATAATTATCTAGAATCTGTAGAGTCTGTAGTAGGGTTGCAAAAAAACGGTTTTTTTTCTGGCTTGAAAAAAAACATGAAAAAAAACAGTTTTTTTTTCTGGAGTATGTTTTTTTTCTAAAGTATGAAATCTCAAAATTTGCAAAGTAGTTAATACTTTTATGTGGTTTTTTAGACTTAATGTTAGCTATTAAACGAATTTAGTCAAATAACTTTAATTTCTGGTCTTATAAAAGTAACATTTATGAAATCTGTAGTTGGTAGTTATCACTATTTACTGTTGGCAACACCACCGCCTCTCCACGCTACACGCAGCATCGGGGATTCCCCAATAAACGTTTGTATACTGAATGTTAATTGAATTAAAATGTACGTTATTGTTATCGAAACACGTTACAACACTTACAACTCGCGAAAAACCGTTATTGTCGTATTATTTGTTCATTTGAAAAAAAAACCATATTTAGAAAAAAAAACCATGGTGCTCGGTTTTTTTTCATGTTTTTTTTTCATAATTCTGAAAAAAAAACATTTGGTTTTTTTTCTATTTACAACCCTAGTCTGAAGTGTTATTTAGTTGATTGATTAGTTTAGAATATTTAGTTGGTAATTTAACTTAGTAAACGTAAGTAAAAATGCACAGTTTAGTTATTAGTTACTAGAATGATTTTTATTGAGGTGCTATCACAATCATCATCCTCCTTGCGTTATCCCGGCATCGGCATTCGCCACGGCTCATGGGAGCCTGGGGTCCGCTTTGGAAACTAATCCCAAGATTTGGCGTAGGCACTAGTTTTATGAAAGCGACTGCCATCTGACCTTCCAACCCGAAGGGTAACTAGGCCTTATTATAATTTAATTATAATACAGTATGTAAACTAACGAAAACCATTTACTGTAACCCGTAAATGTCCAGGTGATACTGAGAAACTTTTACTATGGGATCAACCCCGAAATCACGAAAATATCTTCTGACAGTTTCATAGGTAGTTTTATTTTATAGTAAGTATTTCCTATGGGAGAGTAAATTTTTATTTCGCGTTTTGGCTGTTGGTCCCATAGTAAAAGTTTCTCAGTATCACCTGGACATTTACGGGTTACAGTAAATGGTTTTCGTTAGTTTACATACTGTATTATAATTTGTTGCAAAACAAATTCACCACAGTACTGGTACCGGTACCATTGTCTATAATAGACATGTCCCATTCCCATCCCTGCTGCTAATCGTAAAGGCGCGCCATTATTTGAAACGACCAATGGCAGCACCGTGCGCGCCCGCCTCGCCCCGCAAGGATTGGTGATTTGCGTCTCGAACAATATCGCTTGCATTAGGCTTCTAGTGGGGTGTTCTGTGGGTGCGGGCGATGGGCTCGCAACCTATTATGTATCACAATTTGTTTTCTTTTAATTCAAACTCTTAACAACTGCCAAGAATGGCTTTGAAACTTGACGGGTTTGTGCTCTGCCTACCCCATTTGGGGTCACTAGAGTGAGTTTATGTATGTATGTTAAAAATTTCCTGATTCCTGGGCGCTCGGTAGGACTTGCAGAACACTGGCCGCATTACCCCTTTGGATAAAACTTATCATACATACATACATACAATCACGCCTGTATCCCATGAAGGGGTAGGCAGAGCACAGGGTCAGGAAACTACTCAAGTTTCAGTGCCACTCTTGGCAAATAAGTTTTTAAACTCATCATCATTATCATTATCTCCTCCTAGCCGTTTTCGACTTCGGCGACTGCGTTTTAAAGTCGAGAGCGTTACTGGTGTGCTCTCCAATCTTTGTTACGAATGTGCGACAACACTCGCGGCAGGTCAGCACTCCTCCGACATAATTGTAATTAATAGCTACAGGTGGTCTGACATTTAGCTCGTCGCGCTTAGCGTGGAGTTCTGTGCGCCGTCTACCTTCAAACTCCTGATGGATAAAACAACTTATAACTTGAGAGATATATTGGTTAGACTTTTGGGTACCATACACCTTTAAAAGGCGCGTCTATGCGCGTTTAATGTTCCGTAAATATGAATATAATAGAAAACGTTTCATGTAAAGCTCATATCCGCTTCATTCAATTTACATGGTCCATAATTACAGCATCGCTCTCGCTAAATTACACTGAGGCGTTTGCGGCGTGGCCAAAGTGTGGGGAGTAATGTGATCAAGCCTCACAGTGGAGCAGTAAATCGATGTACTGTTTTAAGACACAATAAATTCTCATAAGGCCTAGTTACTCTTCGGGTTGGGAGGTAAGATGACAGTCGCTTTCGTAAAAACAAATATTGGGATTAGTTGTCAAAGCGGACCTCATGAACATAACGTGTAATAAATTAATTATTTAATTTAGTTTAATGTGTTATATTTAGTATTTTCCTTGTGTTGATGTCTCGCGCTTTGTTTCACATACAGGTCGAACGCGATTAACTAACATTATTTTACCTTTTTTCCCAACGATTCGGCCAGGTTGCACTGGCCGTGGTCGCGGTAGTTTGACGTCCCAGCAAAGTGTCACCGGAGATGTAAACACCACAAAACTACCCGATATTATTTTATATTAATGTTCGGGGTAGACAAATAAATATAATCTACCCGCTTTTAGTTAATGTTTATTTCCCATCGCATGACAAACAGCACTCACAACATACGCGCACTGGTCCGAAGATAGATCTTTTGGTTTGAACATTTGAATCATCGGTCCCCATGTTGGCGATACCCTCTTCTCTGTTAAAGTTTTTAGGATATTTTTTAATTTCGATCGCCTCCCTTACAATCCGGGGATGATAGTGTCGCTCGGTGGAAAGAACTTTGGGTTTGTGTAACTCAAAGGTAAAATAATGTTAATTAATCGCGTTCGACCTGTATGTGACTTTAAATACGACTATTGTCATGACATGATAATGTTTCGCAATAAAGTTTCCATTCTATCTATCTATTTAATTATTCTACGCAGAAGTAGTATATCATAAAATCTTCAATCGTTGATGCCTGTACCATGAAATTGCTATAAATTCCGTATCAATATTCAATTGGAAAACCCCACACAACTCATATTGGATAAATAAAACATCTCGTTCAGATTTACGACTTCTGCACAAAAGCTTCCAATACTGTGTTATAAAACTTATAAAATCATACATTCTCAGCATTCCGTATTATTTTATAGAGCACACAAAGCCTACCCTGAGTTCTCATCTTTTAGAAACTATGTTACCCAATAGCGTACACGCAAAAAAAAAACCAATTGAATGGAGAAAATAAACGGCGCTGCCGAATGGTTACCTACTTACACTGCGAAGTGTAATTTTATAACAGGCATTATTTTATGGACAATCTATGTAGGGAAGAAAAAAATGAAAACATCAAAAATCATGTTTTACACACAGTTTCATTCTGTTTCAAAAATCTCTGTGCGTTTTCACATTATCCGATCCGATATCGGATGTAGGACCGAAATCCCATACATTACAGGCTCCATCTTGGATTTCTTCAATATAAATCCTTGCGACATTCGATATCGGATCGGATAATACCTACACCATGTATAACCAAAAATTACATACACATTTCATAAGTCATAACGTTTAAGTTATGGAGTAACATATATATATACGTCAATAACTCAGATTTGGCAATAAATAACGTTTTAACAATCCGTGGCGTATTGCCAGATAAATAAAATGTAAGCAGAATGCTGAATAGAATACTATTCTGTTGGTAATATATGATTGCACCAGATATGAACAAAAACACACTATTAATATCTGTTCTGAGTTTTGAATGATTCACGGTTGGTTTCATTAGACTAAGGGCCAGTTGCATCAACAATATTTGACAGATAACACATCCTTGTCACGCAGCAGACGTCTATGGAACTTCCCATAAAATCAAACTTAAGACGCTACAGGAGCGAAAATTCTAAAATGGAAAGGAGTCCCCTTTCAATTTGGGAATTTCTGTTAAATATACTAGTGTTATTAACTAGATTTATCGAAAAAAAAATGTCCATTAAGAACAACTCAGTTTAAAGATATCACGAAAAAATCTTTAAAATCGAGGTTCCGCTCTCGACTGTTTCCTCCTTCAAAACTTATTTAAACGGAACGAAATTTGAGAATCTGTAACAATGAAATAATCTGTGTCGGACCGTTTACATTTTTTGGCTAATTGGTACCTGGCTTGAGTATCACACCTTTTTTTGAGCCATATTGAAAAAGGCAGTTCCTAGAAATTTTTGATTGGCTCTAGCGTCTTTTAAAATAAAAATAGCAAAAAATCAAAATTGTCCGACACAGATAAAAATAATAATAATCTGTGTTGAAAAAATCATTGCTCTATCTTCAAGAACCAGGGAGGAAATAGTCGAGAGCGTTTGTATGGAGAATTGACCTGTATCGTATCGTCTTAACTAACGCTTTAACGGTGACAGACGGTTTGATGCAACCGGCCCTAAGTGGATGCTAGGAGCGGAGAGTTCGACGGGGCGTGCAGCGAGGCGGGCGAGCGTGCGTCCACCCCATGCAGCGTCGACTCAGGACACTTGTATGAGCTTCTATTGTTTGACAAGCACGCCGTACGCCCCGCTGCACGCAATACGAGCGTGCACTCAGGCCTTACGGCCCAGCCACGACATTGGTCTAAGCGCGACAGCGGTGAGCGGCAGCATACGTGCGAATGAAAAGTCCCATCGCTGTGTCTCGCTCCAATGTATGGCTGCCGCTCACCGCTGTCGCGCTTAGCACAATGTCGTGGCTGAGCCGTTACAACAGGCCTACGTCACTCGCTCGCGGTCGCGCGTTAAGTACCTACAAGCCAGCCGTTCATTCGAATGAACAAGTGGCCGAAGGGCGCCAGGCGTCCGCCTGTATTATATAGTCGTATGGCACGTACTATTCTTCTGAGTTTTACTTAGTATCTTATTAGTATTAGTTAAAGCGTAGGTATTTGTTGTTTTTGCGGGCAAGTGAAGGATCTAGTTACGTTAGGGCCACTTGCACCAACGAAAAATTTTATATGGAATTTGACAGATGACAGCCCACTAACCCTGAGTTAAGTGGTTGGTGCAAGTGGGCCTTAGTAACTTATTAATAATCTGTGCTTACACTAACGCCCTGTCTTGCGTGGGCGACGGTCGCGCGACCGTCGCGCGACCATCGCCGTCGCGTCTCATACTTCCATATCGATAAGGTTTGATTTCGTATGCGTCGCATCGCCGTCGCGCGACCATCGCGCGACCGTCGCCCACGCAAGCCACGGCGTAAGGATCTATCGGCTGAATCGAATGATTTTAACTATATTGCGGACTGTGGAGGTTAGATACTTCCATCAATCCAATCAAATACCGCAATGTAATGGAACTCATAAAGTATACGACTGTGAATAGGAGTCGCTTAAAATAAATACCTAAAGTCACCGTCAATAGAACTTGTGAACAATGTAAACAAACCTTGTAGCCAAAATGTCTTTAATTTCCATTCTAACTTATCAGATACCTACTGGCTAAATCCATGTTTTATTTAATCAATTTACATTATGATCCGCAACCTTTAAAATAATAAAATTGTGCTAGAATATTGATATTTTATAGAATGGTTTGTTTACATTGTTGACAATTTCTATTGACGGCGATTTTACAGGCACAGAATTAGATTTAGATAGAAGAAACAAGTTCATCTATTGTATGGCCGTTGGTACTTGGCCATTGAGTCTGCATAATTTTTGTGTTGTTGCAATTAAATATCACGTACGCGTTTTTAATGTTTTTGTTGACTTCAACTCACAAAAGCTTCGATTACGAACGAACAACTCAGTGGAATTGACTCAGTTCATTTGACACGCTAAGTATTTAGATACGTTGTATGACATTTGTGCCTACAGGTATAATTATTTTATGTAATAAAATTACACACTTCAGTTTGTTTTTAATGTTAACCCTTCTCATTAATTTTAATTTTAATTGTGTCTTTATCCATAAAGCTAATATATGTAGTTTATTAAAATTTATACATACGCAGCACCACCAATGGCCAAGAAAGAAACTAATCTACGAAGTGCCCGCTATAGAGCTAGGAATATCGATGCTATTAGGAATCGATCTGCCGTGTTGTTTATCAGGCACATCGCGATATGCCTGGGCAACTTTTAGGCATTTCATGTTTTGGCGCTGTGTCACGATATGCCTAGGAATCTCGTGATCTGGCGGATTTTACGATCGGCCGCTGACATATACATAAAATAAAACTATGGAAACGGATTATATCGCATGTAATGAATTTACAATTCATCCCGACGTTTCGAACACTTTACAGCATTCGTGATCAACAGGTGACTGAGAAAAAATTGCAAAGTGCAAGAACTGTATACATTTAAAACAAGTCTGTTTAGTTTAGTTGTCTCTACCAACTGGCGGTTACTTCTCGGTATAAGTTGGATCTCTTGGAGAGCCGTTGAACTTTATGGAACTAATATCCAACTTCGACTTGGGGTATTCGCTTGCCTTAACTTAATCCTAAACTGGCCTTAATTTGATTACAAGTCAATAAGCTTGTATGTGACTGAGGTTTACTATAACAACCACAGAACTTAATTTAGATAGAAGAAACAAATTCATATATTTGTATAGGGGCCGAGCGTGTCAAATTTTGTACTGAAGTTGATTCTTGCCTGTAATTTTAAATATGTCTCAGGCTCTTGATTGTTCATAATTTTTGTGTTGTTGCAATTGAATATCACGTAACGAGGCATTTTTTATGTTTTGGTTGACTTCAACTTACAAAAATTAACGCCCGAAAGCTGCAAGCTGCGAGTAAAGACGGACAACTCAGTGGATTTCACTGAGTTCATTTGACACGCTAAGTAGATACGTTTGCTTGATCTATGGTATATATGACATCTGTGATAACAACAAACACATACGGTAAATAAATCGGGATTTTCTATAAAAAAAAAAAACATTTTTGGTCCTGGGTTCGAATCCCGGCGTATCATGCTTCCAATTTTATCACTTGTCCACGTGGATAAGACAACTGTCACTCTCACACTGACATACTTGCCAAAAAGTGATAGATGCTTTATCCACGTGGTGACGACCGGTCTGGCGCAGTCGGTAGTGACCCTGCCTGCTACGCCGCGGTCCCGGGTTCGAATCCCGTTAAGGGCATTTATTTGTGTGATGAGCACAGATATTTGTTCCTGAGTCATGGATGTTTTCTACGTATATAAGTATTTATATATTAAATATATCGTTGTCTGAGTACCCACAACACAAGCCTTCTTGAGCTTACCGTGGGCCTCAGTCAATCTGTGTAAAAATGTCCTATAATATTTATTTATTTACTTTATTTTATTTATAAGTGATAAATTTGGAATCATGATACGCCGGCTGGCAGGCAAGTATGGTCGCGCGATAAATGATAAAACATCCGGCCGTCCCTATCGCACTATTTGTATGTTCGATAGGGACGGCCTGGGGCCCATTTCTCGAAGCTACAAGGTACAATTTACAAGTGGTTGTCAATGTTTAATATGACAAGTTGGAAAGAAACTTCTGCTTGTAACTTGTAACTTTTAGTTGATGTTTTATCCTTTATCGCGTGACCATGCTTGCCTGCCTGGTATGGACATTTATTTTCTTTCTATGCATACATACAATCACGCCTGTATCCCATTAAGGGGTAGGCAGAGCACATGGTGTTTTTATATTCCTTTGACTGAAAAGTCTAATCGAATAGTTAATGCGATGTACTTAGGATTTGTTTAGGAAACTCAACGATGGAGGGCGTGAAAAACAATTATATGCCGTAGTGCAAGTTGTTCGCTAGATGTCACTGTTACCCCCGCAAACTAGGTAATGACTTGTTGTCGTAAAATGTATAAGTATTTTTTGATGTCCAAAAATTTCGCTAGATGTCGCTGTACCACCTGCAAACTAGCGAACGACATTCTATGGTTAATTACATGTAATTAAATTGTAAATTTTATTATTGTCATCTTTTTTGGCAAATAAGTCCGTGTAGAAATTAGTTATTTATTTGACTGGTTGATGAATGAATACATCAAACTTAATTAAAGAACCCGCCATATGTGGCGTTCCATGTTGAAAGGGTCCACATCCTTAAGTGCTATAAGAAACCTTTAGACAAGGAAAGTAACATGAAAAGTTGTCTTAACTGAATAATAGATGGTGCTGCATTCGACTGATAACTATATGCCATACTATTCAATATACTATATGTAGGTAAATATGAAAAGAATATATAGATATATATTTTTTTGATAAAACAGTGGTATTAAACAATAACTAATTTCAATAACAAAAATATGTAGTTTTAATAAAAAGGCCTTAAGTATAAATAAATAAACTTTGAAAATCAAATTATCCTATACAAACATTCCTACCTAATTAGAGACCTCTATGCTAACATAGAAATTGTATGTCTACGAAATTATAATTTCGTTTTTTCAGAAAAGTTTACATAACTACCTAGCCAACGTTACAAACGTTTAGTTACGCTTCGTTAGCTAGCTCTCCTTATCGCTCTTTTGTATTGGCGCGACAGAGACAGACTGAGTTTCGATTGCCACGCAGCGTCATCGATTGTCTCTTCGGCTAGACGTTGCTGAGGTTTCGTCTAAAATAATGTTATTTCAGGATTGGTAATAATTATTTCAAAATAATACAAATATTTAGTAATATTTAGTAATGATACTAATTTAAATGGTTGTACAAAAATATTCAGCTTTTATTAAGTCAGCCGCAATATACACAACTAATCCTGCAAACCGAAAAAGCGAAAATAAAAGTTTCAGAGCGGACCTAAATAATTTTCCTTGCGATGTTTTAGCTTTGTTCTTGGAAATGCGTAGATGCAGTCGTTTTAAGATAATAATATCGTCACTACTTTTAAAAAAACTTGTATCTTCGTCTGTCAATGAAAAGAAAATTGTAGTAAGTATGTATGGAATGCATATAGACTTACTGCGTTTTAACTTTGAGGAGCAGCGTGAGATACGAGATTTTTTCAAAGTAGTGACGATATATCCATTATCAGCATTGTTACAAAATGATATTAGAAAGGCATAAATCCTGGCAGGTCATAATTTAAACGTCTGGAGATTTAATATCAAAAATGATAAACACAATAAAATATTATATTTTGTTATTAAAATAAAATAGAATTTATATTTTGAAAATAATGGACCGACATAATGGACCAATTTTCATCTAACATAGCTAAGAACACGCCCGGCTTATTCAGCTTTCAAACATATAAACCAAATCTAAATCGGTTCATCATTTCGAAAGCTACGATCCCACAGACAGACACACGTCAAACTTATAACACGTCGTTTTTGTGTCGGAGGTTGAAAAAGACTGACGCCTGAATAAACTGTGTAAAAAAATCCTGCGCTATATGAGGTTAATTAAGTTAAAAATTTTGAAAAAACACCCGACTGTGACATAGTGAACCGATTTTCATAAAAATGTCTAAGAACACATCCGACTAACTCAGCTTTCAGACAAAAAAAAAAATCTAAATCGGCTCATCCGTTTTTGAGCTACGATGCCACAGACAGACACATACACAGACAGACAGACAAACAGACAAACAGACAGACAGACACACACAGACAGACACGTCAAACTGTCGTTTTTGCGTCGGAGGTTAAAAAAGACACATAGCGCAGGATTTTTTACAGTTTATTCAGGAAGGGGTATTTTCTTTGTAACTAGGTTATTACTGTAGGTAGGTAAATATTTTTATATGTATGTAGGTATAGTTTGTTATGTAGTTTTATTTATTTTTAGATTTAACTTTAGTTTTAATGGTATGTTTAATCTACAATTAAGTATTTTATTTAATAAATGATGTTTATTCAGGCACAAGTAACAAACAATACAAAGGCCCGTGTGTAAACTTCAGACAATCCCCAAGAAGCCAATTTGCTAATGGGCCTCCTGAAATACTGCCGTTACATAATTCCTGCAACAGTACGGATAATTCTCTGATAGCCGTTTGCTATTGCGCGGCCGAAGCAGCGTCGAGTCCTGTAAACTAGGTTAAAATGACCTTTGAATGGGACCAAAATGTGGTTTAAGATACGTTTTATGACGCTATATTTGACAAATACGAGCAAACAAGGGTTTACAACTTTGTACAACCTGGCTGGTATTCGACTGAGTTCTGCCAAAACGTCAGAGAGGACGCTACTGTCTAAAAGAACAGAATCGCAAAACAGATGATGAACAGATGATTGGAGGCTGTCAATCGATCTGCAGGAGAAATGGTTGAGGAGTGCTGGCGTTGTTGGAGATTCGTCGGTCTAATCCGGCAGTTTGCTCGAAATAATAGGCGGGATGTAATCTATAACGTAATTTAATGTGTAATCGATTTTGTGAAGTAAATTCTGTGAAATGGACATGGTATTTCATTGAAAAGCTCTCATAAACAACTACAACGGGTCCTGACAATGGTTCTGGTATGATACGCCCACGATCCGACAGATATATATTTTTTTGATAAAACAGTGGTATTAAACAATAACTAATTTTAATAACAAAAATATGTAGTTTTAATAAAAAGGCCTTAAGTATAAATAAATAAACTTTGAAAATCAAATTATCCTATATAAATATTCCTACCTAATTAGAGACTATGCTAACATAGAAATTGTATGTCTACGAAATTATAATTTCGTTTTTTCAGAAAAGTTTACATAACTACCTAGCCAACGTTACAAACGTTAACGCTTCGTTAGCTAGCTCTCCTTATCGCTCTTTTGTACTGGCGCGACAGAGACAGACTGAGTTTCGACGGCCACGCAGCGTCATCGATTGTCTCTTCGGCTAGACGTTGCTGAGGTTTCGTCTAAAATAATGTTATTTCAGGATTGGTAATAATTTTTTCAAAATAATACAAATATTTAGTAATATTTAGTAATGATACTAAGTTAAATGGTTGTACAAAAATATTCAGCTTTTATTAAGTCAGCCGCAATATACACAACTAATCCTGCAAACCGAAAAAGCGAAAATAAAAGTTTCAGAGCGGACCTAAATAATTTTCCTTACGATGTTTCAGCTTTGTTCTTGGAAATGCGTAGATGCAGTCGTTTTAAGATAATAATATCGTCACTACTTTTAAAAAAACTTGTATCTTCGTCTGTCAATGAAAAGAAAATTGTAGTAAGTATGTATGGAATGCATATAGACTTACTGCGTTTTAACTTTGAGTAGCAGCGTGAGATACGAGATTTTTTCAAAGTAGTGACGATATATCCATTATCAGCATTGTTACAAAATGATATTAGAAAGGCATAAATCCTGGCAGGTCATAATTTAAACGTCTGGAGATTTAATATCAAAAATGATAAACACAATAAAATATTATATTTTGTTATTAAAATAAAATAGAATTTATATTTTGAAAATAATGGACCGACATAATGGACCAATTTTCATCTAACATAGCTAAGAACACTCCCGGCTTATTCAGCTTTCAAACATATAAACCAAATCTAAATCGGTTCATCATTTCGAAAGCTACGATGCCACAGACAGACACACGTCAAACTTATAACACGTCGTTTTTGTGTCGGAGGTCAAAAAAGACTGACTCCTGAATAAACTGTGTAAAAAAATCCTGCGCTATATGAGGTTAATTAAGTTAAAAATTTTGAAAAAACACCCGACTGTGACATAGTGAACCGATTTTCATGAAAAATGTCTAAGAACACATCCGACTAACTCCGCTTTCAGACAAAAAAAAATAAATCTAAATCGGCTCATCCGTTTTTGAGCTACGATGCCACAGACAGACACATACACAGACAGACAGACAAACAGACAAACAGACAGACAGACAGACAGACACGTCAAACTGTCGTTTTTGCGTCGGAGGTTAAAAAAGACACATAGCGCAGGATTTTTTACAGTTTATTCAGGAAGGGGTATTTTCTTTGTAACTAGGTTATTACTGTAGGTAGGTAAATATTTTTATATGTATGTAGGTATAGTTTGTTATGTAGTTTTATTTATTTTTAGATTTAACTTTAGTTTTAATGGTATGTTTAATCTACAATTAAGTATTTTAATATCTAGGCGACCGAGCTTCGCTCGGTTCTGTTTCGTATCCTTGACCTGTGTGAAAAAAAAAATAGTACCTACATCGAGCGAAATAATTCTCAGTCTTAACAACAGAACTACTCCACACGAGATGGCGCGCGTTTCGCCATAAAAGCTCAAATAGTGTATTTTCCTATTCGTGTTAGCCTTGACCTGTGTCGCCATCTAGTCTTTACAATAAATAATACTTACATCGACCGAAAGAATTCTGTCTTAATAGTACAACTACTGCACACGAGATGGCGCTTGAAGACAAACGCATGAAAACTCGAAAATTTGCGTTTTCCGGGACCTAAGGATAAGTTAGATCGATTTTTCACCCCCGAAAACCCCCACATAACAAATTTCAGCGAAATCGTTAGAGCTATTTCCGAGATCGTCGGTATATATAAATAAATAAATAAATAAATATACAAGAATTGCTCGTTTAAAAGTATAAGATTTAATAAATGATGTTTATTCAGGCACAAGTAACAAACAATACAAAGGCCCGTGTGTAAACTCCAGACAATCCCCAAGAAGCCAATTTGCTAATGGGCCTCCTGAAATACTGCCGTTACATAATTCCTGCAACAGTACGGACAATTCTCAGATAGCCGTTTGCTATTGCGCGGCCGAAGCAGCGTCGAGTCCTGTAAACTAGGTTAAAATGACCTTTGAATGGGTTCATGATAACTTAATACTTAGTGTAAGGCCTGAGTGGACGCTCGGAGCGGAGCGTTCGGCGGAGCGTGCAGCGGGGTGGGCGAGCGTGCGTACACCCTAAGCAGCGTCGACTCAGGACACTTGAATGAAGTTCAATTGTTTGATATACACGCCGTACGCTGCGCGCCACTGCACGTGCACACCCAATATGAACGTGCAGTCAGGCCTTACAAGCCTTTTAAGCCTTACAAGGCTTTTAAGTATGTGCTTAATAAATATTAACCTTAAAAAAAACTTGTAAAGGTTGAAAATTTAAAATGAGAAATGAAATGAGATTTTTATTGATAAAATTATAAGTAATTTTACATGTCACTCCAATAATAAATAATTCTTATCAACTAAACAGACTAGTATATTGCTAGGCCCAATTAGTGAGTTCTTAGGTACATCTTTTTATCTTATAGTTAAGTTAATGAGTTAGTTTATAGTTACAGTCGTTACAGAGTTTTTTATTTTGCAACATTTATGTTAAAGAGAATTCATTTTAGTTTGACATCCTAGTAGTTCTTAATATAAATATATATTTAAAACATAATTATAGTCTGTGAGGTAAGAGCAGAATAGTGTCTTCTCCGAGACCAAAGGGATAACGCCGTCCTCGAAACGTAAGTGGTAAATCTCTAGCAAAGAACAACTGATAGGCAATAATTTGTAACTATGTACATAGATGAACATTCACGCTATTTGACGCGTGATTGACGCGTGATTATCGCTAGATGTCACTTTTTTTTTATTCAGAGCCTACTGTGTCCCACTGCTGGGCAAAGGCCTCCCCCCTCTTTTTACAATCTTCTCTGTCTAGTGCTATTTCTGGCCATCCAATCAAAAATGAGTCCAGGTTATCCTGCCATCGCCGGTGTGGTCTGCCGGATCCCCGGTTTGACTCGTGGGGCTCCCACTCCGTGGTTATCTTGGCCCACAAGTCGTCCGGCATTCGGCAGACATGGCCAGCCCAGTCCCACTTCAACTTAGCCGCTTTCTGAGCTACGTCTATTATTTGAGTCTTAGAGCGCAGCGTGGTGTTCCGGATCCTATCCCTTAATTTTACACCTAATATGCTACGCTCCAGATGTCACTTAACTATGCCTATCAAATAACCCGCATTTACTGATGCATGAAGTTACAACTCTTCCCCTCACTTATTCCTCCATGCTATGTAGGTATGAATTAATGAGTGAATCTCGAAAGAAAATCAGTCTTTCGCTAAGCATTTGAAATAATTTCTCCGTCTACAAAATGTACATAGCTGTTAACAGAACTGTTTATGCGAACGATCATAAAATTTAAATGCCCACTTTGATATAGGGAATTGCAACTTTGTAAGAGGTTTTGAATAACTCTAAGTTTCTCTAACAAACCTCCACTTAGGCGATGAATATTCAGGTTTGGATCGGGTGTCCTAAATGCAAATGAGCAAGAGGCCTGTTTTTCGAGGTCCGATTTTTTGGTGATTTGATGTGCTGGTAACCGTTTCATTTCCACATTATACAAAACGTACAAAACCAAAAACTAATTATAAAATTACGTTACTATAGATAGCGTACAGTGAGGTTCAAAATTGCATGGAGAAATTATGAATGAACTCATTGATAAATTCGCCATGCACTTTTGCAGGTGATAGTACAGTCAGCTGCATAGAAAAGTAGACCCCCCTTGCATACAAATTTGTATGGCAGGGGGTCTACTTTTCTCTGCAGCTGACTGTACCTAATCTAACTAATATATCAAGTTGTACTAAAAAACAAATCGTAGTAAGTAACATTTTGGGGATACCGTTTACCTACTTTTTCTATAAAATAAATTTCATTTATCGTACCTTTACGCAATCGAGTTACTTGTTAAAATCTCATGATAGATACACTAGTGCTGATGGCAAAAGAATATAAATAATTACGATCATGAAAAGAGTTCAAAGGGTACGAGTACGGTGTGTTAGGCTGGCAACGCGCATGTATCACACAGATGGCGCTGCTCGCCCTAGAAAGATCGGATCCGTATATATTTATTCGCAATAATAGTTAAAAAGAACTTTTTAAGCTAACAGTGTTTTAAATAGTTATATGAGTGTGTAATGTGTTTGTGACAATGTTATTAAAACCGAAAGGACGGAATGAAACATTAAAAAGTGTGATGCAAAACCTTGCTCCAGCCGGAGCTTTTTCAAGTTCTTTTTTGACGAACTAATTACATTACGGAACTTGTATCCAGTGACTCTTGCAGTAAAACATATAAAAAAAACTTATACAGTGCTATTTCGTTAATAAGTAATCAATAATTAGCATATTAAATTCAAATATTGTCGTTAAATAACATTTTATAACGAACGACATTGTGTGACAAGTGTGACGAAGACGCAACGAATTACGACGCGCCGTACAAGCGTTCAGGAGTAAAAGAGACAATTATACTTCGCCTTGTCTGCACTCATCTTACTGATAAGCGTATTCAGCCTTATCGGTGCGCCCGGAAATTCAACTTGCCGTAGAAATAGGCCTACTTTTGCGCATTTACTATTCTTACCAGTAATTTCACCAAATTAAATGACAATGAATTGCCCCGCGTGTGGAAACCCTGTTACGAACCAACTGGAAGCATTGACATGCGTTTCTTGCAAGGATATTTACCATTATAAATGCTATAACATGCCAGATACTTACTTTAAAGAAAATAAAAACCAGCTAGAACACATCTGGCGATGCCAGTCATGCATGAATATTACAACAAGGCGAACTAGAAACGATGATACCCCGGTCCGAAACAGATTCGATATTACTTCACTAGATGATACTAGCATGTCCGTCGATGCACTCCTTGATCATGAGTTCCAGCAAACCAAGCATACCAAATCGCCACAGTGTTCACAACAAAGCCAATGTATTACTATTGACCAAATCGGGGCGCTGTTCGACTCTAAATTTGCGAATTTTACAAATGACATTCACCGTATGATAAAATCTGAAATAAATACAGCTGTTGAACAATTAAAAAACGATTTCTCGCAAAAACACAACACTATAACATTGGACCAACAGGTGTTAAAACAGCAACTCGAATCTACCAATTCCCTAATTGAACACTTACAACGTGAAAACGAAAGTATTAAAATTGAATTAAATAACATAAAGTGTCAGTACAGCAAAATACAGGAGTTGAATACCTTACCCTGTCAAAAGCAAAAGCAGATTGTGTTGTACGGCCTTGACGAATACTACGGTGAAAAAGAAACTGACCTATATCCACGCATTGATAACATGTTCAAGGACATATTAAACATTAACATCAATGGGTACATAGAATCTGCTAGGCGAATAGGAAGAAAGGGCAACCGGCGCCCTATCATATTAGAACTGATCAGCCATCGAATGAAGAAGTACGTACTACAGAATGCATATTGTTTTAATAATACTAGATATGCTATCTCCGATATACTCGACGAGTCAGAATTAAAAAATAGAAAACACCTCAGAGAATGTTTAGTGACTGCACGCAAACAAGGAAAACACGCAGTCATTCGCCATAACAAGCTGTTTATAAACTTTAAAGAATATAAACCAAGTGAAATAATACAGAAGAGTGAGCGAGCTTACGACAACAGCCTGCGTTCGGACTCGGAAACCACTACATCGACACACGAGGCTAAAATTGATAATAGTCATTCACAGACCTTTTTTCGTCCAGAAAGACCCCAAGTCTCGTAAGCTAGATGTATTCTATCAGAATGTGCGAGGGCTAAAAGGAAAAGTGTCTAACATAAAAAATATACTGACTACATTCGTAAGCAATATAATAGCTTTAACTGAGACGCGCCTCGATGACTCAGTCTACGACTCGGAATTATTCCCAAGCGAATACAGCGTGCTACGTTGCGACCGCGCAGGCCGCGGCGGCGGCGGAGTGCTGCTGGCCGCGCGTGCGCCCTACACGCTGCGCCAACTGGACTGCGGCGCTCGACCCGAGGACGAGATTATCTGCGCGCTCGTCACTAAGGGACACTGCCGATTTATATTATGTGTATTGTACCTAGCGCCGCGCATACATGAAACCTACTATCGTTCCGCATTTCAATGTTTGGAAAAAGTTTTAACTAATTATTCCCACCCAACCGTAATAGTCGGTGATTTTAACTTGTATTCCGCCTCAGTTAGTATAAGAAATGCATTTGAAAGTTTTATTTGCCATTGTAACTTAGTACAGCGCAACAATATTTTTAATTCTCATAACCGGTTATTGGACCTAGTGCTAACAGATAAAACCACTCAAGTAACGGTTACCGAAGCTGTCTCTGCTTTAGTCTCGTCCGAACAACACCATAATCCACTTAATATCGAAATGTCAATTCCCACCCTATTTAGTAATAAGTTTACCGATCGACCAGTATCAGGTGAGACCCTGGCCCAAGAGAGAAACTACCGTAAAGCAAATTATCCTCTTCTTTATGAGAGAATTGCTAACTCAGACTGGACTTTATTACAGGATATATACGATGTAAACGACTGTACCCAATGTTTTTATAGTATTCTAGACAAGTATTTTAACGAATGCGTCCCCTTTAAACAACCCACAAAAAGTAAAACCAGCCAGCAGTACCCCGAATGGTTCACTCGTGATCTTATTCATTTAAATAAATTAAAAAACGCGTACCATAAAATGTATAAGCAAACCGGGGATCAATTATATTATGCTTTTTTTACATATTATCGTAAAACAGTAAACAATAAAACCGAAGCAGATAAGAGCTCATACATTCAAAAGTTACAAATGAATATTGTGAATGATCCTTCCTCGTTTTGGTCATACATAAAGCGACAACGTAAAGGTAACCAGCCAGAAACATTCGGCAACATGTCAGCACAAGAGGTCGCGGACTCTTTTGCGGACTTTTTAAAAACGTGTTCTTGCAAAAAGTTCCCAAACTCGATGCATCAGCGGCTTCAGAGGCCGCTACAGCTGAATCGCCAATGCCTAACACTCGACACGTCACTATCGACTTTATTAGTGAAGCGGATGTCCGAATGGCCTTAAACCGTCTGCGACCCAAGCGTACTCAAGGTCCGGATGGAATACCACAATTCGTTGTTAAAGACTGTCGCGAAGCACTTATACAGCCACTGAAATATATATTTAACATGTCATTAAAAAACAGGACATATCCTACGGTTTGGAAAGTAACTAAAGTCCTGCCAATACACAAATCGGGATCCAAATCCGACGTCCAAAACTATAGGCCGATAGCCGTGCTATCGATATTCGGGAAAGTATTTGAAATGATAATCTATGCCAAAGTTTATAAGCAGTTGAATGGCTGGTTCTGCGACGAGCAGCATGGATTTTTACCGAAGCGCTCCACCACGTCAAATCTACTCAATATCGTTTCCACCATATCTAATAACCTCGATCAGCGTAGGCAAGTAGATATTGCCTACTTTGACTTTCAGAAGGCTTTCGATAGAGTTGATAATGATGTGCTGCTTAAGAAGCTGTCTGTTGCAGGTTTCGGTATTGATCTGCTTAAATTCATAACCAGCTATCTCTCGGAAAGACACCAATATGTTCAATATGAATACGCGCGATCTGCTCCATTTTTGGTAACATCAGGAATCGGACAGGGAAGTAGTCTCGGGCCCCTTCTATTTCTAATACTGATTAACGATCTACCGTTAGCCCTAAGCCATTCATCGTGCTTACTTTTCGCGGATGATCTCAAATTGGCTATGCCCATTAACAGCTTCCAAGACTTTTCTTTATTGCAACTTGACATAGATAGCGTTTGCGCCTGGGCACGTGACAATAGCCTATCCCTCAATAAAGACAAATGTTCAGTCATTACATATTCGCGTGCTCGGCTCCCCATAACCCATCCATATGTCATAGAAGGCAACCTGTTAAAACGCACCAAGGTAATAAAGGACTTAGGAACATGGTTTGATACTCAGCTTACATTTAATGAGCACATTGCAAAAACCTGTAATGAAGCCCGTAGATGCGTGGGATTCGTCTTACGCCAAGCGAAACCATTTACTAATAAACATGCTATGACTACACTTTATAACGCATTCGTTCGTAGTAAACTTGAAACAAATGCTGTTATTTGGAGCCCCCACGAAAAATACTACACGCTTCTAATAGAGAAGGTACAAAAATGTTTTATAAGGTTCCTTTATAAGAAGCTTTACGGCTTTTACCCCCTTCTTTATCCCACTCTGTTCGTTTTAGGTATGGTAGATTATACATCCTTAGAGGCACGCAGAAACATTTACTTAATAAAATATTTTTTTCAACTAATCCGAGGACAAGTAACAAACCCATCATTATTACTGCAAATAACACTGCGAGTCCCCCGTCTCACCGCGAAACAGCTACGGCCCCGTAGCCGTGGTCTGTTTGCCGTGCCTGCGGGCCGCACGCGCCTGCTCGCTGCGTCCCCTCTCCACCAGGCACTGACGTTACTAAACGCCATCCTGGACAGTGACAGAGAGCTGGACATTTTCTTAACAACGGAAGCCAAATTTCTAGCTGCATCAAATCGCTACGTTGAGACAATTGTTACCGCCAGTTCCATAACCTAACATAATGCGCGCAATAAATAGTAATACTTTATTCAAATTTGTTTATAATTAAGTTTATATATCTGTCACTTGACTTAACTTTAATTTTATTAAATTGACCAATTTATCGTTGCTTATAAATCATTTGAACTATTTATATTATATCAATATTATGACTTCCTCTTTGTTTTGCCATGACTATAAATCATTATTGTATTTCCTTGACATATCTATCCTTTCACATGTAATCCCTCGGTTTATTTATTTTATTATCTTGCAATGTCCATTGAATTCAATTTAATACCTTTACCTATTTATAATAATCATTTCACTGCACTTGTTATTGTTTAATGCATGTTAGATATTAAGAAATATAATGTCAATTAGCACGTAAGGTTTAACCGTTAGTGTTAATTGTATACAATAAATAAATTGAAATTGAAATAAAAGTATCACCTCAGGAGTTTCACGTAACATAATATTACAGGCTGTAACTTACAGCTAGAGATTGCTTACCATCAGTGGGACAGTTCATTTATTTACCTACTTCAGAATACTAAATACTATGATTGAAATTATTGATATTTGTTTTCTATGTAAATCTGTAGGTATGCGATCTAATTGTTACTGCCTCAGAGCCGATCTAATAGGTATCTATGCTTCTCAGCTACCGTTATTGTGTGACCCAGATATGCAAACAAAGCAGGCTTAACTCTATTAATAGCTGCTCTTATGCGGCCCTACGTCATCTATTGATTGTTTTTAATTAAAGCCAAACATGAAAATAGTAGCTTTTTGAGCTGTTTTATAATACTGGGAGATTGTACAAAAATATTTCCTTTCAAAAAAAGAGTAGAAACAAAACTAGTGTCGTTTCAATTCACTATATGGAAGAGAACGAGATGATTAGATTTGACACTTTTCAAATTTTACACTTTTTTGCCAGGTTGTAAATAGACACCCATAAAGTCACGCCATCATGGTGTTTAAAATTGGCAGTTTTTTATTTCCATTATTTATTCAGAGACCATATTCTTAAATCACACATCACACATTATGTCACAATTTGGATTTCTTTCAACCCCTTTTTGCCAAGAGTGGCACTGAAACTTAGTAGTTCATGTGCTCTGCCTACCCCTTTATGGAATGCAGGCGTGATTATATGTATGTATGTATGTATGCATATTCTTAAATTTGAAACGCAGGCTTCATCACGTGAACACAAACTCGTTATTAGTTACAGTCATGCTTAAAATTACTGTTTGTAAATATGTATGTTTACGAAATTCGAATTCTTAAATTGTTAGGTATAATTATTTTATTGTTGATATTTTTGCTATCCTGTCAGACCTAAATGTGATAAGTATAGGTTTCACTAAATTACCAATCTTACCTAACAGTATCAACTCCAACAAAACAGCTTATGCTAAAATTATTTAAAGACTCGAATAAATTATTGTTCTTTAATTATTTAAGTTTGACATCTGAGATGCTTAATATTTGAATTCTCCAACATTTAATGGTAATAATAAACAAACTCAATAGGAATACTTAATTAAAGATCTCGGGTTAAATTAGATTTCTTCAAGGGTATTAATAACATTAATAACCTTCAAAGTATTTATTAGTACGTTGAAATACTATGTAAAAACTTAGGAAGAATGTTAGTTAAAAACATACTGCTACAGTATTGTTATTTTCCACAGATCATTTACAATATTAGATGGTGTAAGTAAGACCACACACTTTACCATACAGTATCAGGCTGCGTAGACAAGTAGCCAATCGTTCAAGCTTCGTAGCATATCGTAGTTAGCGATAATAGTGCGATAAAGAGAGATAACTAAGAAGAAACAGAGAATGAATGATTCGTATTTTCAACTGGGGAACAAATCAATTTCTTTTATTGAATATTTTTCGATTTGTTATTTTTTCAAGTAGTCACTCTACTATATATAAATTATAAATTTAAATAGACATCATACATGAAAGAAAAAACGACAGGGCCTACTGGTGGCCGAGCCGGGAATCGAACCCGGGTCTTCAGCTTACGCGGCTAACGTCCTCACCACTAGAATGGACTGGGCGCACTAGAATGGAATGGAATGGAATGGGCGGGCGGGTGGTCTAGTGGTGAGGACGTTAGCCGCGTAAGCTGAAGACCCGGGTTCGATTCCCGGCTCGGCCACCAGTGGGCCCTGTCGTTTTTTCTTTCGTGTATGATGTCTATTTAAATTTATGATTCGTATTTTGTCAACATGGCCAAGTACCACATATAGAATAGAAAGAGATCGAACCTGCTGGGTGATTTGTATTGATAGAATATGTACATGTAATTATAAAGTTCTTGAACCTACACACACTTGTATTGGACTTGTAGATGGACGCCCCTAAGAATGGAAAACGGCCGGCCGATGGTAGAATGGGGACGCGGGACGGTGGAATAAGCTCGTGTAGCTCTTGAGCACACTCTCCGAAGTGCAATCTGTAAAACACCGACAGACTACGAAACAGATATTACCTTGACCGTTCGTGCATTTGGCTACGTACACTGAACCGAGTACTTACTACCATGTTATTGGTGTGATTTGTGTTTTACTTAAGACGATACGGTAGGGGTCAATTCTCCATACAAACGCTCTCGACTATTTCCTCCCTGGTTTTTGAAGATAGAGCAATGATTTTTTCAACACAGATTGTTATTATTTTTGTCTGTGTCGGACCGTTTTGATTTTTTTGATGTTCTGCTTTTTAAAGACTCTAGAGCCAATCAAAAATTTCCAAAAACGGCCTTTTTCATTGTGGCGCAAAAAAAGGTGTGATACTCAAGATTGGTAACAATTAACCAAATAAGCTAAACGGTCCGACATAGATTATTTCATTGTTATTCACATTCTCAAATTTCGTTCCGATTGATTAAGTTTTGAAGGAGGAGAGAGTCGAGAGCGGAACCTCGATTTTAAAGATTTTTTTGGAATATCTTTTGACTGAATTGTTCTTAATGGACAATTTCTTTTCGATAAATCTAGTTAATAACACTTGTATATTTAACTAAAATTTCCAAGTTGATAGGGGGGGGGCTCCTTTCCATTTTAGCATTTTCGCTACCGTATTCTCTTAATTCCTATTGGTGTGAAAGTTCTGTCGGAGTTACGCATATTTCATTTTTTTTTAATATAAAATTTGGTAGGTAAGTTTGAGAGTTCTACCAAAGACATTTGTAACTCCGTATAGACGGATGAAATCTAAGAAAAAAACGTACCTCAAAGGCCTAGAGAAAAAGGTTCGGTGGCCTAGATGGCGTTACACCTTTGGGAAACGCTCGGCTAGATGGCGCTAATATTAATATTTGACATTTAAACACATATCAAGCTAACAATATGGCCAAATTGTTAAAACTCAGGTTCAAAAGTTTTTAGCTTGCGTCGAGAGATGGCAGTCTATGCGCTGTGATTACACATTTTACTTTGACAGTAACTCTCTATAATATTCGATCCTCTTTGGTTCTGCGGTGTCTCAGAGGGATAGTCTGTACCAAATAGGCACTAACGAAGACAGTAAGGGTACTCAATAACTTAGGCGCTGCCGCTGCATAAACAAGAGGTTTTTAATTGTGTTCGGAACAAGATTAAAGCAGATACAATGTATTTTTAAAAGCTTTTGTACCTGCCGTTAAATGCTTCCCCATTTACGGTGAAGTTGCCCTATTGCTTATTTATAAATAATAATAATAAATAAATATTGGGGACACCTTACACAGATCAACTTAGCCCCAAACTAAGCAAAGCTTGTACTATGGGTGCTAAGCGACGATATAATACTTAGATAGATAAATACATACTTATATACATAGAAAACATCCATGACTCAGGAACAAATATCTGTGCTCATCACACAAATAAATGCCCTTACCGGGATTCGAACCCCGGACCGCGGCTTAGCAGGCAGTGTCACTACCGACTGAGCCAGACCGGTCGTCAGTAATTAGGGGTTAAAGTGTTGAACACTTGTACTTTTATCTTATATTTACTCTGTCTTTTTGTTTGTTTGTTTTGTTGAGAAACCATTTATTAAGACTCAATATATTTTTTTTTACAAATATTGTAAGTGTCAAGAAAAAAGTTTCGGGACAATTTTCACTCATGGGAGCCTGGGATCCGCTTTGATAACTAATCCCAAGATTTGGCAGAGGCACCTAGTTATACGAAAGCGACTGCCATCTGACCGTCCAATCCGAAGGGTAACTAGCCTTATTGGAATTATTCCGGTTTCCTCACGATGTTTTCCTTCACCGAAAAGCGACTGGCAAATATGAAATGACATTTCGCACATAAGTTTTGAAAAACAGATTGGTACGAGCCGGGGTCCGAACCCGCGACCTCCGGATTAAAAGTCGCATGCTCTTACCGCTAGGTCATAACAATAGTTATTTGTTATACAAGGGGGCAAAGTTGTATTTTAACGCCGAGTGTGGAATTAAAAAACGAGCAAGAGAAAGGATTCTATAGTTGAAAGTTTTTTAACACACGAGAAGTAAAATACATTTGCACCCGAGTGTAACACAAAACTTTTCCCCTCACTATAGCGAGGAAACTACAACGCAAAAAATGCGTTTAACACTGCTTCCAGTAGTTCCACGGGTGGTAAATCATCTTTATTACTAGATTCATCTACTTTTATCGATTTTAAAGCAGTTAATTTGACTTTATTCAAGGTCAAATTACTTTACCCACTAGTGGATAAAATGCGGTATCAAAGGACAAAACACGTGTTTCCGAGCTAGTAAGGGGAAAATAACTATTACCTACTTATGTGTCCACAGGCACATGTCAAAAACTAGATTTTTGATATTCGGCCAAATTATTAAACTTCATATCGGGGTGCGTAGCCGAATGGCACAATTTTTTTTATACTACGTCGGTGGCAAACAAGCGTACGGCCCGCCTGATGGAAAGCGGTCACCGTAACCTATGGACGCCTGCAACTCAAGGAGTGTCACATGCGCGTTGCCACCCCATTAGAAACTTGTACATTCCGTTTTGCTGTGTTAAATACACAGTAA
This sequence comes from Leguminivora glycinivorella, assembly GCF_023078275.1. NCBI lineage: Eukaryota > Metazoa > Arthropoda > Insecta > Lepidoptera > Tortricidae > Leguminivora > Leguminivora glycinivorella. The sequence goes on from NC_062973.1 coordinate 3,536,779, forward strand.
AAAGGAGTGCACAAGTTGCAAAGAGGGCTCGGGTTGCCGACGACTCAAAGGACAATAGACGGATTAAATCAGTTCCGTAAGTCCTCCTGTCATCAGCCGCACCCTCGTTGAGCTCACGAAACGCTCACGAGGCAGCCAGACTACCTTTCGCGGCGTTTCGTTTTCGTTTCGCGTCGGAGAAAAGCCATTCGGCGACGGGGCCGTCATAGTTGTTTTAGACTGATAAAAGTCATAAGGATTTAACCCTCGTTCCCAACAAGTGGAGGATTACTCCCAAATGGATTTAGACCCTACTCTAGTTAAAACTAGCTGGCTTATAAAGATACGGATAAATTAGACGTGTATTTTATTCTCACACCGTGTGGTGACAGGTTAAGACTCACCGCACCGCTTCCTTCTCTTCCTTTTTTGGGGTTCTTCAAAAAAATGAGTGTACAAGTTTCTAATGGCCACCCAAACGGTGGCAAACAAGCAAAACGGTCCGCCTGATGGAAAGCGGTCACCGTCACCTATGGACGTCTGCAACTCAAGGAGTGTCATGTGCGCGCTGCCAACCCATTAGAAACTTGTACACTCCTTTTTGCTGTGTTAAGTACACAGCAAAGAGTATACAAGTTCTAAGGAGGGTTTGGGTTGCCGACGACTCAAAGGACAACAGACGTAACAAATTAGTTCCGTAGGTACAGTCACCGGCATAAATAAGTGATGATTTATGTACCTTGTCACTTTAACGTTTGTTTGAAATGTCATAAGAAATTGTCAAACGATTCAAAGTGACAAGGTACAAAAATCATCACTTATATATGCCGGTGACCGTACTTACACTAAGAGTAGCACTGAGTCTTACGCATTTCCTATTATGCTCTGTTCTTTTTGGAAAAAGGCGTGATTTGTATGTATGGAACTCTAAAATGACTACAAATCTCACACATTCGCATTATCACCGCCATCTATCTTTAGACGATATATCCCTATTGTCGGCGGATCGTATTACTGTCACTCGCTGAGTGGTAATCCGTCTTGCTGCATCTGTATACTCGAATTCTGTGGGAATACCAGTGATCACAGACTATTAACTATTAGATGAAGCATAGATCGTGGAGGCATGACCGATTATTTAGTTGAAAATACTATGTTACTATTTTTTCGACATTCTTTCGATGGGCATCGTTTTGATTGTTTTTTTTTTACATGTAAGTTGGTTCAATTTCCAGATGAAGTAAGTAATTCTTAGAATATATTTGAATGCAGAATTACTAACTTTTAAAAATAAAATACCTACAGTCTTCTTTCAGACGATATTTAAGGTAAAATCTCAGACAATATGGTACTTTCCCTTCATGCCATGTGTCATAGGCTTGGGTCGCCATGTATTTTCACATATCCTTAGTAAAATTAGGTAAGCAAATAATTTGTACATTTACGGGTAGCTATAGTTAAATAATTTATCGGTTAATCAACCAAATACAAAAACCAAGTGGATCTGTCACTGAGAAACCTGCGTTTACCTATCTTCTTATATGGTCGTGTAATGTTTTAAATTACCCTCAACTAGCATAAGGAGCCTTTTGAGGGTAGATTTTATATACATACATACAATCACGCCTGTATCCCATACAGGAGTAGGCAGAGCACATGAAATTACTCAAGTTTCAGCGCCATTCTTGGCAATCAATGGGTTGAAAGAAAACAAAATCGTGACATTGCAGTGACAGCTTGCCAGCCTCTCGCCTACGCAATTTAACCCATATCCCTCAGTCGACTTCTACGACACCCACGGGAAGAAAGGGGTGGTGAAATTCTTAACCCGTCACCACACGGGCCAGGGTAGATTTTTGTGTACATTTATTTAAATAGTTAAAGATACAGACTATAGTGTCTAGAGTGGGTCATCAATAAGTGCCTGCGTAGCTTGTGACTAGTGATATACGAGAATCTAGACTAAGTAAGACGATTTATTAAGTTGTTACTCCAGGGAAATCTGCGTCTTTATAAGAATTGACGCCTTTTGGTGGTAGATATAAATAACTTAAAATTAAATTCTGCAGTTGCAAGCGTCCATAGGTTACGGAGAATGCTGACTTACAAGCGAGCCGTATGCATGTTTGCCATCAAAAATAAAAGCGCAATCTAGTAGTTTTACGTTATTTCATGTATAGGCTACTTGACCCTTTTCAAAGTCTATCTTATATTATTAAATTTATTAATCACTGTCCAATTAGCCGAAAAAAAAATTAAGTACCATATTTTATTATGACTTGAAAACCGCAGAAAACATTTTTAAAGTATACTTTCACTTAATCAGGCTAAAAACAACATTAGCCATGTTTATCTATAGATTTTATGTTCTTGACGTCAATCGAATTGAACACAAAATTTTCTGACATTTAAGTATGAGGCACAAAGTTCATTATGTCAGTGATTGACTCAACATGAAATTAAGTTAGGTTCTATGACGTCACTACATGGCTGACAGGAGTTTTCAGTGGCCAAGTTAAAAAAAATATTACACACATTTTTAATCGAAAATGTCTGGCCTTCACATTTAGCCTTTTTAACCGCGACGACGCGACGGGTCTGTCTGTCTGTCTGTCCGTCTATCCGTCTGTCTGTCTGTATGTTTGTCTGTCTGTCTCTGTGTGTGTCTGTCTGTGGCCTCGTAGCTCTCGAACGGATGAACCAATTTCGATTTAGTTTTTTTGTTTGAAAGCTGAGTTAGTCGGGAGTGTTCTTATTATTAATTGTCATAGGTGCTTTTTCTGAGGTCATGCAAAAGCATACTTTCTACTCACGATTAGTGGAAAACGAAAACTCTCAATAAACACTGATCATTGTTTAAACGGGCCAAATGTGAAGTCCAGACACACTACCCCTTATGACACACTTATCCGTATTGATCTTAATGCCATAAGGACGAATATCTCGCGACAATCATTAGGCCTAGCACATGATTGCCGCGAGATAGATGCCACGTCTTCTTCTAACTGTATTAATAACATAAGGACGGGTAAACTATCTCGCGGCGACATAATCTCACGACAATCATGTGGTAGCCCTGCTAGTTGTTTGTAATTTTCCTTTCATGTCTCATAAGAAGACAAAAGAAACACGTCTCTAATTAAGTCAGGAAAACACAACTCTGTCGGAAAAGCGGTTGAAACTTTACCAGCCAAAAGCCGAGTGAAATTCCGCTCCGAAACTCAAAAGCTTTAAGCTCCGTAAATCCCGTTCACAGAGCTTTTGCAGCTCACTGCTCGAGTTCTAATTGAGGGCTTTTGGGTTCTTTGAGATGGCGTGGTCTTTAAGGGTATTTTGGGTTCCTTGGGGGTAAGTCAACACAAGCCTTCTTGAGCTCGTGGGACTGTCAATCTGTGTAAGAATGTCCTATAATATTTATTTATTTATCATTGTTATTATCAGTTTGTAACTTCCATGACCAATGATTACATATATCCATACTAATATTATAAATGGAAAAGTGTGTGTGTCGCTTTGTTTGTCCGTCTTTCACGGCAAAACGGAGCGAAAAACGTGATTTTTTAAGTCGAGATAGTTGAAGAGATGGAGAGTGACATAGGCTACTTTTTGTCTCTTTCCAACCCCCCACTTGCCTAAAATAGGGGTGGACGTTTGTATGGAGTATTCCGCAATTTTCGACTTTAACGCGAGCGAAGCCGCGGGCAAAAGCTAGTGTAGAATAAAATAGAAAATAATACTCTTCATTGACATTTTGGAACAGACTCATTTTATTAGTAAAGTGTAATAGTTATTTGTTATACAAGGGGGCAAAGTTGTATTTTAACGCCGAGTGTGGAATTGAAAAACGAGCAAGTGAAAGGATTCTATAGTTGAGCCACGAGCGAAGCGAGTGGTTCGAGAATAGAATCCTGAACTTGCGAGTTTTTTAACACACGAGAAGTAAAATACATTTGCGCTCGTGTGTAACACAAAACTTTTCCCCTCACTATAGCGAGGAAAGTACAACGCAAAAACACGTTTATCATTGCTTCCAGTAGTGCCACAGGTGGTAAAACATCTTCATTACTAGATTAACCCACTTTTATCAATTTTAAAGCAGAAAATTTGCCTCTATTCAAGGTCAAATTACTTTATCCACTAGTGGATAAAATGCGTTTTTACTCGCTGGTATTAAAGGACAAAACACGTGTTTCCGAGTTAGTGAGGGGAAAATATTTTTATTTCAAATTCAATATAATATAGAAGTCTGGAGTTAGGAGGGTAAGTTCGGTTCATTCAAAGAAAATATTTTTCCCCTCACTAGCTCGGAAACACGTGTTTTGTCCTTTAATACCAGCGGGTAAAAACGCATTTTATGCACTAGTGGGTAAAGTAATTTGACCCTGAATAAAGTCAAATTAACTGCTTTAAAATTGATAAAAGTAGGTGAATCTAGTAATAAAGATGATTTACCACCTGTGGAACTACTGGAAGCAGTGATAAACGCATTTTTTGCGTTGTAGTTTCCTCGCTATAGTGAGGGGAAAAGTTTTGTGTTACACTCGGGTGCAAATGTATTTTACTTCTCGTGTATTGAAAAACTCGCAAGTTCAGGATTCTATTCTCGAACCACTCGCTTCGCTCGTGGTTCAACTATAGAATCCTTTCACTTGCTCGTTTTTCAATTCCACACTCGACGTTAAAATACAACTTTGCCCCCTTGTATAACAAATAACTATTAAGAATTGAAACTAATTGGAATATTCATGATTATTCCAGGAAATCAGGAGTTTTCTACTTTCATTAAAATGTTGTAAAATAATACCGTCTTCCTTGCCAATCCAAACGTAGGTTCTGATAATCTAAATGACGTCATTTAGTCATCGTTTAGGAGCGCATATTTTGCTTATTTTTAGCTACGTGCTTATATTGAATACATACCAAAACTCTTGCTTGCTTTTATTCCCAAACGGGGTAGAAAGGTTACATGAAACTGTACAAGTGTAACTGTGTCTTTGGTGTCACTCTTGGCAATCGGGGGGATTAAAAAAAACGAAACTGTGTTAATGTAATGAAACGTTGCCTTTCCAGCACCCAAAATTGAACCCAAATCCAGTCGACTTCGACACCGACGGGAAGAAAAGGGGTAGTGAAATTCTTAACCCGTCACCACAAGGGAAATGCCTAATTTTTAAAGTACTTACTTTATATTTTTAATCTCTTTATTTACATGAACATATTTACATAATTATATAAGAAACTAAGACTAAACTTAAAAATACTTACTTAACTACTTACTTTATTTAATAAATAAGAACCTACTTAATATAACATTTGAAATTATACAATGTAAAGTATGGTACCTATTTATTCTCTGTTGTTATATTCTGTTTCTTTAATGGATTAGCACAATATTGAAGTAATAACGTTAAAATTTCGCGGATTAACGAAGCCATATTACATTTTATGCCTGAATCCAATCATTATTCATGACGCGTTCCATGCGGTTTCTTATCAGAAACAAAATTATATACATTTTGAGACTTTCTCGCTATAGAGAAAAGTATTTAAACTGCTTTGGGTTGGAAGGTCAGATGGCATGCAGCCGCTTTCTTAAACCTAATGCCTACGCCAAATCTTGACATTAGGTAATTGTCAAAGCAGACCCTAGCCTCCAATGAGCCGTGACGAATGCCGGAATAATGATCATGAACGCCGGTCGGGTAATTCCTCCTAAGAGGGTAATAAGTAATTACTTAGTAACTAAGTTACCATGTCACTTACGTTAAAATTACTTGGAATTACCGATCTATATTGGGAAACACACGGGCACTCTGCGTATATAATTGACTTGATTGAATAACTACTGTTAGCTATCGAATTAAGCTCTAATAGATTTAGTAACAAGAGACTGGTTTAATGTGCTTAGCTCTAAATCATTCTGATATTTCTGAGCAAATCTTATGCGACTAAAGCCAATTACTTCTATTAGTTGCTTTTACAATCACTTCTTCCTAAAAAATAACTTATATTGATTAACTCAGAATAAGTGCGTTTTCACATTATCCGATCCGATATCGGATGTCGGAAGGATTTCAATAGAAAAAATCCAAGATGGCGCCTGTAATGTATGGGATATCCGTCCAACATCCGATATCGGATCGGATAATGTGAAAACGCACTAAGATGGAATAAAAGAGAAATTACTTTCATTAAAATGGTATTCTTGGAAGCATGCAAAAATATGTGACACGATTCTATCCCCATTTCATAAACGTTCACTAAAGTTATCAAGCCGATAAAGTTCGTTTGTCCCTTTCTGACGTATTGGTGTGGGAAAGGGATAAACGAACTTTATCGGCTTGATAACTTTAGTGAACGCTTATGAATAAGGGGGTACGTCTCTACAAATGACATCGTGTCAGATATTTTTGCAGCATCTTACAGCAGGTGACTGTACCTTAATTTTCAAACTTATACAATTCTTTTCTTACTCCGGAAAAGAAAAAAAACTTCTCCAAAAAAAATCTCTTCAAATATTATGTCGGTTAATATAAGAGTACATTCATTCTTCCAATATTTTATCACACATTGCATATATTACTTTCATAATGATAAAAGCTGCAGAGGAGCTGCGAGAAACCTGCAGAAAACGGTAATAGAAAGGCAAGCACTCAAGGCAGAGTACTAGCACAGATAAGCAAATAAATTTACTGCACCCCTAAAGCGAATTCAATCCGTATATATTTGTGTACTGTGCCTCTTCGGAGTTTATCCACTATTCCCCTGATAGATCTACATCAACGTACCTACCTTGTGATTTTAATAAATTAGTATAAAAAGTACAAAACAGCAAAGTACAGTTGTCTATAAAAAGTTGTAGTGGAACTGCTTAGACAACAAGAGTGAATGAAAAGCTATATGTACTATTTGTGACATTGACACTTGACACTGACAATTCTGTGTAGTGATGTGCAAGTTGCGGAAACTTTCCAAAAAAATCTTAAATTTCATGAAACATTCACGAAAGTTTCACGAAAAATAAAGGGAATTTAAATTTATAAAATGGACAGTTTCCATCCATACAATAGGCTAGTTTCCTACTAGTCAAATCAGCTTCTTTTTAAGAACTGTCAAAACGATTTGCTAATATGGAATTACTATGAAATACTGAGGAGTAGAGATGGGTAGTGGGTAAAAACCCGCGGGTAAATACCGGGTATTTACCGGGTTTTTACCCAATCCACCCGTATTTACCCTTTTACACCCGAATGAGTGGGTAAAAACTTTTTAGAATGTAAAACGTATTTGAATTAAGGTTTTCGTTATTATTTTACTTAGATTTACTTTGTATAACATTCTTTGATTCAAATGAAGTAAAAATACTATCTGAATTCTTACTTAATTGAAATTTAGTCTCCAGCTGCTGGCCAAAGTTAGATGATAGTGTAATAAAGAAGACAGACTACAAGCCGGATAAGTAGAATAGAACAGGAACAGTAAAACAAACAGTTGATAGTGTTTAAATAATTATTTATTAGGTAAGTACAAAATAAATGTCATTTATGAAATGAAGAAATTGTTTATGATATAGGTATTTGAAACATACCTAATCAAGAAATTAAGAATCACGAAAAAAACCAAACAGTAAAAAATAGGCGCATGGTTTGATAAAAACAATAAAATTTTACTTACTTGTACCGCTGATCCAAGATCGATTTCACTGGCAAGTGGCAAATATCCATATAAGTCCAAAAGATAACGTTAGCTTAATTCACAGAAAAAGTTTTTCATAACACTGACAATAATTATTATTGTCAGTGTTATGAAATAGACCAATATATATATATCTATGGTCGACACCTTACACAGATCAACTTAGCCCCAAACTAAGCAAAGCTTGTACTATGGGTGCTAAGCGACGATATACATACTTAAATAGATAAATACATACTTATATACATAGAAAACATCCATGACTCAGGAACAAATATCTGTGCTCATCACACAAATAAATGCCCTTACCGGAATTCGAACCCAGGACCGTGGCTTAGCAGGCAGGGTCACTGCCGACTGAGCCAAACCGGTCGTCCACCAATTACATCCGTAGGTAGGTAAAGTCTCTAGGTACGTTTGCTAAGACCAAGTTTATGTAAGGTGAAACCAGTGCTCCACGGTATACCAGTAGATGTCACTTTCAATCTTTAGTCAATAAGTATGACAGAAGTATGTCATTTAAGTATTTTTTTTTCTTTTTTTTTACATTCTTAGACAGATTGACTGAGTCCCACCGTAAGCTCAAGAAAGCTTGTGTTGCGGGTACTCAGACAACGATATACAAATACTTATATACATAGAAAACGTCCATGACCCAGGAACAAATATCTGCTCATCACACAAAAAAATGGCTTTACCGGGATTCGAACCCAGGACCGCGACTCAGCAGGCAGGGTCACTACCGACTAAGCCAAACCGGTCGTCAGTAATTAGGGGTTAAAGTGTTGAACACTTGTACTTTTATCTTATTTTATTTCGGAAAAAATACTTTTGGACTAAGTACCTATGAGTAGATTTCCATTAAAATGCCAAGGTTAAAGTATCCAAGACGTTAATCATACTCCTAAAATATTCTACAGCAAAGAAAATATTTTCAGACCACAGAATCTGTTGTTACGTAAGCAGTTTCATCGGCTAGGTCAGCGGTGAAGTAAACAAAGTAATGTATTGAAGTAGATGGATTGGTCTCGGATGGAAGTGCAGATAAAAATAGGCAAGGTTAGTAAAAATAAAATCTCCTGTAGTGGGTATTGCAGGTGATGACACATCGTCAACGGTAATTGATTACTATATTCTGTCAAACAAGCCTGTCAGCTAAAGAAAAGGATGCATATAGTTTTCTTTGTTCTTATTTACTGACAGACTTGGTTGACAGAGTATATTTATTTTTAAATTAAATGAAAATAAAGTAGAATAATATTGTCTTCGGTTAGTTCGGTTACCGCGATAGTTACTAAAGTAAAGTTTAAGTTTAAGGTAGAATACCTAAACAAAATTTTCAAATACGTAGCGGGAAGAAAAATTATACATAAGTAATATATTATTGATATCAGTGGCCCATTTCACAGCAGTGACATTTCGCCGTTCATTGTCTGTTCAACAAGAAAATAATATTGACGGTGACTAAAAATGTTACTTATCAACTCAGAAATAGGTACATAATTATCAATGTCAAGTGACAATGTCACTCTGGTGAAATCCCACTGTATATTAGCTGCGGGGTGATATAAAAATACGTTTTTATACATTTTTTTAGATATATTTATTTCCTAGTTTTTATCGATGTAAGATTGGTACTTTTGCGCCACTTGAGATTGACATTATTGGTTTTATCTCCCTGACTTTACTTTACCTACTGGACTTATTGAGAAAAAAATGTAAATAGTATAAGTAGATACTTAGTCCATGTTTCCAAAAATGAGGCATGGAGTAGGTATATCAGATCTTTAAAGATACATAAACATAATAAATTTAATATATTTAGTATATTTATCCTACTTACATAGAATATACACTAAGTTAAAGTAACCACAATGTAACCAACAACTACATTTCACTATTATTTGCTACTGGGTAGGAACTTCATCCAATCCTTGTTTGCTCCAGGATCCCCAGTAGAGTAGTTATTTAAACTCAATATTATAGACAGCTAATTGTAGATGGAGCATTTTGATCGTACACAATTGTACTGGCGAATCACTCCAAGATCCCAAACTAATGACATTTTGACAAACGCCAATTTACTCGTATCCTGACACGCGATGACGACCGGTCTGGCCTAGCGCGTAGTGACCTTGCCTGCTACGCCGCGGTCCCCGGTTTGAATCCCGGTAAGGGCATCTATTTGTGTGATGAGGACAGATATTTGTTCCTGAGTCATGGATGTTTTCTGTTTATAAGTATTTGTATATATATATCGTTGTCTGAGTACCTGCAACACAAGCCTTGAGTTTACCGTGGGACTCAGTCAATCTGTGAAAGAATGTACTATAATATTTATTAATTAATTATTTATAATTAAATAGGTTAGTAGCTTGTTTTTTCTTTTTAACTTGTGTCAAATTAAAAGAGACATTAGTAACTTGCATGAAGCCTTTTAAGACGGGTAAGTCTGACTGCAGTCATTTTATCACTCCTATATCATTTTATTTAGGTGTGTAAAGTTTGCCGCGAAAATCCTATTCTTTATAAATTCCGATTAACGTTATACAAAGGGAACAAATCCGAAGCCTAGTTCGTATTCTATGATCTATTATATAGTTCTAGACGGATTTCTTTTTAACTTTTTAACAAGAAATGCCTGCAATCGATGCTACTCTATAAGCTTAAAATAAAGGTGAACAATTTGTGCCTTGAGCTCTGCCACCTGAGCCACAAAAAACCCCACCATAGTCAGAAAATTCTTCGCCATATTGGTCAATGGGACCCGTAGCGACACCTACCGTCAGAACATTACACTTCTTGAACTGATCCTGGGTATAACTTAAGCACAATTATGGAGCTTGGGAATACGAAGTCTACAGTTTGTAATCTATGATAGTTATAGTCGAGTTTCCACAAGTTTTGGTTTGACGAGCTGGTGATTTATGAACTGAGGTTAACTTTAACCAAAATTATGGAACGTCGAAATACGAAGTTTAGTCTACTGTTGTTCATATTGTATGCTTGAAATAGACAATATTTATGGTATAGGTACATAATTATGGTTAACTTAAAAGTTTTTTTTATTTAGTTAATCAAACGGATTTAAAAAAGAAGTATTTTAATACATCTTTACGAGCTAACCATCCCAATGATTATTTATTTTACATGGAAGCAAAATTTGTTAATAGCTACCTAATATTTTCGTTTTGCTTTGGTGTTGCCTAGCAGAAATTTTCACCAGCCGCCACTGCTACCTAGTGCAAAAATTGGCACAAAAAACAGCGAAAGATTGCAATATTGAACCGCGAGTGTAGGAATTTACACGATCTCATTGCATTAAAATTAATGAAACATTGTTTCGCTCCGTAACTAGGAGCATTTTCATTGAGCTCGTGTGATTCTCGTGGTATCCCGTCGCAGACAACGCTCTTAAAACTTTATGCTTGCATAGCACAATTACGATTATTCTATTTTTCGTCTCATGTCTCACTGAAGTTTTGGTAAACATATATTATATTCTTTGTACTCTCGAATTCTACCAATTGTAATAATCTTAAGAATCTTATCATTTTATCTCTTAATTTTTATCATCTTGACATCAAAATGTATAATCCCACGTTTCTCCTAAATGTCACGCCTTGTTACCTAAAAACCGACAGCGAAATTGAATTTTTACCCTGAGATCAAAGGCGGCACTGATTTCCCCTGAAATATGCCCTGTAAATAAGACTGGATGCTTAAATTTCATTTTTCCTCGCGGCAAGGCCCTTGGGTGGTTTCTTAGAATGTTGGTCGTTGCGAACGAAGTACACTAAGTGTGTATGTAAGGTATATTTATTTATGTATTCGGTATATGTATGTGTGTTTGTGTTGGTTTTATCTATATTTTTTGTTCTTGCACTGCCTGTTAGCTTTTGTTTCTGTTCCGTTTTTCCAGCTACCCTAAGGTTGTCTGGAAGAGATCGCTTTTTAGCGATAAGACCGCCTGTTGTTACCTAGTTATAGGTACTCTCACTCAACATTCTGTATATTTTTTACATGTAAAATGCTAAAATGGTGCAATAAAGAATATTTACACTGTATGATAGACGTAGGAATGGAAAATACAATAGCTGTATGCAGAGGGTAGAATGGGTCATTATAATAAAAGCAAACAAACTAGGTACGTATAGCTAGCCATACACGTACGGATCTGCCCGGCGGGCACATCCGTCCGTGTGTGGCGAGCAATAGACACGGATTTGCAAGCCGGGTACCTGTCCGCTACCCGTGTTCAAAACAAAACCAATGGATCGAGCACAGGCCCGGCAGATCCATCGGCTGCCTGCGCGTGTGTGTGTACTTGTGTGCCCGCCGGATCGCGCCGAAAACGACGACGAAACGAAACTCTATGGGTTTTCGCTCATACTCACAATCCGAACTCATTGTAGCCTGTTGGAAAATAATAAAGTCAGGGTACGTAGCCCAACACACTAACGCTTACGATAGTATTGTTATCGTGGCTAGCTATCTCTATCGCTCTTCTGTCGTAGCACGAGAGGGCTAGACTGCGTTTCAATCAGCGTCTAGTGACAACGATTGCCATTTGATTCGGCTACGCCAACATTTCTAATCAGAGTACTACTCTCACGATATATCTCTTTCGTAGCTATCTATCTCGGTCGTACTTGCGTATTGGCGCGACAGAGAGAGACTACATTTTTTTGGCGTTTCGGTGGTGTTTCGCGTCGCAGAAATTCCATTCGGCTATGCCCCTAGAAGTGAAAACGGGTAAAGCAAAGGGAAATGATTACTGTCAGCTATTGAAAAGGGATCAACTGAAATATTTAAGTAATTATGTTAGGTGTAAATTGTAACCCACCAAAAACATTCTGTAAAAAACTAGCCAAGTCTCGATGGAGCTGCTTGTTTATCTCTAAAAAGTAGTAAAATCAGACTAAGTGCCAAGCCTAAGGTTTCTTACCGCGATTTCTTTATTATTATAGTTAATTTTGTGTGTCTGGGCCGTTGATGGGTAACGGTCCCGGCGACAGATTGGTGCAATGGAATCATGGAGCACCTGGTTTTGTCCATTAAACCCTAACTCTGTACCTAAGCTCTCGGAGTTTATGGGAAGTACTAGTTATATTCTGATGATCATGAGTGAGTGAGTGAGTGAGGGAGTTGGTGTGTAATAAATGCAAAACTTTGCGATCGCTTAACTTCGGAGATAAATAATCTACAGCCTTGAAATTTTGGATTTTAAGTATGTGATTATAGCTTGCTGGATCACGAAAATTTCTGCGTTCTGGTCTTATCCAGAGGTTCTCAAATAGGGGCCTGAAAATTGTTTCCAGTAAAGGATAATACGGCAGTGTCTGCTTCGCGCTCGACTTGGCGGGGCACTGCCGTGCCCCCAGAAACGTTCGCCAAAGATTTAAATTCCTTATACCAGGAATCTTCATTTCAGCAGTTAGATCATTTTGTACGTTTTCAATCACGGTTGTTCTCTGAAAAATTAATATAAATTCCGATTACTAATAAGAGTCAAAGCATTTATTGAAATATTTTTAGACGATTATATAGGTAATCCACGATATTCCTTTTATTCATTTTAAATCGTAGGTTAGATCTCTCACCTCAGGATGCCGAAGACCGGACAAAGTGGAGAAGGCTGAGCAGGAAAGCGGACCTTGGCGCTAGGCCGGGAAAACGCTAGGTTGAAGAAGAAGAAATTGTAGGTTAGATTTTGTACAATATTTATATAAAAGTAAAATATAAAAACACTTACAAAACAATACAAAGGCCCAAGTTGCCGGTAATCCACAATTTTTATTATTTTCCTAGCAAAACGAAAGTCCATTTAGATTATAAGTTTTGAGACGACCGAGGTTTGGCAGTTTTTGCTTCGAAATTAAAACATGTTTTTATACCGATACCTACCACCAAACCTACCAAAAACGAAAACGAAATTTTGATGGGAAAACCAGACCAACCAGATGCAGGCTTAGAAATTATGTTAAAAGTCATTGAAACCTAAGACACAAAGATGTAGAATTTAAAAATTTGACTAGGTTCTTAATAAAAATACTAGGTATTTATATGTTTTATATAGAAATGCATTTACCAACTCCTCTTTAGGAACATTTGATGCTTCCGTTGTAAATATATAATTAATACTTTAGCTCGTTCATTAATTAAGTTTTTATTAAAAATATTAACCCGTGGAGCGTCCTATAGACACCGTGTGTCCATAACTTTTTTTGGCGGGTAGTGCCCTATAGACACACCGTGTCTATAAGGGTAGTGTTGCTATTGGTGGGCTTCTTTGACAGATTCGGTTGTGTTGTCGCTCCCGATTGGATTAAAAATCAATTTGAGACAGTTCTACAAACATAAAAACGCTAATATTCGGCATTTTACTTGAATCCAAGGCACCAAAAATAATACATTTCCGAGACGTGACCTTGTAATGGCCGCACAGTGATACGATGAGCGCAGGTAAACACTGTGTAAATAAATAGTTCTTGTGTAGTGCATAGTGCGTCTTGGTGAAAACCAATGTCTATCGACGCGGAATTTTATAACGATCAAAATACTTTCGTAACAAATGTGAAATATTTGAACAAGTTGTGTAAAAAGGCAAAGTGTTCTAATGAGTGACACAAACAAATGAAAAAATAACACAAACAAATGAAACTCGAAAATGAATGTTTGTTTTTGGATTGATAATCACAGGTCAGTAATATTTTTTTAACTGTCATGTATAGCATATTTACGCAGCTTTCTAACGATGTATGGCATATGTAATATAATTATAAAACATAAGCACAAATTCAAATGAAGTATCAAAAGGTAACCTCAAGTTTGCTGCTCAAATTCGCTGGGCACTTACGGCCATTTTGAATTTTGGCGGGAGGTCGCTCCTCAGGTTAAAGTTACCCTTTGATGGATTAAATCGGCTTCATTTTTATAACCCCTTTAATTTGTTAGTATGAAAGGCATTTTATAATGTAGCATACGGTCACCAAAAATGCCAGCACAACCATCGTCAAGTTTACGCCACCAATAGCGCGTGTGATACTATCTCATCAACCAATCGCTTTGTAGTGTTCAACCAAGGCGAGTCAAACGGGAATATCCCATCAAAATTATCCTTACTTTATGGCTACCTAATGATTCTCCGACAATTTTTTAGCCGATTATTGATTCGCCGACAACGATTCGCTGAATGCCATTTAGCCGAATAATCAAACTATCGCTGTCACTTTTGGTCGAATAACGTTACGTAGAATCTTGATTCGCATACAGTTCAGTTCGCTTCTGTGCAAATTATCCGAACTATTATTGGACATTTTACATTTAGCAAAGTAATATTTTCGTTTAGGCCACGTTTAGTCGAATAACGTTTCACATTTTATACATTGTTAAAATATTTTCCAACGAATGAGTTATCGCTGTTGTAAAAAAATTACGCACTTAAGGTGGCTCGCCTAGGTTACCCGAAGCTCAGGCTGCGTTAGATGGCGTTAATCTGCAAATTACCAGTCTTATTTTTTTTGTGGAGTCGTACAGGCATTTATATACTTTTAATTATGCTTCGCGAACATTTAATATTAAAATTGACGTATTACAACAAACATTCAACTTCTCATTGTAACGTTAATCCCCTCAATGTAGATAAATTTACTATTTTACACTATTTTTAAGTACCACTCACACATACAAACGGCTACCTAATGATTCTCCGACAATTTTTTAGCCGATTAGCCGGTTAAAAGGAATCCAGATTGTGACATTGCAGTGACAGTGCCACAATTTAACCCATACCTCTCAGTCGACTTCCACGACACCCACGGGAAGAAAGTGGGGGGGGGGGGGGGGGGGGGGGGGGGGTCTTGAACAATGTATAATGTGAAATTCTTTTCGTTGCGGTAATAATCTACATATACTGGCAACATTATGTTCGGTAAAAAATTTGGTGAGTTGAAAACAACAATACATAATTTACTAAAATTAATCCTTAGAATCAGAACATGATGATTAATATAAATAAGTAAATGAAATAAATGTGAATTACTCTTACAAACGATCTAACAACTAGATTCTTGAATCCGCAAAACACTTTGTACGCAAGTTCCAGGCTCCAGCCAACTCACCAAAAAAAAATACCAAATGATCACTCGACCTATTGTGTTTCGACCAATTTTGTGTCGGCCAATTTTTACAATTACTAAATGATTGTTCGTCGAAAAGTAAATCGGCGTATCAAATTTCTGCCTACTGACTCCGTTTACGAACGAATATTATGCGAAATGAGAATCTTCCAATCGTTATTCGGCCAAAACAGACGTCGGCGAATCGTTGTCGACGTACCGAAAATCGGCGTATTTTATTTCGGAATATCAATCGGGCACCTTACTTTATAAATCTTTACCAAGACCCGAAAAGTTCCAAATTAATCAGAATTTGCTTAACAAATCGAACCCACGTCAGTCACGGGGCGATCGGGAATCGTTATTCGGTCAATTAGGTATATTGTATTTTTTTTTCTTCTCTCTGTTTTGTATTTTTTTTAATATGTTATATATATTGTTCTTTTTTTATTTTTAGTTTCACAGTGCCTTAGTTTTTACTGTTATGCTGTGTAACTTATTTGAATAATAAATAAATAAAATAAATAAATAAATAAATATTTGACCGAAAACTTTTAGGATTGACAGCGGCCATTTTAACGTGGGTAGCTTAACCCATTACAAGGTCTTAGGTACCTGAGAAAATTTATATTCTGAAACAAAAACGAATCATAAAACTTATAACGTCAAAATCAAAATCATATTTATAACGACTTCTACGATAGCACGGTTTTTAAGTTACGTACTTTCGTAATTCGAAAATTGCGGAATGCTCCATAGAACCTTCCTTGGTGGGTTAGAAAGAGACAATAGTAGTCTATTTCACTTTACATCCCTTCAACTAGCTCCACTATTGTCCACTCAAAAAAATCACGTAAATTCTTCGCTCCGGTTTGCCGTAAAAGACGGACAAACAACTCACTTTCCCATTTCTTATATTAGTATGGAATGATATATTTCATCTCCATTGGCAGCTTGCAACTAGTAATGTAGAAATTGCAGAACATTCCCAAAAAGCGGAAACATTCTTGAGAATGTTCGCAGAACATTCCTGCAACATGAAATTTATTGTTTAAACGAGAGAATATACTTGAAACTACGAAGTTACTGAGTATTCTGATAAATTCGGGCTGTTAATGCTGCTGCCTATTGGGCATCTACTGTATAAGAAAGGAACCTCGACACGATAAGAAAAAGAAGAATTCTCGTTCTCGAGAACATTCTCAGAAGTTACAGAAAATTCTCATGAGGAAAGTTCTGCAACTTTGGAAACTTCTCGTCCGTGCATTGTTACTTGCAACTCACTTCTAAAAGTCAAAGTCAAGTCAATCACAACTTTAAGATACTCTATAACGATGAAAAGAGTTATCGATATTTTCAATGACCATAATAAATGGGGATCGAGTGACTTGCTTAAGATTTCCGGTTTTAAAATAGACTTTAATAAAATTCTAACACTTTCATTATCATTTCGATTAATTTCCTGTCCAGTCTGACCAACCGGCTATTTAAAGACTAGTGATCCTGCCAGCTTAACCGATAGTCCTGGGTTCGAATCTCGGTGAAGGCATTTATTTGTTTGATAAGCTCAGATATCTGTTCCTGAGTCATGGTTGTTTCCTATGCATATATAATGATGTGCATAAGTGCTAAGTATTTGTAATGATGGGCATTTTCAGAAACTGGGACCCAAAATAAGTGACAGTTGTTTATTAACAAAAATTAATTCTATGTCAGTTTTGTGATGACAGTTAAGAATAAAATTTGTCTAAAAACCAACTTTTTTCATGTTCTAAATGTAGATTACTGCTTATAGTTTAAGTAACTAACACAAAAGCAATATTTTTATTGAAATTTCATGCTTAATTGTCGTCACAAAACTGACATCGAGTTAATTTTTGTTATAGTATGAATTTCCTGAGATGATTTTTTGGCTTTTGCGGTAATCTGTTAAACAAAAGCCTTTGTTGCTATTATTCACGGCGGCTGACTCCCGTCTCCATAGCACGCGCCAACAGTCTCAGTGTAGTGAAAAAGCAACTATCATGATAGTAATAAGGTTCAAATCCATAAAAAGCCTTTTCGGAGAAAACACGTTTTGTCATCTTCAAAAAAAGATACCTGCATACTGCAAACTGTTTCATAAACATTATTGCTATCATGATAGTTGCTTTTTAACTACACTGAGACTTTAGCGCGTGCTGTGGAAATGGGAGCTAGCCACTGTGCATAATAGAAACAAAGGCTTTTGTTTAACAGATTACGGCAAAAGCCAAATAACCATCTCAGAAAATTCATACTATCACAACTTTCACTAATTTCGGGTCTCAATTTTTGAAAATGCCCCGATATATATAATTATTATCGGTGCCTGAGTACCCACAATATTATATCAGACATGTGTTATTATTTTTAAAATCGGGACTTAATCGCGTATAACTACATATTAAACTGACCTCCAACGTTTCAAGGACGGCGTTGTCCCCGTGGTCTCGGAGAAGACTGGCTTGAAATGACATCAACACCTTCTGACAGCCGCGCGAGTTTTTCGAACTACCCGCACTTGGTTTTGATTATCAACTTGAACTGTTTGCGCACTAGGGATGTTACTCTGTCGACATACAACACTGACGATATTTGATTTAACGACTGTCGATATTATTTTCGGCTTACACTTATTAATGACAGGATTCCATGTGGATGAGATCCTAAAACCTTCGTCCCGATTGAAATTGCGATGTTTACTAATAATAATGATGATGTGTAATAATCGTGAAAGTTTAAATCAGTGTCAGACATGTGTTGTTGGTACTTAAAGCTTAATTTTCTTGAGCTTCATCATGGGATTCAGTCAATCTATGTATATATGTCCTATAATACATACAATATTACAGATTTAGTGCGAAAAGATTTGCCTTCGTATCGTTACGGAAACGTACGAACGTGTCATGCTATTTCAGTCAGCCTCAGTACAAGACGAAGGAAACCCTTTTCGCACTAAACCTGTACTTGTACCTACTTATCCCATCGGCCGTGTGGCGACAGGATAAGAATATCAGGGTGGCTAGCCGAATGGCACAATCGCTCACGAAACGCTCACGAAACGAAGCGCTAGTAGATATCTATCTCTATCGCGCTTGCGTATTGGCGCGACAGAGCCAGCGGCGTATCGCTTTCGTTTGGCGTCGGAGAAATGCCATTCGGCTACGGGGCCAGTCTTTTCTTCCCGTGGGTGTCGTAGAAGTCGACTGTGGGATACTTATGTGTTGAATTGTGGTATAGGCGAGACGCTGGCAACCTGTCACTGCAATGTCACAATTTAGTTTTGTTCAACCCCTTAACTGTCCAATAATATTTTTGAAATATTATATTTTCACCCAACCTGTCACTGCAGTGTCATAATTTCGTTTCCTTTCAACCCCCTTTTGCCAAGAGTGGTACTGACAGTTGAGTTGTTCATGTGCTCCGCCTACCCTTTTATGGGATACAGGCGTGATTGTATGTATGTATGTATATTTTTAACCGACTTCAAAAAAGGAGGAGGTTCTCAATTCGACTGAATGTTTTTTTTTTTTTTTTTTTTTTGTATGTATGTTACTCGATATCTCCGAGAATCGTGGACCGATTTTCAAAATTTTTTTTTGATCGAACGGGTATAACCCCGAGATGGTCCCATTGGCACCAAGTCGGGGTCTGATGATGGGATCTTGAAGAAATCGAGGGAACTCTTCAAATGTTATAGGCACATGTAATGTTTTTAATGTATTTTTCAAACGTACACCAGTATTTACGCCTGATGGTAATAATTTTATGTGGCTGAGCTGATGATGGAAGGTCAACTCCTCAATGGTTAGGAGTTAAAGGATAATTCTTTCACTACTGTACATATATTCGGATTGATACATATAATATCAATAGGAACCACTAAAAATCAACAAATAAATAAACTTTTTAACAAAAAATAAAACCGCCTTCAAAAAAAAGCGCGTTACAAAACACGTAGAAACTAAAAAGCAAAAAATAATAAACCTTTGAATTCAGATTTCTTATCGTATTGCAATAATCTAAACATCCAAATTATAAACAAATCAATTATTTTTGGAGTCGGGGCCAGCCTGAGTATGGTTGGGTGGGGCCAAACAGGCAATATAGCAAGGCGACGAACAGGTCTGGTACCGACTACAAAAATATTTGATTTGTTTATATTTTGGATGTTTAGATTATTGCAATACGATAAGAAATCTGAATTCAAAGGTTTATTATTTTTTGCTTTTTAGTTTCTACGTGTTTTGTAACGCGCTTTTTTTTCAGTCTAGGTACCTTTGACATCTGTCAAAATTGTCAAGAATCGTGACTTGAAACGAAATATTTTCCAAGGAATTTCAATCACGTCACAATTTAGTAACAAACTTACCAAGCTTGACATTCGTTCACCTGAATTGATTAGGGGCTTGCCTTTATTGGATCCTTTTTGATTCGTCCGTAATACATTTTTCCTTTACCTCACCGCAGGGTTCAGGAACGGCCTTTCGTTAGAAAATTGATATGTTTGGTCGCGATTGCCTATTTTGATTGTGGTAAGATAGCAAGATTTATAATTTTTACAAAAGTAAAATAATAGTTTGTGTCAATGTTTTTTTTTGTTACGGTATTTACAAAGACACAATAACCCTTCGTTTCTCTTAATACTTAAGAAATTACTGATTTTTGTTGCCGTGAGACATTCGCCGTGTCTTGCGTGGGCGACGGTCGCGCGACCGTCGCGCGACAATCGCCGTTGCGTCTCATACTTCCATACCGATAAGGTTTGATTTCGTATGCGTCGCATCGCCGTCGAGCGACCATCGCGCGACCGTCGCCCACGCAAGCCACGGCTTTAGGCTGTGGTTTGGGTGAACGACGGTCGCGCGACGGCAATGCGACGTGGCGTGACGAAATCAAACCTTCCTATGGAAGTCTCTTAAGTGGGCGACGTCAATGAACTATCGATGTACTTTCCGTGGTATCATTCGGTATGGCCCTGATGGAAGATCAGCGTTGGCCCCCCAGGTTAACACCATGCTGAGTCAAGACCATCTTCGTGGCAATTATGTGTACCTACCTACTTATCTTTTTGTGATGTTATGTGTGTAAATAATTTTCTGTTCTTGATCTGTTCATGCGTGTTTTTTTTATTATTTTGCCATGAATAAAAAATATTTCTATTTCTATGATAGGTGATGTGATGTAACGCGACGTTTACACAAGCCACGGCGTTACCCATGAAAAACTCATCCTCCTGAATAACGTCAGGCATTTGAGACAGCTCATGGGAGCCTGGGGTCCGCTTTGACAACTAATCCCAAGATTTGGCGTAGGCACTAGTTTTTACGAAAGCGACTGCCATCTCACCTTCCAACCCGAAGGGTAAAGTGCCTTATTGGAATTAGTCCGGTTTCCTCACGATGTTTTCCTTCACCAAAAAGCGACTGGCAAATATCAAATGACATTTCGCACATAAATTCCGAAAAACTCATTGGTGCGAGCCGGGGTTCGAACCCGCGACCTCCGGAACGAAAGTCGCACTTACTTACCGCTAGGCTACCAGCGCTTCTTCCCCCATGAAAAACTAAGGAACTGTAATGAAAGATCCCCAGTTTATGTCTCGAATCCTCGTTCCAAATTCGGATGTATTAAAAATTCAATATGTACAGAACAACCCGTTTCTCAAGTTTAAATTCAAGAATTTACTCTACGAAAGTATTGAATTATTAATGTAATGGAGCGATTTAGGGTTGAGAGCTACACGTTAATTCAATTTAGAAGTTTGTTGAATCCGATGCTGATCAGCAGACAACTTTCATGACCTTGATCTCCAATAGAAATACTTAAGTTGTATCTAAAGACATAAATAAATATTGGGGGACACCTTACACAGATCAACCTAGCCCCAAACTAAGCAAAGCTTGTACTATGGGTGCTAGGCGACGATATACTTACTTATATAGATAAGTAAATACTTATATACGTAGAAAACATCCATGACTTAGGAACAAATATCTGTGCTCATCACGCAATAAATAAATGCCCTTACCGAGATTCGAACCCGGGACCACGGCTTAGCAGGCAGGGCCCAACGAGCCCAGAGCGGACAAATCTATATTTTTCCCCTCACTAGCTCGGAAACATGTGTTTTGTCCTTTAATACCAGCGGGTAAAAACGCATTTTATCCACTAGTGGGTAAAGTAATTTGACCTTGAATAAAGTCAAATTAACTGCTTTAAAATTGATAAAAGTAGGTGAATCTAGTAATAAAGATGATTTACCACCTGTGGGACTACTGGAAGTAGTGATAAACGCATTTTTTGCGTTGTAGTTTCCTCGCTATAGTGAGGGGAAAAGTTTTGTGTTACACTCGGGTGCAAATGTATTTTAATTCTCGTGTGTTAAAAAACTCGCAAGTTCAGGATTCTATTCTCGAACCACTCGCTTCGCTCGTGGTTCAACTATAGAATCCTTTCACTTGCTCGTTTTTCAATTCCACACTCGGCGTTATAATACAACTTTGCCCCCTTGTATAACAAATAACTATTAATCGCCTTAGAAATCGAATATAGGTAGCTCACAATCGCTGAGGCTTTATCACACAGGTGAAAGCCTTTACCGGGATTCCAACCCAGTATGCGTAGCCGAATGCCCAAACCTTTCACGATTCGTTTACGATTCGTTCAAGATTCACTCACGATTCACTCACGATTCACTCACAATTCGCTCACGATTCACTCACGATTTGCTCACGATTCGCACACGATTCGTTCTCGATTCGTTCACGATTCGCTCACGATTCACTAACGATTCGTGAGCGTTTTGTGAAGCGTTTGTGCCGCTAAGCGGGCAGGGTCACTACCTACTAGGCCAGACCGCTTGTCAAATATGCAAAAAAATATTCCGTTTTACCGCCTATTGACTAAAGTACTTAATAGGCAGTAAAACGAAATATTTATTTTTTTGCAAACATTTCTCATCAAAATATTTACGTAATATTTAAATAAAGTGGCAAAAGAGGATTAGAAAGCATTTATAATTTAATATTTTGATCTTTCAAGTGCCGTTTGTAAAATGTTATTTTCATGATGCCAAGTCGCTTATCCGTTAAGCTCTGACTTCAATCAATTTGAATTTTTGATGAAGGGAGTTTGAATTTTTAGTAGGTTACTTGAATGGATGACTTATGAAAAAGGCTGTTCCATATCGAGGTTATTTATGGTAAAAATAAGGAAAAATGGAATTAAAATAAATATTAAAGGAAACAAAACGAGTGGCGATAAATTAATACGAGTAAAATACCAGAGGAAGTGTTTTAAATAGACGAAATCAGAATTAAATATTCAGTCATGTTGTGCATATGTACGGCATTTACAGAAAAGTACTTATTGCATTGTAATAAGGTGAAAAAACCGGCCAAGAGCGTGTCGGGCCACGCTCAGTGTAGGGTTCCGTAGTTTTCCGTATTTTTCTCAAAAACTACTGAACCTATCAAGTTCAAAACAATTTTCCTAGAAATTCTTTATAAAGTGCTACTTTTGTGATTTTTTTCATATTTTTTAAACATATGGTTCAAAAGTTAGAGGGGGGGGGGGAACGCACTTTTTTTCCTTTAGGGGCGATTATTTCCGAAAATATTAATATTATCAAAAAACGATCTTAGTAAACCCTTATTGATTTTTAAATACCTATCCAACAATATATCACACGTTGGGGTTGGAATGAAAAAAAAATATCAGTCCCCACTTTACATGTAGGGGACCCTAATAAAACATTTTTTTTTTCAATTTTTTATTTTTGCACTTTGTTGGCGTGATTGATATACATATTGGTACCAAATTTCAGCTTTCTAGTGCTAACGGTTACTGAGATTATCTGCGGACGGACGGACGGACAGACAGACATGGCGAAACTATAAGGGTTCCTAGTTGACTACGGAACCCTAAAAATGGATACATCTCAACATCTCTTTGTAGTCGGCTGTACATACAAAGGTATGGCATTTAAACTTTTTGACATACAAATAAAGCATACATGTGCTTGAAATCCTGTGATAAATTAATTTAAACCATTAATAAAACATGTATTATTTTACTTCCTCTTCAGTAATTACGAAACTGAAAAAATGTCGACGTCCGTAACAGCCAAAATAAGCTATTTATGATTTGTATATCCCATATTTCATTTAAAAGATTCTTTCTTCAACTTTCTACTGAATAAAAAAAATTCTCAGTACACATCTGAGTCCACAACTGAAACCTTTCTCTCAAGGCTCCACCAATTACTCGAAGTGACCCTTAAGAAAATATCACCTTTCATTTTACTGAGAGCTCGAAGACAGCCATTAGGGATACTCGAAGACCCGTTAGACCTCAACATGTTTGTGTTACAAAGTAAACGTATGTTCTTGTAACTGGCGGCTCGACAGTATTCGCTATCTTTGATATTTTTCTGCTGGCCTAGCAGAGACAATCGTTGACGATATGTGGCGATTGAAAAGCAGGGCCTGTCGCGTTATTACTAAACATGAGTGATAGGAGAGCTATCTGTAGACATAACCTTTTTAAGCCACATTTTTGAAGTTATCTCATCTTCTAATGCGATTTCCAACTGACAGCGCGCAACACTCAGTCATTGTTACTTTGCGTGAAATGCCGCTCACTCAGCGCGTAACAACGCGACTCACTCATTCCATTCATTCACTTATTCACTCAGCCAGTGACAGAACAGAATGCCCAGAATGGTTTTAAATGGTGGAATAGTTGGTTGGAATGTGTGTGTTTTATATTTAGATCGAGTGCGAAATTAGTTTATGTTTGTTTTTTCAATAATTTAAGCAAATAGAAATGTAAAATATTTAAGACAGTAAAAAGATGGACGTAACTAAACGCAAAGACGTGATGGTCACTTGACAAAATGTTTTTGAGGTTATGTTAGGAAGTTTCACTTCCGCACGGAGGGACTCCTCGCACTTTTTTTTTAAATCTTGATTAGATTCAATTAAACCTTGGTATCCGGAACAGGTACGTACAGGTCATCAAAGAGTTATCAATGGTACCTAGTATAAAAAAAACTGTCACTGCAATGTCACAATTTCGTTTTCTTTCAACCCGTTTTTGCCAAAAGGTCTGATTGTATGTATGTATAAAAATTACATATTACCAATCTTCCTTAACTCTTTTTAACTTAAAGGAATCTGAATTTTATCAACTACCTTAATGGTCGAAACCATAATTCGTAATAATGGCCTCTCATTTTTGTCTGTGCTGTTGAATAATTTATGTTATCAGACGCAGAGAAAAAGATTCATGATTAATTAACGAGCTCTCTTTGTGTAGGTCAATATATTATTTAACAGTCTAGCCACGAATGGGAGCCCTAGAGAATATTCAGATATTACATTAACGATTGTAAACGCCAAGACTGACAACACAAGGAAACCAATGAGCGGCGGCCCTGGCGGCCAATCAAGAACCTCGACAGTGGCGCCAGAGTTTCGCTAACTCGCCACGACATCAGGCGGAAGCACTCTCTCTTCCTAAACATCTCTCAACAAACGTGCATGTTCTATATACTTAGGCATTGAAGAACCTTTCTCATAATAAGTAGGCCTTTGCATCTATGACAGATGATTTAAGCAGCATCCTTACGACACTAATTGCGTTCGTGGCTGTATAGCCCGATTCGAGAGAGGACCCCTCGTCTGCACACACGGCAGGTGTATGCTCCCCCAGGTGGGCGGGGGTTAGAGGCCTGCTCGTGACGCCTCATGCGTTTATCATTCAAAGAGTAGAACCAGGCATTGTCGTGCTTGGATTGACCGTCATGGACAACACGACGCCACGTGGGTCGGTCTTCGGCCAGTCGCTGCCACTGGTTGCATGGGATGTGACAATGTCACGCTTCACGCAATTTTAAAAGCGTAGCATTTGCCGTCCAACCGGTCTCTTAAGGCCTATGTTATAGGCGCGGAAATCTTTCGAGACAGACATCTTTAGATAGTTAATGTCCGTGCACGTTTTTAGTCTGTAAGTTTTTATCACCAATGCAGTAAACATCAACACTCCCAACAGTAAACACTGTAACGAATTGTCATTACAATCGGCCTTGTGCCATTAAACGGCACGACGTAAACGACAGGCACACGCTGTATAAACTCAATAGCAATGCGACGCCTGCAGCGTAATTGGTGATTGGTGCTCAAAGACAATGAGATGGGAATTCGGATGAGAATGGAAATTGGCACTGTACATATACTTACAAAATAAAACAAAAGATATATTGATTTAAACTAACACGATCTTCACTCATATTATTAAATTAAAACGGGACTTAATCGCGTAAAACTTACGTTTATATTTAACCCGACGTTTCGGACATGACATTACGTCCGTGGTCACGGGTAGACTGGCTGGGAGTTTTATCAACATCTTCTAGCTGTACGAGTTTTTCGAACCACCCGCACTTGATTGTCATCAGTCACTTGTACGCTAGGGTTGCCACTCTGCCTACATACAACAAAAGTGCGGGTGTTCAAGTGCGGGTAGTTCGAAAAACTCGTACAGCTAGAAGATGTTGATACAACTCCCGGCCAGTCTACCCGTGACCACGGACGTAATGTCATGTCCGAAACGTCGGGTTAAATATAAAACGTAAGTTTTACGCGATTAAGTCCCGTTTTAATTTAATAATAAAACAAAAGATAGTACTTTAAAATGAGTCTCACTCAGTTTTACTCTTTAAAAGTATGATGATGACGTTTTGTCACATTTGTGGTGCCGAAGTCGAAGGGCCTACTGCGTATGCCGAAGTTACTGTATAAATAAAATAGCAATGCGACGCCTGCAGCATATTGGTGATTGGTACTCAAATAGAACGAGATGTAAATTCAGATGGTCATGGAAATTGGATGTTTTATTGATTTTTTTTAATATACACCGTGTTTTTATGTCCTCTGAATTCGACGAATCCCAGTCAATACATTGAACCCGTCCAAAATAACATAACAAATTGGCAAATATATTGAGGCCACCTATCCATACTAATATTATAAATGGGAAAGTGTGTGTGTCTGTTTGTTTGTCCGTCTTTCTGCAAAACGGAGCGATGAATTGACGTTACTTTTTAAGTGGAGATAGTTGAAGCGATGGAGAGTGACGTAGGCTACTTTTCCTCTCTTTCTAACGCGAGCGAAGCGCGGGCAAAATCTAGTAATATTATAAACCCAATTAAAATATATCGTTCTTAATCAACAATCCAATATCGCAGTTCAACAGGCCAAACAAACTTCAAACGTACACAAAATACATATTCAATGCAAAAACCGGCTATTCAAAAACACAAATACCTGCAGAAACATTTCCATGAATAAAATATGATGAATTCAATGCAATCACTTAATTATACACGTACAGTAAACAACAAAAGTTTTCATTGTTCGTATTATAATTTGCACGCTCGTTCTTCTACAGAATGCACAGTCCTATTCAATAAATACATCCATACTAATATTATAAATGGGAAAGTGTGTGTGTCTGTTTGTTTGTCAGTCTTTCACGGCAAAATGGAGCGACGAATCGACGATTGTTGAAGGGATGGAGAGTGACGTAGGCTACTTCATGTTTCTTTCTAACGCGAGCTAGTTATAAATAATAGTTATTTGTTATAGAAGGGGGCAAAGTTGTATTTTAACGCCGAGTGTGGAATTGAAAAACGAGCAAGTTAAAGGACTCTATAGGTAGTTCAAGAATGGAATCCTGAACTTGCGAGTTTTTTAACACACGAGAAGTAAAATATATTTGCACCTGAGTGTAACACATAATTTTTCCCCTCACTATATCGAGGAAACTACAACGCAAAAAATGCGTTTATCACTGCTTCCAGTAGTTCCACAGGTGGTAAATCATCTTTTCCCCTCACTAGCTCGGAAATACGTGTTTTGTCCTTTAATACCAGCGGGTAAAAACGCATTTTATCCACTAGTGGGTAAAGTAATTTGATCTTGAATAAAGTCAAATTAACTGCCTTAAAATTGATAAAAGTAGGTGAATCTAGTAATAAAGATGATTTACCACCTGTGGAACTACTGGAAGCAGTGATAAACGCATTTTTTGCGTTGTAGTTTCCTCGCTATAGCGAGGGGAAAAGTTTTGTGTTACACTCGGGTGCAAATGTATTTTACTTCTCGTGTGTTAAAAAACTCGCAAGTTCAGGATTCTATTCTCGAACCACGCTCGGCGTTAAAATACAACTTTGCCCCCTTGTATAACAAATAACTATTATTACTAGATTCACCTACTTTTATCAATTTTAAAGCAGTTAATTCAACTTTATTCAAGGTCAAATTACTTTACCCACTAGTGAATAAAATGCGTTTTTACCTGCTGGTATCAAAGGACAAAACAAGCGTTTCCGAGCTAGTGAGGGGAAAATAATATAAAGACATACACAGATTGACTAAAACTCTACGGTATGCTCAAGAAGGCTTGTTTTGTGGGTACTCAGACAGCGATTAGTAATAGGTAAATACTTAAAAATA
This sequence comes from Leguminivora glycinivorella, assembly GCF_023078275.1. Classification (NCBI taxonomy): domain Eukaryota; kingdom Metazoa; phylum Arthropoda; class Insecta; order Lepidoptera; family Tortricidae; genus Leguminivora; species Leguminivora glycinivorella. The sequence continues at coordinate 3,565,115 of NC_062973.1, forward strand.
CGTAATAAGTACCTAGTATTTAGATATCCATGACTCGAGAACTAGTATCTGTGCATGCATGCATTTCCGGGAGTCGAACCCAGAACCGCCGGCTTAGCAGACGGGACCACTTTTCACGTCCACTAGGCTAGACAGGTCGTTAAAGATAAGAATGTCAAAAGTTGGGTTTCCTGCCATTATTGCAGATGAAAACGGTGAATTGCCTATTATTTTCAGTGACAATTTTCTGAATTCGAACGCCGTGAGACTCAAAAATCGGCCCCCAGGTGGCTGCAAAGGTGCATGGCAAATTCAATGAATTTATTCATAACTTTTCCATGCAATCTCGCAGCTCTCTGTACATACATTAATAAAGCGTGACTTTTCAACCCACAAAACGGAGAAAAACGCTTTCATAGCCACGGATTCATTTTATCATGATTAATCCAAGCCTTCAAATTCCGCTTCGTGGAATTCCAGAAATACTCTAAGCTCAGTAAGGGCTTCTGACATTTGTAATTACTATTTCGTTTATACATTTACAATCTCAGGTTCTTTATACAGTAAAATATGAAGAAGTTTCAAAACACATTATCCTCTTGCCGCCCAATGTACATTGAAATGTTGTAGAGTACATTTGGTTTCAATGTAATTTTAACAATCATGTTAACAAATAAAGTAGCATGTACTTTTGTTTCTAACATTTTTCGGACAAATAAAACTCAACTCAATTTAAAATACAACGAGAATAACAATTCTCTAGCAAAAATTTTGTACGGTGGGCGTTACGAGGTAAAAGAAAACCTAATCTAGGGAGCGAGGCAGGATCCAAGCGTTCAGTGGTTAGGGCCGCAGAGAGAGGAACCATCAGACTATCCGCGCCGTGTCCAAGACTACCGCCTTCTGCATCTGATCTAACCACCCAGCGAGATTCTCTCAAAAGTTGGTCGAGACTTCGCTATAAGACCGTTGGTTGAAACGACTATCGGGAGAATGATCGTCAAATTATGGAGAATTACCATAAGCCTACCATGAACATTAATTTCTTAGAGTACGGGCATCTTTCTTAATTAGCTAACTTCGGTTTCCGGGTAAGTCTCTAGACTGTCATCGCTAGATGGATGATTACTTATCCTAATTACTAGGTACTTCCGTCAAAACATTTTCAAATAAATCTTTCAACTCAGTTAATTAAAATGTTTTGATAAAGTTGCTCTCGGAAGTTGGCGACAATTCTTCAAGTCGGGGCAAATAAGCCATTACCTCATTTGGCGAAGTCGGGCAATGAAATAAAGAGGGTTGATGAAGGATAGGGAATAAAATGTAGCTCACTGTTTCAATATTTTAAATTATTTACAGGGCTTTAGCGTCCAGAAAACCTATATTTACTACAATGCGGTTTTGCTGAAAACCGACCCGAATAAAAAAAACCATTCGCATTTTACTAAGCAAACGCTACTAAAATCGGGCTGACTGTCTACTTTTATAAACTGAAAAAGTTTGTAATTGATATATAGTAGTCAAGTAGTGTTACTACTTAAAAAAACAAATCAAAAAATATTTAATAAAAAGGAAACCCGGGTTCGATTCCCGGCTTCGCCACCAGTGGGCTTGATCGCTTTTTCTTTAGTGTATGGTATCTATTTAAGTTTATAATTTATGTACATACTTATAGTTGTTACTACTTAAAAAATCAAATCAAAAAAATATTTAATGAAAAAATTTGATTTGTTCCCTACATCGATGTCTACTTTTATTATAAAAGCGGTTCAAATACAGATAAGTAGATTCAGTAAATACAATCCTAAAAACTCAACGAAGTAAAAAGAAAAGATTAAGAGTACATTTCATCCGTTATTGAGTTCGGATATTAAATTATAATTTTTCCTAAATGAAAAAGTGCCTCCTAGGTCAAACGAAAACCCTCAAGGCTCCTTTATTTCAATTGTTTTTCTGGTCCCAGTTGTCTTAAAGATGAAAAGGTCTATTTATTAACTGAAATTGAAAAGGTTTTATGGATTCAGGCCACAACAGAACATTTGGTAAAGTTGATGCTTTTAAGGATGTTTCAAAAAATACTGAATTAACATACATACATACAATCACGCCTGTATCCCATAAAAGGGTAGGCAGAGCACATGAACTACTCAAGTTTCAGTGCCACTCTTGGCAAAAAGGGATTAAAAGAAAACGAAATTGTGACATTGCAGTGACAGGTTGCCAGCGTCTCTCCTACGCCACAATTTAACCCAAACACATACGAATTAAAAGAAACAAACTATGCTATTGTGTTGTGACGGAAAGATATAAGATATTTGAACTAGCATTTCGATAGATTTCTTAGAATGTAACATATATGGCTGTTTGCTGGCTCATAGGAATACCGTATAGTTAACGACTAACCCCTTTTATTCATAAACGTTCACTAAAGTTATCAAGCCAATAAAGTTCGTGTGTCCCTTTCTATCACACCAATACATAGGAAAGGGACAAATGAACTTTATCGACCTGATAACTTTAGTGACCGTTTATGAATAAGGGGGAAAGTGTGTATACCTATACAGTCAGCATAGGGTAAACTCACCTCATTCGGTGACACGCCTAATTCGGTGAAACAACCAAAAATCGTCTTTCGGAATAGTGCTTCAAAGCTTGTATCACCGAATTAGGCGTGTCACCGAATGAGGCGGGCTTACCCTACAATAGAAATAAATGAATTGCTTTTTAACCCCCGACGCAAAAACGAAGGGGTGTTATAAGTTTGACGTGTCTGTCTGTCTGTCTGTGTGTGTGTCTGTCTGTGGCATCGTAGCTCCCGAACGGATGAACCGATTTAGATTTAGTTTTTTTTGTCTGAAAGCTGAGTTAGTCGGGAGTGTTCTTAGCCATGTTTCATGAAAATCGATGTATCATATCGCGGTCGGGGGGTTTTTCAAAATTTTAATTTTGTGGTTAGGTTATTATAGATGTTAAACTTTCATGAGACATTCAAATATTTAATTTATTTATTTAGAGTCCTTGCGTACACATTTGTATGCAAAGGGGTCTACTTTTTTCTGCCGTTGACTGTACCTATTTGGTTTTGCTACAAATAATACACTGCAGGGATGCTGCAGAGAAACATTATGAAATGATTAAATTATCCACATTCTCAGCTCAGGCGAAATTATTTTCCAGTCCTGAATATTTCATGAAAGCTTTACGCATTGTCATAGTAATAGAAACTTTGTTATGAAAAAATACCATTTTCTTGTATAAGGGTAATTTTGTACTCACCATTTTTCACTTTATTTTGAAAGTGAAAAGTTTTCAGGGTTGCGAAGTTTGTTATTTAAATACTTTTGTCATTCAATTAACTCTGATCATGAACTTAATTAAAAACAATAAAAAGTTTAATAAAATCAATTTAAAAGAAGATTTGAAATTAATTGGAACCGTGGAAGATAGGCAATAACGATTACTGATACATACATACAATTACGCCTGTATTTCATAAAGGGGTAGGCAGAGCACATGAACAACTCAAGTTTAAGTGCCACTCTTGGCAAAAAGGGGTTGGAAGAAAATGAAATTGTGACATTGCAGTGACAGGTGGCCAGCCTCTCGCTTACACCACAATTTAACCCGTATCCCACAGTCGACTTCTACGACACCCACGGGAAGAAAGAGGGTTGTGAAATTCTGAATCCGCCGCCAAACCGGCGATTACTGATACTTTTATTAGTCATTTATTTAATATCGCCTGCACATCTTACTCACATTAGAAGCTTTGTTCGAATACGGCAGTACTAGGGTTGCAAAAATCGGTTTTTTTCTGGCTCGAATAAAAAACATGAAAAAAAAAACGTGAAAAAAAACAGTTTTTTTCTGGAGTTTGTTTTATTTCTAAATGACAAAATCTCAAAATTTGCAAAACAGTTAATAGGTACTTTTATACGGTTTTTTAGATTTAACGTTAACTATTAAAAGAATTTAATTTAATAACTTTAATTTCTGGTTTTATAAAACCAACGTTTCACAATCTGTAGTTAATAGTTGTCGCTATTTACTGTTGGCAACACCACCGCCTCTCCACGCTCCACGCCGCATCGGGGATTACCCAATAAACGTTTGCATGTTTATCGAATTAAAATGTACGTTATTGTTATTGAAAAGTTACAAATCACGAAAAACTGTTATCGTCGTATTATTTGTTCATCTGAAAAGAAACCATATTGCTTGGTTTTTTTTCATGTTTTTTTTAATAATCCTGAGAAAAAAAAATGTTTTTTTTTCTATTTGCAACCCTAGGCAGTACTCTGATGGAGGTTCATTACTGAGAAATTCTCTAAAGCTTGTTAACAGACTTCATAAAGAGTTTTTATGTTAAACGAATGAAAACCCTTTTGTAGCACTGAGATAGTATTTAAAATTATAGTTTTTAAATAAATAAATTAATTCAAACTTTCACGATTTTTACACATATTTAAAATTGCAAACGGGACTTAATCGCGTATTTACTATGTTAGTTATGTGTCTGCTCCGAGACCACGGGGACAATGCCGTCCTTGAAACGTCGGAGGTTAGTGTTTAAAACATAGTGTTTAAAACATAGTACCAATATTGGAATCTTTCGCTCACTCAGATATCAATATTGGCTTTTTCTAAAAGAAATAACTAGTTTTTCAGTACAGATGGTGTTTTTTGCCCACACCTAGCACATGATGGCCGCGAAAGTATGTCGCCGCGAGATAGATCACGCTTCTTCTTCTAACTCTATTAATGACATAAGGACGGGTAGTCTATCTCGCGGCGACATACTCTCGCGGCTATCATGTGCTAACCCTGCTGGTGCGTTCTCCTGCAAAGTGGTTTAATTTCTGTCAGATCGAAACTTCAGAAAGCCATCTGTACTGAAAAACGTCATAGGATACACGTGCGAAATAGTACATTACGATACAAGTGCGTAAAAAAAGGAAGTTCGAAACGAGTGGCGATAAAGTAAAACACGACCGAGGGGAGTGTTTTAAATCGACACGAGTTACGAATTTCCTTTTCGCACGTGTATCGTACGACGTTTTTCAGTACAGATGAGCCTCCGAAGTTTCGACCTGACATATAATGAACCACTTCTCGCACTAGTGCGTAAAAAAAACACCATCTGTACTGAAAAGGAAATTTGTAACTCGCGTCGATTTAAAACACTACGAAATTCGAACTTCCTCTTTTCCGCACTTGTATCGTAATGAACAATTAAATCTATATTTGAAACGGACGAAAAAGTAAAACAAAACATATACAATCGAGATAACTGTAACAATCAATGATAGAATAAAATTCAGAGATGTTACGATGGCTTTCCGCATAAAATGCGATCTATGTGAACGTTGACGGACAAACAAAAGGACCGCTCCTAACAGGAGACCGGAATAATTGCCATTTGATCTCATTGTGCTCGAATAAAAGGTAGTCTCGTATAACATCGCCTACCACTTGATTTTTATTTAATTGAACGAGCAAGCGAAACGAAGCTCTTACATTGGGATGTCTAGTGACATTTTACGGCATTTTGGTGATTTTACAAGCTTTTATTCAACTTGCCTTGTTAGTATTTTAGTTTGGGTCAAAACGTAGAAGCTAAATTTGACCCACTTCTCGGTTTCCGATTGAGCTGGAATTTTGCAGACTTATGTAAATCACGTTACAATACAATATATGGTATCATGGAGCTTATCTGATGATGGAGCAGAAAGGTGGTCATAGGAACTCTGTCATGAAACGTCGTATCCCCATCGCGTAAGGGGTTTTTAGAAACGTCTCGGAGAGCAATAGATGACTGTTGAAAGAAAGGTACAGTCGGCGATAAAAGCTTGTGCCAAAAATGAAATTTTTGCAAAAAGACTTATTAACTTTTTCAACTTATTATTTGTCTGATAAAATCTAAACTACATTTATTTTTATTTGAATAAAACCAAGTAAAAGTGTATTTGTCAAAAGCGCAATACAATACAAGTGCGGAAACTGTTTTAAATCGACACGACTTAGGCTCGACGTCTTTTAGGACATACACATTATGGCCCTTTGAAATTTCGACATGACAAGAAATTGCGAACTGGTGCGAAACTAAAGCATCGTATGTACTGCAATATTACATTACGATACAAGTGCGGAAAAAGGAAGTTTGGAACGAGTGGAGATAAATATTTGATATTTAAGATATTCTCAATCATATCAATCATCATCTGATCTTATCAATCATTGAATACAGAGAAATGATCAAAGACGTTAGAATGACTACCTACATCTTAGAAACCCTACCGTGTCGGTATAAAATTATGGTTTTTGGATTTTTATCAATAAAAAAGAGACGTACACCTGATAAACTTAGTCCGATAAAAGTTTGAAACATTAAGTAAATTGTTAATTAATAAAATCTAAAACTTACCTCACAAATAGACACACAATCTCACTTTTTCAGTAATTAAAATCCAACACTTCCATCCACTTCACAATCAACCAACACCAAAAAAATCTTCCTACAACTTCCAACGGACTTTTCAAACACAAGTTCAAAAATGGAACGTTCGTCGTTCGAATTTCAAACACCCGGCGCGCGTGCTCCAGCTTCCGAGGATTCGGCCAAACTGGCTGAATGGCGCGCCGTTGTCACGTCATGATAAAAAGGTGCTCAGCGCAGAAAAATGTCAGTGCCGACGTGAATGTAAAACGGCTTGAAATATGGCGCTATCTATCAAACTTTTGTTGAGTGTTGGAGATTAAACTTGATGGCCATTGTGAATTGTGCTTTTTTGTAATATGACAGCTCTTTTAACTAAAATATGAGAAAAATTCTTAAAGAAGGGGTCGAAAATTTAGTTAGATAACAATTTAAAGTCATTATCGGTAGAATGAACTGTGTTCCCGGACCGAGGAAGACAAGGGACCCTTCAATAAAAGAGCGTACACCCATATTGAAGGCCGCCAACGCACCTCCAACCCTTCTGGTGTTTTGGGTGTTCATGGGCGGCAGTGATCGGTTAACATCAGGCGACCTGTCTACTCGTTTGCCTATACTATCGAATTAAAAAAAAACTCTTTAAGCGCCATGTCACGTCATATTATTATCATGTTTCGGGGCAACAGGGGTAACAATTAATTTAATCAGAATTTAAAAATACTTTTTAGTTGTAAGTACAGATTATTGTGTGGTATTTTTTCGCCCGCACTGTATATTATTTTTATATCGTTTCTAACCTTAGATGCGTGTTTTTGATAGTGTTAGTTTTTTACGTAAACACTTAACCATTGTTATGGTTGCGTGCGTACAAAGTAGCTATTTTTGGCTGGTCTATAAGCAATCTCAATGAACATACTAGTGATGTTACCAAGAGTTTTATTACATTATTGGCTATCCACATTGTCACGGAAAATGTATCTTTTTTGAAGTGAAGCTTTTAATGCGACTTCCAACCTGACAACTCGTAACACTCAGTCATTGTTACTTTGCGTGAAGTGCCGCTCACTCAGCGCGTAACATTCTGACGCACTCATTCCATTCATTCACTTAATTCACTCAGTCAATGACAGAACAAGATGCCCAGAATGGTTTTTAATGGTGGAATGGTTTTTTTTTATGGGATAGGAGGCAAACGAGCAGACAGGTCGCCTGATGGTAAGCGATCACCGCCGCCCATGGACACCCGAAACACCAGAGGTGTTGGAGGTGCGTTGCCAGCCTTTAAGATGGGTGTACGCTCTTTTCTTGAAGATTTGAAGGTCGTATCGGTCCGGAAATACCGCAGGCGACAATTCATTCCACAGTTTAGCTGTGCGGGGCAGGAAGTTTCTGGAGAAACGCACAGTTGAGGACTGCCAGCCATCTAGATGATGACGATGGAAATGTTGTCGCGTAGGGCGATGGCGGAAAGAAGCGGTAGGGATTAATCCGAACAATTCCTCGGAGCACTCCCCGTTATACATGCATGGAAGCTTGCTTGCTTTATGGTTGGATGGAATCTGTGTGTTTTATATTTAGATCGAGTGCAAAATAAGTTTATGTTTGTTTTTTCAATAATTTAAAATAAAAATAAAATAAAATAAATAAAAAGATATTTATTTACCAACACAACACGAAATGGAAATGTAAAATGGATGAGACTCAGCGAGACCGCTTTTCAGTCCCCAACCAATAGACTTAAATCTAATAATTAACTAAATAACTAGCTTACTAGCTAACCCGGCGAATAGATCGCTGCCAAGGCGATGAAAGTAATTTGAGCAGATAGCAATGTATAATATTTAAAACAGTAAAAAGATGGACATAACTAAACGCATAAACGTGATGGTCATTTGACAAAATGTTTTTGAGATTATGTTAGGAGTTAAGAAGTTTCACTTCAAGGGACTCCACGCACTGTTTTTTAGTTTCAATAAATTACTGCTTAGGGGCGCTGATCTGATCACTTTCTCCAATGAAATAGACTTTTGGGTGCCTTTCAACCTGAAATGTGCTACCGCTATGTTGCTATGGATGCGTCTGATATCATTAGTCCACTAAGCATAGTGTTAGTGGGAACGGGTTCGACTAAGCTGATTAGTGGATATAGCGCATCTCTGGTGGAAAGGCACCCTTTACCGTGAGTTTGTAGGTACAATAATAATATGTTAGTCGAAAGCGTGAACGCTAATGAAACTATGGAGAAATTGAATAGCGCTCCCAAACGGTTATTAAATACAAATAGAACTTTTTTTCATTTTTATTCGTATAATAATGGTTAAAATGTCAAGTGAATTACATATAATCAGTATTTAAGCTTCTTCCTATGAGGCCTTCGCGATGAACTGGAGGATAGCTGGAGTACATAGCATGATTAGCATGGTGGGTGCCGGGACTCCGAACAGCCGAGTGATGTCCGTAGAATTAGTTATTCGCATCTCCAAACTGATCCTCCTTGCGTTATCCCAGTATTTGCCGCGACTCATGGGAGCCTGGGGTCCGCAATGACAACTAATCCCAAGATTTGGCGTAGGCACTAGTTTTACGAAAGCGACTGACATCTGACCTTTCAACCCAAAGGGTAACTAGGCCTTATTGGAATTAGTCCGGTTTCCTCACGATGTTTTACTTCACCGAAAAGCGACTGGCAAATATCCAATGGCATTTTGCACATAAGTTCCGAAAATCTCATTGGTACGAGCCGGGGTTTGGACCCGCGATCTCCGGATTGAAAGGCGCACGCTCTTACCGCTGGGCATTCCAAACTCCAAACGAATTCTTCATTATTTACTTGTACTGTGGCGGTATTCCGCATCTGTGTGATATTTGTGCTGTCACTTATTTTAGTTCAGCTCTTAGCTTAGTTTATTTAGTCCGGGACCCACTGAAGATCAGCGCTTCGGCATGCCGTGGCAATATGCTGAGCGGGCTCTCAATTTAACATCTAGATTGTGTTGTATTTATCTTTGTTATATTTGTTGCGCAGGCTTAATTCACTGCACAATAGAACTTAAAATAAAGTAAACGTGTGCCATACATTATTCGTCACGTTTGTGCTGTCGAGTTTATTCTAAAACATCATCAGTTTCCTTGACGTTTTCGATATCGAGTAACGTATGAAAATTTCGTGCAACTTTCTTTTTTCAACTAGGCCATTCGATACCAGCAGGCACCGTTCTGGCGACCCAGTTTAAAATATGAGTATTATATTTCTCTTATCCGAATTAACTGTCAGAATTGAAAACCCTTGCCAAGAATAGTTTTATATGCAAATATGAGATGAAGTTAAATAAGAATATACTGGAATGTTATTAGATTTGAGTCTGTTCGGAAAGGAATCGTACATTGTTCTTTGAAATAAACGTCATTTGTAACACTGAAATCGGATTGGTATCGTATCTATAGTCTGTCCCCCTTATTCATAAACGTTTATTAAAGATATCAAGCCGATAAAGTACGTTTGTCCCTTTCCTACGTATTGGTGTAATAGAATGGCGTGATAACTTTAGTGAATGTTTATGAATAAGGGGGTGTATCTTTAGGTATTTAGCTTGTTGGGGGTAATTTAAAACATTACACGACCAAAAAAGAAAGTTAAAGACGGTTGCTCGGTGAGAGATTTACTTGGTTTTTGTATTGGTTTGGTTAACCAACAAGTGTAACTACCCATAATACTAGTACAGAGTTAGGGCCGGTTGCATCAAACCGTTTGTCACCGTTAAAGCGTTCGTTAAATTTATTGTATGGGAAGTTCCATAGACGTCTGCTGCGTGACGATGATGTGTCTGTCAAATGTGGTTGATGCAACTGGCCGTTTGACGTATTTTAACGTTTGAATCTAGCCAAAGGCTACTGGTCCGACGATATAGTAAACAAGATATAAGATTAGAAATAAAGACATCTGTGGGACCATCAATGTAAGAAATTGCAAAAGTTTTATATCTTATTGGCCAAAAAGTTTTTTGCCACGCTAGCAAAACTGATAATTTGTGCAATAAAGTTTAAATAAATAAATAAATAAATAATAATGTTGCATTTTATCCATAAGAGTGGAAACCTTGGCAGGGACAAAATTGGGATTTTATTTTTGTAATAACGGCTAGTGGTGTACTGTGTGGAGGGTTAAGAATTTCATCACTCCTTTTCCTCCCGTGGATTTCTTATAAGCCTAATGTGCGGTATGTCGTCAATTGTGTAATCCGGTCACTTTAACTATATTGCAAGTTCGTTTTATTTCACCCCCTTAATTGCTAACGCCGTGGCTTGCGTGGACGACGGTCGCGCGATGGTCGCGCGACGGCGATGCGACGCATACGAAATCAAACCTTATCGATATGGAAGTAGACGATGCGATGAGACGTCGCGCGACCGTCGCCCACGCAAGACACGGCGTAAGAGTGGCACTGAAACTAGGCAGCAAACGAGCTGACAAGCCGTCTGATGGGAAACAGTCATCGCCGCCCATGGACATAGGCAATATCAGAGAAGCCACTTACATATGACTTGCCGACCTTTGAGAATCCTAAATACCTGCTTCCTGAAGGATGACATGTCATAGCGTAAGGGAAACACCTTTATTATTACTTTATTACTTCGCGAATGCCATTCAAGGCATGAGTTTATGCATGTGTATGTGGATAATACGAGTATTATAATACAAGATAATTAGTCGGTGTTGTAGCTCAACAATAATTTCGGATTATACACGATGGCGCGTGTACATCGCCAGCAATTCAGATAATGCCTGCTGTGCAAGCGGGCTTAGTGATGGGAAAGCAGCTGGAAAACACTTAATTTTTGAACTCCTTTAAGCGACATCTATCGTAAAAATATTACACTACTTAAACGGCTACATTGAAAACCAAGTTGCATCGGATATTTACCAGTGACCGTATTATGGTCGTGTTTTTGTCCGTTGTCACATCATGCGTCACTTTCGCACTTACACACTTGTTAAAACGTGACAGATATTGTGACAAATGAAAGACGGCCGTCCATCTTAGCCCTGCAGATTCGATGTAATAATTACACTTAAACTAGCTTTTTCCCGTGGCTTCGCCCGCGTACTAATTTAACCTTAGGAGGTGAATTTTGAAAAATATTTTCTGACTGCTCCACTACACCTCATAAGGTACCTATGTGCCGAATTTGTAATCTCTAGGCCCGGCGGATTCAGCTGTGCGTTGATATGTCAGTCAGTCAGTCAGTCAGTCTGTTTCTTCTTTTATATATTTAGATGTTTTTTTAACAAGCAGAAACGTTTGAAATTAAGAATTAAAGTTATTTGGTATAAGACGATGGCCCAGTTGATATAACGCTGCAGTATTGATCCAGAGGCAGTTGAGTTCAATTCACATTCAAAGAGATTTTTTTTTCATTTTTTAATATTATTCTAAGCTTAATAACATCGTATACCTAGACGTTAAACCTTCGTGAGACACATTTAGTCCGTTCTCTATTGGGAAAAGGTATGAATTTTTGAGTACAGCATTGGCGTTTGGTATGGGTATTATACACGTCCTCCTGAGTCAAATAAGACTGGTAGCCACTTTGAACTCCGTGTCCGAAGGGGGGAAGGGGGGGTCAAAGTATGGAGCTCCCGGTGCTCAGAAAAAAATTCTGGCCGATTAGTTTGAACTTTTAGGTTAATCTTGGTGTCATTTTTATGTAACTAGATAATGCTCAATTTATTCCCAATACTAGTTTTTTACTTTTTCTTCATCATCGTGGGCAATACTCCGGGCGCAGTATAATGCTGCGCTGGCGATCGTTGCAGTATTTTCATTTTTTTGCATCAAATATAATACATTTTATATTTAACGTTTATGTTTTTAGATTACTCATAAAATGCACTTTTTAACAGTTTTTTTTTAAACAAGTTTAGTACAAAAATATGGAAATATGAGGGTTTGTTTACATTTCGTGGCTACTAAAAATTCATTATATTTTAAATATTGCGCTATATTTTGCTATGGAACCCTAAAAAACTAGTACTGGGAATAAATTGAGCATTATCTAGTTATATAAATAAGTCACCAAAATTAACTTAAAAGTTCAAACTAATCGACCAGAATTTTTTTCTGAGCACCGGGAGCTCCATACTTTGACCCCCCCCCCCCCCCCCTTCGGACACGGAGTTCAAAGTGGCTACCGGTCTTATTTGACTCAGGAGGACGTGTAAATACCCATACCAAACGCCAATGCTGTACTCAAAAATATATACCTCTCCATACAAGCATGCCCAATAGAGAACGGACTAATTCAATCTTTAATATAATTATAAATAATATACGGATGTAGTCACGTTAAATAACATCGATTTAAGACATTTCGGCTTGTTTAAAAAATATAATATTATATCGCCAACCCATCTCTGCCCGCCCTCAGCAGCCGCGCCCGCAGTATGCGTTGCGCTCTCGACTCGACACGAGAGAAGCGGGTTCGCTACTCTTGAAATAGATCGTCGAAAATGGATCGAAACATGTCGAGCGTTATATCGACATAATACGTGAGTAACCCCGTAACCCGCTTAAAATATATTTTTTTAATAATTGTGAGTCTCACGGGAGTGGTATATAGTTAAAATTTCGGCTTGTAACCAATCGACGTTTGTCAGTATATTCCCATCACTACAAAGCTTCGACATTAAGCTCCTTGCAGCATAAATCATCTATACAGGTTATTAAATATTTCCACAATGCGCTGTTATCCATTTTGTGTACAATGTATACAGTATGGAATCGAGTTCAGTCAATGTTGAAAATGGAGAATGGCGTTTCAACAAATTCGTGAATTTGAAGGCAATTCTATTTATTTTCACAGTTTGATTAGGTTTTGGTCATTTGACCGTACTCGTCATATGTAAATATTGTAAATAAATATTTAAATAGTTAAAAAATACGGCTGCAGTTATAAAGCGAACTGAAAAGATGAAAATAAACTTTAGATATGTTTGTCAGACAACTTGACAAATGTAAATTTGAATTATAAGTATTTAATTTAGTCAGGTTCCAAAATAGCTAAAGCAAAAGGTTATACCTACTCACTTAGGATCGTCACCGTACTTGGATATTTTATTTCCATTGCAGTCGGAGGATCTTATCAATGAGCAAAAACCTTACATAAACTTCTCCCAACTGCAATCGAAATAAAATATCCAAGTCACGATCCTCCATGAGCATATTTTGCATTAAACAAAATTATACAATTATACAAAATCGATGTTTTGCCACCATTTCTGACGAACTGTAAAGTAAATAAACAGGTATTCGAAGGGTGGCATTGAAACTTGAAAAGTTCCTGTGTGTGTGTGTGTGATCTGCCTATTTCTTTTTGGAATACATGCTTATCAGTATAACTCTATAGTATCTACTACAACAGTCTACAGACTCTCTAGCATAACTTGCCCTGTCGCGCGCGAGTAAATAAACAGGTATTCGAAGGGTGGCATTGAAACTTGAAAAGTTCCTGTGTGTGTCTGTGTGTGTGTGTGTGTGATCTGCCTATTTCTTTTTGGAATACATGCTTATCAGTATAACTCTATAGTATCTACTACCAGTCTACAGACTCTCTAGCATAACTTGTCTTGTCACGCGCGAGTCCATACTTGAAGTCGCGCTTGATGTTTGGACTCGCGCGTGACAAGGCAAGTTGTGGGTTAGGTCGTATCAAAATAACATAAATAAAGACATCTATTTGTTAAAATAAAATAGGCCTCGTGATAAATTTGGCTTCTACGTAAAGCTAACTGAATATCGGTCAGACAAAAGTGTAGGCCAGGCTTATGTTGGATAAAATAGCTCTTTATTTAAAATATTCACGTCAGATCGAAATAGCTGATTTGTGTTGTTTCAGTATTAAAAGCCGCGGTTTTGCGTCATGTTAACTTTTGATCAGTAGACTAAAATATAGACATAGACATAGACATAGACATAGACATAGACATCATTTATTGGTAATAACGTATTACAGGTCACAATTGTTACTAATTTCTACATATCTTATATCTACTGTACAATTATTGCATCAATTAAATATTACATTTATGTCTTTCCCATCACGGAACAATGGTATTCCGGACCTTTGGGAGGCGTGCGCGGGGCCGAAGCCAACGCGTAGAGGCCCTTTCGACACTTTAATGAAATGTAAGGGGTACACCGAGCGGATGTTGCCCTTGCCCATATCATGGGACACACGCAGAGGCAGCACCCGCCAGGGTGTAAGGACTATTTGAGAGTTAATGGAATCTAAAATGAACTGGTCTATTTTGATGAAAGTGATGGACTAAATACTGGGCTATGGATAAAAAACCGGACGCCTGCCTAATAAAACGGTATCCAATTTTATTTCCGGCAGACGGTGACTCGTCCCCACAAGATGGGCCCCCACAAAAAGCGACATCCAAGATGGCTCAAGGGCAACACCGGTGTGAGAACTCAAGGGTGTCGAGAGGTGTACACCGCTTTCTGCCCAGTGGCTGTCAAGCCACTGTACCAACTCGCGTCTTATTATTTATTATTATTACATTATTCTTTAGAGTCAATAAATTATATACATACATACATATAGTCACGCTTGTATCCCATAAAGGGGTAGGCAGAGCACATGAACTACTGTTTCAATGCCACTCTTGGCAAAAAGGGGTTGAAAGAAATCCAAATTGTGACATTGCAGTGACAGGTTGCCAGCCTCTTGCCTACGCCACAATTTAACCCATATCCCACAGTCGACTTCTACAACACCCACGGGAATAAAGGGGGTGGTGAAATTCTTAACCCGTTACCACATGGGTAAAATATTCAATGGTATCTAAATAGAATATTTAACTAAAGAAGTTCGGTAATAAACCAAAATACAGTACAGTGTGTAGTAAGCCTTATATGCGCGAAAAAATTTACCATACATGTATTTTATTGGTTTTATCATTTATTAAGAGTTGTTATAATAAAAAAGTTACGAATTAAAAAACTAACTCTGCCATTCTGTTTCCTATAATGGATCTAACTTACATATGCCGAAAGGAATTCAATAAAACACGGTGTACTTATACTTATATTCATCAACTTAGCTGTGAGACAGGAATACAAACATACATGAAGATTCAGTTTAAGTATACACATAGACGAAGCCCGACATATTGTATCACAATTATAGTTCCCAATATAATGTCGTAGTTAGCGCCAAGTTACTACATAGTTAGCGAACTTCGTTAGGGGTTCGTAAAGTTGCTGGTTATGGTTGTTACTGAGTGTAATGTTATTACGCGGGACTGAATATTTTAGCGGATGTATGAGATTGTTTAATGACATATTTTAGGTAAGTTTAACTAAACATGAGAACAATATTCCGAAATCCGCAGATATAGAGGTATTTAGGCATAGATTAAATATAAGAAGATCATAATACTTGTAGATAATGTCGTTAAGTGTCACTTTTGACATAGATTTATGGCTCGAAATTGACACACACCAATCTAAAAGTAATCTATGGCAACAAGACATTTTTTTGTGGCGCCATATACGTATGGTGTAGTGTATGCGCATCTTAGGCGGTCGCATTTTAATGTATGGGATGGTATGATCTTTTTATATTTATTCTATGATTTAGATAGGTATTTGTGGTAAGCACAAATAAGTTACTTTACCCTAATTCCACATAGAAGTTGCTGGCAGAAGCTAGTTCACAATAATACCAGTAATAATAATAGAGCTCATGTTTGAGGTCAACCCTTGGTAAATTACACCTTCGAGATTCGGGGGCCTCAAACTTTTAAAATGCCTGAGTTCTTAGAGCTTGAGCTGTCTGTAAAGACCAAGTATTACCCCCTTATTCATAAAAAAAAGTCATTACACTGATTAGTTACAAATTGTTCTGTCCCTTTCTCACAAATACATAAGTCAACATGACAGAAAGGGGCCTGTGTATTATATGTGTACTTATGTTTAGTTTATTTAGTATGCTTTCTTTTATTTCCTTTGTTTTGATTTTACTGTTGAAATTGTAGCACGACCGCTCACAGTCTCTCTGCTTAGCCTAGAGGCTGACTGGTAGATAATGCTTTAAAGCATTAAGTCCGACTTTTTGTACTGCAAGGTTATTCTATTGTGCAATAAATATTAAATAAATAAATAAATAAAGGGGCAAAACACTTGAACAAGGTATGGGAACAAGGCTTTATGAATAGGTAAGGGAATTAATCTTAGCAGCTCATTGATAGCTTGAGTCGTTAAGGTTTTGAACCTTTTTTGGGCTGAAGCTTTTAGCGCTTATGATTTAAAAGTTCCAACCTTAAAGGAACACAGGCCAGGGTTCAAAAGTCTTTAAAACTAGTCTAGCCGTCGTGAGCAGTCATGTCAGCTGACGGGTCTCTTGAATGACTCGAATCATGTCGTACGGTGTAACAGTAGTAGCGATATAATAACGTGAGTACAACAGTATATTAGGCGAGACGACTAAAAAAAAACGAATTAGTCCGTCAGTTAGATTATAAAAGAATTTTGGACACATATTTTTTATTTTTTCTCATAAACGAAAAATGACGACGGTACGGTGCGCTGAAGTTTCGCGTGACGTCACGCCTAGGTACAATTTTTACTTAGAAGTGACGTCACAAGCCCCCACTCCGGAACTTAGATGCTCTATATCTTTGTATTTTTTTATTAATTAGAAAAAGTAAAAAAAATACATGTTTAGTATTTTTGGACGATCTAACTGACGGACAGAAACAGAATGCCGTTTTTTTAATGTAGTCGTTATTCCTTTTATGAATATGTTTTATGAATTAAATCAGCATCCTTCTAAACGTGCCTTTATGTTCAGTGTCCCTTATTAATTTGTACGAACCACAGACACTGTGTCAACAAAGCTAAATTAAACTTTGGCAACATGATATATTTAGAAACATTAATTCAGTCCTTTTTGCCTCAAAATATTAATAAGCGGTTCTGCAGTATCATTTGCATTTTTTTGGGTTGTTTATTAAATTTAATTTTGAGGTTTATTATGTGGTTAGAAATAGTTATTTGTTATACAAAGGGGGCAAAGTTGTATTTCAACGCCGAGTGTGGAACTGAAAAACGATCAAGTGAAAGTATTCTATAGTTGGTTCGAGAATAGAATCCTGAACTTAGCGAGTTTTTCAATACACGAGAAGTAATAGTTATTTGTTATAGGTACAAGGGGGCAAAGTTGTATATATTAACGCCGAGTGTGGAATTGAAAGTTCCAAGTTGTGGAGTGGTTCGAGAATAGAATCCTGAACTTGCGAGTTTTTTAACACACGAGAAGTAAAATACATTTGCACCCGAGTGTAACACAAAACTTTTCCCCTCACTATAGCGAGGAAACTACAACGCAAAAAATGCATTTATCACTGCTTCCAGTAGTTCCACAGGTGGTAAATGATCTTTATTACTAGATTCACCTACTTTTATCAATTTTAAAGCAGTTAATTTGACTTAATTCAAGGTCAAATTACTTTACCCACTAGTGGATAAAATGCGTTTTTACCCGCTGGTATTAAAGGACAAAACACGTGTTTCCGAGCTAGTGAGGGGAAAAATACATTTGCACCCGTGTGTACTTCATTACTAGATTCACCTACTTTTAAAGCAGTTAATTTGACTACATTCAAGGTCAAATTACTTTATTTACCCACTAGTGGATAAGATGCATTTTTACCCGCTGACATTAAAGGATAAAGCACGTGTTTCCGAGGTAGTGAGGAGAAAAGAAAATTAATAACATATGTGGGTATGAAAATGAAATTTTGGAATACAAAACGACTGGTTCATCAGTTATCAGAATCTAGAAGCTGTTATAAAAATCTAAGAAACTTAGAAAATGCTTTAAGTTGGACATGTCTAAATTTTTAAATAATACATACATACATACATACATATAATCACGCCTGTATCCCATAAAGGGGTAGGCAGAGCACATGAACTATACTAAGTTTCAGTTTAGTTTCTTGGCAAAAAGGGGTTGAAAGAAATCCAAATTGTGACATTGCAGTGATAGGTTGCCAACAAAACCCATATCACACCCCCACCTCCCATAATTTAACCCATATCCCACAGTCGACTTCTACGACACCCACGGGAAGAAAGGGGGTGGAAGAATTTCTAAATAATCATTCCTTCAAAGTTACCCAACTACTTACAGCTTACAATTATAACTTTTTAATATCTAATTTATTTCTTTTAATAACATGTAACAAAATGGTTGATTTTCATGTTCTTCCACATTTTAAGAAATTCCCTCGAGCGAACAAATAAAAATGTGTAAACTGAGCAGATGTTTGGAGGCATTATAAGGAAAATACTTAGAAATTCAGTTAATATTACAGATTACGTTTTTGGAAGTACCGAACAATAAAAGTAGGTACAATTACGGTATTGCTTTTATTTGTTAGATGAACAAGAAACAACAGGCAACAAGAAACTTGGCAGCGAAGCCGGGAAAAATAAATAAAAAAATATTTTATTAAATAACTTTATTTATTCTAATTGAACATTCTATATTGGAGCACACATAGTGAAACTATAACGTCAACCTTATATACTACGGAACTCTAAAAATCACTAAAACGTACGCTTCCATTGAAAATCTATTAAAAAAATGCTAAAAATACAACAAAAACAACAAATGCAAACCTCAAACGTACTTTTTTCGACTGAAAGCTTCAACGACAATCAAAACATGCCGTATAAAAACATCCAACTCGTGAAAATGTTGTTCCAGAAAATACAGAAATATGAAATACATTCTGTTTTGAATATCCTTCCGACGTCCGTATTCCTGGAGATGTATTTCATGCCTAATCCTTAAAACGCCCACTGCTAAAGGCGTGGCAGCTGTCATGTCATGTTTATTACAAGAAGCACTTCAGCAAAATTCGTATAATATTTTTTACTGACATATTTTAATACTGCTTTCGGCCGCGTCAGTGAAACTGGTATTTTTGGAAGTGCCTGATAAAAATGTAACGGCAATAATTCAATTCAACATTCATCAATATAGGTACCTAGATATTTTTCTAGCACGGACGTCAAGTTGTTAGTAGACAATCCTTTTATCGATAAATAGCTTTACATAAGTTTATTAATTACCCCTAGTATTCATTTCCAAAATCTGGAATAACCGTGTAAGAAATTATGTAAACTATTAAAATATAGTTCGTTTTATTATTATTGACCATTTATTTTAAACATGTGACTTTTGTATAAAACATTAATGTTATAATACACATAAATTCAAGCCTATATTCCCTAAAAGGGGTAGGCAGAGCACATGAAACTACTCAAGATTCAGGGCCACGGCAATGATTCATGACATATTGATTTAGACTAACACGATTTGCACTCATAATTTTAGAACAAAACGGGACTTAATCGCGTAAACACTTACATTTATATTTGGCCCGACGTTTCAGAGGTGGGACGGACAAGGTCGGGACGGTACTAGGGAAGTATTCTATACGTACCGTGTACTTACCGATGTCCAAAGTGTCAGGGCAACTTAGGTCAGCAAAGGATGTTATCCCGTATCAGACACCAGGTGTGTACAAGATAGATTGCAGCTGTGGTAGTTCCTATATTGGAGAAACCAAACGCACAATAGCGCGAGAGCATATCGCGGCTGTCAAAAACCGCCAAATTAATAAGTCTGCGGTAGCTGAACATCTGCTACAGTCGGAACCAAACCACTGGATCGAGCTCCATAGTCCCAAAATTCTATCAACGGAACGTCTGTTCTACAGCAGAAAAGTACGTGAAGCGATTGAAATTAGGAAGCATCAAAATTTCAACCAAAATGAGGGACAGGGAATTTTCTTCTTCGTGGAATCCAGTGATTAGCAAATGTAAGCGTGAAAAAACACCGAGGGACACACCGGCTGATGTCGTGAGTGTTGTGTGTAGGCAAAGTGACAACCCTAGCGCAAAAGTGAATAATCAAGAACAAGTGCGGGTAGTTCGAGAAACTCGCGCGGCTAGAAGATGTTGATGCAATTCCTCGCCAGTCTACCCGTGACCACGAACATAATGTGATGTTCGAAACGTCGGGCCAAATATAAATAAATAAATAAATATAAATATTATAGGACAGTTTTACACAGATTGACTGAGGCCCACGGCCTCGGCCACGGCGGCGGGATAAATGTAAGTGTTTACGCGATTAAGTCCCGTTTTGTTCTAAAATTATAATAATTCATGACATAATTATAATAATTAATGACATATTACAGTGTAAGTTATCGATGCATTAAATATCGGAATGAAGTCACTAGTGTCACTTCGTTCGTGCTAGAAAAATATCTAGGTATAATCAAGTAATACACTTCTCTGTACGACATTAGATGGATGGTGATAAGCAATAATGTGTCAACCCACAAAAACTAAAAAAATGAGATTTTAATGCCATGTTGTAGCTGGATTTTTAAACTTCTATTTGCAAAAATGACCTTTTCATTTTGAAAATTTTCACTATCCCAAAAGTAAAAAAATAGGTTAACACAAATCCTTTATCGTGTGTTGCCTGTTTTGCATTAATGTTTTAAGAACCTTAACTTATTATAGTAATTGGCAGAAGACATATTTAAATTACAATAATGTGTTATGAGGGTTGACTCAACGATTTTTTTACACTTGACTCATTCTTGCGAAACGCAAAAAATGACATAGTTACCCACTATGAGACTTGAATGATTATTGCAAAATGATATTTTATTCGTTGTTTTATGCTACGACCCGTGTTATAAAACATAAGTCATTATTGTTAAATTATATTCGGGTCATAAATTGTTCGTTTTTGTTGTAAGTACCATGACACTATATTGTAAAATATAACGGTTCATAATAATTCATGTTTGAATAAGTTATGACTTAGTCCATTAGTATATTTTTGCACATGAATGGTAAATTCAGTACGAAATTGAACATTTTAAGTCATGAATATACATATTCGTTATTATAATTTGCAAACATTTTTTACAAGTACGTGTTTATATAAAAATCTAATATAAGCTACTATTTTTTTATAATTACTATGTAGTGTATAGATGCTTAAGTATATTATGATTCATGTAACTCTCTATATATTCCGTAGGTTAAGGCTCATATTCCAGTATTAAATCATACTTCAAAGAGACAAGTTGTTTCCATCAACCAACCTCCTTACATGGCGATCCTGCCGACGCAGTTCGTTGCGCGCCGCCATGACTGTCGCGCGCGAAAGTGTTAACGTCAAATAGAATATTATCATAGTTGCAAGGACGAACTACATCATTTTACACATAACGGCGAGATGGGATCTTCGCAAACAAAAGAAGAGGTCGTTATAGCCCAGAATGCTGCCGGGGGCTCCAGCAACAACGCTGAGGTGGTCAAGAGTATAAATACCACAAATTGTCTGCTCGTCGTGGTGGTATGCATTTTTGGTATCATTTGCTTGGGTGCTGCATACTACATGTACCGGAAATGCCACAAACGGTGGATCCGCGAGGAGATACGTGGACACGCATTGAGAAGGTCAATTTTTCGCCGAGCGCCCAAATCAGAAAACGAGGTTTAATTCAGATTTGAACATTTAGAAACAAACATTATTTTCATAAAACAATACAGCCAGAATATAGTGCAGTGAAAAGTGTTGTGTTGTGCGCGATATGATCGTCTGTACCGAATGTACTCGTATGTACATACCGCACCGGACTGTGAGTAACATGAGACTTAATTGATTTATAATTAGTGTTGTTTAGGTATTGTTAAGGCGAATGATATTCTAATTTTAATAATGTTTTAGTATGGCAGAAGAGTTATTAGCTTTAATTGAACAATTAACTGCTATAAGAAAATATTTGATTAAAATCGGTCCTAAGAGAAGGGAAGGACCAGTTGTTAAAAATAAATTAATTGAGGCACAAACTGTACTTTCTGATTATACTAGTTTTTTGGATAGCTTAGAAGAAATAAAAGATAGCATAACGCAAGATGATCTTATAACTATAAAAGAATTGTGTACTTGTGTAGTCAATTTGACAAATTGTATGCGGAGATTATAGAATTGTGTAACGAAAATAACGGGTCCAATAATTCAATCGAAATGGAGAAGTTTAACTTAAAAACGGCTTTGAGTCTATTACCAGTTATGAAAGATGATATTAATGAGATACAAAATTTAATTGACGGTATTGAATATTATCAATCGCTTTTGGATAGTGAGTCGAAAACAAAATTGGTAACCTTCGTCTTGAAAAGTAGACTATCGCCTTCAGCTAAACTTAAGTTGCTACCACAGTATAGTAGTGTTGAAGCGTTACTCTCGGACATGAAAAATGAACTTTTACCGAAAAAATCTGTGCCAAGTTTGCAAAAACAACTTTTGAATTTGAAACAAAATGAACTTTCTATTGATGATTATGGTAAACAATTAGCGGAAATGTTTGTCGATCTTACTTTGTGTCAAGCAGGCGACAATGTCGATAACTATAAGGTGCTACGACCCTTAAATGAACGCCAGGCTATTCAGAGCTTTGCGGATGGGCTGCGCAATCGCAGGCTTAGTACTATCATCGCTGCCAGAAATTTTACTACACTAAAAGATGCAGTTCAAGCTGCTATTGATTACGATCGCTCCACACCAAGTGCGAGTACGTCAGGTGAAGGACTGTTGACCATTGCCCGTCATCATAATTATAATCCAAGGTATTTCAGAGGCCCATTATCCTCACACGCTAGAGGACACCGTGGTAGGTCACACTCTGCATCGACCCGCGGCCAACCATCGGGCCGGTACGGGACCAGTAGTCGACAGCGAGGCTCGGGACGAGGCTTCCACCCTGCGGCTACTAGAGGACCAACGAGGCCCTACCACCAGAACAGAGGTAGGTCCCAATTTTATTATAACAAAAATATTAGAAACAATGGGATACCTAACCAACAGCAAGTACATGTCATGACGGACAATAACAGGAGTAATAGCGAGAATACATTTTTTCGTGACTAAAGAATACATTTTAATAAATAGTAACAAGAAACATAGTTATGTAGAATTATCTATAGGTAACAATAACGATATCTCTACGCAATTTTTAATAGACACGGGCTCTACTATATGCGCTATAAAATATAAGTATATACGTAACCAGAATATTCCAATCCATAACGATAATGTAGTAGTCAGCGGACTAGGTGGCAAAGTCCAACCTATCGGATATGTTTACTTAAACCTTAATTATGGAGAGCATAGCCTTAATCAAAAGTGTTATGTTTTTAATTCCTTGCCATGTACGGCTGGCGGTATCTTAGGACATGACTTTTTTAGAAAGTACACGTCTACTATAGACTACTATAATTACACTTTGACTTTAAGGAACCGCTTAGATTATAAAATAATACTACCGCTATTTATAGAGGATGACAACCGTTTGACGGTACCGGCTAGGTCGGAAACTATACGTTATATACGGACGAATATGGCAGAGGAATGTGTGGTGTGTGCGAACGAGATTCAACCCGGATTGTTTATGGCTAGTGCGTTAGTGAAACCTAACAATGGCAAGATACCTATTCGTTTGCTTAATACCACTGATATTGATTTGACTATTAACCATTTAAATCCAACTATTCACAGGGCAAGTGACTACGATGTGTGTATGTTTGGCGAAACGCACAAAAATGCAGAACGGGTTAAAAATATGTTTTCTCATTTGAAAATTAGTCACTTAAATAAAGAGGAACAAATTTCTATTGAAAAATTGTGTGCCAAATACTGTGATATTTTTTATTTACCAGGGGACAAGTTAACTACGACCAATATATACAAGCATAAAATTACTTTGAAAAAGGATGTACAACCTGTGTATGTCAAACCATATAGGCTACCGCACTCGCAACAAGGAGAAATACAAAAACAATTAGATAACATGTTAGAACAGGGTATTATAGAGCCGTGCAGAAGCGAGTGGTCAAGCCCAATATTATTAGTTCCTAAAAAATCGGATAACAATGGAAACAAAAAATGGCGATTAGTAGTAGATTACCGTAAACTTAATAATTGTATTACAGACGATAAATTTCCCCTTCCCAACATTACAGAGATATTAGATTCGTTATCCGGTAGTATTTATTTCACTCATTTGGACTTAAATCAGGGATATTACAACGTTGAATTAGAACCAGACAGTAGAAAATATACAGCATTCGGTGGAGGTAGGTGGCAAATGACCAGAATGCCCCAAGGTTGTAAAACCAGTCCAAATTCATTCTCTCGGATGATGACAATGGCCATGGCTGGATTAACTTATCAAAAATGCTTTGTTTACTTAGATGATCTCATAATTTTTGGCCGTAATTTAAATGAACACAACAAAAATTTACAGGATGTATTTGAAAGACTTAGAAGCGTAAATTTAAAATTAAATCCGGAAAAATGCGACTTTTTGCGTAAAGATTTACTATATTTAGGACATGTCGTATCAGGTGACGGAGTGTTGCCAGATCCATCTAAAATAGAAATTATGAAAAATTATCCAGTTCCAAAAAGCACAGACGAGGTGAAACGATTCGTGGCTTTCGCAAATTATTACCGAAAATTCATCCCGAATTTTGCTGAAAAAGCTTATTACTTAAACTTGTTATGTCGCAAAAATGTAAAGTTTCAATGGGATAATAATTGCCAAAAAGCATTCGATAGTCTTAAAGATTGCATGACGACACCTCCAGTTTTACAGTATCCTGATTTTTCGGAGAAAAATGAATTTCACGTACAAACAGATGCTTCCAAATTTTCAATAGGTGCAATTTTATCAAATTCAAATGGATTACCGGTAGCTTACGCCAGTAGAAGTTTAAATAAAGCGGAAATACAATACCCCACAGTGGAGAAGGAATTACTCGCTGTGGTTTGGGCAGTTAAGCATTTTAGACCGTATTTGTATGGTCGTAAATTTAAAATTTGTACGGATCATAAACCTCTTGTGTACTTATTTAATATGAAGGATCCCTCTAGTAGGTTATTGAAGTTCAGACTAGCAATGGAGGAGTACGATTACGTGGTTGAATATGTGAAAGGGAAGGACAATGTGACTGCAGACGCGTTGTCCAGGATACGTATTACGTCAGAAGAGTTGAAAGAGATGAATGAACAGGTGATCAACGTGATAACTAGAGCTCAGAGAAGGAGGATGGATGCGGTATCTCGGGTTGATATGGTTTCTACTGACGACAGGTCTGATCAACCAAGAGTTGTAGCAACACATAACAAACCGAAAGATTCCGTTGAATTGAGATTTTTAGATATAAAAAGTATAGACAAGTTAAAAAGAAAGAAACTAATAAATCGCGAGAGTAAAACATTAAGTTACAGTAAAGAAAACAAGACTATTTATATAAAACAAGTATCTCCATCACAACTGACGCGAGCCGCTTTTGTGAGAGAGCTTTGTGACTTTTGTAAGGAAATTTATGTAGATGAGATTTATTTTATTAAAAATGAAAACAATGACATATTTGTCAAAAAGTTAGTAAGTGAAATAAAAAATATGGTAAACTGGTCCGGACCACGACTAACTATATTGAATAAAGTGAAACGAATAAACGACAAAGACGATAAAAGAGTCATACTCAATGATTTTCACCTTTTACCCACGAGTGGCCACGCGGGTGCTAGGAGAATGTATAATAACATCAAAAAGTACTATTACTGGCCTGGACTTGAAAGCGATATAAAGCAGTTCATAAGTAAGTGTGAAAAATGCCAGCGCCAAAAATATACGGTTCACATAAAAGAACCTATGGTAGTGACTACAACAGCGCATACCGCGTTTGAGAAAATATTTCTAGATATAGTGGGCCCTCTAGATAAGGATAGTTATAATAATTCATATATTCTTACGATACAATGCGAATTATCTAAATATGTTTGTGCGTATCCCCTTGTCTCTAAAACTTCCACAGCAGTTGCCAAATGTTTTGTAAACAATTTCATTCTTCAACATGGCATACCGAACACCATAGCAACCGACAGAGGCACCGAATTTATTTCCGCAACGATGAAAGAGGTATGTAAAATATTAAAAATTAATCAAATTAACTCTACAGCTTATCATCACCAATCAATTGGATCTTTAGAAAATTCCCACAAACACTTAGGTGCGTTTTTACGCATACAGACCGATAATCACCCCGAAGCTTGGAGCGAATGGCTTCCATTTTGGAGTTTCGCTTACAACACATCAATACATTCTGAAACAAAGTTCACCCCTTTCGAATTGGTCTACGGTAAACAGTGTAATTTACCATCTAACTTAGTTACATCCATGGACCCATTGTATAACTACGACGATTATCCGAAAGAATTAAAGTATCGATTACAAGTTACACAGCAGGAGGCACGTGACAATTTACTATCAAGTAAATTACAGCGTAAACTCAGGTACGACTCCTATATAAACCCAATAATTTATAAACCTAACGATCAAATTTTAATAAAAAATGAAACTGGTAATAAACTCCAAAGCTTATATTCAGGACCATATGTTGTATTAAAAGATATCTCACCCAATGTAAAAATAATGAAAAATGGTAAAATTGATGTAATTCACAAAAACAGGACAAAACTTTTTAAACCATGAAACCCATGGTACATTGTTAATATATTATAATATGTACTTACTTACTGTCTGTTAATTTGTTTACTGTGGTTCATACAGAACATACTCGTAAATGTATTAGTAATTAGATATCAGTAATCAGAGCTATGATGTCTGCATTATTGTAAACATACAACTCTAACTAAACATATGCATTCCTATGCACTTAGTTATAGATTAAAAATATATACATGATTGTTGAATTACTGATAAGTTCGAAAAAAAAAACTTGTACTATTTTTTTCTCTTTTCCTCCGTGGGAGATGTAGTGTATAGATGCTTAAGTATATTATGATTCATGTAACTCTCTATATATTCCGTAGGTTAAGGCTCATATTCCAGTATTAAATCATACTTCAAAGAGACAAGTTGTTTCCATCAACCAACCTCCTTACAACTAATTACATTAAGACGTGTTAATGTATGCATAAAAATATTGTTTGATTTTTGAATACTTATTGAATGGTAGTTTATTATTTTGTTAAAGATATTTTATGTTTTGTTCTTGTACAAGTCATGAGTTATTCATAATTTAAATGACTTAGTCTATTTCTTTGCGTAAAAAAATATTTTGTATATTTTAGATAAGTAGTTTATTTTTTTTTAAAGATGATTATTTGGTTTTTGTAACGATTTTTTGTTGAAAAAGCACAGATAATTTAAATATGTGTCTAGAAATGATCATTACTCTAATAGTTAATTTATAGTATTTTATTCAACAGGCGTTTAAAGGAGGTCAAGAAATATGAGTGGCGTACTTTCCACGAGTATTTTGGAGTCAGTTAAACATCATTGCATACAATACTTTTACAACGACCATGCACTTAGATTTTAATAGTTTTCTTTTTAATAATTCTCGCGAAATTCACACTGTTTCCTGTATTGCAAAGGTTTGCACTGTCAGCTCAGCTGCCCAAAGCCTTCCCGCGCACGCACGCAGTATCGTTAATGCAATGCGTTGCCATGATTACAGAACCAAACACTGCGTTTTCAGTTTTTTCGATACGCACAATCCTGTAAATGACGAATAACAGTTCGGGAGTAGAAAAATCATTAAAAGGTTTGATTAATAAATAATGTATTGATTCCTACATACCTAATAACATAAGTGACCATGACTGATATGTTACTTAACACTTATAAAGTTAAAAATATGCATAGGTAGAGTATTTTACAACAACAATTTATGTGCTTTAACATGTTTATTTAAGACTCATGGATATTTTTAAACAATTAGCAAAAGTGGGTTAAGTATCATAACACAGTCTTGAAAAAGTTTGACGTCGTCGAAGAATTCGCAATAAAAGAAAAGGGCATTATTTCGTCAAATTGAAGTTTGTTTTGAAATTAAGCTACAATAATCACTACTACTGAACGTATTATAGCTGAAAAACACAACAATCTATATAAAAACAATTTTTTTTAAGAGAAACACAAAAAAATGAGAAAAAATCTTTAGACGCCATTTTCTCAAAATGGTTGGCGTGTGGGTTGACACATTGTTGCTTATCAGCATCCAGATGCTGTTTGAGGTCTTTATTTAAAAACATCGTCCACCTAAACGTCTTTATTTTTTTTATACGTTTCAGTTCTGGATTTGCATACCTTTTTTAATGCTTTACCAACAGCGGTAAACCTTAGAGCCTTAGGGAACATGCCAATTATTTAAATCACAACTTTTTCTTTATACAAACGGTTAAATCCCACGCACAAATTAAACTAAGTATCTCCTTGACTTTAAGAAGTCAATTTTATTATCTGAGGTAAGCATTCAGACTTGGTGTAGGTACTTTGTGTAGATACAGATATTTAGTATTAAAAGATACTCTTTCAGAGGATAGCAATAATAAAATACATTTATTTGACTCATATTTTATTCCAGCAAAGCAAAATAAATAAATATGATGAACAATATTTTACCTTAAACTAAGTATAATAACAATTTAACTATCTAAGAACTAAGGCTGGTTTTAGTGTCACGCGGACCGTCCGCGCGGAGCGATCCGCGCGACTAATTTACAGAATGAAGTTGATGTTGTCGTCCGCGCTGACCCGTCCGCGCCACTTTAAAACGATACGGTCAATTCTTCATACAAACGCTCTCGACTATTTCCTCCCTGGTTTTTGAAGATAGAGCAATGATTTTTTCAACACAGATTGTTATTATTTTTATCTGTGTCAGACCGTTTTGATTTTTTGATATTCTGCTTTTTAAAGACTCTAGAGCCAATCAAAAATTTCCAAAAACGGCCTTTTTAATTGTGGCGCAAAAAAAGGTGTGATATTCAAGATTGGTAACAATTAACCAAAAAAGCTAAACGGTCCGACATAGATTTTTTCATTGTTATTCAGATTCTCAAATTTCGTTTCGATTGATTAAGTTTTGAAGGAGGAAAGAGTCGAGAGCGGAACCTCGATTGTAAAGATTTTTTTGAAATATCTGTTGACTGAGTTGTTTTTAATAGACAATTTTTTTTTTGATAAATCTAGTTAATAACACTTGTATATTTAACTAAAATTCCCAAGTTGAAAGGGGGGCTCCTTTCCATTTTAGCATTTTCGCTACCGTATCCTCTTAAAACGCTCCCTGAAGTTAACACATATTAGTCCAGTGCGAATCGCTCCACGCGGTCGGTCCGCGTGACACTAAAACCAGCCAAATTTGCAAGCAATCTCAGCCTTTGCATCTAATAGGAAACATTCAAACAATACATTATACTAACTAGCGACCCGCTCCGGCTTCGGGCATTATAGTAGATAATAAACCTTCCTCTTCTCATCTTCCTCTAGGTAAATATTAAACATACAGCATCAAAATTCCCTGTGGAGTATTAAAAATTTAGGCATAAAGGGCAGACAGCGGGAAGCGACTTTGATTACATTCTTTATGATTATGATTGTATTGACTTATTTTAAAATTACTTCAAGAAATAAAATCATTTATTTACAAAAAGATAGTTACAAAATCATAATACCTTGGTATCACGCAACAAGACAGGGACAACTTAGAGGAAGGACTTATTCCAAAATGGTTCCAGTCATTTTAGAATTTTGTTCCAGTACGGTTATGGCAGTGAATAGTGCATATTATAAAATGACAAACTCTAAAATTACCAGTGCCCTCTTTCACAACAGTGACAATTGAAACAGTGACATTATTGTCGCCCGACAGTAACACTTTGCCGTTCATTGCCTGTTCAACAAGGAAATAGTGACGCTGAGTAACAATGTTACTTATCAACCCAGAAATAGGCACAGAATTGCCAGTGTCAATATCACTGTGGCGAAATAGGCCAGAGGATATTAATATTCGTATAAAATTACCACATGTATTGTCTCAAATTAAGTGAACAGTAAAGGAGTCTTCACCAATCTCTTTCCTTTTCGCTATTTCTCTATGAAGGCCATGGGAATGAGATTTTTTTCCAAGAATGACTCAAAAATCTAAGAGTTTAGAGTTTTTAACGAGAGTATATATAACTTGCTTTTTTATACATTCCTTTTACTAAACCCACAGTTTCATTTATTTCAACTACGATGACGAGGAAAAATCTAGGTATGCACCTAGCAAAGGATATGTGATAATATAACTCATTTCAATATCAACAAAAAATATATTCTACTTACCAATAAAAAACTAAAAATCATCTAAAAAATATAAAACAGTACTTAAGTATAAAGCTATTCTCAAAAATTTAGTGCCTATAATTGAAATATGCAAGTTTAAAAATCTCTTAAATCTAATCGTTCACATGGTAGACGAATATAAAACTTCTAACAATTTAATAATTATTTACTATATTTTAAGGCACAGTACTGGCAGGCTTTGGTACTAAATATATACAAAGTAGACCTAAAGAGGTATTATTATTCAACATTAAAAGATACTTATGCGCTACACAAAGTCCAGCTAATTTGGTACTTAATTATTATTATAAATGGGCTTACACTTGCCAAAGGCAAAGACGTGGCCTACGATGGAGTGAGCTCACCCAGAAGGATGCCTGTTAACCAGTGATTTGAACGATTGTGAACAAACGAAAATGATCATTAGTTTGTGATTCGACATTGTCTCTGATCCGGATTGGCATGACCAGATGGATTATGCAGGTAAGCAGCTTTTCGAGTGATATAAACATGCATGAAAACCGACACCTGTACTGCGTAAGTATTGGGTTTGAATCAAAGGATTAAATAGAACCTCGTTTGAACCCCGTTTTTCTCATAATATTTTACACAGTTTCATGGCACCGTTGTTGAACGTGAACACATTGTCACAACAATTTACCAACTTTTTGCAAGATCAGAGGGACTTGTCAGGGTTTTTCAAAACCTCAACAAATCTCTACAACTGAATTTAATGGCTGAAGTTTCAAATAAGAAAGGGAAGATTATGTCGTAGCGAAAGTAACACATAATTCATTTGATACAAAGGGATCACTGATTGATATTTGACGAAAATGTCAGCATTTTTAGGATGATGTCCAAAACATTTCAGAATATTCCATTCAGATCTGAAAACTCTGCAAAGTGACTTATCTTCTCTGATTTAATCTTTCCCAAGTATTAATCTATAAACTTTTGTGCAGCGCCTACCAACTCTTCACTCCACCTTCTTCGTCTTCTTAATCTCAAGCAGCTTCAAAGTATAAAGGCACCAGAACATAGCAGAAGCCACGTAGACTACCTGCAGCGCTGTCCCGTACCCTGGACTGATGGAAAGACTCCTGGTGAAGAAGGCCAGGGCGGAACAGCGGAGGACTTCCATAAGGGGAGCGTAGGTTGAGGAGTCGAAGAGCATCCCGATGACAGTGAGGGACCAGATAATGTAGCAGACGGCGATTAGGACGGAGAGTGGTGACATGCCCTGGAAAAAAAAGATATTAAGAAAGCAATACGAAGAATAGTAATTTTAAAACTTGTATGAAAGGAATTGATAATCCTTGAGAGTCTATCTTTTAGAAATATGGTGCTTTGAGCTTTAAATGACGAGTATCAATGTTGTAAAATTCATATTTAATTGAATTAATTTGCAAGGAAAAATAATAAATATTGAAATACCTAAGTACCTAATATTATAAAATAATACTAAAAAATAATTATAATAATATAATATATATAATTATAATAATATAATATAATAATAATTGCCGGTGCCCCGGCAAGGCCAAAGGTCGCAGGTTCGAGTCCTGCCGGAGGTGTGAATTTTTTCATTTTTCCTTTAATTTAAAAATATGTATTTAATATCGCTCGCAGACGTTTCTGCATGATAAAAAACAAATAATTGAAATGAAAACATAAATTAATATGTAGACACTGAGATTTAAGAAAACTGGATTACTTTAATCATGCATAAAACCACAAAAAACTCTTAACCAACAGTCAAATTGCCACTGAGAGTACTGTTTACTCTCCTCATAAAATAATACTCAATCAATCGATCTCTCGCAGATACAAAAATCTAGGTCAGTTCAAGTGTTTACGCTACCCCAGTTAACGGATCTAAAAATAGAGCTTTTACCACGGGTTAGTCATTTTAGAATACATTACTACTAATATTGAAATCCAAGCAAATAAAAGGTGCCAATGAATATTGAACCACGGGTGCGGGGTCTCAAAGCACGAAGCTTTTTAAACAAAATTTGCCTCCAAGTGAAACACAAAATTTTTCACCACACCAACACGAGGAAACTGCTTTAAAATACTAATTATAATAAATACTTATGATTCGAAATCGTCATTTACAGGTCGATTCTATCAGCCAGAATAGGACAAGTTAAAATTTGTATGAATTTACTGTGAAATCTTGTGGATAAAATTCATCTTTCTCATGAGTTTTTGAAGTACGAGTATCAAGAGAGCCATTACCAGTTGGCGTGGTAAACATGGTATTTATTAAATGTAGAAAGAAAACAGTGAACCAAACGTTAGTTTTTTTTAATATCTTGAAAGAAAAACTGCAAAATCTCTTGGTAGTGGCTCAGAATACGGAACCCTTGGACGTTAAACGAGCACTTAGGTCGTCAAGAATTTATTCGTACTCGCTAAATTTTTATCGCGCCCTGTTACTATTAACATACACATACATACATACATACAATCACGCCTGTTTCCCAGAGGGGTAGGCAGAGATCACGGATTTCCATTTACTACGATCCTGACAAACCACTTTCGCTTCACACACTTTCATAACATTTCTCATACACGCTCGTCGGTTTCGAGTTACTACTCGTATTAACGAGGCGGTAAAGACATAAATCGATGTCGAAAGAGCTCTGGTTATTGTTTTTTTTGTCGTAAAGAGATTTAATATCATAAGAACCATTATATTTTTTAGAAAGTACAGAAGTAGGTAGGTATCTGACCTGGTACCTCAATTTAATCTTCAACTTTTTCCCACTAAATTACTGAAATTTTCAGCAAGCATATATTATTTTTTTAGATAAAAATTATTACACGTACGTGTTCATTCACAATGATTTACATTTACCGTAACAACCGAATTCTCTCTCCCTACCGCTATTTAGGAAGGTTTTTTCATATTTCTTACATACCAATGGCTGTCATAAAACGTGATCTTTGAAACACGTTCAGACGGGCTATTTGCAACGTGACTGTAGTTCCAATTACTACCTTAGACGAGTCTTATACATAGACGGCTAATCCCCTTGACACGCTTGTATACAAAATCAAATCAAAATAAACTATGAAAATATTAATGGTTAGTAGCAAAGAGCTATAATATATATAACTTCGTATAGACCGATAAAGAAAAAAACGTACCGCAAAACCATGACAGAAAAAGGTAAGTACGGTGAGCTAGATGGCGATACACCTTTGGGGTACGCTCGGCTAGATGGCGCTAATATTAATATTTGACATTTAAAAACATATCAAGATAAGAATATGGGCTAAATTGTCAAAACTGAGGTTCAAAAGTTTTAAGCCTGTGTCGAGAGATGGCAGTCTATGCACTGTGATTACATTATTTACTTTGACAGTAACTCTCTTTAATACTCGATCCTCTTTGTTAGTACGTTAGTAGTATAAGTCGACACCTAGCGATACGTAACGCTTTTATCAGTGCCGCTCGGCTACTTGAGCCACTAGATGGCGTAACAAATGATACGTTTATTGTTGAAACATTTTGAACTAATTTAATGACGGCATAATGTCAATGTTTAAACAAAGGATACTATAGAATAGACAGCCAAATAATAATACCACTACCGAACGAGATGGTCACATCTAAATATATAAAAGAAGAAGCTGACTGACTGACTGACTGACATATCAACGCACAGCCGAAACCGCTGGTCCTAGAGATTTCAAATTTGGCACGTAGGTTCCTTATATAGTGTAGAGGAGCACTAAGAAAGGATTTTCCAAAATACATCTCCTAAGGGGGTCAAATGGGGGTTCAAAGTTTGTATGGGGAAACAAGATTAGTTTGACTATTTTATTCGAAACTTCACAGGAAGATTCCTTAAGACATATGACTGAATACGTGTTTCAGGTTTTTTGAAAATTTAACCCCTAAAAGGGTGAAAAGGGGGTGATAAAGTCAAAAAATCAATATGGGTATCGTTTTTATGGTTTATCGGGTCGCTGATCACGATAAATACAACGTTTTTAAAATCTAACGAGGCGGAAGTGAAAGACCTTCTCCCCTCTTGTGGTGCAATGGGGTTTAAATATCAAAAAAATATATAAAAGAAGATATTGACTGACTGACTGACATATCAACACACAGCCGAAACCGCTGGTCCTAGAGATTTCAAATTTGGCACGTAGGTTCCTTATATAGTGTAGAGGAGCACTAAGAAATGATTTTCCAAAATTCACCTCCTAAGGAGGTCAAATGGGGGTTCAAAGTTTGTATGGGGAAACAAGATTAGTTTGACTATTTTATTCGAAACTTCACAGGAAGATTCCTTAAGACATATGACTGAATACGTGTTTCAGGTTTTTTGAAAATTTAACCCCTAAAAGGGTGAAAAGGGGGTGATAAAGTCAAAAAATCAATATGGGTATCGTTTTTATGGTTTATCGGGTCGCTGATCACGATAAATACAACGTTTTTTAAAATCTAACGAGGCGGAAGTGAAATACCTTCTCCCCTGTTGTGGTGCAATGGGGTTTAAATATATAAAAGAAGATATTGACTGACTGATTGACATATCAACACACAGCCGAAACCGCTGGTCCTAGAGATTTCAAATTTGGCACATAGGTTCCTTATATGGCGTAGAGGAGCACTAAGAAAGGATTTTTCAAAATTCTCCTCTTAAAAGGGTGAAATGGGGTTCAAAGTTTGTATGGGGAAACAAGATTAGTTTGACTATTTTATTCGAAACTTCACAGGAGGATTCCTAAAGACATATGACTAAATACATGTTTCAGGTTTTTTGAAAATTTGACCCCTAAAGGGGTGCAAAGGGGGTAAAGTCAAAAACACAATATGGGTATCGTTTTTATGGTTTATCGGGTCGCTGATCACGATAAATACAACGATTTTTAAATCTAATGAGGTGGAAAAGAAATTTTCTCCCTGTTATTGTGCAATGGGGTTAAAATATCCAAAATAGCCATAAGTATAGCTTTAGTTTTTATCTTTACTTCTGGTTCAAGAGATTTCAAATTGACACGGAAGTTCCTTAGAGGAGCACTAAGAAAGGATTTTTCAAAGTTCACCTCCTAGCATGATAATTTGACAGGGGCAAGGACAGGGACAGGGCCAGGGACAGGGACAGGGACAGGGACAGGGACAGGGACAGGGACAGGGACAGGGTCAGGGACAGGGACAGGGACAGGAACGGGATAGGGTTAGGGATAGGGATAGGGATTGGGATTGGGATTGGGATAGGGATATGGATATGGATATGGATAGGGATAGGCATAGGCATTGGGATTGGGATTGGGATAGGGATAGGGTTAGGGATAGGGATAGGGATAGGGATTGGAATTGGGATTGGGATAGGGATAGGGATAGGGATAGGGATAGGGATAGGGTTAGGGATAGGCATTGAGATTGGGATTGGGATAGGGATAGGGATAGGGATAGGGATTGGGATAGGGATAGGGATATGGATAGGGATATGGATATGGATAGGGATAGGGATAGGGATTGGGATTGGGATAAGGATAGGGGTAGGGGTAGGGGTAGGGGTAGGGGTGGGGATAGGGATCGGGATCGGGATCGGGATAGGGATAGAAATAGGGATAAAAATAGGGGACGGGGACGGGGATAGGGATAGGGGAGGGACGGGGACAGGGACGGAACGGGGACGGGGACAAAGATAGAGATAGGGACGGGGATAAGAATAGGGATTGGGGTCGGAATAATCGGTCGGCAATCGATATTTAGGCAGTGTAAAATGCAGGTGGCCCAGTGGGAAGGTATTAGTAAGTAGGCATCGGCGAGTATCCTGCATCCGTAAACTATTACATTCAATGTGCTGTAAGAAGATCGTTGTTTGCTTGCCTTTTATATGTTTACGTTTGCAATAAGTATAAGCAAAATGGAAAAAATTGTAAGCGATAATGCAAGGAAGTACTTTTTACCCTACCGACCATAGCGTCGAGATACTGGCTATGTTGGTTGTATGAAGTTTCCCCAGTATAAATATTTATATAGGTAAAATACATACATATTCGCACCTACGCTGTGGTCGCTGTGTAACAATTCTACAATCATTGCAAGAATTTCTTTTAAAACAATATTAATATGTGTAAGGTACAGTCAGCCAAAACCGGACCGTACAGCAAACAGATCAGTTACAATGGCCCTCCAGTCGAGAATTGCCCCGCTTTACCTTAATCGAAATAATCGCGGACAGATGTACCTACAAAGAAACCTACGGATCCAAATGAAAATCTTATTTTTTGTAAACGTTTCAATAAGAATACTTTTATTACGCGGACGAAGCCGCGGGTAAAAGCTAGTACAAATTATAATAAGAGTGACAGAGAGCAAAATGTTATTTTTTGTCTTTGTCATAGTTTCACTTTTCCGCCGTTGCCACAAACGAGTTTGTGGCAAACAATAAGGACGTGACTTGTCAAGCTTATTATCCGCCCAAATTACGTAGGTTATTTATGGTAAACTGTCAGCCATTTTTAAAGTGATTCTTAAATTCGCTCCATTATTCTATATCTGTCCCTTACGGGTGTACGCTTGCGTCAAGTCTATAGTATCCTTCGTCTGAGTGTCAATGCCATCACGCTGTCCCTGTCTGACAACCGGTCTGGCTCAGTCGGTAGTGACCCTGCCTGCTGAGCCGCGGTCCTTGGTTCGAATCCCGGTAAGGGCATTTATTTGTGTGATGAGTACAAATATTTGTTCCTGAGTCATGGATGTTTTCTATGTATTATATGTATTTATCTATTTAAGTATGTATATCGTCGCTTAGCAGTAGCACCCATAGTACAAGCTTTGGTTAGTTTGGGGCTAAGTTGATCTGTGTAAGGTGTCCCCAATATTTATTTACTTATTTATTAATTATTTATTTAATAACAATACTTATAGGGGATGGTTATTTAGAAAATAAATTAAAATATTTTTTTTAAGGAAATGAAAACAAAAAAATCATTATGATTTTTTTTAAATTTCTAGTAAAAGTTAATTAAGTCAAGTTAAGTTTTAATGTTAATTAACGTTCCTTAAAATGTCCGTGACTAATTTGGTAACAGCCAGTGTGGAAGCACTATTAGGACAGGATGTCGCTTCGCTACTGCAAGCTATAGATGAACGGAGAAGGCGTCTAAACACCAACCAAAAACTACATACAAAAAAATAATAATAATAATTTGAGAAAAATAAATAATAAAGATTTGGTTTTTTTTTAATAATTTGAGAGCATAGAGGAATAAGCAAGGAAAGAGTTGTAACTCCATTATGTCAGTAAATTCGAGTTAATGGTAGTGACATCTAGCGTCAAATAATGTAAATAATCAGTACCGCTACTTGTCAATAGATGTCGCGACGAACGAAAAGTCTAATGCTCAATAATTTTTAGCTAATATTACAATAGTATTAATCAGTATTCTGTTTTAATTCCTTCTGTTTGTAATATAAGTTGTAAACTGTTTTAATATTGATTTTTTGGCAGACGCGACACTGTTGACACCTAGTGTTGAGTAGTGGTACTGATAATTTACGCTATTTGTCGAGTGATTGACGCGTGTTGGCACTAGATGTCACTACAAATAACTCGAATTTGCGTATGTATGGAGTTACACTGCAGCCACCTTACAGGATAATATTATAATCGTCACTACTTTTAAAAAATCTCGTATCTCACGCTGTTCCTCAAAGTTAAAACGCAGTAAGTCTATATGCATTCCATACATACTTACTACAATTTTCTTTTCATTGACAGACGAAGATACAAGTTTTTTTTAAAGTAGCGACGTAATGTCAGTTTGCTGTCTGCTGTCTTGTCTTTATTGGTCTTTGTTTCTGGTAAATTGGGTTCAATTGGTGGAAGCCCAGTGCGAATTACAATCGTTACCTATTTGAGTACTTAAGGGTACCTAACCTTGTTTGACGACTTCATTAACAGTTCATAATACTTATTAGGCATTTGCGGTAAAATGTTTTAAATGTGCTTTCAGAGATGAAAGCATGTTGGTGTTTGATCCGATTATTAACTAACGAGGAATTAGTAAGGAAGAGTTTTAACTCCATACATCAGTAAATGCGGGTTATTTGTATAGGCATAGTTAAGTGACATCTAGCGATAATCACGCGTCAATCACGCGTCAGCTAGCGTAAATTATCAGTACTGCTACTTGTCAATAGATGTCGCGACGAACGAAAAGTCTAATGCTCACCAATTTTTAGCTAATATTACAATAGTATTAATCAGTATTCTGTTTTCAATTCATTCTGCTTGTAATATAAGTTGTAAGTAAACTGTTCTAATATAAAATTTTTGGCAGACGACACACAGTTTCCACCTAGTATCGAGTTACGCTATTTAACGCGTGATTGTCGCTAGATGTCACTTAACAATGCCTATTCAAATAACCCGCATTTACTGATGTATGGAGTTACAAGTTTACAACTCAAAACGGCTAAAAAGTTTTGGTATTGTTAAGTCTCGGAAGATTTCCAGCACTGATGAAGAAAACCAAAATACTGTCGTAATTAATGATTAATATATTGTGTTGAATAGGTCACTTGAAAGGATTGAATGAAAACGAAATTATGATATTACTAGCTTTTCCTCGCGGCTTCGCTCGCGTTAGAAAGAGACAAAAAGTAGCTTATGTCACTCTCCATCTCTTCAACTATCTCCACTTCAAAAATCACGTCCATTCGTCGCTCCGTTTGGCCGTGAAAGACGGACAAACAAACAGACACACACACTTTCCCATTTATAATATTAGTATGGATTACTGTGTTAGTTAGCCAGCACATAGCGCACACTACAGTTGAACCCATATCTCATAGTCAACTTCTACGACCCCCACGGGAGGAAAGGGGGTGGCAAAATTCTGAACCCGTCACCACACACAGATTTATTATCGATAATACGAAAGTTTATTTTCAGCACTAAATATTTTATTAGTTCTCAATATTCGGCTGACAAACACTTCGCTCAGGTTTTTAATATGTCGTAACTATTTTATAGTACTTAATAGGAATATAAAGAACCAGTGGTTCTTTTACGGGTTCTCGATTTCAACTTAATAGGATATCCATCTTTGAGATTGGAGAACAAACAATGAAGTATATTTTACTTTTAGATGAAAGTCGGCGACCACGAGAACGATTCTTCATAATGGCCACATGCGTGAAGAAGTGACTTGATTTTTAAACTCGCTAAAGTAAGTTCATTCAAAGAATTCTAGAAATACGATCCATTGATTTATATTATACACTATTTTAACATTTATTTGAACACCCTTTTGAGCTATTTCAAGAATATTTAAACTTATTTAATAAAACCAAATTCCGTTAAGGGAGAAAATCCAAACAAATTTTGCGGCCAACGCAACGCGCCTACGGCGTAAGTAAAAATAAAGTTTTGGCGCCAAAAAGTGTTATTTATTGAGAAAACTCATATATTTTGTGACTTTTTGCACTTGAATATCCGATATTAATAAAGTCGTTTCATAAACCTGCCGAAATGAAGCTAACGGGATGGAAACTTTTTTATTTATGGCCTTCAATTTTAGTTTGTTACGCTCAGGGCCGGATTAAGGGTAGAGCGAGTGGAGCGGCCGCTCTAGGCGCCACATGGTAAGGGGGCGCCAAAATCGAAACTGAAAAATCCATACAAAAAATTATACGTTGCGTGGGCGCGCACATATCACAAAATGGGGAGAGGAGTCGGAAATGAATCCACCTATTGAAAATCTAGATTTGTAATTCAGATTATTAAGTGGAAAGTTGCACCACATTGCCATTCATAAGGTTGCTGATGCTAGGGCGCCGTAAAAGGAGGATTCTAGCCCTTGACGAACCACGTTGTTGTGCGGCGAACGGCAAAGTTACGTAGCTATCAAAATGCAAAAATATGAGTCTACCCGATAGTCCAAAGCGGAGTACCTCATAAAGCCAAAGGCGCAAAACGTCTCAGAGAGGCGCAATTTTGAGCAGATGGTGAGCGAATTTCAAAGCACTCAGATCACTTAG
Organism: Leguminivora glycinivorella; assembly: GCF_023078275.1. NCBI lineage: Eukaryota > Metazoa > Arthropoda > Insecta > Lepidoptera > Tortricidae > Leguminivora > Leguminivora glycinivorella. The sequence goes on from NC_062973.1 coordinate 3,605,861, forward strand.
TGGCAAAATACCGAAATGGGCATCCCGACGGTGACGATCGAGTCCGCAGTTAATCTCTTAATTAACTCTTAGTATTATAAAAATAATAGTGATGGCGAAATATAAGGGAGGGCGCAGACGGGCGACGCAACAGTTTTGTCTCCGTCGCTCGGTCTATGGGCTAGTATGAAGGTGCGCACACGTTGCGACGCAACTTTTTTGTCGCAGGGGTCGACGACAGGCCTGCGACGCAACTGTCTCCTTCCCTATGGGTTTCAATGAAAGTGCGCACACGGCGCGGCGACAAAGCAGTCGTCGGTCGGTTGTCAATGTTGCCAGTTATTCGAAAAGAATGATAATTTTAAATGCAGATTGTTGAAGACGACATTGATATCTGTCTTTTAATTGAAGAAGTAGAGGAAAGACTGATTTTATATGACAAGAATTTAAAAGAATATTCCGACAATATTAAGAAAAAACGATGCCGGGTTGTAAAATCATCAAAACTTTTAAACACTCATTCTGAAGTACCAAAAAATTATTTTAGATAGGCTCTCAATTTCATGAAAAAAGAAAAAGTTGCGTCCGAAATATCCAAAGATAATAGAATTAGTCTATGGTAATAGCTTTTTAGTAGTCTGTGGTTACGTCGCTGTCGTTCCCGTGTGCGCACCTCGGAGACTGTCGCAAGGGGTGACGACAGAGACAAAAAAGTCGTCGAGCGACTGTCGCCCCCGTGTGCGCCCTCCCTAAGGCCTAAAAGTCGGGAACATAGGCGCCCTGTGAAGTCAAAATACCCCAAAATATGTCAAAGACCGCAGCTCTGCAGACGATAAAAGCTTGGAAGTTCACGGATTCCCCGCTGGCGGGGAATAATTAATTGAGTCAATAGGAAAAAAAATCGCGCTCGCTTCGCTCGCGCTTACTATTTATAATTATCTTCTCTTTAGTTCTCTCTTCTCTCGTTAGAACAAATTCCGAATCTGCTTTCCTGACTTGGCCACTATAGTGTTCCATTTTGCTTGTTATTTCACACGTAACTATACTAGGGTGCGACTACAAAAGTTCAACCATTTGTCCCTTTCGCACTCTGTATGGTGAAATCCATAAATTCTGTATTGCGTTAATCTTCAAATTACGGCATTACTATGAAAAAAAATTTCGCGCTCGCTACGCTCGTGATTTATTTTCCTACATAGTGGAACTTCTTCCCAAGGGCGCCGAAGCTCAAACTCGCTCTACCCTGATCGAGTGCACGGGCCGGCGCTGGTTACGCTTATAATATTATTAAACTTCTGTGATTCGCCCTTCGTGATTACACTATACTTTACATGTAGTAGCACGCGAATGTGCTGCCATCGTACACAATTTTAGAGTAACATTTTTAACAAAAAAATATCTCGCCTAAATTGGGGGTATTTCATACACGTTTTGTGTGGCGGCCATCGTGCACGTACTTTTCCTTTGTTAGTGAAATAATTGTGTTTTTACTAAGTTTAGTGTAGTGTTTTGTGTTTGCGGATAAAATGGGAAAACGCAAACATCGTGAGGAAGATGAGGAAGATTACTTGGAAAGAAAAATCCGAAGTCTCGAGAGGAAAAGATTGAAGATTCGTCGCAGGCGCCGTCATCGTAGTTATAGCCCTAGTACGTCCTCATATACAGATAATGAATATGAGTATGCGGACCAAGATATCGGTGAGCCCGATCCCTTGCTAGAGGATTCGCAATATGAAGGTAAGATTTTCAGTTATCTTCGTCTAATCATTTGATAGAATGTGTCCTATGTACATGCCAGCTTTGTTTTATTAAATAGATACATTGTGCAATGAGTATAGTCTGTAAGGCTATTACCGACCCTAATTTATACCTTCAGTTCAATCCGAGAGGTTGATCGCTGTGTAAAAGGGAAGCACATATATTCCTAGAGCATCAGTCCGTGAGGCTATACCGGAATACTATAGGTAAAATACCTGGTTGCGGCAAATTGTCAATGCTATCAGTCTAGACTACAGTCCGCGAGACTGTAGCACGACTGCCTATGTCTAAGAACATTAATTACGTTAATTACAACGGCTTATATGTGTACTATACGTAGGTATATAGATATGTAGATACGTATGTAGATACGTACGTAGTTATAGTATAACATCCAACATCGAGGAAGTAGGCGGTAGAAACACTACCTATTACCCTACCAAATGGGCAATTCACAAAGATCACCGAGCCGCTTATGATGTCTGACCAGTATAAGCGTTGGTCTCTGATTGAAAACATTATGTCTAGAGATAAGGGTCAAAGATAATGGACACTTATTTTTTGTTGCTGAAATTAGAGCAGCATTGTGAAGGGTATTTGACCGTATTGTTACAAAATCCCCATTGACCAACAATACTGTATACGACTTAACCGATGATGAGGTCGGTGCTTCAACGTGGGGTGCGCTGCCTGCTGCTGGCGGGCTGCGATCGGTGGTCATACAGAATAGAAGCGCCGCCGGGCCCCGCGCGGTGGACGCGCCGGCCCCCGCGCCCCCTCCCGCACCCGCCGCCGCCGCCGCGCCGGCGTGCGCGCCCGCGGCCGCGACCACCACGCCGGCTGCGCCCGCTCCCGCGCCTACATCCGCAGCTACCACCACACAGGTGACCGGTGAACAAATTGGTTTACAAGAATCTACGCCGATTGTGACCGCGCTTGATCCCGGTTTATTATGTTTGTTGGGCGATGAGCCCGTAAAAGAAGAAACATTTGGTCCTTGCATTCACGACGATATCTCGACGAGATGGTCCGACATTCTAGTTAATGGTATGAAGGACGATATTAAGAATGATATTTTAAAACGTTACGAAATACCAGAAAATTTAAAATTAGCGCAAGCTCCTATACTCAATCCCGAGATTAAGGTGGCGTGTAATGATAATGTTTTAAAACGGGATAATATTCTAAGTGACAAACAAAAGTTGCTCTCGACTATTATAACAGGAGTTGCCAATACATTGTCGAATATCTTGACAACAGATTCAACTTTAGACAACAACAAACAGGGGATCATAAAGTCACTGAGCGATACAGGTAGACTATTATGTCACTTACATTTTTCAGAGACTCAGAGCAGGCGTAATTTCTTGGTGCCTAGTTTAAATAAGGAGATCAAGGATAATATTAAGGACTTAAAGCGCGATAGTTTGCTTTTTGGTAAAGAATTACAAGAAAGTCTGAAGTCAATAAAAGCAATGACTAAAACCGGAGCAGAATTGAGACCGACTGTCACAAAGCCTAAATGGAAGCCCAAGCACCAACAGGCAGGAGCAGGACCGTCGACATCGAGGGCTTTAAACTGGAGGGGGCAACCGTCGTCGGCGTCGCGGCCGCCGCCTCGCCAGAGTCGCCAGACGCCAGCGAGGACGAGCTACACGCGTGGCGGGCGCAGACCGCCGCCGCCGTCCCGCCGCGCGAGCGACCGCCGAGCGCCGCCGCCGCGGCCGCACACCCGGACCTCGCGCCGCTAGCATCGGATGCTGATGATACACAACCTCAGGCTGGTAGACTTCAATTTTTTTATAAAGTATGGTTAGGCATTACCAAGGATCCCACCGTATTGTCTTGGGTCCGTGGTGTGCGTATTCCAATATCGGATTGTATATCTCAATCGAATATTCCTGTTAACAAACCCGAGTCGGTTGCACACGAGACGAGTATGAACGAGGAAGTCAAAAAACTTATTAGTGCTGGTGCCATACAAGAATGTGATCCGTGTCAGGATCAATTCTTGTCCAGTATTTTTCTTATTAAAAAGAGTAATGGAAAAAATAGATTCATTCTAAATTTAAAATCATTGAATAAGTTTATATGTACCCCGCACTTCAAACTCGAAGATTATAGGACAGCAATGAGACTTTTATCAAAAAACGCTTACATGTGTTCAATAGATTTGAAAGACGCCTATTTTGCGATAAATATTGATCCTGATTACAGAAAATATTTACGATTTCTTTGGAAAAATAAAACATACGAATTCTTGGTATGTCCATTCGGCCTAAATATTGCTCCGTACATATTCACGAAGTTAATGCGTCCTGTTGTGCAGTTTTTGCGCAATCAAGGTTTTTTATCAGTCGTTTACTTAGACGACTTGTTACTCTTCGGTGACACGTATTCTAACTGCTTACATAACTTTAATGTAACGAAAGACTTGTTAGAATCATTAGGATTTACAATAAATGTTGATAAATCAATAGGTACACCAAGTCGAACGGCAAATTTTCTTGGGTTTAGTTTCAATTCTGCAAATTTGACAATTAATATTCCATGCGAAAAACGAGAGAGGGTTAAAGACGAACTTTTATACTTTAAATCCATTCGAAGATGTAAACTTCGTAATTTCGCACACTTGATAGGATTATTAGTTTCTGTTTGTCCGGCAGTACCATACGGCTGGTTGTATACTAAGAGATTGGAAAGAATCAAATTTCTTTATTTAAGTAAAAATGATGACTATGATCAATACATTAGCATTCCGGGTAGCTTAGATGATGATCTAGATTGGTGGATATATAATATAGAAACATGTAGTAATCCGATCAAGACAGGAAATTATCAATTAGAGATATTTTCTGATGCGTCGCTAACAGGCTGGGGAGCAAGTTGCTCAGATATGACAGCCAGTGGTCAGTGGTCCAGTCATGAGCTTGGGCAACACATTAATTGTCTAGAGTTAACTGCCGCGTTTTTTGGTTTAAAAATATTTGCTAAAGATTACAAAAATTGTGAGATTTTGCTAAGGATAGACAATACCACTGCGATTTCATATATCAATCACATGGGTGGTGTTCGATTCCCACATCTGAGTGAATTAAGCCGACAGATATGGCAATGGTGCGAGGAACGCGATATACATATATTTGCTTCGTACGTTCGTTCAGAAAACAACGATATAGCAGATGCAGAATCACGCCGGAAACATGCAGACATTGAGTGGGAGCTAGCCGACAGTGCCTTTCGGAAAATTTGTAATTTTTTAAACAAAAGTCCAGAGATTGACCTCTTTGCGAGTCGAATAAACAAAAAATGTACTAGATTTGTTTCGTGGCATCGTGATCCTGACGCGTACAATATCGACGCGTTTACCATATCTTGGTCGTCGTATTTCTTTTACGCCTTTCCACCATTTTGTCTAATACTTAGGATGTTGCAAAAGATAATAACAGATAAAGCGGAGGGCATTGTTGTTGTGCCACTATGGCCTACACAACCCTGGTTTCCTCTTTTTGAGAGATTATTGATTTCTGAACGAATAGAACTCCCACCTAAACCAAATTTATTGTCCTCCCCTTACAGTGTCGAACACTAGCTGCACAGGAGCCTTACCCTGGTTGCCGGAGTGTTGTCCGGGCGGCGTTCATGAGGCAAGGCACTCCTGCAGAAGCGGCAGACATCATGCTAGCGTCACTTACAGAAACCACACTTAAGCAATATAATTGTTATTTAAAGAAATGGTATATATTTTGTAAGGAAAAATGTTATGATATTTTTGATGTCGGCGTAGCAGAAGTATTAGATTATTTCACATTACTTTTTAATCAAGGTTGTCAATTTGGATCAATTAATACTGCGAAAGCAGTTTTGTCATTAATATTGAATAATAATGTTATAAATAATCCAACTGTGAAACGTTTTATGACGGGAGTATACAAACTGCGGTCTCCAAATCCACGATATGATTTTACTTGGGACCCTTCAATCGTTCTTAATCATTTAAGTTGTTGGTATCCAAATGAAAGCCTTTCTTACGAGCATCTTTCTAGGAAGTTAATAACTATTTTGGCATTAGTTACGGCACACCGTGTGCAAACATTATCGTTAATCAAGCTAAGTAATATTCATAAATGTAATAAGAAATATATTATTAACATTACAGATAAGATTAAGACATCCGCAGTTAATCGCATTCAGCCAAAACTGATTCTGCCTTATTTCGATGAAAATCAGTCAATTTGTCCTGCAAGGACTTTAGAACGTTATTTGGTTGTCTCATCTACCAATCGCCCAAGCGATTGTGATTTTCTTTTTACAAGTTTTAAAAAACCATTTAGAAAAGTGTGTTCACAGACCTTGAGTCGATGGATCAAAACCACTTTGCTCGAGAGTGGTATTGATACATCGATCTTCAAATCGCATAGTACGAGACACGCAAGTACGTCAGCAGCCAACCGGCTCGGGGTTAATATAGAACTGATTAAGAAGACCGCCGGTTGGTCAGATAATTCCTTGACGTTCGCTAGGTTCTATAATAGAGATGTTCTGGCGGACTCGTCCGAAGTATTTGCTCGTACAATATTACATGGTAATAATAATTGAAGTGTCTGTTGATTACAGTTAAACTGACGTAAACGTTTGTTTTATTTATATTTTTCAAACATACATGTTTCATTTAATCTGCTATTTCGTGTAACTCTAAACATCTACATGTAAAGTACAGTGTAATCACGAAGGGCGAATCACAGAAGTTTAATAGATAATCAAACGAACTTACCTGTAAGTGATGTTCGATGACTATTAAACGATGTGATTCGCCCGAGTGATTACAACCCTCCCTGACCCGAACTGGTCAAGCTCCAGATTCTACCCAATTGGTCACGAAATAGCACACGTATTTGATGGCCTTTTTTTATAAGAAACGTGTATGAAATACCCCCAATTTAGGCGAGATATTTTTTTGTTAAAAATGTTACTCTAAAATTGTGTACGATGGCAGCACATTCGCGTGCTACTACATGTAAAGTATAGTGTAATCACTCGGGCGAATCACATCGTTTAATAGTCATCGAACATCACTTACAGGTAAGTTCGTTTGATTATCTATTATAACTTTTGATAGAATATTTGGTTTTGCATACGAAAGAACATCCTCATTTATTTCTATCTTTTAAAACATGGATCTTTGTAATGTCTGCTTACAATTTAGTGGTCTAACACCAAATGGCTTTGATTTATGATTTTACCAATGGTATTTTTATTATAGATATATTTTTAATGCGCGAGGAAGCCGATTTAAAAATAATAAGGTCTTATAATTGTAGTAGATACTTAACTAGTGAGTTTGTTTTTGTAGTTCTTTATTATCTTTTTATGGGAAATATTAATTTATGTTTTCACATCGCCTTAGTCATCAATGTTATCATCTGAATGTAATCAAATAATATGAGCCAATTTCCGTGTTTTAATTAAAATGAGTTGTTTTAGAATTTCTGAAATGTACACCCTCTTGATTAAATTCCAGAAATACGCTGTAACAAAAGAAGGCATCCCTTTGTTTTTATAACATTATTGAGCAAATTTTGGCATTTTCGTAAAAGGTCTTCTATTTTTACCAGGTTTTCACAAAAACTCCTACACAAGGGTAGTCTATTTAAAATCTGAATTATGTTCTGAGCAAAAATATATGAAACTTTCTTTGATAATCATTATTATGCTAACCAGAACTTAGAGCTCAGATACCTTATTAAAAGGCAATTGGCGGCCATATTTGAACAGTGTTCACGGGATAAGCAGGGGTAAGATAAGATACGATGGTTTCACAAATCTACCAAGCCTAAATCCATACTAATAATGGGAAAGTGTGTATGTCTGTTTGTTTGTCCGTCTTTCACGGCGAAACTGAACGATAAATTGACGTGTTTTTTAAGTGGAGATAGTTGAAGGGATGGAGAGTGACATAGGCTACTTTTTGTTTCTTTCTAACCCCCCACTTCTCTAAAATGGGGGGAGGAAATTTGTATGGCGCGTTCCGCAATTTTTGAATTTAACGCGAGCGGGGCCGCGGGCAAAAGCTAGTAGCTAATAACTGGATGGTTGTCAATCCTCAACTGTGGTTTCCTCCAGAAACTTCTTGACGCGAACAGCTAAACAACCGCCCTAGCCGAAATGACAACCGTTAACGCTAGACGCCGATATCGAAACGCAGTCTGGCTCTGTCGCGCGCGCCAATATGAATGAGCGTTGGCTATGGCGTTGGCAACTTGGCATAGTATAATAAAGAGTATTATCGTACAGTATGGCCACTCCCGCTCCCGGCTGAAAGTGCCGCCCACTCCGTTTCGGTTACCTCACAATTACCGCCTGTCAAAAACGCGAACATTCGACCTGTTATATTTCACTTATACAAGCTTAGTACGCGTTCACTTACACGAGCTTAGATTGTGTGCTAGGAACGCGCCTCTTTTATATATTTGATAGCCAGTGTCCGAGGTGTGGTGTCGGCTATGCACAAATACTCATCCATACTATGTTATGTTCTATGCACCCTGTACGGTGTAAACATACCAATACACACTTCAAGGCCAAATCTTACTTTCATCTTTAAAGTCGGCAAGACATCAACAATACTAGTGGTGTAATGGATCTCCATCAGCGGTGGTGATCGCTTATCATTAGTCGATATGTTTGCCCGTTTGCCTCCTCCTTAAAAAACAATACTAACCATATATCTAGAAGCGAGCTCGAAGAACCCGTAGAAGACCACAGCGTAATGTAGCACTAGATAAACGTTGCACCACGCCGGTAGTGCCACGTCATATTTCTCTCTTTGTTCAATCTGAAAGAAACACGGTCATGATTATTTAATTAATCAAAATAAAGTCAATTTTAATACCTATTACAATTTGTTTTGTTACAGTTTGACTCGTCGAGGAAACGCTGGAAGATCTGCCTAGAAGCGTTCCTTAAACCAAAAGGCATGAAAGTAAATTCGAATGATCCGAACGGCGTGGTTATGGCTGTTTTGGTAATAACCGGATTATAGTTTAATTAATAGTGGAGTTCGCGTTTGATTTGACAATATCATAGACAGGAACCCCACACGTATTTATAAAATGAGAACGAAACTCCGTTGAAGAAGGTGAAATTCGGCTGAGCTTTTCGGGAACAATTAATAGAGGTATATAAAGGTAATAGACCCAAATAGCTGTTGAACGGCTGATATAATATTTTTATCTTAAAATATCGCCCAAGTCTAAACGCAAAAGAAAGAGGGAAATTTATACAGTTTTCAAAAGAAATGACCCGTAAAATTTGATTTGAATGACTTTAAAGTTATCTTGACAAAGGTGGATTGCGTAGGCCAAATTGTTTAGGATCTTTTAAGTACTTCTAAAGTAGAACACTAAGTTTAAACAAGCTTTGTAAACATGTTTCATAATGGAGTACTTTTCTAACTTAAAATTACTTTACGCCCAACAATGTCTGTAACATTTAGTTTAGTTGGGTCGACGACGTGTGTTTTGACCGAAGTTAAAACAGATCTAATTTATATAAAATGGAAGACAGATTCTGCTATAAAAAAATATTTTCGTTATGATATCGATGGCTCCATCTACTCCATTCGGCCTTCAATCACCGAAAAGCGAATGGAAAATATCAATTGCCATTTCACAGATGAGTAGTTAGATGGCATTAGTTCCGAAAACTCACTAATAAACTTTATAACTATTTATTTATCGTTACTACTTTGATACTCACATCTATTTTCTGGTCCTCATCCCCCAGCCTCGCCTGCCCTGGCTCCCAGCTCGGTCCCCAAAATATCGCCCTGAGCTTATCTCCAGCTGTTTCTTGTCGCCGGAACTTCTCCACCACGTAGCCTGTGTAGAACGCCTGTCAAACAGGAATAGGTAAGTTTGACAGGTTTTATAAACTAGGTCCCTATTGATAGTGCTTTGTTCACAATTTTTAAATATATTTACACCACACCAACTCGTATTTAAAGGCTCTCTTGATTTTTCGAAAACAGATATCAAAATTGAATTTTACCCACAAGAGTGGAAAGTAATTTCATACTTTTAACTTGAAGTCTTAAGCTAGCTGGTAGAATGTATTTATAAATGATGATTTTAAATCAAATATTTAATAAATTTGATTTCGTGTTTCACTTGGTGGCAAAGTTTGTTTATCCTTCGTCCTTGAAAATCTTCAAAACCGTTGCAGATACGACCCAGAATTTGTAAGAAGAAGAAAAACATAGGACTGATCCTATATCTGGTGTATGTAGCTTACGAGGCTACTCACATTTCATTTTGGAGGCGGCAAAAGGTCCTTAAAAATAACAACAATAACTAACCTGCAAATACAGGGGATTGAAAGACGGCTGGTTGTAGATAAGGCCGTAGACAATCTGGATCTTGTCTGTTTCAGGCCTAAAGGTGCCAAAGAGTCTGTCCCAGATGATCAGGACACCTCCGTAGTTCACGTCTAAGCAGTATTTGTTGCTACCTACAATAGAATGGAAATAAATTGAATAGGTTTTGATTTTGCAAATAATAGTGACATATTTCATAGCAGAGTTTCTACAACTTTTTGCACTCACGGACCACTTTCACGGTTCAAAAAATTCTACGGATTCCTGTCAGAAGATATTCTAAGAAAACAATTAAACATAGTTTTCGTTAAGTTCAGTAATTCAGTTACCGTGGACTCTGCAAAATCATGCTGCGGATACTTAAGACATCCATGTACTTTAGTCAGAAGTATGGTGATCTATTTTACAATTACAAAATAAAACAGATACTTATCTCGCGTGAAATTGAAGCAAAAATTTTCTTTTCAACGGGTGCCAATACATCAGTTCAGTGGTTCTAATTCACAGGACCTTGTGAAAGAAATCGTCGGGGGCAAAATATGACTTCATATTATGCTTGGTTCATTTCCAGTGCAAGAAACAGAAAGATGATCTTACCATGATGTACTCTATGGTGGCTAGGTGTGTTCAGGACATACTCCAAAGGCCCAAGGCTCTTGATAGCTTCGGTGTGGATCCAAAACATGTATAGGTAGCTGAACTGGTGGTGCATCACGAATTGGGCTGGAGGGATGGCCAGCGCCAGAGGGAGGTAGAAGATCTGTTGACAAAAAATAGTTTCTTTAATTTTTAGGGCATATTTGTCTTTTGATAAATGTTGATGTAGGCGACGGAACTACCAAACTCCGTGCTGCGCTGGCAGCCTGGCCGGTACGGATGCCGCTGCCAGCGCGCGTCTTTTGTTTTTTATACATATTTTTCAGTCTGTTATGTGTACAAATGTACAGTTTTTTTATTATATTCTTTGCTTTTTGTATTATATTCTATCCTTTTCATTGTGCGTTGTGTACACAATTGTAATAAACTGTACAGCTGAAGTTTTTACGTGTGTTTCACCATCGGCGGCCCGACAGCTTACAGTAAAGTTGATGGATGAAGAGGGAGGGGTAAACCTAAACAACGATGGATGGATTGTGTGAAAGAGGATAATGAGTATACCTAGATATTTTTCTGGCATGAACGAAGTGACACTAGTGACTTCCTTCTATGATAACTTTTTACATGATTAAATAGATGTTCATCGATAACTTACATTATAATATGCCATTAATTAATAATTATATAATAATAAAATATTATGTCATTACTCATTGCCGTGACACTGAATCTTGAGTAGTTTGATGTGCTCTGCCTACCCTATTTAGGGAATATAGGATAGGGTTGAATTTGTTTGTATATAACATTAATGTTTTTTACAAACGTCACATGTTTGAAAAATAAAATGAACCATATTATTTTATTAGTTTACATAATTTCTTACACGATTATTCAAGACTTTAGAGAATTATTACTAGGGGTAATTTATCGATATTTTTTATTTTGTCTAGTACTAGCAACTTGGCGTTCGTGCCAGAAAAATATCTAGGTATAATAATGAGAAAGAAAGAAGTGAGTGTTGAGATGACGAAAGGTAAAGAATGGAAGAGGAAGACAAGTTGTACTGAACCCACATGACGTGGGATAAGGGTAGGAGGAAGAAGAGGAGGAGAGAGGTATTTTTCGTTAGTTCAAAAATGTTTTCTATGATAAATAATCTGTTGTCTGAGGTACCTAGAGGGAAAGGTACCAAGCGTGCAAGGAGCATTTTTGTCCACTGTCAGAACCCTTTTAATTTCATCTGGAATTTGTTCTCGTTTTATTAAGTACGTCAGTGTTTCCTGCATTATATAAGTACTAGCTAATACCTGCGGCTTCGCTAAAGTTAAATTCAAAATTTGCGGAATGCTACATACAATCTTCCACCCCCCATTTTAGCGAAGTGGGGGGTTAGAAAGAGACAAAAAGTAGCCTATGTCACTCTCCACCCCTTTAGACTTATATTGACCGGGATATAGACCGTGATTACCTTTTTGATTTTTGTCGAGCTCCCGATATTTCGACGCAGTTGCATGCATCATGATCACGGAAAACATGCACGGGAAACAACCGTGAATCATTCAAAACTCTCCACCCCTTTAACTATCTCCGCTTAAAAAAATTACGTAAATTCGTCGACAGACACACACACTTTCCCATTTATAATATTAGTATGGATATAGCAACCAAGTAACATCTCGCACTCGTGAAGAGTAATAATATTCTTCCACTTTGTTGAACAGCCCCTTCAATTTGTAAGGGTTATTCGAAAAATATATTCATTTACTTGTTATTATTATATTCTATTTGAAGATGTTGACCCTTGTCAGTTGTGACATTGGGCGTCTTCTAACCGAACATCTTTTAATGGTATACAAGTGATTTAAGAGACAAGCAGGTTCAACCCTAATCATACAATGGAATAATATAAGCAACTATTTACAGTCCGACTCAAAGTTTAACATGCGTCCAATATTAGATCTGGATATGATATCTCATTATGTAATGTATTTTATTCTTAATATAGTTTTACATAGGATTGAATATTGATAATGATAACTTTAATTAAATTATAATATATGAGAAACAAAAACTAACTTAAATTATAATATTATGTCATTGTGAAAATGATGTTTTTGTTTTAAGAGACCTCACTCCTCCAGCCTCACTTTTGACACTGGCAGGTCGGATACATATCAATTTAATTCATGTCTATGTCCAAAGCTATATAATCCTTACCTTTATTTTAAAATAAAAGTACTTTGCATTTTGAAACTACTCACAATATTGTTAAAATGTTTATTAGAACAATCAATGAAGCTTATACTAAAATATTTTTAGTACAAATATATTTAAAAATTTTAATATAAAATATTAAAAAGCCTTAGAATATCGAGAGTTTTTAGTTTTATAAGTAGATACTTTTTAATATACTTTTCCCCTCACTAGCTCGGAAACACGTGTTTTGTCCTTTAATACCAGCGGGTAAAAACGCATTTTATCCACTAGTGGGTAAAGTAATTTGACCTAGAATAAAGTCAAATTAACTGCTTTAAAATTGATAAAAGTAGGTGAATCTAGTAATAAAGATGATTTACCACCTGTGGAACTACTGGAAGCAGTGATAAACGCATTTTTTGCGTTGTAGTTTCCTCGCTGCTATAGTAAGGGGAAAAGTTTTGTGTTACGCACGCGGGTGCAAATGTATTTTACTTCTCGTGTGTTAAAAAACTCGCAAGTTCAGGATTCTATTCTCGAACCACTCGCTTCGCTCGTGGTTCAACTATAGAATCCTTTCACTTGCTCGTTTTTCAATTCCACACTCGGCGTTAAAATACAACTTTGCCCCCTTGTATAACAAATAACTATAATTGATAAAACGTTTTCTTTACTTAATTTATATGTTTTTAACTGCGTAGTGTTTATAAAAGCGCAAAAATTAAAGTCAATATCGAAATAAAGAATGATTTTTAGGGTTCCGTACCTCAAAAGGAAAAAACGGAACCCTTATAGGATCACTTTGTTGTCCGTCTGTCCGTCCGTCCGTCTGTCAAGACCCTTTTTCTCAGGAACGCGTGGAGGTATGAAGCTGAAATTTATATCAATTACTCAGGTCTACTGTCCCTTGAAGCTGTGAACTTCTAAGCCAACGCAATCAAAAGATAACGCCGTTTATGCCGCAAATTTTCGACACTTGCAAGGGAATCAAAACCTACAGGGTGCTTCCCGTGAACTCAGAATCTTGAAATTTGGTACGAAGCAACGTCTTATAGCATAGATAAAGGAAAAATTACGAAAACCATAAATTTTTAGTTACATCACATAATATTTTTTTTTTAAATAATTTTAACCTTACTACCCATTTCCTCATAAACGCGTAGAGGTATTAAATTGAAATTCATACCAAATACTCAGGTCTATAATACCTTTAAGCTGTAACAAAATCAAACTTCTATGTCAACGCAATCAAAAGAAACAGCAATTTAAGCTGCATATTTTGAAACTCGCAAGTACTCGCAAGGGAATCAAAACCTAAAGGGTACTTCCAGTCGACCTAGAATCTTGAAATTTGGCATGAAGCAACGTTTTATAGCACACATAAAGGAAAAATTCCGAAAACCTTAAATTTTTAGTTACATTACAAAATATATATTATGACTCGATTGTCGTAATGAACGAACTTTGTAAACCTTGCAGGTTTGTACGGAACCCTCGGTGCGCGAGTCCGACTCGCACTTGGCCGGTTTTTTTATATTTTAAGATTACTAAGCAAATACCTACGATTTCGAGAATTAGGAGATTAAGTCTCATTTGAAACTTTATTATACCTACATATGAGAAGCTCATAAATCTCAGTGGCCTGCTTCACCACAGTGACAATAGGCTACTTGACCCTTTTTTAGGGTTCCGTAGTCAACTAGGAACCCTTATAGTTTCGCCATGTCTGTCTGTCCGTCCGTCCGTCCGTCCGTCCGTCCGCGGATAATCTCAGTAACCGTAAGCACTAGAAAGCTGAAATTTGGTACCGATATGTATATCAATCACGCCAACAAAGTGCAAAAATAAAAAATGGAAAAAAATGTTTTATTAGGGTACCCCCCCTACATGTGGGCTGATTTTTTTTCTCATTCCAACCCCAACATGTGATATATTGTTGGATAGGTATTTAAAAATGAATAAGGGTTTACTAAGATCGTTTTTTAATAATATTAATATTTTCGGAAATAATCGCTCCTAAAGGAAAAAAAAGTGCGTCCCCCCCCCTCTAACTTTTGAACCATATATTTAAAAAATATGAAAAAAATCACAAAAGTAGAACTTTATAAAGACTTTCTAGGAAATTTGTTTTGAACTTGATAGGTTCAGTAGTTTTTTAGTAAATTACGGAAAACTACGGAACCCTACACTGAGCGTGGCCCGACACGCTCTTGGCCGGTTTTTAAAGTTTATCTTACATTATTACTTACTGTCCAATTAACCAAAAAAAATATCACTATATTTTATTATGACTTATAAACCGCAATAAATATTTTTAAAGAATACTTTAACGTAACCAGGCAAAAACAACATCAGCCATGTCATCTATAGTTTTTCTGTGAATGAAGTCATTCAGTGCAAAAACAACACTTTCTGACACTTTAAGTACGAGGCATAAAGGTCATTATGTCAGTGATTGATTTGACATGAATTCTATGACGTCACTACACGGCCGACAGCGTTTTCAGTGGCCAAAATAAAAACTCACATTTTTGAATTAAAAATACGTAGTCATCGTACACATTTAATACCCAAAATCATTAAATATTGGTTTCTTATGTCAAATATTACAGAAGACAATCATTTATTGTGCCAAATTAGATATGAGTCTAGTAGCCTATTGTCACCCGACAGTGACACTTTGCCATTCATTGACTGTTTAACAAGGAAATAAATTATTGAAGCTGAGTAAATTACTTATCAAATCAGAATTAAACATAGAATTGTCAGTGTCAATGTCACTGGTGGTGAAAATAGGCCACTGTAGGCTTGTGCCGTTTTGTTCGTTGATCGGAGCGCTCCGATCTCGTTCAATCGCTCCCATGAACTAGTTCGCTCTTTTAGGTCTTTTGCTCATTTAGTTCAGCCAGACCAGCGACCACTGCGCTCTGAAAGATCAGAACGAATGGGATCGAATAGTGTCAAAATGATACGAATAGTCCACAGATAGTAACATTCCAGGCGGAAAGGTTGTAACTTAAACTTCGGTTACTTACAACTTGTAAGTAACCGAAGTTTAATATGAAAACATTACTTTTTTTGTTGCTCTGCTAAGTAGCTCTCGCTCTCGGTCGGCGCAGTCACACATTCGTTCTCGATCCAAACCGCTCGCGCTCGCCGATCCTATACTGAACTAAATGAGCAAAGACCGATTCTCAGACCACGGAATGATTCAGTTCATTTCGGTCATTGATGGGATTTTATTCCTAACAGTTCATAGTTCGTGAACGACACAAGCCTAGGCCACTGATCGATTTGTGTGACGTTGGTCTATCTGTTAGCTGTGGTTGATGCAACTGGCCTTAATGGTAACCGACAAAGTTGGACGTTTTACTAAACAAACTCACATATACAATAAATTGCATTAGAAACTTAGTTTAAACTTGGATTTTGTTAAGGTGTACTCGGGTAATTCCAAACGTCGAAAACCGTCGGCAAATTCCGAAAAGGGACCCTTATTACTATGGAATCACGGATGATTATCATTTGAATTTCGGAATTTTCCGACGGTTTTCGACGTTCGGAATTACCCGAGTACACCTTATGTTAAAAAATGGCTCAAATTTGATTGTGCGTTCCAATTTCACTTCAAGTTTGTGTGATAGATTAGGCAATTTACGTTTGTAATGAGTACTTTGACAACTAATTGTATGCTTTGTTGAGAGACTTGAGATAATTAAACTCAAGGCATGAGTTTGTGAGAAAGGAAAGAGAACACAGTGTATATAATTATAATTATGCTCTGAGATGGATGTCCGTTTCGCCAGATGACTGTATACCTACAGCTGTATAGAGGTGACGTATCTAGCTGCATTTTATATACAACCTGTTTTTATTGAATTCCGTTAACTTTAAGGGAAGATTCTTTAGATCAAATACAATTAATTTTTCTAAGAAACTTGCGTCTAACTGTTACTACGGTTATCGAGTTATTAAAAAAATAAATACAATTACGGAACATGACTGTGTGTGACTGCCTTTAACAATTTCTAATGATATTTGTTTCGACATGTGCCGTCAATCACTTGACACTAACTTGAATGTTATTCTTAAGGGTCTCTCACACCAATAAATTCATTTATTATGTATGAAAATGATAAAAAAAATATTTTGAGAATTTAACTAAAAGTGATATACAAGGTGGTTCTTGATAATTAAATGGTATGAAATGAAGATGCTTACCTACGCATCGGAAACTGAAAGCATGCGTAATGCATGTTCATAACTTCATACTAACCAGCGATTTCTCATACACAAACAACAAATAACGTGTGTTATTTGTTGTATTTTAATATGCGCTCAAGGTTTGAAATAAATGATATTTTATTTTTTATTTTATTTTATTTTATTTAAAATGCGGCTCGATGCTGGTAGATGGGACTTCATCCATATTGTGTGATTGCATATAAATTGATTCGTGTAAAATTGTAACATGAGGAAACCGAAAGATTTTAACTACGCATTTCTGAAGACAAAATAAAAATAAAATGTTAAAATATGACGTCAAGCAAATATTGCGAAAAAATTTTTTTGTGTAATTTTTATTACTTTTTATGGATTTATTTTCACATAAAAAGTAAATGTTATTCCTAAAATTGACACTTAAAATAAAAATTTACATTTTCTTTCTAAAATTTTTTTTTGCAATGAGTCACTACATACTTTTTGATATAATTATATCAACGAGGATAGTTAGATTTTGTCCGATAACGGCATCATCGCCATCAAAACAGCGTTTTCTTCCGAAAAATATTGTTATTTTTAGGGTTCCGTACCAAAAAGGTACAACAGGAACCCTTATGGTGCGACTCTGTCCGTCTGTCTGTCAGTCTGTCACATTCCTAAATATCTCGAGAACTACTAATGCTATCAACTTGAAATTTGGAATAGTTGTGAACATTGTGAACCTCTCCAAATAGAAGGTATAATTTTTTTTAATTTATTAATTTTAATTGTAGAAAATGGCCAAAATGAAAGGGGGGCAAACTGTAAATTTCAAGTTACTAGGTCAAGTGGGGTATCGTTAGAAAGAACTTAAACTGAACGTAAATAAACTATTTTTTATAATTTTTTTGTTGTGGAAAAAAAAAGAATTTTGAAGGAAAATGTAAAAAAAAAATACCGTTCCCCCCCCCTTATCTCCGAAGTTTACCAACGAAAAATTATGAAAATTTTAGGAAACATTAGTTTTATGCTATATATTACAGGAAAAATATAATCTTGTTTGTATCTTGAAAACTTTTTTTTTAATTCACAAAAAACTTTTCACATTTTTACTTTTAATTTACCCACCTTTGCGGATGTATATAGTACTTCAAATTAATACGAGATGTTACGTAAATCATCTTATTTCCAATAAAGTAAAAATTGTTTAAATCGGTTAACATTATAAAGAATAATCCCTGAAAAACCAACATACTATGGTCGCGCAAATTAGTTAGCGAATTCACCGAGAGATGGCGCTATACACAATAATGCTCATTAGTACCTATACTTTTGTCTTCTAGTCAAGTCGTTAGAGTTATGTGAAAACATGAGATTATTTTAACTGGGGAGTTTGAAAGTTTGTACGGAACCCTCGGTGGGCGAGTCCAACTCGCACTTATTTTAAATGATTATAATTCTGAAAGTAAGCGAAATCCAGAAAAGTTTATATGACATTCAGTTTCCTCGTGTGACACGGTGTATAGGCAATACTTACAAATCCACACCATCCCTGAAGTATGGATTGCCTGATGCCGACTCCCATGTTGAAGTCTTCAGATGTGTGGTGCACCTGATGCTGAGCCCATAATATGTGGACCTCTGAAAAAAAAGATATACTGTCAAGATTGTAACTCCGTTTTTTCACTATCCGATCCGATATCGGATGTCGGAACGATTTCAATGAAAAAATTCAAGATGGTGCCTGTATGGGATATCGGTCTTTCGAGAATAAAGATTTCTTTCAAACATAATACATAGAAAAAACAAGTAATACACTCTTTTTTTCGGCACGAGGCGACACGACGTTTAAGGATACAAATACCTATGTTATTTTCGGTGCTGTATTGTCAAAGGCTCGATTCATCAGAATGCGGGAACTTTCAAAGACTCGGGAAGTATTATTGGGAGGCGCTTTTGATTAAAATCGCAATACAGTCTATTTTTAGACAGGGAAAATATCAGGAACTCATGTTGATGTCTTTTTATAAACAATACGGCACTCACATGCATTATTAGCAGTAATGGAAATATACCATTGGAAAATACTCTGAATCTGGAATTTTTTGTCTTGCGAGAAAATGCGATAAACCGATTTGATAGGCATCACAAAATAATGTCGATATTCGCTAGTTATACTGAGTTTTACAGCTTACGAATATTTTTAAGTAAGGAAAAGGATTTCTACAAGGACGATAGAAACTCAGGGGAATCGGCAAATCAAAGGATAGAAACTTGGAAAATTCTTGGTATTTCATCGGTCTTTTCTTTTTACTACACTTTGAAGGATTATAATTTGAGTATTACCGTCAAGAAAATTTCTGAATATGCAATAAAAGAAAACCGGCCAAGAGCGTGTCGGGCCACGCTCAGTGTAGGGTTCCGTAGTTTCTCGTATTTTTCTCAAAAACTACTAAACCTATCAAGTTCAAAACAATTTTCCTAGAAAGACTTTATAAAGTTCTACTTTTGTGATTTTTTTCATATTTTTTAAACATATGGTTCAAAAGTAAGAGGGGGGGGACGCACTTTTTTTTCCTTTAGGAGCGATTATTTCCGAAAATATTAATATTATCAAAAAGCGATCTTAGTAAACCCTTATTCATTTTTAAATACCTATCCAACAATATATCACACGTTGGGGATGGAATTAAAAAAAAAATCAGCCCCCACTTTACATGTAGGGGGGGTACCCTAATAAAACATTTTTTTCCATTTTTTATTTTTGCACTTTGTTGGCGTGATTGATATACATATTGGTACCAAATTTCAGCTTTCTAGTGCTAACGGTTACTGAGATTATCCGCGGACGGACGGACGGACGGACGGACGGACAGACAGACATGGCGAAACTATAAGGGTTCCTAGTTGACTACGGAACCCTAAAAACAGTGCGCGCGGAAGTAGTGAAACTTTCTAACATAACCTCAAAAACATTTTGTTAATTTACCATCACGTTTTTGCGTTTAGTTACGTCCATATTTTTACTGTTTTAAATATTTTACATTACTATTTGCTCAATATTGAAAAACAAACATAAACTCATTTTGCACTCGATCTAAATATAAAACACAAACATTTCAACTAACCATTCCACCATTCAAAACCATTCTTGGCATTCTGTTCTGTCCAAAGACCTTTACAGGGGACAGCGCAATCACATTTTTTGCCATACTAAATTGAACCTTATCACTGAGACAGAAAGGTGATCGTATCAGACTAGCGAAAACGATCCACATGAGAGGGCATTGTTTGGGCTGGTGTGTCCCTCTCGCACGTGTGGCCAGTGTTAATGAGGTTGCCATAGTAGTAGTATTTTTATCTGTATATTACCTGACTTTATAACTTCATATATTATTTTAGTGTTATATTCAAACTAGGGTTTCGATATATTTTAAAGAATTGGCAAATAATTATAATGTAATTATTTTGATGCCATTAAATCAAAGATTTGTATAATTAAAGAATACCTTCAATTGGGTATTAGTAGATTTGGTAGTAACTTTGAAAATTGACTGGTATCCCCAATTTTTGAGAGTGATGACGTCACTGAATAATGTTGACATTGTCAGTAAGTGCGAGAGGGACACCAGCCCAAACAATGCCCTCTCATGTGGACACACTTTTAGACCTAACTACTCATTCAGGTTTAACTATAATTCTGTGGTTCTGTCACTGGCTGAGTGAATAAGTGAACGAATGGAATGAGTGAGTCGCGTTGTGACAAAATGTTACGCAACGAGTGAGCGGCATTCCACGCAAAGTAACAATGACTGAGTGTTACGCGCTGTCAGTTGGAAGTCGCATTAGAAGTTTCACTTCAATAAAATATTATTATAATAGTGATTAAAAGTGCAGCAGCATCCATGCGTTTGTTTTATAAAAATTAAATTACCGTGGCATGCTCTGTGCATCCAGTAGTAACAGAAGTCGACTCCTAGTGCTGCTGCATACCAGGTCCAAACGTTGTCCCAGGGTAGCTCCACTATTCTGAAGTTGGTGTATATCCATGTGTAGAGGTACGATTCTGCGCCTCGCCATAATATTCTGGTAACAAAAAGAATAAAATATAACTATAAGATATTTTATATTTTTAATAAAAAAGCGCTGGTGGCCTAGCAGTAAGAGCATGCGACTTTCGATCCGGAGGTCACGGGTTCGTACCCCGGCTCGTACTAATAAGTTTTTCTGAACTTATGAGTGAAATGTCATTTGATGTTTGCAGGTCATTTTTCGGTGAAAGAAAACATCGTGAGTAAACCGGACTAATTCCGATAAGGCCTAGTTACTCTTCGGGTTGGAAGGTCAGATGGCAGTCGCTTTCGTAAAACTAGTGCCGCCGAATCTTGGGATTATTCGTCAAAGCGGACCCCAGGCTCCCATGAGCCATGGCAAATGCCGGAATAACGTAAGAAAGATGATGATGATTTTATATTTTTAATGAGATAAATAAGATGCAAACGAGTAGACAGGTCGCCTGGTAAGCGATCATCACCTAATGGACTCCGGAAACTCTAGAAAGGTTGGGGGTGCGCAGTGTGCGCACTAATTACTACAGTGGGTATTAGGTCTCTTTGCTCTAGTGGGTATACCTAGTGTATTAAAAGTAGAAATAAAAATTACTCGGTTGATAACGTTACAAAAAGGAAGTACAACGTTCCTATACAAAATTCATTTGACTCTTTATCTGACGAAGGGACCGATATCTCTATACTTCGTAATGATACCTTAAACAGGAGCTGTCCAGATATGAGCGTAAATTATAAAGATGAGGTTGAGTTATTGAAGAGTAAAATAGAACAGTTACAAGAGAGACTTCAGCTCTCCGACAATTATAGCACTAAACTTTTAATTGAAAATGAAAATCTTAAGAAACAGCTATCGGAATCCACAAGACAAATACAACAACTAAAGGATATATGTAAAACTACGCCTAAAATCATTAAACCTGTAAAGACTCAAAATAAAATAGAGCGATCGACACAAACAAGCTTGCGTAGCAAGTACATGGAGCCGGAAATTGATCACTCTATCGAAACTTCTTCAGTCTCAGAGGTTGAAATATTAAAAACAAGAGCATCTCAAGTTTCAGTACAGGATGAAATACAAGTATCTCGATCTTCGTATAATGAAAAAAAAATCAAAAAGGATCTATATTTTGGGAGGACATCAATGTAAAAATCTATCTTCAGAAATAATAAAATCAAGATTGAATACACAATATGAAAAATACGAGGTGTACTCCTTCCTGAAACCAGGCGCATCATGTGAAGAAATACTGAACACTCCTTCGGTCCTGAATAACATCACGTGCGATGACAAATTAGTTCTCTGTGTCGGGGAAACAGACTGTAATCCTACTAAGCTTTTAATGGACTTAAGTTGTTTTGTTAGAACTTACAGTTATTTAGATATTTATATAATAAATGTTATGCAAAACGACCACTTAAATGAAAAAGCACTTAATAACATGCTAAAACTGATTTGTGAAAATCATAAGAACTGTAAGTTTATTAATATCTCGCAGACATATATGTTACCAAAGCACTACCTTTATAATTTATCCTGTAAAATTAATATGGAAATTGACTCACAATATTATGATAAAAAGTTTTTGACATTTAAGGCTAGTATTAAACATAATCATACTAAAATAATAGAATCTGACACAAATATATATAAAAAAGGTACTATACCTTATTTTTTCCATCGTATGAAGAAAGGTAGAGTCGCATTAAATACACCACCGAACTCACCACCGAGCGCACCAATGGATAAAAAGAAAACTACCATACTGGATTACTTCTCCGTCGTATTGCCGAAATCCAACGCTGACAGCAACGCACCAGGAACGAATAAGTTTTTTCGTATCACCAATTAAGGGTAAATTTATCATACTGCACCAAAATGTTGCCGGGCTATTAAGTAAAAAGGATACTTTAGAATTAGCTCTATATGATCTATATGAGATAAATAGAGAAGTGGAAGTGATATGTATGAGCGAAACATTCATAAAATCCGGGGAAGAATCCAACATACATCTTAAAGGTTATCATTTAGCAGATTTCTATTCGCGGCAAAAACAAAAACGTGGAGGAGTTTGTATAATGTGTAAAGATTACCTAGATTATCAACCTATAAATTACTTAAAAGAAATGCGAACAGAACTCCATTTTGAATGTTGTGGCATAGAAATTCCAAAGTATAACTCGATAATAATTTGCATCTACAGAACTCCAAATCCCACACCTTTCATATTTCTAAATAAACTTGAATTACTACTGGAAAGATTGAGATGTAAAACAAAAAAAAGAATTATAATAACAGGTGATTTTAATATTGATATAATGAAGCAAAATAAGGTAACCTTAGAATATAATAGACTAATTCAAAACTATAACTACATGTCACATATTAATCAACCTACCAGACTAAATGCTTGTCTTGATCACATAATAAGTAATGATTTTAATGCTATTGGTGAGCTTCATTCGCTAGAAATATCGGATCATAATACTGGTCAATTATTAATAATACCAGATGTCCCAGAGATCAACCGTAATTCATTTTGGTTTATTAAAAAGCGAGATTTCAGCAATGGAAATATAGATAAATTTTGCAATTGTTTGAACTCATTGACATGGAATGAAATATACAATGAATCAGATATTGACATAGCATTTGACATATTCCATGAGTATTTAACTTTATTTTACAATTTATGTTTTCCTATAATAAAAATCAAAATAAAAAGGAAATCTTCTAAAATAACCTGGCTCTCTAAGGGAATAAAAATAGCATCAAAAACGAAACGTAAACTTCGTTTTAAATATTATACCACAAAAAATCAATTGTATAAAAAACAGTACTGCGATTATCAAAAAACATTCAAAAAATGTCTGAAAACAGCGCAGAAATTAAGTAACAATAAATATATAATGAATGAAAGGAATGTGTGTAAAGCAACATGGAGTGTAATTAAAGAAAATACATCAAATAATTCGCTTGGTCGAAAAATCATTGACAAAATAACATGTAATAATGTGTCGATCAATGATCCTAAACTTATCGCAGACGCATTTATTAACCACTTTATAGGCTCAAAAACTCACCAAAAGCAAAAAAATGTTAGATATCCCGCTAAGATGACTCGTGTTGATGCTAGTATGTTTCTTTTCCCCACGGATAGTCAAGAGGTTTATAAATTAATTCATAAACTTCGAAATACTGCCTCCGTAGGTTATGATGATTTATCCACACAAATATTTAAACACTGTTCTTGCTTTATTGCACCAGTTCTCAGCCATCTTATAAATTTGTCATTTGTTCAGGGAGTGTTTCCTCAAAAACTAAAAACAACATTGATAAAACCAATCTATAAGAAAGGCAATAGAGGTACTTTGGATAATTACAGACCGATAGCTCTCATACCAATATTATCAAAGATTGTTGAAAAAGCTATGTATGAGAGAATATCTAAATTTTTTAGCAAATATACAGTGCTCTCCAAGCAGCAAAATGGGTTCCAAAAAGGGAAATCTACCAGCCTTGCTGCCTTTCAAATGGTAATGGAAATTACAAAGGCTTTAGATAAGCGAGCCTCAACGACTGCTATATTTTTCGACATGAGCAAGGCGTTCGATTTAGTACAACATGAACTGCTTTTGGTCAAATGTGAAACCTACGGATTACGTGGTAAAGTACTGGATTGGTTACAAAGCTATCTCACAAACAGACAACAATATGTGGAGATCTCGAACATAAATGAAGATAATGAATATGTAAGCCATAGATCTGACTTCAAGACTCATACAGTTGGTGTCCCTCAGGGGAGTATTTTAGGGCCGTTACTCTTCCTGGTATATATCAATGACCTACCATTAAGCACGAATCATCATTGCATTCTTTTTGCTGATGATGTGTCTGTTGTCATATCCAGTGAACACAAAAGCAATCACACAAACGATGTTAATACAGCACTTTCTAATATAATAGACTGGCTAAATATAAACAGTTTGCAAGTAAATTTTAGCAAAACCACATATACTCAATTTTGGAATGGGTATGGAGAAAAACAACCAATGACTGTTACATATGATGATCAACAAATTACTGAGTCAGATCATGTCAAATTTCTTGGAATAGTGGTTGATGATATGTGT
The DNA here is from genome assembly GCF_023078275.1 of Leguminivora glycinivorella. Classification (NCBI taxonomy): domain Eukaryota; kingdom Metazoa; phylum Arthropoda; class Insecta; order Lepidoptera; family Tortricidae; genus Leguminivora; species Leguminivora glycinivorella. The sequence goes on from NC_062973.1 coordinate 3,631,169, forward strand.
CACTGGAACCATCATATTGAAGGTGTGTGTAAGAAATTAAATAGTTTTGCGTATGCCCTTTGGCGCTTAACTAAGATTTCAAGCCAAAAAACAGCCGTCCAAGCGTATCATGGCTACGTGGCATCTAGTCTGAGGTATGGTATAACGGTATGGGGGAACGGCTCAAATATCCTTGGATTGTTTATAGCTCAAAAACAATGTATACGTGCGATTTGTGGTGTGTCCGTATTAACTTCATGCAGACCATTGTTTAAAAAACTAAATCTGCTTACAGTACCTTGTTTATATATATTTGAAATGTGTGTATTTGTAAAATGCAACCAAACTTTATATACAAAAAATTATGAATTCTGTAACTTTAATACGAGGTACCCTAACAGACTCATATGTCCGAGAACACACACAAGTTTATATAAGAAAAGTTGCTATCCTATGAGTATACTTTTGTATAATAAGCTCCCAGACACTATCAAAGGCCTTACTTTACATTTGTTTAAAAGAAGATTATTTGAATGGCTAAATGAACAGACTTTCTACTCTGTAAAGGAATATTTAGACTACTAAACCGCTAAATCTGTGACATCTCAATTAATTAATTTATTTATATTCGATAATTTGTATTGTTTTGTATATTAATATTTCTATGTAGATATAATCTAGCTTTAGATAGGTATTATTTATGTGCATGCATAGTACTAGACCTAGGTACAATCTGAGATTTGCATGTCACTGTGTGACAAGGTAGATTGGCTCACTTTATTGTAAACAAACACCTATGCATACCCTATCTTTCGCAAATAAATGACTTATGACTTATGACTATGACTTAGAGTAGGTAGATTATTTTAACTATTATTATGTTAACTATTAGATACTTAATTTTGCAAAATTTTACATACCGGCAAAGAGGAAGATGTATAGAACATACGTTATGTAAATACTTGACCGTCATTATTCGTTAGTAAACCCCTCATCAATGGTGAAAATGAATAATCTTAAAAAAATCTTTTCATACTAAATTTTAAATTTATCACTGCGATAATTCTCTTTAATTCTGATTTATTACCACTTGAGTGCAGAACGCTAGACCAATGAACTGAAAGAATCGCATCAATCACTGAACTTAAGTGTACAACGAAATGCCTGACCTTGAATACTAAACAGCACCCCTATCATGAGCTTGTGATGTTTTACAATTATATTACTCGACACAAAAAAATATTTTTTTTTAACTGTAAATGGGCCTACTCGTCGGAAATAGCTCGATGCGTAAAAGGCGTGTCGTGGCTATCTACTGTAACTGTAGTTACGGTAGATAGCCACAACTCGCTACATATGGCAAAAACTGAGTTAAAGCAAAAAGCAAAAAGCTCGTACGAGGATTTTTTTTTACTCGGTAGGTAAAGACTTAAACTTGTTATGCGTATATCCTGTAACTCAAGTTACAGTACATAGGTATGACACGGCAGTCGTGGGCACAGACTAGCCGATGTGAAGAGCGAGCTGGAAACCGGCCGTGCGTCTAAGGCGATTTAGACGGCGTGCGAACTCGGTTACATTGCGGGCTCTTGACAATTTTGCACAGCCATCAAGTACCGCAATGTAATAAAACTCGTATGCGAGTTCTCGTACCGTCTAAATGGACCCAAAAAGTCTGATGGTGGAATGGGGACGGTGGAATAAGCTCATGCAGCTCTTCAACATACTCTGCGAAGTGCAACCTTTAATACCGATAGACTGGCGAATTTCTGCCGAATCATTTTGGATTCACTGATTGAAAAAATGTGAAAAAATTCAGCGCCCACAAAACGGATACTTCCTAGAAATAAAACTACTACTAGAGCTAGAGCTGGTAGTCCCGTATCCGGCACAGGTACGCACGTGGTACGGCTAGCCGTTCGACGGGGTAGGGTTAGAAATTAATAGAGGAGATACCTGCCACATTCCTGCAGCAATCCGTGCGAGATGCTGGTGATCCCGTCGTTCAGTCTGATCCCAGGCTTGCCTTCCAGTCTTAACACTATGTGCTCCAGCACCATGAATATCAGAAAATACGGCCATGACTGTAAAAAAAAGAAAAATGGTTTACTAAGGAGTTACATACATAAATACATACAATCACGTCCGTATCCCATAAAGGGGCAGGCAGAGCACATGAAACTACTCAAGTTTCAGTGCCACTCTTGGCATTAATGTATTTAAAGAAACGAAATTATGCTATTGCAGTGACAGGTTGCCAGCCTCTCGGCTATACACCATAATTCCCACAGTCGACTTCTACAACACCCATGAAAAATGTGACTCCGAAACATGTCATATTCATTTTAATAATATTTAATTATGTTAAGTAATCGAAATGCGGTATTACAAAAACACCTTTTCATAAGAATCTGTTAGCAAAAAAAATACTATACTTTTTGGCGCATTATCGGCATGATAATTATATCCTCTTAGGTTTGCTGACACAACAAAATATACATAAATAAATAAATATTGGGGACACCTTACACAGATCAACTTAGCCCCAAACTAAGCAAAGCTTGTATTATGGGTGCTAAGCGACGATATAAATACTTAAATGGATAAATACATACTAATATACATAGAAAACATCCATGACTCAGGAACAAAATATCTGTGCTCATCACACAAATAAATGCCCTTACCGGTATTCGCACCCAGGACCGCGGCTTAGCATGCAGGGTCAATACCGACTGAGCCAGACCGGTCGTCGGTAAGCATTTCTATTGTCTAATATAAAATACAAGCCAAGGTCTATTGACCAGCTCTTTCCTAATCGATAGAACGAAACCTTAGTAATGAACACACTTTAAAATTAGGGTCATCGCCCCGTCTGAACTCAACGTTTAAGACTTTTTAATTAATTTGTAAATGCGTACTGAATATTAAGACAAAAGTAGACCTAAAAACTGATATTCCGTACACATGTAGGACCTATTTTCCCCTTTGAAATAGAATCATCGTATAATCTGAAACATCATCATCCTCCTTGCGTTATCCCGGCATTTGCCACGGCTCACGGGAGCCTGGGGTCCGCTTTGACAACTAATGCCAAGATTTGGCATAGGCACTAGTTTTTACGAAAGCGACTGCCATCCGACCTTCCAACCCGAAGGGTAACTACTAACTAGGCCTTATTGGAATTAGTCCGGTTTCCTCACGATGTTTTCCTTCACCGAAAAGGGACTGTATAATCAGAAACATATTGTCCGACAATCTTAATGTATACTCGAAATAGCAACCACAACATTCGCCATCGTTTATAGTGCTCAGAATTTATGTTTGATAAAAGATAAATAATCATATTTAAGTAGTCTATCAGTAGGTACAAGTTTTTTTTTTTATATAATTACCTACATCATAATACAAACTTAAACTAAAATTTACACATTTTACACACATTTTATATAATTGAAACCAAGGATTATTTATATGGGATGTACATAGTTCCTACTAAGAATCGTACTTCGATTTTTTGGCCGATGATTTTGATGATTGCCTATATTTTTTTTTTTTTTCAAAATGTCTGTTGACGTGATAATATATCATGATTTTAAAATAAAAAAATATGTCAATTGTTCTTATAAAAAATAAAAACACGCAAAAATATTTGGGGAAATTATGATTTTGGCCACTTCAGGCTGCGAACAACGCCATCTAGTTTCAAGCCTAAAAGGTCACAGAAAGGCCTAAAGCCTAAAGGGTCAAAGGTACATTTCAGGGCGCTTTTTTGTACGGACTTTGTCAGTCCAGTATTAACACTTTCGCTACCAAGAACCCGACTGTCGGGTACACCGCTCGTAGAAGCGTAGCCGATTACATGGGTTTCCCCGTATGTAGCGAAAATGTCGTAGCGCCGCGTAGAGCCCGGTTTCGAAAGTGTTAAGGTCAGTGCGGGCAAGACCGGCATACTTTATTTGAAATAAAGTTTGAGTGGACATGATCCGCATGGTCCTATGGGCTAGCAAATTTTATATTCTACACAGGTTTTATATACCTTGGTGAATTAAAGTAAATATATATGGTTGACCGTCCCCACGCGCTGAGTACGAAAAGACCGTCTAGTGCTCGTTATCGCGTAATTTCATATGGAAATAATTATTAAAATCATGTTCATTGTTATATTCTGTAATAACAAGGAGTAATGTGATGGATATTAAAACAAACAACGTTGATATTTTCAACATATCAGCATTTTTCTATTTATAAGGCAAGACCGTCATATGTCCCGTAAATGAGGTTGATAACCTTCTTTTTTCAGGTCCGGACAAAAGCAAAGCTGAAACTAATAATTAAAATTAACCTACAACACCCGTCTTAACTCGACTTATTTCCCATAAAGCCTAAAAAAGGTGCCTTACTCTTATATGTCGGTCTTTCCGACTAGGCAAAATTTCGAAGTTACATATTTCAGGACATAAAACAATAAATTGAACGCGTTTTAAGAGCATTAATTGTACTAGACAGGAAGAACGATTATTAAATTACTACGTTACATACATAATGCACAAATATTCCAACTGCTTCTATTTTATTTTAATTTCTTGCGTAACCTTGTTGAACTCGATGGTCGAGTTCAAACAAGAATCAAGTTTTTTGTTAACTAGTGTTCATCCTAGGGATATCTATTGAAGACCAATGCATTAAGGATGAAAAACTGGTATACCTTCGGAGGTGTGATAGATATATAAATACAAAAGTTATATTCAGTAGACGGTCTTTCTGGGTAGACGGTCTTGCCCACACTGACCTTAAATCGTTCTTACTTGAAACTAAAAGAGTAACTAATATATTTAAAAGAATCATACAGTGTGAATTGTCTAAACTATTTTTTCTAAAAATATTGTTAAAATCTAAAGAGAAAAATTGAGAATATCTTTTGTCCGTAATAATTTAACATAAAAAATTAAGAGGACAGAATCGGTCGTTTCTGTCCTCTTAAGCATTTTTATAATTCCAAATTACTTGTGAATTCTTTTGGTGGACACAATTTTAGTATACAACGATGAATATTAAATGACTGTGGCATTACACTAATTGGGGCGGTATTTGGGATAATAGAATTGTATTATCGAAATTACTTAGTGTAATTAGTAATAATTAAACACGTCATCAGTGTAGTTATGATAGTTTTTAAAAAGGTGGCGCTAAAAAATCGAGGTACGATTCTTCGGCCGTTTTCACATTATACGATCCGATATCGGATGTAGGAAGGATGTAATATGTAAAATTGTATGCGCTTCCAGGTCTTCATTTATGTATTTAATAGATCATTAATACTAAAAAACGATATAAAACGCAAAAATTGCGGATTTAATGCCGATAGCACTCTCCTACAACAGTTTTTGTCCGAGGCACCATCGAACTGTCGATATCGGCAGGACGCTTCCGGCCATTTTTGGCATGCCGTGCCGGACCCCAGCTGTCGGCCGATAATATTTGTTTGTCTGCGTATATACTTAATGTAGGTATACGTTTGTAGTAGTGTGCGTGACAAAAATGGCGTCTATTAAACAGCAATTTCCATTGAAAAAAAAAAAAGGTTGTAATGCATCGGTCCGAATTGCGGATACTAGTTTTTTTCATATTTTAGTAGTATAGTTAAATGTAAAAATTATTATTTATTTTGCCTGATACTCTGAGTATTTTTTATGCTCGTTATTTTAATTTTAAAATATAATATTTGGAATATAGTGCTTATAATTATTAAATATAAAACATTTTTTAAATATTTTTGGTACAAAATCGTACTTCATTGATTTGGAACAATGCGTTTTATCGGACCTATGTCCGACACTATCGGAAGTGTTTATCGGATGTAGGATGTCGGTCCGATATCCGATATCGGATCGGATAATGTGAAACGAAACACTTAGTATGAAGTATGTAAATCCTATATAAATAATCCTTGGTGGATATTAAATACATCCACTTAGCGCATCTCTGGTGGAAAAGCACCCTAAGAAGCACATTGCAAAGTATATTCTTAGACAATATTATGTTATGTAGCTTCTATTTCACGCCTGCCGTGTCAACCCTGATAATAGTGCTAAGTGTCAACGGATAGCATTACACATTGCGACAGCATTGAGAAACCGCGGTAACACGATCACCATACAAGTGCTTCTATATCTAAATACATACCAATACGTACAGTCAACCATCCTAGGCCACTGTAGAACCTTTTCACAGTCAACGTCAAAAGCACACCTCGGACACTGGCGATCAAATATATGAAAGAGGCGCGTTCCTAGCACACATTCTAAGCTCGTGTAGGTGAACGCGTACCATGCTTGTATGAGTGAGATATGACAGGTCGATTGTTCGCGTTTTTGACAGGCGGTAACTGTCAGGTAACTGAGAGGGGGTGGGCGGCACTTTCAGCGGGGAGCGGGAGTGGCCATACTGTACGATAGTACTCTTTATTATACTGTGTCAAAAGATACTTCTATGGCCGATAATGTACGGTGGCAATAAGACAGGGTTCTAGAGTGGCCTTATGATACAAATTGGTTGACCGCACAGTCAACAACACAGAGCTGTGAATACAAAGTGCCGAAACACTTTGTATCCACAGATTTTTTTTTCAATTTCAATTTATTGCATCAAATTAACACTTACAGTTAAACCTACGTGCTAATTAGTTTTGTATTTCTTAGGATCTAACATACAATATACAATACAGTGACGTGAAATAGTTCATCAATGAAATACATATTAAATTAAATTTAAATAAAACACATTAGGTACATTCCCCCTATTACGAAACGACGATCTTTCATAATACGACGATCTTCAGAAAGATTTTAGGCCCTACGAGACGAGAGGATGGCTCTTGGAGAGTCAGGAAGAACTTGGAGGTGGAAGAGCTAGTGGGCGAGCCCAACGTCATCGGCGAGAGTAAAGCTTCTCGTCTGCGATGGCTCGGCCATGTGGAGAGGATGGGAGAGGATCGTGCGGCCAAAAGAGCTCACTTGTGGCGATCTACTGAAAAACGGCCGGTCGGAAGGCCCAGGTACCGATGGATCGACGAGGTCCAGAAAGACCTGCGTGACCTTCAAGTGACTGAGTGGCATCAGATTGCACAGGATAGGAGCGAATGGCGGAATCTAGTGTCGGAGGCCAAGATCCACTTCGGGTCGCTGAGCCATCGCAGTAAGTAAGTAAGTAAGTAAGTATGAACATTACAGCTATCTACACTAACAAATCTTCTTAAAAATGACCTAGTTATAGCGTTGCGTTCATTTCCTTAGGCTATTTAAAACAGTACATTTTCGCGTGGCTTGAGATTCGCTAGCGATATACATAAGTATATGTAACAATCGTTTTTGTAAAAACTAGTGCCTACGCTAAATCTTGGGATTAGTTCTCAAAGCAGATCCCAGACTCCCATGAGCAGTGGCAAATGCCGGGATAACTCAAGGAGGATGATGAAACATATACATATATGTAACAATATTATGAAAGATGTATTTAACTGAAGATCATTCCATATCGCTAGATAGTGTAAATTATATCAAGCCATCTTTAGTCACAAAGTCACTGTTGCTTCTAAAATAATACGCTATGACGCAAGCCGAATTTATAAACACTTTGCAATATTTTATACTGACACGGCATATTATAAACAATGATATTAAATAGGTACTTTATATATCATTCGCAAGCAAAGGGGAGAATACGTACAATGCATAAATTATTGTTTAAAAATATTTAGTATTACTGACTAATCAATCAGTAAGTTATTTTATACTGTTATGTTTATCTTAAAAAAAAATAGTTCTGAGTTTTAAATATCTATAAAATATGTTATAATGTGTATAACGAAATCACCTAGTATCAACTTAACCTAATACTTAATTGTTGAAACATACGAAATTAAGATTACCTACTTATATCTACTTAAATAAAATAGCAACATGTCATAAAATAAAATAACCCAGCTAAGCTAACCCTTTCAAACGAGCCATATCTCATCAGTGTACATCCATGGGACAAAGTGCCCATTCTCCTTTTTATCGAAAAATAGTAAGTAGTGTTTTAAGGACGCAAATAAACCGCAGTTTAAATCGCGCGTTCAGAATAGTATTTTATGCAACTGGCGTTTAAGTGAGGTCTAAAAAGACGAGTGGCGCGAGTAACAATTTGAGGCGAAGCCGAAAATTGTTAACAAAAACGCCACGAGTATTTTTATATAATACTTTTTCTACGACCATTCAATTAGTATTTCATAGTTTTCTAAAATAACTTTCGTGAAATTCGCACTGTTCCTGTATTTTGACTTGTCGGCCTCCCCTCTGTTCCTGCACTCACCCTGCCGCCCGCGCTCCCCCGCGCCGCCTCCAGCCCCCGGCGCCCCGCGCACCCACGCTATATCCCTTAAAGGCTTCCTAACAATGCTTAAAGCTAGGAACACACTACGCGGACGTCCGTCGTGAATCGACCGCGGACGGGAATCTGGATAATGGAAATACACATAACCGTGCAAACTATCGGTCGACGGACGTGGACGTGGCCTTGAGCGCACGGACGTCCGATCGAAATCTGGCTCTCTGGATGTTTTTTCCGTGCACACTGATAGGTCGCGGTCGCGGTCGTTTTACGACGGACGTCCGCGTAGTATGTTCCTAGCTTTAAGAGCTATATCGTATGCGTGGGTGCGCGGGGCGCCGGGCGGGGGCGGGCATCTTTTATGTAGGGTTTTAAAGATCTATGCACGACACTGTAAATGATGAATAACACTACGGGAATGGAAAAAATAACGAAAGACACACTATCTATCTAGTGATAGTTGAAGATCTATACGGGACGTGTTAGATGTAACAAGTAGTTTAGGGCGTTGAACTTTGAACTTAAAAGGTCACGAAAGTCTCCGTATGACATACACGTCTCACAAATGAGGTTTACTGGAGAACGTAGCATAATCAGAATTATTATTGCTCTAATCCTGACGCCGTGGCTTGCGTGGGCGACGGTCGAGCGATGTTCGCGCGACGGCGATGTGACGCGTACGAAATCAAACCTTATCGATATGGAAGTAGACGATGCGATGAGCCGCGTCGCGCGACGGTCGCGCGACCGTCGCCCACGTAAGACACCGCGTGAGTCTCTTATCTACCTGCAGGTGTAGTGCGAGAAGGGTGCTTCGTATTTTTTCGGTAACGTTCGTACTTGTCATGCTAGTTTAGTCAATGTCAGTACATCTTGTACTGAGACTGACTGAAATAGCATGACACGTTCGTACGTTTCCGTAACAATACGAAAGCAAATCTTTTCGCACTAACATCTGTACATACTACTTAACACTTTCGAAACCGGGCTCTACGCGGCGCTACGACATTTTCGCTACATACGGGGAAACCCATGTAATCGGCTACGCTTCTACGAGCGGTGTGCCCGACAGTCGGGTTCTTGGTAGCGAAAGTGTTAAGAGTTTTTGACGTATTGGATACGTTAGAGCGGTTTACATACACTACGTCCGATCGGAATTTGTAAAAATAAGATATATATACTAGCTTTTACCCTCGGCTTCGCTCGCGTTAAATTGCGTAATGCTTCAAACTCCCGACCCCCATTTTAGGGAAGTGGTGGGCTACAAATGAACAAAAGTAACCTAAAATCACGTCAATTTATCATTCCGTTCTGGCGTGAAAGACAGACAAACAAAGATAGGTACATACTTAGAGTTTAGACACTCTCCCATTTATAATATTACTACCTTTTGCCCGCGGCTTCGCTCGCGTTAGAAAGAGACAAAAAGTAGCCTATGTCACTTTCCATCCGTTCAACTATCACGTCATTCCGTTTTACCGTGAAAGACGGACAAACAAACAGACATACCTACACACTTTCCCATTTATAATATGAAGTATGGATTCTGCATTTCAACAGCATGGCAAAGTGTAAACCATCTAAACCAATTATTTTTTCAAACTTTGAAGGCTCAGAGCGATCAATCAAGAAACTGACGTGTTGAGCAACATTGAAAGTGCGGTGTGACCTAAATAGAAAATTCGCTTGTGTGCAAAATAAGCCTAGTTCGCTGACGTATTGCAACATACTTAACAACTTGTAATAAATATTTTAATTAAACTCCTATTCTACTAAATAGCTACTATAAAATTAAATTAAATTCTATTTAATAGCTACTTTCGTTCATATTATTCCGATTTCCTCACGATGTTTTCCTTCACCGAAAAGCGACTGGCAAATATCAAATAACATTTCGCACATAAGTTCCGAAAAACTCAGTGGTACGAGCCGGGGTTCGAACCCAGGAATTAATGTAAGTAGGAATGTAAGTTTTTTTCAGCAGCAATGAAGTTTAAACATGGTTGCGATTATACATAAGGTTAAGTTAGCTGGCCCCGTAGCCGAATGGCATTTCTCCGACGCCAAACGAAAGCGATACGCCGCTGGCTCTGTCGCGCCAATACGCAAGCGCGATAGAGATAGATATCTACTAGCGCTTCGTTTCGTGAGCGTTTCGTGAGCGATTGTGCCATTCGGCTAGCCACCCTGATACAGATGTATTGCGAAAAGTTTTGCCTTCGTATTGTTACGGAAACGTACGAACGTGTCATGCTGTTTCAGTCAGTCTCAGTGCAAGATGTACTGACATTGACTGAACTAGCATGACAAATACGAACGTTTCCGGAAAAATACGAATGAAACCCTTTTACTACATCTGTAGTCTCTTTTACTCGGGGTAAGACACTATAAATTCCTTACAAGTCTTGCATAAGTATTCAAACTTAGATAGTTTTAACTTAAAATTCAGCTTCTTTCCTCTTAAAAAGCCTAAGCCTTTTCCTCATCATACTTTTATGAAGCATGCAATATTACTGGACGATATTGGTCTGCAGATTCCCCCATATTAACCCTAAAGAGCCATAACTACATCGAAATGTTTGTTCAACAATGGACCCTGTCAAATATTAACTAAGGTTTACAATCTAATGGTTTAATAAAAGTAGTTGGTACAGGTTTCATGTGGCATTTTGGCCGGCCAAATTCATAAACACGAGTTCGGGGTTAGGGAATGTTGCCCACTGGATTATTAAAAGATATTGCTGGTGCATGAAAGCTAAAATGCGGTAGGTATATTAATTTTATAGTGTTTAGTCTATAAAAAGCTACATTTATTTTTAATCACATTTGCAATGAAAAACTATATAATTAGGTATAAAAAAGTTAAAGTACGGAACTAGAAATTTCTGAACTTCTTTGGAAGAACGATTTTTCTATAACTGCCGCTCCGCCTGCGTGCACATTTAGTGTGAGTGATGAAAATAATATTTGTATTATAAAGGTAAATATGCCTTTAGCTAAAACCAAAGAGTATCAAGTATTATAAAGAGTTACTGTCAAAGTAAAATAATTATGTAATCACAGGGCATAGACTGCCATCTCTCGACACAGGCTTAAAACTTTTAAATCTCAGGTTTGACAATTTGGCCCGTATTCTTAGCTGGATATGTGTTAAAATGTCAAATATTAATATTAGCGCCATCTAGCCGGGCGTCCCCCAAAGGTGTAACGCCATCTAGGCCACCGTACCTTTTCCAATAATTATGGTTCACGAGGTGTTTTATTCATAGACTGTAGCTGTCTATACGGAGTTACATATATATGTCTTTGGCTAAAACATACCTGTTTAAAGAAGTTAGGCACATCCTCCTTCCTCTCAAACATGTGTTCCTGTGGCGTGATGAGGTAGAACATCCTCCCCACCCCTTTGAGGTGGCTCACCATCGCCGACTCCGCCAATGTCTCGTTGGCGAATGAGAACTCCATGGTTTACCTGAAAAAAAAAAAAACAATATTATTACTTGTAGTTCTGTGAATGACACCGAGGAAGTCAGGACAAGAGCATGTCCTATCACCTAGCTGTCGACTGTTCAACGATACCCTGCGTAATCTCTTATCCACGTGGATAAGACATCTGTCACTCTCACACTCATATACTTGCCGAAGCGTGACGGATGCTTTATCCACATAAAATTGGAAGCATCAGTCGCCGGAAGATTACAATACAGACACCGATCTTGCACTAAATCGTGCAGGAAGGAAGAAAAGGACGAGGGCTGACCCCAAATTAATGGAATTAAGGCCAATATGACGATCATGAATTGATGAGCAGTTCTGTGAACTGTAAACCTTCGCGATATGATTAGCGTACGTGAAAAACACTTAGTTATTTAAAACATTATCACAGTCAAGTGTCGAAGATCTTAATCACTAACTACATGATTATTAAATTAAAGTTTTTTAAAATAGTCATAGGATCAGCTGGCTGAACTGAACTGCGATGGACAACCTCTGCGCCAAGAACGACCCGGAGCGGGGTTGAGACCTCTCCTGCAGGGGATGCCCCAGCTCCCCGAGGAAATTTTTTGCCTCCCAGCATCAGCGTTCAGATTTTTTCAGATCAAGGGGAACAAGCAAATTATGGCATTTCATAGATGATATAGTCATTATAAAACAATCGACCCAAGCGCTCTTGCCATCTGCAATGTAGACTACACCATGCTTATTTGTTTATAGCCTTAGAAAAGTATTGTAGAAAAAAAAGGCTTACCACAATAAAAAAAAAACACCGAAATATTTAATACGTAATAAACACAGGCAACTAAAAGTTATCTGCATTGAGACTGTGCATGAGCGTTACCTACCTAATTGCCTAAATGTAAAGCGATTTTATCTTTAAACACTTCCTATCTGGTTATGCGTAAAACTTGCCAGAGGAAAAAAACTGAACTCACTTCATCTAAATCGATAACCCTAGTTTATTTTATAATACAAATTCGTAAGATTATTATCAAAACAGGCGCAATATTTTTTTAGTAACCTATTTATTTGTGACTTAACAAGTTTAGTTAAAGAGTAAAAATCTGTATTGGCAACGCGCGTGAAAGAAAGAGGAACGCTGATGGTCACAAATATACGTAATGTTATGGGTACTTATCTCAAACATTAAATTGCTATAGGTAGTATTTTTCAACTAGGATGAGGACTGTGACACTTGAAAATTTCCGAATCAGGCATAAGTATTACAATTACGCATAGGTAAGTACTACAATTTAAGTTCGTAAAATATTTTTGAAATAGTACATTACGATACAAGTGGCGCTCAGTTCGAAACGAGTGGCGATGGCGATAAATTGAAACACGACCGAAGGGAGTTTTTTAAATCGTCACGAGTTACGAATTTCCTATTTGCACGTGTACCTATCGTACGACGTTGTTTCAGTACAGATGGCCCTCCGAAGTTTTGACCTGATAAAAACCGGCCAAGAGCGTGTCGGGCCACGCTCAGTGTAGGGTTCCGTAGTTTTTCGTATTTTTATCAAAAACTACTGAACCTATCAAGTTCAAAACAATTTTCCTAGAAAGTCTTTATAAAGTTCTACTTTTGTGATTTTTTTCATATTTTTTAAACATATGGTTCAAAAGTTAGAGGGGGGGGACGCACTTTTTTTTCCTTTAGGAGCGATTATTTCCGAAAATATTAATATTATCAAAAAACCATCTTAGTAAACCCTTATTAATTTTTAAATACCTATCCAACAATATATCACACGTTGGGGTTGGAATGAAAAAAATATCAGCCCCCACTTTACATGTAGGGGGTACCCTAATAAAACATTTTTTCCATTTTTTAGTTTTTCACTTTGTTGGCGTGATTGATATACATATTGGTACCAAATTTCAGCTTTCTAGTGCTTACGGTTACTGAGATTATCCGCGGACGGACGGACGGACGGACGGACGGACGGACGGACGGACGGACGGACGGACGGACGGACGGACGGACGGACGGACGGACGGACGGACGGACGGACGGACGGACGGACGGACGGACAGACAGACATGGCGAAACTATAAGGGTTCCTAGTTGACTACGGAACCCTAAAAATGACCCACTTCTCGCACTAGTTCGTAAAAAAGCACCATCTGTACTGAGAAATATTTTTAAATAACCTAACCACAAAATTGAAATTTTGGAAAAACCCCCGACATATGACAGTGGACCGATTTTCATGAAACATGGCTAAGAACACTCCCGACTAACTCAGCTTTCACACAATTAAATACTAAATCTAAATCGGTTCATCGTTTCGGGAGCTACGATGCCATAGACAGACACACACACAGACAGACACGTCAAACTTATAACACCCTAAACATTAAATTCCCCGCGCGCGCGCTCAGCGAGTGGACGTGTGTAGCTTGTGTGTTTACGTTTACGAAATATTGAATAAAAACAATGGTGCAGTGCAAAAAGTGCAAACAATTCGTGTCTTCTACAAAAGATGATACAGTGAAGTGCAAATCTTGTGATGGTATCTTTCATAAAAGGTGCGCGAGGAAGGACAGATGTGAGGATTGTTTCCGGAAGGAGTCTGGCAGTCCTTCAGGACCCAGGCAGGACGGAAGTAAGGAAAAAATTGAATACAAACCAGGAGAAACCTCACTGGAAGCGGTGATTAAGGAAGTAAATAGCAAGTTGGATGCGATTTATAACGTCGAAAAAAAGTTAGACGAGCTAAAGGATACAGTGGACTTTTACTCTGAAAAATACCAGACGCTGATAGAACATAAAGAAGTAACAGATAAAAAGATGAAAGCTCTCGAACAAAAGAATACCTACCTTGAAAAATGCAATAAAGCTTTAGAAGAGCGGATTATGGAACTGGAACAGCAAAAAAAGGAGAAAAACGTGGAAATAATAGGCTTAGAAAAAAACACAGGGGAGAATACAACCGAAATAGTGAAAGAAGTAGCGAAAAAACTTAATTTAAATCCTGACGACATAAAATATGCATCGAGGGTCGGCCGAGAAAAGGCGGGCGAAGGCAAGCCGCAGCCCGTTGTCGTCAAGCTGAAGTGCAGAACCACACGGGAGAAGTGGCTACAAGCTAGAAAGACCCCACTCTTTAACAGCCACATCTATGCAAACGGAAGTCAAAAACCCATATACATCAATGAAGACCTCCCAAAATTTAAACGTCAGTTGTTCTGGTCGGCAAAAACGCAACTTCGAGATATTTGCAGATTCATATGGATTCAGAATTCCAACATACTAGCTCGGAAAGAAAACGACGCAAAAATATATAAAATAAGGTGTGAAAAAGACATCGTAAACATTACAGCCTAGTCACTAAGCAAATAGCTGTGTGTACACACTACATGATTTCCCATTCGTGACAAAATAGATAGTCTTCTAGATATTGAAGGTGAAGTGGACTTTTCACGCCACAAGAACATCCAAACATGGAGTACAGCTTACAATAAGAAAAAACAAATTATCACATTACATCTAAACATAAGGTCGCTGCGTAAGCACTTTAATGAATTATTAGTTTTAATTGATCAGTGTCAAAACCAACCAGATATTATTATATTATCTGAAGTCAACATAAGGGAAGATGAAATTTCATGTTATGGGATAAATGGATATTGCATCTATTCAAAAACTAGACAAACGGGCCGCGGAGGGGGCATATTAATATATGTTAAAAATAAAATTAATTTTTCGGTAGTAGAGGTAAATTACCTAAGTATGGAATTAATATATGGAATTGTGCAACTAGATAAAAGAAAAATTAACTTACTGGCTATCTACAGACCTCCCCAAACGAACAAAAATGTATTTATACAACAACTGGAATTATGTGTTCAGCGCGTACCAAGCTGCGAGGATTTGATAATTATTGGAGACATAAATATGGACTTATCTAGAGAAAATATGAATTCGTCGATTAGTAACTACAAAAACACCTTGTGTGGATATGGCCTGCAGTGCTGCATACCTAGTTCGGAGATAACGCGGGTCGGTATCGTGGACGGGCGGCTGGACGAGTCGTGTATAGACCATGTGTGGGTGCGAGCGAGACGGCAACAAGCGCCTGCGGCCGTGAGTGTGATAGAGTGCGGTATATCGGATCACCATATGATCGGCTTAAGTTTGGACCTTGAACGTGAGCATTTTAATAAAAGTGCATTGCAAAAAAATACACAACTTGTTTTAGACGATAAGCTCGTTAATAGCAAATTAGATAATTATGAATGGTCACAATTACTTATGATAACTTGTCCCTTGCTGCTATATAATAAACTAAGTACAGTTTTTGAGTCAATTTATAGTGAGAGTAAGATTGAAAAAAAACGACAGGTAAGAAGGATTACACAACCATGGATAAATAGAAGGTTATTTGCTATGATTTCTAAACGGGACGAGTTGTTTAGAGTGTGGAAGGCGTCCCCAAATAATATGTGCAAAAGACTAGAATACACCAAATACAGAAATATTGTAAATAAACAAATAAATAATGCTAAGAATATGTATCGAAGACAGGAAATTAAAAATTGTCAAAATGATTATAAAAAAATTTGGAATACGATTAACGGTTGGTTGGGGCGTCTCAAACTAAATGTAGACGAAGTAGTTTTGCGTTATCTGGGAAAAGTTGATAATATTTATAACATATGTAGTAAATTCTCTGAAACGTTTACCCAAGAGATATTAAATATAAAGCACAATTGTAATGTAAAGTTTTTAGATCGTAATTCATATGTTAATAAAATAGACTTGTCATTTAGGTTTCAAAAAGTGTGCGCGAATGACATTGAAAAAATTGTAAATAATTTAAGTGCAAATAAAGCGCCAGGATTAGACCAAATTAGAATAAAGGACATTAAATATATTAAAAAACAATTATGCCCCATTTTGGCTAAATTTGTTAACATGTGTGTGACTAAAGGTGTTTATCCAGAAAACCTGAAAAAATCCTACATAAGACCTATATATAAGAATGGAAGTCATTTAGAATATACGAATTACAGACCCATAGCAATACTGTCGGTTATTAACAAAATAATGGAAAAAGTGATCGTTGGACAAATATCAGGTTTTCTGGAGAAACACAATGTACTTACGGACGCACAGCACGGGTTCCGGCGAGGTCGGAGTACGGCGACGGCGCTGTCACACTTCTCAGATGAAATAAACAGCTGTTTGAATGAAGGTAAGCAAGTTCTGGCACTTTTTATAGATTATAAAAAGGCATTCGATACTTTAGACCACGAGGTGCTACTTCAAGCCATGAGTGAGTGTGGCATCGCCGGCCCCGTCCACGACTGGTTCCGCAGCTACCTGGCGGGCAGGACCATACGCACGAGCGTCGCCGGCGCCACGGGCGCGGAGTGTGACGTCACGCTCGGGGTGCCCACCGGCTCGGTGTACGGCCCTGTCGGCTTTGTAATGCTTGTCAACAGTGTGGTAAATGTCCTGACCGACTGTAAAGTGTTTATGTATGCGGACGATATGTGCATACTTGCCTCAGACATCGATATTTCGGTAGCCCATAATAACATTCAAGGAGACTTTGACAGAGTAGTGAAATGGGCTCACGATAACGGCATAATCATAAATTTGTCAAAAACAAAATGTATGCACATATATTCCCCATACAATCGAAAGGCAAAAACTGTTAATTATAATGAGTATGCTATAGTAGGTCATAGTTACGAATGTCTGCACAATGGAATAGGTAATATCCATAGTTGTAGTTGTGAACCTTTAGAATATGTTAGTACTTATAAATATCTAGGTATGCATGTAGATAACAATTTCAACTGGAAAAACCATGTTACTGCAGTTTGTTCCAAACTCCGTTCAGTCCTAAGTAAGTTATATCATTTAAATAGTTTAGTTAGTAAAAGAACAATGCTAGTTGTGTATTACGCGTTAGTTGACTCAATTATTAGTTATGGTCTTAGTGTTTATGGTAGAACTTTTCATACTTATTTAGAAGAAATTAAAAAATACAGTTAAGATCTATGAAATATTTGGTAAGTAAAAAATTTAAGAATAAACTTAAAGGGGAATATGACAAATTGTACAAGATATGTAAAATACTGCCTATACATCAAAAAGTGCAATATATACTAGCAGTAGAAAACTATTATGATAATAATAAATATATAATAAAAAAACAGAGTAAATATACAACAAAGAGTATAAGGCTAAAAAAGTTGTTCAAAGGAATGCTAAAAACTACTATGGCAAAAGGACTAATATGTTTTTGGTACCAAAGTTATATAATGAAATTAGCTTGCTAAGGGAAGAAAATAGATGTACTATAGCAGAATTAAAGAAAAAGTTAAAAGAAACGCTATTGGAGAAATTGCCCTAAGATATTTATCTACCTACCTAAAGTATAAATAAATAAATAAATAAATAAATAGATATTATAGGACATTCTTACACAGTATAAGTGTAATTGAGTAGTCCAGGAAGCATTAGCATGTAATAATGATAACATAAGCTTGCGCATTGCATGTAAATAGTTTTAAGTTAATTAGTGCCTAATAAATATGTAAGTACCTAAGTATACTATATATATATATATAAATGTTAAAAATGAGCGCTATCTCGCCAACAAACTGCAAGACAGTTTGGCGAGAAACATAAATGTGAAAAATATAATGTACTTATTTGTTAAATAAATAAAAAAAAAAAAAAAAAAAAAAAAATAAATGTCATATACAAAGAAAAAGTGACCAAAGCCTCCAGTGCTCCGAGCTGGAATCGAACCAGCGTACTCCGCTTACCGGGCGAATGCCAGAACCACTCGGCTATCGGTCCACGAAAGCAAGGGTCGAAATTTCTAAGTATATGACATTTCCGAAGGCTCGTGGCGCCCTCTGGCCATCCCTGAGGTAGAAAAGTATGGTTCGACCTCCTAGCCGAATCAACTCAGGTGATTACAAGCTAGCGAAGAGAGATGGCGCTGCCATTATTTTATTTTCTATGAAAGTAATTTAATTTGTTCTTAGAGTTATAACACCCTGTCGTTTTTGCGTCGGGGGTTAAATAGTTATTTGTAATACAAGGGGGCAAAGTTGTATTTTAACGCCGAGTGTGGAATTGAAAAACGAGCTAGTGAAAGGAATCTACAGTTGAACCACGAGCGAAGCGAGTGGTTCGAGAATAGAATCCTGAACTTGCGAGTTTTTTAACACACGAGAAGTAAAATACATTTGCACCCGAGTGTAACACAAAACTTTTTTTTTTTTTTTTTATGGGATAGGAGGCAAACGAGCAGACAGGTCGCCTGATGGTAAGCGATCACCGCCGCCCATGGACACCCGAAACACCAGAGGTGTTGGAGGTGCGTTGCCGGCCTTTAAGATGGGTGTACGCTCTTTTCTTGAAGATTTGAAGGTCGTATCGGTCCGGAAATACCGCAGGCGACAATTCATTCCACAGTTTAGCTGTGCGGGGCAGGAAGTTTCTGGAGAAACGCACAGTTGAGGACTGCCAGCCATCTAGATGATGACGATGGAAATGTTGTCGCGTAGGGCGATGGCGGAAAGAAGCGGTAGGGATTAATCCAAACAATTCCTCGGAGCACTCCCCGTTATACATGCGATAGAAAATGCAGAGCGAGGCCACATCTCTACGCAGCGCCAAGGGGTCAAGCCGATCGGAGATATGCTGGCAGTTGACAATTCGAGTCGCTCGTCGTTGGATGCGGTCCAGAGGGAGAAGCTGGTACTGAGGTGCCCCTGCCCATAGATGAGAACAGTACTCCATGTGTGGGCGAACCTGCGCCTTATAGAGCTGAAGGCGGTGGGCTGGAGTGAAATACTGTCTCGATCTATTGAGCACACCCAGCTTTTTTGAGGCCAGTTTGGCCTTACCTTCTAAATGACCGCGAAACTGGACTGCACTCGAAATGTCAACGCCTAGAATTCCTATACTGGCTGTGGCAGTGAGGGGAGTGCTCTCAAAAAAGGGTGATGCGACAAACTCTAACTTTTTTGCGGTAAACGCGCAAACCTGTGTCTTGGTAGGGTTAAATCGGACTAAGTTAAGTCGACCCCATTCAGAGACTTCTTTCAAGGAAGTCTCAATTTCAGACACAAGTTTGTTCCGGCTCTCGATGACGTTTTCCCGAGAGATATTGGTGCGGCCGGTGTAAGTAGCATCAACCGTACTATCATCCGCATAACAATGAATGCCGCTGGTTTGCAGCATGTCATTGATATGCAAGAGGAATAGCGTAGGTGATAGCACACAGCCTTGGGGAACACCAGCATTCACAGGCATGGAGTCAGAGCATTTACCGTCAACTAAGACCTTTATGCTTCTGTCTGCCAGGAAGCTACCCACCCAAACACATAATCTCTCGGGAAGCCCGTAGGATGGTAACTTCGAAAGAAGTGCTTTATGCCAAACGCGATCAAACGCTTTCGCGATGTCCAAACTAACGGCCAATGCCTCACCCTTCATCTCGATTTCCTGTGCCCAACGATGTGTCAGGTTAACTAGAAGATCACCAGCCGAGCGGCCTCTACGGAAACCATATTGTTGGTCACTAAACAGCTGGTGATCCTCTAGGTACCGTAAGAGCTGGCAGTTGATGATGGATTCCATTATCTTCGAGAAGAGGGAAGTTATAGCTATTGGCCTATAGTTGGACGGATTTGAGCGGTCGCCTTTTTTAGGGATCGGGTGCACCAAAGCTGACTTCCAAGAAGCCGGGACTACGCCGGAAGAGTAAGAGAGCCGAAAGAGACGCGTTAAGATCGGAGCCAACTCAGGAGCACAAGTTTTTAGCACAATGGCAGGGATTCCATCGGGCCCACTCGACCTATGAGTGTCGAGGGAACGAAGTGCTTTACGCACTGAGCTTTGGTTGAACCGGACATCCGGCATATAGCTCTCGCACCACGGTATAGTCGGCGGCGCGTTTCCCCCGTCATCCAAAGTAGAGTTGGACGCAAAGAGTTTGCCCAGAAGGTCGGCTTTATCTTTTGCGTCGTGGGCCCATGAATCACTTCCCATGTGCAGGGGTGGAAAAGATGGCGTGCAGAAATTCCCTGGATAGCTTTGGCGAGAGACCAGAACGCACGAGTGCCCGAAGGAGGTGCTCCAATTTCTCGCCAATTCTACCGATGTGCAGCGACTTTGCTCTGGCGATAACTCTTTTGAAGGACCTGGAGGCGAAGTTAAACTCCTTTTTTAGTGCGCTGGTATTTTCATCCCGTACTGCCGCCGCATTAACCCAGGCTCGGTAGCACTCGTTTTTCCAACGCGAGGCCTCTTTACAGAGACGACTGAACCAGGGTTGCGATTTACCACCAACAGGGACTACAGAAGATGGAATGAAAAGCTCCATTCCCTGCAGCACCACGTCAGCAACAGAATCAGCGACGACATCGGGAACATCCGGCGAGAAGCAAACTTGCCTCCAGGGGTAGGATGCAAAGAAGGACCGCATCCCATCCCAGTCTGCTGACCTATAGTGCCACACACGGCGTGTACATGCAACTCGCCGACGCGGCGTGCACGCGAGCGGAACCGTGCTCCGAATCAAGCAGTGATCCGATGACCCCAGCGGGGCTTCAACGGATACACCGTAATCTGTCGGATGAGAAGTCAGCAGAAGGTCCAACAGGGAAGGTTCCTGTCCTTCCACATCTGGGATTCGCGTAGGCGTAGTAACCAGTTGTGTTAGGCCGTATGCCAGAGCAAAGTCAAAAACAGATCACTATAGCGAGGAAGCTACAACGCAAAAAATGCGTTTATCACTGCTTCCAGTAGTTCCACAGGTGGTAAATCATCTTTATTACTAGATTCACCTACTCATATCAATTTAAAAGCAGTTAATTTGACTTTATTCAAGGTCAAATTACTTTACCCACTAGTGGATAAAATGCGTTTTTACCCGCTGGTATTAAAGGACAAAACACGTGTTTCCGAGCTAGTGAGGGGAAAAATATTTTTCAGTACTAATGCTGATGGTGCTTCTGGCTAGCAATTTCATCGGAATATTAGGATCATCCATAAATTACGTCACACTAAAAATCATGATTTTTGACCCCTCCCCCCCTCCTTGTCACAGCTGGTCACATTTGTTAGACTCCCCCCTCCCTAGTGTGACGTCACATATTTACACGTAGCAATTATTGAATAAAAACAGCGGTTAAAAATCAATCTTATTTCCATTTGTGTGCTTAAATTATTCTTTACCACACCAACAGGTAAAGGCTCTCTTGATACTTCAAAAAACGAATGACAAAGTTTCATTTTGTCTACAAGAGTGCAAAGTAATTTCGTAGTCATTTTAACTTGATGTCCACGGGTATGGCTAGTAGAATAAACGTTTAACTCTTTAGATGTTAAAAAAATGAATCAAGCTAAATTGTTTGATGTTTTGCAGTTAATATTTTCCACCTGTTGGTGTGTTTGTGTGTGTGTGACAAATTTATATAACCTGTGTGCTTTGAAACCCCTGCAAAACAATTGGTATCTTTTATAACAGGATGCGAAGCTGAAAATAGGTGATAGTCTAGTCCATTTAGATCATTTTTTAAGCTATATGGTAGCTTAGACAAATTTTAGTTTATTTATCGACCCAAGTAATCACTCCAATCATTTTTTTTATGTTATTCAATTTTTAAATCACTGTAGTTTGTTTTTCTTTAGACATATATTTCAAATTTATTTTATGGTATACGATAAAACATTATACAATACGAAATAAAACCAAAACAACTTAATACAGTAACAAGAGTACGCTTATCGATTTAGTCTGAAATTTTGGAGTATTCACCGAAAAGTTAAAAAAAAACGACGAATAAAATTTTGTCCAAGACATTTATAGCTAAAGAATGTTCTAAATGGCCTAGACTATCGCCTACTTTCGGCTTTTCATCCGGTTAACAAACTTCCTGTATTTGTAATTTTGTATAGGTATATGCTTATGAGGTTTTCATAAAGTAACAGTTTAAAGTTCGTGTTAAACCCTTACATTATGATAGATTTTGAAATGTGACGTCACGAACTTTAGGACCCCTCCCACCCCCATGTCACACATTGTCACACTTCGCCGACCCCCTCCCTCCCCCTTAACGTGTGACGTAATTTATGGATGATCCCATATCACAATTTCGTTTCCTTTCGCCCCTTAACTTTTGTGCCATTAAACAACCCCTTAAAAGAGTGGCACTTAAAACTTTCCATGTGTGCTCTGCTTACCCCTTTTGTGAATACACGTGTTAGTTTGTGCGTCATGTCTTCTGAATCCCTGGTAATGATTGCTAAAGTTCTAAAAGTAACCTGTTTCCCAGAAAACATTTTGTTCGTAATATATTTTATCTGTGACTTCCATATTAAGACGTGACTTTTGCGAAGATTCGTATTCGAAGTTTTCCGTCGGGAAGTTTTGGAAACTTTGGCTTGATGGGCTGGAAAAGTTTTTCATGAAATATTCATGCACTTGAATGGTTTTTCCAATGTTGTGTTTATATACTCGTGTTTGTCTTCTTCTACTGTTGCTGACTTATAATGTTGCATTTTTTAAATAAAATATTGTAATATACTATACTAGCTTTTTCCCGCTTCGATCGCGTTAGAAAGAGTCAAAAAGTAGCCTATGTCACTCTCCATCCCTTCAACTATCTCCACTTAAAAAATCACGTCAATTCGTCGCTCCGTTTTGCCGTGAAAGACGGACAAACAAACAAACACACACACTTTCCCATTTGTAATATTAGTAAGTAAGTATTTAACTTCGCAATTCTAATATTAGTCACCACCGTTACGTAATTAAAATAAATTAGCTGTTCTATTTATAAATTCGTGTTTATCATTTAGCAATTAGGAAGTAATGACGCTACTAGAAATATTATTCCGACATAATCAACTGCTGCTGTTCCAACGATAATTAGAATAATTTTAGAATCATAATAAAATCAAAAACTACCCTAATATTTGGTTGCCAGTGTCCGAGGTGTGCCACTGTTATTGTATGCACCTATTTTGATGTTTTCTGTCTGTTACTCTGAATTTTTCTTACTTGATGGTCTCATCGGAAGATCAGCTCTGGAAGTCATCAGTAACACGCTGAAATGAGGCCATTTCCTGGCGCTTTATTCCTTTCTGTTGTGTTAGAATAGATATGTTATTCTGTCTTGCCTGTGTTGAATGTTTATTATATTTGATGCTATTCTATTGACAATGCACATCAATGTCATCATAATCATGCAGACTATATTGTTTTTTCTATATTGTGCTAGTTTTTTAACACTGTCAACCCAGCTGGTTGGATTGGTATGTCCACATATTGCTTAAATTAATATAAAATAATCATTTCTGTACTCGATAATCTCGGAAGACTATGTCTTATTCTCTCAGGGACTAAAACAGGAACTGTTAAAATTATAATTATGAATGGTAAACCGAACGACGTAAAATATTATAAATTTATTTTTGTCGAGTTATTTTCGTGTTCAACCAAAAATTCTTGTTCCGAAAGAAAGTTTTCGAATAGTTATAAGTTTCGTATACAGAAGTTTTTTTCAAATCTTTTTCCATTTGATACTGTAGCTCATTGTGTTTTATATAGATTTGTTAACAGTTTAGGTAAAACTGTTAACAGAAAACATCAAAATAGGTGCATACAATAACAGTGGCACACCTCGGACACTGGCAACCAAATATACGAAAGAGGCGCGTTCCTAGCACACAGTCTAAGCTCGTGTAGGTGAACGCGCGCTATGCTTGTATGAGTGAAATATGACCGGTCAACTGTTTGCGTTTTGACGGGCGGTAACTGTGAGGTAACCGAGAGGCGGTGGGCGGCACTTTCAGTGTGGAGCGGGAGTGGCCGTACAGTACGATAGTACTATTTATTATACTGTGACAGTGGTAAAAAAGTTAAATAGCAATCGATAGAAAAATATAAAAATATCTACAGTCAAGTGTAAAAATATGAGTCTGTAATAAGAGCGTAGTACTTACCATATTTATGAGACGATCTTTTCGATACATATTTTTGCACTTTTTTTAAGGTTAAATTTAATACGTAAAAAGACTTAAATGACACTTGACTGTATATAAATATACGTATTCTATACATAATGTGTTTATGCAGCGACAGTATTGAATAACATTACGTTATGCGTTATCTATCCTGACTTGGTCACTGGCAAGATATCAGCAACAGAATCTTTAATTTAGCACAAAGTATATAATAGTCATAATACCTCTTAATTGATAACTTGACCTCAAGCTATCATCCCTCAAGCTGCTATCTTGGATATTTAAATAAATAATACCTACTCACTACAATTTATAGTTTATGTAGTATTTGCTATGAAGCTTGCGATTAAATTTTACCAACACTAGACCTATGGATTTAAAAAAGTACAAATGAATATCTTTGAAGCAAGATTTTACGGTACAAAATTAGTACTTATTTATTGTTTTGTTTTTAATAACTATGGTGAATTATTATTGATCTAAGTAAGATGGAATACTATCAATTATTTTCAAATAATTTTAGGGGCTATTTAGTATTTAGGTGTTGAAAATGCAAAAATTCGAGATCGAACTGTCTGTATAATGAAGTTAGAACCGTCAATCCCTACTACATACATCTATATGTATCCTGCAACATTGTATCTCAATGTATATAATTATGAGAGTCTATTACCGTTATCAGTTGACATGATAAGACCAATTGAACCCCTGCTAGGATTGAAATGTGTTTGTTGACAGTGCGAAAATAGACGACCTTTTGGTAGCAAAGGTTGATACGAGGGTATAATGTTAGAACGTGTAGTCTGCAGGGCTAGCATATGATAGACTAATTGACGTGACGATACAGTGTCTCGACGCAACATAAATGAACATTTTTAGGGTTCCGTAGTCAACTAGGAACCCTTATAGTTTCGCCATGTCTGTCTGTCCGTCCGTCCGTCCGTCCGTCTGTCCGTCCGTCCGTCCGTCCGTCCGTCCGTCCGTCCGTCCGTCCGTCCGTCCGTCCGTCCGTCCGTCCGTCCGTCCGTCCGTCCGTCCGTCCGTCCGTCCGCCCGTCCGTCCATCCGTCCGTCCGCGGATAATCTCAGTAACCGTAAGCACCAGAAAGCTGAAATTTGGTACCAATATGTATATCAATCACGCCAACAAAGTGCAAAAATAAAAAATGGAAAAAAATGTTTTATTAGGGTACCCCCCCCTACATGTAAAGTGGGGGCGGATTTTTTTTTCCATTCCAACCCCAACGTGTGATATATTGTTGGATAGGTATTTAAAAATGAATAAGGGTTTACTAAGATCGTTTTTTGATAATATTAATATTTTTGGAAATAATCGCTCCTAAAGGAAAGCAAAGTGCGTCCCCCCCCCCCTCTAACTTTTGAACCATATGTTTAAAAAATATGAAAAAAATCACAAAAGTAGAACTTTATAAAGACTTTCTAGGAAAATTGTTTTGAACTTGATAGGTTTAGTAGTTTTTGAGAAAAATACGGAAAACTACGGAACCCTACACTGAGCGTGGCCCGACACGCTCTTGGCCGGTTTTTATAGTTATACTTATAAATGACATAAATATGGGTAGTCTATCTCGCGGCGACATCATCACGCTCCGTCACGCTGCACGCCGAATATGAGCGTGCGCTCGTACCTTACACTTAGGGTCACATGCACCACCGAAAATGGGGGGTAACCAACCATTTTATATGGAATTTGACAGACTAACCTTGAGTTAAGGTGCAATTGGCAATTTGTGATCCAAATGACGTTTCTTCTATATAAATATGTACAACAAACAACTAAACAGGGTCATTAACGATTAAGTTATGGAACGATGTATTTAAAACAAAGTACTTGTATGTTTTCAAGACACAATTTTTTTATCTTTCTATAAGTCAGGGATCTTACAAAAATAATAACAAAAATCATGATAAAATTGAGAACGAAAAACAATTTTTTAGGTAAACAAAATAATGCTCCAAATTTAGGTTAGTAACACAGACCAACCTTCGCTGTCGTTTTCTACATGTCTTAGGGCCACTTGCACCAATGAAAATGGAGGGTTAACCTACCATTTTATGTGGAATTTGACAGATGACAGCCCACTATCCCCGGGTTAAATGTTTAGTGCAAGTGGGCCTTAGCGACTAATGAGCATATAGAGGTAATATAGCCAAGGTAACTTGCCTATCTTGTAAGGTACCCTTCCTTTAAGCTGCGTACACATTTTTAAAAATATTATATACATATATATACATTGATCAACCGCGCCTTGAGTTTGTGTGATCCTCAGCACGTAAACCGGGAATTGAGTCATGTTAGGGGTGTTTTGGAAAGTAACGGTTACAACTGGAGGCATAGTAATCGAATTGCGAATGCATCCGCGCGACCACGACCACCGGCGGTGGAAAGGCTGCCCTTATACTTGCCGTACATCAAGGGAGTGACGGATAAGATCGGACACTTGTTACGCCGAAGATATAGCATCAAGACGATTTTCCGTCCTCACACGCAGCTCAGGAAATGGATGCGTTCGCCAAAAGACAAGGAGCCCTTAAACGTTCCCGGGGTGTACAGGATCCCGTGTTCCTGTGGGAAGTCATACATTGGAGAGAGCGGCCGGAACATCTCGACAAGGCTTTCTGAACACATACGTAGTATGAAGGGCCGGGACAGCCACAGCTCTGCGGTGACAGAACACGTATTGGATTCGGACACGACGCACTATGTAAGATTTGATAGGGTAACCGTACTGGCGCGAGAAAAGTTCTTCGTTCAGCGGAAAATACGGGAAGCTATAGAAATTAGTCGTCATCCCAATTTCAATCGTGACAGTGGTTGGTCGGTGCCACCTAGTTGGAAAACAGTTCTAGGCACTACGTCGGTCCCCAGTGTAAACGCACCCTTAACAAGTGACGTAATAAGTGTTGTGTGCAATCCTGCTTTTGACAAAAGTAACATAGTGGGTAGCTCCGATCTCGCCACGGTGACGTCGCCCGCGCCGCCGACCCCCCCTGCGCCCGTCCTCAGCAGCCGCGCGCACCGAGCAAGCGCCCGCAGTATGCGTCGCGCTCTCGACATGTAAAGGCGGGGTCGCTACTCTTGAGAAAGGTTCTCGAAATTGAACCGAAACATGTCGAACGCTATATCGACTTAATACGTGAGTAACCCGCTTAAAATATTTTTAAATATGTATGAGTCTCACGGGAGTTTTATAGTTAAAATTGCGTACACATTGTCGAAAATGTTTTATGAATGATTTTTTTTGTGAGATTTTTATGTTGGTTAAGAAAAAATATGTATATTGATTTAAATGTTAACCATTTGTACCTATATTACCTATTTATAAATGCAAATGGCTTAATCGTGTACAACATTTTTTTAATTAACTTCTTTGAAACGTTGGAGGTTAGTTTACAAACTTAGTTATACGGGATTAACCCTCGGTTGCAATTGTAAGAGATATATAGACAGACTCTTCAGAATTTTTGACAGGTTTTATAATGAAGTAACATATTATTTTGTGCGTGAAGTTGACCGATCGCATCAGAAACACTGTACTACGCTCCAAAACACGGATAACTGACGTAGCTGAAACAGCCGCCAAGCTTAACCCTTAATTTGGCAAAGTCCGGTGGGACGGACAGGTGATAAAAAAAAATATTTCGCTTTTTAGGTAGAATTTTATTTAATTTAACATATGGAAAGAGACTCTTTTATGATACATGCTTTGTATAAAAATACTATTTGACCACTGTCAACACTCGTTTGACAGTTACTCGTCAAGATGGCACCGCAACAGAAGTCAACTGTTTTTAGCAAAATATTTATGCGTTTTTCTTTTGGTTTTTGTAAGAACAGGGTATTTCTGTTGTATAAATAATAAAATATATTACATAATAGTTGCAAGTGGTTATGTTTTCAATTTATTTCTCAATTTCTAATACTCATAATCATCATCTAAACAAGTTGTCCGCCGCACCGGACAGTGCCAAATATATACTAAATACGATTTGTCCGCCGTGGCGGACTATGCCAATGTTGCGGTGACACGTGTTGTAACAAATTATTATATTGTTTTGTTTATTATTTTGATTTTCTTGTTTTGGTGGCCTGCTTTTATGCTTAGATTTTTTATTTAATCCAACAGCGTGTGGTGCTGGACCAAGCAGTTAAAATTTTGGCACTTTTAGGTATACGTAGTGCGCGGATATTGTGAATGTTACATGTCGCGCGAGGGGCAATAAACATTAAAGAAAACCGGGTAGATCAAAATTTATAATTTCTTTGTCTGCCCCGAACATTGATATAATTAATTTCGGGTAGTTTTGTGTTGTTTACATCTTCGACGACATTTTGCTGGGACATCACTGTCACATCAGTCTGTCGTGATCACGGCCTGTGCAACCTGGCCAAAAAGTCGGAAAAAAGTTAAAATAATGATATTTGACTATAAATATGTGTCAGTTTGATTTTCATACAAAATTATTATATTTGTTAATTTTTAAAATAAATATATGTTAAGAAATACTTGTTTATTTTAAATGACCGTATGTTTGGCAGTGTCCGCCTCAGCGGACATATTAATTTATCCCAATATTCGGCAGAGTCCGCTGTGGCGGACATATTTTTTTTTCAAAACTAATAAATCTAGATTTTTTTAAATATTTTTCGGACGCTTTAAAAACACCTGTTATTCAATATATTAAGTAAAATCGGAAAATTTATGTCACCAGAGTCTCTGCCAAATTAAGGGTTAAGTGGGACTGGGCAGGGCACGTTTGTCGTATGCCGGATGACATGTGGGCTAAAGCGACAACCAATTGGGTCCCACCAAATCGAACCCGGGGTCGCGGAAAGCCTCGACGACGTTGGCGAGATGACCTTGACGCTTTTGATGAGAACTGGTGGGAAACGGGTCAGGACCGGGATACGTGGAAAGCGAAGAGGGAGGCCTTTGCCCAGCAGTGGGACACTCTAGGCTCATATAAATATAAAATAACATATTATTTTGAATGATTTCCAATAGACCCAGAGCCCAGGCCCGCCAGACCTTCCTCAAATTCTCAAGGATGAAACTTTGGGACAATATAGAGTTCATATCGGCGGTTAATGTGTACATATTTTCTAGTTCGGCCCATCGGCCAATTTTTTGCTATCAAGTGATGAAGGTGAAAAAAAAAAGTGCTTACTTTCCTTAAATTCTCAAGGCTGATTTTTATATATGTGTTAGAGCACGTTGTTAGAAATTGGTTATCATCAATGCCAGACCGTTTCCGCCGGCCATAACTTTTACCAGACGCGACAAAGTTGGCAAAAAACGACTCTAACTTACCTCATTTTCTCAAGCCTGATTTTGATATATGATACGCAGGGACCTGTAACTAGGCCGTTTGTAAGCAGCCAGACCAATCGGATGGACCCAACCATCCGCCAGACCGACTTAAAGTTTCGATATGAGCATTAGTAGAGTTGAAATATTCCGGGTCTATAAAAGCTAAAAACTTGAATTTTCTACATTAAGCTACGTGTATATTGTATACTTGACGTAATAAGCGACTTTCAAAAATTTTACTTCTAAGGAAATAAAAAAATGAAAGTTTATATGTGGTGCAAGATTAATTTTAAGCTATGAATTTTATTTACACTGCGTAAGTACATGTGTATTTTATTATAAATATAACTTTTACCAGACGCGACAAAGTTGGCAAAAAACGACTCTAACTTACCTCATTTTCTCAAGCCTGATTTTGGTATATGATACGCAGGGACCTGTAACCAGACCGTTTGTAAGCAGCCAGACCAATCGGATGGACCCAACCATCCGCCAGACCGACTTAAAGTTTCAATATGAGCATTAGTAGAATTGAAATATTCTGGGTCTATAAAAGCTAAAAACTTGAATTTTCTACATTAAGCTACGTGTATATTGTAGGTATACTTGACGTAATAAGCGACTTTCAAAAATTTTACTTCTAAGGAAATAAAAAAATGAAAGTTTGGTTTGGTTTGGTTGGTGTGGTGCAAGATTAATTTTAAGCTATGAATTTTATTTACACTGCGTAAGTACATGTGTATTTTATTATAAATTTAAAGAAGAAAAGTAAATTAAACTTTTTTTTCGGTCGTCGAACAAGGTGGTTTAAAATTAGTTTTAAGATCGATCCTTTTTAATTTGTGGGCGAGGGACCTCACACTATGTATAAAGGCACTATGTGTCTGTTGCATATAATGTCAAATCCTTCGCATACTACAAAAGTTATTTAAGCATTTATATAACTTCAGTTAAAATGAGGTGGAAAGTATAAGTGTATATGTTGTGTACACACGTAAAGTATTCTAAACTTTTTATAACGGCATACATGTATTTGAAGAATGCCAAAAATGTATTCGTGTCTGAAAATTCAGCATCTCCGACATGGGTTATAACGGGGTTGATGATGTTCGTATTGAGTACAAATGTTTAAACTTCCTAAACTTGTAATTCTAAAGTTCGTCACTTAGGTATGTTACCATGTTTTGTAGGAGAAAGGAAATTCGTTTAGTTATATACCGTTGTAACATTGATTGTTTACTTCTTTGAATTGAATATTTAATTTATAATGCACTGTACCAATTTGTTTTTTCCTTGTTTACGTTATTTGTAATATAAAAATCAATTCGTTATTCAAGTTTTTAGCTTTTATAGACCCGGAATATTTCAATTCTACTAATGCTCATATCGAAACTTTAAGTCGGTCTGGCGGATGGTTGGGTCCATCCGATTGGTCTGGCTGCTTACAAATGGTCTAGTTACAGGTCCCTGCGTATCATATATCAAAATCAGGCTTGAGAAAATGAGGTAAGTTAGAGTCGTTTTTTGCCAACTTTGTCGCGTCTGGTAAAAGTTATATTTATAATAAAATACACATGTACTTACGCAGTGTAAATAAAATTCATAGCTTAAAATTAATCTTGCACCACATATAAACTTTCATTTTTTTATTTCCTTAGAAGTAAAATTTTTGAAAGTCGCTTATTACGTCAAGTATACCTACAATATACACGTAGCTTAATGTAGAAAATTCAAGTTTTTAGCTTTTATAGACCCGGAATATTTCAATTCTACTAATGCTCATATCGGAACTTTAAGTCGGTCTGGCGGATGGTTGGGTCCATCCGATTGGTCTGGCTGCTTACAAACGGTCTAGTTATAGGTCCCTGCGTATCATATATCAAAATCAGGCTTGAGAAAATGAGGTAAGTTAGAGTCGTTTTTTGCCAACTTTGTCGCGTCTGGTAAAAGTTATGGCCGGCGGAAACGGTCTGGCATTGATGATAACCAATTTCTAACAACGTGCTCTAACACATATATAAAAATCAGCCTTGAGAATTTAAGGAAAGTAAGCACTTTTTTTTTTACCTTCATCACTTGATAGCAAAAAATTGGCCGATGGGCCGAACTAGAAAATATGCACACATTAAACGCCGATGTGAACTCTACATTGTCCCAAAGTTTCATCCTTGAGAATTTGAGGAAGGTCTGGCGGGCCTGGGCTCTTGATCTACAAGGATTTCTACGGATGGTGTAGAAAGAAATTTATTTTAGATCCAATAAAGCTCCCACGCTTATTATTTATTTTTGAAAAATATTTCTATGTAATTTATTACATACAAAATTATTAAATAGCCGTCGGTATTTGTACAATTGAATTATCTCAGTTCATTTATTTAGTCGCCCTTTATTCGGACGCATTGAGGTGTAGCTATGCCTAAATAACTTTTTCCCCTCACTAGCTCGAAAACACGAGTTTTGTCCTTTAATACCAGCGGGTAAAAACGCATTTTATCCACTAGTGGGTAAAGTAATTTGACCTTGAATAAAGTCAAATTAACTGCTTTAAAATTGCTAAAAGTAGGTGAATCTAGTAATAAAGATGATTTACCACCTGCGGAACTTACTGGAAGCAGTGATAAACGCATATTTTGCGTTGTAGTTTCCTCGCTATAGTGAGGGGAAAAGTTTTGTGTTACACTCGGGTGCAAATGTATTTTACTTCTCGTATGTTGAAAAACTCGCAAGTTCAGGATTCTATTCTCGAACCACTCGCTTCGCTCGTGGTTCAACTATAGAATCCTTTCACTTGCTCACTTGCTCGTTTTTCAATTCCACACTCGGCGTTAAAATACAACTTTGCCCCCTTGTATAACAAATAACTATTAATTTCGTTTCCTTTCAAGACTTATTTCTGGTTATTCTATATTTTTACTCGATTGAATACGCTAATATTTTTTTTTATACTACGTCGGTGGCAAACAAGCATACGGCCCGCCTGATGTAAAGCGGTCACCGTAACCTATGGACGCCTGCAACTCAAACAGTGTCACATGCGCGTTGCCACCCCATTAGAAACTTGTACATTCCCTTTTGCTGTGTTAAGTACACAGCAAAAAGGAGTGTACAAGTTCTAAGGAGGGTTCGGGTTGCCGACGACTCAAAGGACAATAAACGGAACAAGTTAGTTCCGTAAGTCCTCCCGTCATCAGAACACCGCACCCTCGTTGAGCTCTGGCAGCCTTACTCACCGACAGGAACACAACACTATGAATACATATATATGAATACATTTATATTTAACATGCTATTTAATATAAAATCAAGAAGATTACTTTGCTAGTCCGCGAATATACCTCTACATAAATAACGTCTTAGTCAATCAGTGCTGAAGCATTATAATTACTTGCGTATTTTAAAATGAAATTAATGCAACAAACACTGATTTATTTGCATATCTATACACGGATTAGCAAAGTAATCCTTTTGATTTTGATTATCATGGATTTCTGCATAGCAACATAGAGGAATAGTTAAGTGACACCTAGCGACAATCACGCGTCAATCACGTGTCAACTAGCGTAAATGCTGCTGCGTAATGTTGCGTATGTACTGCTACTTGTCAATAGATGTCGCGACGACCGAAGAGTATAATGATCACTAATTTTTAGCTAATATTACAATAGTATAAATCAGTATTCTGTTTTCAATTCCTTCTGATTGTAATATACTTGACACTGTTGCCACCTAGTATTGGTAGTGGTACTGATAATTCACGCCATTTGACGCGTGATTGACGCGTGATTGTGGCTAGATGTCACTTAACTATGTCTGTAGCGCTGGTAGCCTTGCGTGCGACTTTCGTTCTGGAGGTCGCGGGTTCGAACCCCGGCTCGCACCAATGAGTTTTTCACTTATGTGCGAAATGTCATTTGATATTTGCCAGTCGCTTTTAGATGAAGGTGAAGGAAACCGGACTAATTCCAATAAGGTCTAGTTACCCTTCGAGTTGGAAGGTCAGATGGCAGTCGCTTTCGTAAAACTAGTGCCTACGCCAAATCCTGGGATTAGTTGTCAAAGCGATCCCCAGGTTCCCATGAGCCGTGGAAAATGCAGGGATAACGCAAGGAGGATGATGATGATGATGTCACTTAACTATGACTATACAAATAACCTGCATTTACTGATGTATGAAGTTTACAACTCTTGTTCAAGTCTGTGCATACGCACGGGGCGAGGAGCGCGGGACGCAGCGACACCGGGCAGTTCACGGCCGCGGGAGCCCGCGGCCGATCAGTCAGCGAGTCACCTCGGAAGCGCGCACACGCCGCTCGGGGCAATATTTTGTAAATTTTCATATTATCGTGTTTAACCTCAAACGTAATAAATCCTTCTTGTTAAAAGTTTGGAGTTTTTATTGTTCGCACGAACACTCTTCCCTTACTTATTCCTCTATGACAGCAACGACTGACTCCATTAATATCCGAGAAGTATTATAGAAATATTTTCATATGGGAATAAAAATAAACGCTTCACTTTATTACCCGCTAGTGTGTCCACAGCTTAACCGCCTCAATTTGTGAATGGATCCAATTGAACGTACGAATGTTGTTTATAAGTTCATTCACTATTTACGACTCTTTACAAGTCGACCTCCAATCGGTTACTATCTAAACGTGAGTCGAAACGTGACTAGGACAAGTTATGCACAATTTACATAAATGAAGAAACAAAAAATTACGACATTAAGTACACTCATAATATATGCAGCCAGATTTGTCGTACCAGTCTTTAAATGCAAACAGTCCATTATGAAATCGTGTAATAGTTATTTGTTATGCATGCAAGAGTGCAAATGTATTTTACTTCTCGTGTGTTGAAAAACTCGCATGTTCAGGAGTCTATAGTTAAACCACGAGCGAAGCGAGTGATTCGAAAATAGAATCCTGAACTTGCAAGTTTTACATTTGCACTCGTGTGTAAGACAACACTTTTCCCCTCACTATAGCGAGGAAAGTACAACGCAAAAACGCGTTTATCACTGCTTGCAGAGTGCCACAGGTGGTAAAAAATCTTCATCACTAGATTAACCCACTTTTATCAATTTTAAAGCAGAAAATTTGCCTCTATTCAAGGTCAAATTACTTTATCCACTAGTGGATAAAATGCGTTTGAATGTCATCTGCAGCCGCATCGGGATTCTGCATCTATAACCGACACTCTCTCATGTTCCATCCCTCGTTTTTGTTTATAATTTTATTAAGTAAAAATCTCTCTCTCTCTCTTGACTCTCTTGACGGCATTTAGTATGGGTGGATATTCTGATTTTAAAAAATGTGCCAAATACAATTATGCGAATTAATTTTATTCATAAAAACAATCGGCGTAATCAAACAAGAGTTATGCGAATTTATTTTCTGACAAAGTAATATTCATATTATTTTAGATTATGACATAAATACGTTTTCTGCCAAATCAACATTCGGCGAAAATCGATTATATATGCGAAGTCTGTTATGCGAAAATCGTTTCGGACAATTAAAGTTATGCCAAATAGTCCCTCTATTTGTCATAACTAAATTAAAACATAAAACTAATTAAAAACTAAATTCGCAGCAATGCAGCGACAGTAAAGTGTGGTAAAGTAAATCCAAACGTCAACGTTACCGGCGCGAAAGCCTTGGCCTTGCCATTACTTTGTTTGTTTATATCAATATGCATGTTAATGGATTTCGGTAGTTTTCCTGTTGATGCGATTCGGTTGAAATGGAATTAATCTTATTATATAAAACAGGTTAAACGGCTGATGTAAGTAATGTATTAATAAATAAAGCTATAAATATAACTGCATGTATTTTTACTGGAAACTAACGTGATACTAACATACTCGTAATTATATAATAACCGATAGTTTAGTCAAGAGTGACTAATCCCCGTGTAATACATTTAAACGTCTGTATCAACGTTCGAATTCCATGGCAATGTATGGTCGGCAGAAAAACCGACAAACAAATACACATAATATTTTTAATTTTTATTTTGTATATATAAAAAGGACTCTAGAAATGTTATAAAGGTTAGAATAGATAACTAAAATTTGTTCCATAGATTTTGCTGTCGATCTTTGGCGTCTGCAAAAATACTCGTATATCCATTTTATACATACATAGACATACATAGTATATTACATACAATCACGCCTGTATCCCATAAAGGGGTAGGTAGGTAGAGTATTGCAGTGACAGGTTGCCAGGCTCTCGCTTATGCCACAATTTACCTCATATCCATTTTATATGACTAAAATATCTTATTATCATTGTATTGTCTTGTGTTATATATTATCCATCAAGTTGCAGGATGAATCTCGTAGTCTGACTTGATGTAATTTAGATTTTATATTATGTTAATCAATTGTACTTTTTCTTCTTACTGTTTATATTGCAAATAGTATAGCATACACCTTCATCCTGACTTTAAAATCTGGATATAGCGTTGAGTGAGTCAGAGTTGAGTGATCTCATCTTCTGGGCGAGCTCACTCCATCGTAGGCCACGTCTTTGCCTTTGGCTAGTCTGTGGCCAAGAGTAACCCCATTTATAATAATAAAAAAACGATATTCAACTTTACAGATTATTTAGCATGACAGTTAAAATTGACATTAGTTGTAAAATTTTATTTAGGATGTATTATTTAAATGTGAGATCAGTATTATGGTTTAATGACTTATTTACCCTCTTATTCATAAACGTTCACTAAAGTTATCAAGCTGATAAAGTTCATTTGTCCCTTTCTATCACACCAATACGTCGGAAAGGGACAAACGAACTTTACTGGCTTGATAACTTTAGTACGTTTATGAATAAAATATATAGAGTACAAACCTCTCTTAGTATATGTACAGTTCGACGCTGTAGACTCTGAGTGTAAAAAGAAAAGAAGCGTTATTATTAAAATATTTGAATGTATGGGTGATTCCATAAAATTCGGTTAACTTTGTGTTTAGGGCAATTTAATAGATTTATAATAAATAAATTAGGTATCTTATAATGTAGGAGTTTAATATAAACGCCGTTTGATTAGGTCATCCAATTTGGTGTTGATCACTGCATTATTTATTATAGAAATTAATTATCAAATGTCTTAAAACTCAGTCCCTAGCCATGTCACATTTCCAAATTTCAGATTAAGTTTCTTCAGTATTCATGAGTTTTAATGATATCAATAGATTTTTTGTGTTTAAACCAATGTAATATTACACAATGCAAAACACCGTAACAGTTTTATGGAAGAAAATTACGTTTATGCTGCCGTCCTATCACTAAAACCCATCTAACCCACAAATGATAGTTTTGAGATATGGGCAAAAAACATAAAAACCCATATCTCTAGGAAATGTGTCGATTTAGTCCAGATTTCTTTTATTCTTAAATTAAAACTAAATTCACGCTAACATTATTTAAAATCAATTTAATTAAATATTGTTTAATTTATTAGAAATTCGCCATTTTGTGTTTAAGTTATGCAAATAATTCCTAAAATATGTATGATTTTACTGTTAAAACACGGTTAAGTATACTTTAGCCGTTTTTTAGGATTGAATAATACATAAAACATGGCTAAATAACGGCAAAGTAAATTTACGTGTTTATAGTAATCGTAACTGAGCATTGCATAATAATCTAAAAACATAGCTTAATAACCGCAAAGACACTAAACAATTTTATACTATCGTATATGCTCTAAAAAAATGCTGTACCCGTTTTTAAGCTATGCAATGACTACTAACATCGAAATAATTTGTATGCATTCCTAATCTAAAAGCCCGCTATATGACAAACCAGCGACGATTACTAGGTTTTAGCATTGTCATTCTTTTTAAAAGGAGTTTATCATTTTAGCAATGTCCCGTTTACCCGCAGTACCTGCACTAAGTTTCAAGAGCAATTCAAATTGTTAAATGAATAAAAGACAACTGTATGATATTGTAACCATTTATTTGCATGCATAAAAAACCTCGTTATAAGTTATGTTACAAATTAACATATTTAAACTTAATATAATATTCTAACATTAGTGAAAACTAACATAACATTAATATGAAACAATAAAATTCGCTTTTTACATTGCAACAAATCAATTTGCTATACCGACACGGCGAAAGGTGTCGCTCTTGGATATTCAAAGTTATTCGTATTATTACTATAATACACTATTAAAATAATGTTTTTGTTACCGAGTTATATAAGGTTAAAAACGGTTGACATTGGCAGTTCTTACAAAAAGAAACACGGATTTCATTTATTATTCGCCAAGCAAGTGAAAATAGCAATCTTTATTTATTTTATACTTCAAAAATTCAAAATACATTTAGGATTGTTTGACATAATAATTTTCTCTCTTTCCGCTTGATTCCGTTCTTCTTAAAATTTATTTTTCTTTTTTTGTGCGTTTGGTTTTCGACAGTTGTATTATTAATATTAATATTACGAGTGTAGTGCTCTATATCGACGGTGGTTCTACATCGATAAATGGTTATATGTACTTATGTGCAGGTCAGTCCTCCTTTTCTGTATGTAAAACTTCTGGATTTGAAGGGTCTGAATGAATTGGTACAGCAGAATACTTATATATCATACATCTTTTTTTTCTTTAAACTAGAATCAATATAGAGATCTTTGTTAACAATTTCTGGTAAAATCAGGTGCATCATTGCTTAAAATTGTATTAACTAGGTTAAATTTAAGTCTGTTTCTCTGTTGTTTGTATGAATTGGAGCGGATAAATCAAGATAAAGCTTCATTTTGGATGATACATATGTTGTCATTTTACAATTTTTACATGCTAGGTATAGAGTTCTTCTTCTTTCGAGTCATCACTTGTAGTTTCAATGCGTCTGCGACGGAATAGTCAAAAACCTTCTTTCCTTATATCAAGATGAGAAGCATTTTACGAATGATTAAAGAAGTAAACGTTGTTCGATTTTGTTACAACGAAGGATAAACCCAAATTCGATGATCGTCAGCAACGGTTTTAGCTTGGACCAGTAAAAGGGAGTTTTAAAATTGATGTATTTTCGTCAGCATTGAAAATTAAAGCAGAAACGTTCGACGTGGCTAAGTTAGGCAAAGAATTCTGAGGTATCAATCTCAAAAATTCTTGAAACAATACACAACGATAGAATGTTCCTTGGTAAAGATCGAGTTGAGCAATCCCCTTCTGTTCTACATTTATTAAACTTACTGCTGGTGTGATGACTTGTGGTCGGTTTTTCGGTATTCATTTTATTCGCAGATCTCTGTTATAGTTTGTATCCTGAAGTTCGTAACAAGCCTAAAAGAAATAACATTAATTAATTTAATTTTTGACTGCATTATTAAATCAACTTGACGGTAATATAATGTTGCGCAAGTAATCCATACCTACATAGGTACTAAACATTGTAAGGTAAATCAATGCTTACAAAATGTAAGTGGCTATGGCAATGCCTACATAGCAATAGGATGGTACAATGTAATTTCTTGACTTTTTTGTTTACGCTTTATTTGTACACAATAGTTTTAACTGGGCTCTTGATCGAATAACTTATGAGTTAGGTATTTACTTGTCGCGGCAAACGTGTGATAATACGTTAGCAAAACGCAAGTTGTGCTTGAAAAAAACCTTAAAAAAAAGATATTCAACACTTACCTGGTCTTCGGTTTCTTAACATTTTAAGGAGAAAATGTTCATTCACCGGTCACTACAGCCTTCGCACAACCTTCTGCGCGCGAGCCGCTCGGCCGACTGTCGGACTGGCGCAATAACTTTGGAAGGTATACTTTTACAACTAGCGGGGTTTTAGCGTAGCTTTGCTGGTTTGTCCTGTTTCAGTGTGGCATTATATTTTTTAGTAATAAATTCACCGTAAAGCGCAGTAACTAGGTTTTAGTGATGTATTTGTATTTGTAACCGAAATTACAATGAAAGTCTTTAAATACACGGTTAAAGGACTTTAGCCGTGTTTAAGCGTAGTATTTTATTTAAAAAAGTGAATGTTATAAAATGTAATAACGCAATTAAACGGCTTTAATGGGAATTTATGAAGCTTATGTCAAGTAACGTTGTTATAGTTATGTATCGTGTGATAAAACTATGAAGATAAACAACTGCTAAGCGCTTTAATATAAGTTATAGAAGACAAATGTGGGTTTGCGGTTTTATACTATTGAAAAGGGTTATAAAATAGTGCACTTAGCGAGGTATGTCGACTCTGTATCTCGGTAACTAAAAATGATAAAAATATGATTCCAAGACCAGTCGATGGGGAATTCCTTCCTATTTAAGAATATTTATCCAAATGAAAACTGGTAATATGCAGCTTAGAGGGGTTCTAGTGATAGGACGGCAGTATGATAATCATTTTTATTCTATAATATTGTTATTGTTATACGTAATTAGCGTCAGTACCTAGCCACTTAGAAATTTTAAAAATACGCGGCACTCGAGCGAAACCCGTTCTCTTACACTAGATCATTCGAAAGTATCAACATGAAGTTAGCCGCAAATACAACGCGTTCCGCGTCGGCCATCTTATCGTCGGTGCGATTCGCGTCCTTGGAGCGTAAACACGTGCTGTGCCAGTCGATTTTTCAGTCCCTAGGTAAGTTATTTGCTATAAAATAAATAAGTTATTTTACCCGTTACCTAATTGTATGTTATTCTGATGTGTGCATTGCTGTGAGAGTGAGCTTTAGGTTTCCGCATTTATATCCGAGAATAAGCTATGTGCGATTATGTTTGCATTTGTCAGTCCCCGGACCGTCAGGCCCTGGTTATGTCACTGGCTAGGGACTGACGTTATGGCTAGGGATTGACGATAGTATGATAAAAATGGAAACAAAACGCAATTTATTTCGCATTTAGGCTAAACTATATTTCTAATAGGTAGACATAATTATGATTTACGCAAAATCATTTAAAAAATCTAATTTATATAACATTAATTTTAGAACATGGCACCAAAAAAGAAAAATTCAACATCGAAAGAAGATAAGGCTAAAATATAATTAATGTACGTTTGACTGAATTTTTACACTGAACTATTTACAGGACTGTTGTAGCTGTTAAAATGTAAGAATAAAAGTCATTTAAAACAGCAAATATATGGTTTTATTCAAAATCATACTTCGTAGCGTCAGTTCCTATCCTCGGCTGTCAGTCCCTAGAAAGCTAATATCAGAAAATTGTAAATATCTCCTTAAATACTAAAAAAATCGGCTGGCCCTTTTGGATGTATCGTACGTGGTGTCATACTTACCCAATGGGTGATCAACTTTTGCGTTAGCATTAAAAAAACACCTCTGACAAAATCTGTCCAAAAGTTAACCGATTTTTATGGAATCACCCGTATTTATTTATTTTGCTACCCTTACTGAGTGCTATGCAACTCGGACGTTGATTGATACCGATGTTCATAAATAGTATATTTCAGCATTTTTACAATAAAAACAATGGACCAATGGTGATCAATGTACGTAATCTTTGTTACTGTCAGTAACCGTTTAGGGGCGTTATCTGCTTTCTCCATACAATCAATATCGTTTACGGTAAGTAGTACAGGCATTTTGGTCTAAGTACTACTTACACTGGATAACAGTTTTAATACCACATCATTGAGAAGATTAAATATTTACGCCAAAATTTCAAAGTCAAGTTCAAGTAAAAATAAAGTATAATTATAAATACTGAATAAAGTATAATTATATTTTGACGACCGGTCTGGCGCAGTCAGTAGTGACCCTGCCTCCTGCGCCGCGGTCCCGGGTTGGAATCCCGGTAAGGGCATTTATTTGTGTGATGAGATATTTGTTCCGGAGTCATGGATGTTTTCTATGTATATAAGTATTTATATATTATATATATCGATGTCTGAGTACCCACAACACAAGCCTTCTTGAGCTTACCGTGGGCCTCAGTCAATCTGTGTAAGAATGTCCTATAATATTAATATGTCCTATAAAATATTAAATACTATCGTTTGTCCGCGGCTCAAGTTTTTTTTTTTTTTTATGGGATAGGAGGCAAACGAGCAGACAGGTCGCCTGATGGTAAGCGATCACCGCCGCCCATGGACACCCGAAACACCAGAGGTGTTAAATTCTAAAATTGCGAAATGCTCCACACAAACTTCCACCCACCATTTTAAGGAAGTGGGGGGTTGGATGATGATGATAAGTAGCCTATGTCACTCTCCATCCCTTCAACTATCTCCACTTAAAAAATACACGTCAATTGGTCGCTCCGTTTTGCTGTGAAAGACGGATAACCAACACACTCTTTCCCATTTATAATATTAAAGTAATGGATCATTCAACCCCGGAAATTCCTTTGAGGAAATTCCGGGAATTTGAGAAATAAACGCCAGAGATACGACTTAATAAATTGAGGCCACATCCATGAAGTATGTTTTATTGGTCAACTTTCTGAGATAAAGATATTCAGATCATTTCCTACATTGTTTTACGACCTAACTTCGATGTCATAATAATTTTATGAGTGTTAGTTTCATAATATTATATTATCTTATCCTAACATTGCTATGCTTCATGCAAATCATAAGATATAAACAAATTTTCCCTAGAGAGTTACGGTACTAGAAATTTCAAGTACTGAAAACATAAGAGAAATACGGTATTTTTTATGTTTTACATTATTCTTTTATGTATAATTATCAGTATGTATTAAAACACATGCAGTCATGCAGGTATTACTTTTCGGATTCCGTAGCAAAAAGGTACAAAAGGTACCCTTATTTGTATATTTTACATATTTTTTATGATGCGTGTGAAGAAAAACTTTGTGTGTAACACGAGGCGTATTAATATTGAAAACTCGAGTCTTTAAATCACTCTTTAGCAATAATCTTTCGCCCCATGTTATAATTACTAATTAATACATTCTTTTTAACCCCCGACGCAAAAACGAAGGGGTGTTATAAGTTTGACGTGTCTGTCTGTCTGTCTGTCTGTCCGTCTGTCCGTCTGTCTGTCTGTCTGTCTGTCTGTCTGTCTGTTTGTCTGTCTGTGTGTGTGTCTGTCTGTGGCATTGTAGCTCCCGAACGGATGAACCGATTTCGATTTAGTTTTTTTATTTGAAAGCTGTGTTAGTCGGGAGTGTTCTTAGCCATGTTTCATGAAAATCGGTCCACTAGGTCGCGGTCGGGGGTTTTTTCAAAATTTTAATTTTGTGGTTGGGTTATGGTTATTCCGATTTTGGTATTGGCGGCTAACAATAAGTAAGAAAAGTATTCCTAAAGATGTTTTAAAAGAGACACATGTCACATAAAATAAACAATAAACAATTAAAAAAATATGGTTATGGATAATACTCCCTTTATTATTACTAATTAAACACAAAACCATATAAACTAATAAGACCTAAAACAATAACATGAAAACTAAACTAAACCTATGAATAAAATTAAACCTACGAGGGACGTCCAAAAAGTAATGAGAATGGATATGTTCCTGTATCTTGATTTAATTTTTCTTAACTTGTCCATGTAGCAGTACTCGTTAAAGTGAAATTGCATAATTCAAATTTTTACTACTTTCATTTGTTTTTCTTTGATATGTAAATAATTGACACAAGGTGGGGGATGAACATTTTCAGTAAAATAAGAGCATGTTTTCATGGATATTTGACATGTCGTGAGTTCATTTCTGACATGAATATCAAAAATAATCATACTTTAAATGAAAGCTGGGTTTATCCTTTGTTAGTAACATCAATAAAAAAAGTTCGTATAGATACATTTTCAAACGGTATGGTATCCAAAAAAACTCTAGGTGCTGTTTTGGGTCATGTTCCGATTATCACGAAAATTGAGAATATAGATTGGAAACAAAATTACGTTAGTATTAAAGAAGAACATTCAATCATTTTAATATTAAAAAAATGATTAGTTACAATAAAAACATTTTGAACAAACAAAGAATAATATTTTTGGCCTTCAAAATGACAGTCGACAGGGCCGAACCCTCAAATTGCCGAGGGTGCTGCTCAAGTTAGTGTATTTAAAGCTACAAGTGACATACCTAATATTGAAGGTAATATAAGGATCATTAATATTTTATACCCGACCTTTAAATAAAATTGTAAAATAATCGCTACTCTGAAGTTTAATGAAGTGAAGTGCTTACTGACATGGTATTTAGACTATCGTTAAGATTTTAATTTTTAAAGGGGCAAACAAATAATAATTGAAAAAATTAAATA
This sequence comes from Leguminivora glycinivorella, assembly GCF_023078275.1. NCBI lineage: Eukaryota > Metazoa > Arthropoda > Insecta > Lepidoptera > Tortricidae > Leguminivora > Leguminivora glycinivorella. The sequence goes on from NC_062973.1 coordinate 3,675,595, forward strand.
TGTAAATAAATCACAAAAGAGTTACTTTTAATTATAAAAATATAAGGATACTCACATTCTTATGTTATAATACTCATTATCATTACTTATTGAACGCCCCTCGTATAAATAAAAGATACTTTTTTGGACCATAAATTCGTCTGACTTTAAGTCTTAACTTGTCAAAGATTGTCTTTGGCTAATTACTAATTGCAATATAAATAAAGTATAATTCAAAGAAATTATATACATAATACCCTGATAACGAAACCTTGACCCGTTCTAGATTATCGTGTTAAATAATAAATTCTGCTGCAAAATTTGACTATAGTTTCATAACGTTAAAATTCAAAATTGTTTACAAAGAGAGCTGGTGCCTAGCCAGTGTCACAATCGTGTGCACTTCTTAAGCGAATCTTAGTAAGCTCTCTCTATCGCTCTTCTGTAGTGGCGCCATAGAGCCAGACTGCTTCGATCGCCACGCAGCGATAACGATTGCCACTTTGTCTAGGGTGACCGTAAACACTATCGTAATCTTTTGAGTGAAAAGCACTTGTGTTAGTACAGAACATACATTGTTATCACTAAGAAATTAACTGTCGTACTGTAAATGAACCATTAACAAATATTTTGACGAGAAAATGATAAGAATGAGAATTTGTATCATTTTACTGTTACCCACCTGTTGCCATGTTACCAAGTTTGATTATAATATATCAACTACTAGGTATACAAACTTTGTAAAAAAGCCTATAAATATACCTAAACATTATTATACTCAGTATTTATTTTCTTTCTTAGGCTAGGTATTTTTATAATATGATTATAAAAGTAAATTACAAAACCACATACAAAACAATACAAAATATATAAACACATTATAAAAAACCTAACCTAGGGTGCCGCCAGCAGCGGGGCAGGGCCCAAGCTGCCGGTGGTTAGGGCTGCAGAGAGAGGAACCGTCGGACTATCCGCGCTGTGTCCAAGATCACCGCCTTCTGCATCTGGCCCTTGATCCAGCCACCTAGCGAGTCTCTTAAGATGTTGGTCGAGATGTTATTTCCTTTATTATTATTATTATAAATGGGCTTACTCTTGGCCACAGACTAGCCGAAGGCAAACATGTAGTTCGAAAAGCTTTTCTTCGTATTTTTCCGGAAACGTTCGTATTTGTCATGCTAGTTCAAACAGTGTCAATGCGTCTTGCACTGAGACTGACTGAAATAGCATGACACGTTCGTACGTTTCCGTAACAATACGAAGGCAAATCTTTTCGCACTACATTTATTTTATTTTTTATTTATATGAGCCTAGAGTGTCCCACTGCTGGGCAAAGGCCTCCCTCTTCCCTTTCCACGTATCCCGGTCCTGACCCGTTTCCCACCAGTTCTCATCAAAAGCGTCAAGGTCATCTCGCCAACGCCGTCGAGGCTTTCCGCGACCCCGGGTTCGATTTTTTTTTTAAGATTTTTCGCACTACATAGCACAAGAAATATAAAGTTGAATGTGAAGTCCTAAATAGGTACATAGTGGGCTAACATGGAGACATAAGAGGAGACCTGTGCCCAGCAGTGGGACACATGTGGCTCAATATGTTTTTTATTTGAGGTTAACCGGTATTGAAATATATCACTTTCAAACCTTTTTTATAATTTAGATCAATGATCAATTACCAAGTCACCGTGCGATTATATTAATCTATCAAAACAATGCAATCTTGTCATAAAATCATAAACAGAATTTAAAAATATTTCTCATTTTCTTAAGACTTGATTCGATTAAGATTAAAGAAAACAGAGATAACACTCACAAAGAAGATAAAAGTGCCTGGTACTGTAAATAAAGCACTTTTGTATTAAGATAAAATAAACAATGAAAGTTCGCGATATTTAAAATGTAAACGCTTATTAAATAAATTGAAAACGTTTATTATTTTTATGTATGTAATTACCTCTAAATAATAAATATGACAGCTTTAAAAATATCATTTACGTAGAATGAAATGGTATAAAACAACTAAATTAAGCAAGTACACTACATGTGCCCTTATTATCTAATCTTAAATATGCATAAAAACATCAACGCGTGAAACACGGTTGAACAACACGCACTATAAAACGTTTTCTTAAGAAATAAGTAACTTCCCGTGCTATATTAAGTCTATAATTTTCTTAAAATAGTATTAATTTATGTAAAACAATTAAAATTACAAGTACTATGTATTAAAAAAATACTCACCAATAATATTCACACACTTGCAACACAAACTGTCAGTACACAACACTCACACCTAACATAATGTTAATCCCAAGATATCCTATCAAACTTAACCCTTAACCGCGCTAATTAAAACCAATTGACAATTTCAATTGATAATCAATTTCAATTGGTAAATCAATTTGAAAATAGAACGTACGATTGATCGAGCACCGCGGCGGTAAACAAATGAATGCATGCGACGCGGTGAGTGGGTCGTATTTGTATAAATAGCCGGACGTGTGTTGTTAACACTTCGTTTGCTGCTATATTGACAATGCAGATTTTTCGCTGATGAATTTTGTGCCAGATATTTAGTTATTTTTTTTAATTTATATTTTGAGTTTTAATTTCAGCAACTGACGATATTGACGTCGTTAGTATGTATTGCTACATTTATCTCGTTTTTTGAACAAAGACTGAATTGAGGTGGAATGCTGGTGTATCAAGCCTTTAAACCCTTATGTAAATATTGTTATTGTGACACATTTTAATTGTTTTTATTATTAATTTATATCATATCCTTATATCTAATTTTAAATGTATTTTAATTATTTGCTTCAGCTACTAAATATTGCACAAAACCAAATTCAAGCATCACTGTATAAAATTCTGTAATGTCAGAAAAAGACTTAAAAAAAAAATTTCTTCGTCTATCTTTTTTACATTACAAAGTTTATTTGTAAATGTTGGTATAATTTTTCAATAAAACACTTTTTTAAATATTGCTTCTAGTATGAGGATCAACTTAACACCTAAAACACAAAATTGATAAAGTTGAATCCAATCGATAAATAATTTAGGAACTTAAATTAAATGTTACGGAGATGTGCGAGATGATTACCAATTTATTGCCAAGAAAAAGTGTTAGTAACATGTTATATTTTCCAGTTCTCTCAAACAATTTTGTCTGTTACGTATATTTTATTAATATGTTCATCCAAACATTTACTTACAGTAAATTTAGATAAAGGTTTGGACAGAAAAAAGAACAGCGCTGTGATATCGCCATACTTGCGGAAAAAGCTAATGAAATGTTGTACCTATTTTGTATATTGTTAAACTATATTTTATAGGTATTTTAATTTCCTTTGAAAATACTTTTTTAACCGTCCAATTTGTTAATCAAAGGAATTAATCATTAAGTCTAGGATATAATTTTATTTTAATAATTTACAATGGCAAGTCAAATCCTTTCATAAAATAAGGAAACAATGATTGTTTTTGTTGCTGTACATTTTTTTTACTTTTGCGATAGTGTCAATTTCATAGTTACATATTTGCATTAAAAACATTTAACTTATCATGATATAAATTGGTTAATCATTGTGTTTAATAAATCTAATTATTTAACAAAGATTAACACCAATTGATAATAAGTCGGTTCGACTCCGCAGCGGCAGGGTTGATGATATTATAACCACAAGCGGTGCCGGTGTTTGCTTTCTGATAATACCTACCAATAAACTTGTGTTTATTATTTCTTTTAGGAATAGTCTCGAATTATAATGTTTACTACCTACCCAAAAGCGGAGTTATTTAGGTAGGATTAAAATAAAATTAAAATCTTAGAAAATTTTGGAAAAAGTTGTGATAGGTATTGAAAATTTTGGATATTATAATTGATACAAATAATATGTTTTACATATTTCTTGATGATATTATCACTGACAGAAAAAGTCAGTTGCAAATATATATACATAATATATGTCATAATTATGGTGGTGGTGTCAGCTTCTTAACACTTTCGCACTGTCATCGGAATGGTGTAAGGTGTAATGCAGCTTTAAAAACATACAACTATCAGCTTAAGTCATATTATTAAAAATGCGCGTAATATTTATCTATTGATTGATAGTAATCGATTATATGGTAATAGGAAAATGTCAATGAACTCAAAGCTTTCCGACGCCTTTCTGGTAAGTGATATGGCTTCCTAATCCTAATCACTATTGATTATGGTGTCTAATTTTGGGGGTCTATGGCTGTGGCTGTGTGGGATCGCGCTCCCGTAAGGTTGCGGTGGTCGGCCATCCTTGTCGTGGATGGCACGAGTGGGGGGGTAAGTGCCAGTCGCAGACCTACCACTGCCGGTCATGTTTCAGTCCTACGATCCCGAGCTGGGAGCATGCGCGGATCCAGGGGGGGGGGGTCATGGGGGTCATGACCCCCCCCCCTCTGGAGCCTAGGTTAGCTATACAAATAGACCACGTGACCCCCCTCTGGGGCCTGGGCCTTTACCACGTGACCCCCCTGGGCACGAAGCTGGATCCGCGCTTGGCTCGGAGATACCGTTTGAGCGGGACAAGCTCGGTACCGCGGTATTAAAGACCGGCAGCATAGGCTGGCTGGCTTGCGTGTTGTCCCGTGGTTAGGGGATAACTAGGGAACAAGTCAAATTATCAGGACACCGCGTTAGCTGAAGACCCGGGTTCGATTCCCGGTTCGGCCACCAGGCCTTGTCGTTTTGCCGGGCACATCCCGTCAAAAAAATTCGCTTACATAATGAAAAAAGAACCATCCCCTAATTGCGTAGTTTGTGGTTTTGTTGAAGATGTGCAAAATATCTTGACGGAATGTGCACGGAATGAAAGCGAGAGAAAATCGTTGCTTAGCAGACTCAATGATGACTCAGATTGGATGTAGGTAGGTATGCTTCAGAGCATTTTAGCAGTACCCACCTCAGAGGAGGCTAAGCAAATATTTAGTTTTGCTATTGATTACTTTAATAAGTACAATTTGTAAACACTAGAATAAGGTACAATGGGGCTGGCATAATCATGTCAATGATTTAAGTCCCTAATAATAAATGAATAATAAAAATAAAAAAAAAAGATATTTGACGTAAAACGCCAATTGATGCGTCTGCCGATGCCGCTGTAACCGAATGGTAATCGTCGACGCCGGACGACAGAAAATACGCAAGAAAAGATAGCTAGCTACAAAACAGATATCATCGTGAGCGTTTGTGCATTTGGCTACGTTCCCTGGGCGGATCAAGTCACAGCAAAAAAACAGTAATTAATATTGAATTTCTAAATAAATAATGTTAATGGTAAATAAATGTCACATAAAATAAAATCGTAGATATTTAATTATACGAACCAATATCCGGTACTACGTGAATAAGTAAATAATAATGGCAAAAATACGTCAATTGATGTGTCACCACATCGTCAAATTCATCGCCAAACTAGTTCAGCATCACGTCAACTACTATAAATACTTGGCAATAATACAAATAAATTAAAGCCAATTCTGATTTATAATTTTGTACCACTATTACAGTCACCGGCAAGAACATCATCCTCCTTGCGTTATCCCGGTATTTGCCACGGCTCATGGGAGCCTGGGGTCCGCTGTGACAATGACAACTAATCCCAAGATTTAGCGTAGGCACTAGTTTTACGAAAGCGACTGCCATCTGACCTTCCAAACCAAAGGGTAACTAGGCCTTATTTGAATTAGTCTGGTTTCCTCACGATGTTTTCCTTCACCGAAAAGCGACTGGCAAATATCAAATGATATTTCGCACACAAATTCCGAAAAACTCATTGGTGCGAGCCGGGGTTCGAACCCGCGACCTCCGGAACGAAAGTCGCACGTACTTACCGCTAGGCTACCAGCGCTTCTTCCCCCATGAAAAACTAAGGAACTGTAATGAAAGATCCCCGGTTTATGTCTCGAATCCTCGTTCCAAATTCGGATGTATTAAAAATTCAATAATTCAATATGTACAGAACATGCATAATGCTTAAAAATAATGCATCATAAATATCTGACACACTTATGGTACTAGAAAGAAGATTATGTCATTTGAAGCCCTCTTTTGTTTATTTTCTGTGACTGTACCTTATTAAGGGCCCATTTACACCGTGCTAGAAGACGTGTGCGTATTAACATACCATTACAAGTTTACGACTGGTCTGGCTCAGTCGGTAGTGACCCTGCCTGTTAAGCCGCGGTCCCGGGTTCGAATCCCGGTAAGGGAATTTATTTGTGTGATGAGCACAGATATTTTGTCCTGAGTCATGGATGTTTTCTATGCATATAAGTATGTATTTATCTAATTAATTATGTATATCGTCGCTTAGCACCCATATTAGTACAAGCTTTGCTTAGTTTGGGCAAAGACATATCGTCACTACTTTAAAAAAAACTTGTATCTTCGTCTGTCAATGAAAAGAAAATTCTAGTAAGTATCTATGGAATGCATATAGACTTACTGCGTTTTAACTTTGAGGAACAGCGTGAGATACGAGATTTTTTTAAAGTAGTGACGATATTGTAACTCCGTATAGACGGATAAGGTCTAAGAAAAAAACGTACCTCAGTACCATACAGAAAAAGGTACGGTGGGCTAGATGGCATTACACCTTTGGGGTACGCTCAGCTAGATGGCGCTAATATTAATATTTGACATTTTAACACATGTCAAGCTAACATAATGGCCCAAATTGTCAAAACTGAGGTTCAAAAGTTTTAAGCTTGTGTCGAGAAATGGCAGTCTATGCACTGTGATTACACTTTTTACTTTGACAGTAACAGAACTCTCTATAATACTCGATCCTGTTTGGTTTGTGGGGCTAAATAAAATTGATCTGTGTAAAGTGTCCCCATATTTATTTAAAAAAAATTGAGGTACTTTGGACACTCTTGGATACTTTTTTCGGAACAGTATGGCATATTCTTTTTGTTAACATATATTCTAAATACTCCGTACTACGACTAATTCCGACTGGCCGCCATTAGCGCACTGAATAGCTCCGTGGCACAATATTCGTGGGGTCATTTTTGAGAGCTCTTTAGACATCTAGGTATATTAACAATTGCTGACTTTTACCTTGTAATTGGATGATTTATTAAAACAAAAGGTAAAAGTGACGATTCCATGACACATCCAGATTATAATAAAATTACTTTAAAAAAAGACGCTGTCAACGTCAGACGTGTTTTTGGAAATTCTCTTGTATTATTTTCTAATTTTTGTGTTTACATGTTGCTTTTATAATTGTTTTTGTGGAAAGTATTGCCCACGATACGAGTAAATTCTATCATAAAATAAATTACCTGTATACTCGTACATATTGTATGACTTTTTCCTTATAGATCATACAATTGTTATGCTTCTTTTCCTTGCTTTTTAGTACTATTCATTTTCCTCAGTATAGTTTCTTTTTTGTTCGGGCAAGCTCACGAATTTCCATAGAAATCTTCGGTTACGATTTACGATATAGATCTTAACAAGTTTTTATATTTCTTATTATCCTGCGTGAAGACCACTGTCTTATCCGTATTAACAATAACTTCTATGTATATACTTACGTTTTATAATGCTCAGTGAAAACAGAGGTTGCATTGCATGTCTATTGTTGTCAATTTCCACCTTATTTCCATCAATATACACTAACTAGTCAGAGTCTAAAGCTAATACGGCTAATAATAATAATTTTAATCCATACAAAATAATTCGGCCCGCAATGTAATACAAACACACTTCGCATTAAACGCTCGGTGACAGTTGTCAATGTCATTGACTGTCATCGCAACCACGTTTACATTTTAATTAATTATTTTTTTTAATTTATATTTTAATTAATTATGTGGTGTAAATTAAGAGTAGGTAAAACAAAAACTCCACTCAATGAATGATAATACTAATGAATTCTGTACCTGGTTTAATTTATCGCCCGTATTACGTTTACACGCTGTAGTTTTTAAATGCGAATGGAATTTTTGCTATAACGTCTGCGCGTGACCTGTTTCACGCAAGATGGATCTCGATCGAAACTCTTTATCGAATTCTCGTTAGTACAGCCACAGATAAGGCAAACAATAAATGATTGATTTACAATAAATGTTTTTTTTTAAGGATAATTTTAATTGTATTTACGGAAGCTGTCGAGTTCTTGTAAACAGGATTCGAGTGGGTATACAGTCAACCAATTGGAACCCTAGGCCTCTGCGAGAACTATGTCATAGCAGGGGCGGCTCACTCCGCGTTTCTTTCATACATTCCGGCGGCCGCGAGTTCGCGGCCCATAAAGTTTGACGACCTAATCGCTGCGCAATAGAACTCAATGTCGTATTCAGCCCGTTGACAGCTTGTTGACAGTGAGCCTTCTGTACTTGTACTTTTATATATTCTGTGGTCATAGTGAATTTATAAAATAAGATTGTAAGAAATCTCTTACTGCTTGTCATTTTGACATGGTTGTGGAGTGGCCTAAGGTTCTAATTGGTTGACTGTAAATAATAGGTATAAATGGAAGATCGGAGTATGACTAGAACACACAACAAATGTGTCGAGCTCCAGTCAAAAGACTCCTTAAAATTTGTACGAGCTATCTTTCGACGTATAACTTGCCAGGTCGCTCTTGTATATTTACCGAGAACAGCAAAAAAATGTTTTTCAACACACCAACTTGTAAAGGTTTACTTTGCTATTCGAAAACTTTTAACTTGATGTCATAAGCTGTCATAAGCTGGCTGGTAGAATTTACCAATAAATGATGATTTTGAACATAAATATTGAATAGGGTAGACCGAGGCGAATCGGATCACTGGGTAAATTTTGTACATTGAATATTATTTTACATTTATAACGAATTGCTTTTGTTGAAACGTTGCTATCACAGAACACCCCTATTTTATGAAGCATTTTATTTTGATCCGTTTCGCCTCAAAAAATGGGGCGAATCGGATATTTTAATGCTTTTGTATTTTAATTGTTAAAATTAAATTAAAGGTCTGATATTTGTTTTGACTACTTGATTCAATAAATCGATAACCGTTGTATCTAAAAAACATTAATAAACGACATGTCGCTTTGAAATGTCGTTTTTATTTGACATTAACCCAAAATTGATCCGATTCGCCTCGGTCTACCCTATATTGATGGATGTGATGATGTTTTGAAGTCACTATTTTGATCCTGTTGGTGTGGGGAAAATTTTCGTGTTTCACTCGGTTGCAAAGTTCATGCCTTGCCTTCGTGCCTTGAAACCCTCGCAGCGCTCAAGATTCCACTTTTTGAATATTGGAATATTTCGTTTGCTCGGGTATCAATATTGGCACGTGCGGTTAAACAACAACTTTGCCCCCGTGTAAAACAAATAACTATGGTAGGTAATGTATACCTTAAATATTTATTTACTCGTATATGTATAGTATGAATTTTCTGAGATGAACGTTTCGCTTTTGCCGTAATCTGTTAAACAAAGGCCTTTGTTTCTATTATTCACGGTGGTTAGCTCCCGTTTCCACAGCAGGTGCTAAAGTCTCAGTGTAGTTAAAAAGCAACTATCATGATAGCAATAAGGTTCAAATTTATTAAACAGTTTGCAGTATGCAGGTAACTTTTTTGAAGATGACAAAACGTGTTATCTCCGAAAGGGCTTTTTATGGATTTGAACCTTATTACTGTCATGATAGTTCCTTTTTAACTACACTGAGACTATAGCACGTGCCGTTTAAACGGGAGCTAGCCGCTGTAAACAATAGACACAAAGGCCTTTGTTTAACAGATTACGGCTAAAGCGAAAAGTTCATCTCAGAAAATTCATACTATACTGGCCTCACCAAAAGCAAGTAAAGTCCCAACAAAAGATCTCCCGTGTAAATAAAAGAGACGCTATAATAGGACGAGCGTTCGTCGTTGAGCGGTGAACTATGAAATCGCTCGCTCTGTCTTCTATTTACACGGGAGCAGCTATCTTTTGTTCGCTGCTATCGCCGATTAAACTTGCTTTCGGTGGGACGATAGCCATAGCTTTTTTTTTTTGACGGAGTGGGAATGCTGTTGCGCACGCTGTGTGGGACTCGCCGTTGCTTTCCCTTCTCCCGGCGAGAAGGGGAGGAACGGCCCTACCCACTAAACCCACTCCGGCGTTTCACCCTCTTTTCCGTTGTGAGAGCGCACTGGGTTCGGAACGTTTCACTTCACCACGGCGCTCTCCGGCAGCCCTGACCAGGGCACCCGCAGGGCTTTCAATAGAGTGATACTAATAGAATTGCCCAAACTCCACCCACACATCTACTTACATTACGTATCAGACAGTTAATGCCTTCGAAATTAATTCGTCCATAATGCTATCGTAGAAAATTGAGGGATCAGTTGATGTTTTATTTACTTTCTATCAAGAAATAGGATCTTGGGGCTATTTTTGTACGAGAATTGATATTTTCGTGAAGTGAAGGAGATATTGCGTGTCTGTGTCGGTCCGGGCTGAGGCGCCCGACTTGTCAGTTTTATCAAAGACGTATATACAGATAAAAACTAAAAAAAACGTAACTCGGAACCATCAAGAGTTATAAGGTAACCTCGATGGCCCCCTCCTTTGGTTGACTTTCGGTTAGATGGCGTTGATACGATATTTGAACGGGTTCCCTCTATTTCGACGATCTATTTAAACGGTTTTCGCATAACAGACTTCGCATAATCGATTTTTGCCGAATTTTAATTTGGCAGAAAACTTATTTGTCATTATCTAAAATAGTACGAATATTACTTTGTCTGAAAATAAGTACGCATAATTCTGTTTACACCGATTGTTTTTATGAATAAAATTAATTCGCATAATTGTATTTGGCATATTTCTTAAAATCAGCATATCCACCCGTACCTACTAAGTAAATGCTGTCCGGAGAGTCGGTTTGGTTAGGTTAGAACTGCGACCTCAACAAATATAACATTTTGTCAAGAATTTCGGTTAAGTAGGGTAGGTTAGAACTGCAACATTAATATAGTAGTATTACCTATGATAATAATTATTCATCGTGGTAAATTTCGACTAAATCATGTTATGCATGCAGAAATAATTTATGCATAAAACAATTCGGCGAATAACCTTTATGCATGAAATATATTCAGACAAACAAAAATATGCCTAGACAAATTATGCGTAACTATACTATGCTATAACAGATTATGCGAAAGGTGAATTATGCCAATATAGATTATACCAAAAATAATTCTTGACTGTAAAATTATGCCAAAACAACTGGAACCTATTTGAATACATATCAAGTTAAGAACATGGGCCAAATGCTCAAAACTAGCACTGTGACTACACATTTTACTTTGACGGTAACTCCCTATCTGGGGACACGGCAGTGCCCCCGCCAAGTCGAGCAAAAAGAGGCACGGCCGTACCATCCTTTTCTCGAAGCAATTTAGACCATTATCAACCGCTAATTATATACTCGATCCTCTTTGGTTTTATAATATAGAAACCTTTATATTATCGCCACACTTACACTATAGAATTTAGGTGTGACAAACTTTGGTAGGTACTCTTATAGCCCGGACTCGGACGTTTATTGACACTGACAAAACACGTTTTTAGTGTTTAGTCCGGTTTCCTAACGAATTCCTTCACCAAAAAACGACTGGAAAATATCAAATAATAATCCATACTACATAATATTCTAAATGGGAAAGTGTGTGTTTCTGTTTGCTTGTCCGTCCTTCACGGCAAAACGGAGCGACGAATAGACGTGGTATTTTAAGTGGAGATAGTTGAAGGGATGGAGAGTGACATACGCTACATTTTTCTCTTTCTAACTTCACCTTACACTTCCCTGAAATGGGGGGTGGATTTTTGTATGGATAATTCCACAATTTTCGAATTTAACGCGAGCGTAGCCACGGGCAAAAGCTAGTTCGTTCATAAATTTAAAATATTCACTAAATACAAACCGAGCATTGAACCCCCGACTTCATCAGGAACAGATGCCGTACGCTCTCGATATTTCTATAAATAGAATAATTACAGTTGATTACTTCATTAGGTACCTATTCTATATTAAGCTCTTGAATAATAAATAATTCACGTGCTTATATGGTTCTAAAATTATATTGTACGAGTACTGACACGATAATTGTAACATTTACGGTAACAAATCAATTATGACTTGTCTAGTAGAATCTTTAATCAGATTGTGTGATATGTCTCCACTTGAGCGCAATTTATGCATATAATAATCTAACCACAAAATTAAAATTTTGAAAAATCCCTCTACATAGTGCACCGATTTTCATGAAACATGGCTAAGAGCACTCCCGACCAACTCAGCTTTCAAACAAAAAAAAAACTATGTCTAAATCGGTTCATCCGTTCGGGAGATACGATGCCACAGACGGAAACACACACAGACAGACAGACAGACAGTAAAACAGACAGTCAAACTTATAACTTATAATTTTACAAAAAAAGAGTTAAAATTAAAAGTATATCCTTAAAACAACTTTTTAATAAAATATAATCAATAAAAACTTTTGAATAGAATAAAAAAAATCAGTAAGGATGGTGTTTTTTGCACGCAAACTTCATTTCTTATTAGGTCGAAACTTCAGGAAGTCATCTGTACCTACTGAAAAATGTCGTATGATACACGTGCGACAAGGAGATTCTTAACTCGTATCGATTAATAGTAAAACACTCTCTTCGGTGTGTTCGGTGTGTTTTTTAATTTATCGCCACTCGCCACAGAATACATTTTAGTACAAGCACTCGTTTCAAACTACTCCTTTTCCGCTCTTGTAGCCGTAATGTAGGTACTGTTTTATATTATTATGCCTGGGCGACCGAGCTTCGCTCAATTCTATTTTATTATATCGCGCCTTTGGATAAAAAAAAACTTTTATAAAATACAAAAAAAAAAAATTGACAGGGATTCGAACCTTGACACCTGCGACGTGCCTGCGATTATAGACCAATTACACTCTCACGACGGAGCTACAGAGCAACGCTCTGACAATGAAATTAGCGACCACATTTTGAGTTTACTAATAAGAAAGAAAAACTCATGAAAACTCGAAAATTTGCGTTTTTAGGGACCTAAGGCTAAGCTAGGTCGATTTTCACTCCCGAAAACCACCACATAACAAATTTCAGCGAAATCGTTAGAGCGGTTTTCGAGATCGCCAGTATATATAAATAAATAAATATACAAGAATTGCTCGTTTAAAAGGTATAAAATATCGGTGGTGCAAAAACAAAGGTGAACGGTAAAGTTCAAGACAAACCTTATTGGTTTAACGATACTATGTAAATTAATTAGAGATTTATGTTTGTAATTACCTAAATAAATAAATAATAAATAATAAATTTAACTAGTTAAAAGTAACTCTTGTCTACAAACTATAGAATACGAGTAATTTCATTTAGTTGTTAGTGAGTATATACCTAAATTAAATGTCAACTATGTCCATCAAGTTGAACGAGCAATTATAAGTTCAGAACAACAAGTTGCTATTTAGTTTTAGCAAGTTTTAGTTTTACTTATTCATAAGTTAGTAGTTGCTTGTTAAATGTTTGCAGGCGCAATATTTAATAAGTGAATCACAGTTAACTACATACATATTAATCTTAAAATTATAAATAAAATACAAAGGTATTTGGCGTGTCCTTATAACGTGGGCATTAATGGGGTTAATATATATAGATAAGACCGGATATTTAAGACCAAGACATGGAGGACTATATATATATATAGTCCTCCATGTCGTATCCGACAACGGCGACCTTTACATTTTCCTCTGATGAGCACGTATATGGCTCGCGAATCCGAACTTGGTCTTAAATATCCGGTCGCACTGTGCGCAGTAAAGCTGGCCCTGTTCGTTGTAGGTGTATGCGTAGGACGGCTTGGGTCGAGACTTCCGTTGAAGGCGCTTTTGGTCTAGGTGTTCTAGTCGAGCTTCTTCAAAAGTAGCTACACCTTCTCTTACCTTCTTGCGCCATTCTGGTCGCCTGACCGCCAGCTCCTCCCAACGCTCAGGTGAGACATTGCAGGCTTTAAGGTGGCGCTTCAGTATGTCTTTAAATCGCAGAAACTGTCCCCCGTGGCTGCGTTTTCCATCCTTAAGTTCCGAATAGAAAACGGATTTAGGGAGTCTACAGTCATCCATGCGACAAACGTGGCCACACCATCTTAACTGGCTCTTCATTAGAGCTGCCTCCAAACCGGACATATTGGCTCGTCGCAAAACCTCTGTGTTCGTCACACGATCTTGCCACTTAATCCTGAGTATGTTGCGTAAGCAACGCATGTGGAAAGTGTCAAGCTTTCTGATATCTCCTTTGTACAGGCACCAAGACTCTGAAGCGTAGGTAAGTATTGGGAGCACCATGGCCTTGTACACAGAAAGCTTGGTTTGGAGTTTAAGATCGTGCGACTTCCAAACACGTTGGTTTAATTTGCCAAATGTGGCTGCAGCTTTGACTATGCGTGACGGAATTTCTGAGGCAAGGCGATTATCATTACGTATTTGGCTGCCCAGGTATTTGAAAGTTGTGACATCTTTCAATGCTGAATTACCCAAGACGATTTGAGCATTATCAGCGCTGGTACCTCTAACTGGTTGTCTGAGTACCTGGGTCTTGGTGACGCTTATCACCAAGCCAAATCTGTCACACGAGTTACTTAGAGATTCTATGGAGCCTTGCAGTGCATTTACGCTGTTAGCCATCAGGCAGACATCATCGGCATAGAGGATCTCAAGAACGGAAACCTGACGAACTTTTTGTTTCGCTCTGAAACGTGAAATATTAAACACCCCCATGTCCGATCTTACATTCAGGTGAATTGGTTCGATGCTTCGGCTAAGTACGTCCCTCATCACCGCCGAGAAGTATAAAGCAAATAAAGTAGGAGCCATAACGCAGCCCTGCTTTACACCACTAGTAACTAAGAAAGAGTCCGAAAATTCGCTGTTATGCTGAACCTTAGCTGACATGTTAACGTGAAATTGCTTTATTAGGTTTACTAGCTTTGGTGGACAGCCAATTTTCTCTAAAATTAACCAGAGGGCCAGACGTGGAACTCGGTCAAACGCCTTTTCAAGATCTACAAAACACATGAACAGAGGACGGTTTTGCTCTGCACACTTTTCTTGTATTTGTTTCACAACAAATATGGCATCCACCGTACCTCTGTTAGGCCTGAAACCACATTGGCTCTCTGGTAGGATTTGTTCTGCTAGGGTGCCCAGTCGGGTGGGGTTAATAAATAAGTAAATTAAACATTATAGGACATTGTTACACAGATTGACTAAGTTCCACGGTAAGCTCAAGAAGGCTTGTGTTGTGGGTACTCAGACAACAATATTATATAATATACAAATACTTATATACATAGAAAACATCCATGACTCAGGAACAAATATCTGTGCTCATCACACAAATAAATGCCCTTACCGGGATTGGAACCCGGGACCGCGGCTTAGCAAGCAGGGTCACTACCCGCTAGGCCAGACCGGTTGTCGTAAGTTTAGAAGCAAATCGCTAAGAGAAGGAACATCTACCTTTCGTTTGACGGAACAACATTTTAAGCCCAAAAGAGTGACCCCTGGGTTTTTTTTTATACCACGTCGATGGCAAACAGGTATACGGCCCGCCTGATGGAAAGCGGTCACCGTAACCTATGGACGCCTGCAACTCAAGGGGTGTCACGTGCGCGTTGCCGACCCATTAGAAACTTGTACTTATACACTCCTTTTTTGAAGAACCCCATACTGTAGTTCATCGGGAATACCTCGACATAGCTCATGCATGGGTGGTGCTAAAAGCCAAAAAGTGCTATAACTTGGCAACCGTACTATTTCCTGACCTGTGACCTGTTTCACCACAGTGACAATTGTCGGCCGACAGTGACACTTCGCCGTTCGTTGCCTGTTCAACAAGGAAATATTGACGCCGAGTAACAATGTCATTTTCACCACACCAACTGTTAAAGGCTTACTTTGCTATTCGAAAACAGATAGCAAAATTGCATTTTATCCACAAGAGTGCAAAGTAATTTCATACAAATTTTAAGCTGGCTGGTAGAATTTACCTATAAATGATGATTTTGAATCATAAATATTGAATAAATTTATGGATTTGATTTAATTTGATGTTTTATAGTTAGTATTTTGTTCGTGTTGGTGTGGTGAAAAATTTTGTGTTTCACTCGGTGGCAAAGTTTGTTTAACCTTCGTGCCTTGAAACCCTCGCAACGCTCAAGATTCCACTTTTTGAACCACTCGCTACGCTTGCGGTTCAATATTGGAATCTTTCGCTTGCTCGGGTATCAATATTGGCACGTGCGGTTAAACAACTACTTTGCCCCCTTGTAAAACAAATAGCTATTTACTTATCCACCCAGAAATAGGCACAGGGTTAGTGTCAAGTGTAACTGTCAATGTAGTGAGATATATTGATTTAGACTAACACGATTTGCACTCATAATTTTAGAACAAAACGGGACTTAATCGCGTAAACACTTACATTTATATTAGGCCCGACGTTTCGAACATCACATTATGTTCGTGGTCACGGGTAGACTGGCGAGGAATTGCATCAACATCTTCTAGCCGCGCGAGTTTCTCGAACTACCCGCACTTGTTCTTGATTATTCACTTTTGCGCTAGGGTTGTCACTTTGCCTACACACAACACTCACGACATCAGCCGGTGTGTCCCTCGGTGTTTTTTCACGCTTACATTTGCTAATCACTGGATTCCACGAAGAAGAAATTCCCTGTAAGTGTTTACGCGATTAAGTCCCGTTTTGTTCTAAAATTATGTAGTGAGATATGCCACTGGGTGGAGCTAAATGTGCTATAACCTGGCAATCGTACAGTCAACCAATTGGAATCCTAGGTCACTGTAGAACTATGTCATAGTCACGTTATTAATCAGATTGTGAGAAATCTCTTACCGCTTGTCATTTTGACATGGTAGGCTAGGGTTCCAATTGGTTGACTGTACTTACTCCCTGTACCTACCTGATGGTTCTAATTACGTGACATTCGAAAAATAATTAATACCTACTCAAATAGTGATCAACTCTTAAGCTACACACACACGGGTCTATTTGTAAATATCGTTAAAACTACAAATATGCCCATACAATGTATTTACTTCATTAATATTAATATGTGGGCAACATCCTAATGTAAATACCGTCGGCAATGATGCAACATAAGTTGGCACTTTCATAATAACATCTAACAGGTTTCTTATAGTTTATTTATCTAGTACTGCGTTTTAATTTGTATAATAAAGCCCTTTATCATTCTGTGAATTGATTTGTATGAGAAAAGTTTAGGGTCAGCTGACTGACATTGACATAACTTTACCGATTTTTTGTACGTTCTACCTAAATTAATAAAAGTTTTTGGTTAAGGAAAGTTTACGACCGGTTTGGCTCAGTCGGTAGTGTCCCTGCCTGCTCAGCGCCATCTAGTTTTAAGCCTAAAAGGCCCATACATTTCAGGGATACGCTTTTTTCTGTACGATATGTATGTGCTTGCTCTAAAGGAACAAAACCCGTGATATAAAATAAAATAAATAATTAACATTATTAATTACAATGTAGGTAATCATGCAAGCAACTAATCTAGTTTGTTGCATCATTTGACATAATGATGTTCTAGATTAAATCTTTTAGCGGCCGTCCGACAATGGACAACGGACATTTTAGAATTGCTGACTGAAATTATACAGGTTGTTAGGCAAATTCTAATACAACAAATGATTTATTTTGGATACTCGGCCGCCCAACGATACCCTGTATGTGTGACTATGTGACCATCTATCTTTCAACCACCCTGTATAAAGTTGGTAACAAGATATTTCTTAAGTACAGGCTCGTACTAAAGTAGGCCGAGCTCTCGAGACCTCACTATTACTTTAAAGTGCCCGCTAAAATGGAACTGTCTTTATCTCTGTGAGTTAGAAGTTCGCCAGACTCCGCTTAAGTGTTTCTGACGTCTTATTCTGAATAGAATTTATAACACTTTATAATTTACTTTCTCGTTATATTTTCTCTTTGTTATCTTTATTAATGGCATTAGCTTCATCATTTGGATTCATCGTCAACTGTTGTTGATCATAGGCCTTCTTATCTCGTTCCAGAGCCATATTATTGGTTGTAGTCCACCCAAAACCCAACCCCGGGTACGTACGGGGCGTTAACATTTTGACCTGCCTCCACCAAAATCATACATTTAAATAGGATTGCTTCTCTCAGATTATTATTTATGATAATCCCCTCTATTTGTTTGGTAATGAAGAGTTCCAAACATTCTGTTGTTAACATTTCAAGTTAACTAATTGTAGACCGGGTCAAGCCCAGACCGAAGCATCAAACAATTTTTTTTTCTTTGTAATGCACATGATCACCGGTCAGCGGCCTTATGTGAGTCATCATTGAAGAAGTGATACTAGGAGAGTACTATGCACTTAAATGTATTAAGCTAAGTTTCCAAACATTTTCAATTACTATTTAGTACGTGACTGAAATCTACATGAGCTAATAGAAATAATTTTAAATACATCATACAAAATAATTTAACTTTATAATACGGCTACTAGTTCCCTAGTAGTTCCTTGTAAGGAATCCCTTTCAGTGACTTGAAGTACTGTTAAATAGAACTTGCCAAGATTAAGTCAAACTTCTGGGGACTCATTCGTCTCGGCTTCTTGAAACAAGTATCGGACGAGCTAGTCTTAATTAATTAAAAGGTGTCATGTGTTGCACAAAATTTAATACCGTAAAAATCCTCACCTAAATATAGTCCTAAGCTCCAATCTATGGTCCAAAATTAACTGTACAAATATTTTATTCAGATGAGCTACATTTTATGTAGTACTGAAGGACGAAACGAAAATTAGAAAAAAATGCATTTTTATATTACAGTACTTTTAACGCTTTACATAGTATATGAATATCCTAATTGCTTTGCAGAATCGGTCAGCTGCCGATGGAGGTGATGAATGTTTTTATAGCTTAAAAATAACAGGTTCCGTAGCCGAATGGCATTTCTGCTAAGCAAAACGGAAACGAAACGTCGCGAAAGGTAGTCTGGCTCTGTCACGCCAATACGCAAGAGCGATAGAGATAGATATCTACGAACGTTTCGTTTCGTGAGCGTTTGTGCCAATCGGCTATGTAACTGAATACTGTTCTTCCTTTAGTCTGAGCGCAACAACCTGTATTAATTGAGATAGGTCGAGTCTAGATCGTAATTGGATGATAGAATGTTGTTAGTTTGTTGGATCTTGTTGAGGTAGTTTAGAAAATGTCTATTATCGTTAGAATAGACCTTTGTTAAAGTCTAGCTTCTAATAACAATCTAACTTATTTAAGTGTTTCTTGTCTGGAGTATCAAAAGTCAAATGGCACCTGATCGGAAATTTTAAGACAGACAGCAGAAAACTTCCTTCAAATTTTCTGTAAATTTAAACCCATAAAAACCCAAACTTTTTTAGTATTTGCTTTCTAGTATAGTAAAAAGGGTAAAAAATAGGTCAAATTAAACTTCGCTACATTAATTAAAAGCCATTTCAGACGGCATTTGATATTAAATAGTCCAGTTTATTATAAATATAACGTGTGAGCAATTACAAGTATACATAACTTGTAGTTAAGGTATATTAATGGTCTTAATACTGGACCCTGTGGTACACCAAAAGATCAATGACCCTTAGGGTCGCTACCATGCTGTTGACATTGACTTTTTTATGTTCATGCCTTGTATTTCAGGTTTATTAGGAATTCAGTGTCATTCCTCTAACTCCATACTATGTTTAATAATAAATTTTTCGTAATAAACGTAGTCGAAAGCTTTAGACATATCTCCTAGAGATTAAATATATGCATGATTGTAATTAACTCAACCACTGAAATTATTTCTGACACTATATAACCAATTTTCAGTTGTATGAGTATAAATTAAAATATTATTTACTATAAATTATAAGAACTACACATGAGGGCTATAAAATAGTTTTTTAATTTGAATGTATGTTATTGACAAGGTAAACAAAGTTCTGTTATAAGAATTCTCATTCAGTTACAAAATATTTCGACAATAAATAACTATTTACTTTATCGGTTTTAATCAAAACTCTGTGCCACTCTACAAACTTACCAAGTGTATTTTTATTCTAAAAATATTGTTTAATGCCTTCTTAGTGCCATATAGTACCAAAATAAAATGAAAAATAAATAAAAAATAATATTATTAAATTTTTTATTCAACGTTTGAGATTATAATATAAACCATTCTTAACAATCATTTTAGAGTCAATCAATCTTTATCGCTAAACTTTGTGTGCTTGATCTCCACAGTGTTGTACACAAACACGAACCAGAACAGACCAGAGACGATGTACAAGACCTGAATCAGTGGGTTGACGGTCAACCACCTCATGATGAATAACGTGAAAACACAGCGAATCGTCTCAAGTATTGGAGCGCGAGGTGATGCATCCAAAATCATGCCGAAGACTGTTAGGGAACCGAGGATGTACAACGTCAAAATTATCACTGTTGATGATGGCATCGCCTGAAATTGAAGAAAAGGTCAACTTTTTTGCTATTTTTTATACAGAAGCTCCATCTTAGGCCTGTCCTCACTTTACTACAGCTATGACTAGAAGCAATCGCCGATTAGTATTTCATGGAAAAAACTTGATGTAGGAAGGCGTTTAAGTTCTAGATATCAAATTACGATTAGATGACAGGTAATCGGCTAATCGGACATTGTTAGCACCTATTTTATTTCGGATGCTAGTGCAAATTGTACTATAAGAGTAACATAACGACGTTTTATTTAAATCAATTCGTAAACACGGGTTTACCTACTCTTAGGAACATCAGAATTTCATAAGACCTTCTATCCGATTTTTTTTTCTAAGTTGATGGTGTCAAACGACACGATATAAAATATTTTTAAAAGCACTAAATTACGTAGGTACTTACCATATGCAATAAGAATAACTGGTAAAATCCATACAAGATGAACGAGTAATGCATCAGAAGGTAAGCGGTGCACCATTTCGGCAGGATCACGTCATACTTCACACGAGTGTGCAGAGCCGGCTGAAAAGTTATACATTCATTAAAAGTTTAGAAATTATGAGGTTAGTTTTAATTACTTTCTATAGTGAAGATTTACTTAAAACTGGTCAGACTGTATAATTTGAGAGTATAGTGGAATAAAAATAACTATCTCAGCTTCCATCGTGAGTAAAGATGTTTTAGAATACCTACTTATCGAGGTCATAGCAAATGTAGTGTAAATTTTTGGTGGTTAGTTAATAGAACCAAAATTATAGTAACGTATTTTAAAATGTCAAAAACCTTTGATAGAGGCTCCGGTATTTAAAGTAACATAAAAGGATGTTTTTTGATCGCTTTGAGCATTTTAAACTTATAATTTTTCGCTCCATTTAATTTAAAATGCGATCCTATCCTATCCTTTATAAAAAAATTAAAATAATAGAACATTTTACGTTAAAGAATATAAAAGCCTACGGCAATTTTGTCAACTACAGAAATATTTATACGGTAAAATAATTTTATTCAATAATTCCAAAAACACGCTTCAGCTTACGCGGCTAACGTCTTCACCACTAGACCACCCGCCCGCCGCCGGCCGCGGGCGTGGGCCTTGTCGTTTTTTCTTATTTTTTTTAATTATAATGTCTGACCATAATTAAAAAAATATACATATTATAATGTGGGATAATGTTATGCCTCTAATAAAAACCCAGGAATAAACAATGAATAACTTTTATTTAAGCACCAAATAAGAAATTAAACAGATTTTACTAAATTCTTTCACGTTCGCTCGCTCAACATTCAAATCGTTCTCCCATCGCCTTTCACACCTCCTGTCATTCTACTATCATACGTTCCGTTTCACGCCATCACCTTACGTTCCGATCCCACATTAATGACAATAGATAATGTGTCACCTCAGTGCGACTTATTTGCAAGCAGACAGGTTGTTGTGCGTGATGCTTGTCTGAGGTTCTGTGAGAGGATGGATGCAAGAGGCCTACTACATACAGTTAAAATGTAAGATTAATTGTGTTTAGATATCTTTTGTTATTACTTACTGTTGCTGTGTTATGTGTTTTATTCTATGTAGTTAGCAGTGATTTAGTTTCGACTGTTATGCTGTTAGCATGTTTTGTAATTAAATAATGTATTATTTACTTTTTTAGTGAGTGAAAATTACTAAATAGAAATGGTGTAACAAAGCTTCTACCCTTAAACTATCGTAGTCCAATATAATTATAACAAATACAAAATCCAGCTTATTTTGCCGAAGTCTGATAAATAAGACAAATCTTCGTATAGCTTCGTGCCGGCAGCACGAGCATGCTTGATGAAAATTTAGAAGCGTTTTAAAGGTTAGCGAATGGTTCCACGCTTTTTTACCGCATTAAAAGGGCACCAAATCAACTAGTTGCTGGCTAATGAGCCAAATAAAGGAAAATGACATTGCTTAATTATAACCTCATTAGAGGATAATATTGAAGCTCAGAGAACGGTCTTTTAATAAAGACCTAAACATGCATTGTCTTTTGAGCTTCAAACACAGCATAATATACATAAAAACAAGATGAAACGAAATAAAAAGCGAATTATTTACTTTTATTTTAATGATTTTTTTTATTTTTTTTTATTAAGGCAACTAGAACGTAGACATTTTCAATTAGAATTTCCAGTTTAGTCATGAGCTTTTTTCATTGAAGGAGGTAATAAAAATAAATTTCAAAAAAGGTCGACAAGCTCATCAAAATAGATTAATTCATTGCATCTACGGCAGCTCAGATATCTCTGATGGCGACTGCACTAGGTGTCTGATTAAAATTAAAAAACTTTTATCTAATAAAATAGATGGCGACTTCCTCGCACAACGTATCAGCATTGCGATACAGCGAGGAAATGTCGCCAGTATCCTTGGTACAATGCCTCAAAGGCCTATTTTAGACATTAAGAAACTAAGACTAAACTTAAAAGCTAGCTATATAATCAATAATCATGTAAATAAAATAGATAAAAAGCTTACGTCTTCCTCCATATCCTTGAAGCGGATGCTGTGTCCTGGCTTCCAGCTAGGCCTGCTAAAGACGGCCCTGAACTTGTGCGTCCACTTCTCGTACTCCTGGAACCTCTGGATTACGTACTTCGTGTAGAAGGTCTGGAATTAAAAATCAAGGGAAACCATGAAAATGTGTCAAAGATTGGTTGGCAAAGTAAACTTCTCTTGCCTGCATTGCATGTTACCTGAGCGAAACATTGACTATACAAATCCTGGAGAACATGATAAATTTATAGTTTGTTGTTGGAGTTACAACCGTTGTTGTAAGGATTCTTTCTTAGAAGATGTCATTGTCCATCACGTAGTAATTTTCGGATGACTTGATCACGATTTGTAATCGACGCTTAATAAATGCAACAAAAATGCTGTCGTCTTCCGTAAATACAGGTAAGTACTTATTAAATTTTAACTTTCTGATTAGTTTTATTCCCTTTGCGAAATTAGGAACAACAAAACCATAAAAACCAGCTACATTTTATATATGAATGTGCTACGGTTACTGACAACACAACGGTGATTCAGATTTTTTATTATATAAGTACCAATACAACAGACCCACAAAAATGGAATCAAAACTACACAGATCCGAGAATTAAACGACCAATTCACAAGTACCGTAACATGAAACTCTAGAAATTAGAGATAAGCTCACTTTGAATTAAACTTATTTTACGGAGTTCAAACTTAGTTCATTGCAAAGTTCACTGCTCAGAAGTAATTCAACATTTCTCGTGAGAGGACGATTTAATCCTAGTTTATAAATAGAATAAGATTAATTTCAGATTATTATTGTCAAAGCTCTCAGCAGATAGCTAGAATAACTAAGAGGAAAATTAGGAAAATAAAATTTTAGAGAAATTTGGGTATAACTTGGACTCGTTTTTCAGACTCCAATTTGAGCTCAAAACCGGTATGGGAGAACTGGTTCACTTGGCTCTTCGGTGTGACTCAGTAGGCTCGCTATATTAATGATGTTATGAATATAGTTATATCAAACATTTAAACAGTTGATAGGTTTCAGTTACTTGACACACCAAGCCTATATCTACTCGTATTAATCAATATGTTCGCAATGTACTAATAGCAGCAGTAGGACGACTTACAATCTAGCAAAAGGCGCCGTCGATTTCTCTCTCTGCAGGCCTAACCAACGGGCAGCGTGGGCCCTACCCCGCTAGCAGCACTCTACTTTAGGTATATTGTTATGTAACTGTTTTTATTTTGTACTATAAGATAAGATAGATGTAAGATGGATAAAGGAGAATAGTACTACTACTAAAATATTTTACCTGTAAATGCAGCGGGTTGAAAGATGGCTGCTGATAGATTAGACCATAGACGATGCGGTCAGTCTCCTTCTCTGGTCTGAAGGTTCCGAACAGCTTGTCCCAGATGATGAGCACGCCTCCATAATTCACGTCAATGCAGTAAGGATTGCTACCTAAAATTATAAGATAAATAGACTAGTTAGTAAAATGAAAAACAGTGTGTGTGCTTTAAAAGAGCCGTCAGAGCCTATATAATTATAACAAAATCGTTTAATGCAAGCATAATAACATCCAGGATAGTGTTTTTTTTTTCAAAATGATCTCTACTCTTGTAATCTAAATAGTGAATAATAAATTATTAAAAGCCCCTCAATGCATAATACTGACCATACTGTGACGTGAAATGAAGATTGAGAACTAGGGGCCGATTTTTGAGTCTCACGGCGTTCGAATTCAGAAAATTGTCACTGAAAATAATAGGCAATTCACCGTTTTCAACCGGTATTTTAGTGAAAGTGAGATTCAAAAATCGGCCCCCTAAACTCAAACAATTTAAATAAAATAAAATTTCCTGTATGAAAAAAACTAAAAAGAAAAGTAGTGCGGATAACAATAAAAAAATGCTTTACAAAGACCTCAATTACCAAGGCAAATCGATCAAAAGTTTTAAACTAGAAAGAAGAAATCTTAACAAACTAGTGAATCCTGTGGTGGCTAGGCTTGTTGAGAAACAACTCCAGCGACCCGAGGTTCTTAATGGTCTCCGTGTAATAAAAGAAGCTTCTCAATACAAAGACTGGCCTTCTGTCGTACCATTAAAAATACCTCAATTACCACCACAACGTGGGCAAACGTTTTAGACTAGGAAGAATAAATTCTTAACAAACTAGTTGTTACCATGGTGAATCCTGTGATGGCTAGGCGTGTTAAGGAAGTACTCCAACGGCCCAAGGGTCTTGATTGTCTCCGTATGGATCCAGAACATGTACAGGTAGCTGAACTGGTGGTGCATCACGAACTGGGCTGGTGGGATCAGCAGTGCCAGGGGCAGGTAGAAGATCTGGAAGAAATTAAAGATATAGCCAGACATTAATAAAGTGTTCACCATTTGTGATGGTGGGTTAAGAATTACACCACACCCTTTCTTTAATAAAGTGCAAGTAAAGTGCAAGTAAAAAATACATTATTTTGTTTTCATCAATATGCACCGAAGTGATTTCGACTGAGGGGAGTTCCAATAATCAACATATTTTCCATGTTTTTACTTTTACGTTCGTAGTTTATATAAGCAACCTATGTTATTTCTTATCAAAAAGAAATAACAAATGAAGCTAGAAAAAATTATAAAGTATCTCCTAATATGAGTAAAATATAGTGTATGGAATTAAAGTTCTCTGCACGTGGGATAAAAGTTTTATAATCGGGTGGAAAAGTTGCGAGAAAGTTTGGTGTTCGTTATAATTTGATCAATAAGTTAGAAGGAATTGAGGAGTCGACAAACAGATACTGATTGAGGAGTTACACAATATTTGGTGTAATATCTACGAGAGAAATCCTACAGCAAAAAAAGACGCTTTTTTTCTGTAAGGTATCAAAATAATATAATTTATAAACTGAAATAGGTGGCCGAGCCGGGGATCGAACACGGGTCTTCAGTTTACGCGGCTAACGTCTTAACTACTAGACCACCCGACCGATTTCTTCATCTCGTTTCTTTCGTGTATGGTACCTATTTCAGTTATTTTCAAAAATTCATTAAGTACAGTAATTTGACTTGTTGAAAAGAATTTTGTTGAAAAAATATTTTATCATTTTTTTTCGTCATATGAAGGAGATAGTTACGAATAATTTTTAATATTTTAATAGCATATTTTCACGAACCTATTGTCAGTGTCTTATAGAGTGGCATGTAAAATATTTCCGAAGGGATGTTAAGAGATATTTATGAACTCGACTGTAAAAATATCAGAAATGATATTTGTCGTGAATAAAAAATAAACCTTTCCCCGAAATTTATTTACCAATAACATAAAATGTAAGACGCTTAAGGAGCGAAAATGCTAAAAAGGGAAGCCCCCCCTTTCAATTATGGAACTATAGTTAAATATAGTAGTGTTATTAACTAGATTTATCGAAAAAAAATTGTCCATTAAGAACAACTCAGTTAAAAGATGTTGCGAAAAAATCCTTCCTCCTTCAAAACTTAATCAATCGTGACTAATTTGAGAATCTGAATAACAATGAAATAATCTGTGTCGGACATTTTAGTTTTTTTGCCTAATTGTTACCAATTTTACTCTCCTTTTTTTTGCGCCATAATTAATAAGTCCGTTTTTGAAAATTTTTGATGGGCTCTAGCGTCTTTAAAAATGATAATATAAAAAAAAACAAAACGGTCCGACACAGATAAAAATAATAATAATCTGTTGATAAAATCATTGCACTGTCTTCAAAAACCAGGGAAGAAATAGCCGAGAGCGTCTGTATGGAAAATTGACCCCTCATGTTACTCATGTATCGTCTTAATGGAAGACTCTTATTACAACACTTTCCAAAAAAATAGGACGAAATAAGAAACGTCGCGCTATTGTAAAATATAGACACAAAAACAGCACTCGAACTGTTGGAAAGAAAATACGACTAAGAAAAATCATTAAGACATATGACCAAATTATTATGTTACGATTCGAACCTTAAATTATTCAAGTTAAGTGTCAATTTTGCATGGATAATATATGCAAAAAACTTGCGGTAGGTAATAGTAAGAAAGCTCATTGAAATACTTTCTTGTTTCCATTTCATTTAGTTGGAAATTGAAGGCTGTTTTTGCTTTGAATATAAAATCAGTCGACATTGTAAGCTATGTTAGTGACAAATGAGAAGTAATTACTTATTAGTGTAGACACTCAGAGAGTCTGACAAAAATAACCTTTTTTTTATGAAATTGTAATTTGCTGCGAAATGTTTCGGGCCAATTCGGAGGCCCCTCTTCAGGCATATAGGAGTTCACGCGACGGCTAAACTCCGTGAACTCTCACGGAGGACAATTTTACACGTTAAACTTTCGTGAGACATATTCAAATAATTAATGAATCTACGGTTGTACTCACGTTATTATATCGCTATTGTTGCGACATGTTTCGGGCCAATTCGGAGGCCCCTCTTCAGGCATATAGGAGTTCACGCGACGGCTGAACTCCGTGAGAGTTCACGGATAGCGATATAATAAAGTGAGTACAATCGTAGATTCATTAATTATTTGAATATGTCTCACGAAAGTTTAACGTGTAAAATTGTAAGGGGTGTAAAATTCTTAGCAATAAGCGAGCCTGCCTTGGTCATTCGGACTAAATAGGTAGGCGCTTAACCTAAAACGCTAAATATTTGTAAAATTAATAATAAGGCAACACCAAAATTAAAAGGGGTGTGATAAGACATCTCATTAGCTGTCAAATTAAGTGGATTTTACCTCGATTATGTCATGGTTTTCGAGATATTGCCATTTTTTTGTCCTTTTTTCTTTACGTTTTCGGCCAATACCTCAAAAACCATGACACTTTCATTAAGGTAAAATTCGCTTAATATGATAGCTAATGAGATGTTCTATCACCGCTTTTAATTTTCGCGTTGGTTTACGGGACAACCTGTATAGGACCAAGTATAAGTATACATAAACTCAAATCAAATACGAGTAATTTATATTCCTCTCAGGTAACAAATGGCATCACTCTCATTAGTAAGTAATAAACCCGAGTGTTTGTCCGAATGGTCCCGAGCTAATTAATCAACTTAAGGTAGATGAAACACGTGGGCCGCATTTACTTTCTTTGGGGTTAAGGTTACATTCGAATTGTGACAGGAGTAAAACATGAAAATTTCACTGCTGCATATAAAGTGTGGCTCAAGATAATGCACTATAATGAGATTTTGAATGGAAAATATCTAACACAAACTGTAATAAATATCTGTCAAACCAAATAAGTATCTAATGGTACAGCCGAAGTTTTTAGAATCTTATTAGAAAACCACAACTAAGGACGATATATATACCGGGACTGACAAAAAAGTGTACCCCTGAAATGTATGGGACTTTTAGGGATAAAACTAGATGGCGCTGTTTCGCAGCCTGGAAGTGACAAAAATCATATTTTCCCCAAATATTTTTGCGTGTTTATATTTTTTATAGGAACAGATGACATGTAATATCTTTATTTTAATACCATGATATCACGTCAATGCACATTAAAAAAAAAACAAATTTGCAGGCATCATCAGTGTAGTTATGATAGTATTTAATAGGTGGCGCTAAAAATGAGGTGCGATTCTGAAGAGAAGGTGCGAGTATGAATATTTTCAATCCTATATAAATCATCCTTGCCACAATTACCTATTGTTTTAATTTGTATAATTTTCCGAACCTTGGAAAAAGAAAGCATTTTTGAAGTGGGAATTAAATATAATTTACAATCATGTTAAAAAATCTCGAAACTTACATCAAAATGCACAAAAAAACAGTTGTGACAAAATGTCATCGAAAATTTCAAAAAATGAAAACGTCGGTAACCTGCTGTAAATATTTTAAATAATTTACGTCTCTTATATTATATATAACAAAGTTCATCACAATTATTCGGTACAATCCTGTTACAATCGGCTTTCTACCTTAACGATAAAATAGAGTGTAATTTGCAAGGTCATAAATTAGACATTATTACCGACATGACGTTAATTTGTTTTGCTGGAAGAAAAATACAGAAAAAAAGGCTCACAAAAGCAAGTTACGCAAAAATTTTTTTTTTTCACACCCATTTGGATAGGAGTCTTTTCTTCTCTGTTAGGAAGGATCAACTTTTCTGGAAGGCTCATGTATAGGAGGGGACACTATTCTGGAAGACTTGTACCTATAGGTAAAACATTGACGCAACGAAAAAAGTTTGCACATAATCGATTACAATTTTTGGTCGCTTATGCTTGCACATTGCACCTATTTATTTATAATCGTTTTTAGGGTTCCGTAGTCAACTAGGAACCCTTATAGTTTCGCCATGTCTGTCTGTCCGTCCGTCCGTCCGTCCGTCCGTCCGTCCGTCCGTCCGTCCGTCCGTCCGTCCGTCCGTCCGTCCGTCCGTCCGTCCGTCCGTCCGCGGATAATCTCAGTAACCGTAAGCACTAGAAAGCTGAAATTTGGTACCAATATGTATATCAATCACGCCAACAAAGTGCAAAAATAAAAAATGGAAAAAAATGTTTTATTAGGGTACCCCCCCTACATGTAAAGTGGGGGCTGATATTTTTCTGACTTGATGAACACTTCACTCCACACAATTTTATGTTTTTTTTTTAATAATTATAAAACTTCTCTCTATATATCTTAATCAATACTTGTTTAAGTACGCAAAACAATTTAAATAAAATAAATAAGCAATAATAATAGATGCATTTTGTTTTACAAGGATGCATGTTCGTTGTCGATATTGATAGTAAAAGAAAAGTCTGATTTCAGAATTGAAAAATACCTTGTGTTGCGAGGATTTCAAGTTTACAACCCTCAGTCGAGATTTGTTCCTGATAGTTGTACCAATATATGCCCCGTGTGGTGACGGGTTAAGAATTTCGCCATCCCCTTTCTTCCCGTGGATGCCATAGAAGTCGACTGTGGGATATGGGTTAAATTGTGGCGTAGGCGAGAGGCTGGCAATCTGTCACTGCAATGTCACAGTTTGGATTTCTTTCAATCCCTTTTTGCCAGGAGTAGCATTGAAACTTAGTAGTTCATATGCTCTGACTACCTCTTTATGGGATGCAGGTGTGATTGTATGTATGTATGTATGATGTACCAATATTTTTTTTATAGCAATTGCATCTATAATTGATCTACCCATTCCTATTTGTATGTTTTAGTACAAAATGAACGTTTTTGATGTAATAGGTATGTAAATATCATATGGGTTACTTACGAATCCGCACCAGCCTTGCAGTATGGACTGTCTGATGCCGACTCCCATGTTGAAGTCTTCAGACGTGTGGTGCACCTGATGCTGAGCCCATAACACGTGCATTTCTGAGGACCAGGTAAAAGGAAATATTTACAAGAGTGAACAGGCATATTTTGGGCGAGCTCACTCGTAGGCCACGTTTTTGCCTTTGGCTAGCCTGTGGCCAAGAGTAAAGCCATTAATAATAATAATAATAAAACAAAGCTGAAATAAAAGTATAGTTTTTTTTTATGTGATATTTTGAATAATTTTTATGTTATTTCTTGAGAATCACATGTAAGGAAACTATGAGCCAGTTTTTGTATCCTATTGAGAAAGAAAGTGCTCGTGATTCTTAGTAGGTACAAAATACCTAAAATTTCCAAAAAAAAAAATGCAACAAAAGAAACGCTCCTATGGAGTACATGCACAGGGATCGGAAATGTTTTTTTGGTGAAATATACGTCATAATTTACATTTAAGCATGAGTCGTGGACCACAAAAGATATACAATGGGGATTGTGTTATCTATAAAATTTATTTTTACTTTGCAAATTATGTGCTAAATATTTTAATTAAAAAGGTCTTTTCATAAAAGTTAATTCAAGACCTCAATTGCCTAGTTATAAAATTTTAATCTGAATAAATTATAAGGGTTAACATTGAGTCTAATAAGGGCTTTGAAAGGGTTGAAATTCTATGGATAATTAGAGGGAAGAGGTCAATTCTGTTTTTAGAGTTCGGTCTTGTTTTCACCTTATTTTGATACGATTTTTTCTGCAAGCGCCAAAGCTATAAAAAAAAGCGGTTAACGGCAGTAAAGAGGATCGAGTATGTAAAAAGTTACTGTCGAAGTAAAATGTTTATTCACAGTGCATGTACACCAACGAGGGTACAGTACAGTATGTTCCGCTCCCCGCTGAAAGTGCCGCCCACCCCCTCTCGGTTACCTCACAGTTACCGCCTGTCAAAAACGTGATCTGTCGACCTGTCATATCTCACTCATACAATCATGGTACGCGTTCACCTACACGAGTTTAGAATGTGTGCTAGGAGCCTAGGAACGCACCTCTTTCATATATTTGATCGCCAGTGTCCTAGATTTGACGAAGGTCGAGTATAAAGAAAATTACTGTCAAAGTAAAAAATCTGTAGTGACAGTGTACTGCCATCTCTCGACTCAGGCTTTAAAACGTTTGAACATCAGTTTTGACATTTGGCCCATATTCTTAACTTAATATTTGCGCCATCTAGCCTAGAATCAACAAAATTATTCTTGATGGTTCTCAAGCACGTTATTTTCTTAGACTATCCGTCTAAGATGTCTACACGATGAAATAAAAGGAACCGGATTTTTTTTTGCGATGCATTGATCCCATAGTAAAAATTGTTAATTATGACCTCAGAAGTCACTATGCAAAATTTGAATGGTCCTTTTTTTCACCCTGTATACCTTTGACGATAATAAGGTTCAAGATTCATAATATTGTCTTCGGTTACCGCGATAGTTACTCATGAAATAAAACTATGGAAACGGATTAAATCGCGTATAATGAATTTAAAATACATCCCGACGTTTCGAACTCTTTACAGCGTTCGTGGTCAACGGGTGACTACGCACACGCGATTTAATCCGTTTCCATAGTTTTATTTCAAGATTCATATCAAAACAAGATAAAAACCGCAACTGATTAGTATCAGAATCATCTTCGCACTGTCTGAAAAGTTTTTCACTTCAACTCGTTGCGGTTTAACGTTATTAAATTATGAAGGAAACTTTGAACTGTTAACTTGGATAGTTTAATTAAAAAACCATAAGACAGTTTGTGGTTTGAGGTCAGTTTTTTTTAATTAAAGTTTTCCTTAAGTACAGTCAGTTGTATTTTTCATAGCCGGTGTTAGTAAAAAAAGGTTCCTTCGGTCTTGTTTTATTTTGTCACCACTTTTTTGAAGATGTACAGTAATAAATATATAATTATTAAGGTACAGCGGGGCAAATCTCGACTGGGGGGCAATTGTAACTAATGCATTTTTTCCATTATTACACTATGATGTTGAGTTCCACATATTGTTTCCACCGAACATGCCTACCATATATTACTATTTAATAATCCAAACATTGTAAAACTTGGAAAAAATAGACCAGTTACATTTGTCCCCCAGTCGAGATTTGCCCCGCTGTACCTTACTATTTTTTATAATCGAGTTAAAACTGAAGTCGATATCGTTTTTTACCTCATTTTATGTTTTAAAATTACTCACCGTGGCAAGCCCCATGCATCCAGTAGTACCCGAAATCTACGCCCAGCGCAGCTATAAGTCAAGTAGATACGTTGTTTCATGGTAGTTCTACTTGTAGTTCTCGTATATCCACGTGTAAAGGTTATAAAGCTTCTTCTTTACCAGCCAGTTGTATTCATTAACATTAATTCACTTACCGTGGCAAGCCCTATGCATCCAGTAGTGGCCGAAATCTACGCCCAGGGCCGGTATAAGCCAAGTAGATACGTTGTCCCATGGTAGTTCTACTAGCGTGTACTTCTCGTATATCCACGTGTAAAGGTTCTACAGCTTCTTTTTTTTCTAGTCAGTTGTACGAGCCCCAATGCAAATGATATCGTCTAGTCACACTTCAACGTGCGATATTTATTTCCGAAACTGGTGTTTAAACCCAGATTGACTTTGATGATAAATGGAATACACGACACACTAAGCCATTAAAACTAGTTTAATCTTGCGCCGTACAAAATACCCTAATGTTATATGTTTTAATATAATCATATCATAAAAATAACATATCTAAAGCAAAAAAATACGCCTAGTTCATATTTGAGGCATAATAGGTCGTCTATTTTAAATAAAAATAGTTTAGTAAGATTTATATTATACAATAATATTTTAAATTGAATTAATAATATTATAAGTCGTCTGATATGATATACGGCTACATAAAAAGGTAAATTCTGTAAAAAATATAATTATTCTACAACATTTTTATACCAAAATAGCAAGAGGTTAGTCGGTGCCTGAATCAGTGAGGAAAATTATAATTTCCAGTAACAATAGCGGCAAATCTACGTTCCAAAATATCCAAAGACCTTTTTTTGCCAAGATCTACGGCGCATACAATCATCCAGCATCAACTAAAACACGGAACCGTCTCCTGTTTAAATAAATCTGGCCGTCGAAGAATAACTGCCAAAGAGAAAACAGGATTTTGAGGAGCATCATCAGGAAAAATCGTCATGCAAGAGCAGGAGAACTTACCTAACTATGGCATGACGCGATCAAAATAAACATTTCAGTCGATATCTGAAAGACAGTAATGAAAATAATGGGCTTCGGTTTTCACACCGCTAAACAGAAACCATTACTTACTCAAAAGCAGAAAACTAACAGGTTGAAATTTGCACAAAAGTACAGAAACTGGACTGCCGATCAGTGGCGAAAAATAATATGGAGCGACAAATCCAAATTTGAGGTCATAGTTGGCGATGAACGAAGTAAAGTCATTCAAGAAAAAGGAGATGCATTTCACAAAGACTGTCCTGAACGCAAGGTGTAGTTTCCAGCATCTTTAAATGATTTGGGGCTGTATGTCGGCACAGGGTGTGGGATGTCTGCAATTTATCGATGGAACCGTCAATGCAGAGAAATACAAAAGCATCTTGGAATAGAGTTCACTACCGTCTATAAGAAAGTTCAAGTATATAAATGGATTTACTTTTCAACAAGATGGTGCCTTATGTCATACTGGCAAGACAACGATGGAGTGGCTGAAACAAAAACAAATTCCTACCATATCATGGCCATCCAGCAGTCCAGACTTGTCTCCCATAAAAACTTTGTAGTGGTAAATGAAGAAAAAGTTGCGAAAAGATCCTTCTAAATCCAAAGCTGATTTTAAGGAAAAACTTGTGGGTGTCTGGAATGGAATAACCCCTGAGGAGTATAGACAGTTGGTAGATACAATGCCGCTCAGAATTAAGGCCATTTTAGATGCAAAAGGTGACGCCACCAAGTGGTAGTTGTTCTTTTCTGCATCGGCTACGCTGAAGACGAACATTTTTGCGAGTGTTACATTTGGTGAAATTATGTTTTTTTGTTTACTAGTGAGGAAAATTGTTAATTTATGTTTTGAATAAATAAAATATGCATTATAAGCTCTCTTGTTTTAATGTTACATGTTCTACTAATCATCTAATTCATCCTGAATTTTGAGGTCGAAGTTAGGACATAATATTTTTTTCATACTAGACGATATCATTTGCATTGGGGCTCGTATTCACTGACGCTTTTTTTTAATTCACTTACCGTGGCAAGCCCTATGCATCCAGTAGTAGCCGAAATCTACGCCCAGGGCCGGTATAAGCCAAGTAGATACGTTGTCCCATGGTAGTTCTACTAGCGTGTACTTCTCGTATATCCACGTGTAAAGGTTCTACGATACAGCTTCTTTTTTTTCTAGTCAGTTGTATTCACTGACGCTTTTTTTTAATTCACTTACCGTGGCAAGCCCTATGCATCCAGTAGTAGCCGAAATCTACGCCCAGCGCCGCTATAAGCCAAGTAGATACGTTGTCCCATGGTAGTTCTACTAGTCTGTAGTTTGCGTACACCCACGTGTATAGGTATGCTTCGGCCCCACGCCATATGAATCTGGAAAATAATATATGAATAATTGAACGTTTTAATACGCAGGTCTTTCTGGACCTCGTCGATCCATCGGTTCAAGTGACTGAGTGGCATCAGATTGCACAGGATAGGAGCGAATGGCGGAATCTAGTGTCGGAGGCCAAGATCCACTTCGGGTCGCTGAGCCATCGCAGTAAGTAAGTAAGTGAACGTTTTAATAACGGATCAAAGAAAAAAAAACACTACAAGCTTCATCGCTAAACATTCTGCGTGAAAAAAAAAGTACCTACATAAAGATTTCTAAGTTAGTGGTTATTTTTGCCTAGTTATGTATGCCAAGAGTACAATATTCCAGTCTACATTGCATTCGTCGATTATTCCAAGGCGTTTGACAGTCTTCACCATGATTCCATTTTCACAGCTTTGCGTAGTCAAGAGATAGACCCTAGTTATATCCAGCTTTTAACCGCCATATATCAAAATAGTACAGCCGCCATCAAACTACAATCCACCGGTCCGTCCTTCAACATTCAAAAGGGAGTCAAACAAGGAGATCCGTTGTCGCCGAAACTATTTACCAGCACACTGGAACAAGTCTTCCGGAAGCTTGTGCCAAGTTGGGGAGGGAGGGGCCTTGTCGTCGGAGATAGAAGACTAACCAATCTTCGATTCGCTGACGACATCGTTTTATTCTCCTCAACTGCTTCCGAGCTACAATCAATGCTACAAGATCTATGCGACGCGAGCCTCGAGGTTGGACTTGAGATGAATATGTCGAAGACCAAGCTAATGACCAATTGTAGCACCCCGTGTAGGATTCAGATAAACGGAGAATCTGTTGCACATGTCCAGGAGTACATTTACTTGGGTCAACTAGTTTCCTTCCAGGCGCGACAAGAGAAGGAAGTCGAACGACGGACTGGAAACGCCTGGAGGAGCTATTGGTCCATGAAACATCTGATGAAAGGTGATCTCCCATTGTCACTCAAGCGGAGACTCATGGACATGTGCATACTTCCAATTCTCACCTACGGTGCACAAACTTGGTCTTTAACAGCGTCTCAGAGGTCCAAACTCGGGGTTTGCCAGCGAGCTATGGAGCGCAGCATATTAGGCGTAAAATTAATGGATCGTATCCGGAACACTGCGCTGCGCTCCAAGACAAAAATTGTCGATGTGGCTCGGAAAGCGGCCAAGCTAAAGTGGGACTGGGCTGGACACGTTTGCCGCATGCCGAGTGAGCTGTGGGCTAAGATTGCCACAGAGTGGCAACCCGGCCTAACGCGAGGATCCGGCAGACCCCGCCGGCGATGGCGGGACGACTTGGATTGCTTCCTTAACAACTGGCCCGAAACTGCCCGAGATCGGGAAGATTGGAAAAAGAGGGGGGAGGCCTTTGCCCAGCAGTGGGACATAACAGGCTCCTAATAATAATAATAATAATATGTATGTGCAACTTATAGCGCTAAAAGAGAGATGGCGCTGATCAAAATTTTTTTTATTACTTTGTTTCATAACTACTGTTACATCACGTAGGTAGTTGTCGAACGAAAACAATATTATATGCTATTGATACACACACAATGGATTATGCTAATAAGCATAATTGATTTTAAACACCTTGACATTTTTTAACAAGACTTCTTATGAAACGTTCGAAGATCCATTGAGTCAAAATATAGGCCATGACAAATCAAACATTTGAAACGAATTCGTGTAACTGATAACAAATTATAATATATTTTTTAATTATATTATATTATTCTCACTATCCTATTGTTATTCTGACATTGTTGTGTTTATTTTTATTCATATTACTTGACGATCCTTTTTTGGTGATCATTTCATATTCTGCAAATTTAATCTTTTACGCAACTTTTCTTTTACTTTTTTGACAATCACAATATAGATTCTTATAAATTGACATAAATGTAATTTGTACTGTAATCATGTTGTGAAATAAATATATCTAATCTATCTAATCTATTATTACATATTATATTTTCCCCTCACTTACTCGGAAACACATGTTTTATCCTTTAATGTCAGCATAACTCAATTTATCCACTATTGGATAAAGTGATTTGACCTTGAATATAGTCAAATTTTCTGCTGAGCGAATCTAGTGACGAAGACGATTAACCACCTGTGGAACTAATGGAATCAGTGTTAAACGCGTTTTTAGCGTTGTGTTTTCCTCGCTACAGTGAGGGGAAAAGTTTTGTGTTACACACGGGTGCAAATGTAAATGCATTTTAATTCTCGTGTGTTCAAAAACTCGCAAAGTTCTGGATTCTATTCCCGAATCACTTGCTTCACTCGTGGTTCTAGAACTTTCACTTGCTCGTTTTTCAATGCCACACTTGGTGTCAAAATACAACATTGCACCCTTTTCTAACAAATAACTAGTAATATTTCTAAAAACTGCGTAGAAATACGACCTAAAATCCAAACAACCTACGAGTTCAATGTACGATGCGTACGCCGCGGCACGTGATCTACGGCTCAGCCTAATTTCAACACGCTTTTATTATTGTTGACAAAAATATTGTACGAATAAGCATTACTGGTGCCCAAGAACGATATAATATGGGACTGACAAAGTCCATACAAAAAAGCGTACCCCAGAAATGTATCGGCTTTTTAGGCGTAAAACTAGATGGCGCTGTTTCGCAGCCTGGAAGTGGCCAAAATCATAATTTCCCCAAATATTTTTGCGTTTTTATTTTTTATAAGAACAAATGACTTATTTCTTCATTTTAACATCATGATATCATGTCAGTACACATTTTAAAAAGAGATAAATGAGAATGGGCACTTTTGTATGGGGGGTGTCCCATCTTTGTATCAAAATTAGACATGTCTTGTTTGAAAGCTCCTAACTGTAGTATTAATTCGTTGTATGGGATCAACCTCAGATAACTTGCAGGGACCGAGATATAAAAAAAATAAAGTAGATCACATAAGTAGATAATTATCCTAATACATGCGATATGACGAATATAACCATATTTTATTTAAAACATTAAATAAAATGCTCTTTGTTCTTGCTATAAATTTAATTATTTTAAAGAGTATAATTTAAAGTTTGAAAAAATCAATGTAGTAATGTAGGCATCATCAATGTAGTACGATTACGATTCTTAGTATGAAGATTGTAAATAATCATTGCTGGTGCCTAACCAAAAAATTATACTTATATATTATTCATATTATGAACGTGGGCGTTCAAGTTAGAGATTTTATTGTTCCAAAATTACATATTACTATAAAATTTAATTATGGTGAAAGCGAGAGATGTAAATCCTGCCCCTTTATGGGTAAGAGGCGTGATTGTATGTATGTATGTACTACAAAATAATTAGTAGAGTTAGAATAATTTACCTGCCACCTTCTAGGAACATTCCATTGGAGAGACTCGTTATGCCGTCATTTAGACGTATTCCTTTTTTTCCTTCTAGCTTTAAAATTATGTGTTCTAATACCATGAACATGAAGAAATATGGCCATGCCTGAAATAAAAACACAATATTTACACTCAGAAATAAATCATGAGAAATAAATAAATCGTTTAGGTAAATTACTTGAACATACGGTTCAATAATCTAATTCAAGTTAATTGATTATTTATTAATTTTGATACCGGAATGATTATACATTGAGAACGTTGATTTGTTCTCAAATAAAATAAAATTCAAATGTCTGTTTTATAATTCAGTTTATTAATTTTACTTGTTAGTTAACATTTTTGGACTAAAAATTTGTATTAATGAACGTTCATATTAAGATAATGACAGATATTTTTTACCATTTCTTATAATGCATTAAGAAGTAAGTATAGTTACGAGTTAAGACTTTAATTCTTAAAATAGTATTTTTTTCTGTAACATTGTAACATTTTCTGTAACAAAAAAATCTCCTATTTTAATACAATTATTTCATATATGAAAATGTCGCAAAACTTAAACAATATGTTACAGAAACTATGAAAATATTGACTTTTCATGAAAAAAAAAACTTTACTTTTCCATAATATTGAAAACATATTGCACCAAGATTTCACTTATAGCTTGTAACCAAATATTTTTTTCACATCTTACCTGCACATAAAAGTTAGGTACATCTTCCACATTCTCAAACACAGTATCCTTCGGGTTTATCACATAGAACATGCGTCCCAGTCCTTTTGCGAACTCCTTTGGCCCATATTCAATCACTGTCGAGTTAGCGTAGTACACTTCGTCCATTTTTACAAAAATAAAGCCGCTTTATATCATGCAACTATAAAAAAGAATTATGTTCAATATTTGTTATATAATTCCTGTTCTTTTTTTTTTTTTAATTGCACCAAAACTGTGGCTACTTGCTCAACGCAAGAGTAAGTAATTTCGTAAGAAAATTTAATCGATTTATATTGAAACAGATATAGAGGAAGTTAATGGGTGTCACAATTAACATTTATATTGGACAAGAATAGATGGATATTACTTTTAGTTATGCAATGGACTTACTTGAAGGAATTTATTTAAATATTTAAAAAAAAAGACGCAAAAAAATTGTGCGTATCTTTCTTAAACGTACCTAACAATATCAACACGCATTAGTGCAATTGAATATTATATTCGATAAAAACCTAACAACATTTCAAATAAAATATAACACATATTGTAATATTATTATACTATTCAAGTTTTAGTCACTTTTGATGTATATGTTTTTGTTTTAAAAAATAAGTTATAAAAGTTTTTTTTTATTTAAATTTAGTTGAGAAAACAATTGACCACCTATGTGTATAATTATGTTACACGATTTTCCGATTATTATTGATGTTATAAATGTAATTATTTAACACCTTTTAATAAATTATCTCCTTATAGCAGGCACTGCGTTTCGCATGGAAAATTGCCACCCGATACCTGCTTTGCGCTAGTTTTTGTTCACTAAACATGAGCGCGTGCTACGGGATGATCCTTTTTGTAATACTAGTCTCAATTTTAAATATGTACATGGCAGTTTTACCAGGTTTTTTTTTAAGTCGGTCGTTCCCACATCGACCTTACGTCGTAATTTAACTATTTACATCTCAATTTCTTTTATTTCCATTCTAAGGTAGGATAAGATACTCGTAACATAAGATAGCTTTATTTGTAAGAATAAATATACATACTTAAGAAGTTACAAAATTTGGAATTGATTTCTATTTTCATTTAAATTGCAGAATTCTGTCAGTTTAAGATTAAATACTTATGAAAAACCGGCAACGCATTAACCCTTCTGGTAATTCGAGTGTCCATGGGCGGCAGCGATTGTTTACCATCATGCGACCTGTTTATCTCTTTTCTCATAAAAAACATTTTTTTTTTATTATTATTATAGGACATTCTTACACAAATTGACTGAGGCCCACGGTACTATTGTTCCTTTCTATCGCTGATAGCTATTAGATAGCTACCAATTTTTTCAATTTTGAATTTTAAACATTTTTAAATTTCTATGCGTGGTCGATAGTCGAATTTTGCCGGGACTTCCGAATATAGTAGAGGTTATGTTAAATTTTTTGTCAACACCCTGTATAACGTGTATTACGAAATTGTTGGTCAAGTATTAAATTCCGTACTTACACCAGAATATCCAGCGTCAAGTTACACGATTAAATATGGATGTTTACCTAATATTTATTAGACGCTTTGTAATCTATAACATCAGCTAATATGTCTTGTTTTTTTTTTCAATATAACTATTTTGTTGTCATATATATATAAAAATAAATAAAAAAGGTTATTATATAAATTAACAATTTCAGAAAAGAGATGTATTACAAACATAATAATTATGGCTTACTTACTTTTATATCGACTCATTATTATCATGAGATTCATGAGTGGTAGGATTTTTTTTTATGATGAACATAAAAAAGTAATAGAAATAAAAATAGAAATAATTTGTTCATGGCAAACAATACAAATATGTAAAAAAACTACACATACAAAATAAGAACAGAAAACTGTTTAAAAGTGTAGATCTTTTTGTCTGTGTTATGTAGACAAATAAATAAATAACTAAATATTATAGGACATTCTTACACAGATTGACTGAGGCCCACGGTAAGCTCAAGAAGGCTTGTGTTGTGAGTACTCAGACAACGATATATATAATATATAAATACTTATATACATAGATATAAATTAACGCGACTGAACTTATGGACTAGAATAACATTCTATAATTAGATACTTAATTATTACTTATTAATGGACGCTAGTCTAAAGTTAGATTTTTATATACTGATACACTTATAAAGTACGTCATATTTGACGTCATTTGACACATTAATAAGCAAGTAATTAACATGTTAATGACAAATGTATTTGGAACTAATTAATAAACTTTTAACTTTTTAAATGAAACCTGTATATTATTGTTGTGATGTGATTCATTATATTAGAGTTACGCCAAGCGATTTGCATAGGAAACCTGCGTGAGTTTTAATAAACTTTTTCAATAGCTGATGGTGTTTTTTTACGCACTAGTGCGAGAAGTGATTCATTATTATGTCAGGTCAAAACTTCGGATGGCAATCTGCACTGAAAAGCGTCGTACGATACACGAGTAAAAATAAATTGATACCTCGTGTCGATTTAAAGCACTCCTTTCGGTCGTGTTTGAATTTATAGCCTCTCGTTTAGAACTTCCCCTTTTCCGTACTTGTATCGTAATATAATATTTATTACAATAATTACCACAATGGTAGACTAATGTAGGTTGGTCTACCTCTACTTTAAGTTCTAAGTCTATCTATGCTACTATAATATACATATACAGGAGGGACAAAATAGGGTTTATTTGCTTAAAACAATTCAAATTATAATTAAAATCATTTGATTTGTGTTTAAAATCTAAAATAATTTATTTTTAAAGACACTGTCCTCGTTAAATGATTTTAGTCA
Organism: Leguminivora glycinivorella; assembly: GCF_023078275.1. Lineage (NCBI taxonomy): Eukaryota > Metazoa > Arthropoda > Insecta > Lepidoptera > Tortricidae > Leguminivora > Leguminivora glycinivorella. The sequence goes on from NC_062973.1 coordinate 3,717,544, forward strand.
TAGGTACGTAAGTGTGAGAAAAATTAATAGCCGAAATATTCGTGATATTTTATGATGTGTATTTATTTTACTCGCACTCTGTTACCTATCATATTATATATTACTTTATACCCGTGACTTTCTGTAAAATCAAATATCATGCCTGAATGACATACCAAATATTTTTCTCGCTAAGTTGAAAAGCAAAACACATTGAATTTCTCACGATAAAAATACATATTGAAGCATTAATAATACCTTATTAATGGTAGAAGGAAAAATGAAGAAGAATAATTATTTATTTATTTTATTATTTATAATATAATAGGTATAGCTACATACAATACAGTCATGTGTATGTATACCTACATTATATTTTATTTATGACGTAGATTGTAACGTAATAAATTAAGTGAAAATAAAATAAGCCGTACCTATTCATAATATTTAAACAGGTTTTTTTAATAATAGGATCAAAATATGAAACATATTAATCGTATAAAAGATGAGGTTTAATACTTAGCTATTTTTACAAAACAATTTTACTATCATAACTACACCGATAATGCCTACAAATTTATTTTTGCTCAAAATGTGTATTGACGAGATATCATGATTATAAAATAATCATTTGTTCTTATAAAAAACAAAAACACGCAAAAATATTTGGGGAAAATAAAATGATTTTGGCCATTCCAGGCTGCGAACACCGCCATCTAGTTTTAAGCCTAAAAGGCCCATACATTTCAGAGGTATGCTTTTTTTGTATGGGCTTTGTCAGCCCGGTACTAAATCGTTCTTGATAATAGTTGAACATTTTATTTCACAATAAAACTATTTAGACAATATATTACTAGCGCCATCTGTACATTGGACAGGACACTTTGAACACAGCGACTGAAATAAGCAACCTTACTCGCGCTGGCTTTATGGCTAGTTAGTACTTAGATAAATGTTGTTAACAGAATATTATAGATGGCGTTTAGATCGTATGCTGCGTTTTTCGTTTGGTATGCATAGCATGTTTTATTAAACGATATGATAGGTCTGTGGTTTTTACACAATTAGTTATTATTATTAATATTCGACTTGCACCTAGAAGAAAGTGTATTATTATTGTTAAATGTAGCAACGTATATATATTTTTAGTATAATTATGTTTATGGTGACACCAACGACGATTTAATACGGGAGTGAGAAAGTCCATACAAAAAAGCGTACCCCTGAAATGTGCCTTTTAAGCTTAAAACTAGATGGAGCTGTTTCGCAGCCTGGAAGTGACCAAAATAATATTTTCCCTAAATATTTTTTCGTGTTTTTATTTTTTATAAGAACAAATTATATATTTTTTTGCATTAAAATCATGATATCATGCCAATACACATTTTGAAAAAAAAAAAAATAATTTGTAGTTACGATAGTATTCATTCAATAGGTGGCGCTAAAAATTGAGGTACGATTCTTAGCATGAAGATTGTAAATCTGATAAAAATCATCCTTGGTAACAAATTTTCTAGTTTTTTTTTTTTCATTTTACATAAGTAGTTTTTGGTTTTTACACTATAGTTTCTTCCTTGAATATATCATAATATCATCATCCTCCTTGCGTTATTCCGGCAGTCGCCACGGCTCATGGGAGGCTGGGGTCCGCTTTGATAACTAATATCAGGATTTGGCGTAGGCATTTGTTTTTACGAAAGCGACTACTATTTGACCTTCCAACCCGAAGGGTAACTAGGCCTTATTGGATTTAGTCCGGTTTCCTCACATTGTTAATACTGTCCCAGGTTACTTATATAATAATAATTACAGTGTACCTCGTTTGATATTATAAATAGAGGGGAAATAGGGCGAGATAGACCTGCGATCGGTCCGCTGAACCGCGATTAACTGCCTCAGGCCGTCGGGGATGCGCGGGTATGTTTTGAACATCGACGGAAAAACTATATAAATAACGGGTATGTGACGTTATCTGAACGAATATTTTTAGAAGCGTGCTCTGTATTATTTTAGGCAATATTTTGTTTTGTTAATTGAGCATTACTGTATACCTATTTACTCATATGTATTATTTTTATTGCAATAGGGATGACGACTACATAAAAAAATGGCATTCTGTTTAGTCCGTTAGTTACATCATCCAAAAATACTGCACACATATTTTTTTGCTTTTTCTAATTAATGAAAAAATACAAAGATATAGAGCATCAAAGTTCCGGAGTGGGGGCTTGTGACGTCACTTCTAAGTAAAAATTGTACCTAGGCGTGACGTCACGCGAAACTTCAACGCACTGTACCGTCGTCATTTTTCGTTTACGAGAAAAAAAAATACGTGTCTAAAATTCTTCATCACGCGTTATACATTAAAAAAAAATCGCAGCATTATATAGAGGTATTTTTCAAAAGTGGTAAAGATGAAAATAACACTAATTATTGCGAAAAATCGCTGAACCAGTAGTCAGTTTAAATTATATTTTATTGGTTTTATATTTTATTAAAGATATTATGCAAAATAGTAAATATGTGGGTAAAGCCTGACCAGAAATATATGACTACGCGCCATCTTGCGGAATTTCATTAGAACTATTTTCTTCATAATAAACTGTACTGTAACTCCATACATCAGAATAACAGCGCCCTCCTGACAATAATCATATATTTTCAGTACAGATGGTGTTTTTTTACGCACTAGTGCGAGAAGTGGTTCATTATATGCCAGGTCGAAACTTCGGAGGCTCATCTGTACTGAAAAACGTCGTACGATACACGTGCGAAAAGGAAATTCGTAACTCGTGTCGATTTAAAACACTCCCTTCGGTCGTGTTTTAATTTATCGCTACTCGTTTCGAACTTTTTTTTTACGCACTTGTATCGTAATGTACTATTATAGGGTTCACGGTTTAACACAGTCTACGTAGGTGCAGCTTAAACATTTGAAACGAGAGAGCAAAAAAAAAAAATCTTACACCCCCAGATATGCACAATGTTTTTCATCACACATAGAAAAAAAAATGTGTAAAAAGTTAAAAGACAGTCAAATATGATAAGTAGTAGAAATGTCATAACTCCATATAAAAAATCATTTTCTAACTCTTACTATGCCTTGCAATTACACATTTACTTAGAAAGTATGATGAAACTGATGAAAACTGTTTTTAACCCCCGACGCAAAAACGAAGGGGTGTTATAAGTTTGACGTGTCTGTCTGTGTGTATGTCTGTCTGTCTGTCTGTCTGTCTGCCTGTCTGTCTGTCTGTTTGTCTGTCTGTCTGTGTGTGTGTGTCTGTCTGTGGCATCGTAGCTCTCGAACGGATGAACCGATTTTGATTTAGTTTTTTTTGTCTGAAAGCTGAGTTAGTCGGGAGTGTTCTTAGCCATGTTTCATGAAAATCGGTCCACTAGGTCGTGGTCGGGGGTTTTTTCAAAATTTTAATTTTGTGGTTAGGTTAGTTAATTACATAATTATATTCTATTGAATATAATTATGTAATTAACGGACGGGTGGGTAATTTAGCCAATAGGCTAAATTACCCACCCGTCCACCACCACCCGTCTACCCGTGACCACGGACGTAATGTCATGTCCGAAACGTCGGGTTAAATATAAAACGTAAGTTTTACGCGATTAAGTCCCGTTTTAATTTAATAATATGAGTGAAGATCGTGTTAGTTTAAATCAATATATTCAATAGGCTAGTTTCCTATAGGTACTTAAAATATTTTAGACAATGCACGAAATAAAGCACCACATAATTAGAAGATAAATATGGATAGTACTTATTTTTAAACATAATTTCTATTTTATAAGTAAATAACCTAACCACAAAATTAAAATTTTGGAAAAACCCCCGACATAGTGGACCGATTTTCATGAAACATGGCTAAGAACACTCCCGAATAACGCAGCTTTCAGATAAAAAAAACTAAATCAAAATCGGTTCATCCGTTCGGGAGCTACGATGCCACAGACAGACACATACACAGACAGACAGACTAACAGACAGACAGACAGACAGACAGACAGACAGACAGACGGACGGACAGACGGACAGACGGACAGACAGACAGACAGACAGACAGACAGACAGACAGACAGACAGACAGACGGACGGACAGACGGACAGACAGACAGACAGACAGACACGTCAAACTTATAACACCCCTTCGTTTTTGCGTCGGGGGTTAAAAAAAAAATATATAAAGTAAATGAGTTTACCGTGACGTCACTCCTCAGTATTTCAAGATCATTACATATTAGCAAATCGTATTGACAGTTTTTAAAAAGAAGCTGACTTGACTGGTAGAAAACTAGCCTATTTACATACCCGTATACAGAGCACTTTTAAGCTTGATTTTAAACTATATCAAAACATAACTAATTTTCTTTAAAACAAAAATTATCAAAAAAATATTTTACTGAAATAATATTTTTCTACTCGTTTCAAGTTGGCGACAGACTTCTGTCATAGAACTCGTGTTTGTGATCAAGTAATAAAGTTCTTATCTTAGGTAATAGAATATTCAAAGTAACCAATAACAAAAACAGGTTGAGAATAAAGTTTTCCTATTTTAGTTATTCTTATTATCTGACCTGATTCACCTTACTAGAACGTTCTAGATAAATAGGTGATTTATATCATTAACAAATACTCGTAGATCTACTTTAAAATAAACTACTTCTTTTCCTTGTTTTGCCTAGAACCAAGGATGATTTATATAGGATTGACACGCTTCATACTGAATCGTGATGAAATGAGCGGCATCATGACAGTCCAAATGTATGGAATAGCCAAATTTTTTTTCGCGATTTCAGTTGTTCCTTATGACTTCAAAAGTCACTATGCAAAGTTTGAACGGTCCTTTTCATTTCACCCTGTATTGTGCCTAAACGAGGCGCAAAAGACTAAATTGAAGGTTTGCCAAAGAGCCATGGATGGAGCGCAATATGCTAGGAGTAAAACGGATTGACAGAATCCGCAACTCTACGCTGCGCAAAAACACACACACAGATGTTGGAGTTAAGACCGCTGAGCTGAAATGGAACTGAGCCGGCCATATCTGTCGCATGCACCCACAGAGGTGGGCAAAAATTGCCACGGTCTGGGTGCCGCCAGATGGGCGAGCATCTGGCAGACCCAGGCGGCGATGGCAGGATGACCTGGACGCATATCTTAGCGACTGGCCGGAAATTGCTCAAGACCGTGACGGATGGAGATCCATGGAAGATGCCTTTGCCCAGCAGTGGGACACCATGTAGGGTAATAATGGTTCCTAATATAATATTGAAACAGAAATTGTAACCGACCTGCACGTCCACACCGGGCATATTCCGAGTTCCCATACAAATTACTTATAATTAACCGTTCAATAAAACTATAACCGCAAAATAAAGTTCATAACAATATTAATCTTATTACTACTTCTTAAGGCCTAAAATTACTGTACTTTATTAGTATCATTAAGCTCTTTTTGCTATGGGTGAGTGGTCAATTTAGTGGCGTCATGCAGTCGGATGCACTTTTACTAACAATTACAGTAACTAGATACTTAAGTTATTAATTGATAATAATGGTAAGTAATTATTAGGGGATAATTATAACTGGTAGACGTTGTAGAATGTAGAATGAATGAATTATATTATCACCTACAGCAAGAAATATTTAATCCCGGGTTCGAATCCCGGTAAGGGCATTTATTTGTGTGATGAGCACAGATGTTCCTGAGTCATGGATGTTTTCTAGGTATATAAATATTTATATATTATACCTCTATATATCGTTGTCTGAGTACCCACAACTGAAGCCTTCTTGAGCTTACCGTGGGCCTCAGTCAATCTGTGTAAGAATGTCCTATATAATATTTATTTATTTATTTAATTATTTATAATACTGGAATGACAAAGCCCATACAAAAAAGCGTACCCCTGAAATAATGTATGGGCCTTTTAGGATTAAAACTAGATGCCGCTGTTTCGCAGCCTGGAAGTGGCCAAAATCATATTTTCCCCAAATATTTTTGCGTGTTTTTATTTTTTATAGGAACAAATGACATTCTTGTTTATTTTTATATCATGATATCACGTCAATACACATTTTGAAAAAAAAAAAAATTAGGCATCATCAGTGTAGTTATGATAGTATTTAATAGGTGGCGCTAAAAATTGAGGTCGATTCTTAGTATGAAGATTGCAAATCCTATATAAATTATCCTTGGTATTGATCATGTATATTTTTGCGCTTCAAAGTTCTGACAGTGCCTTGTTTGTACCTGTTCAAATGACTTAAAAACAATTGAAGTGGAACAACAATTGTTTCTCTTTCATAGTAATACTTAATAGGCCTTTTTATCTATGACAGATGATTGTATTGTATTGCTTTATTTGCTGAATATGGGTTTACAAAGATGTACAATAAAATATAGTTCAACCATACCCTGCTTAGAGTAAGTAATAGCAAGAACGATATACGAGTAATACGGGTCTGACAAAGCCCATACAAAAAAGCGTACCCCTGAAGTGTATGGGCTTTTTAGGCGTAAAACTAGATGGCGCTGTTTCGCAGCCTGGAAGTGACCAAAATCATATTTTCCCCACATATTTTTGCGTGGTTTTATTTTTTATAAGAACAAATGACATATTTTTTTGCTTTAAATCATGATATCATGCCAAAACACATTTTGAAAAAAAAAAATGTTTAGTTATGATAGTATTCAATAGATGGCGCTAAAAATTGAGGTACGATTCTTAACATGAAGATTGTAAATCCGATATAAATCATCCTTGGTAACACATACCCACCAAATTTTCTAGTTTTGTTTCTTTTTCATTTTACTTAAGTAGTTTTTTGGTTTTTACACTATAGTTTCTTCCTTGAATATATCATAATATCATCATCCTCCTTGCGTTATTCCGGCAGTCGCCACGGCTCATGGGAGACTGGGGTTTGAATTTGTAGGCATCATCATTGTAGTTATGACAGTATTTAATAGGTGGCGCTACAAAATGGAGGTACGGTTCTTAGTATGAAAATTGTAAATCCTATAATAAATAGTCCTTGGTAATAGTATGATTTAAGCCGTAAGCCGTTTTGTCGTAAGGATGCTACGACACTTGAGTTCGTGGCTGTATAGCCCAATTCACATTCAGATTGAATAATTCATTCAATGGTAAACACAATTATATACATAAGTATTATATGTAGAGAGGATGGATGAGAGGAGAGTAACGAAGAAAGTATATGAAAAAAGAGTGGAAGGGTCAGTTGGAAGACCTAGGCGAACTTTTCTTGTTCAAATCGGGGAAATATTGCAAAAAGGCCAGGTCAGAAGTACTCGAAACCGACGAGCGTGTATGAGAAACGTTATGAAAGTGTGTGAAGCGAAAGTGATTTGTCAGGATCGTAGTAAATGGAAATCCGTGATCTCTTCCTACCCCTCTGGGAAACAGGCGTGATTGTATGTATGTATGTATGTATTATATAAATTCTAATAAGTGATTACATTTTAAAAAAATGTAACCATTGTCCCGCTTCAGCATAAATGCTGACCCAGGGGTCAGCGCTGTTCTTCTGGCGAGACCAGTTTGTGGGCCACGAACGCAGCTGTATGACCTGCCCTTCTAAATCAATTCTAGAGAGTATCCCTCGTCCACACACGGCAGGTGTATGCTCCTCCTGCTCTATCTATGTACTACTTTGAATGATATAGTATGAATTTTCTGAGATGCACTTTTCGCTTTTGCCCTAATCTGTTAAACAAAGGCCTTTGTTTCTATTATTCGCGGCGGTTAGCTCCCGTTTAAATGGCACGTGCTATAGTCTCAGTGTAGTTAAAAAGCAACTATCATGATAGCAATAAGGTTCAAATCCATAAAAAGCCCTTTCGGAGATAACACGTTTTGTCATCTTCAAAAAAAGTTACCTGCACACTGCAAACTGTTTAATAAATTTGAACCTTATTGCTATCATGATAGTTGCTTTTTGACTACACTGAGACTTTAGCACGTGCTGTGGAAACGGGAGCTAACCACCGCGAATAATAGAAACAAAGGCCTTTGTTTAACAGATTAGGGCAAAACCGAAAAGTTCATCTCAGAAAATTCATACTATAGTAATACTTACTATACACCAAAGAGGATCGAGTATTATAGAGAGTAGAGAGTTACTGTCGAAGTAAAATGTGTAATCACAGTGCATAGTCCGCCATCTCTTGACACAGGCTTAAAACTTTTGAACCTCAGTTTTGACAATTTGACCCATATTCTTAGCTTGATATGTTTTAAAATGTCAAATATTAATATTAGCACCATCTAGCTGAGCGTACCCCAAAGGTGTAATGCCATCTAGGCCACCGTACCTTTTTCTGTATGGTACTGAGGTACGTTTTTTTCTTAAACTTTATCTGTCTATACGGAGTTATATAATTATGTCTTTGCTATACACATATTTTCCGTGCAAAACTGCGGCTAGTCACTAGTTGTTCAATACCTATAAATGTCAATTTTAGCCACAAATAGCTGGTCTGGTGCCAAACGAAAGCTTGTCAATGTGAATTGAATACTGTTGCTTACTAGCAGGTTTCCTGGCGCCCATATTAGTAATAAAATGGCACTACTTTATCTAGATTTTATTACTTTTAGGGTTCCGTACCTCAAAAAGGAAAAACGGAACGGAAAAATTACCCCCCCCCCCCCATCTCCGAAACTACTAAGCGCAAAATTTCCAAAAAATACACGAGATAGTTTTCAATCTATAGATTACAAGAAAACCTATTAGAAATCTACAGTAAAGCGTAAGTCGGACTTAAAAGAAAAAAAACTCAAATTACGAATTTCACTCACTGCCGCTGCAAGGAGTTGGTAACTCTCTTGAAATTGTGTGAGCGCGTTTGAATATTACATATAAACTCATTTCTGTTTCGTTTTGTTCAAAATATCGATTATTGAGAAAAATGACTTAAGTTCCTACTAAAAAGGAGGCGCTTAAGCCCTTTTTGTAGTGTACGGAACCCTTGCAACGCGAATACAACTCACACTTGGCCGGTTTTTTAGAGATAAACAAGTAGCTCCATCGAGACTTGGCTAGTTTTTTACAGTAGGTCATATACGTCCACAATTTGTCTAATGTGGTAATTATCTCTGTATACATTTCATGGAATAAAATGTTTGATTAGATGAATAGATTCTGTTGTTGTCCCTCATGAGGGGCATAGGGCATGAAAATACTTCATCAATTTGTTAAATGAGTAAGATTTCAAGACACACACAGTTACCAGTTACCACACCAACTGATAACTGGTAATTGTTTCTATATTTTTGAAGCTGGCTGTTAGATTTTAATTTTATTGCCCGTGTGGTGACGAGTTAAGAATTTTGTCACCCTCTTTCTTCCAGTGGGTGTTGTTAAACTGTGGCATATTGTGGCGAGAGTCTGGCAACTGCAATGTCACAGTTTCGTTTTTTTTCATCCCCTTATTTGCCAAGAGTGGTACTGAAACTAGAGTAGTTTCAAGTGCCCTGCCTACCCCTTTATGGGATACAGGCGTGATTGTATGTATTTAAGTACCTTTGATAAATTTGATAGAGCGCACTGTCAAAGTCGAATGAATAATTTAGATCAAATTAATTAACGATTGCAAATTTAGCCATTCCGGCTGGTATTGTCGTTGCGTTTCGCTACGGAGCGTAAGCGTTTGTCACCTTGGCCACGCATTGAGTCGTTGAACGTAAGATTGCCAGTTGGCCGTTTGCCGGAGTCGATAGTGCGTCGAGGCAAAGTCACGCAAAATCCCGGAAAGGCTGAGGCACATACTGTAGAACTGGGCCGAAAATATAAAATAATGTTTTATTGCATTAAATAAGGTATTAATATAAATACAAGTGGTATATTATGAGTGGTGACTCGTTAAGAATTACGCCACCTCTTATCACCGTGAGTGTAGAAGTCGACTGTGGGATATGGATTCCATTGTGGTTACTAATAAGCTTATAAATAACTAGCTTTTGCCCGCGGCTTCGCTCGCGTTAGAAAGAGACAAAAAGTAGCCTATGTCACTCTCCATCCCTTCAACTATCTTCGTCGTCGCTCCGTTTTGCCGTGAAAGACGGACAAACAAACAGACACACAAACTTTCCCATTTATAAAATTAGTAAGTATGGATAAACTGCATGTACGTATATACAAAACTTTGATAAAAATAACACAATACATATAAAAAAATAACACAATACAAAAAAATAACACAATAAATATTTGTTATCTATGACAGACTAATTGCCCTACCTAGTACTTAGTATACGAGGTACTACTGAGTCATTTCTGTTTTAAAACAAAATCTTTTCTCATAATGTGAAATAAATCAACACGTCTAAAATCCCATTATGATATTAAAATCCCAACTCGTCTCCTGAAAATTCCATAAACGTTTTGTATTATTTCTAAGAGAGCTCTCCGAACGGAACGGCAGAAATGTTTTTTAGTCGTATTTTCCTGTCTACCGCCCCCCAGGGAGAAAGGACAATGGCGGGCGGCTTACAATACACGTGTGATCGGTACAGGATTCTTTTTACTTAGGATATAGTGTTTTGTTGGATAAAACCACTTCTTTAGATTATGTCCTCGTATAGATTATATATTTGTGTGTAGAGTATTCGAAATCCAAAGGTCAGAATGACGCCGTAAAGTAGGAAAAGGTGTAGCTGCCTTTGAGGAAGCTCGACTGGAGAACCTGGACCAAAAGTGCCTTCAACGGAAGTCTCGCTCTAAACCGTCCTACGCATATACATATAACATATAACGAACAAGGGCAGCTTTATTGCGCACAGTGCGACCGAATATTTAAGACGAAGTTCGGTTTTGCGAGCCATATACGTGCTCATGAGAGAAAGTTGTAAAGGTCGCCGCTGTCGGATACGACATAGTTTTTAAAAAAAAGTATGTAATATCTTTGCCTTTTTTGTGTGTTTTATGTTTTTTTTCCATAATTTTGTTCATGTTACCAGTCGTAATTGGTTTTCACCGAATGGTTTAATTGGAAGATCAGCGCTGGAAGTCGCCAGCAATATTCTGAGGTTAAACCATTTCGTGGCACCTTCTCGTTTTTATGTATTCCTATTTGTAATATATTTCTCTTTTGTGTGTTTACGAATAAAATTTATCCTATTCTATTCTATTCTATATATTGTGGACGTATTTACTAGGCTAAGATAATTTTAGAACGAAAAATAAAAACTTAGTTTAGAGCCTAAAATTAGGCTTGTATTAATAAGAACAACAGGAGAACCTAGGTACAACTTTTTAAGACGACCGGTCGGTGTGGATTTACCTAGTGGGTAGTGGCCCTGCATACTAACTTGATAAGCCGCGGTCCTGGGTTCGAATTCCGTTAAGGGTATTTATTTTTGTGACAAGCACAGATATTTGAAGAGTGGCTGTGGACGACCTTGACTTACATGGATGTCTGTAGTTAAGAAAGACCTAGAGAATAAGAATATAGACCCTAAGGGAACAGATATATTGGAACCGGCAAAAAAGGATAATAGACTCGTCGCTAAAAACGTCGTTTCAAATTTTCGTCTTTTACAGTTAATGATGGGCTTTTTTGTGGCATATTTACTGCTTTTAAGATTTTTTTTTCCTACTCATACTCATACTCATTTATTAATACTATTCTTAAAATATTGCATGTCAACATCAGGGAATAAATTATGATGTATCATCAATTCATTACATTGTTTAAAATGGGTAATAAAATTGTTAACATCTACAAGGACCATAATCGTCCTTGACATCTATAATAAAATTAAGAGTTAATATTACTTCTTTAAGGCCGGGCGGGGCAGCGGCAACGGCTGAAGCACTGAAGCGCCGCAAATATGCTGGTCTTTTAAGTAAGCACGTATTTGCGGCGTTTGCAGTGGAAACTTTAGGGCCTTGGTGTCAGGATGCGCGAAATTTCTTCAAGGAGTTAAAGGAAAGGCTCCTTGACACCACCAGGGATCCTAGGGCTGGTTCATTCCTGGGACAGAGGATTGGCATTGCCATCCAGCGGGGAAATGTGGCCAGCATTATGGGCACTCTTCCGCAGGGATCGGATTTGGGGGATTTTATTTTGTAGTTTAGTTTATAAGGGAAATTTTAGATATTAGGACTGATTTGTGTGTGTTTGTGTTTAATTTAAGGTGTATTTGTTTTATAATCTGTGTTTAATAAATGTTTGTTCTATGGTATTAAATGTATATTACAATAAAAAATATCATGTAAGTACATTTAAATAAAATTACAATTCGAATAAAATATTTTGAGTATGAAATTCATATGTCAGCACAATTATTATTAATAAAGCGAGAGATACAATTCAAAGGACGATGATGCATATTTTTGAAAATTTATTATTCATTTATTTAAAATTATAAAATTCATTGATTTACACAGCTTCAGATACCTTAATAATGTCATTGTATGTGCGAAATTTAACAATCCAGTCTTTTAGTATATCTGTGTCACTTTTTTCTGCTTCTGAATTACTGATGCGACTTTCATTGTTTACTCAAATTCGATGCTCAAAGCTCCCCAAACTAGCGAAAAATTCTCAATTTTGAAATGCAAACACCTACACAAAAAAATAGAATTTAGTAACAGTTTATTGTAAATGTAATATTTACAAGAGAACGAGGGGAAAGCGATGTGTTTCGGCTGCCGGCAATGCGCAAGTGCGGTACAGTTATAGTGACGTGCCGTTGTCGATATCGATACAAATACTTTTTAACCCTCGACGCAAAAAAGACGGGGTGTTATAAGTTTGACGTGTCTGTCTGTCTGACTGTATGTGTGTCTGTCTGTGGAATCGTAGCTCCCGAACGGATGAACCGATTTTGATTTAATTTTTTTGTTTGAAAGATGAATTTAGTCAGGAGTGTACTTAGCCATGTTTCATGAAAATCGGTCCACTTTGTCGGGGTTTTTTTCAGAATTTCAATTTTGTGGTTGGGTTATCTTATAACTGAATGCAATTTGCAAATATTTTAAAGAATACGTCGTGAAAGCGGTGTGACAGGGCTGCCGGCAGTGCGCAAGTGCGGTATGGTTATAGTGACGTGCCGTTGCGCTATCGATGTCAATGGCCTTATCTTAGTCATCGGCATATGCTGAGTGGCATCCATTTTAGTACTCGTACTAGTTAGTTACTACTTTAAAATGTTTTATAGGCTAAGTTACACCAAACACCAAATATTTTACACCAAATATTTTTTTCTTTCCGTCTTTCTAAAATCTAAATATTTATTAACATACAAAAAATATAGTTCTGGTATAAACAGTTTCCTGCACATCCGTTAAATACAACAACATGTCTGAGCAGGATGTCTCGCTGAACTTTATTCTTCGCTAATTAAGAGTAGGTATTATTCATTTACTAACAAGAAAAACATAATAATAAACTTGATTTTCTAGTGTATCCGTGACATATTATTTTACGATGTCGATTTAATGCAGGTTGATTAATGCAGTCAAAATTAATTTATTTGTATTAATAATGTTAATTGTTGTTGTTGAAAGTTTCGTAATAATTTTTGGTCTCGTTTGTTTCTCTCTAAAAACAAAAATATTATTTTCATGTTTTTTTCTGTCTGCATTGCTTATTATAAAACAATTTCATTTTACCCCAAAACTTGTCAAAATCTCACAAAATGGTCTCGTCGGAAGATCAGCGCTGACCGGTCGGCATTATGCTGAGACGGGACCACTTCGTAATAAATTTACCAGTCCCTTGTACATTTGTAGTTTTAGTCATTATTTTTGCATAATGTGTAGTTTTTAAGTTTATTACGAACAAGCTATTGCCCGCGGCTTCGCTTGCGTTAAATTCCAAAATTGCAGAATGCTCCATACAAACTTCCACTTCCCATTTTAGGGAAATGGGGGGTTAGAAAGAGAAAAAAAGTAGCCTATGTCACTCTCCATCCCTTCAAATATCTCCACTTAAAAAATCATGTCAATTTGTTGCTCCGTTTTGTCATGAAAGGCGGACAAACAAACAGACACACACACTTTCCCATATATTATAAGAGTTTCTACAAATATCGATAATTCCCGCCGCTCCTTGCTGCCTACCCCATCCCTAGCTCCCATAACCCCTAGTGCGCGGCCAAAGCTATCCGACCGCACCCGTGTGCCACAGTCCCGCAATTTAAAAAAAATGCGACCCATAAACAAGTGAAGTGTTAGTGCAACGCTGTGGGGGATTTTAACACATGTGGCAAAGGGGCATAAGGTTCGATACGGCGTGGCACAAGCCGGGGTAGTTTGCAACGTGTTTAGACGTCTTTGTGCTTCGGAATGATAAGGTGAGTTTGAAATTAGCTTATTTGAAGCTTTTCCAGGGGTTGCCTACATTTTTGTGTCAATAAAAAATGTTTTAAACACATGTTCATGCTTAATATAAATGATTTTTACTTGTGAAATACTTTTGTGTATACGGATGATTTGGAAAATCAGAATATCGAGTACAGCTCCAATCTAACAGGTAAATTAAGGGAATATCGGTGATGTTTGATATAAATAGTCAAAATCACCCGGATACACTTTACGAAGACTAAAAAAGTCCACAAAACTACGGTTTCCAACTTAAAAATCCAATATCTTATACTTTTAAACGAGCAATTCTTGTATATTTATTTATTTATTTATTTATTTATATACACCGACGATCTCGGAAACCGCTCTAACGATTTCGCTGAAATTTGTTATGTGGGGGTTTTCGGGGGTGAAAAGTCGATCTAACTTGTCCTTAGGTCCCGGAAAACGCGAATTTTCGAGTTTTCATGAGTTTTTCTTCGCGCGCCATCTCGTGTGGAGTAGTTGCATTATTAAGACAGAATTCTTTCGCTCGATGTAGGTACTATTTATTGCAAAAACTAGATGGCGACACAGGTCAAGGCCCCGTATACGAAGCAACAAACATTGAGTAACTTATGAATCGCGGGCGAGGTGTAATAATTTTTTCAAGTCATTTCATATTACTGAAAAAAATACTTACCACGAATAGAAAATTACACAATTTTTTTGAATGCCACATTTTTTGTGGCGGAAGCGCGCCATCTCGTGTGGAGTAGTTGTATTGTTAAGACTGAGAATTCTTTCGATCGATGTAGGTACTATTTATTATCAAACTAGATGGCGACACAGGTCAAGGATACGAAACAACAAACATTGACTAACTTATGATTCGCGGATGACAAAACTTGCGTATTCATTAAGTGCTTTAATTATTATTACGAATTTTAAGCTTCTTCCGTTATCTCAGTAGTATTTTTAAAATTAAATACTTCAAACAGAAGTGCATTCTAGAATTATCCGGAAATAATAGGCACATACCGCCATCTGTTAATTGTAATCCGTACTAGCAAGTACTGTTATTTTAGAACTATGAACAAGTAAAAACGAGCAATTCTTGTATATTCCTTTATTTATTTATATAGACGTTCGCGGAAACCGCTCTAACGATTTCGCTGAAATTTGTTATGTGGGGGTTTTTGGGGGTGAAAAATCGATCTAGCGAAGCCTTATCGCCATCTCGTGTGGAGTAGTTGTATTGTTAAGAGATAATTCTCGGGCGGCGAAATTAACGACCATATAGCTGCGCTTAGCTCAGCGATGAGGTCGATCTAATAATGTTCACAGACAGATCGCATGTGTCAGGGTTTCGAATTTCGGCCAGAAATTAAGTTTTTGTTTTTATTTTTTTTACAACAGTTTTTTTTTAATATAAAGACGTGATATAATAAAATAGAACCGAGCGAAGCTCGGTCACCCAGATATTTTTTATATAATTTAAGGCTCGTATGTCCCGGCACACCTTGCGAAAGTTGTAAAGGAATACACCAACCTATGTATTGTATAGACATTGAAAACTAATTACAGTATCTTATAAATCTGAGTCTTATGTACACAAATATTTTTCTTTTAGGTGTATTTGAAAAATGCGTATTGTTATAGTATTTCAGTTCTGGAACCTTTTTGGATTTTAAGGATGACTGTCTTTTCACTGCAATTCTGCTTTATAGATATGTTTGATATCCAAGCAGCTTAATTAAACCCGTTTCCAACAGTACTAATGCTATGTGAACCAAGGAATATGATTGGTGGATAGGTATTTTCGCGAAAAAGTTTAAAAAAAAAAACTTTTTCTTCTCAAATAGGTAAAAATATTTTTCCTGCTCAGAATCACGAGCCCTTTCGATCCTACTAGATAAAAATAAGCGTTCTAATTTTAATTTTTCCACTTCGTTACTATTTTTCCACTTCGTAACACTTTTTACAGCGTTAAGAAAGTAGAAAGTATGCATACTGATAGAAAATTTTGGGACCATTTTTTTTGTCCTAGATCGAAGGGGCTCGTGATTCTGATTAGAGAAAAACATAAAATTTACCTATCTTAGAAAAAATATTTTTGGTGATTATTCTTGCGAAAAAGCCCGGATATCATGAATATCATGATATCAAACACACGCAGCACACATTAGAGGAAAGGAACCTTGTTGCGACAATGCGACAATGAATAGAATGCACGATGCGACAAAGACATGTCTTTATATTATGGCATTTGTA
Source organism: Leguminivora glycinivorella (assembly GCF_023078275.1). NCBI lineage: Eukaryota > Metazoa > Arthropoda > Insecta > Lepidoptera > Tortricidae > Leguminivora > Leguminivora glycinivorella. The sequence continues at coordinate 3,734,123 of NC_062973.1, forward strand.
TCAGTTTGTAGTATTGTCGCTTACTTAGACAAAGCCTAGTTTGTCTCCTTGGAAACTGGATCCTTTGAGTAGAACCAAAGGTAATAGAGCTCGAAGACTCATTGGCGACGTTCCGGCAGGCAAGGCAGGATTACAAAGCCTCGAGCATCGCCGTCGAGTTGCGTCCTTGTCCGTCTTCTACCGGATACATTCTGGAGAGTGTGCACAGGAACTGCATGACCTGGTTCCTCCTTCCCCGTTCCATCACCGGACAACCAGGCGCGGGGAGCGGTTTCATCCTTATGTTGTCGACCTACCTTTCATTCGTACGAAGAGGTTTGCCTCTTCTTTCCTAATGCGAACTGCTAAGGAATGGAACATGCTCCCCTCGTCTGTATTCCCGGGCGAATACAATCTGGGTGAATTCAAGTCAAGAGTGAATAGGCTATTACTGAACCAGTGAGCTACAACCTCGGCCTTGTCGTCACTTTCCATCAGGTGCGACTAAGGTCAATCACTGGCCAGTTTATTATTAAAAAAAAAAGATTGAGTAGAAATATACATAGGAATATGGTCAAGAGCGCGCTGTTATTCTGATGCATGCGGTGACAGTTCAGTTTAAGTAGTAAATATGAATAAAATAGTTCTAAATTTCTCAACATGGCGCGTAGTCATATATGTATTTCTGGTCAGGATTGAACTCCTTAAAAGACAAACAAGCGCTGGTGGCCTAGCGGTGAACGTGCGACTTTCAATTCGGAGGTCGCGGGTTCGAACCCCGGTTCGTACCAATGAGGTTTTCGGAACTTATGTGCGAAATGTCATTTGATGTTTGCCAGTCGCTTTTCGGTGAAGGAAAACATCGTGAGGAAACCGGACTAATTCCAATAAGGCCTAGTTACCCTTTGGGTTGGAAGATAAGATGGAAGTCGCTTTCATGAAACTAGTGCCTACGCCAAGATTAGTTGTCACAGCGGACCCCAGGCTCCCATGAGCTGCGGCAAATTCCGGGATAACGCAAGGAGGATGATGAAAAGGCAAAAAAAGTGTAAAAAATAAACTTACCTTACATACCTTGGAACCATAAAGAATAATCTCGCTTCGATGGTGCCACTCCTTTGTTAATGCTCGGTTTGATCGGTTCATATCATGTGCATAAATAATGATATGTTTTTTTTTTTTTTTTTTCACGGATTGCAAAAAGGATGCGGGTTCAAGTCCCGCCGGAAGCGTAAATTTTCCATTTTTTTCCTTTAATATAAAAATAATGAGATGTTGTCAAATTGTCGATATTAAAGTTCTAATATTTCAATGATGTATCGAGGGATGGTTGTCATTGTCAATGCAACTTGACTAGAACTTTTGACAAAAATTGTTCATCATCACCTCATCATCATCTCCTTGCGTTATCCCGGCATTTGTCACGGCTCATGGGAGCCTGGGCTTTGACAACTAATCCCATGATTTGGCGTAGGCACTAGTTTTCACGAAAGCGACTGCCATCTGACCTTCCAACCCGAAGGGTAAACTAGACCTTATTGGTATTAGTCCGGTTTCCTCGCGACGTTTTCCTTCACCGAAAAGAGACTGGCAAATATTAAATGACATTTTGAACATAAATTCCGAAAAACATTGGTGCGAGCCGGGGTTCGAACCCGCAACCTCCTGGACGAAAGTCGCACGTACTTACCGCTAGGCTACCAGCGCTTTTGACAAAAATCGTTACTACATACCAAAGAGGATCTAGTATTATAGAGTAACGTGTTACTGTCGAAGTAAAATGTTTAATCGCAGTGCACAGACTGCCATCTCTTGACACAGGCTTAAAACTTTGGAACCTTAGTTTTGACAATTTGGCCCATATTTGCAGCTTGATGTGTGTTAAAATGTCAAATATTAATATTAGCGCCATCTAGCTGAGCGTAGATACCCCAAAGGTGTAATGCCATCTAGGCCACCGTACTCTTTTTCTGTATGGTACTGAGGTACGTTTTTTTCTTAGACTTTATCTGTCTATACGGAGTTATATATGTCTTTGCTACATACATATAAATTATAGGTGGATAGTTATTCTAAGTATGTTTCTTTTTGGTTTGACTATAATTTAAGTATAATTAGCACGTAACGAATTCGTGACCATTTGACTCCGAAGTTGACATTTAAACCAATAAATACCTAATTATATATCATACGATGCGAAAAAACACGTTTTTAATATTTAAATTAGAAATCTACATTATTATGATTCGCATTAAGTACGGTCGTTGACATCAGTCGTAAAATTGCTCGTAAAAAAATGATAGGCATTTTTGTGCCTCTCTAAATGAGCGAGGGATGAATACCAGTTTTTAGAAGACTTTTTATAATACTATACTTACATTTTACTAAAACGACATTGGGCGTTATAATAAACAGGGTGGATTTTTAAAAAATTATTTCATTTACAAGTCTTTCAGTCGTATTCTTAGAGTTAATAAATGTATAATATAGCCATAGTTATATTTGTTTTGTGACTAAATAGTTTCTAAGGGCCACTTGCACCAACGAAAATGGAGGGTTAAACCGCGGGTTAACCCACCATTTTATATGGAATTTGACAGATGACAGCCCACTAACCCTGAGTTAAGTAGTTGGTGCAAGTGGGCCTAATGTGTTTAAAATGAATTTGAGCACAAGAACAAAAGAAACTGGATTAGATAATAAATCCTGAACGCGCCGGGAAAGGTGGATTTTGATAATGGGTCAGTGATACCTGGGGCCCGTTTCTCGAAAGGTACAAGCCTTGTATTACAAGTGCGCGAACTGTCAAATCGTATGGGTTGTCATGGAAACACACTTGTAATACAAGGCTTGTGCCTTTCGAGAAACGGGCCCCAGGGGCCCATTTCTCAAAACTGAAAGTTACAAGTTACAAGCGGAAGTCTCATTCCAACTTGTTATAGGTATTAGACATTGTCAACCACTTGTAAATTGTAATTTGTAGCTTCGAGGAATGGGCCCCAGACCTTCTCTAGATATATTTATTTATTTAATCGTATGGCAAATTATAAAAGCAATCAGAGTGTAGCCTTGAGGTTGCTAAGCCAGGCAACCAGGTCCGGTGTCACGATGAACAGATCCTCAGCAGGCCCGGGATATGAGTGGAGTGGGCAGCGTTGGAAGATATGTTCAGTAGTCTGCTCTTCCTCTCCGCATTCGCAAAGTGGTGAAATGGCTAGATTTAAATGTAATTATGATTGCTGAAAATTTTGGAAAAGACATATACGGAAATTGGAAAAAAGGAAATATTTGACAGTTTCTGTTTTTTTATTTTTAAATATAAATATTTTTAATTTTTAAGGCCAAATAACAATATGCCACTTTTAATTCTCTCGTTTGTACACGTGAAACGGAAAAAAGTAAAATTATGTTAATTAATCACGACTAAGTGTGTTATGTTAATTATGTTCGACCTGTGAATTACTTTAACTTGCAACAATATCATAACGACACAAAAAGTAACAAACCGAAGTTACATAATATGGCTTATAATATTTTGCAGCGGCACCTAAATCGTGAAAATGGTATAAAGTATTATAAACCATAGACATACCCTTCCAGATAGTCCTTCGTTAGTCTCCCCTATAAAAGAAAACTTCTCATAAAGTTGATACATTTTATGTCTTATTCAGCTCTGTTACAAAATGAATATTACATAAAAAGTAACAAATAATGCCTAACATAAATTTTGAAGCGGTAAATCGTTAAAATTCTATAAATTGTAGACAAACAGTCTAACAGTCAATCAGTGGGTGTCGTAAAAGTCGACTGTGGGATATGGGTTAAATTGTGGCGTAGGCGAGAGGCTGGCAACCTGTCACTGCAATGTCACAATCTGGATTTCTTTCAACCCCTTTTTGCCAAGAGTGGCACTGAAACTTAGTAGTTCATGTGCTCTGCCTATCCCTTTTTATGGAATACAGGCGTGATTATATGTATGTAAACAGTCTAACAATAAGCTTGAAAAAAAAAAACCTTTCTTACAGTAGGTACCTACGACTTTTTATTTACCCCACAATTATCATTAAGTACATAAATTCACAAAATATTTTTGGCCGGTAAATCGTTAAAATGCTATAAATCGTAGACAAACAGGCTATAAGTGGGGTTTTTCCAGACAGTCTGGCGTTAGTCTGACCTAATTTTAGCGATGTCGATCGGCCGCTGGTTCCGTCTGGGAAAACTTCGTTATTATGTTTGTGGATTTGCCTTTACAAATCAAATAAATATGACGGGCAAGTAGACATTTTTACTTATTTAAAAAAATGGATATACATAATGACGACACATATTACTGATATTACATAATGAACCTAATATCATAGATATTTTACAAGTAGTAAACATATATTTATTTCATTCAAATACTACAAAACACATTACACAGGCAATCTTACATTAAAAAAAAAAACAATACCACTAATCACATTTGTCATCCGCAACGCAGGCTTCGTCAGGATAGATATTTTTATAAGTTCATCAAATCTTTATAATCACATTCAAAGACACGCACTCACGCATATGGCACACAACTACACATAAACATACACACAGCACACAGTTACACGTACTTTATTTCAACAATTTCTATTATCTTTGTATAATTTCTTTGAATTAAAAAAAATATTGATCAAATTGAGATAACACTTCAAATCGGACGGTATATATTCCCTCGTATTTTTCACGCAGCGCGATATATCTTTTGTTTCCTATTTATATATCTATCTTGATTGATGTAAAAACTGCATGACCAAACAAAACCAAAGGCTATATTGGTGATGTAGCAGTGCGCAAAACAGAACAAATAAAACTGCCACATCGGAATGAAAATATTTTATTTCCGGGCCAACTTTGGAAGAAATAGCTCACACAAGCCCAAAGCAATAGTTAAAAGGTCTGCAATGTTATTTGCTTTGTTGAAATACGATCCTAACTACAATGGTTGCGCTTTTTTGCCTCATACGTCATGTGTCTCGCACTTTCATACTTAATTTGAACATAGGAACAACTGCGACAGACTTAAAAGGGTGGCCACCTCATAGTTTTTATGCTTGGATATTTTGTTTACACGGGAGTGTTTTGCACTTTACTCGTTTAATATTCGTGGACTATTTATAAAGTTGGAGCTAGACTAAAATAATATGCATAGAATGAAGTAAACTTTTGGTCGTGTTACCTAGATATTTATGACGTTTTCAAGTATAACCATATTGTCGCTTACCATAAGGATGGCATTTTCTATTTTTATATGAATTACCTGCTTAATATTTGGTTAAAAACGACACATCAGGTGGGCAAGCCTTCTTGATTCATCTCCAAGCAGCAGTGTGGTGTAGGAATATATCCATTTTTAAACGGATTTCAATTTATAAATATGCACTACCTTTATCTTTTATGACATCCCAAAGATCATCCTGATGTTGCAGATAATTCACAAGTGTAAGTAGTTTGCATCTTTGTCTTCTACTCGTGTGAATAATTTGACCAAATATCAGATTATTAAAGCAAACGCATTCGAAGCTCAGAAATCGTCAGCATTATACGGTCGTACATTAATTAGTATTAAAGTCCTTGTGCCATGCAGTAACATTTGCATTTCAGCCAATTACATACCAGATGCATTCAATGTGCTCGGATGCTAAAACGTCCTATTCTAATTGATGCAAATTAATTTGCTTGGCTTTGCGACTGTTACCAAGGTACTTACTTAGATGTCTTAGATAATAACTTATACTTTCGTCTTCTCAACTTCGATAACTTCGATTTGGTAGAAACGTACAAGTGCTCGACTCGGTAATGTCCAGTATGTGGCACTTTTCTGTCACATTTATTGATAATGAATTACGATTGAAAGTAACATCTACTGGGACACTGTCGAGCACTGGTACCTTACTCAGTAAATATTAATGATATTATTATAATATCAATAATATGTAGATTTACAGGTTTTCGAACTCAGCGTAATTATAACAAAAGTAAATATTTTTAATAATTTTAGAACAAAACGGGACTTAATCGCGTAAACACTTACATTTATATTAGGCCCGACGTTTCGAACATCACATTATGTTCGTGGTCACGGGTAGACTGGCGAGGAATTGCATCAACATCTTCTAGCCGCGCGAGTTTCTCGAACTACCCGCACTTGTTCTTGATTATTCACTTTTGCGCTAGGGTTGTCACTTTGCCTACACACAACACTCACGACATCAGCCGGTGTGTCCCTCGGTGTTTTTTCACGCTTACATTTGCTAATCACTGGATTCCACGAAGAAGAAATTCCCTGTCCCTCATTTTGGTTGAAATTTCGATGCTTCCTAATTTCAATCGCTTCACGTACTTTTCTGCTGTAGAACAACAGACGTTCCGTTGATAGAATTAAATAAATATAAATGTAAGTGTTTACGCGATTAAGTCCCGTTTTGTTCTAAAATTATGAGTGCAAATCGTGTTAGTCTAAATCAATGTAAATATTTTTCTTTTGATTCAAACTCAAATGGATTTAATTGACAATTTGACACCAAAAATGTCTGTTGAATCCTGTTCTTGGTAGTTCCCAGGTATTACGTCTACATATAAATATATTATTATTTTTTTTATAAATATTCTCGTCTTTATGGGACTTCTACCCCAAATAACTAAGCTCATAAAAATTTTGTTATAAGTTTTTATAATCCCATGCCATAAAGGTCTTGTTTAATAAAAGTTTCATTAGCACTCTTCAAGTAAAAACTATGATGTTGAGTTCTACATGTATCCACTGAACACGCCTACCATATAAAATCGGTGGACACTCTATTTAATAATGCAAAATTATATTATATAATGGTAACTTTATGAAGACTTTTAGCCTTATAATGTTACAACTGTATACTTTACTTTTTCTACGACAGCCAAATATATACCTATCCGAGAACAATAAAATGGGTTAATTTCCATGTACGCTTTCTTCGACTTTTCAGGTAACAATCTGTCAGTAACAGCGCGCACAGCCTTGATTTATAGTTGAGTACATTATTCATTAGAATCACTCATAATAATTAATAACTTAAGATTTTGCACAATAACGTCAACCGATAATAAACTACAAAACCCTAAAATAGTTTCGACAAAGTTTACAAATTTCCAACAAAACACGCGCCGAACAAGCCATAGACAAGATAAATAGAAAATAAGCCGGTTCTCGATTACGAAAAATGTGGTTGAATAGAATTATGCTTTTTACCTTTGTTTTACAATATCTATAATTTCAGTATATTTTTCATCTTGATTTAAATTATGACCAAAAATATTAATTATTTTAAAAAAGCTACTTATTACTGCAATTGAAAACAAACCTGTTAAATGAAAGTTTTACTTAAAAAAAAATGTAACAGATTTCCTATATATTATCCATATATTATGATTACTGCACAGCAGTTGTCATATGCACCTATAGACAAATAGACTTTCTTATCGTTACTCAAATGAAGTTAGTTTGGATACCGCTGACAATAGTCGAATTGACAAAAAGTGCTGGAGTAGAAAAACATTGTAAAACATGAAAAAAATGGACCAGTTACATTTATTTTGTCCCCCAGTCGAGATTTGCCTCGCTGTACTTTACCCGATAAAAATTTACATCTACAAAGTTATAAATAATGTTTACGTGAATTTAACCAATGAGGAGGCAAAACTTTTATCACACCAGTCTACCATAATCATGATTGACGCGACAGTATCTCGCCGTGACATAGATCATAGGTATTGTAAACAGTTCGGGCCGCGGGTGAAGAAAATATGTACACGAAAGGTTCTTACAGTTTATTTACAAGTCAACGATATTGGCATAAGGACTTATAGTGTGTATCCCGGCGAGATAATTTTGCGCCAATCATATGATAGCCCGGCTAGTAGCGTCATTATTATAACCGACTGTTGTTGCTGCCAAATGTCATACATTTATTTTTTCGAAGATTTTTTTAGCTAGGCAACACATAATTGCAGTTGCGTAGTCTATCCTTACCTTTCAGTGTCTTCTCATTACTTGCCTCCTCCATATGGATAGGTACTTATATTGTTTAAAAAAAAAATGCGTGGAGTCTCTCAGCGCGGAAGAAGTGAAACTTCGTAACACAACCTCAAAAATATTCTGTCAAGTGACTTTTACGTTTTTGCGTTTAGTTACTTCCATCTTTTTACTGTTTTGAATATTTTACATTGCTAATGGATCAAATTATTGCAAAAACAAACATATAAAGATACTCTTCCAACCAACCATTCCACAATTCAAAACCATTCTGTCACTGACGGAGTAAGTGAGTGACTGAGTGAGCTGGCGTTTAACACGTTAAACGTATCACTGAGTAAATGAGTGACTGGTTTGACGTGTTAACGTGTTACGCGCTGTCAGTTAGAAGTCGCATTAGAAGTTTCACTTCAATAACGTAATATTTACAAAGCCTACTAGGTAGTAAATAGTTACATAACGATACAAGTGCGTAAAAAGAAAGGTCAAAACGAGTGGCGATAAATTAAAATACGACCGAAGGGAGTTTTAAATCAACACGAGTTACGAATTTCCTTTTTGCACGTGTATCGTACGACGTTTTTCAGTACAGATGAGCCTTCAAAGTTTCGACCTGGTATATAATGAACCACTTCTCGCACTAGTGCGTAAAGAAAACACCATCTGTACTGAAAAATCCATTTCCAACTCCATACATTAGCAAGCAGAATGCAGTGAGAAATGGTAATAGTCAGCTAATGTTCACGTTTGCAGTTTGAGGCGCTTTTGTGGACGATGAATAGGCGGCGGCGGTTTCAAAAGTTATGCGGGACGGAACGATGATAGTTTGTCGTGTTGCTATTAAAATAATGTTACTAGATGGAAGCAAAGATAAGTAAAAAAGTTAGCTGTGAAATGTGAAGCTTTAGTGTGCTGACTTAATTTATACCCATGTTTTATAGGTAATTTTTTTATACGCCAAAACTGCATTTTAGTACTTTTTTCTACTCCCATAGTGTTCTTCGTCATTTACAGTGTCGTGCATAGATGTTTAAAACCCTACCTAAAAGATGCCAGCCTCCGTCCGGCGCCCCGCGCACCCACGCATACGATATAAAGCATTGTTAGGAAGCCTTTAAGGGATATAGCGGGATCGCGGGGCTTCGGGGGTTGGCGGCGGCGCGGGGGAGTGCGACAGGGTGAGGCAGAAGCAGAGGGAAGGCCGGGAAGGAAGGGAAGGAAGAGGTCAAAATACAGGAAACAGTGAGAATTTCACGAAAGTTGTTCTAGAAAACTATTCAACAGGAAGTGCATGGTCGTAGAAAAGTACTTTTATAACACGTAGTGCAATATCTTACACTAGAGCACAAAGATAATTTATGTCCCTACTTCAAAGTGCCCGAACTGTAAAATATCATGCATTTTACGTGCAAACAGGGAATTCATGTCGATTAAAAAAACTACCTTCGGTCGTATTCTTGCCACTAATTTTACTTTTTTAATGTTTAAATATTACTCTTTACAAATCATTTAAAAATTACCCTTTTTATGAAAGTATATTTATCAAATTCGGTTTTTTTATTATTTTTCGTACAGATTTCCAAAGTTGTAAAAAATACATATTAATATTGCAAAAACATACAAAGGTATTCTGTGCTTATTATAGTTAAGGGCATTTATTTGTGTGACGAGCACAGATATTTGTTCCTGAGTCATGAAATGAAATGAAATGAAATGAAATGAAATGAAATGAAATATTTATTTTCCAAGTAGGCATATTACAATGCGCTTCTGAACGTCAAATAAAACTACGCCGGCTCTAACCCTACGCCTCAGCCTCGAGAAGATTTCAGTCCCCCCTCAGTTGGAGGAGGGTATCCACTATGGGACCGGCAAGAAACTCGGCGGGCCACTTCTTTTCAAAACATTACATCTTATATTTAACATGCATTAAAAAAAAAACAAGATACAATTTAATAAGCAAAAGTATTCATAAAAAAAAATATTAACACAAGAAATTATACAAAGTACAAAGCTATTATGATTATTAATAAGAGATGTTAGAGATGTATAGAGTCTCTAAGTGTCAAAGTACATCTAAAAAAAATTATACATGAAGAAAAAAAACCGAATAACTAAAATAACTTTAGAGTTGTAAAAGACTCTTGTTGTCTTAAGCAAAGGGAAAAAAAAATATATGTATACTTAATCTACTTTTTTCCTTGGAGATGTATATGGTCTCCAAGAGTCAGAAAGAAAAATAAACAAACAAGGACCGAACAGAGTGCCTCAACGGACTTTTTCCATGTATTTAAATACTTAACATACGTATATCTTCGCTCCATGTATATAAGTATATATTTATCGGAACCCTTTTGTTTTTGCTGCAATGCACACAGTGTTGGCAAGCATTTTTTTATGTTGTGTACGTAATTTTAAGTCAACTGTATGTTTTTTTGTTCTCTTTTTGTTGTTCTGTGTTGCATTTGTAATTGTGTGTTATTGCAGCATTCAATTAAAGCTTTTATCTATCTATCTATCTATTTAAGTATGCACCCATAGTACTAGTTCTGCTTCTAAATTTCTAAATTTTCTAAATTTCTAAATTTCTAAATTTCTAAATTTCTAAATTATTTATTTTTCAGCAAAGTACACATGCGTAGGGGCCGAATCCTCCTTTTAAGTTTAAAACTTGTATTAGGAGGTATTCGCTCTTTCATACAGGGTTATCTTCAGCGCTTAAAATAATATTAAAGTACAATTGTGATCTTATATAAAATAGGTAGGTACATGCTATTCTCAACTATGTTACATTACAATTTTCAAAGTAGATTTTTAGGTAGTTAGGTAATAATGTTTTTTTGTATCTGAAAGTAAATTTAAAACTAAATTTGAATGTACATTTGAAAGTAAATTTAGGTTAAGGTAAATTCTGCTTAGTTTGGGGCTAAGTTGATCTGCGTAAGAAGTACCCAATATTTATATCTATATTTTACTTTAACTTTTTATTACTCTTTACAAATCATTTAAATTTTACCCTTTTTATGAAAGTATATTTGTGCAATGTAACAGTTTCGTTTTCTTTCAACCCCTTATTTGCAAAGAGTGGCATTGAAGCTTTAGTAGTTTCATGTGTTCTGCCTACCCCTTTATGGGATACAGGCTTGATTGTATGTATGTTGTATGTATGTATATTTATCAAATACAGGTTTATACTACCTTTTTGTGCAAATTGCCAAAGCTGACCCATGAGTAGGTACTCCGTGTTTATATAATTTTAAAAATCAGTTTTATGATATTCAAGTTAGCTACATTATTAATTATAAATCTTTGCTCTTGGTATCGTTTTGTCATGATAGAAAGTACCTAATTCATTTTATGAATCAACCGAAGGTTTTTCAAAAAACGCCTACTCACTCTTAGCCCGTCGTATAAAAGAAGTGAAGTGTCGGATTTCTGAACCTTTGGGTGCCTGAACAGCCTTTGATATGCTAAGTCCGTCTTTCAGCAGAGAGGTGAATTGACGAGCGGATGTTTCGATTGTATGTGGCAGTAATTATGTGGTGGATATTTTATGTGTGTTGGCAGAACATTCAAGTATACTAATACACTTATGTACTAAATAACAGTACATACGTGTGTTAGGTGTGTGTAGTGTGTATAGTACTTGTGTGCCTATTAGGCGAGACGACTAAAAAAATTAACTAGTCCGTCAGTTAGATTATCAAAAAATTTTAGACACGTATTTTTTCTGTTTTCTCGTAAACGAAAAATGACGACGGTACAGTTCGTTGAAGTTTCGCGTGACGTCACGCCTAATAGGTACAATTTTTAGTTAGAATTGACGTCACAAGCCCCCACTCCGGAACTTTAATGCTCTATATCTTTGTATTTTTTCATTAATTAGAAAAAGCGAAAAATGTGTTCAGTATTTTTGGCCGATCTAACTGACAGACTAAACAGAATGCCATTTTTTTATGTAGTCGTCATTCTTATTAATGGTGTAGTGCAATTTTTTTACGTTATTGTTTTATTGAACGGCGTGATCGTGTCATGCTATTTCAGTCCGTCACAGTAAAAAAAGTTAAAATGCAATATATCCATATCTAAATCTACATAAGTATTATTCACCTTAAGAATAGCGAATACTGAGGCTACAAGGAAAATAATAAAAATCACGGAAATAATAATGTGGGAATTTAATATTTTTCTCTCCATATTGATGGGAACTATGAATTTGTATGAACGGTTCGTTTAATTTGTTCATTAAATTACGTTCCCTTTGATCCAAAAAATATTTCCAATAAATTATTTAGACAGTCCTTTTGATGCACGAACAATTTTATTTTCTGAAATTCCATCATATCGAAACATACATTAGTTTCGTCATAATATGTTTTGTTATTAAGATGTTGCATTTAATTCGTTTTTAGGGTTCCGTACCAAAAAGGTACAACAGGAGGAACCCTTATGGTGCGACTCTGTCCGTCTGTCTGTCCGTCTGTCACATTCCTAAATATCTCGAGAACTACTAATGCTATCAACTTGAAATTTGGAATAGTTGTGAACATTGTGAACCTCTACAAATAGAAGGTATAATTTTTTAAATTTATTAATTTTAATTGTAGAAAATGGCCAAAATGAAAGGGGGGAAAACTGTAAATTTCAAGTTACCAGGTCAAGTGGGGTATCGTTAGAAAGAGCTCAAATTGAACGTAAATAAACTATTTTTTATAATTTTTTTGTTGTGAAAAAAAAAAAAAAAGAATTTTGAAGGAAAATGTAAAAAAAAAATTGTTTTATGCTAAATATTACAGGAAAAATATAACCGTGTTTGTATCTTGAAAACTTTTTTTTTATTCACAAAAAACTTTTCACATTTTTACTTTTAATTTACCCACCTTTGCGGATGTATACAGGATGATTCATGAGTCGTGAGCAGGAGTGAACAGGGTACTAGGGAGGGTCACACTGAGCAACTTTCATAATGGGGCAACACTAAATTGTGATTTTTTTTTTTCTTAACTATGACTTAATTGATAGTTAATCATCAATTAAGTCATAATTAGAACGTAACTGATAATTAGCTATCAATTAAGTACTTATCAATTAAGTCATAGTTAAGAAAAATAATCACAATTCAGTGTTGCCCCATTATGAAAGTTGCTCAGCGTGACCCTCCCCAGTACCCTGTTCACTCCTGCTCACGACTCATGAATCATCCTGTATAGTACTGTACTTAAAATTAATACGAGATGTTACGTAAATCATCTTCTTTCCACTAAAGTAAAAATTGTTTAAATCGTACCTATACTTTTGTCTTCTGGTCAAGTCGTTAGAGTTATGTGAAAAACTGGCGAGTTTGAAAGTTTGTACGGAACCCTCGGTGGGCGAGTCCGACTCGCACTTGACCGGTTTTTTAATTATTGTCTTCACTGTGAACTATTTATGAACAAAAAAAAAATGTACTTACCTGCCACTGCAATGGCACAATTTCGATTTCTATAAACCCCTTTTTGCCAAGAGTGGCACTGAAACTTTAGTTGTTCATGTCGTCTGCCTACCCCTTTATAGGATACAGGCATGATTATATGTATGTATGTATGTATATATGTATGTACCTACCTACTATAAAAGGTAGGTACTTCAATATTTACATAAAGGTATTTACATAATTTTCCCTTGATAAATAAATTTGAACCTGAAAATCTTAAACTGTAATCCTATTTTATATAAAGGGAGTAATTTTCAGTCGAATAGTATTTTTCTCTTATACTAAACCGTATGAAATAGCCAGTTATCATTAAAAAAATTGTGTATATTAAAAGCTCCGCAGAGTACCATCATGGGTTCTACGCCAGTTCCTCCTGGAGGTCGGCCAAATTGCTTGCAGACGTAATTCGCTTCGGCCACTCCTTTACGAGGTGAGCGGAAGACAGACGCAACCTGAATCGGTAAATACTTACCTAAGAAAATAGGTAATACCTTTGAAATACGCTTTACAAAGTAGACTGAATACATACATAAACTTACGCGTGTATTTTTGTGGACGATGAGATTAAAATAGGTCATGACCGGAGAAGGGGAGTACTAGAAGAGAGGCCTATGCTCAGCAGTGGGCGATAACGGGCTGATATGATGATAATGTATTTCCAGAAGAAACAGGGACAGCAGATGAATCAGCTTATGTTTCAATGCTACTATTAGCATTAAGGGGTTAAATGAAAATGACATTGTGATGTAGCCGTGACGGGTTGCTAACCTAGTACATAACAGTTAGCCAAATCCACAAATGCTTACGATAATATCGTTATCGCAGCTAGCTATCTCTATTGCTCTTCCGTGTTGGCGTGAGGACTGCGTTTCGATGTGCGTCTAGCATCCACGATTGACATTTCGGCTATGCTTATCACAATTGAAAAATGAAATTATGTACTCGTCACTAGACTCTCTCTTTTTAGGGTTCCGTAATCAACTAGGAACCCTTATAGTTTCGCCATGTCTGTCTGTCCGTCCGTCCGTCCGTCCGCGGATAATCTCAGTGACCGTTAGCACTAGAAAGCTGAAATTTGGTACCAATATGTATATCAATCACGCCGACAAAGTGGTAAAATAAAAAGTAAAAAAAAATATTTTGATAGGGTACCCCCCCCCTACATGTAAAGGGGGACTGATTTTTTTTTCATTCCAAACCCAACGTGTGATATATTGTTGGATAGGTATTTAAAAATGAATAATGGTTTACTAAAATCGTTTTTTGATAATATTAATATTTTCGGAAATAATCGCTCCTAAAGGAAAAAAAAGTGTGTCCCCCCCTCTAACTTTTGAACTATAATTATGTTTAAAAAATATGAAAAAACACAAAACTAGAACTTTATAAAGACTTTCTAGGAAAATGGTTTTGAACTTGATAGGTTCAGTAGTTTTTGAGAAAAATACGGAAAACTACGGAACCCTACACTGAGCGTGGCCCGACACGCTCTTGGCCGGTTTTTAATTCTATACTAGTTCTACACTTTCTCTCTTTTCAATTCTATACTAGTTATAATTCACCAACACCAACATAATTATGATATGACAGGGTGTCAAATAGAAGCCCTGTTGCGACCCCTCGCGTGAGATTACTATTGATCTCGCACAACGCAGCAAACACGTTACACGATTCTACAAACTTAACAGAGTTACGCGTACATAATACTCGTATTACATAATATAATTATAAAGTACGCTCGTCGACAAACTATCAACCATCAAGGTATATCAAGTTAACTGACAGCGCGTCGACTAAGAGCCTACAGTATAAATTACCTAGAATCGCGATTAAAAAAAATAAAATAAAAATAAATTATTTATTCAATAAAAGTGAAACAGTTTTTACATATAACTTTCCGCCAAACTGTAGAACAGTTTGTTGGCAGGAATAGGCTCCCTTTCATCACATTTACTGTTATTTCTTAACACAGTGTGTGTAATTTATTATCATAATTTATTGTCATCAATCACGAAATAGTAATTTTTAAAGTACCAATTAAAGCCTATACCTATAGGACTATTGCAAGGAGGGCGCTGCTATTCTGATGTAATGGAGTGACAGTTCAGTTTAGTATGAAGAAAATAGTTCTAATGAAATTTCGCAAGATGGCGCGTAGTGATATATATTTCTGGTCTTTATAAAATATTTTATTTTATTTGAACTCGAGGAAGTGAGGTTTTACGATGTTTTAACATTAAAAAGACGTATCATTCTGAATTTAGGTATGCTATTTGACGACATTTCAATTTTAAAGTTTATATTCAATATCCCAGTAAATATTGAACCTATCTTCGGCAAACATCAAGAGCCGATTCAGATTCACCAATTTTTTCCGATGTTTATTTTGTTTTGATACGATATAGATAACCGCTCGCTGATTGATCAGTGAAATGATCTGTGGGGGTACGTATTAATTTAAAACGTAATTATTTGTTTCGAGACATGGCTTATAAATTATGTGCTTGTAACTACATGAATAAAGTTAAATTTGTAGATTTCATAAGAGTTTGAAACTGCGATTATCAAAAAATAGTCAATAGCGAAATATTATTAGAAACCGTATTTCGGCATGCCTTTTTATATTGTATATTGTATGTAAGATGCGCACCCGTAACCAGCTTATTTCACCACAGTCACATTGACACTTTAATACTGACAATTTTATTTTATGCCTATTTCTGGGCTGATAAGTAACTCTGCGTCAATATTTCCTTGTTGAACAGACAATGAACGGCATTTGCCACGGCTCAGGGGAGCCTGGGGTCCGCTTTGACAATTAATCCCAAGATTTAGCGTAGGCACTAGTTTTTACGAAAGCGACTGCCATCTGACCTTCCAACCTGAAGGGTAAACTAGACCTTATTGGAATTAGTCCGGTTTTCTCACGATGCTTTCCTTCACCGAAAAACGACTGGCAAATATCAAATGGCCATCAAACACCGTACAATTTGCAAAATTAGAATCAGTCTTCAGGTAAAAGGCGTTTCAAGTTTACGACTCAAGCCTCGTGCAACATAAATGGAACCGTCTCTACCACCTCATTTAAAAGGTCTTAAGCGACATTTATTTCTAAGAATCATATGACATTTTTAGAAGAGCAAGAGTGGAGCAATCGGCAATAGGGTCACGCACTAGAGTGGAACAGAAATTTTAATGCGTACCTGTCGTAGAATAAGGAATTAGAATGAGATCAAAATGTGTTTTAATGAACTTGAACTCTGTCTAGCCATTAAAATAATTAGGTATCATAAAAATGAGTCAAATGGATACAACAGGTACACACACACATAGACAGACAGACAAACGCACAGACAGACACGTCAAACTCATAACACCCCTTCGTTTTTGCGTCGGGGGTTAAAAATGTCTCCATTTCCGTGATGACAAAGTTGTAAACAACGAAAATACAATGGCAAATTCCGGATAGAAACAAGGATAATATAATCCAAACCTTTAGCGTTAAATTATCCTAAGTCCCCACAATTTTATATACAGATAAGTCCTTTTAGAATTGAAGACAACCCTTATCAACTATTCATCTGGAAAACAAAACAAGGAAAGCTTTCGTTAGGGTGCTTCAAGCTTATACTTCGGAATCCGACAAGAAATGTTTTCGATAAGATTAAAATGGATAAAAAGGTCTTCTCTATATTTTATTAGTTTATTAGACTAGTTATAATGTATTCAATTCTGTAATCATATTAAGTTTTAACGTATTGACAAATGTGTTAGAAAAATAATAATTATCCTTTCATATTTTATATTATTTCATTTCGATCGTGTGTTTTTCATTTTTATATATCTTTATTTTCATGAACGCAAATGGATAAGAAACTAAGAATAAACTTTAAAGCTAGCTCATATCTAAGATAGGTCCTTGAGGCATTTTACCAAGGATGCTGGCGACATTTTCTTGCTGTGGGTATCGCAATGCTGTTACGTTGTGCGAGGGAGTCCCTAGCTCTTTTTTTTAGTAGTTAGTATTCAAATCTCAAAAGTATATTTAATTACTAGGTTTTGCCCGCGGCTTCGCTCGCGTTAGAAAGAGACAAAATGTAGTCTCTGTTACTCTCCATCCCTTTAACTATCTCCACTTAAAAAATCACGTCATTTCGTAGCTCCGTTTTGCCGTGAAAGACGGACAAACAAACTGACACACACTTTCCTACCTATGATATTATAAGTATAAACCATGTTTTTTTTTTTTGTTTTTCGTTAAATTCGACACGCAGTTAGGTTCAACATCACCCTGTATATCGCTTTTTGTTAAATTCGATTTTTTTTCATTTCCATGCATAATAAATGGATTAAGTTAGTGTGAGAGGACTTTAATCATAACATTAAAGTCATTGTCAAGTGTTTGACGGCACATGTCAAAATAAATAACATTAGGAAGTGGTAAAGGATGCCACACACGTATTCAGTTTTTTTTAAGACGATACGATACAGGTCAATTCTCCATACAAACGCTCTCGACTATTTCCTCCTTAGTTTTTGAAGATAGAGCAATGATTTTTTAAACACAAATTATTATAATTTTTATCTGTGTCGGACCGTTTTGATTTTTTTGCTATTTTTATTTTAAAAGACGCTAGAGCCAATCAAAAATTTCTAAAAACGGCCTTTTTCAATATGGCTCAAAAGAAGGTGTGATACTCAAGATCCGTAACAATTAGCCAAAAAATCTAAACGGTCCGACACAGATTAGTTCATTGTTATTCAGATTCTCAAATTTCGTTCCGTTTAAATAACTTTTGAAGGAGAAAACAGTCGAGAGCGGAACTTCTATTTTAAAGATTTCCTCGCAATATCTTTTAACTGAGTTGTTCTTAATGGACATTTTTTTCTTCGATAAATCTTTTTTTAGTTAATTAGGCTGCAGAGACGCATAAAAGACGTAAATACGGAGGTCTCGACGCCAATTACAACTTTGTTGCTTTTGGCGTCGATTTCCTCGGTCCGTGGGGCCCGGGCGCCCAGATTTTATACAAGGACTTGGCGAAGCGGCTGACTGAGACTACGGGGGACAAAAGAGCTGGCAGCTTCCTCGCTCAACGTATAAGTATTGCGATTCAGCGAGGAAATGCTGCCAGCATCTTGGGCACTATGCCCCAGGGGCCCTCTTTAGACTTAGATTTTTAGTTTTAGTTGGTTTTAGTATTATTTTTTTTAATGCCTAGTTTATAATATTTATTGTACCAAATTTTTATTTAAGTGTTATTATTAATAAAGGTTACTAGTTGTTTATTGAATGTAAAAAAAAAAGTTAATAACACTAGTATATTTAACTGAATTTCCCAAGTTGAAAGGGGGACTCTTTTCCATTTTAGCATTTTCGCTCCCGTAGCGTCTTAATCATTCGATAACCGTAAGAGTTAAGAGGCTAGTTTCTTAGAAAATTAATTGTATTTGAACTAAAGAATCTTCCCTTAAAGTTAACGGAATTCAATAAAAACAGGGTGTATAAGTAATAAAGTATGTATGGATTACCTACTGACAAACCAAACCCTAATAAAGTATCGATAAAATGACCAAACCTTGTTTTCTATAGTAATAATATCGACCACATTCCCCAAGAGATCAACTCACTACACACTAAGCCCAGATCGAGGACTACGAGGGAAAACCTGATAAGTAACAAAAACAAATAATCTAGAAAGTTTTATTTGTAGAGAAGGTAGATGTAGTCATCATCCTCCTTGCGTTATCCGTGCATTTGCCACGGCTAATGGAAGCCTGGGGTCCGCTTTGACAACTGATCCTTGGGACTTGGCGTAAACACTAGTTTTATGAAAGCGACTGCAATCTGACCTTCTAACCCGAAGGTTAGCTAGGCTTTATTGGGATAAGTCCTGTTTCCTCACCATGTTTACAAGGTAGTTGTTTTTTGCTGTTTATTGTTGTCTATTTACAGTATTGCCTAAGAAAACGAAGAATTCATGATACATTATAAATTATATTACCAGAATATGTAATGTCTGTTGTGATTCTGTGTCGCCGTGATGACCTTAATTCATAATGTTCTGTGCTACTACAGTCAAGTGCAAAAATACGTATCGATTTTATCCGCTCGAAAATATGTACCGAGACCTTATTCCGCCGACATAAAGTGCTATGGGACATATTTTTGATAAGTTGTACGCACCCATATTTTTACACTTGACTGTACTAGTAAATCATAGCACGTTCGATGAAATTCAATTTCACAGTCACATGAAATGATTGACGATATTATGGTCTAATGGTAAAATAATAAGCAAGTCACCGTTTTCAACCGGTATTTTAGTGACAAAACCCCGTATGCGAGATTCAAAAATCACCCTCGATCTAAAATTCTGATATATTTGAATCAACACTATTGATTGACGAATTGAAATCCACGTTTGACCCAGATCGAATCACTTGCACCACCATAACCCGCATTTTTTTGCGATGTAAATTAAGTAATCTTCAGTGTTAGTTAAAGTAACACAAATTAATTACCTGCTTGCTCAAGGATTTATTGTTTTTTTTTTAAGCCACATACATCAATGATTATCAAATAAGCTTGAAAATTCCCGATATTTCGACGCAGTTGCGTGCATCATGATCACGGAAAACCGATCAGTTTTGCGTGATCATGATGCATGCAAAAAGGTAATCACGGTCTATATCCCGGTCAATATAAGTCTAATGAAAAAAACCGTGAATCATTAAAAACTCTTAAGCTTGAAAATACCTATGGGATTAAAACCATAATAACAATTTTAATTCAAAACAGCCATTTTTGACTTATTATGCTTTACCCCCCAGTCCTCGAGATAGTGTAGCGCAGGGGGCGGTCAAGATAAATAGCGTCAGATACTTGATTTAGCTCTGCTCAACAACTGCAATGTTGTTTTATTGCGCGATTTAAACTTTATGATAAGTTAAAAAACATCACGTACCTATCACATCTGGATGGTGCAGGCAAGTTATAAAATATATATAAAAATAAAGGACCAAAATAAATATTTCAGGGAGGCTCCCATACATTAGACATAATACAGTATGTAAACTAACGAAAACCATTTACTGTAACCCGTAAATGTCCAGGTGATACTGAGAAACTTTTACTATGGGATCAACCCCGAAATCACGAAAATATCTTCTGACAGTTTCATAGGTAGTTTTATTTTATAGTAAGTATTTCCTATGGGAGAGTAAATTTTTATTTCGCGTTTTGGGTGTTGGTCCCATAGTAAAAGTTTCTCAGTATCACCTGGACATTTACGGGTTACAGTAAATGGTTTTCGTTAGTTTACATACTGTATACGACGACCGGTCTGGTGCAGTCGGTAGTGACCTAGCCTGCTGCGCCGCGGTCCCGGATTCGAATCCCGGTAAGGGCATTTATACACATAGATATTTGTTCTTGAGTCATGGATGTTCTGTGCATATAAGTATTTATATATTATATATATCGTTGTCTGAGTACCCACAACACAAGCCCCCTTACCCAGTTAATGACACATATGTGGGTAATAATAAGAATAGTAATTCTTGTTAATTAATTTATTTCATTCATTTAATTTAATTTATTCATTGTAAAGTCATGTACATACATTAAAATGCAGGTGTAATGCAGTAGGTAGGTCAGTTCATGACGCTCTGTGAGGGCATACAACAAGCTTATCTTAACTAATCTAGGCTAAAAATAAAAAATATACAATGTTTTTTCTAAATCTAGTACAATAAATTGGTCAATAATAATAAATTTCATTTTATAAAAGTTAAAAAATAAATCATAGTCAGAATCAATAAATTATTAAGATTAATTAAAAAAAAAGAATTAAAATTTCACAATTAAGATATTAATAATTATTTAAAAAATATAGTTTAAAAGAATAAAATAATAATCATAGGTTATCATCAAAGACATCTTTAACTGAGTAATAACATTTACCTAATAACAAATTTTGCAGTTTAGTCTTGGGGTATTTGTTTAATTGAGTCTGGAATTTTATTGGTTATTAATATACATTTGTTTGTAGTGAGGGCTATTTTTATACATTTGTAAGTTCGTTTTGGGTAGTTGCAGTTTGTTTCTGTACTGTGCTCTAGTTGTTGGCTTATTCTGTTTTTGTTCGAATAAATGAGGATTTTCGCGAACAAAGGTGAGAAAGGAATGAATGCCTTTGTGTTGGGGTACAAAGGGGCGTAAAAAGAAATATAATAATAATTAATTGTCTATTTGGTGGCACACAGCTGATCAGCTGATCAACTGTAGCCGTGACCTTACTACATGGCACTCTAGCATAGACCAACCCCTATAGACATCCATTACAAGACGACTCGCGGTCACCAGCCTTACTAGTATTTGCAATGATATCTGGGCGACCGAGCTTCGCTCGGTTCTATTTTAATATATCACGTCTTTAGATAAAAAAAAAACTCTTATAAATACAAAAACAAAAAAAAAAAGACAAAAAACAAAAACTTAATTTCTGACCGGGATTCGAAACCCTGACACCTACGATCTATCTGCGTACATTAGACCGACCTCGTGCGACTGAGCTAAGCGGAATCGATGCGCGCGCGGCGAAATTAAGGACCATATTTTACGTTTACAAATGCGAAAGAAAAACTCATGAAAACTCGAAAATTCGCGTTTTCCGGGATCTAAGGCTACGCTAGATCGATTTTTCACCCCCGAAAACCCCCACAAAACAAATTTCAGCGAAATCGTTAGAGCGGTTTCCGAGATCGTCGGTATATATAAATAAATAAATAAATAAATAAATAAATATACAAGAATTGCTCGTTTAATAGTATAAGATATAAGCGCGAGTGCTCGCCGTGTCCGATCAGTAGCGACCAAGTAACCGACCCGAAAGCAGCGCGTGTTTTTCGCAATAAAAAAATTTAAAAAGGGTATTTTGATGCCTCAAAGATGTCCACTTGTAGTGTGAAATGGTGTGGAAAGGTAACAAGAAGCTCAAATTAAAAACAGACGGCATTACATTCCACAAATAAGTCATATTTATAATTTATTCAGAGCCGGCATAAGTCAACTTACACTGGCTACTTACGCGACAGTAGAGGGACAGTCATACTTCTGTCCCTTTTCATCTGGCGCGACTGCCCGCCGTCCTTGAAACGACCAATCGCAGCGCGCTAAAAACATTCCCCTCCCGCTCCTCGCACCCCAAGCACTGGTGATTTGTACCGCGCACAAAATTTACAATATTGGTACTCTATAGGAAGTTTTCTGTGCAGTCTAGTAAGGGCCTTATAACTACTACAAAATATAGATTTAGAGGTAAAGTAAAGTTAGTACAGTCATCAACATTCTGTGGTACAGTAGAAACTAATTTTGCTGACTAAATACAGCAAGGCCAGGGCCTTATCACACTCGCGATTTGCGGGCGAGTTGAAAGCGTCTTCAAGTTATTGTTATCGTTAAGTCTAGAGTTGAGACGTCATACTGTACATTCGTCAGCAATAACCCTAATAACCCTTTAAATATGCGGTAATATCAAAAATATACACATTGTATATGTATGTCATTGTGTGCATATAAAAGAAGAGTTTAAGGTTAAATGTGACGTTCTCAAAAAAAAACGATTGCTTAAGTATAAAATGCTCTTACAGGTTTTTAGGGTTCCGTAGTCAACTAGGAACCCTTATTAATGAGAGCTTAAGGAAATGTTTGATTGTGGCGTAAAAATCATACACTCGAATAAAGATAAAAACTTTAATAACTCGAATTGTAGGTAGATATGTACATTATGTATTATATTCTTGATTGACGACAAAATATTTAAGTTATTCATTCTTGGCATAAATTAAACAGTGAGCAATCATATTCTTACGACTTATAGTAATTCTACTACACATATCGTCATAACATTGCCATTTTGACTCTCGCCTGCAATGAGATTTGTAATGGCCTACACTCTCTGATCATTAAGCGATAAGCATAGAACTCCTTGGAAGTGACTTTTTTGTTTGTTTCCAAGCCTGTTTCAGGATGAATTTGTTTTATATTGAAATGATATCCGTCTTCTCCATGCAGAAATATTAAGGGATATTGAAGAGCATCATATGAACGGTGTGTCTCTGCAATGCGTTGTAGTCCTTTTCTTCTTCGTTGTACAATTATGTCGCGGCTTGTATTTTCATTGTCCACAATTACGATAGCGACTTCATCTATCTGAGGTGCATTAAATCTCCGTTCGTGTTCTCCACGTGGTCTTTTATCGGCTCGAATAACAATTTTATAGTCATCAGAAACCATGCGGTCTAATGTTGTTTTGAATATGTAAATCAGTTGATTGTATTTGTGTAAGATCCTCTGTACATCTTGGATTATTTCACGTCTCAATCCATTAAAATTTGTGCATCGTTGATCAATTTCTTGTTCTTCATTTCCGATAAAATAAACTTGCAGAAATTTATAGTCTTCGCTAGGCATTGGTAGTAACGATCCTATTTTATGATAAATTTGACCTTGAATTGAAAATACATATTCAAATTCATTTCTATCAGTGTTAGTCGAAGTAGCACCGAAAGAAGTCATCTGAAAGCAGGAATTGTATGATCTTATATTTTGAAGAAAGTGTTTTGATTCTAGTGTTTCCCCGATCATGTAATGTAGAAATTCCTGCGGAGGTGCTTCCAGTAGTGGTAATCGAATTTTTCCATTCATGCAACAGAGACCTGGTGTTTCTTTACTAAATTTTTTCGCGTGGCAAAATTGGCAAATGATATTCATTTTTCCGATTACAACATATTTATGATTGTAATATTTTTTTGTCGGTTTGTAGTGGAATGCTTCTTTTGTTAGATTATCTTTTAAAATTCTCGATTCTTCAATACTTTTATTTTCTTTCCTTTCTTCGCTTTTTCTACTCCTCAGGGTGCTCATTCTGGTTCGTTGATTTTGTAAATGTGCTTCGCGCTCTTCTTCCGTTTCATTTCTTCGATATTCTTTTTGTTTCCGCCGTTTCGCTGCAGAACTGGCAAGATCTCCTCCTCTTTTACGTCTAGGCATTGTATTCTGTAAAATAAAATTAAACATACATTTTATAGACAAATATATTGTTACGTAAACGTGGGGTACGTTGAGACAAAGCAAAAATTTTATTTAAGGAAATTACAATTAAAAGAAAAGAAATCTATTAGAATTAATTAAACACACTATTAAAATACTCACATTTGATATTTCACAGTAAAGGCTCACAGACAACTTTTTTCTTCTTCGCTTCAAAATGGAAAATTATTATACACACTATTAAAAATACTCACACGTGATACTTCAAAATAAAGGCTCACAGATAACTTCTTTCCTTCTCGTTTCGAAATCGCTTGTTTCACTGTTCAAATCGAACTGACTCTGGCGGGCGACACCGGGCTCTTATATATTCAGAGAGAGGCTCTAGAATATTCGAGAAAGTTTTAGAATATTTTCCTTCTCATATCTTCTAGAATGTTCTCGATATTATCGTCTGCCATGACAATAGGTTCTGCTGCTGTAGATTCAATTCAATGAAGTTCAACTACTCGACAACAGATGGCGCCACTATACTTAGGGTTGAAGAAGCCCTTATATCTTTAAAAACACGCCCTTTAGGTTAAAACGGGAACTTTCTTGTTCGAGGGGGATAAAGGGCTATCACACTATTTAAGTCCCTTTAATAAGTTCAAATACTCGATAACAGAACAAATGTAATTTAAGACTATTGAAATTGGAATTTTAAATTTCGCGCCTTTCGAAATGTAACCCAAATAATCGTTGTTCTGAATGAAGTTCAACTACTCGACAACAGATGGCGCCACTATACTTAGGGTTGAAGAAGCCCTTATATCTTTAAAAACACGCCCTTTAGGTTAAAACGGGAACTTTCTTGTTCGAGGGGGGATAAAGGGCTATCACACTATTTAAGTCCCTTTATCGTGCCGGGACTCCTTTTTAAGTTTTATCGGCACGCACACTTTTATCGACTTAGTTTTATTATATATAATTAATATATGACTCCTTGTCGTTTTTATACATAGTGGTACGGAACCTTAAGTGCGCGAGTCCGGTTCGCACTAAACCTGTTTTTATTCGCAAACTGTTTTTTTATAGACTACAAATACTATCAATACTATCAAATCGCATATTTAGCATAGTATAATGTCAAATGATCACAATATGTTTTAAGGAATAACCTATATTTGATTTTGTTTGTTAGAACTTCGGAGCTTTTATCGGCTAAAAAACCGGATAATAGATAGTCGTGTTTTGTTTAACGAATATTAATGGTGTTTTAACGCAAATTACTACACAACTATTTAATGGAATGTAGATTATGTTTACAAACAAAATAGCTTTAGATATCCTAATTTAAAAGCTATACTAATATAAAGTCAGTTCAACCTTACTTGTCCAATATAGTAAACAAACGAAACGTCAAATATGGTCAAAGACAATTAATAGTGATTGGAAGTGTCGATAAAATGATGTATTAACGAAAATTTTGCTGCTGACGTCATCAGAGGATTTTTAATTTTACGTCACACAATCTATGTCAAAACCAAAATTTAATTCTTTTTCGTCACATTTGCAACAATCCTGTGAAAAAGCCTTGTCTCACTTTCGCTTTCTTCAGAAACATGATTAAAATCGGATCATGGCTCTCGGAGTCATCGGTGAACATAAAATACGAAACTGAATACTGAACCTCCTCCTTCTACGTAAAGAAGTCGGTTAAAAATCTGAAATTATTTTAGTTAATATCAACGCATTTTTTCCAAGCTATACAAACTCTAACATTAATATCGATCGTTCATAACGATAAGTTGTCATCCCAACTTAACGACTCATAGACAATCTAAACTTCGTAATGTCAGTTTTTTATGTCATCCGTTCGTAAATACAATTATTGATGAAAATCGTTTTAGAAATAATATTATTCTGTGGTTTTTTGATTGATTTCAATACTCTGAGAGTTTATTTAAGTGTATAATAAAATTTTAGGTGATGGTTAATGTGTAATTCTAGAGAAAATTGAGATAATGTTTTCCAGCAGTGTTTGTTTACATGATTGGACAAGTAAGGCT
Source organism: Leguminivora glycinivorella (assembly GCF_023078275.1). Lineage (NCBI taxonomy): Eukaryota > Metazoa > Arthropoda > Insecta > Lepidoptera > Tortricidae > Leguminivora > Leguminivora glycinivorella. Next base: position 3,760,729 of record NC_062973.1, read on the forward strand.
GAACTGAGTGTAATGTAGATCCTGTGTTTGTTTACAATACAGAGAAACAGACTGCAATAATATTTAAAAGAATATTTATTTATTTATTTTTATTTTTGACGACCGGCCGTGCACAGTGACATTGACACTACTTGACACTGACAATTCGGTGCCTATTTCTAGGTTGATAAGTAACATTCTTACTCAGCGTCAATATTTCCTTGTTGAACAGGCAATGAACGGCGAAGTGTCACTATCAGGCGACAATCTTCACTATTGTAAAATAGGCCACTGGCCTAGTGGGTAGACTGAGTAGTAACTATATTCTGTCAAACAAGTTTGTCAGTAAATAAGAACTAAGGAAACTATAGGTATCCTTTTCTCTAGCACCCTAAAGAAAAGGATGCATATAGTTTTCTTTGTTCTTATTTACTGACAAACTTGGTGGACAGAGTATAGTGACCGTATACTTACGAAACCGATGGTCTTTTCGAATTTATTCCTGATTCATGGATGTTTTCTATAATTATATACACAACACAAGCCTTCTGGAGCTTACCGTGGGACGTGGGATTCAGTCTATCTGTGCATATTTGTATTTATTTATAAGTATAATATTTGTATTTATTTACATTTATATATTAAGTATAATATTTGTATTTATTTACATTGATTGTAACCGTAACCTTAAACGAATAAGCTGGAGTAGAAAGGAAAGAAAGTGCTTACTCGAGAAGGCACACTTTCTGGATATCAAATATCAGTCAAATATTTATTTTGTTATGAGTAGTTAAACGTGACATTCCTGCCTATAGGGTCCGTATGCTTCATGAGCAATGTTTTATTAGAATAAGTACATAAACTCACGCCTATATTCCCAAACGGGGTAAGCTGATCACATGAAACTTCTTAAGTTTCAGTGCCACATTTAGAAAAAAAAACCGGCCAAGTGCGAGTCGGACTCGCGCACCGAGGGTTCCGTACAAACCTGCAAGGTTTACAAAGTTCGTTCATTACGACAATCGAGTCATAATATATATTTTGTAATGTAACTAAAAATTTAAGGTTTTCGGAATTTTTCCTTTATGTGTGCTATAAAACGTTGCTTCATGCCAAATTTCAAGATTCTAGGTCGACTGGAAGTACCCTTTAGGTTTTGATTCCCTTGCGAGTACTTGCGAGTTTCAAAATATGCAGCTTAAATTGCTGTTTCTTTTGATTGCGTTGACATAGAAGTTTGATTTTGTTACAGCTTAAAGGTATTATAAACCTAAGTATTTGGTATGAATTTCAATTTAATACCTCTACGCGTTTATGAGGAAATGGGTAGTAAGGTTAAAATTATTAAAAAAAAATATATTATGTGATGTAACTAAAAATTTATGGTTTTCGTAATTTTTCCTTTATCTATGCTATAAGACGTTGCTTCGTACCAAATTTCAAGATTCTGAGTTCACGGGAAGCACCCTGTAGGTTTTGATTCCCTTGCAAGTGTCGAAAATTTGCGGCATAAACGGCTCTATCTTTTGATTGCGTTGGCTTAGAAGTTTGATTTTTTCACAGCTTCAAGGGACAGTAGACCTGAGTAATTGATATAAATTTCAGCTTCATACCTCCACGCGTTCCTGAGAAAAAGGGTCTTGACAGACGGACGGACGGACAGACGGACAACAAAGTGATCCTATAAGGGTTCCGTTTTTTCCTTTTGAGGTACGGAACCCTAAAAAGGTTGCCTGCCCATCGCCCACAATGGGATCTATATACCACAGTCGTCGGGACGAAAGGGGGGGTTGTGAAATTCTTTACCCGGCACCACACAGGACTAGAATCAGAATTTCTGCTGTAATTTTGTATGGAAGTGACTTTTTTGAATAAGGACCCTTTGTGTCAGTAAAGACACATTTTCTGATGCCATTGAAGCGTAGGAAATTATATTGAATCGAGAATGTCGAGAACAAAGAGAATTCCCGCAAGGTTGAGTTTTATTAGAATAAGGTTACGGAGCTAAAAGCAAGAATTTATGGAAATTATTATCTGTCCGAATTTTAAGGTTAAATGTAATTATTGAAGATGGGCACCTAGCTGATGCTGTATAGAACTGGGAATGAAATCTCTCGTGTAGTCCTAGTAGTATTAAGAAACACTTCGGTAAAGTTCAGTATATTCTTAAACCCACGCTAATTTTTTAAGACCATTGAAGCAGTCAACAACTGCTATAAAAATAAATAAATAAATATAAATAAATATTGTACACACGTTACACAGATCAACCTAGCCCCAAATTAAGCAAAGCTTTTACATTGGGTGCTAAGCGATGATATACATACTTAAGATAAATATATACTTATATACAGTAGGTATATGTAGAAAACATCCATGACTCGGGAACAAATATCACATCTCTCAAATATACATGCCCTTACCGGGATTCGAACCCGGGACCGCGGCTTAGCAGGCAAGGTCGGTAGTGATACCGACTGAGCCAGACCGGTCGTCAAACAATACAACTTAATTTATTATTATTTATTAACATAAAAGTATGCAGCTTATACAAGTACAGTGTCCCACAAAACAGTTTCCACGGTTTGACGACATATTGACCGGGATAAAGATCGTGATTAAATACCTATTTTTTTCAAGCTCTGGATATTTCGTATTTTCGACGCAGTTCACGGAAACGGAGTGTTTCGTGATCATGATGCTTAAATACCTGGAGTACGAAAAAAATCGAAAAAGTAATAAAAATCGAAAAAAGTAATCACAGTCTATATCCCAGTCAATATAAGTCTAATGAAAATAACCATGAATGATTCACCAATCATTCAAAACTCAACTTAATAAATTATTCTTGCCAACAAGCCATCTCAAGTCTCAACTTACAGTTTTGCAAGGGCTTTAGACATTGTTAGTCAACATCGTGGCTGAGTTTTTAATAAGGTGCCGGCGCCTGTCACTTTCAACTTATTAAACTTTAACTTATAAGTCTACCTAGCAGGTAAGTTTTGGGTCTAGACTGACTTAATATTATAATTAATGTCACCGTTAAAAAGTTGTGTAAGGCTGGGCTGGGAATAGACAATAAAGTATATATAGATATCTATCTATATATACTTTATTGTCTATTCCCAGCCCAGCCTTACACAACTTTTTAACTTTTATCTATCTAGATAGATAGATAAAAGCTTTATTTGAATGCTGCAATAACACACAATTACAAATGCAACACAGAAACACAAAAAGAAAAAAAAAACATACAATTGACTTAAAATTACGTACACACACAACATAAAAAAAAATGCTTACCAACACTGTGTGCATTACAGCAAAAACAAAAGGGTTCCGACTCAGCTATACGCTTCACCCTTTCGAGTGAGGCACTGATATTCTGCCGGTACCCAGATCACGTTACAGTTAAATAAATAATAGTTAGAGTATAGAAGTTGTAAGGGGCAAGTATGTCGTACTATCTCATCCCTGATACTTTTTTTTTATTATAAATGGGCTAACTCCTGGCCACAGACTAGCCAAAGGCAAAGACGTGGCCTACGATGGAGTGAGCTCGCCCAGAAGAAAGAAGATTCCTAAAAGTTCCTTTGGCTGTGTACATGGTTACGAATATCAAGCACTTTGTCGTTTATGTCTTTGGAAAATTCCTTGAAACCGTGTTCGCACGTAAGCGAATTTTCGGCACATTGGCGCATAGTGTAAGAACATCTTTTTCTAAGGCAATATGCAGAATTATGCACATAATGATCATCTACTTAAAATACCAATAAAAAAACACAACATATGTATCTAATATCTTATACTTTTAAACGAGCAATTCTTGTATATTTATTTATTTATTTATATATATATTTATTTACACTGACGATCTCGGAAACCGCTCTAACGATTTCGCAGAAATTTGTTATGTGGGGGTTTTTGGGGGTGAAAAATCGGTCTAACTTATCCTTAGGTCCCGGAAAACGCGAATTTTCGAGTTTTCATACGTTTTTCTTCGCGCGCCATCTCGTGTGCAGTAGTTGTACTGTTAAGACAGAATTCTTTCGGTCAATGTAAGTACCTACTATTTATTGCAAACACTAGATGGCGACACAGGTCAAGGCTAAAATGAATAGAAAATACACTATTTGAGTTTTTGTGGCGAAATGCGCGCCATCTCGTGTGGAGTAGTTGTGTTGTTAAGGCTGAGAATTCTTTCGCTCGATGTAGGTACTATATTCATTTTTGAACTAGATGGCGACACATGTCAAGGATACGAAACAGATATTATTGCATTAGTATGAGGCAGCCCATGGAATCCATCTTCTGAATGTTCTTGGTACTTTTGAGGCCGTGATTCGGTATTCGTACTATTCGCAGTATGACCATACCGAATAAGTTTTTTTTATGAACACGTTATGAAAATCGTTAAAAATATATATGAATACTCTCTATAATAATTTGTTTTGTCTCCACTGTATATTTTCTCTGAATCTTTTGCTGAGGTGTGCCAATAAAGAGTATTCTATCTATCTATCTATCTATCTATCTAATATAAATTCCGTTTAATATTTGCGCACCCATTGCCGGCCGGATATTGGGTTTATCGTGTGGAAGTGGTCAGGCGTATTAACACGTAGTCGCAATCTGTGTAGTCATCGCGGTTACACGCGTAATCGACGATATATCTTGCATGTATAGAAATAGAATAGAAATCGTCTATTCGTGGTAAACATTACAAATAGGTATTAAAATACAAACTAACACATTTAATTATTATAACATAATATAAAATTATCGTTTACCACGAACCACATGGTCCCGCCTCACCATAATGCTAACCATACAGTCAGCGCTGATCTTCCGGCGAGACCATTTGTGGGCCACGGACGCAAACGGCCTTAACATAACTTGAACACGCCCATTTGTCATTCTTGGTTCGACGCCATCTTGTTGCGCCTGCGCGCTGCGCGTTAGATTAGATGTCATGATGACATTTGAGAACTGAGAGTAAGCCCATTTATAATTAAAAAAAAATATATATATATAAACTAGAATTAAAGGTCAGGCAAGACTTCAAAAAGTGCAATAATAAACCAGAAACTTGTTTTTATGGTGTAATTTGATAAAACGTGCGTGCATTTTTATAGTGTCATAGAACATATGAAGGATAAAGGTAAGAATAACTATTACCGAAAGTTTTATTTGATTGATTTGAAGTCACTGACAGCGCACTTCACTCTGCCAGTAACTACCTAAAACTTTGTGAATATTTAATGTCATAATGGATACTCTAGCGCCACCACTCAATTGTCAACAGTTTGGATTTGGCACTGTTATTGTTTATCTGTGGCCTATTTCACCACTGTGACATTGATACTTGATACTGAAAAAATTATTCTGTGCGTATTTTTGGGTAGATAAGTAACATTGTTACTCAGTGTCCATAAATCATTATATATAATAAAACTAAGTCGATAAAAGTGTGCGTGCCGATAAAACTTAAAAAGGAGTCCCGGCACGATAAACGGACTTAAATAGTGTGATAGCCCTTTATCCCCCCTCGAACAAGAAAGTTCCCGTTTTAACCTAAAGGGCGTGTTTTTAAAGATATAAGGGCTTCTTCAACCCTACGTATAGTGGCGCCATCTGTTGTCGAGTAGTTGAACTTCATTGAAAGTATTCTACAGCAGCAGAACCTATTGTCACGGCAGACGATAATATCGAGAACATTCTAGAAGATATGAGAAGGAAAATATTCTAAAACTTTCTCGAATATTCTAGAGCCTAGCTCTCTGAATATATAAGAGCCCGGTGTCGCCCGCCAGAGTCAGTTCGATTTGAACAGTGAAACAAGCGATTTCGAAACGAGAAGGAAAGAAGTTACAAAGGAAAAAAGCTATAACGTCAATGAACTACTTGAGTACATTGCTCACAACAAACCACTTCTCAATGACAATCAAAAAATGTTTACAACGTTATAATGAACCGAATAAATAATAACACTGGTGGAATTATTTACTTGGACGCACCAGGAGGCACCGGTAAAACGTTTCTATTAAATCTACTATTGGCGGAAATACGTGCTACAAAACACATCGCACTGGCACTAGCATCATCCGGCATTGCATCCACACTTATGGAAGGAGGACGAACTGCCCATTCTGCCTTACAACTACCGTTGAATATAGCCGAACAACAATTCCCGGTATGTAAAATCTCAAGAAAATCTGGACGAGGTCAACTTCTAAAACAAGCTAAAATTATCATCTGGGATGAATGCACCATGGCCCATAAAAAATCACTAGAAGCCATGGACAGAACATTACAAGAATTGCGAAAAAACTCTGAAATAATGGGAGGAGCTCTACTCATACTCTCAGAAGACTTTCGACAAACACTTCCAGTTATTCCCAAGTCAACACCAGCAGACGAGATCAATGCATGCTTAAAAAAGTCACATCTCTGGCCACAAGTACAAATACTGCAACTAACAAAAAACATGAGAGTTGAATTATCAAAAGATGAAACAACAGCATGTTTTGCTAAAATACTTTTACAAATAGGCGAAGGTACATATCCTACTGATCAAACGAGCGGCCTCATAGAACTCAATAGTGATTTCTGTAACGTAGCCACCACTGAAAACGAACTAATCGACAAAATTTATCCAAATATTATTCAGAACTATACCAACGTAGAGTGGTTATTTCAAAGAGCGATTTTGGCCACTAAAAATAATATTGTTGACGATATCAATTTTAATATTCTAAATAATATACCTGGTGAAGAGAAAATATATAAATCAATCGACACGATGGTATCCATTGAAGAAAGTGTCAACTTCCCTACTGAATTTCTAAACTCTTTACAAGTACCAGGAATGCCATTACACTGCCTTCGTCTGAAAGTTGGATCTCCAATCATACTACTCAGAAATCTAAACTCCCCAAAACTATGTAATGGAACGAGGATGATCGTAAAACAGTTATCGAATAATATCATTGAAGCTGAACTTATTTCTGGAAAGTGCAAAGGACACACAGTATTTATACCTAGAATACCACTGATCTCTTCTGAATTGCCATTTCAATTTAAAAGATTGCAGTTTCCAATTAAATAATTTAATTCTAACTCGGCTAATTATTAGCCTTCAGTTTCACGATTAACAAAGCGCAAGGGAAAACTTTAAAATATTGTGGCATCAACCTCAAAGAATCCTGCTTTTCACACGGTCAGCTATATGTTAGCTTGCTCAAGAGTAGGAAATTCGAAAAATTTATATATATATACCCAGGATAATAAAATAAAAAATGTTGTTTATAAACAAGTAGTGTAAATGATGAGAAAATGTTTTCAATAAATTTTTTTACCGTTTACGTCATAGTTTATTTTTTTATTTAAACTACCACGTAATCTCATATCAACTCCCGAGCGAAGCCGGGTATCATAGCTAGTAAAATAAATAAATATTGGGGGACACCTTACACAGATCAACCTAGCCCCAAACCAAGCAAAGCTTGTACTAATGGGTGCTAGCAGGTGACGATATACTTACTTAAGTATATAGATAAATACATAGTTATATACTTATCTCCTCATTTATAAACGTACTCGAAAGTTATCAAGCCGATAAAGTTCGTTTGTCCCTTTCCGACGTATTGGTGTGATAGAAAAGGACAAACGAACTTTAGAGTACGTTTATGAATAAGGGGGATAGAAAACATCCATGACTCAGGAACAAATATCTGTGCTCGCCACACAAATAAATGCCCTTACCGGGATTTGAACTCGGCACAGCGGCTTAAAGGGCAGGGTCACTAGTGTCACTACGCGCTAATCCATACTAATATTATAAACGGGAAAGTGTGTGTGTCTGTTTGTTTGCCGCCGCTTATGATATCTCTTTTGGTTTAAATCCACGGCTTTTCCGCTCGCCGTAAATTCACAATATTTCAACCACAATTCGCAACCGCCGTGAACGTCAACAATTTTTCTCTTCATCTGACAATTCTTTTTGATCTATAGGCACTAGTCCCACCGCGAGCTAGTAAGCTATGAGCTATCGGCTATAAAAACGAACAAAAGATAATCACTCCCGTGCAAATAAAAGAGACACGGCGATGTTTATAGTTACTCTCCCAGCGGTGAGCTATCAAAATCGCCGTGTCTCTTTTATTCGCACGGGAGTGATTATCTTTTGTTCGTTTTTATAGCCGATAGCTCATAGCTTACTAGCTCGAGGTGGGACCAGTGCCTTAATGTCATATTTTTTGTAAATCTTGTTCTAAATAAGTATAACGCCTTTTGCGCATGCCCATAAATTCCCCATACGAGATAAATATACCTATATAGGTATATGATATAAAGATGTGAGAGCGAGACATGATAAATTTAAACAATTTAGAATGCGTCCCTAAACTACTTATGGTATTAAAAACTAAACAGAAGGTAGGTATACGATAATATTATATAAATTGGTCTTTCCCATCAGTCATCACAGAACAATGGTGTTCCGGATCTTTGAGAGACGTACGCGGAGGGTATTATGACTGACTCAAGCGTATGTCTGACTTTGTAAATGTACCGCACTAGCTTTTGCCCGCGGCTTCGCTCGCGTGAAATTCGAAAATTGCAGAATGCGTCATACAAACTTCCACCCCCCCATTTTAAGGAAGTGGGGGGGGGGGGGGGTAGAAAGCCACAAAAGGTAGCCTATGTCACTCTCTATCCCTCCAACTATCTCCACTTCAAAAATCACGTCAATCCGTCGCTCCGTTAAGCCACAAAAGGTAGCCTATGTCACTCTCTATCCCTCCAACTATCTCCACTTCAAAAATCACGTCAATCCGTCGCTCCGTTTTGCCGTGAAAGACGGACAAACAAACAGACACACACACTTTCCCATTTATAATATTAGTATGGATATGGATTTCTTATATTATTGTTCCAATTTAATTTTAGCTGCGAGCCACACATGGCAATCGTAACAAATATAAACCCGAGTGAAACTCAATAAAAAGTCGGGCACGTTTTTTCCCAACGTCAGTCCGGAAGGGTCCGGCGGTAAGTCATTTTAATTTGGTCGGATCACGCACTCTGCTTCGGTTTGACATATGCCTAAGGTAAATTTAATTTTATTGTAGGTTTCCGCTGCGAATGTAATTGGAAATAAAATGAAAATAGATTTCTATTTTGATTTGATTTATAATGATTAAATAGGTAGCATTAGGTAAAAGCAATATTTATATGTAGTTATAACTGTAATTTGAGCTCGCTAATCAAAGTCGTTCTAATCGACTAAGCTACACTTTCGCACGCACGCTCGCACGCACGCACGCACGCACGCACGCACGCACGCACGCACGCACGCACGCACGCACGCACGCACGCACGCACGCACGCACGCACGCACGCACGCACGCACGCACGCACGCACGCACGCACGCACGCACGCATGCAGCATGCAGCTAATATTAAGTTCTTAATTATTACCTACAAAATACTCTTACGTTGCGCCACTTTCAATGGCAAGACACAGTACATAAGTTAACTTTTTAATAAAATTCAGAATAATTTATTCTTGTAAAACAATTAACCTTTCCTTGAAATTAAGGAAGTTACCTTTAAGCTAAATTTCTTACTCTGCTGAAAATTAGCATACCTACCCTTAGCTTTACGTGGTTCCCCGCGAAACATCTTTGTACAAATTTAGTGCACAATTTTCTGTTTTTCCAGCATTTTAAGGCCATTCTGGCTTAATGAGCCGTGGTGGGTAATATTGTACATTTGCCAACGGCAAAAATAGGGCACATTTAAAATGTTTTTATTTTTTTGTTTTTTTAATGTACATACCTATCTTAACCTTGGCGTACTTATAGTATGTACTAATTGTATTCGAGATTGGGATTCTTATAGAAAAAAAGTTCTACATTCAAATTGTAAAAAATACCTACTTATGTGGGTTCCGACAAGGTTAGGAGAGATTTTCTGCCAAGCACCGTAAATTTTCAGAAAGATATCTTAGTGAGGTAGTCCAAGAAATTTAACATCATCATTAAGTAGGAAAGGTACAGCGGAGCAAATCTCGACTGGAGGGGGGGGGGGGGGGGGGGGGGAATTGTAACTAATCCATTTTTTCCATTATTACACTATGATGTTGAGTTGTACATGTATCCACTGAACATGCCTACTATATATAACTGGTGGACACTCTATTTAATAATGCAAACATTGTAAAACATGGAAAAAATGTACCAGTTACATTTGCTCCCCAGTCGAGATTTGCCCCGCTGTACCTTATATCAAATTTGTACTTAACCCATATCTGTTGGGCACATTTTTTTCCCTATTTTTTGAGGTGACAACCTCATCCTCATTCTCCTACTTATTTTAATGAGCAATAGCGTGTTTTCAGCAGTGGGTCGAAAACGACCCTATGGGCATATAGGGGTTAAGTGTATGTGTTCAGTACAATCTAAAATACTCAATATTCGTGTCGCTACCAGTTATCGCGATGCTACTTACTACTCTTACAATAAGCCATGGAAACTTCTACGACACACAGTAACTAGGGGAAACGGCTGTGAAATTCTTAACCCACAAACAAAACACACAACACTTTATACACTATCACGTGGCTAAAATGATAAACACAAACACCAAAGCCATATAATAATATAATTGTTTCCGCAGTGATAACGTTTCAGTTCAGTACGCATTAATTGTGTTTACACATTCGGTGCACTCCATGTGTTAATTCTATCTCGATCAATTACACAATGCCAAGATACGCTTTCAGTCGGAACGATAATTTAATTTTAGTGTAATTTGGTATAATGAGAATGCTTATGCACTGTTTTTTTTATACATATTTGTCATTTTTTAACCCCCGACGCAAAAACGACGGGGTGTTATAAGTTTGACGTGTCTGTCTGTCTGTCTGTTTGTCTGTCTGTCTGTGTGTGTGTCTGTCTGTGGCGTCGTAGCTCCCGAACGGATGAACCGATTTGGATTTAGTTTTTATAGTTTGAAAGCTGAGTGAGTCGGGAGTGTTCTTAGCCATGTTTCATGAAAATCGGTCTACTATGTCACGGTCGTACTGATGTGCCGACGGAAAGTTTCCAAAAATTCTGAAATTTTCACATAGGAAAACTTTGAAAACTTTTCATAATTTGTATGGACAATTGTATGGATGGAAACTTTCCATTTCATAAATTCCCTTTATTTTTCGTGAAAGTTTCGTGTATTTTTCAAGAAATTGAAAAAAATTTTTGGAAGTTTCTGCAACTTGCACATCAGTATGATGGATGTGTGTATATGAAGGAACGATTCAAAATGGAAATGAGCTGTGAAAATACAAATGGTACAATTTTAAAAAATTGTTTGACTAAATACAACAAATTAAGAAATTTTGTTGTCATTCAACGTAGGTATACTTATCAAATAACGTATAACTAATAAAATGTATCACATGACGTATAAATTTATTTTTAACCTGCATGTTGACAACTGCTACAAAAAGTCACGAGACTAATTTCATACAATTTTAAATTTTGATTGACGTCTTCTTTTTGCGATTGTTATCTATTCTATAAGACGTAAAAAAATACGTTTTATCTCTCACTGAAAAGCTAACAAAAAAAGATTTCTAAAGAAAAGTCCGTCACCAATCTGCATTTCAAATGCCCTAAATAAACTCAAACATAACTTCCGCTCTTAACTTTAATGTCAACTTCCTTTTAATACCCGTCCCGGTTTAGGACAGCGTTTTGATGACTCTATAAAATTTACTGTCTACCAACTGTCTACATAACAGGCCGTAACAACCCGTCACGGTCCGAAAGTGTAATGTTATTTTTGTGTATTTATCTTATAATATAAAAGCCATCAGAAATCAATTTCAGTTCAATCAACCTTAAAGCAGAATGGATTTACCCGAGTTTGAAGTGAAGCGGCACATGTATTAGTATAAATCAAATACATAATATGTAGCTCCGTATAGACAGATAGTCTAATCCCCTTATGCATAAACATTCACTAAAGTTATCAAGCCGATAAAGTTCGTTTGTCCCTTTCTATCACACCAATACGTCGAAAATGGACAAACGACCTTTATCGGCGTCATAACTGACGCCCGGTCTGGCCTAGCGGGTAGTGACCCTGCCTGCTAAGCCGCGGTCCCGGGTTCGAATCCCGGTAAGGGCATTTATTTGTGTGATGAGCACAGATATTTGTTCCTGAGTCATGGATGTTTTCTATGTATATATGTATTTGTATATTATATATATCGTTGCTGAGTACCCACAATACAAGCCTTCTTGAGCTTACCGTGGGGCTCAGTCAATTTGTGTAAAAAATATCCTATAATATTTATTTATTTTATTTATTTATTTATAACTTTACTGAACGTTTATGAATAAGGTGGTAAGAAAAAACGTACCTCAAAACCATTCAGAAAAAGGTACGGTGACCCAGATGGCGATACACCTTTGGGGGACGCTCGGCTAGATGGCGCTAATATTAATATTTGACATTTTAATACATATCAAGCTAAGAATATGGGCCAAATTGTCAAAACTGAGGTTCAAAAGTTTTAAGCCTGTGTCGAGAGATGGCAGTCTATGCACTGAGATTACACATTTTACTTTGACAGTAACTCTCTATAATACTCTATCCTCTTTGGTATAAATACATAATATATCGATGCACACTTGACAAAAGTAAATTTATCATTTATTTGACTCACCAGGAAAACTTCGCAACGCATTTGCAAGTTTTTATATTATTATCAAGTCGGATGAAATTTGCGAAGTGCTCCCTGAATTCCTAATGAAAGCATTGCCTTACAGGGCAATGTGTACCAGGATCACAACTTCAACAATCAGAACCGTCGTCCCAAATCCCTAAAAGGTGGCAATGCTCAACTCCTAACCTAGAGCGAATCAACTTAGAATAAATATACTAAAAATGATATAGTCTTCGGTTACTCATGAAATAAAACTATGAAATAACACGGTGAACGGGTAGTCACCCGTTGACCACGAATGCTGTAGTGTTCGAAACGTAGGGATGAATTGTAAATTCATTATACGCGATTTAATCCGTTTCCATAGTTTTATTAAATACTAAAAATCTTTGTCAAAAAAAGAATTGCAATTCGTGTTCTATCATAATAAACGTAAAAGCGCTGACGACTGTCACCAAGGTTGTTAATAAAGAATGTTATTTCCGTGCTAATTTCACTATGTAAACTTTAGGTGACCTTGTCCTGAAGCGAATGAGATTTTAAGTCGTAGATTCTTTCAAGATAGGTGTTTAAAAATCTTATCCCATATATGCCCATAGGGTCGTTTTCGACCCACTGCTCAAAACACGCTACACGCCTCAAAAAAAGGGGATAAAATATTATTATGTGTTGGGCGGGTATTTATAGGCAAAACTTTAATTGTCCAAAACGATTTCCGCATAACAGACTTCGCATAATCGATTTTCGGTTAATAATTGTCTATGTCATATTTTTTACAAATGTGAGATAAAGGACAATTAAATTATGTCACAACTGTTAAAAAAACTATTAAAAATTCTTAAATTTCTAATAAAATAGGACAATCTTTTTGGTGATATTTTGTTAGAATTACTTATCATAAAATTTGATAAAATATAGCAATATAACATGTAAATTTTCAATGACTGGTTAGCTTTCCAATCTTATCTGTTACTACTTCTTTCAATCTGAAATATAAAAATGTTAGACGTTTTAAAAATATATTTGAAACTTTCTTCTATTATTGCTTTCCACGTGAGCCCTTAAACGTTTGTTTCACTGACATGCCCTACCTTGAACTCACCGCTTCCGTTCCCCTTTGTACAGTGTTTTTGAACGGTCTACCTTGTGACTTCTTCCGCCTGCAAAAAATACTTTCCGAATGTATGTAACTCTACGTGTACTACATGACGATATTATAGACCTGTCGGATCGTGGGCGTATCATACCAGAACCGTTGTTGTCAGGACCTTCCGTAGTTGTTTATGAGCGCTTTCAATGAAATACCATGTTTATATCACAGAATATACTGCACAAAACCGATTACACATTTAATCAGATCATAGAATTGCGCCTGTTACTTCGAGATTCGAGAGAAAACGCCGGATTAGACCGATGAATCTCTAACAACGCCAGCACTCCTCAACCATTTTCCCTGCAGATCGATTGACAGCCTCCAATTATCTGTTATTCGATTCTGTTCTTTTAGACAGTAGCGTCCTCTCTGACGTTTTTGGCAGAACTCAGTTGAATACCAGCCAGGGTTGTACGGAGTTGTAAAACCCTTGTTTGCTCTATTTGTCAAATATAGCGTTATAAAATGTATCTTGAACCACATTTTGGTCGTTCTCCGACAGACATAATATTATTATGAATATAACTATTAATAGTTTTGTAATTTTATGTACTAAAATATACTATATTAATATATTATAATATATTATGTAACAAAATATACTACATTTTAGATATATACTTACTTAAAGTTTTAACAAAAATCCGGTTGGCTGCTGTCGGCATTTTGATAAATTTGAATATATACGACCGTGTTTTAGTTTCAAAATAATCTTATACTTTTAAACGAGCAATTCTTGTATATTTATTTATTTATTTATATATACCGACGATCTCGGAAACCGCTCTAACGATTTCGCCGAAATTTGTTATGTGGGGGTTTTCGGGGGTGAAAAATCGATCTAGCGTAGCCTCAGATCCCGGAAAACGGGAATTTTCGAGTTTTCATGAGTTTTTCTTTCGCGGTAGTAAACGTAAAATATGGTCGTTAATTTCGCCGCGCGCGCATCGATTCCGCTTAGCTCAGTCGTACGAGGTCGGTCTAATGTACGCAGATAGATCGTAGGTTTCAGGGTTTCGAATCCCGGCCAGAAATTAAATTTTTGTTTTTTGTCTTTTTTTTGTTTTTGTATTTATAAGAGTTTTTTTATCTAAAGACGTGATATATTAAAATAGAACCGAGCGAAGCTCGGTCGCCCAGATATTGTTATTTTATAAGCTAGATAACTAGACTACAGCATTAATACCTTTTCATATTTTTCCTCACAAAGAGAACGAATAAAATCAATGTTGATTTTATGTACTGTAAGAGCGATTTTGCAATATGTACGTCCGATCTGAATCCGTCACAATAAGATCTGTAGGAGCCGTAGAAACATTTTTATGGTAATTTACATACTAGATCCGATTTCTGTCATGACATGTCATCCGAATTGTTTCCCTCATTCTTCGCTTGTCAAAAAAAAGTTAAAATACCTGCCGATTTCAATGTGACTTCCAAATCAATAAAATTGTATATTATAAAAATTCTTAGCGCCAGATTTGTCACCAGAGTAGTTCTAAAAACCTAACTATTGAGTGTTTTTTTCAATTTCTTCTCTTTATTTCATTCTACGTGTTTAATCCACTGTAGGTACATCAAGTTACGGAACGGATAGTGTTATCAGATCAGTGCCAGCTTCCCTGAAATAATTCAGTTAGTAGGATTAGACTAGTTCATCCATTATGCAGCTGCACTATTGTATTATGATCTTGTGACCCAGTATTCTGCCCGTGTTGTCTTTACCGAACAAATAAGTATAGCGAAGCGAAGTAATTTCAACCTCACGGGGCTTACACTGATTAAAATTTTCATGATTTTTACACATAAAATTGCAACGTTCCAGTGAATAATTAGCACCAAATGCGGGTAGTTCGAAAAACTCGTACAGCTAGAAAGTGTTGCAGGTATGAATTGAAGTCAGTTTTTTTTCAAGAGCATGAGATACACGCCAACTTCTAAACGTCGGAAGTAAATGAAAATATAAAAAAACTTATTAATTTACGTAGCTGCTATTTTTAAAATGAAATATTGCTAGACGATAACTTAAGTAAAGTTCTGGTAGAAAAATCAAAATGTAACTGTACATATTCAGAATCGTTTTACCGCAAATGGCGCTTATTGTCACAAATATACGTTGTCTCATGAGCATGTCCAACATTGAGACGGCTGTTTGAACTAATTTAACAACATCCAATGGGGACTATCGTTTTTTTTTGCTCACCAGTTGGCGCCACTGTTAAGTAAGGTCCAGAGATATAGTTGTCAAACTTAAAGGTGACTTATAAGATCGGCGCTCAAACAAAGTTTTAAATCTCATTCAAAAATCTAGATTATTAATTATAAATAACTTACCATCATATTTTTGCGCCTATTTTTATTAATTCCGCTTTCAAAGCGTTCACATATTTGCGATGATTTCACGAAAGAGATCACTTTTTAACAGGCAAATTAAAGAAATGGTAATTTATGTTACGAAGCCCGCCAAAACCAGTAGTAGTAGTAGTATTTTGGACCTCACGCGACAGCAGCGCCTCTAGTGGCAAATTCATACTACAATTCATATAGCCCTCATTTAACACGGAAAATCCACAAAATAAGGGCAGCGCCAATCGTGCACGTAGCGTAATCTCTTAAATTAGGTTTGATATCGTCACTACTTTTAAAAGATCTCGTATCTCACGCTGTTCCTCAAAGTTAAAACGCAGTAAGTCTATATGCATTCCATACATACTTACTACAATTTTCTTTTCATTGTCAGACGAAGATACAAGTTTTTTTAAAAGTAGTGACGATATTTTTCTTCATCGAGCAATGAATAGGCTAGTTGCTAGAATTCGATTCATTGTAACCTTGACATTGGAAAGGGCGTCGATAGTTAAGTGCTTTCCCCTCTACTTTTCTATTGAAAAATAAAGAGCTATGACTTGAAGTGAAATAACTATGACTAAAATACTTGTACGATTCGGTATTGTAAACTAATGTATTTTACATTATATTTAATGATTAATGAAGTATGGTAATGTAAAATGTGAATAGTGAAAATAATGACATCGTCCTTTTTCACCTCTATGCATTAATAAGAATATTGTACGCATAAATTCTCACACAATAGGCTACTTGACCCTTTTTAAAAGTTTGTCTTATATGATTAAGTACTGTCCAATCAACCGAAACCAACACAGTCATCAACTTAACCGCAATCAACTTAAAAACAGCAAAAAATATTTTTAAAGTATACGTAATCAGGCGAAAACAACACAGTCATGTTAATCTATAGATTATCTATGCATCAGGTCATTCTATTCGAAAACAAAATTTTCTGACTTTTTAAGTATAAAGGCATAAAGTTCAATATGTCAGTGATTGTTTTGACATGCAGTAAGGTTCGAATTCGATGACGTCACTACATCGCTGACAGCGTTTTCGGTGGCCAAAATGAATAAAAAAATACACACATTTTTAATCAAATATACGTAGTCATCATACACTTTTAATACCCAAAATCTATAGATATTGTTTTTTTTATGTCAAATACTACAGATTAGAAGACAATAATTTAATGTGCCAAATTCGATATGAGTCTAGTAGCCTATTGTGCGATGGTTGATTAGGTTTTTATTTTCACAGTAGGAGTATTTTATATACTTTGGATGCACTGTTTTATGGCACAAAGCAACTTTGGTACTGGTGAACCTACTTACTTACGCATAATCATAATCAAATTATTAAGCATTGAATTTTGTGGGAATCAAATATTCATTGTGTGTAGTTCTGTCCTTGGTATAGATTTGAGTTCAATACAATTTCAATGGTTCAATAAGTGTGAATGTAATTTTAGAAACGCAAGTAGAAGTATCCTTATTAAGTAAGTAATGAAATTTAATTTGGTATATTTAGTTAAATTAACGTTAACATAATACCAATTTCTGTCAGTCAGGCTCCGATTTTACCAAGATGATAATAAAATTGTCATACATACTAACAAGTAGGTACCTAAATGACAAAGGGTGCATACGTTGTATATGAAAGAAAATGTGTGTTAACGGTAATATTTATCTACTCAGAAATGTACACAAAAACATGTTAACGGAGTATAGATCGTGCAAACAGTGACGAATGCTTTTTGTTTGTATTGTCATGCTTTTCAAGGCTAAATGTTAGTAATCTTCTGTCCACTGTGAGTGAAATAATCTGCATTGTTAAATGGTGAAATGGGCGCTTCTTCTCTCAGTTTGTATTTGCACATATTTGCAAAACTATTTACAGAAGTAAAACTTACAAGTGTATCTCAGGCCTTAGGTATAGGTACTAATAAATGAAAACAAATAACACAGACGTTCGCCTCGGGAATGCCCAGACAGATCATTAAGAACTTGGGAGTCAGTTGCAGGGTTCTAACTTGTTTGAGCCTATACTATTATCTGGTAAATTGCCTTTGAGACGGGGACTAGAAACACACTTTTGTTTGTAGATTTCTTAACAGTCGATATTTACTCGCTCCACGGAGTTTGATTGAGGTGGACTATTTAAATTGCCTCAACCATTTAGTTGAAATCCTAAAGTTTATCACCTTCTGATTTGATATTATAAGAGTTATTATTATTATTATTTGGAGCCCGTCGTGTCCCACTACTGGACAAAGGCCTCCCCCAATTTCTCCACTGATCTCTATCCAGTGCTATGTCTGACCATTCCTCCAAGAAGGAGTCCAGTTAATCCCTCCATCGCCGGCGGGGTCTGCCGGATCCCAGATCAAAGTTTTCGGGCTCCCACACTGTAGTGAGTTTGGCCCACAACACAAACCAGACCATATTTAAAAAGAGAAATTCCATTTCCAATACAAAATTATGAGAATTTACTGAAGTGAATCTAAGGCAATTATCGGAAATTTAACGATTTTTGTAGATTAGCAACATCGACTCTTAAATCAAATATATACCTACAATTTCTTCTTATAACATCTAAGCAAAGTTCTTTAAGTCGATAATCTCTAACGAAAACCTTCGACGCGACGCATCGTTCTTTCCCTTGAGATTAATTTAATCGTGAATCTCCTCTGTACGAACATGGAAATGTGAGATGATGGATCGAAGTTGCCAACAATCTCGAAGTTCTTTATATAGGTAATGGCTATGTTTATCTATGTAAACAAGTCATATAAGAAAATAATAGGTGGTTTTTAAAACATTTTGGAGTTGAAACCAACCTCTGGAAGTAAAAATTGGCTTACAAATACAGGGTGTGTTTTGACAGGGGGTCTGTAAGGACTGAGATCCCGTGGTCCTATGCGAATGGTCTAAGGAGACCTTCCCTTGATTTCAAATTGATGAAAAGTGACATTTACAGATAAAAAAAAAACACATTTTTGACAAACTTTTTGTTGACGCCAATGTCGCGCTCGCGCTCGCGCAGCGATCGGTAGCGGATGCGGACGCTAACGTATCAATACCGTCGAAATTAACCGTAAATAGTCGTAAAAATGTCGAACGTTGTAAAGTGCAATGTGTGTAATATCGTCATTGACGAATTATTAGCGTTTGTCCAAAATAAGCTATCTCTAGTGGACGATGAGACTATAGTGCGTCTATGTTCTAGTGCATTTACTAGCGTAGAAATTAAAAATTCGAAGTCGTTATTATTTGAATCTGTAACGACAGAGCAGCGGAATATTGCGAGGAAAAACCGAGGAAAGGAAACACGAGATCTTGAAGATATTGTGTCTTTACTGAAATCAATCGACCCAGAAAAAGTACCAGTTTTCGTTGCAAGAAATTTGGAAAAGTTACCACCGCTTACAATAGATCACTTGGACTGTACAAAACTTTTGAAGGACCTTGTCAAACTTCAAAGCGATATTGACACTGTAAAGTCGACTTATGCGAAAAGTCAAGAGCTTGACGAGCTACGAATCGATGTTCAAAATCTAAGGTACGAGTCATTGCCACGGTCACCCTTTGTGAACATAAATGCAAAACGCGGAGCCTGGATAAATGATAGTGGGCCATCAGGGCTATCAGTTTATAATACGGACTCGTTAAAGCAGGCCAACGTAACGACAAAACAGTGCTCAAATTCTACACATGACCTATCGAAAAAGTCGTTACAACGGACTTCGTTTGAAATAAACAATAGCGAAAATGATGAGACAGCCGATGCGATAGCGTTTAAAACCTCTGAAACACCGATTTATAATCATACACAGTCAATAAGCCAAAATGACTTCGCGAAGACGCGCAAATCACCGCTTAAAAATTACGATAACAATATACGTACGGTAGATCCATCAGCTGTGGCGGCGGTGACGTCAGAACCCGCGCCGGCTCAGCCGGCCGAGACTCAGACCGGTTCGCTTATCGATAAGCCGGGCGATCACTTGTTTACAGTGCATATGCCTCAGCGCCCAGATGTTATTTATGACAGAGATATGCAAGTATCCCAGCTTAAATCGTATGCAGATGTCGCTAAAGATATGGAGAAATGGAAAACCGTAGGACGGTCAAAACCAAAAACCAACGGTCGTTTTCTAGGTAGAAAAGGGTGTGGCAGTGTTAGCGATGGAAAGTTAGGTTTATAGATCTTTATTTTCTCAAAGAAATTATACATTTCACTTTAGAGAAATATAACTAAAACATAAATAAAATGTTAGGTAGTAAGTATAACGAGTGCACACTCGCTTTAAAAAAATAACTTAACTAAAACTTAAATTAAATATATTATAGTACAACGCGTCTTTTTGTAATTCAACAATTACAATTGTGTACAAGCAATGCCAGCTTTATTTACTTTTTACGTTTTTAGCTAGCTAATAACGTTTAAGTAGGTACATGTGCTTTCATAAATTTTGCGTCATTTTTTACTAGGTATAAAACAATTTTAGTTAACTTAGCCATTAAGTACAATTACATAAATAACTAATTCAAAACAAAACAGAACAAAACCAGTGACCAGCGGCGGGTAGGGAATTATATGCAATATGACTACAAAATACGCTAGTTATTCTATATTGTATCCTTAGGATTTTGTCAATAAGATTCACAATAGTACGCGCGACGATGTTGTTTATCACTTGACGACAGACCTTTGAGCCATCTGACTAAAATTTCCGGGGCCGGATTCAAATGTTTTTAATAACAAATTCTTTTAATTTTCTTTTAAACGTGGTAATGTTTTTACATTCTTTAATTTCTGTTGGTATTTTATTGTAAAACTGTGCTCCTTCATATCCAATGTTTCTTTGTCCAAATTTAGTACGCGTCGGTTGGAGGCTTAGACTATTAGAGTTACGTAAAGGTCGTAAACCTAATTCAGTTTTGGTTTTAAAAGTTAGTTGGGATTTAATTTTCTTATCTATTATTTTCTTTATAAGTATACATATGTTGTTAAAATAAAGCTGATTAAGATTCATTATTTTGGTTTCCGAATAAATTTTGGCGCTTGGTGTAAGAAAGTCGTATCGAAAAAGTGTTTTTATAATTTTATTTTGCGCTATCTGTAAACTTTTTAGCGTGGTCTTATTCGCAGTTCCCCATATCTCTATTAGGTAATTTAGGTGAGACTTCACCAGAGAGTTGTATATAGTGTATACTACCTGCCGCGGAAAACAATACACCGTGTTAAAGAGACACCCTCGTAGTGATGATAGTTTATTTTTTAATTTATTAATGTGAGGCTTCCACGTCAATTCACTATCAATTATAAGACCCAAATACTTCTCTTCTTTCGTGGCTCAAAGTAAGCTGGACTTGTTTTTAGATGAATCATTATGGCCCCAGGGCGTAATATTTCGAAGATTTGTACATTTTAAATATAGAAATACGAAAGGGCTGAGTGGCCCTAGCGGCAATAATAATCGACAGTTAAATGAATAGTACTGTTTACAAATTAGCCAGTTTTAATTGTAAAAGTGTCAAAAGATCTATTGACAGTATACGACAGCTATGTAAGTCGTGTGACATCATTGGGTTACAAGAGACCTGGTTGACGCCGTGGGATATCCAGTTTCTTGACAGTATCGACGATTCCTTTGGCTACACGGGAACATCGGCAGTGGATGCGGAGGCTGGTATGCTGCAAGGGCGGCCACATGGGGGAGTAGCACTCTTATGGAGCAAAGCAGTGTTTAAAAATGTGTGTGTTGTGCAGTGTGGTAACCCGCGAGTGTGTGGCATTAATGTCACCATAGGTCAAAGGTCGTTTTTGGTGTTAAACGTCTACATGCCCACGGACAAGTTGGAAAACTTAGTTGAGTTTACGGATTGTTTAGCTGTGGTAAGTGCGATTGCTAATAATAACATAGCGGAGTCTGTGTACTTACTCGGCGATTTCAACGCGCACCCAGGCGAACTGTTTTATAAAGAACTATCGTGTTTCTGTGCGGATCAGCAATGGACTTGTGCTGACGTCGACGAGTTAGGTTTACAGTCGGGAACGTATACTTTTGTTAGTGACGCGCACGGATCCAGAAGATGGTTAGACCACTGTGTGGTAACAAAGGCTGCTGCGCGTTCTATTGTTGATATTTATGTCAAACTCGATGTAATGTGGTCCGATCATTTCCCCTTAATAATAGAATGTGATTTAAATTTTGTAAAACCTAAGCATTTGGCCCCGTCAAACAAAATAGTTAATAAAGTTGTATGGGGCGATAGAAAGCAAGAACAAATAAATATTTATAATCATGAATGTAATGAAAAGTTAAAAGTTATAGATTTTCCTGATATATTTCGCAACTGTTGTGGTAAAATGTGTAGTGATAAAAATCATAAATCTGCTATTGATAAATTGTATAGTGACATTATAAATGCCTTAAGTGAGGCCGCAACTTTAAGCTATGACCACGACCCTAAGTTTCTCAAAAGGAGAAAACCTGTATTGGGGTGGAACAAATATGTACGTGAAGCGCACATGAACGCTAAAGTTAAATTTGAATTATGGAAGTGGCATGGTCAACCCAGGTCAGGTCAGATTTATGACGAAATGTGTAATACTCGAAAAATTTTCAGGTCTCGTTTAAAATGGTGTCAGAAACACGAAGAGCAGATTAAGATGGACATCATTGCGGAACACCATTCTAAGCGTGATTTCTGTCAATTTTGGAAGGCGACCAATAAGTTGGGTGGCAGACCGGGTCTGCCTGTTAGTATCGAAGGAGTGAGCGAAAGTCAGTCTATAGCCGAACTATTTAAAGAACACTTTTCTGTTAAATCACCGTTGGGACCATCGCGGGCAGATAATGCTGGAGGCTGTGGCTCGGGTGGGCAGGAGATGAAGACCTCATTTACCGCGACGGACGTTAGGAATGCCTTAAAGTCCATGGCGCGAGGGAAGTCTCCTGGCCACGACGGCCTCAGTATCGAGCACCTTCGTCATGCCGGCCCACACCTAGCAAGGGTACTGGCGATGTTTTACACTTTTTGCGTTCAGCACACTTACTTACCCGCCGACATGATGAGGACTGTGGTGGTCCCAATAGTGAAAAATAAGACGGGCGATATTAGTGACAAAGGCAACTATAGGCCCATTTCGCTCGCTACGATAACTGCAAAGGTGCTTGACGGACTGCTTAATTGCCAAATAGACCAGCATTTTAAGGCCCACGACAACCAGTTTGGTTTTAAATCAGGGTTATCGACAGAGAGTGCTATTTTGGCGCTGAAGCAGACCGTAAAGTACTATACGGACAGACGGACGGCGATTTACGCGTGCTTCCTAGACCTATCTAGGGCATTTGACCTGGTTCATTATGACATTTTGTGGCAGAAGCTGGCCGAGTTAAAAATGCCAGCCGATGTTCAAGGTATATTTAAATACTGGTACCATAACCAGGTCAATGTCGTAAGGTGGTCGGACGCGTATTCGCAGCCGTACGGGCTCGAATGCGGCGTTAGGCAGGGCGGGCTTACCTCACCGAAGCTTTTTAATATCTATGTAAACGCCCTTATTGAGGAGCTGAGCAGCACTCGTGTCGGGTGTCACATAGACGGAGTGTGCGTCAACAATTTGAGCTACGCGGACGACATGGTGCTGCTCAGCGCCTCAGCATGTGGGCTCGCCAAACTTATCTCGATTTGTGAACGATACGCGGCGAGCCATGGGTTGGTTTACAACGTCCGCAAGAGCGAATGCGTTGTCTTTAGGGTCAAGGGTAAATGTCCGCCAATGTTTCCTCAAGTGAAATTAAATGGACAACCTTTAAGTATAAATTGCCAATTTAAATACTTAGGACATTTGATAAACGCTGACCTTAAAGACGATGCCGATATTGAGCGTGAGCGCAGAGCGTTGTCCGTCAGGGCAAATATGATAGCCCGCAGGTTTTCTTGCTGCTCTAAAGAAGTCAAAGTTAGTTTGTTCAGAGCCTACTGTACTAGTTTCTACACAAGCAGCCTGTGGGCAGACTATACATATAAACGGTACAACGCTCTGCGCGTTCAATATAACAACGCGTACAGGATGCTGATGGGGCTGTCCAGATTTTGTAGCGCGTCAGGGATGTTCGCAGAGGCGCGGGTAGACTGCTTCTACACCACTATGCGTAAGCGAGCCACATCCCTGGTGCGCAGGATACGGGCCAGCTCCAACAGCATCCTGACCATGATTGCGGACAGGGTTGATGGCCTATACCTAAATAATTGCTGCATGACCCATGCACTTAGGAATAAGTAGATTTAAGTTAAATGTAAATAGTTACGTATACTAACACTAGTCTTAAGTTGTTCTATATATTATGTTACTAACAAAAATGATCCAAGTTGGTCCTAAATAAATTAATATTATTATTATTATTATTATTATTAATGGATCCCGTTCCCATCCAGAATCAAAAGCATGTATGGGACCAAAAAAAAAATTCCGGCTAGAAAAGTCACAAATCGTGACAAACTTGTCCCATATAATTTGTGTTTTATTTATACAGCGTGTGTATTCCATACGGGCGAATATCTTAATAACGATTAGTATCGGACCTAAGGCGCCTAACTACATGCTTTTTTTAAAAATAGATGATCTATTTTATTCATACATAATAATTCAGCACGCAGTGTATTATGTCCACATCGATTAGCGTCATTACGACATGACGTTTACGTCTTGTAAAATTAAGTTGGACGGCGTACATTGCTGCTTGGTCAGATAAAAAAAAATACTTAATTAATAACACTTTTTAACAAAATGATTATCCTATACGATACGTATGATCAGATACTATAACTGGATACATTATCCGTAAGGAATCCACACGCTGTATTTGATATTTTATGATTGTAAAATCCTATTTACATTTTATTTCAAAAGGAAAGTATGACATTTATTAAACCCTTTACTTCTTTTTTGCAGGTACGTCACCGCAAAGGGATATTAAGAACTGGAATTATTTCAGAATGAAAAGGGTAATGTGGTTTGAAAATGCTTTTGTCATTTTATATTTCATTTGATTATACCGCTATTGTGGTAAATATACAAATGCCTTTTTAAGAAATAATGTTTTGATATAAAAAGTTTATCGCTAAGCCGATTTTGAAAGTGAGGTTCATTATACATCCCGAGTAAGAGACTACAGGTACTGAAGGACGCATGACAAAATATTGAATAGAATGCAATTTGCCTTATATTATATCTGTCATCTTATTGGTCGTTGCTTTCACAGTGTAATACAGAATTTTTCACCGAATCATGAAGAAGAAACGTCTGCGAGCGATATTACATATTTTTAAACTAAAAACAAGAATGGAAAAATTTACACCTAAGGTAAGGTAGGGTTAGGTCGCATGTTTGAGTTCTGCCGGAGGTGCGAATTTTTCAATTTGTCCTTTAATTTAAAAATATGTAAAATTATTGGGTAAAACATTATCACCAATGAATGTTATAGTTGCACTAGGCACTGAATAGGTTAGATATGGGTGGATTCCAGTGTATTTTAGCTGAGCCTACGTCAGTTGAGGCTAAACAAATTTATTTATTTGTGCTAGGATATTTAAGTAGATATAAGACTATTCCATAAAATAAGTTGTAATATTGATTAAGGTACAATGGGGCTGATATAATCATTAAGGATTTTAAGTCCCTAGTTAAATAAATAAATTAAAAAAAAATAGTTGCACTATTTACACATATAACCTACATGCTATGATAGCTATTTTTTGATGCATGTTGTGCATTGAGACACCAGCCAATTTCTAAAAAATCTGACCACTGAACCGTAAAAATGAAGTCATCGTCCCGACATTTCCCGTAACCGTCAAAGAAGGTACTTAAGCATAAATACAGATGCCCCTCGGGCGCTCAACGACATAATTATCGCTAGTCGATGCGACTTTCTTTTTTTTCTTCTACAGATCACTTGCGCCCAGACAATAAGCAAAATATATAATAAATATCCGGAGGTCGCGGGTTCGAACCCGGCTCGTACCAATGAGTTTTTCTGAACTTATATACGAAATGTCATTTGATATTTGCCAGTCGCTTTTCAGTGAAGGAAAACATCGTGAGGAAACCGGACTAATTCTGCTGCCAACTTTTCATAGGTAAATTTCATCGCTGACAGCGTATTTCACTCCATCAATAACGTTTTATTCCATTCCCTTTGTGGTCCTCTAGTGAATTAGGAGATATTATTTAACTATGATTTAAAGCTGGCAGCTAGACATTTTTATGGACGTTCTACTTTGATAAATATTACTCCTTTTATTTCCACATTCCATAGCAAGAATGACTTTGACACTGACATTTGTAGGTATGTTAAAATCTGCGTAGTTAGTTTTCTATACATCTCGCTTACAATAATATCATCATTAGGTGCCTGCTGCTATATAAAACGTTAGTTAAACATAAGTACACGCCAGCGAGTATATCACCGTCAGGTATCTCGAGAGCAAATTTCATTAGATAATGGGACGAAACGCAAACTTTTGGTAAGCCCCGATATGATGAGATTTTGAACAGCGCGTCAAGCGGGCCTTAACACAGCTTCTGTAAATAGGGAAAATTATATTTTCTATAGTTTTCGGTCTGTGGGCACAATTATATTATATTAAATCTATACGTTCACGTAGGTGACACGAGAGTTACATTAGCTACATAAATATATATTATATAATGTGAATTCGTAAATTGTTGCGAAGAAGTACCTATTGTGAACCCAGCCAAGGCTTACGAGCTCAGTTACAGGGGTCCGTCATCCATTGCTTCCAGCTACATTTGAGGGCATGTATATGGCCCTCGAGCTCCGTTATAGGGGTTTATCATTTAAAACACTGCTTTAAGCTACATTTACTTTATTACATTGATTGTTTCAATTACAGTGTCAATTAATAATCAGGAATATACCATCAATCAATCATCTACTATCAGTGTACTCACAATCCGTACAAACTGCCTGCCGCCAAATCTGACATTTACTGTTGACATTCGTTAAACCTATGTACAAATGAGCTGCTACAATCAGTATAAGGCCACATACAGTATGTTATTCATTGTTATGCTTACACTATTATATATTTTTTACCTATGTCGCTAGAAGAATCAGTCTAGTGATTAGACTGTACAGCAACTAGATAAGACTGTCTAGTGACTAGACTGATTAGGTTAGCAGGGCAAGCTTTTCTATTTTTGTGCAATGCGAAGTCTATCGGACCAGGTCCATAATTTGTACCCACCTATCGCCAACTTTTGAACCAAAGTTGGCGATGTTTGTCGTTCTAGTGATTCAGCGGGTCATTCTAGGACATTGAGTGGTGCAATAAACGCAAAGGTACATTTTTATGCTTCTGATGGTATTTTATGGGGGTAGCCTTTAATTTCAGAGCTAACGGCAAGTGATGAATACGATTAGATAAGTATTATGTCCCGATCCCTTCCCATAGACACCGATCTTACGACAAATCAGTCACAGTATACTCTGTGAAGCCATGGAATGCGTTGCCAGCTCCATTGAGACAGTGACGAATTATTCGTAAATCTTAAAATTCTAACATTGCCTAGTGTCTTCATTTTAGAAGCATGTAAGTATGTTAGAAATAATATAGGCTCGTATAAAACCCGTGAGCAGCAGTCAGGCAGAAGCACGCGCGGTGGAAGTCTTCTTCTGATCCCGCCACATAATACCGCCAAAGCCAAGAAATCAGTCAGTGTGTTGGGGGCTAAATTATTCAACGCATTACCTATCGCAATCAGAAGTGCACCCAGCGACGTCACATTTTCCAACAAACTTAAGACACTATTACTAAATATGGTGTTATACCATCGATGAATTTCTCGATAAGGTGTCATCGACCCACACACAAACATTGTAAAAAAAAAATGTATTTAATTCGTATTTTAATATATTATTTATTCGTACTTTAATGCATTTAACGCATATGTAAAATTGATTCGTATTTGAAAGTATTTAACGCATTTTCTAATGTATTCAGTGAATACGATGTATTATATAACCATTTAATTGAACTACCTATTGTTATTATTTTTATTGATATTTGACACAATGAAATGTAATGTAACCACTGACATGTAATTTACTTTTACCAATAAAAAATATAAATATGAATATGAATATAGTGTCAGTCAGTAGCATCGCTGAAGTCAAAATTAAGGAAATTATGGCTTTCACAAAAAAACCAATAAGAAAAAATTAAACTGGGTTGTGTGCGGTTATTATTATTTTGATATATGTTTATTGTATATATAAATATTATTATTATGTATTTAGGTATACGTATTGCATTCATTTATAGTACTTTATATACCGATGCACTTTAGTTATGTTAGTTTGTCTACCATCTATTTTCCTCTCTCAGTTATTCTAAGATAGCTGGAAGAGATCCCTTAAAGGGATAAGCTCGCTTTTGTACATAACCGTTATAATTATTATCTGTACATGTAATTTGTTTTGTACAATAAAGTGTTTACTACTACTACTACTACTACTACTATGTCATTGGAATTGTCACACTAGCTCCCTCAAGGTATGTGTAGGTACTTAATGTTTGTTATAGGTATTTTAGGCATAAGAGTAGCGTACTCCCTTCTTAAATCATTAGTCGATCACTCGAATTGAAAATGTCCTTGGGACAGTGGCTTCTTACCATCAGGAATTTGGTGAGCAAAGTATCGACTTTGATTTAGAATTTGTTAACAAGGCCGCGGAAAGTCGGCTCGAGTCATTAGAAAATATAACGTAATTCCTTAATAATTCAGAGTGATTTTTTTTTTATTGATATTGGAACGACGTTGGCGTCAAATATATTATGCTCTTGTTTTAACATTGACGTTTTTTACATTTGACATTGACAGATCGGTATCATATTGCAGTAACATTTCGCTCACATCTTAAAAGCATTTCTTGAATACGACAGCCTTTCATGTATTACGACTCAATAAGCCCAACCTACAATATCAAAATTTCCCGCATACCTTTTAGTCTGGGATCCTGAACGCTCACGTAATTTTGAGGACGAACCTTTCTACGTGCCTACCTGTAGGTATTATACCTCGATGCCACCCGTGAACATACTTTATTACCTGGAATTTAGTTTAGAGGCATTTTTCGCATAAAGTAAAAAGTAAGTAGGGCGTGGTTATTTTATGAAAGAACAAAATTTTCTTTGTAGGTATTTTCATGTGGTCCCCGTGTGGCGACGGGTTAAGAATTTCACCACCCCCTTTCTTCCCGTGGGTGTCGTAGAAGTCGACTGTGGGATATGGGTTAAATTGTGGCGTAGGCGAGAGGCTGGCAACCTGTCACTGCAATGTCACAATTTGGATTTCTTTTAACCCCTTTTTGCCAAAAGTGGCACTGAAACTTAGTAGTTCATGTGCTCTGCCTACCCCTTTATGGGATACAGACGTGATTATATATTTGATTCTATAAACCGATACCGAACTTATTTTCTTAAAAGTTTTAAGTAATATTTGTTAACATTTTGTCTGAATTGATTGAAATAAGAGGCTTACAAGAATTTAAAGAAGAAGAAGAAGACATCATTTAGTAGAAAATTATTTAGCAGTTTTATTACTTACGCAAACGTAAACAGCACTGTTCACCGCATCATTTACTTATCTAGCTCATTATACGAACCGACACTTAGGGCCAGTTGCATCAACCACGTTTGACAGATACATCATCGTCACTTAGCAGACTTCTATGGAACTTCTCATACAATAAAATTTAACGAACGCTTTAACGGTGCCAGACGGTTTGATGCAACCGGCTCTTAACACTAAAGGGTATTTAAAACTATGACTGAGTAATTGAATGACACTTTAAAAGGGTTAATGGAAGCATTTTAAATTATCTCATTAGGCTTTAAATGATTCATTTCTGGCACGAGTTCAATATTCATATTCATTTTCATTTTTATTTATTGCAATACTGCGCGGTTGTATCTCGGAGACTTGTTTGAGATGATATATTTGATTTATTTAATTGAATAATACAAAAACAATATTCGTTAAATCTAAAACAAAAAAAAATCTTACCAACCATTTCTTTTTTTAAGAGTTTTTCGGAGTCCAGGGTGCGTAGCCGAATGGCACAAACGCTCACGAAACGAAACGCTATCTATCTCTATCGCTCTTGCATATTGGCGCGACAGAGCCAAACTACCTTTCGCGGCGTTTCGTTTTAGTTTCGCGTCGGAGAAATGCCATTGGGCTACCGGGCCTGGCCTTTCAAAATCAACCCATGTAATAAATTGTCTTGACGACATCAAAATTCTGTTTCTGAACGGCATTAAAAGAAAAAGAAAATCTTACATTAGGTACCATAATGATAATTTGACACTACCATATCTAATGTACATAGGAGAATGTGATTTTCATTTACTTTCTCAAACATACATCACGCGCTTCGAAATCGCGGCAATCATTCTTTTGACAATGAATATAACCGCAAACATTTACTTCGTCAAATTACTCCAACCAAACCGATCGAAACAAGTATCCCAAACTCATTACCAACTCCGTAACTCAGTTTCGCCAACTTTTGTCTCACTAATGATCGAAATCGGACCCAAAATCATCAACAAAATGTATTTGTACGCTGCAAATGTTTGACGAAATATTGGTAGTTCGGTTTAGAACAGTGAAATTGATCAGAACTCCCCAAATGTTTGACCAAACATTGGTTTTTCCGTTTATAATGGGAATACCACACGCTTCGTCGTTTCGGCGCCGCGCACTGCGGTACGTTGAGTACGCATGCGTGATAAAACAGGGTATAATAAACCTTATTACAACGGTGTTAAGGCGTATAAAAAATAAGGATAAAAACACTTGTCAACGGCGATGGCGATTGAAAGACATGCAGTCTCATTATGTTGACATGCAAAAATATATAGCGATGGAAGTTTTTCGTGACTTCTTTTGTGTAGAGGAACTTTGTTAAGTTTGCCTTTGTTGTTTGTCAGGTGTATTTTTTAAGCGCATTTCCGGCGTATGAAATTGTTTATTAAGTTCAGGTTATCAATTTTCATTTATGTAACGAAAAAGTTAACATTCATGTTCACCATATACATTTTATTCCGTTTTGAATTTTCGATAGAATCAGGCGTTACTTTTAGGAAATCCATGATAACTAGTCAAAATCTAGAAATTACTTTGCTAATCCGCGAATAGATAACGTGTTAAGCGCTAATTCGTCATGTCTACTTACTTTGCGTATTTTTATTTTTAATCACCCTCCCACCGCAAAAAATATATAAAAGACCACCACCAAAAATACAAAACGCGTCACCCGTCGAGATGCTGGAGATGTTGACGGTCCAAGCTCCGGCGACTGACCACCCACATACCTACTGACCACCGACTATTCAATGATAGATAGATAGATAGAATACTCTTTATTGGCACACCTCAGCAAGAGATACAGAAAAAAGATACAGCGGAGACAAAACAAATGATTATAAATAGAGGCAGACAACAGGCGGTCTTATCGCTAAAGAGCGATCTCTACCAGACAACCTTTGAATGATCTCAAGACATAAAACCTACAATCTTGAGAAATTCTATATTTCATAGACTGAAAGCGAGTAAATAATAATGATTGATTATTAGTATCCAGGCAATATTGTCACGAAGGTCACAGCGGTCATAAAACGGCTATAACATGGAAGATCCATTAAGCTGATACTAAAATCAGTGGTTTGAGGTTCGGAGGGTTTATTAATAAGGAGGAGAAGGGTATAATCATTACTTTTACATTTCATTGAAATGTTTGAAAGAGAAAAACAAGTTTTTTTTAACAAGTAGAAACTTATTCGACCGATGTCACACCTCCACAGACATCTTTGGCTGAATAAACTATCTTTACCAAAAGGTTCTGCTTAGGTTACAGTCCTGTTGGAGGTGTTATATTTTAATTTTTCCTGTGATTTATATTTTAAGAAAGTATAAGCCAGTTGACAAAAAATAAGTAGTTGACAAAACGAGAAAAGGTGAAAACAAACACACCCTTTTCTTCCAGGTTCTATTTTCAGAACGTTTTTAAAATTTAGTTAATGTGTCTGACTTGTAAAAACTGTTTAAAGTGTCCTGTCGCGATTTTCTTGACTTATCACAAGAAATCCGTTTACATCATAAAATTGGTTCGTATCTTTCTCGATTTACTCGATGGGACCTTTGTAACTATAACAATAGAGGTAGAACTCAGTTTATGTGCGCAGATTTGTAACAAAGAATCACGTGATATCCCCAAAGGATGACAGGAAAGCTTCGCTTATCCTTGTAAATCCTTACATTGGTTCCTTTCTACCGCCGATGTTGCTATTTTTTCTTCATCATTTATGGACCATGTTATTTCAAATTGAACACTTCATTTCTCCTATGAGAATTAAAAAAAAAACTATTCTGAATAAGGACAATATGCAACTTTGAAATTTAATTTGAATAAATTGTATGTACCTAATGTATTATTTAACATAATATATGAATTTATTCCACGTCGCATAGCAACCGATATAGTGGCATTCATGCGTGAATTGTAGCTGTTTTTCTGTTGCAACAATTCTTCTGCAGCCTCTGATGCATGGTGTAACTTTCATTTACCTTGAATTCTAAATAACAAGTAGATAGGTACCTATATTTCACTCATAAGTGAATTTCATAAAACCCTTGTGCCTTGTTCAAGTTTGCAGTTTCGAAACCATTCGATTGCGATTAAACAACAACTTTGCCCATTTATAAACAAATACCTATTTCCCCTTGTAAAACAAACTACTATTGTGCCTTTTTTCAACTCCCTGTATTTTATAGAATACAATTTGATACTTTTGTCCATCAGTCATTGCCCGTGGCTTATTAGAGTTATTAACTATTGACATAGATCTGAATAAATATAAACAGAGCTTGCATTTGATATGTCTAATAAAATAAATATTGTCGCATACAAATAAGTAAATAAAAAGGACTGTCAGTCAGCATTGGTTAATCTACGAAAGTTGAGGCCGCATAACTACATAATTATTTATAGTTCAGTGCAAGTAATAATGCAAAAAAATTAGGTAGGTACATATCCTCTCCATCGCACTAATAGGGCCATCAGGATATACCCAATATTACAATCGCTTACGCTTCATCGCAAGCATGTCTCCCTATCGCTCTCCTGTAGTGGCGCGAAAGAGCCAGCGTTTTGATCGCTGCATAGGTGTCAATAGAGTCCAGTATGAGGTTGATGCAATCGCTAGATTAAAATGGCTAGTACAATTTAGATTTAGTCAGGTCCTCACAGAAAAACCAGCACTGGGGTTTTGCCTTCGCATCATGCTGATTGTGGGTCCTATATTTAGCGTCTATTGTTAGTTTTATTTGCATATCTGCTTCTAAGTATACTTTGTTGTTAAATAAATGTATTCTATTATATTTCATAGTAAGTATATTATTGTCAAATGCTAATTGATAATAGTCTGGATTATTTGGTATTGTAGCACAGCCTGAATTCCCTACCCTGACGTGTAGACACATCCTCATACACACGTCTCTAAACGCCTTAACATTCATCACATTCACTCAACCAATCATTCACACACTCGCGTGCGCCGTGTTATTCAGTCCGAATCCGTTTGCCTTTGAATGAAGATGTAAGATCGCGAATCGCGACCTTACAACTATATGTAAGTGTCCTTTCCCTATTAATACTTGTTTTCCCTATTCATAAATCACGGTTATACGTGGGGCCCCACGTTGGGCGCCACGTATAACCAGGGATGGTCAAAGGGGTCCCGTGATTTACGTGGGGCCCCACGTTGGGCGCCAGGTATAACCGGGGATGGTCAAAGGGGTCCCGTGATTTACGTGGGGCCCCATGTTGGGCGCCACGTATAACGGGGGATGGTCAAAGGGGTCCCGTGATTTACGCAAAACAACTATGAATAGGGAAAGGATACTTACTATATTGATTTAACCAATGTGTATTATTTACCTGTCTCTGGTATAGGCAATATTGATCGAGCTCGTAGGTTCACGTCTAATTATAATGCCTAATGGGTCACGTGTTGACCTATTCGAAACCGTATTGAAATAGTTTGAAAAACTAGTTATTCAATGCTTAAATAACTAGCGTATCTTGGTTTTTGGCCAACATGCCATCAGTTTATGCTTGTGTGTGTGTGTGTGTGTGTGTGTGTGTGTGTGTGTGTGTGTGTGTGTGTGTGTGTGTGTGTGTGTGTGTGTGTGTGTGTGCGTGTGCGTGCGTGCGTGCGTGCGTGCGTGCGTGCGTGCGTGCGTGCGTGCGTGCGTGCGTGTGTGTGTGTGTGATTTATATTTAAAAAACTGAATCACTTACATCGCATCGAATATAATTTATTGTTTGAAATAATTAAAACAAATATTTCATAATATCGAACTTGATTACCAAATGTCGCCTGCGGATTTCCGGACCGACACAACCTTCAAACCTTCAAGAAAAAAGCGTAAGCCCATGTTAACCACCTCTTCTGGTGTTTCGGGTGTCCATGGGCGGCAGTGATTGCTTACCATCAGACGACCTGTCTTCTTGTGTGTCGTATGTAAAACGTAATTTTTCAGGACATTTTCCTTAAGTATAATTGCCACGAAACGTATTTAAAAATTTACAAAGTATGCATATATTCGTTAGCCTATCAAAATGATAAACTAGTTGAGTACAAAGGTATCAATTTAGAAACACATCTTATACAACGTCATTAGAGAAGTTAACTCGAGTCCCGAAATTTCTTTTTTAGGGTTCCGTAGTCAACTAGGAACCCTTATAGTTTCGCCATGTCTGTCTGTCCGTCCGTCCGTCCGTCCGTCCGTCCGTCCGTCCGTCCGTCCGTCCGTCCGTCCGTCCGTCCGCGGATAATCTCAGTAACTGTAAGCACTAGAAAGCTGAAATTTGGTACCAATATGTATATCAATCACGCCAACAAAGTGCAAAAATAAAAAATGGAAAAAAAAAAGAAAAAAAAAATATATTGTTGGATAGGTATTTAAAGATGAAGAAGGGTTTACTAAGATTGTTTTTTGATAATATCAATATTTTCGGAAATAATCGCTTCTAAAGGAAAAAAAAGTGCGTCCCCCCCCCTCTAACTTTTGAACCCTATGTTCAAAAAATATGAAAAAAATCATAATAGTAGATCTTTATGAAAACTTTCTAGGAAAATTGTTTTGAACTTGATAGGTTCAGTAGTTTTTGAGAAAAATACTGAAAACTACGGAACCCTACACTGAGCGTGGCCCGACACGCTCTTGGCCGGTTTTTTTTTTGTATATGACCGTTTGTTTCTTAAAATTAAAATTTCTTAAAATTAAATAAATAAATAAAAAAGTTTCGATGTGCCGGCAAGATTTAATGGTTGCGTAAGTTGTGTTAGAAACTTAGTGATGAAATTAGGTACAAAAGTATTTATTTTGTTTACTTGGATAGTAAACAGAGATTTGATGGAAATAGTTATTGTGTATATGATAAACTATATTTTAACTTCCGATTAGCAGAAACGTCTGCAATCGATGCCACTAGGCTTACGGGTCCCATTGACCTTTGTAGTGGAAAATTTCGCTGGCTTGGTTGAAGTCTTGGTGGCTCAGTTGGCAGAGCGCTGGAATATTGATCCAGAGGCCGTGAGTTCAAGTCTCACCCAAGGCAGACATTTTCCACTTTTAAATTTATGATAAACTATGTAGGATAAATGCAACTGTACCAACAATTATAACGTAACGAATAAAACCTGTTCAAAAAGGTAGAGTCTTGTCTTATCCTATTTATTTTCGCACAGAATATCGGTTATATTAAATATCTCAAAAATATACAGGTTTCTCAAAATATAACACTAATGATACAGATGTAGTGCAAAAAGATTTGCCTTCGTTTTGTCACGGAAACGTACGAACGCGTCATGCTATTTCAGTCAGTCTCAGTACAATATGTACTCACATTGATTGAACTAGCACGACAATTACGAACGTTTCCAGAAAAATATACGAAGGAAACCCATTTCGCACTACACCTGTATGGTATTATATTGTATTATACTTGAATAAGACACAACCTGTGACACTACATATATGTCAAGCAAAATGTGTGTGGTTATAAAAAAAAAAACATTCCAAACCTATATATATACCTAACACTTCAGGTGTCATAATTCGGATATTGCGAAAAAGAATCTCACCCTAGACTCCCTAGAGAAATAACTGTTGGATAAAAAACTATGAGATAGTTGTAATTTACCTTCTACTACAAGAGTCCCTTCAACTAAGAATTGATCTCAAAGGACGCATACATTTTATTTCATACGTCTTTTTTGTATGAAACGTATTATAATATAAAATAACATATCATTGTTTTTCGTAGTTTTTCATCTATAATTTACTTCTCTTGCGGATCAGTCTTTCATTAAATTAATTGATCAACTCTTTAGCTGGGTAAAATTTACAAACGATGTCACTTTTTATACATTTTTGGTTCTCCGGCATTTTTTAATAAAATATTGAGTTTAACAAGATCGAGAGCATTGTATGATAAATAAAATACTACCTTTAAGTGGGAAAACTAAATGTCGGATATTTTTACCCACTGTACAATTTAGCCGACTCTCCTCTTTATCAACCATAATAGTGCTCCCACAGTGGCTACTATAAATGATATACATAGATCATTGTGTAACAGGGACAGCGTAATGTCAATGCCATCGCGATGTCCCTGTCACACAATGTTACACATTATAACATTTATAACAGCCAGTGAACACTATTTTGGTTAGTAAAGAGGAGAGTCGGCTAAATTTAACCCCTACTTATGAAAAGCGTGACCAATATGCCCCAATTATTTTCTTAATCTCAAAACCTAGTGAGCTCAAGACTGCACTGATTATTTCCCGACATGGCAACATAATGCGTGACACACGCACGGTTTTAATTAGTTGCCATGGCAACGCCATTCGGGTGAATGTTGGCTGAAAAATTTGGAGTCGTTACGTTGAATTATTTTTGATGGCTAATTATAGTGGTACTATTGTTTTGACACATTAATTTACTCAACTTGTCGCAAAAATCAGAAAATTAAAAAGAACTTTTATGACCTTCCACACTACGAAATAATGCTGCGCTCCAAAACTGGTATTGTAGATGTGGGTGTTAAGTCTGCAAGGCTCAAGTGGTATTGGACATGTCTGCCGAATGCATCTAGATCGGTGGGCCAAATTGGCTACCGACTGGACACCACCGATTAGCCGGGGCTTAGGTAGGCCAAAGAAAATATGGCGGGATGACCTCGACGCATTTTGCAGCGACTGGCCGGAGCAGGCGGCAAATCGTGATGAGTGGCGGAAGAAAGCCCAGCAGTGGGACACAATTATAGGCTAGGAAAAAAAAAATATTTTCGTGCATAATATCAGTACTTATAAAATAATACTTAAGTATCAAGAAATAGGTAAGAGTTTATTCACGAAGTCATATTTAGATAATAAATTAATTATGATAAATGTAAAAAATCGTCCATTTATTCTGAAAGTGTCTCTAATAACCGAAAAATAATGTGTAGGTAAAGTAAAATTGTGATCTTATTATTTTCTTTACTTGTACTGTACCTCAGCAGTTCTCAAAAAGTTTGTACAAAAATGAAGGAAAAAGTTAAATTTGTTTTTTTTTAAATTCCTATTTTGTTACCAAATTTTTTTTGATGAATTGAGATTTTTAGTAAGATTTATTTCGTCATTAAGGTCCTCTAGTATCTATATTTTTTTCTCTGTTTATATATTACGAAAGTCGACTTATATTACTAAATGCTAGGATCAATTAAAATTTTCTGTCGTGGCTATGTACAAACTTTTTGAGAACTGCTGTCCTACTTGTTTGTGATTCAAGGCGTTTAGCATCTCTCTTTAATCTTGATTCAACGTTGATTACATTATCCACCGCGTCGCATTTGTTTTTATTAGGTATCTCCATCTACGAGACAAGGAACGTTACTTTGGATATGTAAAATTAAATAGCACTAGTAAAAAGGTAAATAGTGTAAAA
The DNA here is from genome assembly GCF_023078275.1 of Leguminivora glycinivorella. Classification (NCBI taxonomy): domain Eukaryota; kingdom Metazoa; phylum Arthropoda; class Insecta; order Lepidoptera; family Tortricidae; genus Leguminivora; species Leguminivora glycinivorella. Next base: position 3,799,047 of record NC_062973.1, read on the forward strand.
ATATTTGCTTTGGACACTTTAACAGTAAATATGTTACGTGGTCTATTATTTCATTCTTACTTTACAAATAAATAGGTTCACAGTGGTACATGAAGTCATACTTAATATTTTTTACTGTGGAACCATATTAAATATTGAAATTTGATATTGGCTGAAAGCACTAGCTGTCATAGACAGCACTTTATTTTTTAATTTTAGTTCCCTAAATAGCCACATGGCGCTGGTTGTATCGGACTGTACATTTTTTGCTCACGTTTACTTACCGGGTCAATGTACTTTATATTCTTTAATATATTAGTTATTTACATAAAGTATTCTTGTTTTTCTTATTCCGCTAATTGGTTATGGGCCCCTTAGCCCACGCGAGTGAAAGATTAACAAAGAAAGACAGTAAAGTAGTGTGCAAATACAGTGAGAAACAGTGACTCGACAACAAAGATGGAGGTTACTGGAAAAGTCGAGAAATTCGATGGAACGAATTTTAAGCAGTGGAAGTTCCAAATTATGTGCGCATTACGAGCGAAAGGTTTAAATATAAGGGAAACTAAAACGGAATCGAATGCCACACAATGGAATAAAGATGATGGGATGGCTATGTTCATCATGACATCGGCCATGCATCTCAATCAAATTACCCTTATTGAAAATTGTGAGACTGCGTTAGAAATATTGAATAAGCTCGAATCTATTTATGAACAAAAGTCTGAGCTTACTAAGATGATGATTCACGAGAGATTCTATCAATACAAGATGAGTCCAACGGATAGCATAGCTCAACATATAGCTAAAGTTGAATCCTTGGCTAAACAACTTAAAGAAAGCGGCGAGAGTATCAGTGATACCGCCATTATGACGAAGATATTGAGTACTCTTCCACCTAAATTCAGATCCTTACGTCAGGCGTGGATGTCATTAGATACTAAGAGCCAAACTATTGTTAACTTGACTGCTCGTTTACTGGATGAAGAGGCGAGCCTAAGTGTGGAAGATGAAAATGAAACCGCCTTGTATGTTTCTAAACAGGTGAAGAAGAAAGTGTTCACTACCACTAAGCCTGGCCCTTCTTCAAGTAAGAAAGATTCAAAAGAGAATAAAGAACATCAAGGACATCGCTATCCTTGTTACAACTGTGGTGTTCGTGGTCATTATGCGAGAGAATGTCGGGCTCCGAAGAAGAGTCAAGGGAAAAGTGATATGTTAGCTTTCAATGTTACACACTGTGAGTGGAAAGAACCCAAGGAAGATGACAAATGGATATTGGATAGTGGCGCCTCTGGACATATTTCATTTAAAAAGGAATATTTTACAGAAATTCACGAGTACAGAGGTTCACCATTGAAATTAGGAAATGAGGAAATTTTAGATGTGGCCGGACAAGGAGACATATTGTTAAATAAATGGGTCGATGGTCAGTGGGAGACCAGTGTTTTGAAAGATGTTTTATATGTCCCTAAGTTAAACAGAAATTTAATCTCTGAGGGAGTGATAACAAGACATGGATATGAAATTGTTAAAAAAGGCTCTGACGCATTTATATATCTGGACAATAAAAAAGTTATGTGTGCATCTTTAAGAAGAAATAACTTATATGAAGTGAAAGTGAAAACTGTATTAAATCAGTGCAATTTAGTACAAAAATCGGACTTGCGTACGTGGCATGAGAGGTTATGTCACTTGGACATTAAAGAAATCCAGAAAATGTGCAATAATAATGTGATAAATGGTGTGGAACTAACTGATTGTGACAGTTTTGTGTGCGAGGGTTGTGCCTACGGAAAACAAGCTCGGAGACCGTTCCAGAAGTCCAGCAGAGGTCCACTGCAGCCAGGTGACATGGTTTATAGTGACCTTTGTGGCCCCATGAGCGTGCCCTCAGTACAAGGTATGAAATATTTCATATTATTTAAAGATGCTGGCACTGCTTATAGACATGTGTACTTTCTTAAGAACAAAAGTGATGCATTAGAGTATTTCAAGAAATACAATGCCATAATAAAGAATAAATTCTTGCATAGTGTGCGTGTGTTGCATACTGACAATGGCGGTGAATTTAAAAGTAAAGAATTTAAAGAATATCTGGACAGTGAAGGCATACTGCATGAATTGACTGCTCCTTATAGTCCAGAAATGAATGGCCGGGCAGAACGGGAAATGAGGACAATTATGCAGAATGCTCGGTCTATGCTATATGCTCGTGGCATATCCCTTGATCTTTGGGCTGAAGCAGTCAGCTGTGCTGTGTATATACTGAATCGTACGTCTTCACGTCAAACCCCAAGTGTTACACCTTATGAACTATGGACTGATATGAAACCTAGTCTAGATCATGTAAGAGTGTTTGGATGTGTGGGTTATGTACATGTACCGGATCAATTAAGAACGAAGCTAGAGAGTAAGAGTCGAAAATTGATGTTAGTTGGATATGAACACACAAATTACAGGATGTATGACCCAGAAACCAAAAGAGTGACAGTAAAGAAATGTTATATTTGATGAGAGAAACACACCAAACTTTCAGAAGAATGAAATAGAAATCTCACTTCATTTTGGTGATGAAATTGAAGATGAAAACAGTTTAGAACAAATTGAGATAGAAAGGGTGGAGCAAGAAGAGGCAGATATTCCTTTGGATGAGGATACCTCTAATGGTGATATGGATCGACAGGATGACACCTATATACCACCTTGTGAAATTAATGCAGAAGCGTTACGCAATGAAGTGTCATACAACTTAAGACCCAGGAGAAACTGTGTCTTTGAAGTAAACTTTTCAAATAGTTTTGATATCCCTGTTACTTACAATGATGCTATCAACAGTCCGGAGTGTAAAGAATGGCTGAAAGCTATATCGGAAGAGCTAGAATCTCATCAAGAGAATAACACCTGGAGCTTCGTTGATCGAGAAGATCATAGGACCATAACATCAAAGTGGGTTTTCAACATTAAAAGGAACAAAGATGGTGAAGTAGAGAAGTATAAAGCCCGCCTTTGTGCTCGTGGCTTTACACAAATTCAAGGACTTGACTATTATGAAACATTTTCACCAACTACCAGATATGAGTCAATTAGAATATTGCTAAGCATTGCTGCTCAAATGGATTGGAACATTAGACAATTAGATGTGAAAACAGCATTTTTATATGGGGTCCTAGAAGAGGACATATATATGGAAGTGCCAGATGGTGTTACAGCACCAGCACCTAATAAGATATGCAAGTTAGAAAAGTCCCTCTATGGACTGAAACAGGCTTCCAGATGCTGGAATAAGAAATTTACAGATTTTTTAGTAAAATTTGGTTTCAAACAATCACAGGCAGACAGTTGTGTTTTTGTAGGTAATTTTAAGGGTGTTAAAGCAATCCTGATTTTATATGTTGATGATGCTCTGGTTATGTCTGAATCTAATAGTGTTTTAGACTTGATTGTTAGCCATTTGAAAATTGGTTTTCAAATTAAAGAAATAGATTTGAACAAATATGTGGGTTTAGAGATAGTCAAGAGCAATAGCACCATCTGTATACACCAGAAAAGATATATAGAGCAGATAATATGTAAGTTTAATATGAGTACTGCAAATGCGTGCAATACACCTGTTGATGTTAATGTGCCTATTAAGAAAAATGAAAATGAGAATGATATTATTGATTTTCCCTATCGTGAAGCTATTGGTTCACTATTGTTCTTGGCCAACGCAACTAGGCCTGACATATGCTTTGGTGTAAATGTCTTATTATTATTATTTATTATTCAGAGCCCACTGTGTCCCACTGCTGGGCAAAGGCCTCCCCCCTCTTTTTCCAATCTTCTCTGTCTAGTGCTATTTCTGGCCAGCCAATCAAAAATGAGTCCAGGTTATAAGCAGATATATTAATAATCCTAGTTTGGAGCATGTAGCTCAAGTGAAAAGAATAATCAAATACCTTATTAAAACAAAAGATGTCTGTATTAAGTATGAAAAGCAGTCAGAATTAGTTGGTTATTCTGATTCAGATTTTGCCGGGGACTTAGATTCTAGAAAGTCAACTACGGGTTATTTATTCATGTTGAATGGTGGGCCTATCTCGTGGGCTAGTCAGAAACAGCCCTGCGTGGCCTTGTCAACCTGTGAGGCTGAATTCTTAGCTGGTTGTGAAGCAGCCAAGAACCTGTTATGGCTTAAACAATTTTTTAAAGACATTGAATTTGATATGAATTGTACAACTTTGTGTATGGACAATCAAAGTGCCATAAAACTTATAAATAACCCAGTTTTCCATAAGAAAAGTAAGCACATAGATGTAAAGTTTAATTTCATTCGTGAAAAAGTCCAACAAAAGTTGATAGATATTAGATATGTGCCCAGTACAGAACAACTTGCGGATATATTTACCAAGGCTTTACCGGCTGTGCAATTTATGAATATCAGAGATCAGATACTCTCTATATTGTAATTTTCTTTGATTTGCTCTAAAATCAGGAAGTTGTTCTGTTGGCAATTTGAAGGTTTGTTTTTTTTGTTTATTGTATGCTATGAGTAAATGTAATACACACATTGCACTAGCCATATCAAATTTAGTGGGAGTATTAAATATTGAAATTTGATATTGGCTGAAAGCACTAGCTGTCATAGACAGCACTTTATTTTTTAATTTTAGTTCCCTAAATAGCCACATGGCGCTGGTTGTATCGGACTGTACATTTTTTGCTCACGTTTACTTACCGGGTCAATGTACTTTATATTCTTTAATATATTAGTTATTTACATAAAGTATTCTTGTTTTTCTTATTCCGCTAATTTAATATAATATTTTTGTTTCAGAAGTAATTTTATCGTTCGCACCGTATTTTCGTTTGACGTAATAATTATACGTTTCATTTTCAGCACAAAATGATTGATGAAAACGCCGTGAAATGGCGACGCAAATTATATTTGAAGGATGGCATTAAAAACCAATCAGTGCTCTACTGGCACAGAAAAGATCCTTTATTTTGCGAAATGTTTGATTAGACTTTCATGGGCCTACAAGTTCCAATAAACAATTAAAATTTAAAAAAAAAACCCCCGACCGCCACATTAGTAGACCGATTTTCATGCAACATGACTAAGAACACTCCCGACTTACTCAGCATTCAACAAAAAATCCAAAATCCAAACTAAATCCAAATCGGCTCATCCCTTCGGGAGCTACGATGCAACAGACAGACACACACAAAGCCAGACAGACACACACAGACAGACACGTCAAACTTATAACACCCCGTCGTTTGTGCGTCGGGGGTTAAAAATTGGAAATAGTAATAGAAATATATTTATTGCAACAACAGAGTTTTTTTACAGTCATTTTGGTACATTTAAGGAGGTCCTTATGTTCTACCCTATGATAGGCATGCAATATAAAGCTAACGTCATGCAAAAACAGTTCTATTAAAAACCTAAATAATTTAAAAGTATATCACAATGATGAAGTCTATAGTAAGGGAATTTTGAAATACAATACAATTTTAGAATTGAATTAATTTAGTAGTCAACAACTAATTTAAATTTATTGGAGAAGTATCTACTTGGACTACTTTTCTCAGGGATTGACTTAGATCAATTTTGTGGTCCATAAACCTTTTCCATGATCCCCAATAAAGATATTCATTAACACTGATTGATTTGACGACCGGTCTGGCCTGGCTAAGCGAACCTGCCTGCTACGCTGCTGTCCCGGGTTCGAATCCCGGTAAGGGGATTTATGTGATGAGCGCAGATATTTGTTCCTGAGTCATGGATGTTTTCTATGTATATTATTTGTATATTATATATATCGTTGTCTGAGTACCTGTCACACAATCCTTCTTAAGCTTACCGTTGGGACTCAGTCAATCTGTGTAAGAATGTCCTATAATATTTATTTATTTATTTATTGATACAATGATTGTTTATTTAAAGTTTTGAGATAAATGCTTAAATCTCTTAGCCAATCAATTCCATTAATAAAATAAATAAATAAATATTATAGGACATTCTTACACAGGTGGACTGAGTCCCACGGTAAGCTCAAGAAGGCTTGTGTTGTGGGTACTCAGACAACGATATATATAATATATAAATACTTATATACATAGAAAACATCCATGACTCAGGAACAAATATCTGTGCTCATCACACAAATAAATGCCCTTATCGGGATTCGAACCCGGGACCGCAGCGCAGCACTGCAGGCAGGGTCACTACCGACTGCGCCAGACCTGTAGTCAATTAATTAATTAAAATCAAACAGTCATATTCAAGGTAACTCAACTCCCAGTAGCTTGCTTAATGAGCATCGCAACAGACAGCCAGTCGAACCCGACTTATTAACTTAAGTAATATACGCCAGTCGTGACTGCAAACCTCTTTACTCAGTACTAATTTAGTAAGAGAGTTTCCCAAAGGTATGCATTTCCAGTATTTTTTAAACAGTTTCTCCAAATGTCTTCGACAGTTTAAGACGTGATAAAATTTGTTGCTAATCTAGCGATTGAACATATATTTAGTTTAATGGAACGCAAATGATCTCAAGGTCATTTGTAAAATCGGCATATATATTATTATGAACTACTCAATTCAATCAATGATTAAAGCAAATTTACAAATTTAAACACTAATAACTCTTCCACCTCTCCTCCCCCCCTCTGCTCATCAAACATCTTGGTGACTCACTTCTTAAATCCAAATCTAAGGTGAACAGGGTGGCTAGCCGAATGGCACAATCGCTCACGAAACGCTCACGAAACGAAGCGCTAGTAGATATCTATCTCTATCGCGCTTGCGTATTGGCGCGACAGAGCCAGCGGCGTATCGCTTTCGTTTGGCGTCGGAGAAATGCCATTCGGCTACGGGGCCAGGCCCCGTAGCCGAATGGCATTCGAAAGCGATACGCCAAACGAAAGCGATACGCCGCTGCGTTTCGTGAGCGATTGTGCCATTCGGCTAGCCACCCAGGCATCTTCTGGGCGAGCTCACTCCATCGTAGGCCACGTCTTTGCCTTTGGCTAGTCTGTGGCCAAGAGTAAACCCATTTATAATAAAAAAAAAAGACAAAACGTGAGACGACTTTTGTACGGCCCCGTACAATTTGATTGTGGTTCTGTCAGTAGCAGTTGCGTGACAGTTTGCCCTAGATTTTAATAAGGTTTTAAACTGAAAACGCTTGCTTGCATGAATCATAGCTTAGCTAATCATTTTAACATTGACGTCATAATGACGATGATGATTGGTTTATTTAACCTATTTAACTTCTAACATTACCTATAAAAATACACTACAATATAAATTAACAATTTCAATATACTTACGCTAAAAAATAATATGTTATAATAAAACTAACTTAAAAACTATAATAAATGTCATAATTACATGTGACATTCAATATGATGGTGATAATTATTTACGCTCATTCCTGTATTTTTTAATGGCACTGAAATATGGCTCACGGACAGTGATACATTTGTAATTAGGTGACATTCTAGTCATTTAACTTCACCTCTCATGTAAATAGTTTGTGAGTATTTTTTTCTATTTTTTTTACTTTCCTCATCATTTACAAATTGAAAATTAATAAAGCGGCTATATTTCCGAGCTCATTAACTCGGTAACCTTCAAATCAAGGGTGAACAGGTATCTTCTGGGCGAGCTCACTCCATCGTAGGCCACGTCTTTGCCTTCGGCTAGTCTGTGGCCAAGAGTAGAACCCATAATAAAAAAAATACATTGATACAGACACAGGGATGAATTCGTCCGAAGAAAAACAAAAAACAAACACTACCTTTACCTTTCCATACGTTTTAAATTTTATAGTGTGAGGTTAGGTGAAATAAAGAGTAATATAGTCTAATTTTATTTTACAAATACAAATTCCGGACAGATTCCCTACAACCATAAGGAACTGTTTGTCCCTCAGTATTTGGTTTACTCCATCTTACCATACTAATTGATTCAGAACTTCATCTTAAAAGGGCTAAATTATAAAGGCAATTTCGAATTCAAATTCCAAGTAGCTTTGATTTAACATAACTATTCTTCTACTTTCGCAACCAACTTTTTTTTTTTATTCGAACATTTTTTCTTCTGACAAACATCTAACTTCGTCCTTGTTTGATAAAATAGGCAAGTGCTTCGAAAGCACTCCGCATTGCAGTGATCATAAAGACTCCCAATGTATCTTGGAAGGGCTGCCTTGGCAATATTTAGCAGCTGTGGAACCGTGTTCCAATTTTATGTCAGCAATAGATATTTGTCCTTTGCGCGAAAAGACACTTAATTTAAACGAATAACATTTATGGTTAAAGAAATTTATTTTCTCAAAAGAAATTTAACATTTCACTTATATAGAGAAAATACAAGATAAAACAAATTATGAGTGAGCATGCAAGTAATCTAACAGATTAAAATACTTAACGAGTAAAAGAATACAAACTATAACATGCCATTTACGAGCATTACACGTAAAAACAAAAAGTGTACACTTAATACTAAACATAATGTAGGTATTTTTAACTTAAACCGAAGTTGCTTACTTATTTATCACAAAACAGATGCAATCTGTTGCTAAGTAATTTTACACTACAGCGTTATTGCACTTTTAGCTCTAAATACATGCAAGTTGAGTTGAGCGACACTCATTTCCTTGATAGTTCCTTATCTCTTGTTCCCATGTGGAATGTTCGCCAGGGTCGGACTTAGATATTATGAATTACGTAGTTTGATAGACTTCGTTTGTATGCATTGTAATTTTTACACTCTTTAATGTCTTTAGGTAGGCTGTTATAAAACTGTGCTCCTTCATAACCAATATTCTTTTTGCCACATTTGGTTCTAGCTGATTGGAGACATAGATCGTTAGAATTACGAAGTGGTCGTAAACCTTTTTGTAATTTAGTTGTAAAACTGAGTTTCGAGTGTATTTTATTGTCTATTATTTTTCTTATTAGTAAGCAAGTGTTATTAAAGTACAGTTGATTTAGATTTAAAATTTTAGTTTCTAAATAAATTTTGCGACTAGAAGTTAAGTAATCATAACCGAAAAGTGTTTTAATTATTTTATTCTGTGCGACTTGGAGATTTTTAAGAGTAGTTTTTGTGGCGGTGCCCCATATTTCAATTAGATAATTTAAATGAGATTTTATTAGTGAGTTGTAAATCGTGTATTTAACGCGGCGAGGAAGACACTGTGCTGTATTGTAGAGGCAAGCTCTTAGAGATGTGAGTTTTGATCGTATTTTATTTATATGTTGCTTCCATGATAGATCACAGTCCAATATTAGGCCGAGATATTTTTCTTCACTTGATTGTTTTAATAGTGTTTGATTTATTTTAAGTTCTATATTTTCAGTGATTTTCTTATTTTTAGACTTGAATATTATGTAACTGGTCTTGTCTACGTTAATAGTCAATAGATTAAACTGGAACCATTCATGAAGGTTGTTCAGGTCTTCTTGTGCTAATTTTATAATGTCCTTTATAGACTGGCCAAAATAAAAAATACAAGTGTCGTCTGCATATAGACTTATCTCTCCGTGTAGAGGTACTTGGCAGATGCTATTAATGTAGATTAGAAACAGGAGAGGGCCAACTATCGATCCCTGTGGGACGCCGCAGGTGATTATTTGTGGACTGCTTTGCACATTACCTATTCTCACTATTTGGCACCGGTTGCTTAGATACGAATTCATAAGTTTGTGAGCATTGCCAGTGATACCTATCTTTTTAAGTTTTTCTAGAAGTAGTGGATGACTTACCGTGTCAAACGCTTTTTTAAGATCAATAAAAATTCCGAGACAATATTTTTTGGCATCTATATTTGTTTTAATTTTAGTAGTTAGGTCAATCACTGCAGACAAGGTACTTGATTCAGACCGAAAGCCATACTGGCTATTAGAAAGGAAATCTATTTGTTTTAGATAGTCATTTAAACGATTGTATATTACTCTTTCTATAACTTTGGAGAGTATTGGCAGCACTGACACTGGTCGATAGTTACCCGGATCGGATTTACTAAATTATTAACTAAAATTACATTATTAACTTTATTCCCAATTATTAACTCCACTTCAAATCAAGTTAATAATTGGAACTTTGGTTCCAACTTGATTTTTGATGAGCCGAAATACTCTGACTGTAAAGTTAAAAAAACATCAGTTGATTCAGCAACAGTCATCATCGTCCTGAGAGGAGCCTGGGGTCCGCTGTGACAACTAATCCCAAGATTTAGGCGCTAGTTTTACGAAAGCGACTGCCATCTGACCTTCCAACCCAAAGGTAACTAGGCCTTATTGGAATTAGTCCGGTTTCCTTACGATGTTTTCCTCCACCGAAAAGCGACTGCTGGCAAATATCAAATGACTCATTGGTACGAGCCGGGTTTCGAACCCACGACCTCCGGATTGAAAGTCGCACGCTCTTACCGCTAGGCTACCAGCGCTTTTGATTCAGCAACAGTATAACAAGATTTCATTACAGCTTTGTAAGCCACTAGCGTTTGATTCAGTACTATTATCCACTGACATTACTGACAGCCGGTAATGCTATGAACCATTGTTTCACTTCCACAGGCATGAATAATCGAGCTTGACTGGCGATGGCGCTTGGGAATCGACTCGATATTGTCATAAAAGCAGTACCTTGCCAATCAAGATAGTCTTTTGATGATATCAAGCTAGTAGAAGCGTTTACCTAGATATTTTATATTTACGAGAACTTGGAAAATGCCCTGACCTTGTGATACTGACTTATGTTTTATGAGTGTGCTGCGTCGCCTGTTTTGACGCTTAAAGTAGGTACCTAAATACAGTGAACCTCGTTACCCCGCTGATAATATTTCAATTATTAAATAAATGTCGTATACAAAGAAAAGTGACCAATGCCTCCAAGTGTTCCAAGCTGGATTCGAACCAGCGTATTCCGTTAACCGGACGGATGCCTGAACCACTCGGCCATAGGTACACGAAAGCAATGGTCGAAATTTTCAAGTATATGACACAATTACTGAGAGATTGGCGCCCCCCCCCCCGCCATCTCTGAGGTAGAACCGAAACTAGTTCGACCTCCTAACTGAATCAACACATGTATACAATATTTCAATTGTTACAGGTGGCCTCGTGACATGTGACGCGGGTCTGTGAGCGGCATGCGGGTCGCACGCTCCGAGCGGGCCGGTGTCTCGCTGGCCGCGCTCGCTTTACTACTGCTATGGCCGCTCTGTACCGCCGAGGATACCACCACCGCTGCTCCGTTCAGTAAGTACCTCATCACACTCTGAGTAGCCATCTAGCCTGATGACATGTTAGGTGCTGGATCCGTGAGCGAGATGTGGGTCGGTGTCTCGCTGGCCGCGCTCGCTTTACTACTGCTATGGCCGCTCTGTACCGCCGAGGACACCACCACCGCTGCTCCCTTCAGTAAGTACCTCATCACACTCTGAGTAGCCATCTAGCCTGATGACATGTTAGGTGCTGGATCCGTGAGCGACATGTGGGTGGGTGTCTCGTTGGCCGCTCTCTTACTACAACGGCTGCTGTGGCCGCTTTGTACCGCCGAAGATACCAGCTCCGTTCAGTAAGTTACTTTCAGAGTACCCAGATGGCTTGAAACATGAGACGTGGGCGTGTTGCCGACATGTGGATCGCTTCGTCTACTGCTGCTACGACCGCTCTAACTGCCGAAGATACCGCCTCTCCCTTCAGTAAGTAACTTTACCACATACAATGGGAAGTCTCATGACACATCTGAACCAGGTCTGTGAGCGACATGTGGGCCGGTGTCTCGCTGGCCGCGCTCGCTTTACTACTGCTATGGCTGTTCTGTACCGCCGAGGATATCACCACCGCTCCGTTCAATAAGTAACAGAGGTTTAGAGTAGCCAGGTATCTCAAGACATACGACGTGGGTCCGTGAGCCGGTGTCTTTGCAATGATCACCACAACTACCGCCTCTGTTGCTCCATTTAGTAAGTAACCACATACGTGGAAGTCTCATGACACAGTTGAGCCTGGTCTGCAAGCGGTACGCGGGTCGGTGTTTGTTACAGCCACTCTGTAAGTGCCGCTGCTCCTTTAAATAACTCATTATATGCTCAGAGTAGGCAGTGTAATGTATTAAAAATAATTGTATAAGAACAAGATATTGTGGTTATACATTGTTCACACGGATACTTACGAAAAGCCGGATAGATCTTACGGAAGCAGCGGAACTTGAGCCCAAGGACCGTTCCACACCTCGGACACTGGCGATCAAATATACGAAAGAGGCGCGTTTCTAGCAAAGTCTTAGCTCGTGTAGGCGAACGCGTACTATGCTTGTATGAGTGAGATATGACAGGTCGACTGTTCGCGTTTTTGACGGGCGGTAACAGTGAGGTAACCGAGAGGAGGTGGGCGGCACTTTTAGCAGGAAGCGGGAGTGGCCATACTGTACGATAGTACTCTTTGTTATACTGTGACCGTTCTGAAACTGGAAGCTGGCGGAGGGGACACTTCGAGCAAGTGAAAGCCATCTAGTGAGTGAAGTGGTAGTGACTTGTAACATGTGACTAGGGTTAGGGAGAAGCGTAATTATCTCTCTCGCTCTTCCATATTAGTGAGACAGAATAAGATAACAATGATACAATACGAGTACGAAGGGTAATAACTACTCAATATCAATATTGGGGACACCTTACACAGATCAACTTAGCCCCAAACTAATCAAAGCTTGTACTATGGGTGCTAAGCGATGATATACGTACTTAAATAGATAAATACATACTTATATACATAGAAAATATCCATGACGCAGGAAAAAATCTGTGCTATTCACACAAATAAATGCCCTCAGCAGGAAGGATCACTACCGACTGAGCCAGACCGGTCGTCAACTGCCTATTACCAAAGAGGATCGGGTATTATAGATAGTTACTGTCAAAGTAAAATGTGTAATCACAGAGCATAGACTGCCATCTCTTGACACAGACTTAAAACTTTTAAACTTCAGTTTTGACAATTTGGCTCATATTCTTAGCTTGATATGTGTTACAATGTCAAATATTAATATTAGCGCCATCTAGTTGAGCGTACCCCAAAGGTGTAATGCCATCTAGGCCACCGTACCTTTTTCTGCTAGCTCAAATATTACCACAGAACTTAATTTAGATAGAAGAAACAAATTCATATATTTGTATAGGGGCCGAGCGTGTCAAATTTTGTACTTAAGTTGATTCTTGCCTGTAATTTTAAATATGTCTCAGGCTCTTGGTTGTTCATAATTTTTGTGTTGTTGCAATTGAATATTACGTAACGAGGCATTTTTTATGTTTTGGTTGACTTCAACTTACAAAAATTGACGCCCGAAAGCTGCAAGCTGCGAGTAAAGACGGACAACTCAGTGGATTTCACTGAGTTCATTTGACACGCTAAGTAGATACGTTTGCTTGATCTATCGTATATATGACATCTGTGAATATTACAAAAAAGTGTCACATTTAACAAGTAACATGACATGAAACTAAAATATGAAGACGCCAAGACAGTCGCATAGCAACCTGTTCCTGATTAAAGCCTCCGTCATTTCGTGCTAAGTCTCGAGTTAATCCGGGCGGTAAAAACGGGTCAAAGCTTCGTCCGTCGTAATAAAACAAGAAAAGTGAGGCATTTAAAACTTCAAGTACACTTGTTGGTGGCACATTTGATGAGGGTACTTACTTTACTTAAGAACTATTTTAGTACTGCAGAATTTTATGCACTTATTTAATGAAAATAAAAATACTATTTTTTTTTTATACTACGTCGGTGGCAAACAAGCATACGGCCCGCCTGATGTAAAGCGGCCACCGTAACCTATGGCCGCCTGCAACTCAAATAGTGTCACATGCGCGTTGCCACCCTATTAGAAACTTGTACATTCCCTTTTGCTGTGTTAAGTACGCAGCAAAAAGGAGTGCACAAGTTCTAAGGAGGGTTCGGGTTGCCGACGACTCAAAGGTCAATAGACGGAACAAGTTAGTTCCGTAAGTCCTCCCGTCACCAGCACACCGCACCCTCGTTGAGCTCTGGCAGCCTTACTCACCAGCAGGAACACAACACTATGAGTAGGGTCTAGTGCCTATTTGGCTGCGGTCTTCTGTAAGACGGAGGTACTTCCCCAGTTGGGCTCTGCTCTAGATACGAGCGAGACGATATCCGCTGTGCTGTGCCCTACCACACAACGCGGAATATAATTCGCTATGCCCTACCTCCTACAGTCTATCTAACACGGAAGGATAAAAGTCGAAGTAGCTTATATTTTTATCTCCATGGTATAATTTTTATAAGAAGTGGAATAAAAGATGTATCAGCTTAGTTATGCATACTTGCATAGTGTCCAATCTTCAAGGTCTAATATAAAACTCAATATCGCAAAAAATGTCGCTCAAGGGGTTTTTCCCTTCCTACGTCGATATTTGTAGTTTCTCGTATCATCCATCATCCTCCTTTCGTTACCCCGGCATTTGCCACGGCTTATGGGAGCAGGGTCCGCTTTGACAACGAATCCCAAGATTTGGCGTAGGCACTAGTTTTTAATTACGAAAACAACTGCCATTTGACCTTTCAATTGTACTTTTTCGTATATCTGACCTGAATATGGGAATACGCACCCAACATCGTGATAATTAGAAGCGTGTTCCAATATTTGTGCAACCTTTGACAGCTCCGTTATGTTTGATAGCGAATGCTACGTGGACACATTTGGGATAATCATCATCATCATCATAATATCAGCCCCTTATCGCCCACTGCTGAGCATAGGCCTCTTCTAGTAGTCTGATCCAGTTGGAAGAATTTATTGGTTTAATATATCTATCTATCTATCTATCTATCTATAGCAGCCTCTAAAGCGCCCGTCTTCGGACATAGGCCTCCTCTCCATTCCTCCACGCTTGTCGGTCCATTGCCATCCGCATCCAGTTATCGCCAGCTAGTTGGCAGATGTCGTCTCTCCATCTAAGGGGGGGCTTGCCGCGACCGCGGTTTAATTTATACGGTGAAATAAAAAGGACCGTTTAAACTTTGCAGTGACTTTTGAGGTCGTAATGAACAACTTTTATTATGGAACCAATGCCGAAATCTCAAAAAAATGGATTTTTCATACATTTCCACTGTCATGATGCCGCTGATTTCAATAAATAAATTGTAATTGTCTGAAGATAAACAATTTTCTTTTTATTTTTATTCAATGCAGCACCCATTTGTTTTTCTCCACTTCAGCATTGGTCCCGTAATAACAGTTGTTCATTATAACCTCAAAAGTCACTATGCAAAGTTTGGAAGGTCCTTTCTAGAGATGTGTCGTTCGCGAGTGAGTGATTTAAAAGAACTATATCTTTTGACTGAACTCGTTCACTCTTCAACTCAGTAGCGATTCAACTCGCTCATTTCGCTCAGTAACTCACCTATCTCAGAGTTACTTGCGCGCTCTTTCCCACTCATGATTCGAATGAGCGGGCTGAACCAAAAGAGCGAAACGATGCAAATGTTTCGAATGACAGCTTCGGAGCGATTCGGAAGGATTGCGTTTGGCAATATGGCGGTATCGTATCTCACGATTCGCCATCTTGCTACAAATAGTCTGACAGATTCACTGAGCGAAATGAGCGGAATGAGCGGAATGAGCGAAATGAGTGATATATATCACCGCGAGCGAAAGATATGAATCAATCTTTTCATCTCAGTGAAGCGTTTTGCGCATCTCTAGTCCTTTCTATTTCACCCCGCATAAGTATAGATATTATTTTCGTAACCATATCACAAACTGTCATTCAGAATGTGGCAATGCGCCCATACTGTTCAGTTGCATGCAAGATAGTAATAAAATATGATGCCGTGTGACGCTGCATATTGGTTCCACGTTCGAATGGTAAATGTATTGCTGTAACGTGGTAAAATGTGCTATTATAGATGAATTATTATGTGTAGATGATATATGGCAATAACCCTATGGTTATAAATAATTATCCATACTAATATTATTAATGGGAAAGTGTGTGTGTCTGTTTGTTTGTCCGTCTTTCACGGCAAAACGGAGCGACGAATTGGCGTGATTTTTTAAGTGGAGATAGTTGAAGGGATGGAGAGTGACATAGGCTACTTTTTGTCTCTTTCTAACGCGAGCGAAGCCGCGGGCAAAAGCAAGTTTTTTCATAAAGAAAGAAGGTTTTACATAAAACAAACAAACAAACAAATAGAAGGTTTTTCTCTCAAAGTAGTGTTTTCTATCAAAGAGAGAAAACGCGCACATGGTGACGATTTCGTAATATTTTGGAGCAGGGTAACCTGGAACTAGAATTCAAAGAGCTACCCATGAGCCTCATCATCAATCACATGGAGACAAATGATCGAGAAGCTCCTAATTAGATGAAGGATTTTAGGATAGTACCTAGAGGGCACGATAGATCCCAGGGGGTCGAATTGTATCCAAGATCAGATGTTACCTTGCAATAAAACATACAGTAGTAGGCTTAAGCCATAAGAAATTCTCTACCATTCAACACTAAGTAAAAGGGAAAAAGTTGTTAGGCGGTATAAGAATCATGATTTCTCAATCATGACTTATATTTTTCAAAAATATTAACAACTAGTTTTTGCTAGCGGCTTCGCACGCGTTAAATTCTAGCTCCGTACAAACTTCAACTTCTCATGTTAGGGAAGTGGGGGGGTTAGAAAGAGACAAAAAGCACCCTATGTCACTCTCCATTCCTTACACTATCTCCACTTAAAAAATCACGTCAATGCGTCGCTCCGTTTTGCCGTGAAAGACGGACAAACAAACAGACACACACACTTTTCCATTTAGGGCCGGTTTCTCAGTCGACAGATAAATATATCTACCAGATAAAGTTTTCTATCCTTTTCATCACACGTATAAATGACAATGACAGCTAACATTTATCTGACCGATATTATTTATCTGGCGATTGAAAAACCAGTTTTTATAATATTAGAATGGATTCGTATTAAGATAAGGATTGAAAATTACATGCTCCAGTTAATGAGTTATCGCGGTTTCTAGTTCGCAGTTATTAGTGTTCTTGCGGCAAGTAATTACCCTAATAATGTAATAAGTTATAAACGGAACTTACGAAGATATTGGCCGCCTGCCAAATTGACCTTGGGGTAATTAGGTTTTTTTATGAGTTCCATCCACGGTGTTTTCAGTCAAAGGGAATAGTAAATTCGATGTACTTAGGATATGTTTAGGAAAATCAACGAAAGAGGGCGTGAAAAACAATTACATGCCATAGTGCAAGTTGTTTGCTACTATACTATATGTCACTGTCACCCCCGCAAACTGGGTAAGGACTTGTTGTCGAAAAATGTAATAAGTATTTTTTCATGTCCAAATTTTTCGCTAGATGTCGCTGTACCATCTGCAAACTAGCGAACGACATTCTATGGTATGTATGTATGTATGTATGTCATCTTTTTTAGCAAATAAGTCCGTGTAGAAATAGTTATTTATGTGACTGGTTGATGAATGATATATCAAACTTAATTAAAGATCATATATATGTGGCGTTCCACGTTTAAAGGGTCCACATCCTTCATGGGACATGAAAAGTTGTCGTAACTTAATAATAGACGGCGCTGCATTCGAAAATCTTGACTGATATCTCTATACCATACTATTCAATATACTCTATGGTTCCATCATTAGCTTTAAAGTGTGAATTATTACTCACATTTTAGTGCTTTGGCATCTTATCTATTCGTAGGAAATTATTTCAATAATTATGATATTTTTTGACATGTTGATGGATGGAGAGGGAGGGGTATACCCAAACAACAATGCATGGATTGTGTGAAAGAGGATAAGAGAAAGAAAGAAATGAGTGTTGAGATGACGAAAGATACTCGTAGAGGAGAATGGAAGAGGAAGACAAGTTGTTTCGACCCCACATAACGTGGTGAAGACAAGTTGTACCGACCCCCACATAGCGTACATACTTTTCTCCCTCCCCCTGTTTCTGTGATTTTGAATAAATGTACTACCCCTACCTGTTAAAAAAATAACGTTCATGATTAAAATGAGTCAGATGAACAAAGCTACAACAAAGGACTTTCGTGTCAGATCACGAACATGCTTAGTCATGTGAAAATTCTCAGAAAACTCGTAATAAATTCAAAACAAGTGTTAGTTTGCAAAAAAAAATGGAGCAACTATATTCGTGTCGTGTTGAGTTACATTATAAGTACATGATTTTTTTTTTTTTTTTTTAATTTGGATCTTCAACAATAAGTACACAGTTTCTTAGCGTTCTAACATGCACAGGAAAAAAAAGGTATGCGTCTTATCAATTATAGAAGACCACATGATACTTATAATGTAATTATAAAGGTGACGACTGATCTGTTACTTTTGCGGCGAACATTTGTACGTTTACGGAATTCTTAACTTGTGCCTACCTACAT
The DNA here is from genome assembly GCF_023078275.1 of Leguminivora glycinivorella. Lineage (NCBI taxonomy): Eukaryota > Metazoa > Arthropoda > Insecta > Lepidoptera > Tortricidae > Leguminivora > Leguminivora glycinivorella. The sequence continues at coordinate 3,817,470 of NC_062973.1, forward strand.
AATTTTGATTTTTGAGCAAATATAATCGCTGGAAAAAGATTTTATTTGAGTATAACCTATACGAAGTTTTAAATAACTATACATGGGTATATTATATTATTTGGTTGGCTACAGGTGGTTATTGTAATGCGCGAACTTGTAACGCGATAAATTGTTAGAAGTCAGTCTCCACCTTAATAAATCAAGAGAGCAATTATGTTTTGCTGCACCATAAACGCAAAGTTACATAAATACTTAAGCAGAAAGTTCGTAGAATTTTAAAATGTTAATTTATATCTTATGTTTTAATTTACTTAAAAAACTTCGTTTTTTTTTTGAATTTATTTAATTTATTTTGAAAAAACAACTTAAACTAATTTTTTACATTAAAAAACTTGCCAAACTGTTACGTTTAATGGCAAGATGCGCTCATTTTTTAAACAATCTTAAATTGTATATCTTAACCTATTTACATAATTACATACATGCTTTAGGTACTACACATGTTTCATACATGTGTTTAGTTACATACATGTTTTAGGTTTCTAGTCGTATTTGAGCATTTTCAGAATTTGGGTCCCCCCAATTAGCGTAACCGAAGTCGTTACCAAAAATAAATCAATGTCAGATTTGTGTCGATCATTAAGCACGCAATTTGAATAAAAATATTGTTTTTGTGTTAATTACATAAACTTTGAGCGATAATCTACATTCGGAATGTGAAAAAAGTACATTTTTAGACAGATTTTATGCTTAATTGTCGCCACAAAACTGACAGCGATTATTTTCTGTTAAGTTTACGCTAATTTTCTTGTTATTCATATAAAATGAGTAGAAACGTGCCTACAATGTAATTACGAATATCTTATGCCAACAGTCTTCTGAGAGAAGTAAAGGAGATGCAAATTACGTTCCAAAATCTCATGATATTATAATGGCGTTGACGTTATTCCCGGCTTCTTACAACATAAGCCTCGAAATTGAAAGCGGTTTCACCCAGCTTTCACCGGGAAGATTATACCTACAGGAATGAAATCTGCTTCAATTTGCTTCTTAATGTAAGTTAAACAAAAATGTAATAGAAAGAAATACAATATATTATAGATGTCATAAATTAGGTGCAACCGATTAAAACCATTTTGGCCTAAGCTCAATTGCTCAGTGTAAAGTTTCGTATATATTCGTCCATCGCAAACAAATGTCGAAAACATGGGTTTTAGGAAGTATCCCGAAGGTACAGAATAAGCGAAAGAGCAGAATTTTGTATCAAGGCTATTTTGAGAGAATGCCAATTTATGGACCTTGACGCTGCAACTGATCTGACTATTGCTCTAAGTTTTTTTTAATTTCTGTAATCTTTTCTATGATTATCCTGACTAGTCTAATCTATATTACTCCATTGTATTCGTGCTGGTGAATATGATTGTTGTTGCCGGATGAATGAGGGTGCGGACTCATACTCATACTCATACTCATATATTTATTCAAGAAACAATACAGGTATTGTGTTTGAAACCTTAAAACTATATACGATGGTACGATAAAAATGCTAAATCTAGATACCTACTATACATTATAAAAAATTTCATCTACGGTGTAGAAACAACTTCTCAACAAGAACTTTTTTAATTCTCTATTAAATAAAGAGCAATCTGTAATTGTTTTGAGTTCAGTAGGCAACCGGTTATAAATACATATGCCTTGATGACCAGCGGAATGTGCAACAACCTCAACTTGCGGAGTGTTAGGGTCAGTCGCCCATAGACTGCGCCATGGGGCTTCTGATACTTGTTTGTGATTGACGGAATATTTAATTTAAAAAAGTCTGTGCAATAAATAAGACTAAGCTAGCTAGCTGAAGCTAGCGGTAAGAGCGTGCGACTTTCAATCCGGAGGTCAGAACCCCGTTAGAACCCCGGCTCGTACCAATGAGTTTTTCGGAACTTATCTGGGAAATGTCCTTTAATATTTGCCAGTCCTTTTTCGGTGACGGAAAACATCGTGAAGAAACCGGACTAATTCCAATAAGGCCTAAGTTACCCTTTGGGTTGGAAGGTCAGATGGCAGTCGCTTTCGTAAAACTAGCGCCTACGTCAAATCTTGGGATTAGTTGTCACAGCGGACCCCAGGCTCCCATGAGCCGTGGCAAATGCCGGGATAACACAAGGAGGATGATGCTGATTCTTTGTTTCCCACAGATGCAGCAACACGCGGCACGTCGATGTACGGCGACGGTTGCTCCATCACCAACGACTGTGGCTTCGCCGACTCCATCTGCGACGAGAGCCTCAAGACCTGCCACTGCCACCCTGACAAGCCGGCTACCAATTACGTGGACAAATGTGGAAAACGTAAGTGTATCCATCTTTTTAACTAGCCTATTTTTGTGTCCTACTGCTGGGCAAAGGCCTTCCCTTTCTTCCACCACCCATCACGATTTGCCTCATAAGAGTCGCTGCAAAATGCGTCGAGGTCAATCCCGCCATCTTTTTTTTCATCTGCCTCTGCCCCAGCTAATCGACGGTGTCCAGACAGTACCTAGTCAATTTGGCCCACCGATCTGGATGCATTCCGTAGACATGTCCTGCCTATTCCCACTTGGGCCTTGCGAACTTAACACCAGTACTGTACCAGTTTTGGAGCCAAGCCAAGCCAACCGCGAACCACAGGGAAAATTTGGGTGTGAAAAATATTTTCTTGAATTGCTGTCAACATCCTGACAAGCTGGCTACCAACTACGTGGATAAATGTGGAAAACGTAAGAATCTTTCTATCTCTTGCCTTCCTTATATCAATCTTAACTCACAAATTTAGCAAGTACACGTTTGGTGTGACTTTGCCGACTCCATGTGTGATAAAGGCGTTAGAATCTGCCCCTGCCATCCTGACAACCTACTATGTCGTTAAATGTGAAAAATCTAAGTCAATAGTGAATTCCTCCTCCTCTCGTTGGTATTTTGATTGCTGCAGAGGGTTGTGAAATCCATGTGGAATCAATTTTCATCTGGTGGTATCTCGCCGTTTGTTCGGTGTCTAGGTTGGAACGGATCAGATCTGGCCATTTTGTTGGACTGTTACCTATTGGTCGTCTTGCTATCAATCTTGCCAGTAACGATGACTTCTTTTCTTGCTGCTACAAGATTCTGATAAACAGATGGTTAACAATCTGGTCTTAAAGAAGAACTAGATGGATAATTCAAGTACGTTTGACTAAAAGCAACCCTAGTCTTACCAAAGATGTTCTCGAATGTATCTCATTGATTATTGAATAATTTCAATGTGCAAATCGTAAAGGTCGCAATCAAGATATCGACAAACTGTCTCAGGCTATTTACATCCACGACCGTGTTCCTTATAAACAATACCCTCTTGTCCGTTATGTCTATTAACATTATAATAGTATCGCTTCAATGGGCTTATTAATAAAATATTGAAGCGCCTGCTACCCAGGTAATTCAGAAAATAAAGATATTAACATACAGACATAGGATTAAAATTCCTTAAATATTTGCAGTGTAAGCCTTGTGGATCTATTAATGCTTAAATGTCAATCGAGCTTTTTGGTGAAATCACATAAATATATCAGGAGGAAAATCCCCAATGAATTTTAAATGTGTATTTTGTGAAATCTCTAATCCACATTGGGTCAGCCTGGGGAATACGAGTAAGCAGAACTTAAGGTGACATGAGGAATATACGTGTTTAATATAGTCCCAAAAGTCTACAAAAAAGCTCATCCAATTTTCGTTCACTATCATTCCACTATCCATCTATTTATTTATTCGTATGGCATATACAGAGTCGCTTGTGGAAATACTAATAAAGTTAACAAGTATGAAAACTGGGTCAGCATGACGAATATTGACTGTGTTCCCAAATCTACAGAATAAAAAACTCAATCAACTTTCGGTCTCTACACAGACTTTCTTCAAATGCCACATGCATCTATTGCAAAGTTCACATTATGTAAACCCAGCGTCCCATTGAAAAGGCCTGTCGCGTATCTCACAAAGGCCCCACGAGCCATTTAACCCGAGATGCTTGGCCGACATGCATTCGTCTCAACCAGCATAGCCGAAGTGACAAACATTGACGCTACGTGGCGTTCGAATCTGTCTGGCTTTGTAGCGACTACAAAAGAGCGATAGGGAGAGATAGCTATGAGACTCAAGTGATTGTAACATTTTTTTAATACTACGTCGGTGGCAAACAAACATACGGCCCACCTGATAGAAAGTGGTCACCGTAACCTATGGACGCCTGCAACTCAAGGAGTGTCACATGCGCGTTGCCAACCTTTTAGAAAATTTTACACTCCTTGTATAAGTTCCAAGGAGGGTTCGGGTTGTCGACGACTCAAAGGACAATAGACGGAACAAATTAGTTCCGTACGTAGGTCCTTCCGTCACCAGTACACTGCACCCTCGTTGAGCTCTGGCAGCCTTACTCACTGGCAGGAACACAACACTATGAGTGAGTAGGGTCTAGTGCTATTTGGCTGCGGTCTTCTGTAAGGCGGAGGCACTTCCCCAGTTGGGCTTTGCTCTAGATTCGAGCGAGATGATATCCGGTGTGCTGTACCCTACCACACAAAGCAGAATCTCATTCGCTATACCCTACCTCCTATGACTTTGGCTAGATGCCCTGGTACTAGTAACTTATGATGAATAAGTTGCTTTGCCTTTTCATGCCACGATAGTCGTGGGTGTCATGATGCTGATTTCCCTACAAAATCGTTTTGCAAGATACCAGACTATTTGTTTACAGAATTAACATAATGTTGGGGGATAAAATCTTTATATTCCAGAAGCTTTTAGCAACTGGTTGCATTTTGATGTCAGGATAGTCGTGAGCGGGAGTCGTGAATAAGATTTTGCTTTAGAAAACTGTGATTATAAATTTGTTTGAAATTCGAACAAATACAATTTCAAATGTGAATTTTGGACAGTTGCACATAATTATGTGTTTTGTCTTGACTGCTCTTTGTTAATTTTTTATCTAATCCCGTAACAAAATTGATTTTGTAAGTTAAGTACAAATAGCCATTTAAACATTGGATGTACCATTGAAAATAAAATTTCACTCTATTTTTAGCAAACATTTCAAAACGGAACACAAATCTTCATACTCCAGTAAAAGATTTTCCACTAAAGAGTAATATTTCAGAAGTATTCCATTGTTCCCCGGGGACAGATAAGTGGTGCTGCCGGCACGACCCCTAACGAACCAACCCTAGAGATTAAACCGTGATTCTCGGAAAACAACGGCTGGAGATGAATGAATGATGAAGCAATCTGGAGTTCAGTCTTTTTCTATCTGAAGATTTTCTGAAGTTCAAAATACAAGACAATTTTATTTTTAAATGCTCCATTAGTATGACAAGTTATTTGTATGCCTTCTTCTACTTCCAGGCCAATTTAATTAAAATATTTTAATTTTTAAACCATATTTGATAAACCTGATAAACAGCTATTAATGTAGCTTATCAGCAGAATTTTATATCATTAGGTATGCATAATGTAAGCTAATTTCGACCACCAAGAACCTTCGCCTTAATCTCATAAAGAAGGCAATCTCAAAACCTTATTTAATAAAGCTTGAGCAAAGCAAGAGGCGTATTGATATCGCCAGATTTTCGGCGAAATCCCTAAATGCCAACATTTTCCCTCCATTCTGTCTCGTTTTTCCTTCAAGATAATTTAGTGCCATCAGTCAATCTCTGAGGATGTGATTGTGTCCCATAAAAAGTACTGAGATCAGTGGTGTAATTCATCACGGTCAGAATAATGTGGTTCACATTTATCATTCACACGTGCTTTCCCATTCGATGCATTCGTGGTTAATTTATCACATTGAAGCACTCCAATCTAATTCTGGAATCCATTATCTTTTGTACAGGCGCTTCCAATTTAAAAACTCTCAAAATAGCCGGCTATTCGGTTTTATTTCCCGTTGCTTTTGCTACCTAATCCGGGATTTTTCCGCAGACTGGGAGGCAACACGTTTCTGTAACGTGTTCGTGACATGAAATAATAGTTTAGTGAGCCCAGTAACATTAAGATTTGAATTATGAGCTGAACTTGTTCTCGTGCCCGATTCTTTTGAAAAGCACCAAATAAACGCAACATTCCTTCAAGTATGTGGTCATTAGGATTAGTTTTCTTAAATTTGCTGTAGCGTCACCGGTTTCACTAAAATATTATTGTTTGGCAGTATGAATAATTTCGCATACCTATATTTTTCTAGAAACAGTGCCACCGAACATCCAACTAGGATTTTAAAAATTTCAACACAAACTTTTTAAAGTTCTGAATGATTAGGTAACTGTTAGTGTCACAAGAAAACACAAGACTAGTATTGATTCTTATTTTTGTCGAGTTCCTAATGAGCAGGTAATCCTAAAAGGTAATCACGATGTTCATGCCAGTCAATATATTTAATATATTACATCTTAATTGAAATAGATTTCATATACGAAAGAAAAAACGGCAAGGCCCACTGGTGGCCGAGCCGGGAATCGAACCCCTTACGCGGCTATCTATTTCAATTTATAATTTATATATTATAGTAGTGTGACTACTTGAAAAACAGAACAAATCAAAAAATATTCAATAAAATAATTTGATTTGTTCCCTAGTTGTATATTATATCTAGTTAGCAAACAGGTAAGGTACAGCGGGGCAAATCTCGACTAGGGGGCAATTGTAACTGATCCATTTTTTCCATTTTATTACAGATGGTTAGGTCTACATGTATCCACTGAACACGACTACCATATAATAACCGGTGGACACTCTATTTAATAATGCAAACATTGTAAAACATGGAAAAAATGGACCAGTTACATTTGCCCCCCAGTCGAGATTTGACCCGCTATACCTTTACAAAGTTTTGCAGTTCTGAACCAGCCAACCATTAGATTTAGTCGCTTACAAAGTTAACTGTAATAAATTACCAGTTCTTTGAAAAACGCAATTAACTTAGGTTAAGTACCTAGTTCCACAAAGGTCTTTTGTTACTTCTAGATTCCCAAAGGCGTTCAATTACTGTAAGTTCATTGTTATTAAAGCTTTTGCAATTAATTGCTTTGTTCTGTAATAATTAAGTTTAATTATTTATTTAACAGTTTATTGGGTTTTGTCGACGTGGGTTATTTTATTATTTAATATATTTTGAGTTTGGTTTAAGAAAATATTTTTTGGCTAGAGGAATAAATAGAATATACATTTTATTTCTTAATGATTTTTTTTTTCTGAAAGAAAATTATGCTAAATTACAAGATGTTTCGAACATAATTAAAAGTCACCACTTCTGTCGTTCTTTTGTTCTTAACGTTTATTGTGTTACCGAAAATAAACCAAACGATATAAGTTTTTTTTCTGGTAAGGCTGGTGTGAAAATTTTGTAGGTGCCAAAACTAAAATCGAAATCAAAAATTTTATGAAATACTTATTCAAACTTTATCCCACACTAAAAATATAGGTACAGTTACAAAAGGCGGACTTAATGCTACACGGTATTCTCTAACAGTCAGCTTTTAGGCTAAATATTAGGGTGGTCACTCCTGTATGAAAAAAAAAGGTATTATATTTTCATTGGGCACAGTTAGAAAAACATGTAAACTGATGCAAATAAACAGTATTTCAAATTATTTTGCAATTAGAAATAATCTTCTGCCTCCGGATCCACTTTGAAGTTTTCATATATTTTTTTGTACATTTTGTGTGGTGTGCGGAGTATATGTATGTATTGTCTTTTAATTTAAAATTTTGCTATTAATATATACCATTATTGGCATCGTAATAGCATGCTAAAGGTTCAAAGAAAATAAATGAAGAAAAAAACCTCACCAAACCAAAAATTAAAAAAATAAATTGTATACTAATTAATTACAAAATGGCACCTTTTTGTGACTGCCCCCTAAGAAAATAAAAAAAAGTAAAAATGACCCACCCTACTAAATATTCATATTTTATGGGACCGAAAATACTTAGTAATAAATAAAAACAATTTTGAATCTTGTGGTTCATGTAAAAATGGGTGAGGTACCATCTTTATGAATAACGAAATGTGCTATACGTCCCCCGTGTAGCACATTTTTTGATGAATAATGATGATTTTTTGATGATTGATAGAATACCAGTAGGTACAAGCCGTACAACTACTGGCACATCTCAGGAAAAAGCGTAGAAGTTTTAAAATGACGAGTAAGTAGGTGTATTAATTACTTAACCGAGCTGCTCAATACTGTATTTCAAAATAAGAATGTTAATAATTCTTCATTTATCAAAGTAAAATCTGAAAGTAAACAGCGGAAATATTCCGTGATAGAGCTTATCTTATCTAATCGTGAGATCTACGCTTGCGATTCTATTAATTCCGATTAAAATGTCCCGCTAAGTAACGAGAACTAATGGAACTTGGTGAAAATTGTTGCTCATTGTAGTACTGGAATAGTAGGTTTTTTTGCGGATAGAATGGTATATTTTTCAATAATTTTGGAGGAGGCAATTTTGCTATTTAGATGATTCTCTTAATAATGTGGTTTTGAACTAGTAATAGCGTTTTTCACTACAACTGTCGTTTAAAATGTGAGTGTGGCTATTACTTCTGCAGAAAAATAACTATACAAAATGGTAATTTAAACCATTGTGGGTCACTTTCATAATTTCTATCAAGGTATAAGTATATCTATATTTAATGAAGGGAATTTGTGTCTTTCACCTTCCTTTGTTTGAGGATTATGTACCTATAAATATGTGACGAAGTACTCGAATTCTATTCAAAAGTCCCACTCTCCCTCGACTCTTCACCGCCCTTATATTCTCCTCCCCTTCTTTCTTTCTTTGCCTCTTCCTTCTTTTACTTCTTTATTATCGAAAAAATGACACTTTTTGTTTCGTATATTATGTATATTATAACTTGATAATTTACGATCTTTGAATTCAATTTTCGAAATCATTAGCTCTACGGCACTCTTTGTGGTCGTGATTCTATTGTTTTATTTGAAAGGAGTACGAAATCGATGCACGAGTTGCATCGCGTGCAGTAATGGCTGTCGCAGCGATAATTCATGCGGGATATTACTTTACAAGGCTGTTCGGTAGTCCGGTGAAATAATACCGGTGTTAATGGTAAATAATTAATTTCACAATATTTTATTTATTTTTCGATTATTAAGAAAATTTAGCAAGCTGACAATCTGTTACGTATCTAGGCAAAATAATACAGTAAAACCTCCATATTTTATTTACCATATTACGATTACTAAGAAAATTTATCCAGAAAAAGTGCCAGCCTACCCGAAGTGGCAATCTTTAATGCATCTTGGCGGAAGAATGAAAGTGTAAATATTTATGTCATCTCAATACGGAAAAGTGATAAAGAGACAAAATAAGAAAAAAAATACGAATATGTACAGTAACCGGCATAAATAAGTGATGATTTCTGTACCCTGTCATATTAACGTCTTGTTTGAAATGTCATACGAAATTGTCAAACGATTAAAAGCGACAAGGTACAGAAATCATCACTTCTTTATGCCGGTGACTGTATCATCCTGAATAACCTGATGTAATAGTATGAGCAGGATTTAATATAGGTAAAGAAAATTATAAAGTATTTTTTTATTTTTTTAGTTGCTACTTTAATTTACTAAACAGAGGACAGGATTTTCAGGATTTATATACATAATATACAGAGTGGGGCCTGAAACAAAGGCGAAGAATTGAACCCTAGGCTATTCTCCTTATACTGATCAACATTTGTTCGGCGAATTTTAAAAATAACTTGTATTTTGATTTTTATCACCCTTGAAAGTTTTTTCTAAGAGGTAATGTATTGCGAATTCTGTTAAGTCTAAAGTGTGACAGACAACGTCAATGACAACAATAATGGCGTACATTAAAGCTAATATTTATTTTGTATGAAAAATTAAAAATTAAAAGACTTCATAATTTTTAAAAGTCACTGAACAAATGTTGATCAGTATAAGGAGAATAGCCTACAGTTCAATTCTTCGCCTTTGTTACAGGCCCCACTCTGTATATCAACAAAAACACTATTATCTAAAAGAACGGTAACTATAATTATGTGCGAATAGATATTATAGGAGTGTACAGTGTAGCATTATACTTTATGTTGTAAGTATTTAGGTACGTACAAACAGTGTTTTTATCTAGGTCATGTTTTAGGTCTTTGTTTGTTAATTTTGCTTCAGAGCTCAGAGACAAAGGGTGGTTGGTTAATGGTAAAATTAAGAATAAACAGTGTCTCTGTTCTACCTAAACAATGTATTTTTACGACAGAATTTTTTTCTTGGAACATTTCTGAACATATTTTATCATACCCAGTGTATCCCCAGTTAACGTATGCAATCGTTTTTTTTAACTGTCGCAGTTGAACCTTTTGTCTAAAAAGATAAATGTTTTACTCCATATTATTATACCTAATTATTCACAAATCTTAATATAAATGTTACCTATTTTAAGATTTGTGAACAAATAATATATCGAATTTAGACAACTTAAATAGGGTGGTTTAGGCTGGTTGTCGGCCAGTTTAGCAAAACTTCGAATTCAAATAGATTTTCTGAAAAATGTATTCGACAAATCTTTGTCATTTGCAGATTTTTAGACTTAAAATATACTACACTTGCCATTTTTTTATTAAAATGAGTTATAAGTAACAACGTTTTGTTTATATAATTAAGAATATGAGAAAGTACCTATTTAGCCCGTTGTCGGCCACTTTGTTTGATTCTCGGCCGCTTGTTAATCTAGTTGTCGGCCACTGTTATAATGTTTTCAAATGAGACTTACATCACAAGTAATAAGATTTATTTTGAATAAAATAATACAAATTCAAAGTTATAATGCATTACAAGTAATATAATACGGAACGTTAAGGCTGCTTTCAAAAAAAACGTCAAAAGAATGTAAAATTGATAGTTTTAGTCGGTGAAATACTACACTTTCCGTTATCCAATAGATTTATTTAATTCAAGTTTCAGTTAGAGCATCTTATTATCTTGATTTTTATAAGACTGGATTTTTGAAAACTAACTCACTAAATTAATTATGAATTTTTCTCTAATGGACGTTTAGAAAAACGCACGTATAGAGCTGAATCAGTCGATCTTATTTGTAAATATTGGTATATGACAAAAATCCAAGTCCTACTTCCTGTCATTCAATCATTGTATAAATACATTCATTCGTTCTCACTCAATCTGTCATTCGTTCATTATCATAATTACTGATTCACTTGAATACAGAACGTTGAACAGTTAACACGTGTTTTTACTCTGCCGACCCTACCTACACCTATAGGTTATGGGCCCAGGCCACGTGGTTGTCATTAATCCATTTTAAAATAACGTTTAAATACAAACCCGTAAAAATGGATCAACGAGCGAAAAGAAATATTCAACCGTTTAATGGCGACCGTTATAGCACGTGGAAGTTCCGCATCAAATCACTTTTAGCTGAACTTCAAGTGTCGTCCGTCATCGAAGAACCAGCTCCAGAAAACCCTGACGCCGTGTGGACGCGAAAGAATCTCATCGCTAAAGGCACAATTGTGGAATATCTTGGTGACGCATTTTTAAATTTCGCCCAAGATACGGATTCCGCAAAAACCGTTATTGACAACCTCGATGAAATATATGAACGGCGTAGCTTGGCTACACAATTGGCATTACGTAAGCAGTTATTAAATTTAAAACTGCAACCTGACGTGAATCTTATCCAGCACTTCACAAATTTCGACAGTTTAATCACCGAGTTGATTTCGCTGGCGCCAAACTCGAAGAAATGGATAAAATATCTCATTTATTGCTCACGCTACCTGCTAGTTACGATGGCGTCATTACCGCTTTAGAGACGCTTGGCGAAGATAATTTAAACCTATCGTTCGTTAAAACGCGCCTTTTGGATCAAGAAGTCAAAATTAAGAACGAGACAGTCACTGGATTAAAAGTACTTCATACGGCAAGTGACAAATTCGCATCTCACATCCCATTTCATAAAAGGAAGAGACACATAGATTACACGCCGAACTACGTCCCCGATTACAAAAAGAAGAAACCTAACTACTATTCACAGTTCAAGACGAATCAACAGCAATCTAGAAATTCATCGCATCATTTGTCAAGAATGTACTGTGACTTTTGTGGAAGACGTAATCACTTCAAGCAAGATTGCCGTTTCTTTAAGAAATCACAAGCAACCAGCAACGCCAGCGGCAGCAGCGCGCAGCAGTCGCAGCAAAACCTCGCCCACGCCGCCGTACCGGAGCAAAACAATGAGGACAGTTTCGCTTTTATGTTCTCTCAATGTAAGTTATCAAAACCTAATCAAAACAGTAATGAAATTACTTTCCTTTTAGATTCTGGAGCCACGGACCACATCGTAAACACACAGGACGTTTTCTCATCATATACGGAATTTACCTCACCTCTCAATATCAATATAGCTAAAAGGGGAGTAACCATACAGTCAACAGGACGAGGTCGCGTTCATGTCTCCACCAACATGGGAATACAAGGTTCCCTCGAAGATGTTTTGTATTCGGCAGAGGCTTCCGATAATTTACTGTCAGTAAGTCGAATGCAAAAAGCAGGTATGGAAATTCTTTTTAATAAGGAAGGCGTTCGTATTTTTCAAAACAATAAGTGTATTATGTCTGGCATTTCTTGCAATAACCTGTCTATGATAACATTTACTATTAATTTGCAAAAGGCGTTGAGTGTAGATGCAAAAAGAAATTCAAATCTATACAATTTATGGCATAAAAGACTTGGTCATATACATAAACAGAAGTTCATTAACCTTAAAAACATGATCGATGATTATTCTGTAATTGATAAAATAATTCCACCTACCGACGAGTTATGCGAGCCATGCATTCTAGGTAAACAATCTCGACTGCCTTTTGCAAAGTCAAAACCAGAACGCACAAACAACAGGCCTTTGTTTATAGTTCACAGTGATGTGTGTGGCCCTATTACACCCACTACATTCGATGATAAAAACTATTTCGTGAATTTCATTGATGATTACACTCATTACACCGTTACCTACTTATTGCATTCGAAATCTGAAGTTTTAAAGTGTTTTCAAGATTATGTTGCCAAGAGTGAAAATCTATTTAATTGTAAGGTAGTTAATTTATACTGCGATAATGGCCGAGAGTATCTGTCAAATGAGTTCAAAGATTATTGTGTAAACAAGGGAATATCATATCATTTAACTGTGCCCTACACACCTGTCCAAAATGCAGTATCCGAACGCATGAATCGTACGTTGACCGAAATGGCAAGAACCATGGTTACAAGTGCGAAGTTGGGTAAACAGTTTTGGGGCGAAGCCGTGTTGACAGCAAATTATTTAATAAACCGGCTACCCACTAAAGCGCTAATTGGCAAAACACCGTACGAAATGTGGCATGGTATAAAACCGAAAATAAGTCACTTGAGGGTATTTGGCTCCACTGCATATGTTCATAACAAAACTAGAAAGACCAAATTTGACGAAAAATCATTTAAATCAATTTTAATTGGTTATGTGCCTAATGGTTATAAATTATTTAATACTGAAAACAATCAATTTTTAACTGCCAGAGATGTAGTGTTTGACGAGTCAAATTTTGGTGAATCTAGATCAATATGCAGTGATGTGATTCCTAATAAAATCAGCAAGCCGAACAATGAGTCGGTGGAGTTGATAAAGCCAAATAAGCCAATATGCAGCAATAACGAAATTCCCGCCAAAATCGACAAGCCAAATACATCGGCGGAGTCGATAGGCAATACACAAAGTGACGTAAATAACAAGTCACTAAATGACAACAATGTACAGTTACAAAGTGACGGTAGCAACAAGTCACTCGACACCGAAGGTAGTTGTTTACGACGAAGCGATAGAATTCGTAATCTACCCGCTAAAAATTATAAATTAATGAATGACCCAGATTTAGCGGTTTTATCGCTTTGTTCTAAACAACAGTTACCATTACCGGTGCATTTTAATGATATTTTCAATCGGCCAGATACAAATGAGTGGTTAAGTGCTATAAAAAGTGAAATTGATTCATTACGTAGCAATCAAACTTGGTGTCTTGTGGATAAACCTAGTGATGTAAATATTGTAAGTAGTAAATGGGTTTTTACTATTAAAAATAACGAGTTAGGTGAACCGATTAGATATAAAGCCCGATTAGTTGCGCGAGGTTTCAGCCAACAGTATTTAGAAGATTATGACGAAACGTTTGCCCCAGTTGCGCGAATTACTACATTTAGAATGATTTTAGCGTTTGCAAATCAAAATGATTTACTTGTCCATCATATGGACGTGAAAACTGCATTTTTAAATGGCATTTTAAAGGAGGATATCTATATGCAGGTACCTGAAGGTATTTCTAGCAAGTCTAATCAGGTGTGTAAATTAAATAAAACACTATACGGCTTGAAACAGTCTTCGCGGTGCTGGTACGAACGTTTCGATCAGGTAATTAAGGGCATGGGTTTTGAAAGCTCGAAAGTTGACCCATGTTTGTACATATTGAATAAAAATTCGATTGATTTGAATGTGTACATAGTTTTATACGTTGATGATCTGTTAATAGTAACAAAATGTGTACAAACCATGCAGCAACTTAAGAACTGTCTAATGAAACAGTTTCAAATGACTGATTTAAATGATATTAAATTGTTCCTTGGCATACGAGTTGAGAGAACCAAAGACAAAATAACTTTGGACCAATCAACATATCTACAAAATGTTTTAAACAAATTTTCCATGAGTGATTGCAATCCCTCGAAATCACCTTTTCCAAATAAATTAAACTATGACGAATTGAATAGTGATGAACAATATGATGCACCTAGTAGACAAGTCATAGGTTGCTTAATGTACGCAATGCTTTGTACGCGTCCTGATTTGTGCGCAGCGGTTAATATTTTAAGCAGATTTCAAAGTAAAGGCAATGAGGAATTATGGAAATGTTTAAAACATCTTTTAAGATATGTGAAAGGAACTTTAAATCTTAAATTGACTTATCATAAATGTGATTACAAACAGCTATTGACTGGTTTTGCGGATTCTGATTGGGGAGGCGACGAAACTGATAGAAAAAGTACAACAGGATATTTATTTCAAATGTTCGATAATTGTACAATTTCGTGGTGCACACGGAAACAAAACACAGTGGCCGTTTCCTCAACAGAAGCCGAATATATGGGTTTATTTGAAGCTGTAAAAGAGGCTATATGGGTAAAATCGTTACTTAGTAGCATATACATACAAGTGACTAAGCCCATACTTATTTATGAAGACAACAATAGTTGCATTAGCATTGCTAATAATCCCACAAATCACAAAAAGTCAAAGCATATCGATATAAAATATCATTTTACTCGTGAACAAATTAATAACAAGGTAATAATGCTAGAACATATTTCCACAGGAAACCAACTAGCAGATATGTTCACGAAGGCAATTCCGATGACCAAGTTTCACGAATTAAGAGTTAAATTAAATTTGATTTAATTAAATAATAATTGCATAAATGTAATTTGATTGCATGAGATAATGATTAATGTTTTAAATGCAATGTATGTTAAGCTTGGATTATAATAGTCTTAAATTTGATTTGAGTTTATATTAAATGTATAAAATACTTGAATTTTTGAGGGGGACTATTGGTATATGACAAAAATCCAAGTCCTACTTCCTGTCATTCAATCATTGTATAAATACATTCATTCGTTCTCACTCAATCTGTCATTCGTTCATTATCATAATTACTGATTCACTTGAATACAGAACGTTGAACAGTTAACACGTGTTTTTACTCTGCCGACCCTACCTACACCTATAGTAAAATTTGGACAATTTTGAATATTAAAACGGGTAAATTTATAATTTGTATATCCTGTACCACAATCATTTCAGACTAGATTTTTATTTTAAGTTTTTGAAAAAGAGTAAACTAGCCTAAGGCGAATTCAATTTTTTTCAAAAATTACCTAAAATTAAGTGACAATTTCTTTGAAAATCTACATCACATCGAAGTAAGTTTTATACTAAATTAATCTGCAACGTTTACTTAAATTGCTGTTATGCCATAGTGATTATAAATTGCTATTATTGATTTTTGCCAATTTTTTGAAAACGAGCCTTCACCGGTACAATTATTACCACTTTTGGACATTTTCTCATATTTTGTTAGACCAAGTAGAAAAAGTCCTATAATGTGATATATATTTATAAACTACTCGCAAAGCCCTTTAATTTGATACCACACACGGTATGATCGAGCGCTCGGCTGCGATTTCACTATTTTTAACACGAAAGCCCTCTTAAAGGAAACTCTTATGTAGGTTACGATATACTAAAAAAATATTTTGTAACATCGTATAAGTTAGGAGGCGGGGGAGGTACACAAAATATTGCCAATTTCATATTAAACAGGATGGATCTATAGTTAAATCAATGTAATTAAGAAGATGCCATACAATCAATACATTGATCTCGAGCCAGACAGAATTTATTTTCTTCCAAGATTCGGGAACTTAATAAATTTTACTTTGTTTACATATGAAGTTTCCTAGTTTTAGAACAAAACGGGACTTAATCGCGTAAACACTTACATTTATATTAGGCCCGACGTTTCGAACATCACATTATGTTCGTGGTCACGGGTAGACTGGCGAGGAATTGCATCAACATCTTCTAGCCGCGCGAGTTTCTCGAACTACCCGCACTTGTTCTTGATTATTCACTTTTGCGCTAGGGTTGTCACTTTGCCTACACACAACACTCACGACATCAGCCGGTGTGTCCCTCGGTGTTTTTTCACGCTTACATTTGCTAATCACTGGATTCCACGAAGAAGAAATTCCCTGTCCCTCATTTTGGTTGAAATTTCGATGCTTCCTAATTTCAATCGCTTCACGTACTTTTCTGCTGTAGAACAGACGTTCCGTTGATAGAATTTTGGGACTATGGAGCTCGATCCAGTGGTTTGGTCCCGACTGTAGCAGATGTTCAGCTACCGCAGACTTATTAATTTGGCGGTTTTTGACAGCCGCGATATGCTCCTTGACCCTTACCGCTATTGTGCGTTTGGTTTCTCCAATATAGGAACTACCACAGCTGCAATCTATCTTGTACACACCTGGTGTCTGATACGGGATAACATCCTTTGCTGACCTAAGTTGCCCTGACACTTTGGACATCGGTAAGTACACGGTACGTATAGAATACTTCCCTAGTACCGTCCCGACCTTGTCCGTCACACCTCTGACGTAGGGCATAAAAGCTGGTCGCCTTGGAACATCTGGATGCTTCCCCCTCGGCTTTCGTCTAGGCTGTCTACTGTGTAATCTGTACCCATTCTTTCTAAGAACCCCCTGAACGTGTGACAACTCACTCTCAAGAAATTCCGGGTCACACAAGTCACGCGCCCTGTTCTTTAAGGAGTTCACGACGGACAGCAGGTGACGGGGGTGGTGATGAGACAGAGCGTTAAGATATCTGTCTGTGTGTGTAGGCTTCCTGTAGACAGTGTACGCCAGAGTACCATCCATCCGACCTACCACTTTTACGTCCAGAAAAGGTAAACTGCGTTCCGATTCCAGTTCATATGTAAATTTTACCCTTGAATGAATGGAATTGAGATACTGGAGTAGTTGCTCAACTTCTTGTTTTCCACCTTTCATGATACAAAAGACATCATCGACATATCGCTTCCATAATTTCACTGCCCATGGTTGCAGGTCTATGTTAGTCTCAAAATGCTCCATCCAGATGTTCGCTAACACCGGCACCACAGGGCTGCCCATAGCAACTCCGTCAATCTGGAGATAATGCCTATGCTGATATAAAAAGTAGCTACCTTCCAAACAGTTTCGTAGCAACACCATGACTGACCCCAGTATCTCATTGTCCGCAAGCCTCGTCCGAACCACCTCGAGACATTCTTTCACTGGAACATTGGTGAAAAGTGACTCAACATCAAAACTCACCATTATCTCGTCTGGTTCCGAGGACACCGAGGGACACACCGGCTGATGTCGTGAGTGTTGTGTGTAGGCAAAGTGACAACCCTAGCGCAAAAGTGAATAATCAAGAACAAGTGCGGGTAGTTCGAGAAACTCGCGCGGCTAGAAGATGTTGATGCAATTCCTCGCCAGTCTACCCGTGACCACGAACATAATGTGATGTTCGAAACGTCGGGCCTAATATAAATGTAAGTGTTTACGCGATTAAGTCCCGTTTTGTTCTAAAATTATGAGTGCAAATCGTGTTAGTCTAAATCAATATATGAAGTTTCCTAGGCCGAAAACTAACTTTTTATAATCCCGTTCTCGACCACCAAATGTAAAATAAATTAAAGCACATTTTAACCAAGTTTTTGATAACAAACATGCGGCCGACTGCTAAATATAAGAAAGATAATGATAGACAAGTTATATTTTTGGATTCTATTTCTTTTACCTTTCATTTAATGGACAAAATAATCGATTAAAAGTTACGTGTCTCCAGCCCGTTCTCGGCCGGGTGGCCGACAACTAAATATCAATGTGAAATTGCATTTAGTTACCCGACCACCTAATTTTATTGACTTATATTAAGTATTGTGTACATTAAAATAAAAATAATATTAATTCAACTTATCCACAAAGCACATTATCCCTTAATATTATAATATCCTAATACTCACGGAAATAATATTTTACCCACCTTGAAAAAAATGTTCAATAAAATTTTTTTTTTACAATTTTACTGTCTAAATTGCTTTGAGCCTTTGACGAGCCAATAAAAATGTCATCAAGCAAACAACTTTAGGACATGTCAAAGACAACTCAATTTATCTGATTATCTAACTTATTTCAATAAATACAGGAAATTTAACATTTCAATTACTACGTAGTGGCCGACAACCAGAGGTGGCCGGTAAACCGGCTAAACTACCCTACTTAACTAATTAATTTCTTCCCAACGACATAACAACATTCATTCATTATTCTATTGCGAGATTAGTTTTTGAATAAAATGAGCTATTTTACGAGGTTTCGTGCGAAAGCTAGACGTATTCCGTCTGGCACACTTCACCGACTGCACTATTGCTTTGTGATTCATAGCTTTGGACGAGTTTGGCATTTCTAGGAATAAACTTTAGCTAAAGTTTTGCATGAAATTTGGAAGTGATTCTAAAATAGTAGGTAGTGAAGGTAGGTAGCAGTGAAGTGAAATGGATATCATATCATACACAGTAGAAAAAGTGACCGAGTCCACTGAAGGCCTAGGCAGGAATCGAACCCGTACAATAACATAGGATCTATATCCCAGAGGATCTATAAATAGGTCCTATAACCTTCAGCTTCCGCGGCTAACATCCTTACCACTAGACCAACCGGTTACTACAAAAAGCTCAATTCCAGTCAAAACTGTATGACCGTTTTCAAGAACCATGCTAGATCCAAATTACTATCATATGTATCAGTTTATGATATGAAAAATGTATAATTAATTCATATTTAAATAGATACTGTTATGTTTACAAAAAATGTACATCGCTTAAGCAAATGAACTAAAAGTTCTATTTCGTCACGCAACTTAGGGCGTTGACTGCAATCAAATTGTAATTGATATATAAAAACTGTTAATCACATCAAATTAACTTAAAGTAATTAACAAAAATACAAAATGATAAGTTTGATTAACAACCACTAATTCAAATTTAGAATTAGTGTTTTGCTTAGCTGACTAGCAGAAACTAACTTTATTGATTAGACTGAAATGAATGGATTCCAATGTGGTGCGAACAATTACCTAGTTTATTGAAAAAGTTTGATGATAGGATCTGTAACTTTTGTTTTTGGTATTGCCATTTTTGTTATAATAGGGTCATTTATTGGGTCAACGACAATTCGGTGAAAGATGTTACTGTCTTAATAGCGTAAACACGATTATTAGTGACTTTTTACTATGCAGAAGACCCTGGCTTTCAATACTTGGTGAAGGCATAATTTGTGTCATGTGAGATAGATGAAAACATATTTGGCGAGAAAAAAAATACAGTTTTTATATTGTAGAATGGCTAAATTGATAATTATCTACGTCTCATGTAAAAAAAAACTACTGTTTCCAAGGAAATCAAAACACAATAAAGATATTTCTTTGAACGGATCTCCACTAGGTACGCTTATTGAGTATGATAGATCAATAGCAAAAATAAACTTCCAAAAATACTTCGTCTGATCTTGCCGTAATTTGTTCGTTACTTGTTATTATGTTACGTTTTGTTTGCGTCTGTTTCAACAATGTTATTGAGACTGGCTGATTTCATTAAGGACCTTGAGAATCTATCCCCAAATACTTCATATGCAGCAAAGTTTTACGCTAATTCAAACGTTCACTGACATCAGAATGATACTCGTATTATGTAAGATGTCATTGAATGATATCTTTCAGATGACCTAAAGATATCAGTCTAAGTTAGAATTGGGGTGTGACTGAATAAAATTCATTATAGAGAATTTAAGGACTTGATCATCCGCAAATACCTCAAGAGAAGAAGAATGTTTTACGAGTTGTCTCAATAAGACCTAAATCATTACCATCTCTGATTTCAGCGTCCAGCATAAACGAGTCATGCACGTTCAACGAGCAGTGCGAGGAGGCGGTGATCATGACGGAATGCCGCAACGACCGCTGCGCGTGCAAGTACGAGATGGTTGCCGAGGCCACTGTGGACGGAGGCGTGGTGTGTCAACGTAAGTATCTGAAACAAAAAAAAATCCTCAAGAATATCTAAGAATGTTTGCTGCTCCCATCTATTGTAGTAGCATTGATCAGATCTCTGATCGGACGGCGGCGTGGTGTGTCAACGTAAATGTCTGAAACAAAACAAAATATCCCTAAAGAATCTTCAAGATTAAATATTATGGTTCTGAATAATGGTTATAGCGATCTTGAATAGATCTTTGGTCCCTACAAGTCAGCCTTCTTCACCACTGCGCTACTGAATTTCCACTTTCTTTTACGATGTTTAAGTAAGACCTGTAATGACGTTATTTGAAGTGTTGAAGATTTTCGTCATACTTCTTTCACAAAATTACATTTTACGTTTCAGCGGAAAAACAAGTGGAACTGTCGACGAAAACAATCGACCCTGCGATGATTGGCGTACTTGTCGGCATGGCGCTGATGTTCGTCATTATCTGTGTCGTGCTGCGGCTCTTTAGCAGGTATAAATATATTCTTAATACTGTCTTCGGTTGCCAAGATACTTACTCATGAAATAAAACTATGGAGACAGATTATATCACCAGTCACCCGTGGACCACGAATGATGTACAGTGTTCGAAACATCGCGATGAATTGTAAACTCATTATACGCGATATAATCCGTTTCCATAGTTTTATTTCATAGTACCTACATATATATTCTTGTTATATTTCATTTAATAAAATGTATCAAAAATATAATAAGATCATCATTAATCATGAAGAATATGCAGTTAAAAGTAGATTATATGAAAAAATTAAGTCACCTTTTTCCACAAGACAGTCACAGTTTTAATAAAAAAGGTGATAATCTATTTAGAGGAGCGGTGCCGTCTAAGTCACTTGCTATCGAAATTGAAGCGGTGGTGGAGTGTACCTCGGATGTACATGTACCATGAAATCCAAGAAACAATTAAAGATCCGAAGAAAATAAGCTTTGTACATTATCCGACTCAAAATGCTACATTACTCATTTGCCAGATGTAACAGTATTTTTAAAATAAAACAATCACCAATGCTATTTCAGAGCCCGATGGAGAGAGAATCGTACAATCTTCAACACGCCCAATCCTCGACTGATGAATGTTTCATTGCTGAGGGACTCCAAGCTGCTGCATTCTCAGGTAAATTATTCTTAGGCCTTAATAGAATACAGATAATGGCTGTAGGAACAACAAAACAACAAAACCACATAGAAAGGGGAAATTCCCACATCAGGGAGACCAACAAATGGCTCTATCTCATATTGACTTTGAAGTTTTGAAAATACTTAAACGGAGGATCAACCAATGTGATATGTATCTTGATATTCTTGATACAGTAACAAAAACATTATTAATAGTGGCTTTCATATCGTCTGTTCCATAAGTAAGTTTGACAATACACGAAACGATATCGGCACTTGCATTAAATTGCTTGACTGTAGATAGTGAAATTGCATGCGACAGCAAAATGTTCGAGCTCGCAGTAACAAAAGCAACATGCCCGCAAAACATCGATAACTAGTCGCCAACTGCAAGAGGCAGTTTAAGTTTAGAGTGGCACTTCGTAAACGTCGGTTAGCTTTTAAAAGTTTGTTTTCTACTACATATTGAGGTTTAACATTAATTTTAAAAGTATTAAACATAATATTATATATATTATAATCATCCCTTATAAAATTCTTAGTCTTTAAGAAACCACTGTACACTTATGTTATTCATAATAAATTATTTGTATTTATTTATTTGTATTTGTATTTTAAATACTGGAAGTAGATATTGAATAAAACTGGTTCATGACTAACTGATGGTAAAATATTTACTTAACACCAAATTGTTTACATTTTGGTGGTACATTGGTGGTTCTAAGGTCTAGGATAGTGCAGAAGGAAGGAAATATTTTATATACATCAACCAAGGATATGCACCCGTTTATTTTTTGCTAATTTGATCATCTACAATAATCAGGTTTAAAAATTCACATCGATTTACTAGATTCTTAACCAACTAAATTTAAAGCCAAATACTTGGCTCCAGAAACTATGCCGAACTTTCAAAATCAGATGTGGTGATACAATTTTTTGGTTTCCTGTATATGTAGATTCTACATTCTTTCTAGAATAATATGTGTTAATTGCATATGTATAATTATTTGTATAATTATGTTATTTCAGGACCGCCGCGGGTCCCGAGTGAGCATGCGCCCGCCATCAAGACAGGCTAGCCAGCAGGAGCTCAGACCGCACTCACCTAGTCCAGGTATTTAGACTCATAGGTAATACAGTTTACAGTTTTTAAATTATTAATATAAGTTCACCAGAAGCTGTGTCTACATTGCAAAAAAAACAAAGAGATTTTTGAAATTGCTTTCGAGACGTTCTAATAATTATGAAAATCTGGTAGTAGAAGTAAAAATGATACTTCTATCAATTTCACTCGTCGTTTTGTTCTTTCACTTACACTGATAATCTTTAAAAAAGCAACTGTACGTATAAGTAATGAAAGCTTTACTCTCGGTGATGTCTCGGTTGCAATTGATATTTGTATTTGCAATGTGGATAATGTTCTATTTCAATTTAATATTGCTAGAGATGTATTGGATACTTATGGACAAAATTATTAGATATTTACGAAATAGTTTTTTAACTCAGGTTTAAAGACTATTGCGGAATTACAGTACAGTGTGCAACACACTTACCTACCTTCTTGTTGATACTTAGCTGATCCAATATGTCTGTGATTTTGCCAATATACTAAATAGGTTCATTCAAAAGTTTTATTTTATCTTAAAAGCACACAGTAAAATAAGTAAATTAATATTAAACTTTGCTAACAGTAAATAATGCAAAGCGATTGTTATTGGTAAGTTTGCTTATATTTCAAGGAACTACCAAATATTTTACTTTTACGACACACAATATGGAATCATCCTATGACGTATCGTTTGCTCGAATCTTTTTTACCTCTGTTTAATCTTTAATTTGATCGTTTTTTTTATTTACTCCTGAATTTAGAATATTTTTCATTTTGTTTCTGCTGTCGACTTTGATAACAGCAGATTTTAACGATATTTGATTTA
This sequence comes from Leguminivora glycinivorella, assembly GCF_023078275.1. NCBI lineage: Eukaryota > Metazoa > Arthropoda > Insecta > Lepidoptera > Tortricidae > Leguminivora > Leguminivora glycinivorella. The sequence goes on from NC_062973.1 coordinate 3,841,304, forward strand.
AGATGATCCCTATTCTCATTATCTACACTAACCTTAGTCCTATCATGACAATGCTAACATTCATAATTTATTTCATCTACCAACAGCACGCCATCACCAAAGCCATCAGCTTCACCGAAAACCCTCAGGTTACTTTGAGTATATATTTTGCTTTATTTCTACAAAACATCACTCTAGAGTTTGTAGGTCACCATATTGTAAATTTTTGAAGCAGATATCAGAAAAGAGGTTCTTTATCACGACATTGTCAATAATTTTACACGAATTATTTAAAGTCTTATTGAAAACATGACTGATGATGATACGGATCAACTAATACTTGATCGAATACTGCAGAATAATCAGATTTAGTAGATTTTTAAAAATAGATAGATTTCTTAATGTTCACATAGCTTATATGGTCAAGAACCTCTCAAATGTTTGACAATCATTTCTGAACAAATAGTTAAGTACAAACATGATCAAAAACTATAGTGGGCTTGAATCAAAAAGCAAGTGGGCTAGAATTGTAAAATGAATGCAATATCAAATTGGACAAATGTTGCTTAGTATCAAATAATTAGCAGTATCACGCTATAAAGCCAAGCTTTTGTGAATGCGCCGGAAATAGCAATGGCTTTTAAGATCTACCTCATTACGTTACGTTAGACTAATACTACTGTACACCGATTTATAATGTGTAATCCAACTTCGAACAAATATTTTTGCACATTTTCGAATTGAATATTTACTCCAATATGATAAATATTTGGATTTGGATTAATTTATTTATTTTTAAGAAAAGGTAACCTAGGTTACGTAACGTAACTACGTTACAAGGTCAATTCACAAGAGCTAGTATGAATGGAGCAAATGAGTGGATGAAAATATTTATGCACTGTGACAGATCAATCGATGAAATAGTGACTCTTGATAGTCACGACTGTATACCTAATTCCGATCAATTTGTGGCAGCTTGCGTGAATTAACCTGTATTTTTTATAAAAAGATACCTTCCATATGACTGTGCTGTTACTAACTTCAGAAAACTATTAGATAATTTATAGTAGGTAATACTCGTACTTAAAGAACGTCAACATCATAAATCTTTACACGATTTTGTTATACGTATGAAGTGCATGTTAATAACATTAGGTACCTTGATTTGTCCGAGAGTATTTTTGACGTCATTTACACTTTGAAACAATATTCTGTTAGAATACAATTTCGATTTCTATCTTGACCAACCTACTTGACTAACCTAAACCTATCTTCAAAACTTCGTATAAAATATGACATACTCAATAGAACCATTAGATTGATTTGGTACCTTATAAGGACTATTAGCATGATAGTTAATTTTTGAACATGCGTTGAGTTTGGCTCAAAGCATGCCTTGGCTGATTGCAACTTACTTAGCAACAAAGTATTTGGGAATAATACTAGTATTCCATTGCTTGAACATCTTCTTGCAAACGAAATAAAAACAACGTACATAAAGCCATAAACTATACTACTTACGCAAATTAGGAACTAACATTTCAGAAAAACCTTTTTTGTGAAAAACAAGTAGGAGAACCTATGAATATAAGCAATGGGATACAGTATATACAGAAATATAATAAGACAAATATACTATAGATACAAATATTGTTTTACAGGGTCTCGGCGTGGATCAAGAGCCAGCAGTGGGCATTCAGCGACCTCTCTCAGGTCCGCCACTCTTCGATCGCCAACCACTCCTGGACCGACATCCGTCACCGTTGAAATTAGACCTCCAGATGCGTAAACTATTAACAATGTTAACCAACCTAAAGTACCTAATAAAGTGAAAATTAAAATTAATAATATAGATGAAACGGTATCTAAACTTAAAGAGGAATGTAATCTAAACGCGTTTCTTAAACGGAATGCTTTTAATGTATTTTATAATACAGCGATTTCTGTAGCACATGCTAATATAACGTGAGAATTCAGTCCAAATGTTTACAATATTTGTGATAATATTTACCAATCGTTTAACATTAAAATTAGGCTTACACTCATCATCAAAAATAAAGACTTTACTATTAGCAATAATAATTGTGCACTGTATCTATACGACAGCCACTTAAAAAAGTGCCTCTAAATCAAAATACATAAAGGTTTCTCTCATGAAAATAAAAATTATAAAAGTAAGATAAAATATAAAACACAAACATAGAAGTAATTTTCACTATAAACTAGATTATGAAGTATAACCACATACAAATCAACAACTTAATTTTCACAATTCAGATAAGTCACTTTAGATCTATAGCACAATCCAACGATATTTTTAGTATTAAGTATAGTTTTAAAGATTAGCTTTTTTAGCGTTAGTATGACCGCTTTTTGCCAACATTTGTAGTCTTATAGTTAAATTAGTTTATTATTAATACGTAAGCAGGATGTATCGATAATTTCACATTTCTCTTCTTTTGGAATCCTCGTAAGTGAATGCTAGATTTGTGATTCTATGCCTTAGGGTGTTAGCTTATTAAAGTTAAAGGTAGTAGGCGATCGTAGAAGTAAATATTTATTTACGGGGACCATCTCCTTGACAGGAATGATCTGAATTTTGAATTAGGATGGACTTAGCTTAGTGATGGAAGCTTCGCTTTCTACATCTATTACTACTATAAGATTATACGTAGCTTTAACTTGACGAATGTCGCTTTAAGTTGTGGTTTCATCGAGAGAGAGAGTGTTGTGAATCGAAGTTGTTTTTTTCTCATTATTTCTCTTTTTATATCTTAACCTAAAACTTGTGTAAATCGGGGAAGTTTACACATTCTAAAACTTATGTGCACATTGATGCTTTGACCAAAATATAGGTAAACGCAAACGCACAAACGTCAGTGGTTACCATAGTAGACGTTTCATCTGATATAATTATCACTTAAATAAACAGTGTTTAAAATAATAGCAAAGTTGTACTCATCTTCATCAAAAATGTGGGATCTACTTCAACTATGGGGAAAAGTTGTCGTAGAATACCACATACCTCTTCGTGTTTTGGTAATGCAAGTAAATTATGGACTAAGCTATCGTATCTAATAAAATGTGCTCACGTCATGAAAGTAATATTTCTAACACTGTTCTAGTTATATATACCTACTGAAATTATGCTGTAATTTAAATATATAAACTTTTATTAAAACCTATACTTCCGAATTTGATTTTCAATTGAACCCCATTTGTCATTTTCAGGTCTTAGAATGTCCCAAGATTTCAAAGCATATTGGCAAAGAGATTATATTTAATTGTCACTAATTTAAACAGTTTTGTAAAATACAATTAGGGTGCATTGGGATAACTTCGAAGCACAAAAATACTGGCGTCATTTCGAAAGGGGAATCTTGATATGATGGAAATAATGGTGATTTTTATGTGACTTTAAAAGTTATCCCAATGCACCCTATCCTCGAGTCCCAAATATTAAGTATCACGCTCTTATTTATGTGGATGCTGGCGTTCAGATAGCTTCTTATTATAGACACAAGGTGTGATTAGTACAGCTACATAAACTCATTATTTGATTTTCAACTTTAATGACCGTTTTAAAATAGTTCTCTGTTAAATAGTTTAATAGTCTTGCAGCGACCTCTAGTGTCATTCGTTGTGAACGCCGTCAACGATAGTATGAGAAAATAGCAAGAAAAAGGTGAACGTTGCTGGCGCTGTTGTTAGTTCTCTGAAAGATCACTAGGTGGCACTATGATAAAAAATATTTCAATGTAATACAGAACGAAAAAAACATAAAAATAGTTATTTGTTATACAAGGGAGCAAAGTTGTATTTTAACCGAGTGTGGAATTGCAACACGAACTAGCGAATGGATTCTAGGGTTGAACTACGAGCTAGCGAATGGATTCTATGGTTGAACCACGAGCGAAGCGAGTGGTTCGAAAATAGAAACTTAAGCGAAGCGAGTAGTTCAAAATTAGAATCCTGAGCGTAGAGAGTGTTGCAATACACACGAGGTAAAATAACTTTGCTTCCCGTGTGTAACACATAACTTTTCACCTCACTAAAGCGAGGAAACACGCAATAAAAACAACTGGAACATAATTGCACATAAATAAGTCTATTTGCGTTTGTTACAATTTCCACGATGCACCGACCGACACCACAAAAGTTTCAAATTAAGAATCAAGAAGAAAAATCTATTTGGGTGCGTTCCGTTTCACGCGTTTTGAGATTGCAATGTCACTTAAGGTGCGTTCTGAATAAGTACAATGGAAGAGTCAAAAATATCATTTAATTGTACGATTTCAATTGTTTTATGGTAAAATCATGTTATAAAATTGTTTGAATTTTATGTTTTTAGTCGGATACAATTCGATATGAAATTATTTTTATGTTCGCATCACATGATTTGTTGAGACAATTTAAGCACAGGGAGAAAATTGTCCTGTCTGGGACATGCCTTTACAAGAAATGATATTTAAAAAACCGGCCAAGAGCGTGTCGGGCCACGCTCAGTGTAGGGTTCCGTAGTTTTTCGTATTTTTCTCAAAAACTACTGAACCTATCAAGTTCAAAACAATTTTCCTAGAAAGTCTTTATAAAGTTCTACTTTTGTGATTTTTTTCATATTTTTTAAACATATGGTTCAAAAGTTAGAGGGGGGGGGGACGCACTTTTTTTTCCTTTAGGAGCGATTATTTCCGAAAATATTAATATTATCAAAAAACGGTTTTAGTAAACCCTTATTCATTTTTAAATACCTATCCAACGATATATCACATGTTGGGGTTGGAATGAAAAAAAATATCAGCCCCCACTTTACATGTAGGGGGGGGTACCCTAATAAAACATTTTTTTCCATTTTTTATTTTTGCACTTTGTTGGCGTGATTGATATACGTATTAGTACCAAATTTCAGCTTTCTAGTGCTTACGGTTACTGAGATTATCCGCGGACGGACGGACGGAAGGACGGACGGACGGACGGACAGACAGACATGGCGAAACTATAAGGGTTCCTAGTTGACTACGGAACCCTAAAAGGTAACTAATGACACGTTCGAATTTCAAATATTCTTTGCACTCTTGTGGATAAAATGCGATTTTGCTATCGGTTTTTAAAGAATAAAAAAGTCCTTTCCGAGCTAGTGAGGTGAAAAGTTATTTACAATTGGGTTTACGTTTTCACCTGTAAATGTCAAATAATTTGTTATTATCCCGTAATAATGGCTTAGTTTGGGTCTAGGTGTAACTTGTTCCTCAATATTTATATTTATGTATATTAATAATGGTCTACTAACGAAGTGAACTCATTATTGAACTGTCACACATAAGTAGGAGGTACATAGTGATTTCGTTAACTGTAATTGACTATCAGATAGTCAATTACAGTTAACAGAAGTAGTAGTAAGCAGTTACAGTAAGCAGATTCTGCCGCAAAAGTGTAAGTAGAAATTATGAATGAATTCCCAAATATATTTATTGAACAAAAGAAATCATTAAAAAATACATACGTTTAGATCCACAGCGCAGGCTTCGTCATATAACAGAGTGTCCATCCACCTAAGGTTTCGTCAAAATAAAACATTACCATAACATACATTATCCGCAACACGCATCGTCAAAACTCAAGCACACAAAAAAAAAAAAAAGGCAAACACAATACCCATAATAAAAACCTTATATCCCAACCCGGTCAGTACCCGGAACAAACGTCCCCAAAATACCAGCCGCGTTGCCGCGCTGTATAGCCAACGAATGCTGCTGTATAGTGAATGAATTCATTGATAAATTTGCCGTCAACTTTTGAAGCTGATAGTACACTAACAAATATATGAACCCACAGTAAAAGTTCACTGAAAACGAATGTTTTGACGTATAAAATGGCTTTAATGCTTTATTCATGTCCACTATTATGATAACATTACCCCAGATGCACGGGCCGTACGTTAGCATGGAATACACATAACAAAGATAACAAAGATAAACTGCGGAGTGATTCTAAAATAATATTATTTCTAACTTCATTTTACCAGCAAAGTAAATATTTTCTAGCTAGGTACGTATATATAGGTTGTCCCAAGACTATGGGACATGAACGGAAAGTACCTTAAATATCGTAGATAGGGTATTTTGCTAAAAGAAGACTATATTTTATTTTTAAAACTAAGTAAAACTGCATTCATAGATTTTTAAATAATTACATGGTTAAACCGGGAATCAAACCCGCTACACGAGAAAAAAAAACATCCTGTAACTTTGTCATACCGATCGATAGGCTTTATAATAAGGATTATTTTTCTCTAAATAACATAGTGTCGGACATAAGAGGATGACCATGAATTTTGTCCATACAATATTAAAAAAAAATCTTTGAATGCCGTTTTACCAAAATTTAAAAATAAAATAAAGTCTTCTTTCAGCAATATATCATATCTGTGATATTTTAGGTACTTTCCCTTCATGTTCCATGGTCTTGGGACACCCTGTATATATATGAAAGTTTTTTAAAGTTTGCTACACTATTAGGTAACTTGATAGTAAAAAATTGACTTTAAAATGTTTAGAATAACATTTAAAAGAGAGAACAATTGTATGTATGTATGGTATGTATGTATGTGTTCCGTCGAGGAACAGAGATTTTTAGTTTTAATTTCTTTTCTTGATATAATTAAATAGTTATTTCATTTTCATACATACAAGGCAACACAATTTTGAAAGAATACTTTTTTCCATGTATATGTAGCACAGTTTTTTGGAGCTGGCAATTACAGAAGTCCCAAAGCGACTTTCCGGTGCGCCTACCACGCCACCTGGCGGATATATAGAAAAAACTCTCTCCTCGACCGTGCGAGCGCCATGATCTGCGCTCCCGTTATTACGAATTAAAAATAGTTATCGGTGCACCGGCGCGACACAAACGTGAAAATTGACATTCAAGTGATATCAAAACCCAGTGACCTAAGCTTCCGTTTATATGTGACAATCGTTTTAGTGTGAGGATTTTCCCAAAGTGTTTCCACGTGGCCCCACAAGCGCCTCTGGACAAATGTAAGTAGCCTCACCAATTAAACGCCGCTACATATAGTTTTTTGATCCGTTCGATCCGGATTTTTCTTTCTCACGTTGTGTTGCCCGTGTATTTTGCGGTATTACGTACCCATCATTCCAATTACATACGTTTGTAGTTCAATTTTTCATTGTAATTTCCGCCATCTTTGCTCACGGCAAAATGGTACCGAATCCTACAGACGGTGTCGAAACCGACACATCGTGTATGACACAAGATTTATTCGAGCGAGATCTAATTCTCGACGAATTAAAACGAACATTACAGTTCGCAGCAACGAATATAGAACAATTTCGTTCAAGAACTTCCGATTTAACAGCGCAACAGCGAAAGTTTACCAAAATTCAAACTAAGATCGAAAAGGCATTAATTAAGTCTAATAGCTTCAACAAAGAAGCCAACATTAAGATTCGAAATGATTTCAACGATTTATATTACGCGATAGTTACGCATTTAAATAACCTAAAGGAGGTAGATGTAGAAAAGCGGCGAGCGAGCCGCATTCCTGTGCCTAGCCAACACGACACGTTTATGAACGACCGTCGAAACTTGCCTAAATTGTCGCTTCCTGAATTTCACGGTGAACCTACTGGCTGGCCCGCTTTTTTCGACTTATTTCAATCGTTGGTCCACAACAACAATGCCTACACTGACGCGGAAAAGTTTAGGTATTTACTACTTTCGGTTAAAAACGAACCATTTAATTTAATTAAATCAATTCCCATAACGGAAAGTAATTATTCAATTGCGATCGATGTTCTAAAATCCCGTTATGACAACAAACGCATTATTGCGTCACATCTAGATAAATTATTCGATATCGATTCTTGTTCCGCGCGCTCATCAGCTGTTGCTATGCGAAATTTGCTTAATGTTTACCACGAAAATATTAAAGCACTTGAAGTTTTGGAGTTTCCGGTTAAAGAATGGGACTTCGTTCTGTTAAATTTATTATTACGTAAAATTCCCGGTAATACGCGAAAAGAATATGAACGTTCTTTAACCAACCCAAGTGAAATGCCTAAAGTCCAAACCTTAATAACATTCTTAGAGCGCGAACTTACGGCGGAACAGATGATTACAGTTTCCCATATACAGTCCGCAAAAAATAATTCCTTAAGTACAACAAATAAAAATAATTTAATTTCAAATCAAATGACACCTAAAAGGGTTTTTATCACGAATACTTCGCCAGACCAAACTCGACCGTATGTCGATACGTATAAGGTTCGATCTTGCGTGAAGTGCAAAGGCTTCCATTCACTTCACAAATGTTTAGAATTTTTAAATTTGTCTACTAAAGATAGATTCACATTTGTTCAAACAAATAACATTTGTTATAATTGTTTATGTTCCGGACATGACTTACGTAATTGTAAATCAAGTTTTAAGTGTCGTAAGTGCAATAAGAAGCACCACACCTTAATTCATTTAGATTCGGACCTTACGCGTACGCGACCCTTCCCGGCGAACAATGAAGCCGCGGAACTAGTTGCCGTCTCGCTCGCTCTAACGGAGCAGTCGCAGCCCGGCGCGGGCGCTGTCCCGAGCCCATCAGCTGTTCACGGCGTGAATCAAAATAATCTAGGTTTAGGTATTGAGCCTCATACGGTGTTACTGTCAACTGCGTTGGTTGACCTTTATTACGAAGGTAATAAAATTGCTACAATTCGTTGTATGTTAGACGGGGGCTCACAAGCAGCTCTTATTACTGAATCGTGTATGCAACGATTAAATTTACCGCGACGAAATGTCAGCGAGCCGTTGGTAGGTGTCGGTGATTTACCGCTCAACCCTAGGGGTACCTTCGTGTGCTCAATTTCGCCCAAGGGCAAACAAAGTCCAAGTATTCCTTTGGAGGCTACTATTTTGTCAAAATTAACCCGTCAAATGCCTAGTGTACCACTAGCACCGTACGGGGAATGGCCTCATTTGCAAGGGCTCGCTCTAGCCGACCCTGAATTTCATAAACCTCAGCCGGTTGACATGATACTTGGCGAGGACATTTTCATGGATGTCATTCGCGAGGGTATAGTCAGGGGTAAACCTGGCACACCCACAGCAATCAATAGTGTATTTGGTTATTTACTAGGGGTAAAGTCAACTTTACTTCTAATATTTCGACTCCACGCCATACTTGTTTTACGTCGTTCGACAACGACAATCTCGAGAAGTTTTGGGAGCTGGAGTCAGTTCCAGAGATGCGGAGTTACACTTCCGAAGAAAAGCTATGCGAATCCTTTTTCCAAAAGACGCATACGCGCGATGAGACAGGGCGATACATAGTTGCTCTGCCATTCAAGCCCGATGCACCGCCCCTCGGCGAGTCTCGGCAAATTGCTCTAGCACGTTTCCACAAACTGGAATACCGTCTAGAACGAAACTCCCAGCTGAAGGCGGAGTATCACGCGTGCCTCCAGGAGTATGTGGATCTTAACCACATGGAGCTCGCGGACGATAACCCCCGCTGGCGCGAGTTATTACATCCCGCACCACTCGGTGTCGAAGATTTCCGACACTACCCGAACTCGTGTTGTCTATGATGCTGGTTGTCGCACAACGAGTGGCTACGCGCTCAATGATGCGTTGCTAAAAGGGCCTAAGTTACACTTAGACATAGTAGATGTACTTCTAAAATTTCGAGTACATAAAGTTGCATTTTGTTCTGATATTAAACAAATGTATCGGAATATTCTTGTACGTGAGAGTGATAGGGACTTTCAGCGCATCCTGTGGCGCAAGTCGCCAGAGGAACCTCTGCGCAATTATAGGCTGCGTACCGTTACTTTTGGTATCAGTAGTTCCCCTTATCTCGCCTTGCGCACAATTAAACAGCTCGCGCATGACGAAGCCGAGCGTTTCCCGCTCGCCTCGCCAGTCCTCCTAAATGACGTGTTCGTCGACGATGTGGTGACCGGCGCAGATACCTTAGCCGAAGCCCTCAATCTGCAGCAGGAGCTGATAGGTATTTGTGCCACGGCCGGGTTCGAATTGCGAAAGTGGCAAAGTAACTCGCCAGCCATTCTCGCTGCCACGCGACCGACAGAGTTTCATGGTGAGCGGCGCGAAAATGTTCATTTTGCCGAAATGGAAAATGACAAAGGGGTCAAGGTCCTTGGACTTCAATGGAATCCAAGATCTGACGCATTTAGTTTCAAAGTTCAAAGTTCTTCGCAGGCCTGTACAAAGCGGGCGATTCTTTCCGAAATTGCAAAAATTTACGACCCCCTCGGGTTATTATCTCCGGTGACATTGTTTGCCAAAAATTTAATTCAATTGCTATGGTTAGCCAAAATTTCCTGGGACTCAGAACCCCCTATCGATATTATTAACTCATGGACGAGTTTTATTAACGAGCTACCGCTCCTATCGCAAATTTCTTTTCCTCGTCATATTTTCAATACTGACGACTTCGATTCAATCGAAATTCACGGATTTGCCGACGCAAGCAAAATTGCATACGCAGCATGTGTTTATATACGTCTGACGGACAACACCGGGCGAGTTCAAACCTATTTAGTCATGGCTAAAAGTCGCGTTGCACCTCTTCGGGTATGCCTTACTATACCTAGAATGGAATTGATGGGTTGTGTAATCCTATCAAAATTAATTGAAAGAGTTATGCATCTTTACGGTGGTCACATTCACCCCGATCAAGTGTACGCATGGTCTGACAGTTCCGTCATGCTCGCGTGGCTTCAGTCACCCCCGCACGAATGGAAAACGTTTGTCTCGAACCGCACTAGTGAGATTTTGTCCCGTGTCCCGACGCGCTGTTGGCGTCACGTCCCGTCAGCTGATAACAGCGCTGACCCGGCGTCTCGCGGTCTGCTCCCCGCCGCGCTCGTACAAAATGACTTGTGGTTCCATGGTCCTACATGGCTCCAACAAAGTCGCGACTCCTGGCCTATACCAAAACCGGTGGTAAACACGAACGAGGAAAAACGCAATACACATGACTCGGCAAGTCTTAGTTATGCATGTGTGTCGACATTGCCTCCTTCCCCGGACGACGACACTCTTATAACGCGATTTTCGTCGCTAGGTAAATTAGTTCGCGTCACGGCAGTCATATTTCGTTTCTACAATAAATGCAGGAAACATAAACAAACATTCCCAAAGTACGTCACCGTACCAGAGTACAATTTTGCATTAAATCGACTAATATTGATTACACAACAAAAAGTGTTCGAAGACGACATTAAAAGGATTTCGTCAAATAAACTTCCGTCAATTCGTTTGCGGCGTCTCACGCCCATGTTAGATAGGGATGGTTTGTTACGCGTCGGCGGACGTATTCACAAATCACTTTTACCTTTTGAATCAAAACATCAATTGATTTTACCTAAAAGACATCCTCTTACAAATCTTATTATTGACGATGCGCATATAAAGGAACTACATGCCGGTTCGCAGTGCGTGCAAAACTCGCTCTTACAGCGATACTGGATTATCTCTGGTCGTGATATTGTTCGCCTCCGCGTACATCGTTGTATCAAATGCTTCCGCGCTCGACCGACTCGCTGCCAGCCGCGCATGGGAATGTTACCCTCGGTTCGGCTGCGCCCCGCGCGTGTGTTTAGTAAAACGTCTTGTGACTTTTGTGGGCCATTCTACGTACGCGCTAATAAGGTTCGTAATGCAAAAATAATAAAATGTTACGTTGCAGTTTTCGTATGTATGAGCGTTAAAGCTGTACATCTTGAGTTAGTTTCCGAACTTTCCACGGAAGGTTTTTTAGCCGCGTTGCGACGTTTCACGTCCCGTCGAGGATATTGTACGGATATATATACCGATTGCGGACGTAACTTTGTTGGTTGTAATAATTACCTTCAAGAGTTATATACTTTTTTACGTAATGATTCGGTCATGAGTGCCCTTAATCAACAAACTTTAAAACAAGGATTAACTTGGCATTTTCAACCACCTTATGCTAGTCATTTCGGTGGATTATTTGAAGCGGCTGTTAAGAGTTTCAAAGCTCATTTACATCGCGTAATAGGTACACAAACGCAAACATATGATTGTATGCACACTTTGACGTGTCAAATCGAAGCTGTATTAAACAGTCGTCCGCTCTGCGTTCTAAGTTCGGACTCCGCGGATCCTTTACCTCTTACGCCGGCCCATTTCTTAATCGGTGAGCCCTTAACGGCCCTACCGGACGTTTCTCTGATAGACGAGAACCCTAATCGTCTTACACGTTGGCGCTGGATACAGCAAGCTGTCCAGCATTTCTGGCGTCGATGGAGTCGTGAATATCTCCATCAACTGCAACAAAGTACAAAGTGGCTTCAAGACCGCGGTCCCGCCGTTCGTGAAGGTACTGTTGTTGTGGTATGCGACGACCACCTGCCGCCGCTGCAGTGGAAACTCGCGCGCGTTCATGCTGTCCATCCGGGCAGCGATCAAGTTATTCGCGTCGTAACATTGAAAAGCGGGAACACGTTGTTCAAACGACCTGTTGTGAAGGTCTGTCCCTTACCTTTAGAATAAACTTATACAATCGTTACGACTCTTAATGTTAAGTTAAATATAAGTTTCATAAAATATTTTGGTATACTTTCGTATAGTTTCTTTTTTTTTATTTCTTTTAAAAGTCACTCCGTGTCTTTTAAGGTGAGCGGCATGTTCCGTCGAGGAACAGAGATTTTTAGTTTTAATTTCTTTTCTTGATATAGTTAAATAGTTATTTCATTTTCATACATACAAGGCAACACAATTTTGAAAGAATACTTTTTTCCATGTATATGTAGCACAGTTTTTTGGAGCTGGCAATTACAGAAGTCCCAAAGCGACTTTCCGGTGCGCCTACCACGCCACCTGGCGGATATATAGAAAAAACTCTCTCCTCGACCGTGCGAGCGCCATGATCTGCGCTCCCGTTATTACGAATTAAAAATAGTTATCGGTGCACCGGCGCGACACAAACGTGAAAATTGACATTCAAGTGATATCAAAACCCAGTGACCTAAGCTTCCGTTTATATGTGACAATCGTTTTAGTGTGAGGATTTTCCCAAAGTGTTTCCACGTGGCCCCACAAGCGCCTCTGGACAAATGTAAGTAGCCTCACCAATTAAACGCCGCTACAGTATGTATGTATGTGTATGTATGTATAAACTCTTTATTGTACAAAACACAAATATGACACAGGATAGACAGTACAAAGGCAAACTTGAGGCGAATTGTGAGGCGTTACTGTATTTTTTTTTTGCTTTAATAAAGTTGATAATTTTTATTCCGATTGCATTTAATTCGATTCTAACTTGAACATAATTATACTTATATAGCTCTAGACCCAATATAAATTAGACCGATTGCATTTAATTGGATTCGATTCTAACTTGAACATAATTATACTTATATAGCTCTAGACCCAATATAAATTAGATCGAATAGGTCCCGTATCCTATCTAGAGCTAATATTTGACATATCTGAACATGAACATCAAATCATTGTTCAGTTCTGTAGTCATTAAAAAACACACAACAATTTCATTGTATTACTTTGTTTAACGCTAACTTTTTGGTGAAGGAAAGAAAACATCGCGAGGAAACCGGACTAATCCCAATAAGGCCTACTTATTACCCTTCGAGTTCGAAGGTCAGATGGCAGTCGCTTTCGTAAAGACTAGTGCCTACGCCAAATCTTGAAATTAGTTGTCGAAAGCGGACCCCAGGCTCCCATGAGCCGTGGCGAATGCCGGGATACCGCAAGGAGGATGTTGATGAATTTGTTAAAAAACCGGCCAAGAGCGTTCCGTAGTAGTTTTCCGTATTTTTCTCAAAAACTTCTGAATCTATCAAGTTCAAAACAATTTTCCTAGAAAGTCTTTAGAAAGTTCTACTTTTGTGTTTTTTTTTTCATATTTTTTAAACATATGGTTCAAAAGTTAGAGGGGGGGGACACACTTTTTTTTCCTTTAGGAGCGATTATTTCCGAAAATATTAATATTATCAAAAAACAATTTAAGTAAACCCTTATTCGTTTTTAAATACCTATCCATAATATATCACACGTTGCGGTTAGAATAAAAAAAAAAATCAGTCCTCACTTTACATGTGGGGGGGGGGGGGGGGGTGCCGTAACAAAACATTTTTTTCCATTTTTTATTTTACCACTTTGTCGGCGTGATTAATATGCATATTGGTACTAAATTTCAGCTTTCTAGTGCTAACGGTCACTGAGATTATCCTGATTATCCGCCACAGACATGGCGAAACTTATAAGGGTTCCTAGTTGACTACGGAACCCTAAAAAAGGGTAATTGTATAAAAAATCCCTCCAGATATAACATAAGATAAGATAACACTGAAAACGAGGTAGAACTTTGAATATAACTTCATATAAAACAGTGCTCCAGTCTACCTTATGAGTAAAGGTAACGGCCCAGCCACGACATTGGTCTAAGCGCGACAGCGGTGAGCGGCGGCCATACATTGGAGCGAGACACAGCGATGGGACTTTTCATTCGGTGCTGCCGCTCACCGCTGTCGCGCTTAGACCAATGTCGTGGCTGAGCCGTAAGTGCCCCAGTTGGCAGTTTATTCTTAAGCTTCCTGCATTGCGCTCGCGGCTTGTTGACACTGCGCTGTTTGTGAGCGCTGCTAGTGATGGGACGCTTCTAAAAACAATTCTATACTTGATTTATATCACTATTAGGTTTTTGTGAGTCGACGAGTACGATACGAGTTGAATTGCGGAGTAGGCGAGAGTCTGGCAACCTGTAACTGCAATGTCACAAGTTTCGTTTTTTCGTAAACCCTTGTTTGCCAAGAGTGGCACGGCACTTAAGTAGTTTCATGTGCTCTGCCTATCCCTTTGTGGGATACAGTCGTGATTATATGTATGTATGATTTTCATGTAAAATATTGCTAAAATGGCTAGTTTAAATAGTTTTGACAATGAACTTTTTGACTTTTCAAGAATGAACTTACACAGTTCAGTGAGCTGGCCACACTGAGATAGGCACTCGGATGTATACTATCTTGTTACTACTACAGCTACAAGATTGTAGGAAAAACTTTATAAATCTATAATTCGAAGAATAAACGAAGTAATTAACATTAAAGGCGTTGTTACCTTTCTCCACACAATAATGTACTTTTTCGTAACATTTACTTCTGTTGAAGGAAGGTATAGTAAAGCATGGCGAGCTTTGGTTTTACCGACTGGACCACCCCAGGAGTCAAGGCACATTTATTTGAGATCGATGCGGCAGAAAATGCCGACCCGCCATTGGCTTGTACAGCCACCAAAACCGATGTAGGCTGCAGACTGACTACTCAGAATACCTACCTCTTACTTAGTCGCTGCAAGTGCTGCAACTATCATCTATCTGGAAAGATGCCGTGATCAATGATAATGATGATGACTTCTATTGAGCAATGTAATCTAAAACATAAAAAAATCATAGTAGAGGAAAAGGCTAAATGTTATCTACTTTTCGCTCAATTTATCACATCACTAGTTCCCCGTGTACATGTGGGCGGAACACGTGTACCCGAATTATTTGCAGTTCCTACCTTGAGCCTTTTCTTGTCCGAGATTTTTGGTTTACGTCATAAGGAAGAATAATGAAAAGATTGTTCTGTTGCTGGGTTGTATTGAATAAAATTGATGTTAAATATCTCATTATTGTAGGCCTGTGATATTTGCAAGTCGCTTTTCGGTGAAGGAAAACATCGTGAGGAAAACGGACTAATCCTAATAAGGCTTAGTTACCATTCGGGTTAGAAGGTCAGAAATCTTGAGATTAGTTGTCAAAGAGGACCCAGGCTCCCATACCGGGATATCGCAAGGAGAATGATAAAAAAAAATATACGGCCGATAGCGGGCAGTGCAACTATAGAAAGTAGCCGTAGGGAACCTGTCGAACCAATCTTCAGAGCATATCGTCACTACTTTTAAAAAAACTTGTATCTTCGTCTGTCAATGAAAAGAAAATTGTAGTAAGTATGTATGGAATGCATATAGACTTACTGCGTTTTAACTTTGAGGAACAGCGTGAGATACGAGATTTTTTAAAAGTAGTGACGATATAAATATAGCATACGTGCGCAACACATAGGCTACCTATGTACATCTCCCCTTGTACATATAAAGGTTAACCCCCTTATTCATAAACGTACTCTAAAGTTATTAAACAGATAAAGTTCGTTTGTCCCTGTCCAACGTATTGGTGTGATAGAAAAGGACAAACGAACTTTATCGGCTTTATAACTTTAGAGTACGTTTATGAATAACAGGGTAAATATTTACCGCTTGTGATTTTAATATTCTTACTGACATATTTATGAAAAGATAACATGGTTTCAATGAATTTTTTAAATTTTATAACTGTTAATGGCTGATATCACTGGCTTAAATTGCAATATTTTCGAAGAAAATCATTTGTAATTTCTGATTTGGAATATGAGAATTCCTTCATTCTTCATCAATTTCGAGTAGTTTTTCGTTGATAAACAAAGACATTCACTCCAAACCATTACATACAAAAAGTAATAATATATATCGTATGAATATAATATTGCAACCCACTATTGATGCTTACTCAACCCTGCGAATGTGAAAATGTTAGTGCGACGAAGTGTAAAAACGAGAACACTTTATTTCTCATAAATAAGTATCTGTATAAGTGCAAGGCGGAAAGCCGGTGACCCTTTTGAAAGTTCTTTATACAGGTTACAGGTTAACACAGCAAAAGGGAATGTACAAGTTTCTAATGGGGTGGCAACGCGCATGTGACACTGTTTCCGTGGCATGCGTTCATAGGTTACGGTGACCGCTTTCCATCAGGCGGACCGTATGCTTGTTTGCCACCGACATAGTATAAAAAAAGGTTGAAATAAAAAAAAACCGTTCAAACTTTGCATAGTGATTTTGAGGCCATAATTAACAACTTTTATTATGGAGTCAATGCTGAAATGGCTAAAAAAATTTGGCTCTTCCATAGAAAGGAGCGGCATCATGGCAATCGAAATGTATGAAGCAGCCAACATTTTTTTTGCGGTTTCAGCATTGGCTCCATAACAAAAGTTGTTTAGTATGATCTCAAAAGTCACTTTGCAAAGTTTGAACGGTCCTTTTTTTTTTAACCCCCGACGCAAAAACGACGGGGTGTTATAAGTTTGACGTGTCTGTCTGTCTATCTGTCTGTCTGTCTGTCTGTATGTCTGTCTGTCTGTCTGTCTGTCTGTCTGTCTGTCTGTCTGTCTGTCTGTCTGTCTGTCTGTCTGTCTGTCTGTCTGTCTGTCTGTCTGTCTGTCTGTCTGTCTGTCTGTCTGTCTGTCTGTCTGTCTGTCTGTCTGTCTGTCTGTCTGTCTGTCTGTCTGTCTGTCTGTCTGTCTGTCTGTCTGTCTGTCTGTCTGTCTGTCTGTCTGTCTGTCTGTCTGTCTGTCTGTCTGTCTGTCTGTCTGTCTGTCTGTCTGTCTGTCTGTCTGTCTGTCTGTCTGTCTGTCTGTCTGTCTGTCTGTCTGTCTGTCTGTCTGTCTGTCTGTCTGTCTGTCTGTCTGTCTGTCTGTCTGTCTGTCTGTCTGTCTGTCTGTCTGTCTGTCTGTCTGTCTGTCTGTCTGTCTGTCTGTCTGTCTGTCTGTCTGTCTGTCTGTCTGTCTGTCTGTCTGTCTGTCTGTCTGTCTGTCTGTCTGTCTGTCTGTCTGTCTGTCTGTCTGTCTGTCTGTCTGTCTGTCTGTCTGTCTGTCTGTCTGTCTGTCTGTCTGTCTGTCTGTCTGTCTGTCTGTCTGTCTGTCTGTCTGTCTGTCTGTCTGTCTGTCTGTCTGTCTGTCTGTCTGTCTGTCTGTCTGTCTGTCTGTCTGTCTGTCTGTCTGTCTGTCTGTCTGTCTGTCTGTCTGTCTGTCTGTCTGTCTGTCTGTCTGTCTGTCTGTCTGTCTGTCTGTCTGTCTGTCTGTCTGTCTGTCTGTCTGTCTGTCTGTCTGTCTGTCTGTCTGTCTGTCTGTCTGTCTGTCTGTCTGTCTGTCTGTCTGTCTGTCTGTCTGTCTGTCTGTCTGTCTGTCTGTCTGTCTGTCTGTCTGTCTGTCTGTCTGTCTGTCTGTCTGTCTGTCTGTCTGTCTGTCTGTCTGTCTGTCTGTCTGTCTGTCTGTCTGTCTGTCTGTCTGTCTGTCTGTCTGTCTGTCTGTCTGTCTGTCTGTCTGTCTGTCTGTCTGTCTGTCTGTCTGTCTGTCTGTCTGTCTGTCTGTCTGTCTGTCTGTCTGTCTGTCTGTCTGTCTGTCTGTCTGTCTGTCTGTCTGTCTGTCTGTCTGTCTGTCTGTCTGTCTGTCTGTCTGTCTGTCTGTCTGTCTGTCTGTCTGTCTGTCTGTCTGTCTGTCTGTCTGTCTGTCTGTCTGTCTGTCTGTCTGTCTGTCTGTCTGTCTGTCTGTCTGTCTGTCTGTCTGTCTGTCTGTCTGTCTGTCTGTCTGTCTGTCTGTCTGTCTGTCTGTCTGTCTGTCTGTCTGTCTGTCTGTCTGTCTGTCTGTCTGTCTGTCTGTCTGTCTGTCTGTCTGTCTGTCTGTCTGTCTGTCTGTCTGTCTGTCTGTCTGTCTGTCTGTCTGTCTGTCTGTCTGTCTGTCTGTCTGTCTGTCTGTCTGTCTGTCTGTCTGTCTGTCTGTCTGTCTGTCTGTCTGTCTGTCTGTCTGTCTGTCTGTCTGTCTGTCTGTCTGTCTGTCTGTCTGTCTGTCTGTCTGTCTGTCTGTCTGTCTGTCTGTCTGTCTGTCTGTCTGTCTGTCTGTCTGTCTGTCTGTCTGTCTGTCTGTCTGTCTGTCTGTCTGTCTGTCTGTCTGTCTGTCTGTCTGTCTGTCTGTGTGTGTGTGTGTCTGTGGCATCGTAGCTCGCAAACGGATGAACCGATTTAGATTTAGTTTTTTTTTGTCTGAAATCTGAGTAAGTCGGGAGTGTTCTTAGCCATGTTTCATGAAAATCGGTCTACTATATCGCGGTCGGGGGTTTTTTCAAAATTTTAATTTTGTGGTTAGGTTATTTTCACCGTGTGTGATGCTGAGAGTATATGAAAACCATGCGCTCTTTATGTGTATTGTGTATTATATTTAATCAGTTTTTTTTTTGAAAACCTCAGGCACCAGAGGACTTGGTCACTTGGTCACTTTCTTTCATATATGTAATTTATTGTGGTTTTTAATCAGTTTTTGTGCAAAGACGGAAAGACGAAGGAAAATAATGTTTGATTTCGTAGTCAAGACACTTAGATATTTTGGTCATTGCTTTATAATAATTTATCGAATGCAAGATTTTGCAATAAAACATCTTGAAAACTTCAGAAAATCCGGAAAAAATATTTTATTTACTTATTTATTTAAACATTATTGCACGACATAAAAATATACAAATGGCGGACTTAATGCCTAAAATCGAAATTGAGTGTCTTGCTGACAAAACACTCAATTTCGATGTTTTTCTGCACAGTAAAATTGTGCAATATTTCTGAAAATATTGCACAATTTTACTGTGCAGAAAAACTCCTAATGACTTTTTTTATTGGTGCTTTGCCAAACTATACACATATTTCTGTTCAGTTAACAATCAACTAAAAGGAATCATATCTCTACACCAATTTTTACGTACAAAATGTATAGATACACTATTTTAATACCTCACTTTCCTGAACTCCTAATAAAATAACCTCATACGAAGAAAGTATCAAAAAGTCGACGACAAAAACAGCTCCGATTTCGCAAAGAAAACATGAATCAGTAAACCTTTCACATTCATCAGACATATCCATTACTCCCAATTACATAAAGGGATACCCGTATTACTTACCCGTATTATCCTTTAGATAATGCGATTTCATAAAAATATGTGTTACCCTTCTGTTCCTAAATTAAATTATTCTTCCCAAAATGGTTTGATAGCGGACCTGTGAGATGAAATTGTTGATGTAGGTGTGATTTAAGGATTGGTTTAAGGGATAAGGAGAGAAAAATACAGTACTTAAACGTACTAACTTATACTTGTATGTATATGTTAAGTAATGGAGTTAAGATTAAGTCATCAAAATCGTAACCGTGTGGTGTAATCCCAACGAAGCAAGTTTATTGTGACATTAACTACAACTAAAACAATTTAACTCCATATATGATAAACACAGTCTAAATACTTCAAAATATTAAAAAAAAATGCTCGTTCAGACCCCTTATGCACTTTTATTTAATAGTCAGTTAGAAGGCGATTCTGACAGGCAATGATGGTCGCGCGATAAATGGTATACCATCAGGCCGTCCCTTTCGCACTATTTGTAAGTGCGATAGGGACGGCATGATGTTTTATCGTTTATCGCGCGACCATGCTATCGGTGCAGATTACATTTAACGATTTTTCCCCTCACTAGCTCGGAAACACGTGTTTTGTCCTTTAATTACCAGCGGGTAAAAACGCATTTTATCCACTAGTGGGTAAAGTAATTTGACTTTGAATAAAGTCAAATTAACTGCTTTAAAATTGATAAAAGTAGGTTAATCTAGTAATAAAGATGATTTACAACCTGTGGAACTACTGGAAGCAGTGATAAACGCATTTTTTGCGTTGTAGTTTCCTCGCTATAGTGAGGGGAAAAGTTTTGTGTTACACTCGGGCGCAAATGTATTTTACTTCTCGTGTGTTAAAAAACTCGCAAGTTCAGGATTCTATTCTCGAACCACTCGCTTCGCTCGTGGTTCAACTATAGAATCCTTTCACTTGCTCGTTTTTCAATTCCACACTCGGCGTTAAAATACAACTTTGCCCCCTTGTATAACAAATAACTATTAAGAGATTGTCAGTTAAAAGATATGGGCCAAATAGTCTAAACAAAATAATAACCTAACCACAAAATTAAAATTTTGAAAAAAACCCCGACCGCGACCTAGTGGACCGATTTTCATGAAACATGGCTAAGAACACTCCCGCTACGATGCCACAGACAGACACACACACAGACAGACAGACAAACAGACAGACAGACAGACAGACAGACAGACAGACAGACAGACAGACAGACAGACATACACACAGACAGACACGTCAAACTTATAACACCCCTTCGTTTTTGCGTCGGGGGTTAAAAACGAATGTTATGACATTTTAACGCGACATTTCGACACGAGATGGCAGTAATGCAGTGATTACAAATTTCATGTTAACAATAATCATAATATATCTGTCTATTATCTTGTGTAGTAGATAAACTTTGAATTACTAATCAACATAATATTCTCCGAAAGAAAACACTTTTCCAGTTTTTTTTTAAACAAGCTGTAAAGGGCTGACGCTGCCACAAATCTAGTTCCGACATCCCATCTCGTCGCGGTTCAAATTTATGTTTAAAGGGATACCAATCAGAATGAAATACCTCGCCGCCATATTGGATTCCTTATCAGGGATTTTTTGCCTAAATTGCCTTTTTGTGATCGTTCCGGTGATGTTTCAATCAGCCAAATTGAATAGAGTTTTGCTAGTTTCTGTTATAGTTAAAAGCGATATGTTAGAAGTGCTTCTTAAAAAAGCTACGCACGTAAACAAATTTATAAATGGAAAAATTAGAAGCTTGATGTATCAGAGGACCTATAGATAATAACTATATCTAATTTATCTTACTACGAACACTTACCTGCTGATCTTAGGAATGAGCCATGTGACGAAGCCACGAAGCATTTAAGCGCAAATTGAGAAACCTTTTGTTAGATAACTCTCTGTACTCTGTAAATGAGTACCAACATGGAATTGAATTTGTAATACACTGACTTCGGATTTTATTGGAGAAACAATTCATTTAATTATTTTCAATTTATAATGTAATTTTTGACGATCATGGTGAGAAGATAAACATAACTTTGGCATGTAACAAATTTATAGTGTAATTTTTATCATGAAATAAAGAAATCGAATCTAATCTAATCTATAAACTGAAATAAATACCATATTTACACTAAAGAAAAAGCGATCAAGCCCACTGGTGGCGAAGCCGGGAATCGAAGCCGGGTCTCCAGTTAACGCGGCTGGCGTGATAAACCGCTACACCACCTCGACCGCCGAGGTACCCGTCGAAATTTCTCTAATGTATGTTATCTCTGAAGGCTAGGCGCCTTTGACCAACCTCTGAGGGCGATCACTTTGTGCTTGCACCACTATCCTTATAAATCTAATTTAATTATACTCTTAATCAGATGGCTCTGAATGTAATGGATTGTTCGGAACGATCTCCAATTTTTCCACTGACTGGCAACGTATTGACGTCCTTCTGGGTGTCCATGAGCGCTGGTAATTCCTAACAATAGACGTATTGCACGTCTGCTCGTTTGTCTTTTGCAGCAAGGTACATAGGGGCAAATCTCGACTACGGGGCAAATGTAACTGGTCCATTTTATCTATGTTTTACAATGTTTACATTATTAAATAGAGTGTCCACCGGTTATATAATATGGTAGGCGTGTTTAGTGGATACATGTATAACTTAACATTATAGTGTAATAATGGAAAAAATGGATTAGTTACAATTGTCCCCCAGTCGAGATTTGCCCCTATGTACCTCATACAAAAATGAAATACAATTTAACTAATGAAGTGATTCTAATCAAGTATATTAGAAACACTATCAAGTTCGAAATATTCTTGATATTTATTAAATCTAGGAAACTAATTTAATCTTTGCTATATTCTATCATCAATTTAATATAAACGTGTTTAAATCTAATAAGGCCGGGTTAGATCAGTCTACAAAATGTATCAGGCTTACGGCTTTTGATTTATTATGCAGACAAGCCTGTCTCAACGCTGTTACTCAGGATTAAGATACTAACTAAGCAAACTATAATAAAATAATCGTTCGTAGGCGCGTAGCGCTGAGGCTGCCGTGCCTCATATTGAACTACATATTTATATCGAGCGCGAATTTTTAGCAATTTTTTTAGAGTATTCTTTATTTAAATGAACATATTTACATAATTATATATAAGAAACTAAGACTAAACTTAAAAGCTAGCTAATGCCTAAAATAGGCGCTTGAGGCATTGTACCAAGGATACTGGCGAAATTTCCTCGCTGTATCGCAATATTTTTTGTAATATCAAGGCGTCAAGTCCCTAGTCTATCGGTACTCTACAGGCTCACTTCGGGGAATGTACTAAAGAGCTATCTACCCAAGCTTGGACTTATACACTCGGCCGGTTTCCATCCTTACTTGGTAGATACTGTATCAACTGGCACGAAGCGCTTTGCTGCTTCTAATATTTTAGTTTTTTTTTTAATAGTAAAAAGAGGTTTCGATCATACATAATACAATAAATTTTCGATACAAATTCAAATCACATTACTAGAACGATTCCCCATACGATTACAGCTAGATACTGTAATAAGAACATTAGCATTCATATTGGTCATCATACATGCATCGTAATGAATATTACATGATCTGTCCCCGTGATAAACAATTTATTGTCCTACAGCTGAATTTACACCTGCAAGTTTAGAGACGCAATTATGGGTAAAAGAGAGAGAGGAATATTTGCATGTTTGTTTCAACACTTGCAGCACGGTTAGCATATGATTGCCCCGAGAGTATGTCGCCGCGAGATAGACTACCCATCTTTATGTCATAAGAGAAGGCACACTCCCAGGTTATGACAGATAGCCCACCCTATTAGTCCATTGCACAGATAAAGAATTTCATACGTAAGAGAGAGAACTTGCACAGGCACCGCCTGGCGGGATAAAATTTGAGTGTGATTCATCATTAGAAGTAGACCTGTGATCACGTGCTAACCTAATTCAGCTTAGAGCTGACCCGAGATGGACAAGAAAGAGAGAAGCCGGGAAAGGAAAACTGAAGAAAAGGTGGACTGTGTGAGTGTGATGTGGGGACTAAATGACAACTCACTTGTAGGAGATATAGGTTTATTGTGTCTTATGTTACAGAGTAGCTTCTTATATATAGGGTAAGGTGAAGCAGTGTGAGTGAGGTGTTGCACTCACACTACATCTCCCTCCTTAATGAAAAAAAGATTAATTTTATTGTTAAATATTGAAATTAATCTTTTTTTTTTTCAAGCATAAAGTAAATTAAAGAAAGAAAGACAATGCATAAAAGTTCAAATTAAATAAAATCAAATACTTAACTGTTTATTCCTATATAAAAAAATTGAACCTACGTATTTTTTCGAAAAAAACACTTGTTAAATTTCGGAAAATTAAATCAGAATTCTCCTGTACATTTTTCATATAGGTAACTTTACAGAAATAAAATCATGAAAAAGAAAAGGACAAATATGAACTAAAAAAAACACTGTAAATATTAAATTTGAAAAAAGTAAATGCTTAGCAAATGTTATTTGTAACATATGCACTGTCTTAAATACATTTTTAAACTAAACTAGAAAATTTATTTTTAATGATGGATTAAAAAACTTTTGTACTTAATTCAAATGATAAGTACTTATAAAATTTGGAGAAATGTAATTTGATAGCAAATACACACTATAAACAGTATTAATTACAAAGTAATTTCCAATATAAATCTAAGGGGAAAACATTGTATACTCCTAAAGTATTAACAATAATGAGAAAAAAAACACGTTTTTTTTTTTGAAAATTTTAGGTAGAAACCAATTTATGAGCGCTTTTATGACAAAATGGAACTCGAAAAAAAAAAAACTAAGATTATATTAAAACTTTAAAACATTACTTATAGGTAGTTATATTGTTGAAATCAACGTGAAAAAATAATTCAAGTCCTAACCAAAAGTAAAATTAAAATAAGTATAACTTAATTTTAAAGTAGGTACGTGGTGTATTCGTCAATACACCACGTGTATTTGTCAATTCAGGTAGGTATTTCAATAGATTCTTTTTGTTTGGTACCACATATCATTATCACTTGCAAGTCATTTACTTTATGGACGTCTCATCACAATATTTTCTTTAATTGTGCATCTTAAGCGTGCAATACTTGGCAAGGGTACACAACGCATTTACTTGGTCGGCCGACCTTTTATTTATTTATTTATTAGCTCAGGATACAAGTATATTTATTTTAAGCGCGCACACATACATTTTTTTTTTTTTACACATACAGGCAGTTCTTTTAACACACATCCTTACATCAAAACCTTCCACGTGTCCAAGGTGTCCCCACGATTGATACTCGACCAAATCATGGTCAGACGGCCAAGGATTCCGTGCCTGCCTTGTATCCTGGCGTACCCTTGCTAACCTAATCGCACAGCGACGCCTCTCGGGCCATCGTTGATGCGACAGGCATATTTATTTATACATATTCAATTTATTCCTTTCACATTACCCTCTCACGAAAAAAAAAACATTCAAAATCCAAACACTTACTCAACACCGTGAAACCTTCAACACATAAGAAATTCAAAAACTCTTAGTTGATCAGGCCAATCGTTTACTGACAAACTTATGTGCTTGCAGTTTACCCAAACACTGCTAAATACCATATTTTAATCGAACAATTTCATTCTCTTTCGTTCTTATTCCATCTTAATTTCAAAACTCAAATAAACATAATATTACTTTCCGTATCTTCTCATTAGTACACACATTCAATTTCAAACTTAAAACCTCCAACCATAAAATCCAACTTTCAAGCAAATCTGACCATAGCACACCTATACCTACACTGTAAAACAAATCATACAATCATATTCCCGTTACTATTTTTTTTATACATTATTCATATTCATTATTATAATTTAACATTTTAATTTCATATCCATTATTACAAAAATATGTCATATCCGATAATCACAAATATTCATACGATATCCGTCATTTTAAAAAAGAATTCTAATAGTCTAATTATAACATTATTCTCTTAATTATTAATATTAACTAAACCAAATCATTAAATCATACATAGGTAAGTATTAAAAGTGAATCTTTATTTTATCAAGAAATGTTATGGTGAAATTCATATTGTACCTAAAGGATCTAAACAGGTGTATAATAATGACACAATGTTTACTGAAATTTGATCTGTAATAACAGGCGGCGCATACCTACCGAACATGGTGGCATCGTGACTAAATAAGTTATGATGAAATGATCTGTACGGAACTTGTGCAATGTATTTGGACAATTTTAAACAAAACATTATGTACCTAATATTGAAAGAAAACTTGAATTAAAATAAAATAGCTATGTCGTGGTCAATCGAAATTTGCATTGTATTTAATCAGATTCAACTCAAAAATACCTATACGTAGTTATGTAGCTACATTTGTATTAACCATAATTATCAACTTTTAACCATATTTTAGCTTTCCATCATCAAGCGGCGTGGCGCGGCATACTAATGAAACTTATTTCGATAAATTTTTCTCTTAATATTTTACTTTACACACAATGCTGAATTTGTTTTGCATGATACCTAATTACCCAAATATTATTTTATTATTTACGTGTCAAATCTACGTAAGTATGTACAATTATAAACTTACTTTTATTTCCTATTCAAGTACATAAAAAAACAGAAAAACACAAAATGTATCATCAGCTCACATTTTTCAAAAATTGTCCACTACACTGATCTTTTTATTGTGCGCTGCTTGGTGGCGAGTCCGGTTGCACGGAACCTGGACATGACACAGCAATCGTAGACCGGGACCTTATCCAGCGACACGAACAACTCCCGGCAGCTTTCTTCGTCACAAAAATTGCACGTCGCAATTTCGTCCAGTACATTTTTACATAATAATGTATAATATATCACTTGTTGTTTAATTCGCTATACTGTCCAGATGCAAATAGTATTCCGCAAAATATTCTAATAGTCCGGACACGTAATTTTTTACCCGCGACGGCACGGAGGGGCATATTATATAGTTAACACAGTAACTTTAGGTGTTTGCACTTAGCTTTATAAAATCGTCCAATTTGCATTTGTTATTGTCCATTTCACTATTATTTTCACTTGATGTCACAGTTCAACGATATAAATAATTTTATTAATGTTCATTTTGGCCGGCGCGCGCGCCACCAGTGCAGCGCGAGGCCGCACTGGCAGGGTCGCCATGTGATGTGGGGACTAAAGGACAACTCACTTGTAGGAGATATAGGTTTATTGTGTCTTATGTTACAGAGTAGCTTCTTATATATAGGGTAAGGTGAAGCAGTGTGAGTGAGGTGTTGCACTCACACTACATGAGAATAGTACATTGTGCAACATGGGGTTGAATATTTCTAACGAGGGTAACTATAAACAACAAAAATTTTGGGTGTCACTATAGTGAGAACAGTCGTAGGTCGGCACCTCCAACCCTTTTGGTGTTTCGGGTGTCCACGGTAAGTCTAGGGCATGGTGATCGCTTGCGCATTGTAATATGCTTACTTGAAAAATAAATATTTCATTTTAATTTTTTTTTTACCATTAGGCGACCTGTCTGCTCGTTTCCATTCGATCGCATAAAACATAATGTATTGGACCAAATAATAATATTTCAAGGCTCTTAATTAGCAATAGTTATCGATGCTTGACTCTAATTTCTATAGACACGGGAAATGGATAAAATATGTTTTTTAATGTCATTATTAAATCGAAAATAATCTCACGAAAAACTTTTACTTCTACACAACACAATACAACCAAAAATACCGAAACAAAATCTATCTACCATACATCTGTCTATCAACAAAAAGCCGAACGAAAATGTCGAGTGAAAAAATCGCCCTGGGTGCACTCAATCGGAAATCATGCCCGTCATGTGGCTTGTAGGGGATGCAGAAATAAAGCTAGCAGGTTCAGTGCCTCCTATGTAGGTAAAAAACAGACAACATAAACTCCTTTTTAGGGTTCCGTAGTCAACTAGGAACCCTTATAGTTTCGCCATGTCTGTCTGTCCGTCCGTCCGTCCGTCCGTCCGTCCGTCCGTCCGTCCGTCCGTCCGTCCGTCCGTCCGCGGATAATCTCAGTAACCGTTAGCACTAGAAAGCTGAAATTTGGTACCAATATGTATATCAATCACGTCAACAAAGTGCAAAAATAAAAAATGGAAAAAAATGTTTTGTTAGGGTACCCCCCCTACATGTAAAGTGGGGGCTGATATTTTTTTTCATTCCAACCCCAACGTGTGATATAATGTTGGATAGGTATTTAAAAATGAATAAGGGTTTTCTTAAATCGTTTTTTGATAATGTTATTATTTTCGGAAATAATCGCTCCTAAAGGAAAAAAAAGTGCGTCCCCCCCTCTAACTTTTGAACCATATATTTAAAAAATATGAAAAAAATCACAAAAGTAGAACTTTATAAAGACTTTCTAGGAAAATTGTTTTGAACTTGATAGGTTCAGTAGTTCTTGAGAAAAATACGGAAAACTACGGAACCCTACACTGAGCGTGGCCCGACACGCTCTTGGCCGGTTTTTTTGTTTGTTATCAGAGCATTGGCATATTTGAGAAAAGATTTATAACTTAATGAAGTGTGATGAATAGGCCTCAGCATGATTTCTTTCAGAACATGTTCTAATGGTAGATTGAAAAGCACAGGCGATAGGGCACCCCCTTGCTTTAGGCTGATCGTAGCCGTGAATTCTTACATTTTATTTAAGTTAAATATGAAAATGAAGAGGGTCCCAACGACGAGCGAATTCTTTAAATAAATAAAAAAAAACAAGCAGTGAAAAAACGATCAGCAAAGTCATCTGTCGAATTTAAATCAACTGACATAGGTATTCAGATATCGAAATTTACCTTAACGTGTATTTTCGTAAATATGAAAATTCAATAGATATTTCATAGAAAATTGTATCTTTATTTACCTCGCTTGGATGAATTCTATTCTAAATTGAATTTATGTTGCTAGAGCGCATTTACATCGGAACAATATTTCATCTACATTTTCGGGTCATTGATTTTAGTGTGCAAAAACTGCTTAGAAAAATATTTTGCAATAGAATACATATTCAACGTTTAGGCAGACCATGAAAGTCATAATTATACTTATCGTTAAACGTTAATAAAAATTCTGTCTTCCGATCGGAAAATCGGCCAAATTCCAGTTTCTCCTTCTCGGCTCCGACATTAAGTATACACTATACACACCTTGGCCATAAGGAAGCCTTATATCAGAAGCCCATAATTTCTCAAAACTGAAATTTAAATACAAGCGGAAGTCTCTTTCCAACTTGTCATATACTCAAATACGCAACGCAGGCTTCGTCAGCTGAATACAAAATCATTAAGTTATTAGCTACAAGCTTCGTCAAAAAACTGAAACTTGAAAAAACTTGTCATATTAGACATTGACTACCACTTGCAAATTGTAACTTGTAGCTTCGAGAAATGGGCCCCAGATAAAAATATTCACGTATACATATCATACAAACACGAAAAATAAACCAATACCAATAAATATTTTATATTTTTCTCGCAAGAATTAATGCACGATATCCATATGAAGCGGACTCCATTACGCAATGGAACGCAATTCAACGTTGCTTAATATTCTCGTTTTAATTTAAACGGATGCCAACTCTGATAGACCAATCTTCTATGGTTTGAATAAAACCTTGACTGCAAGCAGTGCTTGCCAAGCACCGATTACCGTTCAGAAAACATGCTTATCTATATGGGTGCCATCCATCCTCCTTGCACTATCCCGGCATTTTGCCATGCCTCATGGGAGCCTGGGGTCCGCTTTGGCAACTAATCCCAAGATTTGGCGTAGGCAATACTTTCACGAAAGCGACTGCCAACTGACCTTCCAACCCGAAGGGAGCTAGGCCTTATTGAAATTATTCCGGATTCTTTGCGATGTTCCTTCACCGAAATGCGTATCTACGGGTGCCGACGATATAACGTCCGACTTCTGAATGTCTGTCTAACATTCATTAGGTGTCCTCTGTGAATCCATCTGATGGTTTGTTTGCTTACTTGCAATCTAAAATTTATTATTTATTGAAACTGGAAGTATTGCACAATTTAATAATAAATTTTATGACACGATTTTTTCATTTGTTTGCTCAACGAATGTCCTTCTTAGTTTTCCTATATTTCCTCCTTTCTCCTATTTTCTCTAAATGGTCTTGATGAATGTACCGTGACATGTATAAGACAGGTGTTCGAATGTATTTCCTCTTCTACTTTAAATTGTTTTTAAAAGGCACCTCTTTTCTTTAATTATAATGATTATCGTCTAGTAATAAATTATTTTGTCAAATTACTGAAACAGAATCAGCATACTCTGTTTCGGATTCTTTCATTTTATTTAAATAAATCTCGAAGCTATTTCCTGCAGTTCCGCTCCATTGAATGCAGCTCATAAAGTTACAAATGTTATCGGTGGAACACCACCCGTTTAAGGCGTAAATCCTGCGCCGCTAATAACTAATATTATTTACCCTTGAATTTATGTGTACTGGGAAATCTCAAGGAAAACAGACTTTTTACTCTGGACAATTTGTTGACCATTTTGACCTAACAAATTGTTAAGTCTCAGTTTTGGTTTTTAACTGAAAGGGCAATGACTTCTGGCGAACTAACAGTCTGTACCTACTAAGTGCGGGACGTGGGTGACGTAATTTCCAAACTCAAATGGAATTGGGCGGGGCATGTTGCCAGGCAGAGTGACGGCAGGTGGACCAAAATGTTGACCGAATGGTGGCCGCTATCGGATGTAAGAAGCCGCCTGGCATCCGTTGGCTCGTTGGGTGGACGACATTCGAAAAACTGCAGGGCACTTCTGGATGTGATTAGCCCAGGACCGGGATAAGTGGCGTACACGAAGGGAGGCCTGTGCTCAGCAGTGGGCGATTAATGAACAGTTGGGTAATTCCATATAACAGAGTAATGTAAGTGACCAATTATTTGCATGTTTTTTTATTCATGGTGCTAATTTAAATATCAATATATCTAAGGATTAAAAGTAGGCTTATCTAGACATAAATTAAGACTTCAATTTGCATCATAAATAAAAAAACATGCAATGAAGTGGTCACTTACATTACAGTTACGTGGAATTGCCCAGTTTTTTTCGAAAAATTCTATATTTTATTTACATACTCTGTCAAACAAGTCTGTCAGTAAATAAGAACAAAGAAAACTATATGCATCCTTTTCTTTAGGGTGCTAGGGAAAATAATACCTATAGTTTTCTTTGTTCTTATTTACTGACAGACTTGTTTGACAGAGTATAATATTGTAGTAGAAATGGGTCGTTTAAAAAAATATAGAATTTATATGAACATAATAGAACAACATATACTAAACTTTTACTGCATATCTAAATGTAGGTACTTTTCTTCAAACAAGTAAAGTTTTAAACGCAAAGTTAGTATGGCGACTTCCTGTGTTCATTTGCAAATCAGTCTCATATTTGCCTAACCCCAAAATAAAACTTTTGAAAAAACCTCCGACATAGTGCTCCGATTTTCGTGAAACATGGTAGAACACTCCCGACTAACTCAGCTTTCAAACAAAAAAAAACTACATCTAAATCGGTTCATCCATTTGGGAGTTATGACGCCACAGACCAATCAGACACACACACACACACACAGACAAACAGATGACAGACAGACAGACAGACACGTCAAACTTATAACACTCCGTCGTTTTTGCGTCGGTTAAAAACTAGTTTGCACCGCTCAACTTATAATAAGTTACTTGTTGTCTACGCATCTATTGAATAAGACGAAATGACCTTGCAAGAGATGATCAAAAAAATTCATTGGGATAAAAAAAAAAAATATTTCACTTGTTGATGGTTAAACATTTTATATGTGAAGATGGTGAAGTTACATTACATTTTTATCCTGGTTTAATGGGTCAGTTACCAAAAAAAAAAAAAAAAAAACATACATACAAAAGTTGCAAGTTAAATAAAAGCTTAAAATAACGTGTAATCTTACATTGTGTAAACGAAGTGGCTGTACCCTCTGGTTTACGACTAGGGGTAATCTACGATGGGGTACCCAGGATTTATACATCCGGTGGTGGAATTCGATATCCTGGGTATGACGGGCCTAATGTGCCCCTTATCTTGCTGCGATTGTTTTCTGCCTCTAGTGTGAGAAATTAAATCTTGTTTTTAATGAGTTTTGGTTCAGAATTGAGAGTTTTGGGGTTAAGGATTTGTAGGTTGGTAATAAATTACCTTCTCATCATAAATCTTATTATCTACATATTTATTTTAATGAATTTGCTGGAACCTTTGGTGGAACGTGCCAGCTTCTTTGAGAATAAATGACGTAACGTGAAATTCGAGACTTAGAAACAAAAAGTAACTCAAAAAATATAACTTCTGAATTTCAACACCAAATCATTAACTTCAGAGACCGGCAAATTCTGCAAGGCCAGACAGACTGTCGCAAACTTTTTTTTAAGGCGTGCTTAGCAGTCAAGAATGTATATACTTATTGTGACTAAAATTTAAAAAAAATCTTTATTTCTATTTATAAGTGACCAAAATCCAGAAAAAAAACTTTTTTTTATTAGTAGGTGCCTGCACCTACTTACTGATTATTTGTTGTAAAAGATTATTTATCGGAAAAGGTGGGTTTAAAAATAGCACGAATAGTTGCTATTTTTAAACCCACCTTTTCCGATACTGTTTTAATTAAACTTGAACAATATGTATAAGTTTGTTCAAGCATTTCCTCCTAAAAAACTGGAAACTTTGTACAAAAACACATTTAATTACGGTTCTCCGAGATCAAAGCCGAGAGGGACGGAGTAACTTTACACCAACTACAAAAGGAGAACAAATTACAGATAAAAAAGCGTTACCATGGTTACCAAGTTTAATAAATTGGCTAGACGTTTTGATATGAGTCTTATGGCTACGAAAATACTTGTCTATACATGGGGTTAAGTTTTAAACGAATAATTAATAAAGAGATTTAAGATGATATAGTACATTACGATACAAGTGCGTAAAAAAGGAAGTTCGAAACGAGTGGCGATAAATTGACGACTGAAGGGAGTGTTTTAAATCGACACGAGTTACGAATTTCCTTTTCGCACGTGTATCGTACGACGTTTTTCAGTACAGATGAGCCTCCGAAGTTTCGACCTGGCATATAATGAACCACTTCTCGAACTAGTGCATAAAAAAACGACCATCTGTACTGAAAAAGTACTTTTTCTACTCCCGTACCGATATTCTTGAGTTACGAAGTCGTGCAGAGAACTTTAAAACCCTACATAAAATGTGACAGGTCAAGTCTATCTAGTCTATACTCTGAAAACATTTAGTAGCAGTAGCACGATATAGCTGTTAAAGTTCAGTAAATACATTGCTACCAACTTAACAAACCAATCACTTCATCGTCGAAAATTAAAATATTGTATGCATTGTTTGTAAACATTGTTGCCAACCTTAGAATGTCAGATAAAGCCTGGCATTCGCAGAGTCGAGTCTCGTTCGTTTTCTGCTGCGTTCATTGGCGACGCGTCGAATCGCATTCAAATGTATGAGAACTCGTTTCAACTCGGCTCGATTCGTCTTAGTGGCCAGGCTTCAGAGAACCATACCATAAACAGTTTTATTTTCATATTTGCACTCAAACTGCATAATTCAAAATGGTAGGTCCACTAGATAACTAAGATGACTGGAATTAGGTATTTGTTGAATTTATAATTTTCTTTCAAAGTAAGTGCTTGGTCGTAGAAAAAGTATTGTATGCAACGGTGTTTAACTGAGTCAAAAAATGCTCGTGGCGTCTTTATTAACAATTTTCGGCTTCGCCTCAAATTGTTACCCACACCACTCACCTTTTTTGATCTCTTTTAACCACCAGTTGCATAAAATACTATTTCTATTATAAACTTCCTCTTTTTCAAAATTTCACACTTTTGTAAGATCATGATCATTGATCATTAATTAGCAACATAAATAATATTGCAAGTCTTAGAGGCCGGTACACAGATGTTCATATATACCTTCTTATATCAAGCAAAAGTATCTCTATCTACTTAGCGCGTCAAATAAACAGTAAAATCCATTGAGTTGTCCGTCTTTAATCGCAGCTTGCAGCTTTCGGGCGTCAATTTTTGTAAGTTGAAGTCAACAAAAACAGTAATCATCTTTCTTTTATATTTAATTGCAATAACACAAAAATTATGAACACTCAAGGGCCTGAGACATTTAAAATCACAGGCAAGTATGTAACAACTTCAGTACAAAATCTGACGCGCTCGGCTGCCATGCCATAGGCATACGAATAGATGAACTTGTTTCTTCTATCTAAATCGAATTCTCTGGACCGGTACCTTAAAGGTTTTTCGGCCTTAAATAATTAACTTTAGCTAAAATACCTAATGCACGGACTATTTTATTACATCATTTACAGCATACACGATGACGAGTAGATTTGTTAAATATCTTACCTTAAAAGTATGAATGAACTATACGGTGGAAAATAAGGAGACCCAGCGATATTCTTATAGGCTCGTAGAAAGACATTTTTATATTATCTACGATAATTCTTTGAACGACGAAAAATTATTAGCATCTCGTTTTTTAGGGTTCCGCAGTCAACTAGGAACCCTTATAGTTTCGCCATGTCTGTCTGTCCGTCCGTCCGTCCGTCCGTCCGTCCGTCCGCCCGTCCGTCCGTCCGTCCGTCCGTCCGTCCGTCCGCGGATAATCTCAGTGACCGTTAGCACTAGAAAGCTGGGTACCCCCCCTACATGTAAAGTGGGGACTGATTTTTTTTTCATTCCAAACCCAACGTGTGTTGGATAGGTATTTAAAAATGAATAAGGGTTTACTAAAATCGTTTTTTGATAATATTAATATTTTCGGAAATAATCGCTCCTAAAGGAAAAAATAGTGTCCTCCCCCCTCTAACTTTTGAACCATAATTATGTTTAAAAAATATGAAAGAATCACAAAAGTAGAACTTTATAAAGACTTTCTAGGAAAATCGTTTTCAACTTGATAGGTTTAGTAGTTTTTGAGAAAAATACGGAAAACTACGGAACCCTACACTGAGCGTGGCCCGACACGCTCTTGGCCGGTTTTTTTAAGCGTTTTTCAACTCGATGAAAACTCGTCTCTATTTTTAAATTCGATAGTAACACCGCGGAACTCACAGTCGAGACATCGCCTTTGTAACACTATACATTAGGTTATTCACTTTGTTGAAACTTTATTTCGTGTTGTTTTTCAGAATCATGCTCTTTTGTGACACATTCGTGCGCTCGAGTTTCTTTGGTCTGAAATATGGCTCTTATTAATTTAGTGGAGAGCAAAATATATGAGAGGCTTAGTTGTTTAAAACTAGAATAAATTAATGTACAAATAATAATATATAATAATCATGAATAAATTCAGAGCTATAAATAAATTAGCATAAAAAGACAATTTATATCTCGTGTATTCTACGCATAAGAAAACACAAAACATTCTAAAATAAATAGATACGTTGTACATTGTAAATTGACTATTGTAAAGTATGATTGTAATTTATCGTGTATTGGAATAAATAGTAATAAATGTAAGCAGGTGAAATCTGTTATTTTATATCTGTAAGTACTAATATTTTTGATAAATATTTAAACCAAGGGAAATAACTAGAGATGCACCGAATATTTGGTTACTATTCGGTATCCGGCCTATTCGGCCCTTATTTTAATATTCGGCCGGATACCGGGTAGTGACGTACTATCCGGCCGGATACCGGATGTGCTATTTTTGATTGAATGATTTTGGAGTAAACAAATTAAATGTAAAAAAAATAACAGTTACGGTTATAATACTTATAACAATCGTAGCCCTTTATAATATAAAAAAAAATAAACATTTAAACAAAAACGGACTCCGCGCGAAGTTCACTACGAAACAAGTCAAAATCTACACGACGCGCCCGCTCCCTGCTTAAATTGTAGGTATTGTAGATAAAATTCTGCTGTCCGAATATTCGGCGGCCGGATACCGAATATTCGGCCGATGGTTAGGCCGAATACTCGGTATCCGGTATCCGGCCAAACAACTATTCGTTGCATCTCTAGAAATAACACAAATATCTCTGAATAACACAAATAACTCAAACATTTTTCAAAAATTTGTAAGTAGGTATGTAATTGTGGACATAAAAATATCTGCACTAAAGTTTTACAATTTCATATGAACATGTAAGACTTCTTTAGGCAT
Source organism: Leguminivora glycinivorella (assembly GCF_023078275.1). Classification (NCBI taxonomy): domain Eukaryota; kingdom Metazoa; phylum Arthropoda; class Insecta; order Lepidoptera; family Tortricidae; genus Leguminivora; species Leguminivora glycinivorella. Next base: position 3,877,439 of record NC_062973.1, read on the forward strand.
ACATAATTTCTACACTAATATAATATTCATCAACTGAATCCGCCCTACAACCCTTTGACATGATATGATTAAATCGCTTACTACAACTTTCATCCTAATATACCACAGACACAAACAAAACCTCATAATCTCCTCAACCGTTCAAAGCTAACAAAACTTCGTTCACAACTTTTTAAATCTAATAAAACGAATATATAAACCACATACCCTAATCCTTAAACTTTCCAGACAATGCGCTTTTGAGGCATATCAACGATTTTTACAAAGGTCCTAAGTGATTATGAAAATAGCGGCGCTTAGGACCTTTTTAGTGTGAGTAGTGTAAACATGTAAGGGTAGGGTTACACTCTGTACGAGGCGGTTACGTAGTTGTTTGCGTCGCTTTAAGGTGTCAAGGGCCCTTAACAAATGGACGCGTACTCGTCCTGTCGCTGCTTTCTGACTTAGTGTGGTCGCTGTAAGGATTTTGGAGTTGAACAGGTTTTAAAGCCAAAATTAATTATAAAATCTATTAAAAGCCAAATTAATTATAAAATCTATTTAGCTTATAGGAAAGTAAATTCATTAGCTAGCTTTCAAGTTAAGTCTTAGTTTCTTATATAATTATGTAAATATGTTCATGTAAATTCATTATAGATGATGTGAAATTTTATAATAGTTTGGATTGACTGTAAAAAAATACTTTTATTCGAAAAAAGCAGAAAGGCAAGAATTTTATACGCCAATATACAGACTGCCTTTCACGAAAGTTCTAATCACGTGCGTTACTCACGTAAATTGCTTAGACATAAACTTAATCAAACAGTACAATACTCCGCTATATAGCCACAGCTTACTGCAAGCAATTCAGAGATGTGTAAGCTCGTAGAGACAAACTTAGGCAAAACAATCTTTGGTACAATACTTCGAATGTGAAAGTTATTATAGCCAACTCTAAACTTGAATAACAGGAGTGCCAAACACATGAACCATACCGAGAATCGTCGCTAGCTGTGCTAGAGTTGTATAACCACGTCCTGAAACAGTGTGAAGACTCTCCACTGCACCCACTGGGGCGTTAATGTTCTATTGCTTTTTGTAACGAAAGACGAGTTGAAGTGTAATGAAGTTTACATTAAGATGGCTATAAATAAGACCAAAACATATACATATAACTCCGTATAGCCAGATATAGTCTAAAGAAAAAAATGCACCTCAAAACCATCAAGAAAAATGCACAGTGATTCTTAGCGAGATGGCGCTAATATTAATTAGGTATTAACAATTGTAACACATTATGAAGTTCAGAATATGGGCCAAATTATTAAATATGAGGTTCAAAATTTTCAATCGTGTGTCAAAAGATGGCAGTCTATGCACTATGACTACACATTTTATTTTGACAGTAATAAACTAATAAATAATAAATAAATAAATATTATAAGACATTCTTACACAGATTGACTGAGGCCCACGGTAAGCTCAAGAAGGCTTGTGTTGTGGGTACTCAGACAACGATAATATATTATATATAATATACAAATACACATATACATAGAAAACATCCATGACTCAGGAACAAATATCTGTGTTCATCACACAAATAAATGGCCTCACCGGGCTTGGACTGCGCCAGACCAGTCGTCAGTAATTCTCTTTATTCTCAATCATCATTGGTAAGACTGAAATATCTTTCACAGACAAAATACATACGATAAATTCAACGTGTACTGTAGTCGCCAAGTGGTCTAGTGGTATGGACATTAGCCGCGTTAGTGATAAAACATCAGCACGGGAAGCATGGTCGCGCGATAGACGATAAAATATCAGGCCGTCCCTATCGCACTTACAAATAGTGCGATAGGGACGGCCTGCTATTTTATCGTCTATCGCGCGACCACGCTTCCCGTGCAGGCCACCTCTATAGTCTATCGCATCGCCATATTTGTAAGCGCGATAGGGACGGCCTTATGTTTTATAATTTATCATGCGACCTTGTTTGCCTGCCTGGGCTCGATTTCCGACTCGGCCATCGGTGAATTTAAAAAGTTTTTTTAAGTTTAATTTTTATTTCCAGTATATAATGACTGTAATTAGTTAAAGACATTTTAAAGCACATAAACATTATCAATGATAAAATAATATTAGCCAAATATAATTATATTAAATACTATCCGAATAATATCTGTGGTTGACTTCATCCATCAACAACGTGATTAAAATGTATTGTATCGTTTATCTGCATAAAATTTTCATTGTTTTAACTTATTAATTCTATTTATTTGAATTTAATTTACCAGGAACCGCTTAAACCTGGATTTAATTATTAAAATTTAATTTCACGAGCTCTGCTATTAAAGTAAATTTATATAAATCGGATATGTCAGTTAAATAAGAATGAATTACACAAAAGTTGATTATTTACACACGTAAAGCAACAACTTTACTAATATATAGGTGGCCGATCGTTAAATCAGGCGGATCGTGAAATTCCTAGGCATATCGTGGAACACGAAAATAGTCTCATCATTCCCGACGGCGACGATGCCCCGCTGCGAGGGGCTCTTATCTTTTTTTTCGGGCATCTGAAGCAATCTTACAGTAATATTTATTACTTTGATTTGATTATTTAAAACCATTAAGTCCCAGAAACGACTAACCATCGATATATGCCACGGAAAATAAAGATTTTTTTCCAACGGTTACGGAAAAACATATTTTGGACGTATTTACAACTGATTGATGAGTTAAATGTCTAGTGGACCAAGCCAAGAAAGTGGTCTACCAGTTTTGACAAAAGTTTCTGTGAGCTCTAACGATCGCTAAGGTTGTCTTGACACATGGCATGACGTAAATATCATAACATGAGCAATTGTCACTGAAATAATTTTATTGCAAGCGGAAATCGACCTTGTTGTCAAACGAACCTCAATCGTAGGGTGGTAAACCACATTTTTGGTCGACTGTACGTCAAAATTTATACGATAATATAAATATGAAAAATGAAAACTAAATCTGGGAGAGGACACTGACTTCTGTAACACAGGTTTTACCTAGCTCAGAAGTCAAGGGACCTACACATCTGGCTGTACGGTACATTTGCTCAATAAAATATTTTATTTATTTTTATTTTATATTATTTAAATAGCACATGTCAGTAGTTATCAAAAATCGTCGCATAGCAGTAACAAAACTGCACTCAATATTTCGACGCCATCGCCACGAACAATATCTTCTTTGTTAATTAAATAATATTTCATTCTTCAAACACAAATCAGCACATAAATACTTCCGTGTAATTCAGATATTAATCCATTTCCAAATTCCAATTTACACCACCAAAAAGATTACCCCACCTTTATCAGCCTCAACCATATCCCTTACCAATTACCTAACTAGCACCAACATCTGCCTTCCCCCATAAATGTCACGCGTCAATTACGCCAATATAAATTTACACCTTAATACCTTACAGTATGAAATTTAATCAAATTCGCGTGGACTCGCCCGAAATTTGTAATTCGATTGACATTTAATGTTCTGTCTTTTGTTTATTTTATGAGTTTACTTGATGACTTTTCGTTCGGAAACGCTTTTGTTATATTTCCTGTCGTTCTTAATTAGGCTTGTTAATTTCTCGTTGTATTCAGATGTCAATATTCTCATTTTTTCCTTGTTCATTGCTGCATTGGATTATACAAATTACAAATCATTTATTCAGCAAATAGGCCACAGGGGCACTTTTACACGTCAATATACAAGTTGAACTGAAATTACAATTGATATTACTAATTGTAAGTTCTGACTAAAGTATTACTCTACTGCAATGATTAGAGATGTATAAGGTCTCTAAATGTCGATATTCAACTAAAAACTACACATAATAATATAGAAAAGTACAAATACAAAAAAAAGAAATCTAAAATTACTTTAGAGATGCAATTGACTCTAAATATCACAACTAAAGATAACATGCATACTTAATCTAATTATCCTTAGAGATGTATAGGGTCTCCAAGTTAGTAGTTATTCGGTTCGGTTCGGTTAGGTCGTTATACAGTTAGTAGTTATTCGGTATGTTGTTATCACTTTGCCCAACAGAGGATGGGCATGGGCTTTATGTATAATGCCCGGGCAAAATTCAGCTATTCGCTGTATTATTATTAATTTGCCCAACAGAGGATGGGCATTATGTATAATGCCCGGGCATTATGTATAGTGCCCGATTTATCACCTGATCCATAACATATATACTAATAAGTTACTTACCTGAGATATTTTTCAAATCATATCAGCATTGCGATGATACATCGAATAAGTGCCGCCAGCATCGCGATAACCTCTTAATGGATTCGTGCTGGCTATTTAGTATAAGTAGTATGCTTATGCTTGTTTAGTATTTGATTGTAAAATACACGACGTTTCAGACCTTAGGTATCACTAATAAGAATTATGTACACACCTATCAATAATAATAATTATGTACCAAGAAGATAAAAAAAATTGTTCGATCAAAACATCACATTCATAGAAAAACATTCGAAACCTTCTAAAAATAACATTCTTGAAAAGCAAAAATCTAGTTGTGAAAGTCAACAACTCAACACCTCATTATTTTATTCTACTTTCATCTTTTGAATTTACAACTACATTTTAATAATGACGTAAAATCGTCTGTTCAGCAAATTATAAGGGAATTTTAAAAAACTGGAATTTGAAGAAATAACATTTAACACCGTCGGGCTAAAAAATACTGACGTGTCGCTTACCAATGCTCCGGGGCGCTTATGGTGGGGTTATAGTGTATTTTTTTGTATCTAACAATTTACGGCTATTTATTTATAGGGTTTTATTTTATAGGTAGTTTTAGTTTAGTTAGTTATAGTTTTATTTATAAGTTCATAGTTAAGATTTTTTTTACTGATAAGTTCTGTAATTTAATCTTTACTGTCTAGATTTTTATATTTAATTTCTTACACGTGTCGTAAGCCTATTTAAAAGAGAGCTGTAATAATATAATTTACGGTTTAGACCTAAATTTAACGAAAATTTAAAAAATATAACTCTAATTTGCCTTAGACAAAAAAACCAAACTTGCCTATTCTTAAATAATGCTTTACACATTAGGTACATTACGAATTTAAGTTGATGACTTTTGGATTGTGAGACGTTTTATCTGATAATTTGAGTGATATAGAATAAAATAATGTTAATCATTCATATCTTAATATATCTCATGACTTATAATTTAATTTCCTCCTTTCATAGATCTAGAAAATAATTAATAATTATACAACATTCACTTTAAACTAATAACAGAACTTCTTCTACCGCTTTACATGTACCAGATATGCATGCAATCAATAAATTCTACCAAAACTATAATATCTTGACCATTTGTAGCAAATCCAAAGCTCGGTACGTTGACATTCGACATAACGCTCTCATGAATATTAATACCCATGAGAATGGCGGACACTAGTTTCAGGCAACATATACCTAGTTGTATAGATCGTGCCATTTACGAAGACGCGTGAATCGACTTGTCATATCATGTTATTAGAGGCATAAAGGAATAAGTAAGGGAATATTGTAAGTTTTGTAACTCCATACATCAGTAAATGCGGGTTATTTGTAGTGACATCTAGCGACAATTACGCGACAATCACGCGTCAAATAGCGTAAATTATCAGTACCACTACTCGATACTAGGTGTCAATACAGTGTCACAATCTCGATACAGTGTGTCGTCTGCCAAAAAAATAATATTAGAACAGTTTACAACTTATATTTGCAGCAGGAATTGAAAACAGAATACTGATTAATCTTATACTTTTAAACGAGCAATTCTTGTATATTTATTTATTTATATATACCAACGATCTCGGAAACCGCTCTAACGATTTCGCTGAAATTTGTTATGTGGGGGTTTTCGGGGGTGAAAAATCGATCTAGCGTAGCCTTAGAAACCAGAAAACGCGAATTTTCGAGTTTTCGTGAGTTTTTCTTTCGCGTTAGTAAACGTAAAATATGGTCGTTAATTTCGCCGCGTGCGCATCGATTCCGCTTAGCTCAGTCGTACGAGGTCGGTCTAATGTACGCAGATAGATCGTAGGTGTCAGGGTTTCGAATCCCGGCCAGAAATTAAGTTTTTGTGTTTTGTCTTTTTTTTTGTTTTTGTATTTATAAGAGTTTTTTTTTTATCTAAAGATGTGATATATTAAAATAGAACCGAGCGAAGCTCGGTCGCCCAGATATTACTATTGTAATATTAGCTAAAAGTTGGTGAGCATTAGACTCTTCGTTAGTCGCGATATCCATTGACAAGTAGCAGTACTGATAATTTACGCTATTTGACGCGTGATTGTCGCTAGATGGAACTACAAATAACCTGCATTTACTGCTGTATGGAGTTCCTCTATGTTAGAGGTAAGATCTGCATGTCATTGTGTATGGCACGATGTATATTGTGGTGCATTAACAGCAGAGAGTTCCCTCGCTATATGTATAATGTAGGCCGATAGCCAATTAACGTAGCTAATAGGTCGTCAGTGCTTGTAGAATTAGTATGGAATCTGAGAAAAGGTATGTTGACTTGGTAAGTAAGTGTTTATTAACTTTGACTTGTTTAATTGAATTATCAATTCGTTAGCTATTCTTCTTTTATTCACATTGAATAATTTTTTAAACATAATTTCGTGTGGTAGTGATTTAGAATCGAGTAAAAAATATGGCCGCGGAAATTGAACGTAACATATAACTATAGAACAAAGCATATTATTTTATTAAATATTTTTTTGATTTGTTATTTTTCAAGTAGTCACACTACTACATATAAATTATAAACTGAAATAGATATCATACACGAAAGAAAAAACGACAAGGCCCACTGGTGGCCGAGCCGGGAATCGAACCCAGGTCTTCAGCTTACGCGGCTAACGTCATTGCCACTAGACCACCCGCCCCCCTCCATATCTATTTCAGTTTATGAACGTAACATGTTAAATTGGTCAATGGTACATTTATTATTTTGCTAGGCAAGATATTCGTTAGTTCTAAAAAGGACATAATCTATTAAGAGGAAGGAAAAGTGTGCAGAACTGATTGGGACTTGATGAACAATGATGATACAACTCCAGAAGATGCAGTATTGAGAAGCATTTTATTTCCGTATCTAATTGGTGCGGGTTGATTAGAGACAGCGTATTAACGATAAAATAAACGAAATAATTACACATACATACATACAATCACGCCTGTATCCCATGAAGGGCTAGGCAGAGCACATGAAACTACTCAAGTTTCAGTGCCACTCTTGGCAAATAAGGGGTTGACAGAAAACGAAATTGTGACATAATACGAAATACGAAATAATTAATTTAACAAATTAAGCACCATTGTAATTTTACGCAGGCCATGTCTGCCGTAAGCAAAATGCAAGGTGGGCTAAAGTAGCCACAGTATGGGTGCCGCAAGACGAACAGGGATCTGGCAGGCCCAGGCGGAGATGGCGGGATGACCTGGACGTATATCTCAACGACTGGCCGGAGATCGCCCAGAACCGGGACGAGTGGAAATCAAATAGGGAGGCCTTTGCCCAGCAGTGGGACACAATATAGGCTTGTAATATGTATTTGTGATGATGTTTGTTAATTTTCCCGACAAATCTCTCCGCTACCTCTCATTACAAAGCCCTGTGCGAGAAGCATGCGGTCGAACTTTCCTCGTTACTTGTCGGAATCCGTCACACTGTTGATGGGAGACCGACGAGACCGTGCACTAATAAAATAGTGCATACTTGTGCACGGTTTGTCGCTCGTAATGGACTAGAGTTTGGAGCTTTTGGTGTGGCGTCTCATTAGTTGTTTAACAAGCAGAGTAAAGACTTTGTAGTTATTTTATTTTGCAGGGATGTATGTTAAACAAAATTTTCAAATGTTAGGAAAGTACCGACAAAAATATGATAGCAGTTATAATAGTCTTTCTAGAATTGTTAGTATTAGACGAAACTATTTAAAAAAATATTAAGGTACAGCGGTGCAAATCTCGACTGGGGGGCAAATGTAACTGATCCATTTTTTCCATGTTTTACAATGTTTGCATTATTAAATAGAGTAACCACCGGTCATATAATTATGGTAGGCGTGTTCGGTGGATACAGGTAGAACTCAACATCATAGTGTAATAATGGAAAAAATGGATTAGTTATAATTGCCCCCTAATCGAGATTTGCCCCGCTTACTTACTTTATCATCATCATCATTGTATTACAGCCACGGGTGGGCCTTAGCCTGGTCAAGCAGGTCTCTCCAGTCCGATCTATTAGTGGCCTTCCTTCTCCAGCTTTTAACTCCTAAGGTCCTGATGTCCTGGTATACGCCGTCTAACCATCTGAGCTTGTGCTTGCCTCTACCTCAAGGCTGCCCTGCGGTCGGCCATCTAAAAGGCGTTTGGGTACTCTGGGTTCGTAGCCGAATGGCACAAACGCTCACGAAACGAGACGCTCTTAGATATCTATCTCTATCGCTCTTGCGTATTGGCGCGACAGATCCAGACTACCTTTCGCGGCGTTTCGTTTTCGTCTCGTGTTGTAGAAATGCCATTCGGCTACGGGGCCTGGCCTCGTCCATTACCTACTTGATAAATCAATTATCTAAGTTGACTAATATGAAATTTTATGAGTAGTAGCGATTGTTTTTAGACATCGTGCTCATATGTTTTGCATTTTGTCAACTCTAATCTTGTCACTGGGGACCGATTTTTGAATCTTGAACGCATGAATTCGCCGTTCGAAAGCATTACGTCGTTTTCCACAGACTTTCGAACGGCGAATTCATGCGTTCGAGATTTCGAGATTCAAAAATTGGTGCCCAGGGGGGTTACCATGACGTACTAAAGACGTTCAGTTTAGGTTGAGAGAAAGGGACACAGCTATAGCAGTTACATAGCTCCGTCCCTCTCTCTCAACCTAAACTGAACGGCTTTAGCACGTCATGGTAACCCCCCTGATCAGTCTTCATTCTATGCACTAATTACGGGTTCCGAACCCCGGAACGTACCAATGAGTTTTTCGGAACTTATGTGCGAAATGTCTTTTGATTTTTGCCAGTCGCTTTTCGGTGAAGGAAAACATCGTGAGGAAACCGGACTAATTCCAATAAGGCCTAGTTACCCTTTGGGTTGGAAGGTCAGATGGCAGTTGCTTTCGTAAAACTAGTGCCTACGCCGAATCTTGGGATTAGTTGTCACAGCGGACCCCAGGCTCCCATGGCCGGGGCAAATGCCGGGATAACGCAAGGAGGATGCACTGAGAGAAAATACAACCAGTTTTCATGTTCGTTCAACAAGTTTTTTGGTTAAAATAGAGCCTACGTGCTCTTTGGTTCAAACAACAAGCTACTTGTCATTTGAATCGGCAATATATTTGAATCAAAAAGTCGATTTTATAAAAACAACCTGACACATAATTGTTTTAAACATACGTTTGGCTGATTCAAACGGATAAACCGCAACAAGTCGAACTTGTTAAATTCACAATGCAAATTTCTCTCAGTGTGATGATGAGGATGGTAATATTAATAACAAATTATTTGTTCCAAAATCGAATGCCGAAGCTATTATTAGTTTCGACAATCCCCTTCCTCCAGTCCAGTTGTTAATTTCCTGGGGTGCACCGGTCTCTCTAATTTGATCCCGTATCTCTGAGGCCGAGGAATTAATGTCCGAATAACCTGAGAGATTGTCTTGACATACGTCTACGTACATACCTATGTACGGCCTATATACCTAGTGTTGCAAAGGGATCGAGTATACAGAATTGCTGTATTGAGAATTACTGTCAAGTTAAATAACTTAGGGTTTGCACCACCCGCTTAACTCAAGGTTAGTGGGCTGTCAACTATCAAATTCCATATAAAATGGTGGATTAATTTCGGGTTCCATTTTCGGGTTCATTATATATATACTAATATTATAAATGGGAAAGTGCGTGTGTCTGTTTGTCCGTTTTTCGCGGCAAAACGGAGCGACGAATAGACGTGATTTTTAGGTGGAGATTGTTGAAGGGGTGGAGAGTGCCATAGGATATTTATTGTCTCTTTCTAACGCGAGCGAAGCCGCGGGCAAAAACTAGTACAAAATAATTCTGCCACCAAAACGCTCAACGCTCGTTGATAGTTATTCTTTCTCGGGTTTAATTTATCGCCCTTGCAAGGCTTACACACTGTACCTATCTAACTCCTTTATAAAAAAAAATCCCGACACGATGGACAAATCAAACAAGACCACCGACTACTTCATCTTTCAAGCAAAAAAAATCTAAATCGGTTCTTCCGTTCGAAAGCTACGATGCCACAAACACACACAGACAGAGACGGCAAACTTACAACACCCCATCGTTTTTGCGTCGGGGGTTTGAAATACACTCGCATGTCCTTTAAAAACAAGTTAATAAGTTACGGAGAGAATAAAAACATTAGATCGCCGTCAACTTTCGCAAAAGTGACGGAAAATGGATTAACTTTTAAATACCCTGGATGATATAATTTCCTTGTTTCTGTGTTCGTCTTCGTTGCACAGTCAACCAATTGGAACCCTAGGCCACTCTACAACCATTTCAAAATGACAACCTGTAAGAAATTTCCACAGTGTCTCACAGTGGGCCTTGTCGTTTTTTCTTTCGTGTATGATATTTATTTCAGATATGTTTACCTATTCGTTTTTAAACAGGATTTACTATAAATAAATAATAAAATAAAATAAAATAAAATAAAATAAAAAGCCTTTTTATTCCATAAACACTTTACAAAATTTTCCTTATTAACTAAATTTAAATATAAGTATATTAGTGGTTAGGACCCCTTCCGGGTATAGGCCTCCTCCAACCTCTTCCACCGTTCTCGGTCTTGTGCCTCTGTGAGCCAGTTGCTCGACACTGCCTCAATGTCGTCTGCCCAGCGAGCGCGGGGCCGCCCTGATCCTCGTTTGCCAAACGGGCCTTTCCAGATGGTAAGTCGTTTTGCCCATTTGTCATCTGGCATCCTCGCGACGTGACCTGCCCATTGCCATTTGAGTTTTAATGAGTGCTCGAGGGCATCGATTATTTTTGTTTTTTCCCGTATATTCTTATGTCGTATTTTGTCGATAAGTCTAATATTTAAAACTTTTCTTTCGATCGCCCTTTGACATGCTCTAATCTTGTGTTTAATATAGTTTGTGTATTTCCACGTTTGACAGCCATAGTTTAGTGTGGGGAGAAGACATGAATCCAGTACTTTTCTTTTCAAGTGCAGTGGTAGGGCGCTCAGAAGTACATTAGCCAGACTCCAAAACTTGTTCCATGTCTTTTTTACCCGTCTCTCCACTTCTTACTATAAATACATAAGATATTCGTGCAATTGCAACCAAATATTCTGCCCAAATATGTTTACGGCATCGGGACCAAATCAGGGCGCGCTGTCCCCGGCACAATCAGCAGCCAATTTGGAATTCACTATGAAACAAAGTCAGTCCGGGATCAAATAGTCCCACGGCGGGCAAATTTGTGCCACAGACAAAGTTGGGATGCATATTGGTTCGTGTACGGTATGTTGAAATTCAGGCTAACTTTAGTATTAGATGCTGATTTTATTAGTGCATTTTGATTTGAATGTCAGCATGTGTTCGAGCCGATATGTAGTATTGTTTAGTTTATTTACTCAATTTCCCAATAGATGTCGCTGTTACAGACGGAAACTAGATAATGTTAGGTTTAAATAGAATATATGTAAGAAACTGACATATTAAGAATAAATGTTTGGTAACGTAGCAACGTGTCTCTTTCAGAATGTAAATTAGATTAGTACTGTTATTAAAACAAATCGAATTCAGTAACAGATTCGTTGCGTATTCCGTTTTAGAAAACTTTACGCTGTGGCGGCGAACAGCTTTTTCATGACACGGTCATAAGCCGTGTCATACGCCAAACACAATAATGACACGGCTCTCGTAAAAGGTGCTACACGAGTACACGTAAATAACCTTGATGACACGGCTCCCGGGTCGTCCGCATAGAAACGGTTAAAATTGTATTATTGTAATCGCCCATATAATTAGGTAGGTACGTATTTTTTATTTATTTATTGAAAACAAAGATTACAGTTTCTAGTTTTTTTTCGCCAAACCCAATCCTTCCTCCACTTCATAAATTTCCCTGTTTTGTTGATGCTTTGATACGTATTTGTAATATTTGTAACTATCTTTTTGTAAATAAATATTATCATATCAAAAAAAAAAAAAAAAATTTGTACATTACAGTAGTGCGAGTCTCTCATGTCTCGTGATTATTCATCATCATCATCATTTCAGACATTAACCGCCCACTGAGCATGCCTCTCTTCGTGTACGCCACTTATCCTGGTCCTGGGCTAATCATATCCAGAAGTGCCACACAGTTTTTCGTGTTTATTGGTGTGCGCTAAATGCTTTCTTTTTCGCAAAAATATATTTTTCCCCTCACTAGCTCGGAAACACGTGTTTTGTCCTTTAATACCAGCGGGTAAAAACGCATTTTTATCCACTAGTGGGTAAAGTAATTTGACCTTGAATAAAGTCAAATTAACTGCTTTAAAATTGATAAAAGTAGATGAATCTAGTAATAAAGATGATTTACCAACTGTGGAACTATACTGGGAGCAGTGAGAAATGCATTTTTTGCCTTGTAGTTTCCTCACTATAGTGACCCCGGAAAAGTTTTGTGTTACACTCGGGTGCAAATGTATTTTACTTCTCGTGTGTTAAAAAACTCGCAAGTTCAGGATTATATTCTCGAACCACTTGCTTCGCTTGTGGTTCAACTATAGATTCCTTGCACTTGCTCGTTTTTCAATTCCACACTCGGCGTTAAAATACAACTTTGCCCCCTTGTATAACAAATAACTATTTCAAATCAAAATATCACTTAAAATGAGGCACTGGTCCCACCGCGAGCTACTAAGCTATGAGCTATCGGCTTTAAAAATGAACAAAAGATAAGCACTCCCGTGCAAATAAAAGAGACACGGCGATATTGATTGCCGTTTCTCTTTTAATTAGGTACACGGGAGTGATTATCTTTTGTTCGTTTTTATAACCGGTAGCTCATAGTTTACTAGCTCGCGGTGGAACCAGTGCCTGACAGTGAAATATAATCGATGAATCATTCTATATCGTGGATATTTATTAAATTCGAACTTATCTTAAAATTCCAATTGAGATAGTTATTTGTTATACAAGGGGGCAAAGTTGTATTTTAACGCCGAGTGTGGAATTGAAAAACGAGCAAGTGAAAGGATTCTATAGTTGAACGCGCGAAGCGAGTGGTTCAAGAATAGAATTCTGAACTTGGGAGTTTTTTAACACAGGAAAAGTAAAATACATTGCACCCGAGTGTAACACAAAACTTTTCCCCTCACTATAGTGAGGAAACTACAACGCAAAAAATGCGTTTATTACTGCTTACAGTAGTTCCACAGGTGGTAAATCATTATTATTACTAGATTCACCTACTTTTATCAATTTTAAAGCAGTTAATTTGATTTTATTCAAGGTCAAATTACTTTACCCACTAGTGGATAAAATGCGTTTTTACCCGCTGGTACTAAAGGACAAAACACGCGTTTCCAAGCTAGTGAGGGGAAAATACATAGTTACGTATACGAGTAAATATCTAAGTACGACCTAAATTCCAAAACCCTCTATAAACATCATGGTCTGTAGCTTCGTCGTCGAGAAATCGAATTCAGCATCTCAGTCGAAGTGCAAATAGGTTTACAGCCCACAGCACTGAGCAAACAGGCATCCTGGTCGTGCGTTCCCTTCGGGCGAGAGTCAAGTTCCCGGTGGAACTAGTCTTAAGTTATATCTTAACTATGTATTGGTCACAAACTTCGTAGTTATCAGATGCTACATATATAACGTGTGTGCTTCTGTTTGTTTCAGCATCTCAGTCGAAGTTCAAATAGCTTTACAGCCCACAGCACTGAGCAAACAGGCAACCTGGCCGTGTGTTCTCTTTAGGCGAAAGTCTAGTTCCCGGTGGAACTAGTCTTAAGTTATATCTTAACTATGTATTGGTCACAAACTTCGTAGTTATCAGATGCTACATATATAACGTGTGTGCTTCTGTTTGTTTCAGCATCTCAGTCGAAGTTCAAATAGCTTTACAGCCCACAGCACTGAGCAAACAGGCAACCTGGCCGTGCGTTCTCTTAAGGCGAAAGTCTAGTTCCCGGTGGAACTAGTCTTAAGTTATATCTTAACTATGTATTGGTCACAAACTTCGTAGTTATCAGATGCTACATATATAACGTGTGTGCTTCTGTTTGTTTCAGCATCTCAGTCGAAGTTCAAATAGCTTTACAGCCCACAGCACCGAGCAAACAGGCAACCTGGCCGTGCGTTCTCTTTAGGCGAAAGTCTAGTTCCCGGTGGAACTAGTCTTAAGTTATATCTTAACTATGTATTGGTCACAAACTTCGTAGTTATCAGATGCTACATATATAACGTGTGTGCTTCTGTTTGTTTCAGCATCTCAGTCGAAGTTCAAATAGCTTTACAGCCCACAGCACTGAGCAAACAGGCAACCTGGCCGTGTGTTCTCTTTAGGCGAAAGTCTAGTTCCCGGTGGAACTAGTCTTAAGTTATATCTTAACTATGTATTGGTCACAAACTTCGTAGTTATCAGATGCTACATATATAACGTGTGTGCTTCTGTTTGTTTCAGCATCTCAGTCGAAGTTCAAATAGCTTTACAGCCCACAGCACTGAGCAAACAGGCAACCTGGCCGTGCGTTCTCTTAAGGCGAAAGTCTAGTTCCCGGTGGAACTAGTCTTAAGTTATATCTTAACTATGTATTGGTCACAAACTTCGTAGTTATCAGATGCTACATATATAACGTGTGTGCTTCTGTTTGTTTCAGCATCTCAGTCGAAGTTCAAATAGCTTTACAGCCCACAGCACTGAGCAAACAGGCAACCTGGCCGTGCGTTCTCTTTAGGCGAAAGTCTAGTTCCCGGTGGAACTAGTCTTAAGTTATATCTTAACTATGTATTGGTCACAAACTTCGTAGTTATCAGTTGCTACATATATAACGTGTGTGCTTCTGTTTGTTTCAGCATCTCAGTCGAAGTTCAAATAGCTTTACAGCCCACAGCACTGAGCAAATAGGCAACCTGGCCGTGCGTTCTCTTAAGGCGAAAGTCTAGTTCTCGGAGGAACTGATTTTAAGTTATATCTGAAGTTGATGACAAATGTCTCAAAACCTTCTTGGTTATTGTATCAGGTGATAGTATCACGGAATTCCAGCGTATTCCAGCGAATTCCAAAGTATTACTTTGGAATTCGCTGGAATTCCGCTGAACTGACGTTAACGCTAATTACATTGATAATATGCGGCTAGTGTTCCATTTATCCGCACAAAACGATTTGCCTTATCTTTTGTGATGCGGACTGCAAAGGAATGGAATGCGCTCCCACCATCGGTGTTCCCAGAAAAATACCATAATCAGTCCATAAAAAAAATCCAATGATTTACGGGAAAGTCATCGACTCATTAAAAAATACTGTTTTATAAAAAAAATGGGTTTGCCATCGCTATCAAGTACCTAACGTATTCTAAAACGTATATTATTGGTAGTAATTATCAAGTATTCTAGTAAAAACCTTTCTAGAAGCGGTAAAAAACTATCTGCTATTTTGTACTGAAAACTGTCTCACAAGGTAGCGCTAAAATTAAAACAAAAAATTGTTCTGCCTCTCGAAAGGATGTGATATAGGTAGGTTACCTACAACAGTGCGATCTATGCAATTTTTAGGGTTCCGTAGTCAACTAGGAACCCTTATAGTTTCGCCATGTCTGTCTGTCCGTCCGTCCGTCCGTCCGTCCGTCCGTCCGTCCGCGGATAATCTCAGTAACCGTTAGCACTAGAAAGCTGAAATTTGGTACCAATATGTATTTCAATCACGCCGACAAAGTGCAAAAATAAAAAATGGAAAAAAATGTTTTATTAGGGTACCCCCCCTACATGTAAAGTGGGGGCTGATATTTTTTTTCATTTCAACCCCAACGTGTGATATATTGTTGGATAGGTATTTAAAAATGAATAAGGGTTTCCTACGATGGTTTTTTGATAATATTAGTATTTTTGGAAATAATCGCTCCTAAAGGAAAAAAAAGTGCGTCCCCCCCCCTCTAACTTTTGAACCGTATGTTTAAAAAATATGAAAAAAATCACAAAAGTAGAACTTTATAAAGACTTTCTAGGAAAATTGTTTTGAACTTGATAGGTTCAGTAGTTTTTGAGAAAAATACGGAAAACTACGGAACCCTACACTGAGCGTGGCCCGACTAGGGAATGCAATCCCGATTCGGGATTGAAAATTCGGGATCCCGCGGGATTAGAAATATCAATCCCGCGGGATCCCGGAATTTTCGGGATCCCGTCTAGTTTAAAAAAAGAATATATTCGGATGACTGAAGAAGCCAATAACTGCTTGTTTGTGATAATTAGGCACAGAGAACCTCCTATAGAGTGGCAGTCTTGTATATTTGGTTCGCGATACGAGTCACCAGTGTTTGGGGTGCGAGGAGCGGGCGGGGAATGTGTTAAGCGCGCTGTGATTGGCCGTTTCAAGGACGGCGGGCAGTCGCGCCAGATGAAAAGGGACAGAAGTATGACTGTCCCTCTACTGACGCGTAAGTGGCCAATGTAAGTTGACCTATGCCGGCTCTGAATAAATTATAAATATGACTTATTTGTGGAATGTAATGCCGTCTGTTTTTAAATTTGAGCTTCTTGTTACCTTTCCACACCATTTCACACTACAGGTGGACATCTTTAAGGCATCAAAATACCCTTTTCCAATTTTTTTGTGCGAAAAACACGCGCTGCTTTCGGGTCTGTTACTTGGTCGATACTGATCGGGCACGGCGAGTGCCCGCGCTTATATCAGTGCAAATACTAGGAAGGCTGGCCACCGCGAGTCGTCTTGTAATAGATGTCTATAGGGGTTGGTCTGTGTAATTAGGTTAACTAAAATAACATATTACTTGAAAGAAAATAAAAATCTTTGTTCTTTAATCTTACTAACTAAATAATTATCAAGTTTTACGGAAATTAACATAAGTAAATTAGGTAATCAATACAATAAGCATATTTCAAGTTTCAAGAGAATTAGGAAGTAGTTACCTACGAGTGATTTTGAAAATGACTCCTTAAAAAACAAAGGGTATTTATTAATTGTGTCATCTGCTAAACGACATCTTATGTCCGTAGCAATGTACCCAGCTGCTGAGAATGCCCTCTCTGACTCTACACTGGTTGGCAACAGCGTGGCGAAGCAATTATACCTATGCAAACTGCAAAAATCGCCCCCTTGTTCCTCCACACTCAAATAAATCCATTTCTTTTTTATGGTAGACTCTAAAGTGGACGTGTGTAGCGTTGCTGACCACTGCCGCCCAATCCCGTCAATCTCGAACGGGATCTCGTCAAATTATGCGTCGGGATTGATCCCGAAAATTTACACGAGATCTCGCGAGATCGGGATCCAGCGGGATCGGGATTGCATTCCCTAGGCCCGACGCGCTCTTGGCCGGTTTTTATTAATTATTCTTTGGGTTGCCCATGTCCATCCGAGTTTGCTGCATTTGGAATGACAATTGTACCTAATACTGCCGGCCGAACACAATGCCGAATACAAACATGTTTAAATTGCAATGAAACTGCATACAATCGATCTTAAGCTGCTTGGGGACATTGTGTTTTCTTAACAAATCCTTTTAAAGTAAGTAAGGTACAGCGGGGCAAATCTCGACTAGGGGCAAATGTAACTGGTCTGTTTTTTCCATGTTTTACAATGTTTGCATTATTAAATAGAGTGTCCACCGGTTATAGGTATATGGTAGGAGACTGTTCAGTGGATACACGTAGAACTCAACATCATAGTGTAATAATGGAGAAAATGGATCAGTTACAATAGGCGAGACGACTAAAAAAACTAATTAGTCCGTCAGTTAGATTATCAAAGAATTTTGGACACATATTTTTTCTTTTTTCTCATAAACGAAAAATGACGACGGTACAGTGCGTTGAAGTTTCGCGTGACGTCACGCCTAGGTACAATTTTTACTTAGAAGTGACACGGTTTTACGTCACAAGCCCCCACTCCGGAACTTTGATGCTCTATATCTGTGAATTTTTTTATTTATTAGAAAAAATTAAAAATACGTGTTTAGTATTTTTGGACGATCTAACTGACGAACTAAACAGAATGCCATTTTTTTATGTAGTCGTCATCCCTATTGTCCCATAGTCGAGAGTTGCCCCGCTGTACCTTATCCTTCTTTTGCGAGTAACCATTAATTTTCTTGATTCCTCCATAAGTACTTACTATTTTGAATGCAAATAACTTTACATAAATATTGCCACGTCTCCAAAAATTAGGTATTTATTTGGTAATATGTATGTAAGTATAATAACTTAATAAAATACAGCTAACCTATGTTAGACATTTAAACTATTTAATGCAAAGAAAATAGCTATGTGTGATTTTTCTTATATATTTTTTCTTATTTCTTATTTTTTTTTAATAAATAATATTGGGTTGGTAAGAAAGTAATGAGCGAATCATAACCAATATTGTAATTTTTATTTAATTTATTATTTTAATCATTTATCAAAAATATAACGGCCTTCGTTATCTACTACTTGTCTACATCGTTCTGGTAAAGAATGAATAGCATCGGCGAAGAAGTTCTTAGGTTTAGATTCAAAAAACTCGGCTATGTACTGTCGTAGATGGGCTTGATCATCGAACTTTTTTTCATTCAAGGCATTGCTTAGCGATCTGAACAATGCGTAATCCGTAGGTGCCAAGTCTGGAGAGTACGGTGGATGAGGTATCACTTTCCAACCTAGCTCCAATAGCTTTAGCCGAGTCACTTTTGCAATGTGTGGGCGAGCATTGTCGTGTAAGAAAAAAACTTTAGCATGCTGTGGACGATTCTGACAGATTTTTTGGTTTAAATTTTCAAGCTGATTACAGTATACTGATGCGGTAACAGTCATTCCACTTGGTAGGAGTTCCCAGTGAATAATACCATGAATATCCCACCAAACGGACAGCATAACTTTTTTCGGGTGAGGCTCTGTTTTTGGTGCCTCTGTTCCTTTTTCGTTTGGAGCTAGCCACTGACGTTTGCGTGTGTGATTTATATATAAGACTCATTTTTCATCTCCAGTGATAAGATGGTCCAACCAGTTGAATGTGCGGCGAAAAGACAGAAGTTGTATGCAGATATCGGCACGGCGGTTTAGTTGATCTCTATCAAGTTCGTGCGGTATCCAAACACTGTATTTGTAGTTTTTTCCCAACTCGTGTAAATGTGTTTCTATGGTGACATGAGAGCAGCCTAACTCGGTAGCAAGAGTACGACTCGTTAGCCTCGGATCTCCTTCAATTAAGGTTTTTAATTTGGCTACATCAATATTCACCGGTCGACCAGACTTAGGTTGATCTGATAATGAAAAGTCGCCACTACGAAACCGCTGGAACCATCGTTTCGCCGTGGCCTCAGACATAACTTCAGGAGCAACATGCTGACATTATTACGCACTGCTGCGGCGGCTGAATGGCCAGACTGAAATTCATATAGTATCAATGCCTTACATGCACTTTTAATTCGTCCATTTTCTTCCTTATATTAGCTCGGCGACAGCTAGTGAATGACTGACGAGAAACTGTGCGACTCGCCCTTTATATACTTTCGACCATAGAAGATTCTAGAACTCTCTCAAAAATTTTATGTGGAATTCAACCGATCGCTCATTACTTTCTTACCAACCCAATATTATGATATTAATCTGTTATGTTTTTTTTACTTTGAACCTCGTACGAGTAGTTGTAGTAGTTGACTTTTATTTTTTATTTTTTGTTTTACTGTTAATATTTTGTTCAATTTATTTAAAATAACAGCTAACCCAACTTTTACATATCTTACTTCTCATAATGGCTCAATAACAACACAACATTCCAGTGTGCCTAGCCAATATGCTAATCATTTACGCTCTGTAACATTAGCGTAGTCATCTCTCACCATCACTTTAACATATCAGGTTAGTAACTTATTAGTAATCTGGGAGAAAGTTGCGGAACAACGAACGGAGTGGCGCAAATGCATTGTGGAGGGTCGCAAAATTTGCGATGAGTCATGGTTTGCTGCACTCGCTGATAAGAAACAGAAGCGACGCCAAGGTGTTTCAGCGCCGATTTCCGCAAATTTCTCTTGTCAGTCCTGCGGTAGACTATGTCGGTCTCGCATCGGTCTAATAAGTCATCAGAAAAGGTGCTCTTCGAATATTACACCATAAATCGTCTGCAACAGACGGTTAGGCCAATGATGGGTAATCTGTGACATATGGATGGATAGATAGCTGGTACTCCAACGTCGCAATCGCTTCCTCTTTATAAGCGTATCTCATCATTCATTATCTATAATTTCTGAGTTAGCGTGACAGAGTCAGACTGCTTTTAGACCACCACGTAGCGTCACTTCAGCTAAGTAGTCCAGTTTCCTTTGGCTACGCCATGTTGTAGTGTTTGCTACGCCCCACCTCTCTAAGTGACATAGCCTAGACTATATAAGCATGTTACTTATGTTATTTTAGGCATTTTACACGGTGTTTCCGGTATCACTCAAAACCTCAGACACCCCAACTGATTTTTATTTTTTTAAACTCATCTAGAGTATTCATCTTTTAATCTGATCGTTACTTTTTTTTTTTAATGAATTTTTAATTTTCTGTACAGCTCTACTTGACTTTTAGCTCTACACTCAATAAAATAATTGCTAACTACCATCATAAACCATAAGACTATTTATTTGTGTACGTTACTGCAACGACATAAGGTTTACCAATAGACAGCTAAGATGTCACTGTAAAACACTTTAAAGCTTTGTCACAGTAAACTTCAAGTTGGACAGGTAATCGCAGTAAGCAAATAAACTCAATATTCAAAATGACAAGGTTGTACTTAGGTACAAGTTCAATTTGTTATGATTATGACTTTATGATAAACATTAAGATTAAACTGACAAACAACGTCAAACTAGTAGCGGAAAAAATCATCGTCCAAGTAACCGGCCAGTATTAATACCCCTAAATACTGAAAAAAGGTAAACAACCTTTAGCAATGCGATATACACAATGTTGTATTACGAGTACAATAGAATGGGCACGTAAAAAATAACTAATAATACTAATTTAAATAAAAATATTACCCCCATCAAGATATAGCTCAATCGATTCTACTCTCGATTCTGAACAAACTGTTTTCAGGTTTTTAGTGTTAAGTGAAACACGGTGTAGATCTATACTCCGAGCCTGTTGTTTATACGTATATCTCACACTACATGGCGATCGTGCCAGTGCGGCCTTGCGCTGCACTGACAGCGCGCCAAGGCCGCCAGTATTATATGATAGTTAATGTGCAAAATAAAATTATTATTCTAACTTTTTGAACTTTCTAAGTGAATGTGTGGCGGACTGCTGAAACTTTAATACGTGGATTAGTGATTTGGATGAGGATTGGCATGTTGGCTAGGCACCCCGGTGCGTGCGTCCGTCAAAGTAGAGTCGTTTGTCAAAGCTGCCGATACGTCTTCGAGTTCATTCGTCAGGGACGTGTTCTAAGGCGCGACGCACAGCGCACAGGTAACTTATTAACCCCCGACGCAAAAACGACGGGTGTTATAAGTTTGACGTGTCCGTCTGTCTGTCTGTCTTTGTGTGTGTCTGTATGTGGCATCCTAGCTCCCGAACGGATGAACCGATTTAGATTTAAACATTAAATAAATGTCATATACAAAGAAAAAGTGACCAAGGCCTCCAGTGTTCCGAGCTGGAACCGAACCAGCGTACTCCGCTTACCGGGCGAATGCCTGAACCACTCGGCCATCGGTGCACGAAGGCAAGGGTCGATTTAGATTTAGCTTTTTTTTGTCTGAAAGCTGAGTTAGTCGGGAGTGTTCTTAGCCATGTTTCATGAAAATCGGTCTACTATGTCGCGGTCGGGGGTTTTTTCAAAATTTTAATTTTGTGTTTAGGTTAGGTTATTAACTAATAGGTAACAGAAAGGTTAGCACATGCTAGGCGTGAGAATTATATCGCCGCGAGGTATCCTGTAATTAATGGGCATTTTCGCGAGAAGAATCACCAATAGTTATTTGTTATACAAGGGGGCAAAGTTGTATTTTAGCACCGTGTGGAATTGAAAAACGAGCAAGTGAAAGGATTCTATAGTTGAACCACGAGCGAAGCGAGTGGTTCGAGAATAGAATCCTGAACTTAGCGAGTTTTTCATTTTCAATACACGAGAAGTAAAATACTTTGGACCCGTGGGTAACACAAAACTTTTCCCCTCACTATAGCGAGGTAACTATAGTGAGGGCTAACCTACAACGCAAAAAATGCGTTTATCATTGCTTCCAGTAGTTCCACAGGTGGTAAATCATCTTCATTACTAGATTCACCTACTTTTATAAATTTAATAGCAGTTAATTTGACTACAATCAAGGTCAAATTACTTTACCCACTAGTGGATAAAATGCGTTTTTACCCGCTGACATTAAGGATAAAACACGTGTTTCCGAGGTAGTGAGGGGAAAAAATATTTTTTCTGAGGTAGGTAAATTTCAAAACCGCCAGGTAGAAGTGGGACTGGGCAGGCCATGTACGGCGTATGCATCCACAGCGGTGGGCTAAGTTAGCTACGGAGTGGGTGCCAAAACGCAAACGCCCGAGGGGTCGGCCCGGAAAGAGATGGCGGGATGACCTGGACTCCTTTCTCAACAACTGGAGGGATGCTGCACTTAATCGGGAGGATTGAAAATCTAGGGAGGAGGCCTTTGCCCAGCAGTGGGACACTGTATAGGCTATTTAAAAAAAGGTAAATTTTATGTTTTTCCTACTCAGAATCACGAGCCCTTTCGATCTAGGACAAAAAACAAGAGACAAAAAATGGTCCCCTTTTTCTATTATTTTGCATACCCGTGCAAAGTGTTTGAAAGATGATAACAAAGTGGAAAAATTAAATTTGAGAAGCTTTTTCCACCTTGTAGGATGGAAAGGGCTCGTGATTCTGAGTAGGAAAAACATTAAATATATAAGTACATATTTTAGAAAAAAATATTTTTTTTTTGGAAAAATGCCCTAATACAATAAGAAAAAGACGTGTGATCTATCTCACGGCAACATACTAGACCTACTCTCGCGCCAATCTGTGCGACAAAATAATTACGTGTCTACTTATAAAATGTCATCAGTTTCCAAAATAAAATAGTCAACATCCCTATTATTGTTGAGCTAAGTTTTTTTTTTTACGAAAACTTCTACTATAATAAGTTTTGTGTTGATGTGTAGTTGCCAACAGTTTCTTGTTTTGTAGGTACAGTCATATAATAAGTGTGCTATGACAACCAAAGCATCACATAATTATATCACAACACACCCTTGTTATAATATCGTTAAAATAAAGACGAATTTAATTGTCACAGTATATTTATTCCATAACGAAAATTTTGGAATATTTTATTTAATAAACCTGTCATAGGCAATTAGGCATATATGTAATTATTATTTTTTCAGACATAAAATAATTAGGTACACGAAATTATTTCAAACGTGCCACTGTACGCCGGCTTTTCATGTATGGTCTATTGGCGTTCCTTATCCCGTATTGCCGGATGTGAGCAGAATACGAAGCATATCGGGGACGCCTACACATTTCAGCCTGTCTATCAAAGTTACCATCAATTTCTTTCTACGCTAGTGTAGTACATGTACTAATAGTACAAAAGACACGATACCCTCTACTGTACTAGACTGAACTATTCTCAAATAATTATGCTCTTTAGTACACTCAAACACGCATAACTGAATGGGAGCGAAGAGCCGAGAAAGAATGACAGCTAAGCCATCCGCGTGGTCCGGCACCAACCAAACTAGAACCGACTGACTCGGACCAAGAGTGCGCAAAAACAGCCGATAAGGGAACGTAGCCTAATGGACAACGCTCACGATAATATATGTTTCGTAGCTACGAGTATGACTGTATCTCGGTCGTTCTTGCGTATTGGCATGACAGAGTCAGACTGCATTTCTGCTATTCGGCTTCGCCGGCACTCTCGGCTAGTACGAACGAGCGTTACTGTACGCCATATGCTCAATTTGTTTCTCGCTCTCTCAGTGTACTACTGTACTAAATGTACTAAAAGAACGAACTAGTACACTTCGAATAGTGTCCTAGTTGGGAACGATATTTTCAGTGAACGAGCAGGCACAACTCTATTCCTTTCGCTCAGAATAATCAAAAATTGTTGGGCGTCCTCCGAACAGAATACATTACTAAAGAGAGTAAAGAGGCCTTTGAATGTCTGCTATTTATTATTGAATACATTTTTCCACGATGACAACGGTTACAAAGTAAAAGACATTTTCTCAAACATGCAATGAAATATTGTCTTTACGTTCCTTAAAATGGGCTGGGAAGTATCGCTTTTTGGGCGCAACAACTCGAGAGGACTGTAAAGGGATTTCATATTATTTTTCAGGCCTAGGCCTGCAAAGTAACTTTTTTTTATAAAATATTGTCCTTTAGAGCATTTTTTTTTATTTCATTGTATGTTTGAGAAAAGCACTATACATGCCTCGGCGTGAAAACGGATTCCCGGCCACGTATCCCTATCCGGCCTCGCTCGCACGCTCGCTCGGCCGTATATATCCACTTGGCCGGAAATCCTCATTTTCCCGGCCTCTGATGTAATGTACTATTTTGGAGTCGTTTAGTTTCGCATAGTTACACACGAGGTTAAATAAATTGAGGTAACATTTTTAGAAGTGGGTACAAAAAGGTCGCCTTGTGTCGACCGTTGAAACATTATTTTATATATCCATTATATTATTTATGCCGTTTAAGATTACAAGTGAAATATTTATGTGTAAGTGTTTGAAGGGGGAGTGGAAGCATCAGTTGGGAATGGATGACCTAGGCTGACTTTTCTCGGCCACGTCTGAGAAAAATTGCAATCTAAGAGCATTATTAAAAACAAATATTAAATAAAACAAAAATAGTCATTCATTTCTGTCCTTAAGGAGCACCTAAAAAGAAAATAATAATCCTGTTTTTACAAAAGCAAATTCTCATATCCCATTGTCTCGTCGCCTTACTTTGTCAGCTGCATCCCGAAAAAGCTTTTTAGTACAGCTAGTGACCCAGGGGGCGCATATAGCTTTATACCCTTTGCGAATAAGACGCCGTGGCCAGGGGTAGAATAATGCGCACTACACACTGCTCGGTAGTAGGTATGTCAATAATTTAATATAATAATTCTACAAAGCAGTTACGCTTATTAACTTTATCCCAAGTTATCGTTACTACTTATTTACTAGCAAGACTGTCAAAATTGTTGTCGAAATCTGTAAGTAGATAAAGCTATTCATAAAATAAACGTATATATACAGTTCTAGACGAAAACTTGAAAGTTAGAAAAAAAATTGTCATACAATATTTTAAGAATGAAATTAATGAAACATTTAAAAAAGCTAGTCCTTAAAATGCAACAATCAAAATACAAATAATTGTATTGTAATAACAAAAAATAAAACCGCCTTCAAAAATAAGCGCGTTACAAAACACGGAGAAACTAAAAAGCCAAAAATAATAAACCTTTCAATTCAGATTTCTTATCGTATTGCAATAAGCTAAACATCCAAATTATAAACAAATCAATTATTTTTGTAGTCGGTACCAGACCTGTTCGTCGCCTTGCTATTGCCTGTTTGCCCCACCCAACCATACACAGGCTGGTACCGACTCCAAAAATAATTGATTTGTTTATAATTTGGATGTTTAGCTTATTGCAATACGATAAGAAATCTGAATTGAAAGGTTTATTATTTTTGGCTTTTTAGTTTCTCCGTGTTTTGTAACGCGCTTATTTTTGAAGGCGGTTTTATTTTTTGTTAAAAAGTTTATTTATTTGTTGATTTTTAGTGGTTCCTAGTGATATTATATGTATCA
Source organism: Leguminivora glycinivorella (assembly GCF_023078275.1). Classification (NCBI taxonomy): domain Eukaryota; kingdom Metazoa; phylum Arthropoda; class Insecta; order Lepidoptera; family Tortricidae; genus Leguminivora; species Leguminivora glycinivorella. The sequence goes on from NC_062973.1 coordinate 3,903,516, forward strand.
GTCCGAATACATGTACAGTAGTGAAAGAATTATCCTTAAACTCCTAACCATTGAGGAGTTGACCTTCCATCATCAGCTCAGCCACATAAAATTATTACCATCAGGCGTAAATACTGGTGTACCTTTGAAAAATAGACTAAAAACATTACATGTGCCTATAACATTTGAAGAGTTCCCTCGATTTCCCCAGGATCCCATCATCAGACCCTGACTTGGTGCCAATGGGACCATCTCGGGGTTATACCGGTTCGATCAAAAAAAAAATTTTGAAAATCGGTCCACGATTCTCGGAGATATCGAATAACATACATACAAAAAAAAAAAAAAAAAAAAAAAAAAAAAAAAAAACATTCAGTCGAATTGAGAACCTCCTCCTTTTTTGAAGTCGGTTAAAAAGTAGTAAGCAGAGATTAAAACTAAGTACAGCGAACAACTTATATAACTTACGTAGGAAAGTATTTTTTTTATAATTATTTAAAACTATTTCGTTTAATTTATAGGATTAATTTTAATTTTAATGTGTGTTGATGTTTTGTTAATTGAATATTATTTTATGTACTTAATATGAATAAACTGTGACATGTAAAAAAACTGACAACTCAAAGGGTAACTAGACCTTACTTGGGATTAGTCCGGTTTCCTCACGATGTTTTCCTTCACCGAAAAGCGACTGGCAAATATCAAATGACATTTTGCACAAAAGTTTCGAAAAACTCTTTGGTACGTGTCGAGCCGGGGATCGAACCCGGTGTCTGTGTGTATAATGACGATTATTCAAGTCACGTGATCACGTATTACGTTGACTGGTGGATTAACCGCGTCACGCGTGACGTAACCGTAGCGTACTTCAGAAGCTTTACTTAATCATCTTGAGTATTCAGTTTTGTGGCTGTCATGAGAAGTAGGTAGTTAATTATCCATACTTAATATTATAAATAGGAAAGTGTGTGTGTCTGTTTGTTTGTCCGTCTTTCACAGCAAGGAGAATGTTGAAGGGAGGGAAAGTGACATATGCTACTTTTAAAACTTTGCAAATGTTTGAGAGCTCAGTAATTATATTGTCATAACATATGGATACATACTGTTAGCGACGCGTCGAAATATATGTAAAATAGCATAAGAATTCGATTAAGACTGTATTCGCAATAAAGATTATTTCGTAGGTAGGAAACGGGTAGAACTGCGTTAGTTAAGTTAATTTTGTCAATTCCGATTATTAAGTATGATAATAAGACTCATATGTGATGTATTCGATAGCAGGCAATTCCCATATTCCTTCCTTCCCAAGTCGCGGAAACCGAGTCCAAAGTTCAATCTAAACTCAGACTGTCCATTGGACTACGATTAATAGCCAATAAGCACTAACGTGAGAGGCTTAGAGCGAGAAAACCGAACTCTCCTCTGATTGGCTAAAAATATTTCCTTAAAGTTCCGAAATCATTTTCCTTTCACCCGAAAATTGCCTTAGGATTACTCGAATCCAAGCCAATAACTCGATAACTATAAGACATATGAAGATGTAAATAGTTTTAAAACGTAGCTGGGAACTTACGTAACACGATAACCTACATTTCCATAGTAATATGCCGTTATCGATAACAATGGAGCTCAAGGCAAGCTGAGAAACCAGTCTATTGTATGGCCCGGACGGCTAATCACCTCTTCTATTGTGTAAAAACGTAAACAAACGCAGGTGCATTCCACTCGAGGTGAATGACCCTAGTGTCAGGTGCATTGTTACGTAATTTCGAAGCGATAGCCTAATTAGTTTATAAGTAATTAGGATTTGAACGAAAAATGATAGCGTTAAATTCACGTAATCGAGCGCCGTAACGCGTTCGACCAATCACGACGCGCCATCCGTCGCCTATCGGGCGCAATTATTTACCTCTCTATCGCACGGAGCCTCGCGCTCAGCCGAGTCGTGATTGGGCGAATAAATTGAAATGTTTCTTTCCGTGAAGCGTAGGCGCATTCTGAAAAGGGGTATAAAAGGAACGATCGCTCGGTATGGGACATTCGAATTCGACCGGAACAAGAAGAACCAGCAGCCTCCAAGGAAAACCAGCAGCCAGCAGCCTACTACAAGCAGCCTACAGCCGGCAGCCAGCAGCCTACAGCCAGCAGCTAGCAGCCTACAGCCAGCAGCCAGCCACCCTCCACGACGGGTAGCGGCAGCAGCAGAAAACGACAGCATCGCGACGTATCGTCCGTACCGAGCGTTTCGTTAGGATATTAGCTTAGGAGTATTTTTATAACCGCGTTAAAATTAGAGTCGTTGATTATTGTAAATATAAACCATTTGATTTGATTCGTTTTTTAGTTAGTGTATTCCAAAATCATAATCGGTACGATTGATTGCTGAGGACGACATCGAAGCTCAAGGTACAGGCCCGGGACGAAAGAGTGAGTCGCACGAGCTCCAGCACATTCTCTCCACTTCGAGCCGTCGATAGGAAGCTTTGCGGACGCGGTCTGCAACAGTTTCTGGTCCTTCGAGCCGGATCTTCGTGCGGACTACGGGTCTACAGCGACGTACCTGTCATGAGCGACGACAGGATGGTAAGGACGAGGTCCAGGTCCAACCGAGCTGCGTCAGTGACGAGCGAAGAGGAGAGGCAGCAACTACTCGACGAAGGCGCGTCGGCGGCCCGCGAACGAGAGGCCGCACGCGCAAGCGCTGAGAGGGCGATGGGCGCCGACGCGGCGCGCCCTCCCTCACCTCCCTCCGGACCCGCTGGCGTAACGGAAGGGCTTAGCGTCGCCGGCGCGCAACCGATGGGCGCGGCGACAGCTAACAGCACGCTCAGGTATGGATTAACCGTAGAGACACCGAGGTCACCGTCCTACGACACGACATTGCTATGGCGAAGGGATTTAGCCAAGCGGTTACGGCGTCGTTCCAGACCCACGCCGATCCCAGCTAGACATCCCAAGGCTGCCGTCATAGACAGAACTACCGAGAAACGAAAGTCGCTGCAGGAAACTACCAAGGAGGTAAATAAACCAATTATTAAAGCTCAGTCCGTCAGATCACATGCGAGCAGTCGCACTGTGATAGAAGCGCAGCTGTCTCAGGCGGAGCTCGAGGCCAGCGAACGGCTAGCGGAGATATCCCGGAGGGAGTTGCAGCTAGAAGCGGACATGGTACGTAAACGGCTAGACGCCAGAAAACTGCAGATCCGCGCTAATGCGGATAGCGCAGACGAGCACGAATCTGCTGGTAGCGTGCGGAATTCGAATCAAGATCGATTAGACGAATGGCTAGAGAACTCGCGAGACGCGACGTCAAAACCCATTTGTAAGAGGTTAACCGACGAACCTCTACCCAAGTACGAGACTCCGAGACGACCTGCGCAGGCGGAGCGGCATATTCGAGGCCTCTCACCGGACCGCCAGGTATATCGGCGATCGATATCGCCACCGTCGGAGTCGCGTAGGCGATCGATATCGCCACCGGAGCGACGCAGGCGATCGACGACGCCGCCGGCGCGTCGCGAGCGATCGACGTCGCCACAGCTGGACGCGCGTACTCCGCACACGGCGCACACGCGCGCCACCGAAGGTACTGTAGCAGAGTCCATGCTGCACCTGTTCGAGAGGATGCAGATGGCGGCCCGTCCAGCCCCGAAGGATATATTCGAGCTGCCGCATTTCTACGGAGACGTCAGCGAGTGGAGAAGTTTCTACAATACCTACGCAGAGACATCGAAGCGGTATAAGTTTACTGACTACGAGAACGTGGCGCGGCTCAGGATGGCTTTACGCGGGGACGCAAAGACGTGTGTGTCTCACGTGTTATCGACAGCCACCAGACCCGATATGATCGTGAGAATACTGAAAAAGCAGTTTGGACGCAGCGAGGTATTGTTAGACAAGGCGATTGACGACCTGCGAAAGTTGCCGCAGTTGGGGCCTACCGCGAACGACCTCAACACTTTCGCGATAAAAATAATGAACGTGGTATCTACAGTTATGGATATCGATCGAAGGCACTATGCCGATAACCCCATGCTCATCAGAGAGGTTACGGACAGGTTGTCGCCGCATCTTCGAAGCAGATGGTGCGACTACGCGAAGAAACATCGAGACAGCAAGGACCCGGAGATTCTGCAGTTGGCGGATTTCCTCATGGAGGAGAGCGAACAGGAGATGTCCTTCTGTCACGCCCGCGCCGCCCCGAGGCGAGCGCAGGCGCCGTTATCAGTGCCGCACGCGCGCGCAGCCGGCGCTCGCGTGAAAATATCCGCAACGCACAACCCGCCGAGAGCTCCCACAGGACGTCAACACGAGGTGCAGAAAGTGACGTACGCGACACGTCAAGCCACAACATCCCGTTCGACGACGTGCCTGTTCTGCGGTGGCGGTCACCTGACGCCGGACTGCCGCAAGTTAGCCGCCCAATCCGTGGGCGCTAGATGGGAGTGGGCGAAATTAAATCGTATATGCTATCGCTGTATCGACGCGAAGCATATGAAAACACAATGCAAGGCCAAAGCGTGCGGCGTTGCAGGCTGTCCTCACGTACACCATCGACTGCTTCATGCGGACTCGCCGCAGGAAGTGCGTGAGGATACGGCTATGGTGCTAACACAAGAAATCAGGTCAGTACCTACATCGTCAGCAGTGACGTCATCGGCCGAGCCAGCGGACACGACGGAGCCGCGAGCTGCGGACGACGAGAACGACGCCCGCGTGTACGTGTCGTCAACACCGGACTACAGCGTGCTGCTAAAGGTACTACCCGTAACCGTATCAGGTCCAAAGGGAACGGCGCATATCTTCGCTTTCCTTGACGATGGATCCACCTTGTCAATGATCGACCAGGACGTCGCGGACGAGATCGGCGCGGTCGGTCAAGACGAGCCGCTATGCATAAGAGGTATTCAGCGGTTGAAACTTAGCTCAGTGACACAGACGGTCAAGGCTAAAGTAAGCCCCGCTCGTGGCGGCTTGACATACGATATATCCCTAAAAACGGTAGACGGACTAGGGATACGCTCGCAGTCATTAAATAAGAAGCGTCTATTGGAATACGAACATCTGGCGGACTTGGGCGACGAGTGCTACACGGGCATGGGCGTGCCGCAGATGTTAATAGGCGGAGACTTCAGTCATCTTATAAACCCAACGGAGGTGAGGCAGGGCGGCGAGGACGAGCCGTGCGCAGTTAAAACCTCGTTAGGATGGGTTTTCTTCGGGCGAATGCCGAGGTATGTACCAAATAACGAGCAGGTCGTGATGCACTGCCACAGTGACGACAGTGATCTCGTGGAGCAGGTCAAGAAACACTGGGCAGTCGAGGCGCTTGGCATAACGGCAAAGGACAACATTCGACCCGACGACCAGCGAGCGATCGATACATTCGAACGAACAGTAAAAAAGGTAGGACAGAGATACGAAGTCGGCCAACTATGGGCTGCCGACGACATAAAGCTGCCACCGAGTTTCAACATGGCGAAGGCGAGATTACGCAATCTAGAAGCCCGCATGTCGAGAGATCCTGACTTCGCCAACGAGTATCAAGCACAGATACACAAGCTTCTGGAAAAGGGGTACGCAGAGCGCATCATGGAACCACCGCAGTCAGATCGGATGTGGTTTCTGCCCCATTTCAGCGTCTACAATCTAAATAAAGGAAAGTATCGCGCTGTATTCGATTGCGCCGCGAAAAGTCAGGGATGTGCATTGAACGATTTCATCCTCGCGGGACCGGATTTACTACAGAGCCTGCTGGGGATACTACTTCGATTCCGTGAGTGGGAATTCGCCGTCACCGCGGACATACAGGAAATGTTCCTTCAAATACAGCTGCGAAGAGAGGATCGGCATAGTCAGCTCTTCATCTGGAGGGGATCGCGGCGTGACGTGACACCGTGGACGTACCAGCTAAACCGGGTATGTTTCGGTAACATCTCTTCTCCTTTTCTCGCACACTCGGTGCGGAATAGGAATGCGACGGACAACAAGGATCGCTATCCGGACGCGGTCTACGATATCCATAACAATCACTACATGGACGATTATGTGGCATCATATGAGACAGAACGGGAACTCATATCAACAGCGACACAGGTGAGACTAGCACACGCGGAGGCTAGCTTTCGGCTGCGCAGCTACGCTAGCAACAGCGAGTTGTTAATGCGAAACATCGATCCGGAGGAGCGAGCGACGGGACCTTCTCATCTCGGAGAAAAGCAACAGACCGTCCTCGGAATGACGTGGGACCCAGAGACGGATACGCTGGGGTACAACACGAAAATGCTACGAGTGCCAGACGACGTGAAAAGGTACGAGCGATCGCCCACTAAAAGGGAACTTTTGAGTGCCGTAATGTCAGTTTACGACCCATTAGGCCTCATAGCGCAGTATATGATAAGCGCTAAGATCATATTCCAACGTGTGTGGACAAAGGGCACGGACTGGGACGAGCGGCTGCCGGCGGAGGAAGCGGAGGACCTTTTCCGGTGGCTGAGGGCACTGAGCGACGTGTCCGCGCTGCGAATACCCCGACGATACGCCACGCCCACCGGTGCAGTTAGAAGAGAACTGCATATTTTCAGTGATGCATCGACCGAGGCCTACAGCGCGGCGGCCTATTGGCGAGTGTCGAACGACGAGGAGGAAACGCAAGTGAGCTTAGCTATAGCGAAAAGCCGAGTTTGCCCGCTAAAGGTAATGACAGTTCCCAGGCTCGAATTAACCGCAGCAGTCGTCGGCGTGCGGCTGGCGGAGACAATTTTACGCGAGCAGCGTTATCCTGTGACAAAGGTGACGTATTGGACAGATTCCATGGTTGTTCTCGGATGGGTTCGCGATGACGCGCGAAACTATCGTCCGTACGTGTCACACCGACTTGCGGAGATCGCCGAGAAAACAGATAGAGACGCGTGGAGGTATGTACCAACCGCTCAGAACCCCGCAGATCGAGCGACGAGATGTCAACCAGCGCAGAGCGTGCGCATCGAGGACGAGTGGTACGAAGGACCGCGCTTTCTCTATGGACCCGAGACATCATGGCCTAGTCACACATCGAATCGAACAGACGACCTGCCTGAGAGGAAGGCGAGGCCGTCAACCGACACATCACTGGCGATCATCTCAGCGAAGCCAGACCCTTCGAGCGTACTGCCAGACGTGAGACGATTTAGCAGTTACGACAGACTGTTGAACGCGACAGCGAACGTCTTGCTATTCATCGAGAAAATGAGAACGAAGAATAAAGCCTTGCAGCTACAAGTCAGACATTTGAGAAAGGCAGAACACATGTGGTTGCAATACAGTCAACGACGAAGCTTTCCCGAAGAGCTTCGAGCCTTAAGCCAGAATAGGCTCATCGATCGCAAATCGCGATTATACGACCTGGCACCCGAGCTAGGCGATGACGGCGTGTTACGCATGAAGACGAGGCTGGGCAGCGCTCCAGTATTGTACACCGCGCTACAACCGATAATACTGGATGGCCGCGAGCCGTTCACCCGTCTACTCATCCTGCGAGCTCACCGACGATCAGCGCACATTCACAACGAAGCAGTAATCAACGAACTGCGACAAGAATATTGGATACTACATCTGCGGCCGACCGTGAAGTCTGTAGCTCGAAACTGCGCGCTATGCACACTACGACGAGCAACACCGAGGGCGCAGCCCTTAGGCGATCTCCCGCCCGAGCGACTACAGGCGTATCAACGTCCCTTCACTCACACCGCACAAGACTACATGGGACCGATGTTCGTCACGATCGGACGGCGCAGAGAAAAACGCTGGGTGTGTCTATACACGTGCCTAGTGACGCGCGCTATTCACCTTGAAAGCGTGCACAGTCTTTCAACCGACAGCGCGCTACTATCACTACGAAGATTCGCCGCGAGAAGAGGATGGCCCAGGACGATGTACAGCGATAACGCGACGTGCTTCAGGGCGGCGGCGACGGAACTACGTGAGGCGTACCGGCAATGGCTGCCTGTACTGCAAACTTACGCCACTCAGAACCGAATGGAGTGGAAATTCATCCCACCTGGCAATCCTTCGGCCGGGGGCGCGTGGGAGCGAATGATAAGGACAGTTAAGATAGCGATGTCCTACACTTTCAACGAACGAGCACCGAAACCCGAAGTTTTCGAAACTCTACTCGCCGAGATAGAGAATATCGTCAACCGACGACCACTTACACATGTCAACGTCGATCCAGACTCCGAAGAAAGTTTGACTCCAGCACACTTTCTACTTCTTCATAACGCTAACCTACATCGGTAGGGATACGCTCGTCTCAGATTGGCGTTTACGACGAGAACGAGAAGAAGCAATGGAAGATGGCCCAAGCGCTTGCCGACCACTTTTGGCGGCGCTGGACCAAAGAGTACTTTCCTCTACTGGCACCGAGGAAGTCGTCCCACGACGGAGGGCGGCAACTTCAACCAGGCGATGTGGTCATCGTCGCTGAACCCAATGGTCCACGCAGCGTGTGGCCCCGAGGCGTCGTCGAGACTACCTACCCGGGACCCGATGGACGGGTCCGCTCCGCTGACATCAGAACGAGACACGGGACGCTACGCAGGCCCAGCTGCAGGCTGGCGGTCATCGCGTCGCAACCCATGCACCAGGAGTCTTCGACTGCGGGGACAAAATGTTAGCGACGCGTCGAAATATATGTAAAATAGCATAAGAATTCGATTAAGACTGTATTCGCAATAAAGATTATTTCGTAGGTAGGAAACGGGTAGAACTGCGTTAGTTAAGTTAATTTTGTCAATTCCGATTATTAAGTATGATAATAAGACTCATATGTGATGTATTCGATAGCAGGCAATTCCCATATTCCTTCCTTCCCAAGTCGCGGAAACCGAGTCCAAAGTTCAATCTAAACTCAGACTGTCCATTGGACTACGATTAATAGCCAATAAGCACTAACGTGAGAGGCTTAGAGCGAGAAAACCGAACTCTCCTCTGATTGGCTAAAAATATTTCCTTAAAGTTCCGAAATCATTTTCCTTTCACCCGAAAATTGCCTTAGGATTACTCGAATCCAAGCCAATAACTCGATAACTATAAGACATATGAAGATGTAAATAGTTTTAAAACGTAGCTGGGAACTTACGTAACACGATAACCTACATTTCCATAGTAATATGCCGTTATCGAAAACAATGGAGCTCAAGGCAAGCTGAGAAACCAGTCTATTGTATGGCCCGGACGGCTAATCACCTCTTCTATTGTGTAAAAACGTAAACAAACGCAGGTGCATTCCACTCGAGGTGAATGACCCTAGTGTCAGGTGCATTGTTACGTAATTTCGAAGCGATAGCCTAATTAGTTTATAAGTAATTAGGATTTGAACGAAAAATGATAGCGTTAAATTCACGTAATCGAGCGCCGTAACGCGTTCGACCAATCACGACGCGCCATCCGTCGCCTATCGGGCGCAATTATTTACCTCTCTATCGCACGGAGCCTCGCGCTCAGCCGAGTCGTGATTGGGCGAATAAATTGAAATGTTTCTTTCCGTGAAGCGTAGGCGCATTCTGAAAAGGGGTATAAAAGGAACGATCGCTCGGTATGGGACATTCGAATTCGACCGGAACAAGAAGAACCAGCAGCCTCCAAGGAAAACCAGCAGCCAGCAGCCTACTACAAGCAGCCTACAGCCAGCAGCCAGCAGCCTACAGCCAGCAGCTAGCAGCCTACAGCCAGCAGCCAGCCACCCTCCACGACGGGTAGCGGCAGCAGCAGAAAACGACAGCATCGCGACGTATCGTCCGTACCGAGCGTTTCGTTAGGATATTAGCTTAGGAGTATTTTTATAACCGCGTTAAAATTAGAGTCGTTGATTATTGTAAATATAAACCATTTGATTTGATTCGTTTTTTAGTTAGTGTATTCCAAAATCATAATCGGTACGGTTGATTGCTGAGGACGACATCGAAGCTCAAGGTACAGGCCCGGGACGAAAGAGTGAGTCGCACGAGCTCCAGCACATTCTCTCCACTTCGAGCCGTCGATAGGAAGCTTTGCGGACGCGGTCTGCAACACATACATACATACATAAAATCACAATAAAGGGGTAGGCAGAGCACATGACACTACTAAAGCTTCAGGGCCACTCTTGGCAAATAAGGGGTTAAAAGAAAACGAAACTGTGGCATTGCAGTGACAGGTTGCCAGCCTCTCGTCTACACCACAATTTAACCCACATATGGATAAGAACATATAATCACGCCTGTATCGCATAAAGGGGTATGCATGCACACGAAATTACTCAAGTTCAGTGCTACTCTTGGCAATGAAGCAGTTGAAAGTAATGTTAATGAGGAGGCACACTCAAAGGTCATGACAGATGGCGCCACCCTATTAGTCCCTTTCAAAGATAAATAATTTCATACGTGAGAACGAGAAGTTGATATTTTATCTCTCTCTCTCACATATGAATGACAGTGACATGCCTAGACACTTGCACAGGCGCCGCCTGGCGGGATAATATGTCAGTAATGCCTCCTGATTGTAAAATTGCAGTGACAGGTTGCCAGCCTGCGCCTACGCCATAATGTAACCTATATCCCACAGTCGACTTCTACGACAACACGGGAAGAAAGAGGGTGGTGAAATTCTTTACCCAAAAAAAAAATATATCCCGGTATTTTCAATCTCAAAACACATAACTCTCACCTTAAGCTGCTCAGGGACTCTAGTTTCACCGCGTGACCGCACCGACTTGTCTATGAATTCCGGTCACGTGACCAAGCAATATTTTGCTTGGAGATCAAGCCCTATAGATCTGTCATATTTTTCGAGTATAGTATGCCACAAAATACAGGATATAATTTACAAAATACTAGGTATTCATATAAAAGGAAACACTAGAGGTTTGAAAAAAAATAAAAAATATTGACTAAAATGTTTCAAAACACGTAATTACAAAATAAAATAAAACGTACTGCATTACCCACAATCTTTTGGTAGGGTGTCAATTATTTTTGTAGTTCACGGTCTATTCCGAAAGAAACATAGGGTGTATTTGGAAGGAAATATAACGGGCTTTGTCGCGCAAATACAGAAATCCAGGACCTAGAGAAGGATAGAGTAACCATGATACGCTTCCCTATGGATATTACCAGGGTTCGGAAATCTCGTAGCATGGTAAAACTTTATAGAACCATGGAGTCGATTTTAACATTAAATTAAATTTATACTCAGGCTCATCCTCAGGTATATAATTTGTCACAAAATGCTTTTAATTTCATCTAAAACAATGAATTATTAAAACTGTATGACTGAATGTTAACTGTTAAGACAATAAATGAAAGAAAAAATAACTTTTATTGCGGTAGACGCACTGGCCATTTTATCAAATTTAGTCACGTGCGTCATAGAATAGAATAGAATAGAATAGAATAGCTTTATTTGCATAGAATAAGTATTACATGATTTATGTCTACAGATGTTATTTTGACAATTTGTTGCTTATTCTGCTATATGTATTTAAAAATACTAGCATGCAAAATTTTACAAAATACTTAATAACTATTTTTAATTAATTAACAATTTTGCTCCTGCATGTTTTCTTTGAGAAAATCATCGTGGCAATAATAATTTTTATCTAATAAATAACCAACAAGAACTTTTTTAAACTTATTTACATGTAACTCTTTCATGCTTTTCGGTAACTTGTTATACAATTTAATGCACATTGCAAAACACTGTCTGTGATATAATGAAGTTCTTGGAATACTGTCATGCACGAGGCGGCCTTCATTTCTCGTACCCCTCGGAAACACGGATTGAGCCGTCGTGAAAAGGTCCATATGATTTTTGACGAACATGCATGACTCTAAAATATATAAAGACGGAAGTGTAAGGATCTTTAGAGATTTGAACGTTTAGAGATTTCATGTGTCAGTCATTAAAGTCATTTATTTACAATTTTTTTACGTAGTATACAATATAGTATGGCAGTCATTTTTTCATTTAAAATATACTTTTATTCAATTTCAAATTATATTTATTTCGTTTATAATCAACTTTTAGAATGAGTATGTGAGTATGAGTATGAGTTGACTTTTGTGTTAAAATCGACTCCATGGTTCTCTAACGTCTTACCATGCTACGAGATATCCGAACCTTGTATTACGCTACAGAGTGTGAAAGTGAAATCTCAAACGCTTCGTGCGTAGCATTATTTAAACTAGTACCTACTACGTGCTACGTGCTCATAAACAACGAGTATGTAATTATAAGATGTAATGTTTTGAAAAGAAGTGGCCCGCCGAGTTTCTTGCCGGTCCCATAGTGGATACCCCCCTCCAACTGAGGGGGGACTGAAATCTTCTCGAGGCTGAGGCGTAGGGTTAGAGCCGGCGTAGCTTTATTTGACGTTCATAAGCGCATTGTATTATGCCTACTTGGAAAATAAATATTTCATTTCATTTCATTTCATGTACTATGTATTACCCATAGTTCACGTGGGGACTAATAGTTACTCTATCTAGATGTGAGTAAAGATCATTCCCAACTGGACGCGACTATGAGACGAATTCACGCATTCCTATGACGGCTACTTTTATATGACACAGTCCCTTTTCAAAGCTGAAGGCTGTAGCTTGCCGTTATGAAAGGTAAGTTTTGTGCCATATTTTGATATTTGGCTGCATCTGTAGATTTTAGATAAGTAAGCCTGTTGCTGAAAAAATTGCAGTGCAGCATTATAAAATTGACGTAACGTTGTTACACGAAATGGCAATCCAGGATCCAGAACAATGACAACGTATCAAAATCTCAACTTAGTAATGCCTCAAGGCCATATTTTCAGCAGTTCTCGAAAAGTTTGTACAAAAATTAAGGAAAATGTTAAATTTGCTTTTATTATTCCTATTTTGTTACCAAGATTGTGTTGATGAATTGAGATTTTAGTAAGTTTTATTTCGTCATTAAGGTTCTCTAGTGTCTATATTTTCTTAATTATAACAATTAACATTGAATTATAACAATTAATCTTACGAAAGTCGACTTATATTACTAAATGTTGGTAACAAAATAGGATCAATTAAAATTTGCTGACGTGGCTATGTACAAAGTTGCCGGGAACTGCTTATTTTAGTTTTAATGTAGCTGTTACATTTTATGCTAAGTGCTGAGTTTCTATATGTTTTGTTCGTGTAAATAAGTGGACTTAACCACGATAGAAAAACATTATTTTGACACTTTTTATGATAATTATAATATTATATGGTATAAATTGTCTCCCTACAAGTCAAGTCTCCCAATACCCCTCTACTCCTAAAATTATAAATAAGGTACAACGGGGCTAATTTCGACTGGGGGACAATTGTAACTGATCCATTTTTTCCATTATTACACTATAATGTTGAGTTATAAATGTATCCACTGAACACGCCTACCATGTATAACCAGTGGACACTCTAATTAATAATGCCAACATTGTAACACATGGAAAAAATGGAACAGTTATATTTGCTCCCCAGTCGATGTCCCCGTTATGCCTTAATACGTTTTTAGGGTTCCGTAGTCAAGTAGGAACCCTTATAGTTTCGCCATGTCTGTCTGTCCGTCTGTCCGTCTGTCCGTCCGTCCGTCCGTCCGTCCGTCCGTTCGCGGATAATCTCAGTAACCGTCAGCACTAGAAAGCTGAAATTTGGTACCAATATGTATAATAATCACGTCAACAAAGTGCAAAAATAAAAAATGAAAAAAAAATGTTTACCCCCCCCCCCCTACATGTAAAGTGGGGGCTGATATTTTTTTTCATTCCAACCCCAACGTGTGATATATTGTTGGATAGGTATTTAAAAATGAATATGGGTTTACTAAGATCGTTTTTTGATAATATTAATATTTTAGGAAATAATTCCTCCTAAAGGAAAAAAAGTGCGTCCCCCCCCCTCTAACTTTTGAACCATATGTTTAAAAAATATGAAAAAAATCACAAAAGTAAAACTTTATAAAGACTTTCTAGGAAAATTGTTTTGAACTTGATCGGTTTAGTAGTTTTTGAGAAAAATACGGAAAACTACGGAACCCTACACTGAGCGTGGCCCGACACGCTCTTGGCCGGTTTTATTATACTAAGTAATTGAAAAAAAATATGTCTTACAAATTTTTCTTTTCCTTCTGTTTAGTTTTGGTTAGAATCATAACTGTAGCAAAAGGAGTTAAACTTTACGACTGCTTTAACCCAACTTCGAGTAGGTTGTAAAACCTGGCATTTTCCTGCCATTTTAATAAACAGTATTTTTTACGATGTTTACCCTTTTGTCCTGGCTTGACACAATCAATAGCAAACCCCCTGGGAGATTATATAAAATTATTGTTTCAAGATATAAAACCATACAGGTTTTTTTTCTATGTCTGGATTTTACTTTTGCAGCATCTATGATTTTACTGACGGAAATTCGTACTGTGCCGTACTGTATTTAATACGATTTTAAGACATTTGGATCTTACAGACATACTTTCTTACTCGAATTGACTAAAAGCGGTAGACTAGAGACGGTAAGCTTAAGAAGTCTTTTGACGTGGGTACTTAGATAACGGTGTATACAATACGAGTACCTATGTATATAATAACATAGAAAACATCCGTGGCTCACAGGATCAACTATAATTATGTGCTGCACAAAAATAAATGCTCGTGCCAGGATTCGAGCCTGAACCCATCGTTTGAAATTTTAACGGTTCGAAACTAGCGCGGGTAAACAAATCTCACAATTTGAGTATAAGTAATTTTCTAAAGAATCCTAATGTGAAGTACGTAATATTTTTTTTAATTGGTCAGACTACATTTTTTTAACCTTTTTTGTGCTACAAGACGATGTCAAAATATTGTACCTCTAATTAAGTACCTACTCACACACTGATAATTTTTACGTCAGCGCATTTTAAATACAGCCAGACGCCATTTTTGCCCGGCGGACAAATGGAATTATCCTTCGTAAAACCTTTCCAATAATGATCTTCCATGAATTTTATTTTGCCTGAATTTTATCGACGTCCATTTTAAATCTATTTTTGATTCGTATTCGTATTAACGTGATTTTGCTTGCAAATATATTTAAATCCTGCACGATGAGTAACAGGAGGAAACTGAACGTTTTCAATCACAAATTGCTTCAGCAAAAGAAAATAGAAACCGGCCAAGAGCGTGTTGGGCCACGCTCAGTGTAGGGTTCCGTAGTTTTCCGTATTTTTCTCAAAAATTACTAAACCTATCAAGTTCAAAACAGTTTTCCTAGAAAGTCTTTATATAGTTCTACTTTTGTGATTTTTTTCATATTTTGTAAACACATAATATGGTTCAAAAGTCAAAGGGTGGGGGGACGCACTTTTTTTTATTTAGGGGCGATTATTTCGAAAATATTAATATTATGAAAAAACTGTCTTAGTAAACCCTTATTCATTTTTAAATACCTATCCAACAATATATCACACGTTGGGGTTGGAATGAAAAAAAAATATCAGCCCCCACTTTACATGTAAGGGGGGGTTGTCTATTGTTTGCCCGACAGGGGATACCCCCATTTGCCAGAATTTCATTTGCCATAATTTTATTTGCCATCCTATTCAACAATCATAATATTGTTTCTCATAACATCTTATGCCATAATCATTGTTTACTATATTAATCTAGTGCCAGAAACTTTGTTTCCCATAAAGTCAGTTTCCATAATGTCATTTGTCAGAATCATCGAAATCCGTAATTACCACATTCCATACCATCATTTGTCATACAAATTAGCGTGCAGAAAAGTCAATTTCCATAATGTGCTTTGGCAGAATCGAAAACTACTATAATAGGTACTAGAAGGACTAGAGAATGAAACTGCTATCAGAAAGTAGGTTAGGTTAGGTTAGAACTGTGACCCCCCGGAAAATGAAAATACTATCAGACAGTAGGTTAGGTTAGGTTAGAACTGCGACCCCTGGAAAATGAAACTGCTATCAGAAAGTAGGTTAGGTTAGGTTAGAACTGTGACCCCTGGAGAATGAAACTGCTGGAAAAGTAGGTTAGGTTAGGTTAGAACTGTGACCCCTGGAAAATGAAACTGCTATCAGAAAGTAGGTTAGGTTAGGTAATAATATGGGCAACAATTAATATGGCAATAATTGCTTATGGCGTTTGAATATTCTATGAAACCATATTATTGCACTTAATAATATGGCTAACAAATAGTATGGCATTGTATGATTATGGAAGGTAATATTCGGATAAACAACGAGTATGTCATATGATTTTTATGGTAAACAAATCATTCGGGCAAATGAAATTCAGGCAAGTTAGATTCGGGCAAATGAATATTATGTTAAATGACTGTCGGGCAAACAATAGACAACCGCCCGACAGTCATTTAACATAATATTCATTTGCCCGAATCTAACTTGCCTGAATTTCATTTGCCCGAATGATTTGTTTACCATAAAAATCATATGACATACTCGTTGTTTATCCGAATATTACCTTCCATAATCATACAATGCCATACTATTTGTTAGCCATATTATTAAGTGCAATAATATGGTTTCATAGAATATTCAAACGCCATAAGCAATTATTGCCATATTAATTGTTGCCCATATTATTACCTAACCTACTTTCTGATAGCAGTTTCATTTTCCAGGGGTCACAGTTCTAACCTAACCTAACCTACTTTTCCAGCAGTTTCATTTTCCAGGGGGTCACAGTTCTAACCTAACCTAACCTACTTTCTGATAGCAGTTTCATTCTCTATATAGTCCTTCTAGTACCTATTATAGTAGTTTTCGATTCTGCCAAAGCACATTATGGAAATTGACTTTTCTGGACGCTAATTTGTATGACAAATGATGGTATGGAATGTGGTAATTACGGATTTCGATGATTCTGACAAATGCCATTATGGAAACTGACTTTATGGGAAACAAAGTTTCTGGCACTAGATTAATATAGTAAACAATGATTATGGCATAAGATGTTATGAGAAACAATATTATGATTGTTGAATAGGATGGCAAATAAAATTCTGGCAAATGGGGGTATCCCGTAAGGGGGATTCCCTAATAAAACATTTTTCTCCATTTTTTATTTTTGCACTTTGTTGGCGTGATTGATAATATATACATATTGGTACCAAATTTCAGCTTTCTAGAGCGTACGGTTACTGAGATTAACCGCGGACGGACGGACAGACAGACATGGCGAAACTATAAGGGTTCCTAGTTGACTACGGAACCCTAAAAAAATGGTTTTAGTTCATACGTAGACGAGTGGATCTCGATGCGAAACACGACGAGTTAAAGGCCCGACCACCAGATTCCACATTCATGACCAAAATAGGCTAGGCCAGTCACCTGAGAGCTCACGACCGTCGCTCTCACTAACCGGATGATGTTTTTTTAAGTAATTACATATTGGTATTATTCTGTTCTCTGATAACTAGAGATGGGTAGTGAGTAAATACTCAAGAGTAAATATCGAGTAAATACTCAGTATTTACTCAAAATACCCGTATTTACTCATTTTTACTCAAATTGGTGGGTATAAACTATTTAGCGTGCTGAAATGGAAATACAAATTAGAAATAATGGTGTATTTTGTTATCGGCTACTAAGTTAAGTAATCAAATTTATATGAATTTTATTTTAAAGACGTGTTCTCCATACATGTAACTATTTTTCACAAAAATAAAATCAGAAATTACCAGTGTGTTATACATCATCTGATAGGTCTTTAAAAATTAATTGAATGTTTCTAAAAAAGTTTTTTAATAATATGAACAGTTTTGGAATAAAACGATAATTAAGGCCGAAATAATGTTTATACCTTTATAACTTTCGAATTCGTTGTTGGAAAAATATCCAGAAACCGTCAAATTATTGCCCATATAATACAAAACACAAAGCTAGTACTTTAAACGTCATCAGCTGAGCCATTTTTGAGTTTTCTTTAGAAAACCCTTAATAAAAGGTCGTAAGTGCCACATTAACAATCACTTCCGAACGTCATGCCGTTATCTAGAACATCAATTTAATTTAAGTCTCATACTTTTACTGTATATACCTGCTTTTTTAAAACAAAACTGCTAACTAAACATTATCACTATTTTTTTCTCACAATGATTACCTCTTTTTCGACAAACTAAGACTCCCATAAGCTTCTAATAATATAAATCTCATTTAAACATGTCCACACAGTTAAATTAAACACGACTAAGTACTTAAATCTCATTTTTTAAATTATTTTTAGGTAACAGTTTCTACTCACCCAAATGAGTAAATACGAGTATTTACTCGGTGCTTTGAGTAAATTACGGGTAAATACTCAGTATTTACTCACCCCTACCCATCTCTACTGATAACCAGACATTATGAGTTTGTACAAAAAAAACCAGAGGTGGTATTGGTGGGATTTTTGAATCTCACCGGTGCCTTGTTTTGTATGCAGCCGATGACTATTTAGTACGAAATAAGCCACCCGATGAGAATCAAAAATCGCACCTCAGGTAGGTACTAGGTACCTACTTGTCGATGTCGATGAATATTGAAAGTCCATCCAAATAAATATATTAATATCTCTAATTAATATTTACTCCCCAGTAAGAAATGCTACAGGTAGACCAATGCAACAATTTAATAGTATTTTAAGTGAAATATTAATATACACTGTTATTCATAAATATTATTACTGGCTGGACAACCGTCTTTCGTCGGTGAAAATACTAAGAAATAGTTGCACGTGCAGATAAAGATAACAAACAAATAGTTTGCGGGCCATTGATAATAATTACCTTTAAGCAGCTTTGGGATTTACCTGTTAAGTACCATGTGTTACTATATATATACTACAAACCCAGTTGCCGAGGACGAAACCGGCCAGGACAGGATGATGATGAGAAAAAAATGCTTCTCATTTGTTTTCTTTCGTTAAACCTTTTTTTACAAATCGAATATTGTGGATAATTATTTTACCGTTATACGAATAACTTTAATCCGCAATATTTTATTTATTTATTTATTTTATTTATTTAATCAAAAAGTAACACAGCATTACAGTTTACACCAAGGCACTGTGAAACTACAAAATACAAAACATAACTCACAAAATACAAAAGACACAAAAAATAAACAAATTAAACATTAGATTTGGGCGACAACGTAACAGCGTGGCTCCGTTGCGTCGTCTGACTCGGCGTAGGATTCGAGTCAGAAGATGGTACCTTTTGCCTAAGAAGGCAGAAATCTTTCCTAATGTTACAGCATGTACATATGTGTAAGAATGTCCACGATAGGTTAAGTGTCGGACAAAGAGTCGGCCAGTGGTCGGGGCTTGTTGCCCGTTGTTTGTTCACAGTGTGTACACAGGCTTATACGCTTGACGGTGCAGACGAGCCCTCATAAACCCGTTTTAATAGTCAAAAGAATCTTATCCATGCTCCATGCACATTCAAATGCTTACGCCGTGCGGCAGTTGAAGGCAAGTTTTCAAAGAAAATATGGCGGCTGATGCTGCATGCGTGGTTGGTGGACATCATCACATACCAAGGATCTCGCCAGACGACGAAAACGGTGGTAGAACATAGCAGAAGATATCATTCCAGATGTAGAAGAGAGTGTAACTGGGAAACTACCTTCTTTAAAAATTGAAATAGATATCATACACGAAAGAAAAAATGGCAAGGCCCACTGGCGGCGGCCGGTTAGGCGGGCGTGTGGTCTAGTGGTAAAGACGTGAGCCGCGTAAGCTGAAGACCCGGGTTCGATTCCCGGCTCGGCCACCAGTAGGCCTTGCCGTTTTTTCTTTCGTGTATGATATCTATTTCAATTTATAATTTATATATAAGGTCCTAATTTATTAGTTGCAGATATTTTAACACATGATACTTTACAATAAAATAATTAACTTTAAATATAAATTAAGAAATCTTTTCATGTAACTTTTTTGATTTCATTTTCCTAACAAAAAAATTTATTATAATTTCGTCTAAAAAAATCATCATGTGCATTATCACATGTCACAATAACACTGTCTGTCATGTCAACTATTGTTTGTTGTAAATGTCGTAAAAGTTCGGCGGGAAAACTGCACATGTCATTGAAGTGGCCAGTTACAGTTAAGTGGTACGTAAAAGAGGTACTAGAATCTGTTCAATGAGTTTTCATTTAATAATCACATAAACAGGGTGTTTTTACGTAGCAAATTTGTTTTTCCGTTTTCTCCGAAAAAACATCGTAAAAGCTATAATGTTTCACGGTTTAATATACTCCAGAGACCGAGTACTATCAGCTGTAAAAATATCTGCATCTAATAAATTAGGACCTTATATAGTAGTGTGACTACTTGAAAAAAGAACAAATCAAAAATATTCAATAAAATAATTTGATTTGTTCCCTAGTTGTACCTTCTTTAAGTTTAGACTTTACAGTATTGCGTTACTACCGAGTAAGGTTGCTAGACCTAAATAAGGGAGGGAGCTTTGGTGGGGTACTTACCCACCTACCTATAATAACTCTAGCGACTCAAGTGCTTGATTGCCATTGACGTGGTCCAAAAAAAATGCGTTAGAGGTGTGTGTGTGTGTGTGTATATATATCAATAAGTTAGTTAATCAGTGATCTAAATATTACGTGTCTAAATACTTATATTTAGTACTGAAGGCTGAAGTTAAGCGCGTTCTGTAACTCGATAACAACTTTTATTGTAAGATAGCGACAACCGCAGCAACCATATGGGATCGAAACGTCCCATCGCTATGTCTCGCTCCAACCTATACGCAATATCATGGCCATCTTAGAGTAAGTTCTGAGTGTACGTGCAGAGCGGAGCGTTCCGTTTGTTTGTGCAGGGGGGCGGGCGAGCGTGCGTACATTTTATACAGCGTCGACTCAGGACACTAAGTATGAGCTTCAATTGTTTGACATGCACGCCGCACACCCCTCCCCGTTGCACGCCGAATACGAGCGTGCACCCAGGTTTTAGACATTTCACCCGCCCGTCTGCCCTGCCGGAGACAAAGGCCTGTTTTCGGAGCCTGCTTTTAAACAAATAACATAATACAACACGGTTGTTTGTTCGGGCCTGGATACATTCAGTGGCTTATAGTAAACCCCATGCTCCTCGACCCTTACCGAAGTTAGCGCAAATATTTAATTTGCTTTTCCTTCGGAGCTTTCAATAACTTGATTAGGAAGTTTTAGGAGCAGATTAAATGACAAATCATTCACGGGAATAAAAAAATATTATAAGAAACTAGCTTTTGCCCGCAGCTTCGCTCGCGTTAAATACGAAAATTGCGGAATGCTTCATACAAACATCCATCCCCCATTTTAGGGAAGTGGGGGGTTACAAAGTGACAAAAAGTAGTCCATCTCTTCAACTATCTCCACTTAAAAAATCCGCTTTTCCGTGAAAGACGGACAAATAAACAGACACACACTTTCTCAATTTTAACTATAAAACTCCCGTGAGACTCATACATATTTAAAAACATTTTAAGCGGGTTACTCACGTATTAAGTCTATATAGCGTTCGACATGTTTCGGTCCAATTTCGAGGACCTTTCTCAAGAGTAGCGACCCCGCCTTTAAACACACTTTCTCATTTATAATATTAGTATAGTATGTATGGTTATGGTGGACTGAAGGTCATGGATGCAGGTGGCGCAGGACAGGTCATTGCGGCAATCTTCGGGGAAGGCCTATGTCCAGCAGTGGACGCCTTTGACTGATATGTTGATGATGATGTTGATGTATGGTTTGACGAAATGCCAATCGTTGCCGCTAGACGCCCATCGAAACACAGTATGGTTCTGTCGCGCTAATATAGAAGAGTGATAGGGAGTGCTTGCTACGAAAGCTTACGAGGCGTAAACTATTCTGACGTTGGCTAGGTAACCGAGCTGTCAAAGTTATCATTTAGCGTCCTCACCGTTGCTGTGAATTAACTTACACATTTAACTTTTAATGATTCGCTTTTATTTAACTACTAATACCGAAACTAAGTTATGTAACCAAACCGCAATCCCCGATAAGCATACATCAGAAGGCGAAACCGCGAAATTCCTGATCAAACAAAACAGTCCGTACGTAACGCGGTGCGCTGCAGTGTATCTGAATGTTTCCTGAAATGAACAAACACGACACAGCTCATTCCGGGCTATGTATAGGTTCAGCCACTTGTAATAATACATTACGATACAAGTGCGCAAAATAGGAGACAACTACAATGTGTCTTCATCTTCAACTATTGTTTTTGTTTTAATAGTAACTAAGAACTCTGAAGTAGTGCCTGCCTACGCTAAATCTTAGGATTAGTTGTCATTTGTCAAAGCGGCACTGAGACTAGTAGTTGCATGTGCTCTGCCTACCCCTTTATGGGATACAGGCGTGATTATATGTATGTATGTTGTCAAAGCGGACCCCAGGGTCCCATGAGCCATGGAAAATGCCGGGATAATGCAAGGATCAGTATGAGTTACTAAGAATTTCAGAAATAAATTGTCCTCGAAATCTTTAAACTACTTCACTTAACTTTATTTAGACACAACAGTGGTGGCTTATAATTTACAAGCTTTCGAAAACTTTAATAGATATATTTATGTAAACCAGTTAAGTAATAAAAAATTCAGTCTGCACGTAGCGCTGGTGCGGTGCATGCAGTTTGCATCCGAATCTCTCTAAAATGAACAAACACGACACACGGACGCTTACTCCGTAGTATAAAATAAAAGGTACAATACTGATACAATATTTTATACTTACTGATTTCAGCTCAGTAACCTAGACAATACATCGAAGACGTAGCCTTGATTGTCGCTAAGCTTGTATGGGACTGGGCCGAACGCATCTGCCGCATGCCAAACGACCTGTGGGCCAAGAAAAGTACCAAATGGCGGACCGATCTCGACGTCTTCCGAAAAGATTGGCCAAACATTGCCTTATACCGAAACGAGTGGAAGAAATCTTATTCACGCCTACTGTCATATTAATGATTATTGGACTTAGTTAAGGACGTAGTTAAAGGAAAAGGATCCAATCCACCAAATTACTAAAACATGAGTTAAGTATCACTGATTCAAACTTCCACGATTTTTACACATATTTAAAATTGCAAATTCAGGAGGTACTTAGGTGGAACGGGTATGGGGTGAGAAACTGGTAACCCAGACGAAAAGCGAGAGTGAAGCGCCCTGTAGGCCTAGCACAAATGATGGCCGCGGGAGTATGTCGCCGCGAGATAGACTACCCGTCCTTATGTCATTAATACAGTTAGAAGAAGACGTGGCATCTATCTCGCGGCGACATACTCCCGCGGCCATCATGTGCTAGGCCTACTGATGTCGCCAGGCAGCCAGCATTTTTACCTTATGTCAAAGGAGTAACGGATAAGGTTGGCACGGTACTAGACAGATACTCTGTAAAAACGGTCTACACCCCTTTATCCAAAATTGCAGGAAGCCTGAGGTCCCCGAAGGACTTTATTCCCTACCAGTCACCTGGCGTTTATAAGATTGATTGCAGTTGTGGTAGTTCCTACATTGGTGAGACGAAACGTACCATAGCGGAAAGGGTCAAGGAACATATCGCAGCTGTCATAATCGCCAGGTGAACAAGTCTGCCGTTGCTGAGCACTTGCTACAGTCAGGGCCTAACCATTGGATTGAGCTTCACAACCTAAAATTCTCTCTACAGATCGTGGGTATTATAGTAGACAAATACGTGAAGCCATTGAAATTAAGACGTATAAAAATTTCAATCGAGACGAAGGTTTTAATATCTCATCCACATGGAACCCGGTCATTAGTAAATGCAAGAAGAAACTAATATCGCAGGTTGAAAAACCGAATATCGTGAGTGTTGTGTGTTGACAAGGTGACATCCCTAGTGCACAAACTGTTCAAGTGGGTAGTCAGGACCAAGTGCGGGTAGTTTGAAAAACTCGTACAGCTAGAAGATGTTGATGTCAACTTCAGCCAGTCTGCTCCGAGACCACGGGGACAATGCCGTCCTTGAAACGTCGGAGGTTAGTGTTTAAAACATAGTAAATACGCGATTAAGTCCCGTTTGCAATTTTAAATATGAGTTAAGTATATCAGAGACTTCTTTGAGCCTTATATTCATACAGCAAAAAACGGCGGCTATATTTGTGTTCATATAACCCGGCAACCTTCAAGTCAAGGGTGAATAGGCGTCTTCTGGGCTAGCTCACTACATCGTGGGCCACGTTTTTACCTTTACCTTGTATGGGGCCAAGAGTAAGCCAATTTATAATAAAATAAGGGTTCCTTCTGTACCTATTTGGTACGGAACCCTAAAAAAGACGCAGCAAAATTTTTCAAGCAGCAAATTTCCTTAACTATACAGTATGTAAACTAACGAAAACCATTTACTGTAACCCGTAAATGTCCAGGTGATACTGAGAAACTTTTACTATGGGACCAACACCCAAAACGCGAAATAAAAATTTACTCTCCCATAGGAAATACATACTATAAAATAAAACTACCTATGAAACTGTCAGAAGATATTTTCGTGATTTCGGGGTTGATCCCATAGTAAAAGTTTCTCAGTATCATCTGGACATTTACGGGTAACAGTAAATGGTTTTCGTTAGTTTACATACTGTATAACAAATATTATTTGACAACAATTTCAGAAAGTTAGTACAATAGTATAAAAATGTAGAACGCTCCTATCGCGCAGATGTCGTCCATGTAGTTTGCATCCGAATGTTTACCCAAATGAACAAACAGGACACAGGCGCTCATTCCGGAGCACACGATAAAGGATGCTGATTTATGAGAGAATTTATAAACGGGTATCAAAACTGGCTTTATATTGTTTTTGTGTTTTTATTTTCTATTAATATATCAAAGCTTTATTGGCTCAATTAGAAACCAAAATATATTCCTACTGGTGAGTAAGGCTACCAGAGCTCAACGAGGGTGCGGTGTGCTGGTGATGGAAGGGCCTAGTTACGGAACTAATTTGTTCCGTCTATTGTCCTTAGTGTCGTCGGCAATCCAAACCCTTCTTAGAACTTCTACACTCCTTTTTGCTGTGTACTTAATACAGCAAAAGAGAGTAGGTATAAAAGTTTCTAATGGGTTGGCAACACGCATGTGACACTCCTTGCGTTGCAGGCGTCCATAGGTTACGGTGACCGCCTTCCATCCAGGCGGACCGTATGCTTGTTTGCTACCGACTTAGTATGAAAAAAAAAATTTTTCTTCGGAGAACTTACACTACTCATTGATACCAATCTAACAACCCCATGTATGAAGTTGTGTTATTTTCTATAACTATTAGATATCGTCTCCACCATAGAAAAACAGGTTGTATAATTGTAGATACGCTCAAATGATTGCCAAGCATGTGGTCAAAAGCAATTTACTACGTTGAAGTTACATGTAACATTGTTAGTTAAATATAAATCATTAATTTAGGCACGAGTATTGTATGATGTCGAATCTCAATCAAGGTATACTGCTACCTTGTGGACACATCGAAATTCAGGAATATACAGCTCACTCTTTTGATTGAATCCTTGTCATACAACAAAACTATTTTTTTCTTTTACATTTTGTTATGAAAATATTATTTATAAAATATGCTCAGTCAGTAGCTTTGGGATGTTATGGCGCCCAACATGGGGCTAACTTAAAAAAATAATCAAATTTTGTTTTAAACTTTACATGTGTGGAAAATACAATTTATAACTTTTTTCATAAAGATAATTAACAACCTATTATTTACGTTCTATGGTGACTAACGTGAGACTCAACTAATAATTGCCAAAAACTTCAACCTTCAACAAAAAAAATCAACCAAAAATGTATCTTTTGATTGTATTATGTTAAAGTCAACGTTATGTGCGTATGTGTATAACCTTTTATCATAACGACATATTTCTAAACCTAACCTCTGTATTGTTTATGACACCCCACATATTGTGACACCAAAAATAAATAAATAAATAAATAAATAAATATTATAGGACATTCTTACACAGATTGACTGAGGCCCACGGTAAGCTCAAGAAGGCTTGTGTTGTGGGTACTCAGACAACGATATATATAATATATAAATATATACATAGAAAACATCCATGACTCAGGAACAAATATCTGTGCTCATCACACAAATAAATGCCCTTACCGGGATTCGAACCCGGGACCGCGGCGCAGCAGGCAGGGTCACTACCGACTGCGCCAGACCGGTCGTCAAATCAATCAGTGTTAATGAATATCTTTATTGGGGATCATGGAAAGGTTTATGGACCACAAAATTGATCTAAGTCAATCCCTGAGACATAACTTATCATAACGACATATTTCTAAACCTAACCTCTGTATTGTTTATGACACCCCACATATTGTGACACCAAAAATATTTTTCTGTACGTTTCATGGCGCCCAACGTGGACCAAATTAATATAGTTGATTCAAACAAGATGTATAAGTATTAAGTATATTCCATTTCATTGTGTTTGAAGTACGCTCAATACATAATACAATAATTATAGTACCAAACATCATCTTCGATGCCATTTCCCGTAATTAAATCACTCAAAACTAATAATAACTTCTGTACGTTTCATGGCACCCAACGTGGGGCCAAATCAATAAAGTCTATTCAAACACAAATGTATTTTTAATTTTGTAATATTCCAAGTATTTTCAATGCATAAAATCCCCCGCTAATATATTAGCAAACATCGTCTCCAATGCGAAACTATTCAGGTCTCGGGTAGTGCGGCATTAATATCCGCTATAGACAAATACCTCACTCGTGTTTACATCGGCTTTTACCGGTACAGGACTTTTGAATTAATAATAAGAGTTTAAAGCCTCAAAGTGCATACAATATTGAATGTAATCATCATTTTTTTACTATTTCCACATTTAGCTATAGTCAGTTGGATTAAATGAAAATTATAATAAACTTGTAAGTACAACACACAACGAAAAAAAATCATTACATTAAAATGCCCTGACAATAATCAATATCCAATCTTGATGATGTTTAAAAAAAGTTATTATGTTTTCAAAAAGCGTTTTTTTTTATGGGATTGGAGGCAAACGAGCAAACAGGTCACCTGATGGTAAGCGATCACTGCCGCCCATGGACACCCGAAACACCACCAGAAGTGTTGGAGTGGAGGATATTTTACGTTATTTTAATCATACTCCAAAAAAAATTTGAATTCATTTTTTAAGGATCGTTGTTACCAGTTTTATTAGATGTATTATTTATCATATAATATTTTACTTAAATACCTACTTTGCTTAAATGGTTTCACTGTTAAACCTAAATAACTGCGAAAACTTCATAAACAGCCGTCACAAGAATTATTCATTTATATTCAGGTTGCTTAACCAAGTCTCAAATAGCAATCGACTCGAAGTAGAGCGAACTGAAACTTTATACATTAGCTGACTAAACCTTGTTAAAATTAACTTAAAACTCCATTTTGATTTTCAGAAAAGTCAGGATGTAGTTTGGGGTTTTATTACGATAAAGTAAATAAGGTGTGGAATTAGAGTAACTACCATTAACGGATTGTTTTTTGATAATTTATTATACTAGGTATATACCTATCTTACTACTGCTACGTGTATTTATTAGTGAAATCCAATGAGTAACTTTAATAAAGACATATACATAATTATAATTACATAGGTGTAAGTAAACAATATGGAATCAAGATTAGATATAAGAAAAATGTTGAAATGTCAAAATGTACCAGCAAATATTGTATTCACTATTCCATAAAACGTTTCCTAATTTAAATTCACATACCAAACTAATAAACATTCATAGCATACTAAAAACAAAATTAATATCATCAACGTAAATCACAGCCAAATTATCAATGACAGCGAAAGCGTAGCGTGTGTATTTAAAATAAGCACAGATAGCTAAAATAAATTATGAAGGCAAGTAAAATTGCCACGAAGGCAAGCAAGGCAAGAAAAAGGCTGGAGCCATCTCTCAAATCATTTATGTAAAACGGAGTTTAGCTTTGTCTACTAATTGGGATATAGATATAATAGAAATGACAAGGACAAGTTGGCAGAAAGTCGTCAAATTTTTTTTTGCCTCCTATTGTCCCATAAAGCAAGACCAAGCAAAGACCTTACCTTGTTGTTTCCATTAGACCCTTTTGTCGGCGCTTTCCCACAGTTTTTAGAAAGCGTCTAGGTCATCCCTCTATCTCCTTTCTGGTCTGCCCGAACCCTGTCAAAATACAATGTCAATATAAATGTATTGATTTTATTGAAACATATAATTTATTTACGTACAAAAACAAACATTTCTAAAAATAATAAACCTGAAATTTTAATATTTAACGAACTACGAAACAATTTACCTGAGTGTTTTGTTTTATGCATCAGAGTGGAGTGGACATATACAAAATTGGATATTTATTATTCAATCAACTTAAAAATGAAAGAATTAGTGTAACTTTAATTAATTGATTTCAATTAAGGTCAATTACAGATATTATTTTTGTCGTATCCAGCCTCCCCCCATCTGTGAGTTACGCATGACTTATTGAGCACTCAAGTGCGGTGACTTGGAGTTCAAAAGCGCTATTGTGATAGGTAAATACACAAACAGATAAAAACAATGAGAGGTGGCTTGGTAGATGGTAGGGCAGAGTGAGATAGAGCACCAACAAGTCAGGTGTGCCAACAGGTGCCACATTTAGGACAATGAAAAAATCATTCACAAGCTCTAGCTTGCCAATTTTTCAGTCATTGTTTTCACTGCTTATATTTTTGTGACAAATTATTTGTCACTTCCAGCCCTCCGTATCCGTACGTCTCGCGTGCCTTATTGAGCACTCAAGAGCGGCGACTTGGAGTGAAAGCGCACGCGACGCGCGCACGCGAGCACGCGATATCGCGATCATGTGATCAACTACCAATTATGGGGGGAAGATGAAATTCTATTAATTTTTGAGCAACATGTGATTAGTTTTAGATGAAATTATAAAAGTTGTATGGCTTTTGGATTTAAAAATGTACACGTAAAAGCTTTTAGTGAATAGGAGGACTTAATAAAAAGTTTTAACTACCTAGAATATCCTAAAATCTAAAGTGCTAAATCGGATATTTTTGAGCTGATAAAAGCTTAAATTCTGAATATGCCAATCCATCTACCGAATCAGGCCCACCACAAATGCTGTACAGTTGCCAGTCGACGAATACTGCAAGCACAATAGATATTATTTCCTCAAATACGTACAGTGGGCCAAGAAAGTGGTCTGCCAGTTTTGGCAAAAATTTCTGTGAGCTCTAACGATTGCTAAGATTGACTTGACATATGGCATGACGTAAGTAATCATATATGTAGGTATAGACAGAGCAATTGTCACTGACATAATATTATTGCAATGGGAAATCGACCTTGATGTCTCATGGTAGGGTGGTAAACCACATTTTTGGTCGACTGTACCTACTTATATTAGTATGTAAGATGAAGATGATGAGATAAAAATGATTCAAAATCACAAATTTTAATACTAAGAAAATCGCATTAATGAAAATTCCAAACCGCATTTACTCAGAGCTTCAATTGTTCGTACTTTGTTCCATGATAATAAAGCTTGGAAATAAGGATTTGCTGAAACTCTTTTAGGCACTCCAAGCTGTCCTCGAGTATTATTTACGACGTAATAAAATAACTGTTTGCGCTAGACCTTGTATTCCTTGATTTATAATACGGAGAATATTATAGCTTCCCTTATTTAGAAATAACTTGTTTTTGTCCTACATTGGTGAAAACTAGAGATGAGCCGAATATGGACTTTGCCGAATACGAATATTCGGCCGAACATTCGGTTACGCCATATTTTTAAAGCGGATGTTAAGATTAAAACTATGAAATGATTGATGATGGTTATGCATTGCATACTATATGTATGTTCTTATGATTTACTGGATAACTAAAACTTAGTTAAAACAACTCTGAACTTTTCTCAACTCTTAAACTACGGTTGTTTTTACATATTTTGACGTAATAATTATCTCTTTTTAGTAGTTCCTTAGAAAGCTACTGAAAATAGGAGCTTATTATCCAATGGAATACGTAAGATCTTCATTACTTATTTACTTTGTTTATTCGGTAAATATTCGGCAATGCGACCGAATTATTCGGCCGAATACGAACATTGAAAAACTTGCCGAGTATGCTGAATACCGAATATTCGGCCCATCTCTAGTGAAAACAAAATAATAAATTCGTTCGATTTTATTTATTCATATCATTAGATGTGTATCCAGTTGTTTTTGTTTTAAAACGTCACTACTATACCAATGATGATGATGACGATGATGATCTTTTCGGGCAGTTCCAACCATGGTGACTACTACGACTCCAAGTGAAACTCAAAAAAGTGACATTAATTTATATACTTTTAATGACGATAATTCAGTTTCTAGGTATTCTAATATGACTATCTGCTAATATGACTTTCTATTTTATTATGAACTGGCAAGAATATTTTGCGAAACTATTTTTCACAGTGTAAAGATCGGCCCCAAATCCTTTAATCCGAGTTTATGAAACTGAAACTCATATCACTGACCACTGCGGTTTCTCATAAACCTCCCTTCGGGGGTGACTTGTGTCAACTTGAATAAAAGTAATGCACACAACATGCGGTGAAATATATTTTTTTTATGAAGTAACTGTTAAAAACGAAATTTTTAAATAAATTTTGATGAAAGAACATATTTTTCTGACGAACGATTTTCAATAAGCCGAGGTGGGCACGTGTTCAGTTGATCTTTAGTGGCGATTATTTAGCAAAGTAATAGATTTAATTAAAAGTATTTTATTAAACAAAAACAGTAATACATTTGAAAGCAACAAACATACTGATTACTAATTAAAAAGTATCCTTAGTCAATTTGTAAAGGCCTTGAATGCTCTTTAAACGCAAGCAAGTTGAGTTTTTACCTAAACGAAAACTTTCTGCAAAATTGAGTACTACCGAGTTTCTCACAAGATGGTATATTTAAATTTTAATAAAAATGAAAATAGCATTAACATTAATTATGAACATTTCAAAAGCATACAATTTTCATTTGCTTAATCCCAGTTCTGTAGTATTAACAGTAAAACGCACTGAGTCTTGAATTATTAATTTATTTCCACGTAAAATGTATGACAGCACTTAGACCGACGCTGCTACGATCCAGGGCGGTAGCCATCTTCCTTCTCGTCCACCCACTGCCGAGCTGTCAGCTCGGGGACGTTCCGAACTACGCTAACAGATCGGCCATTCGACCTTATCCTTTGCCCACAAAGGAAATCTCCCACGCGTGGGCCACTGAACTTCACCACTAGTCCACCACGCACTTCGCAGCTCAGCTCACCAGTGGCAGTTAGCCCACTAGTCCGCTAACTCTGCGAAACAACCAAATTCATGTGAATGCTTTGCCCGAATGCAAGCCATTGTTTCAAGAGGCTTTTCATCATCCTTCCAGAATACCAAACCCAGATCCGTTCAGGACACTAGTAAGTCTCTCACCAAATTATTGTTTTCGTGAGAATAGATACATTCTAGATTTCTATTCTATCAGTATAAGAAAATACACACACAAGTCACTTCTACTGTTTCCATAGCTAAACGAGAAAACTTATAAGATATTTTCAATCAAGGCTCAACAGACCTTCAATTATCCAACGTCGAAAATTATATTTAAGAACTACTTGAAATTAATTCAATCATAAAAATTATGATGCATGACTTGCATGACCTTCAGACCAGAAAAGTTATAGGTGCATATTCACCACGCTGTTATAACAAAAACATGGAACGGGCTCACGTCTGACGTCAGTGATGTAGAAGATGCGTGCTTCACGCAGGGTCAGCACAAGACACTCGCTCGGCTCGGTGGGCCTCGGCTGTACACCAAGCGCCTACTTAGCTCCACGTCTACGGCAGCCTCCAATGCAAAGATGCGTGCTCCACGCAGGGTCAGCACAAGACACTCGCTCGGCTCGGTGGGCCTCGGCTGTACACCAAGCGCCTAACTCCACGTCTACGGCCGCCTCCAATCCGAAGCATAGATATTAACCAGCCATTATAGTCTCTCCAATTCTGTAATTCATATTATTAATGTTACACGTGTTCCGTTTTATCACAACGAACAATATGATTTTAGAATAACCGTGCATTTCATAGTCCAACCTGAACTGTGAAACATTATTGCAATTTGCATCTTATCAACGGGCTACAGAACATTACACAAACAGATCATAGTAGTCTGTTGTCTTGTCTCAACACCAATTTTGTATTGACCAAAGTTAAAGTAGTCATTGACCCTCAAACATAACTAGGGTACATCTAAACTTTACTCGTAATTAATGTTGTGTTCTGCCTTACCAGCACCATACGTGTTACCGACTATCCTCAATGTTCATCTCAGGCCCATGCCACAAACTCCATCGAGTTCGCAGTCACCGCCACCGCGCAATAGCAGGCGACTTCGTCACGAGTGCAGAGAATGACGTTATCCACTTCTCTCAGTCTGGCACACACAGTAGGTACAGAACTTCTCCGCCCAAAGCATCATGGGAGGTAACGCCACACATGGCGTCCTGAAAATAGACGTCACCGCAAGAAGCATCGTGACTACAGACAAGTCGTGATTGACGACCCGAAGGCGTCTTGGAAACAAGCATCACCGCAAAAAGCATAGTGACTACAGGTAACAGCGCACACAGGCGTTGATGAAACAGGCGTCACCGCGAGAAGCTTAGTGACTACAGGCAACACCACACACAGGCGTTAATGAAACAGGCGTCACCGCGAGAAGCGTAGTGACTACAGGAAACACCGCACACAGGCGTTAATGGAACAGGCGTCACCGCGAGAAGCTTAGTGACTACAGGCAACACCACACACAGGCGTTAATGAAACAGGCGTCACCGCGAGAAGTCTAGTGACTACAGGCAACACCGCACACCGGCGTTAATGAAACAGGCGTCACCGCGAGAAGCCTAGTGACTACAGGCAACACCACACACAGGCGTTAATGAAACAGGCGTCACCGCGAGAAGCCCAGTGACTACAGGCAACACCGCACACAGGCGTGTGAAAACACATATCACCGCTACAAGCGTCGTGACTACAGACATCACCGCACACAGGCGTGTGAAAACACATGTCACCGCTACAAGCGTCGTGACTACAGACAGACATCACCGCACACAGGCGTGTGTAAACACATGTCACCGCTACAAGCGTCGTAACTACAGACATCACCGCACACAGGCGTGTGAAAACACATGTCACCGCTACAAGCGTCGTGACTACAGACAGACATCACCGCACACAGGTGTGTGAAAACACATGTCACCGCTACAAGCGTCGTGACTACAGACATCACCGCCAGAGGCGTGTGAAAACACATGTCACCGCAACAAGCGTCGTGACTACAGACATCACCGCCAGAGGCGTGTGAAAACACATGTCACCGCAACAAGCGTCGTGACTACAGACATCACCGCCAGAGGCGTGTGAAAACACATGTCACCGCAACAAGCGTCGTGACTACAGGCATCACCGCCCAGAGGCGTGTGAAAACACATGTCACCGCAACAAGCGTCGTGACTACAGACATCACCGCCAGAGGCGTTTGAAAACACATGTCACCGCAACAAGCGTCGTGACTACAGGCATCACCGCCAGAGGCGTGTGAAAACACATGTCACCGCAACTAGCGTCGTGACTACAGGCATCACCGCCCAGAGGCGTGTGAAAACACATGTCACCGCAACAAGCGTCGTGACTACAGACATCACCGCCAGAGGCGTGTGAAAACACATGTCACCGCAACAAGCGTCGTGACTACAGGCATCACCGCCAGAGGCGTGTGAAAACACATGTCACCGCAACAAGCGTCGTGACTACAGGCATCACCGCCCAGAGGCGTGTAAAAACAACTTACTTCATCCTCTTGGGAGTCTCACGCTGACAGCTTACTGTTCAGTACTTCTCATTGGCAACCGCGACCATGCCTTGTCGCGCATCAGCCATGTCAGCATTTCTCACTAGCAGCAATGCCAGCAATACTCCAAACCGAACACATACTTGCATATGTTTCCTCTGAAACCATACTAAAAGCAGTAAATTGTTCCACACAATGTAGCACCATTGGCTTTATGTTGTTTCATATAATACTACCGTGTTCCATTACACTGATATTTTACTCAGCTTTGAAAAGATTCCAAAATCCAGAACCTCAGACTTCAAATTATCCATGTTTACTCAGTTTCAGTTGGACATTAATTCCTTTAGGTACTCATACCAGATGTTATTCATAAAATCAAGCAACCAACAGTGTTAGAGCACTTAACAATACATAACTTACTCTAACATTTAATTGGGAAATAGAAATTATACAGTACCGCCTACAGTGGCAAATTATTACTTGTGCAGTTTAGCAGCTTGTGCAGCATAATTAAATCAATCATATCTTACCATTGGTCCAGTAAAGGACCCAACACTTAGTTAACCTTTTGTATAAAGATCACCATGATTAATAATTTGTCAAAATCAGACTACTGCACACTCACCTGATTAAATTGCAATGGGCAACAACCTTAAGTATCCGTCTCACCATTATTTCCCACTTGAAATACGTTTACAGTCTTTCAACAAGCATATTTATTTTTATCTTGTATGAACTTTACACAACAGCCTCACCAGCTAACACCATGCTTGCTTTAGTTTATGTGCCAATTTTCCATCACAAATACTATCTGTGAACACAATGTAAGAACACACACAGAGACAAATAATACTTTGATAACAGTAATCACCATACCATACTCATTT
This sequence comes from Leguminivora glycinivorella, assembly GCF_023078275.1. Lineage (NCBI taxonomy): Eukaryota > Metazoa > Arthropoda > Insecta > Lepidoptera > Tortricidae > Leguminivora > Leguminivora glycinivorella. The sequence continues at coordinate 3,938,353 of NC_062973.1, forward strand.
TGCATGAATAAAACTCTTATACGTTTTTTGTAAGTTGAACATGTGTTATAAACACTTGGCCATAATAATTATCATCAATTCATCCTCTGTTTCTATCTTGTGAAGCAAGCAGTAACTATTAGAGTCACATTTTGCATTGTTCAGGCCTTCATTCCACTTTCACAATGATCAAAGAACATAATGTAAACATACACTAATACAACAACTTTGATAACATTAAATCACCATACCATATCCATTGTGCATGAATAAACCCCTTTTGCTATTATTTTGTACTAGCCATTCATTGATCATGTGTTACAAACACTTGACCACAAGGTTATCAATGTAACCCTTAATCCATTCTTGTGAAACAAGCAGCAACAAGCAGTGACTACTACTGTCACATTTCACATTGTGCAGACCAATATTCTATCACATTTACTATAGTCTGTGAACATAATGTAAAAACACACACAGAGAAAGACAAGTAGTACTTTGATAACAGTAAATCAGTATACTGTATTAATTGTGCAGGGATACACCCCCATCACTATTATTTTCTGCTGGTAAAACTGTCCACATGTGTTGCAAACACTTGACCATAAAATGCTTAGTAAATCCACACTACTGCTCTTGTGAACCAAGCAGCAATTATTAGTATCACATTTTGCATTTTGCAGTCCAACATTCCACCACAATTGTTCAACAGGTAGCGGTCAGTTTTCAAGATTCAAGATTCAATAGTTTATTCATGGTAAACACATAATTATCTACATAAGTATTATATACAGTTTTCTCATGATTCCTCTTGCGGAATCCACAATTCCACACTCATTGCTGAACTTATACTTGTATTTGTTAAACAGGTCAATATTACACCATAAGTAATATCTGTAAACATAATGTGAGCACACACACAGAGTACACAGACACACATCTCAAAACAATCAAACAGTAAGAAATAGTAACAATATTCAAAATCACACCAACAGACTTACTATAGGTACTTTCAGCAAAGTACAACATTTCCTTCATGCCAGTCAATAAATGACAATGTAATAAAATCACTCCTTTCACTAAGAGGAACTAAGCTGAATAATTAATCATCAATCAGTTAAACTTAAATGGGATCATAATAAAATGACCATTGAATTTTTGTTGTAGTCTCGGGTAGTCACCAATACTGTTGTCATCGGCAACATTACTGTACCGCATTAGGTACTATCAAGTGCCAACCACTTTTATTTTTAACATCATACATTTTTTTTACCATTGAAAGTATTTACTAAATGTAATTTTAAATGACTCATGCTATAACTTCCTCCGCTGATAGCCGAGAAGCTAACTTGTCTAATATGGCTCCGGCAAATCTTCAGCAATATTACACTCACATTACCTTACCTCAGTAGTTACTAAAACTTTACTGAACACATCTTAATCATTATTCAATATTGAAATCAGTACATCTTCAAGATACCAATTACATATATTGTACACTTACTAAGAATACTTATTCTTAGACTTGAAACCATAAACCCTTGCTCCTTGACTTGCAATAATTATTGTGTAACACAATTTTATTATGATCACTTGTATAATTTCCCAACAGCACAAACTAAACCATGTGCAACCCATAAATAATGAAATATCACACTGCGCATTTTAGGTGAATGTTCACCGAGTTCACTGTACACATTTTATATTTATTATTTCTAAACATGTATAAAACATAATATCTTACAGTAGTACCTGCTTTGTTATCCATAAGCAGTTCACTTTGTTACCTTGTAAGCCAACATCAGGCTGGGACGGGATCTCAGTCATGTTGATTATTACATCCAGATATTTTGTTTCACATCATTTTGTCCCAAGGCATTCATATTTGTACCATCATCAAACACCGGTATGCCATGGAGTTGAAGTTATCATTTCTGTTCTGTAAATTAAGCTCAAAACCAGCACAGCCACTCTAAGACTAGAGTGGTATTATAATAAATACCAATACATGTTGTGCATGCATTTATGTAATAATAATGTATAAGTTTCATACCAGAAACACACCAAATGATATACACCAACTTCAAAATGTACATTCCTGTTAGTATTTATCTACTGGACTTCACACAATAAGGATCAAAGTCCATTATAATCTTACGCGTTAGGTTATTGGTGCGTAATTGTTTATTACAATTTCTTGACAGAAAACGTTCACGTATTTGAACAATTGAACATACCTGTATTCAGGGATGGTAATAGCCACATCCAACCAGTGTAACACATTCGTAATCGAGTGTTATTGCCTCGACTCATGCTCGTAACTTACCGCAGTCGCCAGGCGACAATTTTGTTGTACTTGCGTACTTTTTCGTTATGAAAATATCATACATTTATTGAATAACTTTTCAACAAACCATTTAAACACTTCGCGACTCAAAACTTAATGCATTTTACCATTATTTTACCAAAGTGCGTACGCGCCCATTTCGCGCGCAAATGACGCTTCTTCAAACAGTTCGATTATTAACTAATTTGACCGAAATACTACGTAGGCATGAAATTCAGAGATCGCACTTCTGAATTATTAACAGTAAAACGCACTGAGTCTTGAATTATTAATTTATTTCCACGTAAAATGTATGACAGCACTTAGACCGACGCTGCTACGATCCAGGGCGGTAGCCATCTTCCTTCTCGTCCACCCACTGCCGAGCTGTCAGCTCGGGGACGTTCCGAACTACGCTAACAGTAGATCAATATGATACAGATCTGGCCCCGTAGCCGAATGGCATTTCTGCGACCCGAAAACAAAACGAAACGCCGCGAAAGGTAGTCTAGATCTGTCGCGCCAATACGCAAGAGCGATAGAGATAGATATCTACGAGCGTTTCGTTTCGTGAGCGTTTCGGCCATTCGGCTACGTAACGTACCCTGATGTTCATTTTTGCACCGTTTTCACTGCAATCAAGGTAAACAGAAAAGCCATCGTAACAAAAAGGCATAGACAACGTTCACACCACTCTAGCAAATAGAGCGCTAGCGGAAGCGGATATTGGCCTCATGGATGTGACAAATTCCGGAAGTGGGTGCTGCGTGAGTATTTTGGAAGGGTTGATTCTGTCACGATAATATACGGAATCTGATTTGGGATTGAAATGAAGTAGACCCGTCAATTGCGTACTTATTTCTTTATGGTTATTTACATCCCGATTGAAACGTGCTTTTAGTGCCTTAATGTTGTTCTTTTTTTTAATATAAATTATTTATTCAGAAAACAAATTATTATAGGCTGCGGATGTATGTTGATGACACGTACTAAAATATTTATAATTATTTTGTATGCTAAGTAGTAAAATGTAAGGAAATATGAATATTTTTTCATATCAGCATTAACCTTATATTTAGTACAAGTCTAGTTCGTATTTTTTGTTAGCAGCCACGACGAACGAAAAAACGCGACAGGAGCGCCAGACTGTCGCCTACGCGTCACTATATCAGGCAGCGGCACGCAAGGAAATCTCTTATAGAATAGAATAGAATAGAATATAATTTATTTCAGTATAAAAACACAGTTATACAATGCATACACAATGAGATGAAAAAAAAAGAAGACTTATAACTAACATGTACACTGTAGGTAATTACACTGAAAAAGGTGAACACTCAGCATAATGCCCGGTCCTACTGGAGTAGTACCCGACGCTGGTCTTCCGTGAACACCTGTAGGGAGCGTAGTTGCACGTAGCTATTTATAATTACTACATATAGGGTTATATACCTATATTTTATACATATATGTACTTCACAAAATTTTTGACGCTAACAATTAATTATGACGATTAGTCTATTAAGAGAAAGGACAAGTTAACACATTCATGGACACGTATGCTATAGCATACGCGTAGTCATTTGTTTCCTTTGGCCTATGACAGATGACGTCACTAGCCGTCCGTGAACGTGTTAAGTGGCTATTCTTGTTTTATATTTATTTTAAGAATTTTGTACTACAATCAAGTTAAATAACAATTTGGAAACTATGCAGATGAAAGCTATAAAAATTATAAAACTTCAATCACCCTGACATTGACTTTTGCTTAGAAAGAAGATAACGTTTTAGTTTTACTTTAAAAGACAGTAAAGAAGCAAGTTCTCTCTTCCTATCTATCCACCAACCTAACCGCACGTGTCTGACATTTAAGAAGCTATTTTTAACCCCCGACGCAAAACGTCTTTGTACCTATGTCTGGCTGTGGCATCGTAGCTCCTGAACGGGTTAACCAATTTAAATTTCGTTGTTTTAGTTTGAAAGCTGAATTGATCGGGAGTGTTTTTAGCCATATTATATGGAAACCGGTGCACTATGTCGGGGTTTTTTTTTTCAAAATTTTGGATCGTGGTTATTCTGTAAAAATACCAATAATTATTCCATCCAATAAAACCATTGTTTTATTTAAATATTTAAGCAAAACGCTCAAACAACAACAACTATAAGAATTTTTTCACATTCTCAACCAGAATAACACTCCCGATATTCACCTACCGGTAACGGGTTGTCAATAACACAGTAATAGGGAATCCAATATCCGCACTCTGACTGTAATTACGTGGTAATTATACGTGAGGTTTGACGTTACAGATTACATCAGTTTACGGTATCGCATGCAAACGACATTTCTCGGTACAAAATACAGTTTACATTTACATGCTTATAATATGTATTATGAATACGAACGTCTATTACGCTGTCTGTTTGTCTGCTTCCTCGTAGCGCTCAAACAGCTAAACCAATGAAGTTCAAATAAAAAGCTTCGGTAGCTTTTATAAAAAAAAAATATCCCGAAATAGGATGAAAACGGGGTTGAAATTGAGAAAAAATTACTAAGTTGCCTGTTCATTGATGCAAACATATTGCTCAAGTTGAACATTTGCCATTAGGATTTATTCAGGCGCTGTACTTACTCAGCTGAGCTACTAACACTACAGAGACGAAGTCAAGAGTAAAAACTAGTATTTTATAAGACTAAACTTAAAAGCTAGCTAATGTCTAAAATAGGCCCTTGAAGCATTGTACCAAGGATCCTGGCGACATTTCCTCGCTGTATCGCAATGCTGATACGTTGTGCGGGAAAGTCGCCAGCTCTTCGGTCACCAGTTACCTTAACCAGACGCTTCGCGATTTCTGTGAACAACTTGTTCGCGCTGGGATCCCATGGACCTAGACTTTCTACGCCAAAAGGTGCAAAAAGGTATTCTTTGCCAAGACTTGCTTAGTTTCGACTTATATAATTATGTAAATATGTTCATGTAAATAAAGGTATTTTATAATATAAGCATACCATTAATTATGTTATTAATTAACTCATTAATTACTTGTGGTCAAAGAAACTAGAAAAAAATATAGAAAAGCGCAGCAACTGCGGGTGGAACACGCAAACTGCATATTTAATAACGTGTAGTCAATTGATTGGTAGAGGGGAGCTTATACTGATGCGAGGAGCTGAATGCACTTTTGAGATTAGATGTACTTTTCATTGGTTCGATGGGTAAATGCCACAGACCAACCCCTATAGACATCCATTACAAGACGACTCGCGGTCGCCAGCCTTCCTAGTATTTGTACTGATATAAGCGCGGGCGCTCGCCGTGCCCGATCAGTATCGACCAAGTAACAGACCCGAAAGCAGCGCGGGTTTTTCGCACTAAAAAATTGGAAAAGGGTATTTTGATGCCTTAAAGATGTCCACCTGTAATGTGAAATGGTGTGGAAAGGTAACAAGAAGCTCAAATTTAAAAACAGACGGCATTACATTCCACAAATAAGTCATATTTATAATTTATTCAGAGCCGGCATAGGTCAACTTACATTGGCCACTTACGCGTCAGTAGAGGGACAGTCATACTTCTGTCCCTTTTCATCTGGCGCGACTGCCCGCCGTCCTTGAAACGGCCAATCACAGCGTTCTTAACACATTCCCCGCCCGCTCCTCGCACCCCAAACACTGGTGACTCGTATCGCGAACAAAATATACAAGATTGCTACTCTATAGGAGGTTCTCTGTGGTAAATACTAACGCTTGAGCTGTACTGATGATTTTTATATTCAAATGTTTACATAACTTGTGATATTGGTAAATGGCAAAAAGGAAAGGAAATATGTGATATAATTATTTTCAATGAATATATTTTTTTACTTCACTAAGATATTATCTTAAAAAAAAAGTTATTCTTTAAAGTGTCTCGCTAAAATTTATTTATAAACTGTGTCCAATCCTTCAGATAGTATTCGATAGTTAACTTAACCTAACCTTGGTTTACTATTACCTATTTCCACAGGTACCTACTCAAATTTAGAACCTGTTCGATACCTCGCTATCTAAGCTCACTTTATGCAAGATTTTTTTAGGTGGATGTATACTTTTCCATTTGTTTTTTATTTCAAAAATAATATATCTAAAGGAATACTGAAATAAAAATACTTTGCAATAAAATGACCCACGATCATTATTATTTTTACATATAAGAAATGTATTGGATGTAAATCATAAAACTTATTTTAAAGAAAGTTATTAAATATTTTCTCGACGGCATGAATAATAATAATGTTAGGAATTCGCAACTATGGGAAGAAATCAAATTATTTTAACAAACATTCTGATTTGTGTTTTTTAAGTAGTCACACTACTATATATAAAATAAAAATCGAAGTAAGATGTCATATATTCAAGAAAAAATGACGTGAACCACCAGTGGAGAAGGCCAGATTCGAACCGGCGTCTTTAGCAATCCGGGCTAACGCCATGAACCCCTAGGCCACCTCGCCACCGCCCGGCGTTAGCCCGGATTGCTAAAGACGCCGATTCGAATCCGGCCTTCACCACTGGTGGTGCTCGTAAGTTTTTCTTTGATATATTATGACCTCTTATTTCGGTTTTTAATGTTAGGAATTATCCCATTTTTGTACGTTTCATTAAAATATTTAGGATTTTTTCAAAGCAGCAATCCGCTGATTGGTATTTACTTCCAAAGTAACCATCACAGCTTTCATAACCATTTGCTGAAACCTCCATAACGGAAACAAGCGAAAAAAAAAAAAAAGACTGATTGCCAATAAAAAAATATTTCTACCTTTATAGGCTGTAAAACTAGAAGGCAGACTAACTCATCGCAATATCGCGCGAGAAATTCTTGTGAAAATAACTTCATATTTATTGCAGAAAGCACTCAAGCGGTATCGATTCCGTAGACGTGGCTGTGGTACTGATACCAGTTATTTCGGTACTAGCTTGTTGCTTTAAATGCCTTACGAGACGAAACAGACGAACTGCAGGACAGCCAGAGGCCTCAGATGTAAGAGGCTATCAATACCCAATAGCGCTAAAATTTATGTTCCTTGCGCAGTTTTTTTTAAAACAAACTATTACTTAGTTTTAGTGAGGCAAGTAAATTATATTTATTCTAATTAACACAAGTCAAATTATATTCTATTGAAAATATTTCCAGCCTCAGGCACTGGAGGCCTTGGTCACTTTTTCTTTCATAAATGTAATTTATTTCGGTTTTAATAAATTATATTTGTTATTATTTATTATATTTCAATGGACATGGCCGTATTCGATACATGTATTTAACGAATAATCCTTTAACGAGGATTATGCGACGTTCTTGCCAATGTCACTTCTTCCTGTTCGCAATTCTGGACAATCTGAATTCTACGCAATTAGTATTTCACCTCATTCGCTATTGTGCACAGTTATTACTTGTGGACAGTGGCGATTCTTCCTGTTCGCAATTCTGCACATTCTGAATTGCACACAGTAGTTTTTGACCTCATGCGCTATTATGTGCAGTCATTATTTGTGTACAATAGCGATTCTTCCTGTTCGCAATTCTGCACAATCTAAGTTCCACACAATAGGTATTACGTCTCATTCGCTACTGTGCACAGCCATTATTTGTGTACAGAATAGTTTCTTCCTATTCTCAATTCTACGCAATCTGAATTCGACGCAATAGGTATTTCACCTCATTCGTTATTGTGCACAGTCATTATTTGTATACAGTATAGTTTCTTCCTATTCGCAATTCTACACAATTCGAATTCCACACAATAGGTATTTCGCCTCATGCGATATTGTGCACAGTCATTATTTGTGAATAGAATTCAGATTGTCCAGAATTGCGAACAGGAAGAAGTGACATTGGCAAGAACGTCGCATAATCCTTTAACGAAACCTGCTCTATAAAAAAATGAAAAGATTGGTCTGTAAATGACATATAACGTCGTTCAATTTTATTATTCACTTAGTTGTCTTTAATTAAATATCTAAAACACTAGGTAACGAAACAGGTTGCACAACATATTTGTGCATTAATTTAATAATGTATACTTAGTTTGTCTAAATTTAATGATTAAAAAAAAACTTACCCGAGAATTTCAAAAACTCGAGTCTTTACCGCTTCTTAGTAGAATTGGCTCGATTTAGCATTCGACTCAGACCCTCAAGAGAATGCTCAGACTAGTTCGATTTTGAATCTGGCGAGTGTGTGATTGGCACCTTTGTTTTGCGGAGAATATCCGTTCTCGATTTGAAAGAGAGCTCTTCTGTTAGTTTTAACGTTTTGATACACATTGCTATAGTTTACCAGAATTTTAGTTTTTGCACATGTCTTTTCACTTTGTCTATTTTACAAAATTTTCCAACTGATCCAATATTGCTCGTAAATTTTAATTAGTTCTAAATGTTTGCAGAGCCTATTGTACACAGTAAAACATGGATATTAAATCCGTACTTAGCTCCGTCTATCGATGATTAAATCATATATAAATATTGACAGCCACTACAGGCTGGAGGTATTCGGCGTTAATTAATATATTAATCCTATGCACACAGACGATCCCGCCGATTATAGGATACCCACGTTGTATAGCTGTATACACATCATCAACGTTGCAGCAGACATGGATTGTAATTGGCTATTGAAAACCGATGTAACTTTAACCTATTTGCTTCCAGTAAATTTTAATGGAAATTAGAAGACGGTATCAGAACCAAAATAATGAACAGGATTTATTTTAGTGCTACCCTACTTAATTTGTAACGACGTAGATAGGACCGATTTCAGAAGCGGTTTTGTCAATGCTTGGTCCAAGTACAGCAGGACAAATCTCAACTAGGGGCAAATGTAACTGGTCCATTTTTTTTCCATGTTTTACAATGTTTGCATTATTAAATAGAGTGTCCACCGGTTATATAATGGCAAGCGTGTTCAGTGGATACATGTAGAACTCAAAAAATGGATCAGTTACAATGGCTCCCCAGTAAAGAGTTGCCCCGCTGTACCTTATTGGTAGTTTTCAACATGAACTTTTTTCACATTCTTAAAACCATCAAGATGAAACGTCACTATTTAGGGTAAACTTGGATATTTAAACTTGATGATGATTGCATTACATAAATGTCCTTCTTAGCAACAATGATTTTAGATGATCAGATAACCCACTTAATCTGGTACTAGTCGGTAGGTATCGACGTTCAGCAGCCAAAATTAACACATTATACCGGGCATCAAGAGCTCAATGCCCACTGACGTATCTCGATTACCGTCAATCGGGAGATTTCGGACATGGCCGGTTATTGTGTGACAAATGGTGTTCAGTGTACGTATCAGAATACACAAACGCTCACGAAACGCTCACGATAATATCTCTATCTTAATCGCTCTTTCGTATTGGCGCGACAGAGCCAGACAACCTTTCTGCGGCGTTTCGGTGGCGTTTCGCGTCGCAGAAAAGCCATTCGGCTACGGCACCTGAATATAGATCGACTGTTATGCGACGTACGACAATTGTGGTCGTAGTTGTCTAAGTGACACAGTGATGTACGAGTACTATAGAGTGGTTCGAATCGGGCACTGATTTTTTAATCGTGTGATGTGAAAAAGTCTCATTTAGTTTTTACAACAATTTTATTTATTTATCGTATGGCAATTAAGACTACAATACACTGTATATACACTATAGCTAGTTAATAATCTAAATTTACATTCCTCCAAGTAGGTAATGGCTGCGCTCGCTGCGTTTTTAAAATCTTCCACTGGGCCATGGTACTTTGTCAGTGGGTACTCAAGGACAATATGCCGAACAGTTTGCTTTGGGCATCCGCATTCGCAACACAACAATAATAGCGATCATAATACAAATTTTGACTAATGTCTTCTTCTTCTTCTTCAACCTAGCATTTTCTCGGCCTAGCGCTAGGGTCCGCTTTCCTGCTCAGTCTTCTCCACTTCGCCCGGTCTTTGGCATCCTTAGGCGTGAAAATTGTAACTAATGTAAATACAACATTTAAATTAAAAAAAAAAACTACGTAGAGATAGGAACGGGATAACTAATGTACATGAAGATCATCTATCTATCATAACCCTCATGATCGATAACTGTGGGCAACAGGAGACTGATAATATTAATTATGATTATGATTATATTATTGATCAGGCAGCTCAGTTTGTCAAATTAATGTTATAATGAAACAATAAGAGTTTTGAATGATTCACGGTTATTTTCATTAGACTTATATTGACCGGGAGATAGGCCGTGATTACCTTTTTGATTTTTGTCGAGCTCCCGATATTTCGACGCAGTTGCATGCATCATGATCACGGAAAACTGACGAAGGCGGGTGGATGTTAAAGTTGTATAGACAGCGCGCGATCTACCCTCCTTCGCGCGCTGTCTATACAACTTTAACATCCACCCGCCTTCGTCAGTTTTCCGTGATCATGATGCATGCAACTGCGTCGAAATATCGGGAGCTCGACAAAAATCAAAAAGGTAATCACGGTCTATATCCCGGTCAATATAAGTCTAATAATGAAACAAGTTGATCGAAATTAAAATAATGTAATTTTAATTTATAATTTCCTTTTTAGGGTTTTTAGAACTGCAACAAATACAATTTTTTTTATGGGATGGCACACAGGCACACAGGTCGCCTGATGGTAAGCGATCACTGCCGCCCATGGACACCTGAAACACCAGAAGTGTTGGAGGTGCGTTGCCGGGCTTTAATATGGGTGTACGCTCTTTTCTTCACCATCACAGATGTCATATATACCATAGATCAAGCAAACGTATCTACTTAGCGTGTCAAATGAACTCAGTGAAATCCACTGAGTTGTCCGTCTTTAATCGCAGCTTGCAGCTTTCGGGCGTCAATTTTTGTAAGTTGAAGTCAATCAAAACATAAAAAATGCCTCGTTACGTGATATTCAATTGCAACAACACAAAAATTATGAACAATCAAGAGCCTGAGACATATTTAAAATTACAGGCAAGAAACAACTTCAGTACAAAACTTGACACGCTCGGCCCCTATACAAATAGATGAACTTGTTTCTTCTATCTAAATATAGTTCTGTGTTCACCATACTATAATTCAATACTTTTGTATTTTTTTTACATAAACAAACATCATCCGTACTCGAAGTTATGCCATAACTATGCAAGCTGCTCGATTCCAACCATAACCGTGAAAATTAAACATGAAAGCGTAAAATAACGAAATGATATTATTACTGCATAATTTAGCGTGAGAAATTCTCTCAAAATTTCATTCGGTACAAATATCATATTCCTCTGAATAGAGTATAATTCTCATAAAGCCAGAGTGCAGTCATAATGCATAAAGTTTATGGCGACATTTGACCGATGAAATTCAGTATTAGTACTCGTATACTTAGGGGAAAGATACACAGGAAAAGCAAATAGAAAATAGTAAAGAAACTTAAGTAAATAGTTATTTGTTTTAAAAGGGAGAAAAGTTGTTGTTTAACTGCACGTGCCAATATTGAAACCCGAGCAAGCGAAAGATTCCAATATTGAAAGGCGAGCGTAGCGAGTGGTTCAAAAAGTGGAATCTTGAGCGTTGCGAGGGTTTCAAGGCACGAAGGTTAAACAAACTTTGCCGTCGAGTGAAACACAAATTTTTTCACCACACCGAACAAACAAAATAATGATTACAAAACATCGAATGAAATCAAATCTCTCAATTTATTCAATATTTATTATTCAAAATCATTACTTATAGGTAAATTCTATCAGCCAGCTCAAGATATCAAGTTAATATATATATGAAATTACTTTGCACTCTTGTGGATAAAATGCAATTTTGCTATCTGTTTTCGAATAGCAAAGTAAGCCTTTAACAGGTAAAGTTGTTGTGGTGAAAAATATTTTTTTCATATAAAAACAAGAGAGTTTTATCCAGATTGGGAGGCAACAAGGAGGAGGAGGAGTATACAAGTTTCTAATGGGTCGGCAACGCGCATGTGACTCCCCTTGAGTTGCAGGCGTCCATAGGTTACGGTGACCGCTTTCCACGACTGCCGTCCTAAGGTAAAAGGCAGCTATTCGACATTTTGCCGAAATTGATTTTTTGTGATATCCGTAAAGTAGAGATTAAGCTGCATCGACCAAGTCTTGTCCGTTTTTCGATATGTTGCCTAGTTTCCGAGAAAATAACTCTAAAAAGGCAGTATTTGCACTAATTTTCCAAGATTTCCTAGCCTATAAAGGGTGCCCGATTGATATTCCGAAATAAAACTTTTTAACAAAAAATAAAACCGCCTTCAAAAATAAGCGCGTTACAAAACACGGAGAAACTAAAAAGCCAAAAATAATAAACCTTTCAATTCAGATTTCTTATCGTATTGCAATAAGCTAAACATCCAAATTATAAACAAATCATTATTTTTGTAGTCGGTACCAGACCTGTTCGTCGCCTTGCTATTGCCTGTTTGCCCCACCCAACCATACACAGGCTGGTACCGACTCCAAAAATAATTGATTTGTTTATAATTTGGATGTTTAGCTTATTGCAATACGATAAAAAATCTGAATTGAAAGGTTTATTATTTTTGGCTTTTTAGTTTCTCCGTGTTTTGTAACGCGCTTATTTTTGAAGGCGGTTTTATTTTTTGTTAAAAAGTTTATTTATTTGTTGATTTTTAGTGGTTCCTAGTGATATTATATGTATCAGTCCGAATACATGTACAGTAGTGAAAGAATTATCCTTTAACTCCTAACCATTGAGGAGTTGACCTTCCATCATCAGCTCAGTTGATTTTTAGTGGTTCCTAGTGATATTATATGTATCAGTCCGAATACATGTACAGTAGTGAAAGAATTATCCTTTAACTCCTAACCATTGAGGAGTTGACCTTCCATCATCAGCTCAGCCACATAAAATTATTACCATCAGACGTAAATACTGGTGTACCTTTGAAAAATAGACTAAAAACATTACATGTGCCTATAACATTTGAAGAGTTCCCTCGATTTCTCCAGGATACCATCATCAGACCCTGACTTGGTGCCAATGGGACCATCTCGGGGTTATACCGGTTCGATCAAAAAAAAAATTTTTAAATTGGTCTACGATTCTCGGAGATATCGAGTAACATACATACAAAAAAAAAATAAAAAAAAAAAAAAAAAAAAAAAAACATTCAGTCGAATTGAGAACCTCCTCCTTTTTTGAAGTCGGTTAAAAATACGCCGATTTTCGGTACGCCGACAACGATTCGCCGACGCCTTTTTTGGCCGAATAACGATTGGAAGATTCTCATTTCGCATAATATTCGTTCGTAAACGGAGTCGGTACGTAGAAATTTGATACGCCGATTTACTTTTCGTAGAATAATCATTTAGTAATTATAAAATTGGCCGACAAAAAATTGGTCGAAACACAATAGGTCGAGTGATCATTTGTTTTTTTTTTTTGAGTTGGCAGGAACTTGCGTACCTACAAACTGTTCTGCGGATTCAAAAATATAGTTGTTAGAACGTTTATAAGAGTAACTCACACTTAATTCAACTACTTATTTATATTAATCATCGTGTTCGGGTCTAAGAATTAATTTTAGTAAATTATGTAAGTATTTGTTGTTTTCAACTTACCAAATTTTTACTTTTAAAATTTTTACATCTCCCATTCGGAAACTAAGTAGGTAAATAATTTGCTCAAAGACGATGATGATGGCAAATGTTCTATTACGTCTAAGAAACTACTAGACATTTGATTTTGCAGGATTTTATGGGGCTTGCTCGAAAACCTAGATTCGGTTTTTAAGTTATTCTTGAAATCTGCAATTTTAAACATTAACTCCAGCTCGAACACACGGAGGCCTTGGTCACTTTTTCTTTATATATGACATTTATTTAATGTTCGTAGTATAGTAGTAGTGTTACTACTTAAAAATACAGATTAAAATATTTTCAATGAAAATAATTTGAATCTAAGAATCTGCATTTTTTTTGCTTAGTGGGTTTGGGCCATGATTGTGTGTCCCCGTAGTATTTATTAGAATATGTTTATTACTTTGAATGTTTAACATCGTTTCGGTACACGATTTGCACTTATAAATAGAGGTACATTTCACACCTCCCATAATATCAATATATCTGGTTTGGCCACTTTATTTCATTCAATATGGCTGTATAGTTAATAGTGTAAAACATTAAAAGAATTTGATCAGTTTAAATTACCCCCAGTTGTAATTGTCCCGCTGTAGCTTACAAAATACGAGAATTTAAAATGTGATACCGTGGAAGAAATTCCTAAAATATTTAATTATTTATGTTTCTACAGTCAACAAGAGTGTCAGTTTATTCGAAAATATTTTAACGATGTATAAAATGTGAAACGTTATTATTCGTACATATTCGACTAAACGTGGCTTAAACGAAAATATTACTTTGCTAAATGAAAAATGTCCAATAATAGTTCGGATAATTTGCACAGAAGCGAACTGAACTGTATGCGAATCAAGATTCTACGTAACGTTATTCGACCAAAAGTGACAGCGATAGTTTGATTATTCGGCTAAACGGCATTCGGCGAATCGTTGTCGGCGAATCAATAATCGGCTAAAAATTTGTCGGAGAATCATTAGGTAGCCCTATAAAGCAGCTATTTAACAAAACTAAGCTAATATTGTCTTCGATTACCGCGATAGTTACTCATGAAATAAAACTATGGAAACGGATTAAATCGCGTATAATGAATTTAAACAACAATAATAATGGAACAAGCACGACGAAGGCTGTGAGGCATTCGTGTTGGTGTTGGACATTTGCAGTTTGTTCTTTGTCAATTTTGTGTAGAGTAATTGGTTAATTATTTTTTTAACATAGTAATGGTAAATTTCTAAATATTGTATAACTAGCTTTATTAATAGTGTGTAGAAATCTATATCATTTGTGGTCATGGTTCGTTAATATTTCTTGTATGTGGGTAGCTTTTGCACATTATAATTTTTCCTCAGTCACCCGTTGACCACGAACGCTGTAAAGAGTTCGAAACGGCGGGATGAATTTTAAATTCATTATACGCGATTTAATCCGTTTCCATAGTTTTATTTCAAAACTAAGCTAAATCAACGTATATGCAGATATGCGTTTTTTACGCTCTGGTTAAGTTGAAAAGTTAAGCATTACTCTGCCGTCCTAAGGTAAAAGGCAGCTATTCGACAAAAGCTAGTTTTACCACGAATATTTTCACCATAATGAGCCTATAAGTACCTTACTTAAGGCTGACAAGATTTTATTCGACCCTGAAACAGTGTCGCTACAAACCGCTTTCATATGACAATAATGTGCCGATGTCATTACTGCCACATGGCAGTCGCTTTCGTAAAAACTAGTGCCTACTCCAAATCTTGGGATTAGTTGTCAAAGCGGACCCCAGCCTCCCAAGAGCCGTGGCAAATGCCGGGATAACGCAAGGAGGATGAATATTAAAAATTAAATCACTTATCTTAAATAAAATAGTTTCTTCTAAAATCTGTCTTGGTTGCTTCAATCAAGACTCAGCTTTACAGTGGAGATTATTGATTGCCATTTTATTTTAAGTGTCCATCGTAAATAGCATAAGTATCCATTTTGACTTTTGAGCTTTAGTGCATTATTGCGGAGATAACGTTGCATATACTGCTTCACTTTTGTTTATATAAAACTAGCTTTTTGCTCGCGGCTTCCCTCGCGTTAGAAAGAGACAATAAGTAGCCTTGGTCACTCTCCAGTCTCTCCATCTCTTCAAATATCTCGACTTTAAAAATCACGTCAATTCGTCGCTCCGTTTTGCCGTGAAAGACGGACAAACAAACAGAAACACACTTTCCCATTTATAATATTAGTGTGGATTAATACAAACGACAATTGTTATAGTCAATTTATGTTCAAATTTAAACCTTCACTATGCAATATACAGTTCAAATCGTCACACGCCATATAACATACGGGTTTCCCGAATATCTCAGTATCGCGATATGGAAATGACGTCAATTTGGGAAATAAGGGGGCCGTTGTATGACAAAGGTGACGTCAAATTTGAAGAAGGTTGGCTTTGATTCCTTATACCTACGAGATGAAGGTCGACTGGGAATATACGGTAAGCTTATAATGAAGGCTGGTTTTGGGTATACCATCTATTTAAAACTAGTTTGAATAATCAATGCTTAAGGTGGAATTTAACCAACCTGGAATCCTCACCTTTGGGCACGTGTCTCGACGAGGAAACCTTTCCCTTGAGCGACTCGTGGTTCATGGCAGAGTTGCGGGGACTCTAGTTCGTGGTAGATCCCCTACGAGACGGACAGACCAGGTGAAGGCAGCGATATATGGCCCAGTACATGTGGGCACTCGCAGGGCAGCCGTCAGAGAAGAATGGCGGAAAATTGTAAAACGTGTCTCTCAGGACAGCATGATGACCACGACCATTCCATCAAGAGTAATACGCAGAAGAAGGAGGAAAGATTTAACCAAGAAGTATAAGTAGGTAAACATAAGTAAAAGAAACTAAATATACAAGATGTCCCGTAACTTACACCAAAATTGAAATGGGTGACAGGACATTTCATTAGCAAATTTTACCTTAGTAAAAATGTCATTGTTATTGGCCGTTTAATTTTTAAAACGTAAAGAAAAAAATTAAGAAAGAATAAAAATTAATTAAAATAATATCAGAACCAGCTACATAACAAGTATTTTGTAAAACAACAGATTATATGCGCCATCATTTTTTTTAAATAACTCATTCCCTGCAAGTGATCCAAAGTTGGTGTCATACAACAAAAGAATGCTATTAATAAGCCCTTACAAACCAGCTAATTCCCACCTGTATACAATAATGGGACAAAATGCCCATTCTCCTTTGTATAAAATTAATTGTAATGTGAATTAATTGAGACCTTTGTTTATTAGTAGGTACGTGTTTAAAAAAAAACTACTACCGATTACCAACAGGAAGAATCATACCTATATTTTTTAAAAAGCATACTTCTATACAAATAAATAAATAAATATAAATATTGGGGAAACCTTACACAGGTCAACTTAGCTCCAAATTACTGTAGCAGCAAAGCTTATACTATGGGTGCTGAGCGACGATATACATACTTAAATAGATAAATACATACTTATACACATAGAAAACATCCATGACTCAAGAACAAATATATATGCTCATCACACAAATAAATGCCCTTACCGGGATTCGAACCCAGGACCGCGGCTTAGCAGGCAGGGTCACTACCGACTGAGCCAGACCGGTCGTCAAACTTCGTCATAATTATGCATACTTTATACACACGTTCTTTCAAATTCAGAGTATCATTAAAACACAAAGAGCCATCACACAAAGAACTGCATTAGAGTCATGTACAAAATTGAATTACGTTTAATTACTTTCAAATTCTACAAAGAGGGGTTAAAATAAACCCACGGATATTGTGATCGTTCCATTACAGCCTTTAAGGCGGCACGTGCTCATGTTTTGAATTATAATCATCATCATAATATGGGTCGAGTGGAGAAAGCGAGGGGAGGCCTTTGCCCAGCGTGAGACACAAAAGAGGCTAACTAAAAAAAAAATATGAGCCGTATACCCACTATTGAGCATAGGCAGAGGCATATGCTCAACAGTGGGAGAGAGCTTCCAGGGGCTCGTTTCTCGAAAGGTACTGTCACGTAGCGACACCTAGTGAGTATCTGTGTTACTAACGTGGTATGTATTTTTACTTTTATGATTTAATTTTTTCTTATAAATAAATAATATGTTCTAGTTAAATTAATAAAATTACATTCCATTTCAGTCCATTTTATAGTTTCAGCATAAAGGTTTTGTTCATCTAGTTTATTCAGAACTTTTTGGCTAGCTACCTCTATGGTGGGGAATTGGAATTTGGAGAGAGAAAGAACAAATGAATGGGAGATGGAAAATTCTGGACGTGAAGAAAAGGCGTTTTCTGACTAAATATGTACAGAAATTAATGTTATAAGATAATAATAATGTTTTTTGGCATGGAAAGCATCTCGAGGAAGTTTATAGATGCATAATAAGGAAAAGTTTTAATTTGGTGTTTTGGAAATGCATAGTTCCAACATCGAGGACAGGAACAATAGGTCCTCAGACTACCGGCACCGGCACTGCAGCTGTTGCTGATATGCGTTGGCGTTTCGGTGGTTGTGCCGAGACCTAATAATTTTAATGCTTGTCTGCTGAAGTATTTTCCGGTAAGTGTTACCATAGTTCAATCTTAAAAGGAGTAGGGAAATTCTTTAGCTTATAAACGTGGTTTTTATTATTCTATTTCTATTGTAGGGGAGGAGAATGTTCATACTTCACTAATGAATCCGGAGCCGGGAACGGAGTGTTTCTTCGGGGACTTCAGCGATAGCAGGTACCTATTGTGTTGGTTTTTATTGTTTTTTTTTAGTTTGGTTTTACCTTTTGGTTTGTTTGTTATTACAGTTAAAATCTTTATTTAAATCCTTTCTATTCAAAAGTTAATAACCATAAAATGAATACTTGAAAGCCTATCTCATGATTGCAACATTTGCCAGTTCCAGTTTTAGTTTCAGTTCTAGGTATAGCATTAAGAGTCACACATTTACTGAGTAATAATTTCTGTTTACAACAATTTGTTTGGTGGTGGTTTAATCTATATTTTAGGTGTATCTTAACCTTAGGTTTACCTGTGTGGTGACGGGTTAAGAATTTCACCACCCCCTTCCTTCCCGTGGGTGTCGTAGAAGGCGACTATGGGATACGGGTTAAATTGTGGTGTAGGCGAGAGGCTGGCAACCTGTCACTGCAATGTCACAGTTTCGTTTTCTTTTAACCACTTATTTGCCAAGAGTGGCCCTGAAGCTTTAGTAGTTTCATGTGCTCTGCCTACCCCTTTATGGGATACAGGCGTGATTGTATTGTATGTATGTATGTATCTTAAAATTAGTTTGATCTATGGATGGTGTTTACACATAGGATCTGTGTTTTTCCTAGGTTTTATGATCGAACTGAACTTGATGTAAATAACAGTTTAACGAACCAAATCTTGCTCTACCAAGTTACTGAGTTAGGTTTTATTTAGGGTGTATATAATAAAGAATTTTGTATAAAATACTGGTGTTTCTTTATTCTTTCCCGAACCCTAGGTATTATGTCAACAGCCGGGCATATCTCTTAGATAGGTTGGTGACAGTACAAGCCTTGTAATACAAGTGCGCGAACTGTCAAATCGTATGGGTTGTCATGGGAACACACACGTAATACGTTCAATAAGTAATGATAATGAGTATTAAAACATAAGAATCTATATCTTTATATTTTTATAATTAAAAGTAACTGTTTTGTTATTTATTTACATATTTATTTTTTCAATTATTACTTTTTTGCCCCTTTAAAAATTGAAATCTTAACGATAGTCTAAATACCATGTCAGTAAGCACCACTTCATTATACTTCAGAGTAGCGATTATATTACAATTTTATTTAAAGGTCGGGTATAAAATATTAATGATCCTTATATTACCTTCAATATTAGGTATGTCACTTGTAGCTTTAAATTTACTAACTTGAGCAGCACCCTCGGCAATTTGAGGATTCGGCCCTGTCGACTGTCATTTTGAAGGCCAAAAACATTATTATTTGTTTATTTAAAATGTTCTTATTGTAACTAATAATTTTTTTAATATTAAAATGATTGTATGTTCTTCTTTAATACTAACGTAATTTTGTTTCCAATCTATATTCTCAATTTTCGTGATAATCTGTAAAAATCGTGATCATGACCCAAAACAGCACCTAGATTTTTTTTGGATACCATACCGTTTGAAAATGTATCTATACGAACTTTTTTGTTGCTGTTACTAACAAAGGATAAACCCAGCTTTAATTTAAAGTATGACTATTTTTGATATTCATGTCAGAAATGAACTCACGACATGTCAAATATTCATGACAACATGCTCTTATTTTACTGAAAATTTTCATCCCCCACCTTGTGTCAATTATTTACATATCAAAGAAATACAAATAAAAGTAGTAAAAATTTGAATTATGAAATTTCACTTTAATGAGTACTGCTACATGGACAAGTTAAGAAAAATTAAATGAAGATACAGGAACATATCCATTCTCATTACTTTTTGAACGTCCCTCGTACAAGGCTTGTACCTTTCGAGAAACGGGCCCCAGTACGCCACCTTTCACGGTCCTGAGCTAGGGTCATACAGTTGTGACCCGCAATTTTTCGGATGTCGTCGACCCAAAGCCAACGGACGCCAGGGTGCGTGGCCGAATGGCACAAACGCTCACGAAACGCTCACGAAACGAAACGCTCGTAGATATATATCTCTATCGCTCTTGCGTATTGACGCGACAGTCACAGAGCCAGACTACCTTTCGTGACGTTTCGCTTTCGTTTCGCGTCGCAGAAATGCCATTCGGCTACGGCACTAGGCAGTTCTTACATTTGTAACCGGCCACCTTTCCATTACCATCTTTTGAGTTCCTATGTATTTTGTCGGCTAAGATTACACAAGTGGTGTTTGCCTATAATTAGTTGTGCAATAAGCTTAAAATGCTAATGCATGTATACCTACCTAACCATGTATCATTGTAACCGCTGTTTGCAGACCTTAATAAATAAAATAAAAATAATAATAAGACACGAGTATAAACATACATACATGAACATCGCACGTGTTCCCAATAGGATTAGCTGAGCTGGAAGCTAGAGCTAGGCTGGAAAAACCTAAAATAGTAAGAAAACGAAACGGAACAAAACTTTATAAAATGTCAAAGCGTCAGTTAGTTGATACTATTGATAGACATCAGTGATCACAAAGCGGCCTATTTTATGCCAAGAAGCTAACTGCCATATTCAAATGCTTCTCGGATATCACATCAATACGATACAAATTGTATCCTAAATATATTTCTGAATTCAAACATGTCACGTTAACATTTCGCTTGACATCAAAAAATCTATCAGCAGAGATATAGGTCCTATGTCGCTGCGCGCTGGTAGCCTAGTGGTAAGAGCGTGGGACTTTCGATTCGGAGGTCGCGGGTTCGAATCCCGGCTCGTATCATAGAGTTTCTCGGAACTTATGTGCGAAATGTCATTTGATATTTGCCAGTCGCTTTTCGGTGAAGGAAAACATCGTAAGGAAAACGGACTAATTCCAATAAGGTCTAGTTACCCTTCGGGTTGGAAGGTCAGATGGCAGTCGCTTTCGTAAAACTGCCTGCGCCAAATCATGGAATTAGTTGTTAGAGCGGACCCCAGGCTCCCATAAGCCGTGGAAAATGCCGGGATAACGCAAGGAGTATGATAATGTCCCAACAGTGTGCGTAGCCGAATGCACAAACGCTCACCATAATATCTTTTTCGTAGTTTTCTATCTCTATCGCTCTTGCGTATTGGCGCGACAGAGACAGACTACATTTCTGCGGCGTTTTCAGCTACAGGGCCAGGTCCTATTGACCTACTCATATGATGGGAAGTTTTCCTTACTGTGGATGAGGCCTTGGTGGATCAGATTATTAGTAGTCCCTAGAGGCAGTAATTTTCTCTTTTAAATTTATTCTAAGGCACTGATCCCACTGCTAGCTAGTAAACTACTAGCTATCGGCTATAAAAACGAACAAAAGGTAATCCACTCCCGTGTAAATAAAAGAGACACGGCGATATTTAAGTATAGCCACTCGCCCATCGCTGAGCTAATTAATATCGCCGCGTCTGTTTTATTTGCACGACAGTGCTTATTTTTTGTTCGGTTTTATAGTAGCTCATAGCTTACTAGCTCGCGGTAGGACCAGTGCCTAAGCCTGCCGGCATAGCCGAAATGACAATCGTTCACATTGAATCGTTGACGGTGATCTAAATACAGAAGAGCGACGGAGATAGTTTAATCGTAAGCGTTTTGTGCATTTGGCTAGGTATTGGTGTCATAGGTACAATTATTTAAGTGTTCCTAACTTTGATTTTGATTCAATATTTCTAATTTTATCTCATCACTTAGAACCAACTTCACCTTAAGCATTTTTACCGTGGAACTCCCAAAATATGCTAATACACGAACACATACTACAAAATAAGTCGGCCATTCTGAAATGGGAGGGAAGGAAAGTCAACAAATTGTAATTTGTATGATAATGAAGTTAAAACAGCGAATGTCGTGACGCGCTCGAATTTGACAGTGGCCGTGTCGTTCCGCTTCGACCGGGGATAAAATACAGGCTTTTATTGCTGACTGTACTTTTAACAGGAAAATGATACTCACAATTAATTATATACATAACCACAAAATTAAAATTTTGAAAAAACCCCCGAATGCGACATAGTAGACCGATTTTCATGAAACATGGCTAAGAACACTCCCGACTAACTCAGCTTTCAAACAAAAAAAACTAAATCTAAATCGGTTCATCCGTTCGGGAGCTACGATGCCACAGACAGACACACACACAGACAGATAGACAAACAGACAGACAGACAGACAAACAGACAAACAGACAAACAGACAAACAGACAAACAGACAAACAGACAAACAGACAAACAGACAAACAGACAAACAGACAAACAGACAAACAGACAAACAGACAGATAGACAGACAGACAGACAGACGGACAGACAGACACGTCAAACTTATAACACCCCTTCGTTTTTGCGTCGGGGGTTAAAAATTAGGTCTAAGACGCGTTTTATCGTGCTTTATTTGAAATAACCTAACCACAAAATTAAAATTTTGAAAAAACCCCCGACCGCGACCTAGTGGACCGATTTTCATGAAACATGGCTAAGAACACTCCCGACTAACACAGCTTTCAAATAAAAAAAAACTAAATCGAAATCGGTTCATCCGTTCGGGAGCTACGATGCCACAGACAGACACACACATAGACAGACAAACAGACAGACAGACAGACAGACACGTCAAACTTATAACACCCCTTCATTTTTACGTCGGGGGTTAAAAATAAGGTCTAAGACGCGTTTTATCATGCTTTATTTGAAAAATAGAGCAAAAAGGGTTTTACGACTTCGTTCCTGGCTGGTATTACCTACTCGATTCTGTTCTATCAAAATGCCATAGATGACGCTGCTGTCTAAAACAACAGGATCCGAAAAGAGACAATGGAATGCTGTCAATCGATCTGCAGGAGAAAATGGTGCGAGGATATGGTGTCGGTGGTAGTTCCTGGATTTAATCTGGCAGATTGCATTTAAAAACTGGCGGAATGTAGCTACTTATTATATGATGGTTATCAATTTTGTACAGGTGATGTAAATTTATATGAATTATCATTGAAAGCTGCTGCTCACCACGATTGAAGGTCCCGACATTGTTCTATAGTAGTAAATAACACATACATACATACAATCACGCCTGTATCCCATAAAGGGGTAGGCAGAACACATGCAACTACTAAAGCTTCAGTGCCACTCTTGGCAAATAAGGGGACGAAAGAAAACGAAACTGTGACATTGCAGTGACAGGTTGCCAGCCTCTCGCCTACGCCACAATTTAACCCATATCCCATAGTCCTATCCTATAGTAGTATCCTATAGTAGTAAGACTTATATTAATAGGAATACACCTAACAGACATAAGTATTTATGCAACGACCGGTCTGGCGCAGTCGGTAATAGTGACCCTGCCTGCTGCGCCGCGGTCCCGGGTTCGAATCCCGGTAAGGGCATTTATTTATGCGATGAGCACAGATATTTGTTCCCGAGTCATGGATGTTTTCTATGTATATAAGTATTTATATATTATATTATATATATCGTTGTCTGAGTACCCACAACACAAGCCTTCTTGAGCTTACCGTGGGCCTCAGCCAATCTGTGTAAGAATGTCCTATAATATTTATTTATTTATTTATTTATTTATTTATACGGGAACAGTTGAACACCTAGTATCTATCGCTTCACAGAAATCTCCCTCTCACAATAATAACGGACTTGACTATATTTGGAATAGCGCCCACAGTAAGTACCAAGAACCCTTGCCAATGTAACGACGACATTTCATCAAATGAAGCTAGTGTTTACAATAAATAAGTGATGTTTATTTTTTATTCCTTCTGAATTCTGTTTTATTATGACTTGTAGTTTATTTATTTTTAGACTATGAACTAGTTTCTAGAACTTAGAACTCGTTAAGAATTGAATAAGAAAGAAAGTGGGCGTTTCTTGTTTTTATAAGTCTCTATTTGTAATTTGTGTAACATTTTTCTAATTATTAGATATTTTGTAATTAACATCGTTCATGTTTATAATTTTATTTAGTCTACTGAAACCAAAACTTAAAAAAGGCATTAATTGAAATAGATATCATACACGAAAGAAAAAATGGCAAATCCCACTGGTGGCTGAGCCGGGAATCGAACCCGGGTCTTCAGCTTACGCGGCTAACGTCTTTACCACTAGACCACACGCCCGCCGTACAGCGGCAGCCGCGTAAGCTGAAGACCCGGGTTCGATTCCCGGCTCGGCCACCAGTGGGCCTTGCCGTTTTTTCTTTCGTGTATAATATCTATTTCAATTTATAATTTATATATAGTAGGACACTACTATATATAAATTACAGTAGTAGTCACACTACTGACAAGTAGTGTGACTACTTGAAAAAAAAAAAAGAACAAATCAAAAAATATTCAACAAAATAATTTGATTTGTACCCTAATTGTTAAAAAAGGCATTAAAATTATGAAGGTAGGTTTTCTAATAAAACAAATTGACATAAATGGTTTAAAATTAATTTACATTTGCATCAATAACATAGTATCTGCCGGCCTAGCCAAAATGACAATTTGACGCTACACGCCAATCAAAACGTACTAACTTCTCTTTCGCTCCCACACGTAACAGTGATACGTAACTTTACGCTTTTGTATACGAACAATGCTTTCAGATGTGGGAAGGACGGCTCTGCGACATAAAACCGATCTATCAATTTTGACGATCGGTCTGGCGCAGTCGGTAGTGACCATGCCTGCTACGCCGCGGTCCCGGGTTGAATCCCGGTAAGGGATTTATTTGTATGATGAGCACAGATATTTATTTCACAAGTATTTGTATATTATATATATCGTCTGAGTACCCACAACACAAGCCTTCTTGAGCTTACCGTGGACCTCAGTCAACCTGTGTAACAATGTCCTATAATATTTATTTATTTATCAATCTTAATAATGAAGATTTTTTTGACGAACCATGTTTAGTACATCTGACAACCGAACCATATCAAATCTAGATCTATATTATTTTGACGTATATAACTTGAGTTCGAATGGGGAAGACTGGTTTTTAACCCCCGACGCAAAAACGACGGACGGGGTGTTATAAGTTTGACGTGTCTGTCTGTCTGTTTGTTTGTCTGTCTGTCTGTCTGTCTGTCTGTCTGTCTGTCTGTCTGTCTGTCTATCTGTCTGTCTGTCTGTCTGTCTGTCTGTCTGTCTGTCTGTCTGTCTGTCTGTCTGTCTGTCTGTCTGTCTGTCTGTCTGTCTGTCTGTCTGTCTGTCTGTCTGTCTGTCTGTCTGTCTGTCTGTCTGTCTGTCTGTCTGTCTGTCTGTCTGTCTGTCTGTCTGTCTGTCTGTCTGTCTGTCTGTCTCTGTGTGTCTGTCTGTGGCATCGTAGCTCCCGAACGGATGAACCGATTTAGATTTTTTTTGTCTGAAAGCTGAATTAGTCGGGAGTGTTCTTAGTCATGTTTCATGAAAATCAGTACACTATGTCTCGGTCGGGGGATTTCCAAAATTTCAATTTTATGGTTATTAACAAGTAACTATATTTTATCAAGAATCTCCAAGAAACTCTGTATTTAAAATAACTTATTATTAGACTTATATTGACCGGAATATAGACCGTGATTAACTTTTTGATTTTTAAACAATAAGGTCAAATCAATAATCAGCTCAACAATAAGAGTCTAATGAAAATAACCGTGAATTATTCAAAACTCTTAACTGATGGTTATGTTTTAGATTGAATTATGTTATACTCTGGCAGCACAAACAAAGCGCTCCAACTAATGGTAGTGGTAATTGCCAACAGTGACGCGACGAGTATTTTCCGGTGCTTAACCGCTGTTGACGGCGCGAGCAGTAACATAGGGAGCAGTAGATAAATGTCACTTTTAGTCACTGCTAGGTTTTAAAGTTTGAATGATGTGATTTCATCAAAAGCGGCTAGGGGAATGTACCTACTGAGAATTTTAGAAAAAAAAAATCCGGCTTGAAGGACCATAATCTTTCTCAGACTGTTCCAATTAGATTCAACTATTTAACTGTACTCAAGTTATTTTATCGCGACTGTTACGATATATTTCAAGTCACTTAGGAGACCCGTCATCAGGCTTGAGTGCTCGTGGTAGCTAGATTCCGAGCACACACGCGACATTGCCGCTAAAAAATTATAAATTGAAATAGATATCAAACACGACAGACAACGACAAGGCCCACTGGTTGCCGAGCCGAGAATCGAACCCGGGTCTTCAGCTTACGCGGCTAACGTCATTACCACTAGTCCACCCGCCCGCCGTGGTACCTGACATTTTTCTAGTGTATGTTATCGGGCGAAGGGCTAAGGCGAGCAGTTTGTGCTTGCTACACACTTGACTACTTGAAAAAGAACAAATTAATAAAAAAATATTCAATAAAATAATTTGATTTGTTCCCTAGTTGTATTGTCGCTACATGCAGTCGCGATAAAATAACGTTAACTAGTAAGCTTGACCTCGGACAATGGCGATCAAATAAATGAAAGAAGCGCGTTCCTACGCACACAGTCTTAGCTCGTGTTGTCGAACGTGTACCACGCTTGTATCTTCTTCTGCCTGGCTCCTTCCCATTTAATCGACCCTTCTAATCATGCGTCGCCAGGCCGGTCGGTCCTGGGCTGGGTCGTCTCTGGTCTTAAGTTTCCATTATTAATATCTTTTCTGACAACTGCCATCCAGGTTGTTGGAGGTCTACCTGATCCACGAGGTGCATCAGCTAACTCCATGACTTATTTGGTCATGTGTTTTGGTGGTCGCCGCATCACATGACCATACCACCTTAACCGGCCTTCTACAAGTTTCTCTTAGATAGGTACCACTCTGAAACTGCCTCTAACGTAGTTGTTCCGCACATGTTAAAGTCTCGTAACGCCGCCTGCCCATCTCAGCATTTTCATTTCAGCACAGTGTATCTTGTTTTCCTGCTGTTTTTTGAGTGGCCAGCATTCAGCTTTTTGTGTACCTTGCCCTTAATATGTACCGGCATTCGACTATCGCAGAGTACACCTGTGATGTGAGCTCCCTCCATCTCACCCACCCCGTGTTTATCCGATGGGTAACATCCTCCGTACGATGCGTGCCATGCTTGTATGAATTAGATAAGACAGGTCGACTGGTCGCGTTCTTGACAGGCGGTAACTGTGAGGTTGCCGAGAGCGGGCGGGCGGCACTTTCAGCGGCAAGCAGGGAGTAGCCATTGGTACAGCCGTTTATTGAAATAGTAGATCACACATTTTTAAGTATCTTTACTGTTCTGCATTTGTAATGCGTGGTACTGTGGCTGCCTGCTGCTGTCATTAACTCCACTCAGGCCATTGTTCCGCTCACTCTTACGCGATTTTTAAACGGCCTCGCTTGTAGCTCGGACGTTAGCTGCACTCCTAATTGGCGTAATTACGAATGTTTATAGGTAACGATCGTTCTAATGGAGGGGAAAAGGTGAAACTTTGAAGCCCGTACAGGGTACATACCCAAATGCACTAACGCCGTCTCTTTCGCTCTTCTGTATTAGCGCGACAGAGGCAGACGTTTTTCTTTCGGCGACTAAGGGTCTCCCCACATCTAGCGTCTCGCGAGCGTCGCGTTGGGTCAACTGTATGGGCAAAGCCGTCTTTTTCCATACAGTTGGCCCGACGCGACGCTCGCGAGACGCTAGATGTGGGGGGACCCTAAACTTAAAAGCTAGCTAATATCTAAAATAGGTCCTTGAAGCATTGTATCAAGTATTAATATTAGCGCCATCTAGCCGAATGTCCCCCAAAGGTGTAACGCCATCTAGGCCACCGTATCTTTTTCTTTATGGTTCTAAGGTACTTTTTAGGGTTCCGTAGTCAACTAGGAACCCTTATAGTTTCGCCATGTCTGTCTGTCCGTCCGTCCGTCCGTCCGCGGATAATCTCAGCAACCGTTAGCACTAGAAAGCTGAAATTTGGTACCAATATGTATATCAATTACGCTGACAAAGTGCAAAAACAAAAAATGGAAAAAAATGTTTTATTAGGGAACCCCCCATACATGTAAAGTGGGGGCTGATATTTTTTTTTATTCGAACCCCAACGTGTGATATATTGTTGGATAGGTATTTAAAAATTAATAAGGGTTTACTAAGATCGTTTTTTGATAATATTAATATATTCTGAAATAATCGCTCCTAAAGGAAAAAAAAGTGCGTCCCCCCCCTCTAACTTTTGAACCACATGTTTAAAAAATATGAAAAAATCACAAAAGTAGAACTTTATAAAGACTTTCTAGGAAAATTGTTTTGAACTTGATAGGTTCAGTAGTTTTTGAGAAAAATACGGAAAACTACGGAACCCTACACTGAGCGTGGCCCGACACGCTCTTGGCCGGTTTTTTGTCTTAGACTTTATCTGGCTATACGGAGTTACAAACGTATGTCTTTGATAGCGATGTTACTTAATCGCGTTCGACCTGTGTGGCTTTAAATATTATTATATATCTCTAATGTTATGTTTTGAAGTTACAATTCGACCGGCTGCGTACAGTGATTGGCAGTGACGGCATTTGTGGTAAAATGTGATTACTGTTGGGAATACATTTAAATGAGCAGTAATATTTGATTGGATAATACTGATGTTGATTACGTTCTTACGTTCTGTGAATAATATTATTGAGTATGTTAAAATATAGGATCCGTTTGTTATATGGGTCGATTTTTTTTTACTAGTCTGGTGTAGCGTCCCACTGCTGGGCAAAGGCCTCCCCTCGCTTCTTTGATTTATTTCTAAATTATTTAATTTATATTCAATTAAATAACATATTGCTGGGCCGGCTATGCTAAAAATGTGGGACATCAGACCCATTGAAATCGAAACATAAGAACTCACAAAAAGATTTTCCCTGTTTTAGAGATTCTTAAAACTTTTGGGTTTTTTTTTGTATACATGGTGGAAAGATAAGTCCGGCCCTGGAGGGAAGCTACCTTAAATCCTTACGCTGGCTCATTTCACTTAAAGAAGTTAAAGAAGACATTCCTTTATTTTTAAAAAGAAACAAAACTGCATTCAAAGATTTTCTTCGTTTGTCCCTTTCTATCACACCAATACGTTGGGAAGGGACAAACGAACTTTATCGGCTTGATAACTTTAGTGAACGTTTATTAATAAGGGTATTTTCCCTCCAGGGCCCAACTTATCTTTCCACCCTGTATATACACAAATAAAAATACGGCCCGCCTAATTATAAAGTAGTCTGTAACCTATGGTATGGAGGCATTTAACTACCGAGCCTGCAAGTTATATATATTGAAAGAAAAGAAAGAAAGAAAAAGCATTTATAATCACAAAGTACATGTCAATAACTATCTAAAACTAAAACAAGTTACAAAACAAAAAAAAATATAAGTTGCGCTAAATGGTCCTTACTCAGCTAGGTGTCACGGTATGCGCCACATCCGCAACGCTGGTTTTCTGTAAGGCCTAGAAGATGGACTAGGTGGCACTAAGTAAATGGCTATTAATATAAGTAATGGCTATTGTGGATTTAGAGATGTTTCCCGTCAGATCTGAAACCGTGAAACTAGAACTATTTGTACAGTAGTTTACGCACTACATTTGTGCGTTGGCGGGGCATAGCGAATGATATTCCGCTTTGTGTGGTAGGGCACAGCACAGCGGACATCATCTCGCTCGAATCTAGAGCAGAGCGCAACTGGGGAAGTACCTCCACCTTACAGAAGACCGCAGCCAAATAGCACTAGACCCTACTCATAGTATTGTGTTCCTGCCGGTGAGAAAGGCTGTCAGAGCTCAACGTGGGTGCGGCGTGCTAAAAAAAACACCCGAGCTTCGTCACCTGATTTCATTCTTCGGATCCACTGGTATTACAGATTTTATAATTCAACATATCTCCGCATAATAGATAGATAGATAGATAGAATACTCTTTATTGGCACACCTCAGCAAGAGATACAGAAAAAAGATACAGCGGAGACAAAACAAATGATTATAAATAGAGGCAGACAACAGGCGGTCTTATCGCTAAAGAGCGATCTCTACCAGACAACCTTTGGGTAGCGGAAATCAAAAAACATAATCAGAAAGAGTAGGTGCTTCGAAATGAAAAATCATACTTATTCTAATTTCCACAATAATTATGTAACAACAACAGAAGTTAAATTAACCCTAAAACGCTAACATTATACCTATTCTCGTAACAAACACAATACATAATGCTAAATTGAATAACCGCAACGGCTTTGTTCCGGTTTAATCCTAACCACACACATATCGTTCATGAAATTAAGAGGGGATTTACGCAAAATTGAATGACCTTTAATACTTTTTTTTTATTTTACTTTTATTAAAAGAAAATGTCGAAAAATCACAGGATAATTAATTAACATTTTCAAATGCTAGGTTCTAAAGGTAAAAAAACAGGAGTGTATGCTTGCGTGATCCTATAATTATGTATAAAGATCGTTATCAAGGTGCACTTTTCGTGGCAAATGGTACGGTTGGCAAAAAAAGTAAATACTTGCATTTAAATATTCACTTTGTATTACACTTAGGATTACACCTCTACGGTACAAAGCCTTTCCCGAGTCCCGACCAACTATAATTATATTTTTAAAACAATATACGTCAAATGACATTAATTATGTCATAAAAATACATTACGCGAAGTGTATATTATTTTAGTCCAAATAATCAAATGCACTCTAGATACGACTATCTAGATTTATTCTGTCGAACAAATTTTAGTTATTTTATTCAATGTAATTTAGATGAGTAATTAAAAATATGGATATAATTCATAATTTGTTAAGTATATAATGTTTTAAATACTTGTGTATTTGTTTTTTTGCCAACCTTACTCTGCCACCAATACAGCACGCTGATAAAGATCTTTTCCCCTCACTAGCTCGGAAACACGTGTTTTGTCCTTTAATACCAGCGGGTAAAAACGCATTTTATCCACTAGTGGGTAAAGTAATTTGACCTTGAATAAAGTCTAATTAACTGCTTGAAACCTGATAAAAGTAGGTGAATCTAGCAATAAAGACGATTTACCACCTGTGGAACTACTGGAAGCAGTGATAAACGCATTTTTTGCGTTGTAGTTTCCTCGCTGTAGTGAGGGGAAAAGTTTTGTGTTACACTCGGGTGCAAATGTATTTTACTTCTCGTGTGTTAAAAAACTCGCAAGTTCAGGATTCTATTATCGAACCACTCGCTTCACTCGTGGTTCAACTACAGAATCCTTTCACTTGCTCGTTTTTCAATTCTACACTCGGCGTTAAAATACAACTTTGCCCCCTTGTATAACAAATAACTATTAATTACATAATACATATACATATTATGTTTCTCTAGGCTTATGGGGGGCGCCTGGACTTTGCTTGGTAACTAGTGCCAAATAATCCCTTAGACACTAATTTTTCTGAGCATTTCTTTTTTTTGTCAATATTTTTTTTTTATTGTTTTAGGGAATTTTAGGTCAATTGTACTCAGAATCACGAGTACTTTCATTCTCACTGGGAGACAAAAAGTGTCCCAGAATTTACATACATTTTTGTTATTTTCCTCTTTTGTTACCCCATACAAAATGTACGGAAAATGGTAACAAAATAAGAAAAAATCGTATGGGACAATTTTTTTAACTACTAGGATTGAAAAAGCTTAAAAATTCTGAGTAGAAACAGCATAATTTTTTTTTTCAAAAATATCACACTTCATAAAAGTGGCAAAAAAAAAGAAATGCTCTTCAATGAAACCAACAATCTGATTTTAAAAGCTAGAGTGTATAACTATAGACTCTATTGATTTTGACCCCGTTTCACTATTATGTATATTATTTTTACCTTGATTGGACCATTGGTCTCCTAAGTCCATTGATGGCGACTTTGTGGTCCAATGAAGGCGACACTGGTCCAAAGAAGGCAACAGCCTATGAAAATCTTTTTACGATTTTTTCTCTAAATTTATTATACTTGTTTTATTGCGAATAAGGTAATTCAAATTGTGAAGAGTTACTTATTAAAATAGTTTTATGTTTGGCATAAAATCTATAAATCATTGAGCAGCGAAGTTAAGTGGTCCAATGATCGCAACCTTCCCCTACTATTATCCTTCACAGAAAAACCATTCAAATCTAAAGATCTAATAAGCGTCATTAAATTCGTTAGAAATCGACAGAGATACTAAAAATTATCAACAATTTGTCACTAATAGTACAATGGCTAGCCATGCTATAAAATTTAGATGTACGAAAACAAAGGCAAAAAAGGCACCTTCACACTGACCTTGCGAAGTTCACACAATTAATCAAATGTGTACTATGATGCTAGCATGTGGTCTTGTAAGAGTTGATTAATTTTGTGAGAAAACCGCAGCAAGATTTCTAGTTAACTCAGATGTGTTATGAGCAGGTCTATCAAGCTATTTATCAAGCTTACTCACATTTGAAATAAAACTGTGGAAACTAATTGTATTGTGTATAATTAAAAAATACTTACACCGTTAGCTGGCCAAAATATTATCGGGTGTCTGTTACTTAGTTTTTGCTAGCTTATGAGTTAACGAATAATAAAAAGTGACGGAGTTTTTTTTTACTTAAAAACACAATCAAAATATTTATTAAAATAATTTGAATTGTTCCCATAGTTGCGTATAGATGGCGGCACTAGTCTCTCTAGCTATTATTTTTTTATTATTTTATTTAAGGTTCGCCAACAGGTGTAATACATAATCTTACATATTTAAATGGAAAATAAAATAACTTGCTTTGGTATTCACCCAATTACAGGCAAACACGACATGCTTACGTTTAACAGTGAAAGGTGGTTTACTTAATTACATAATAAGTACTTATTCTAAATAGTAGGTTGATACATTATTACAGTTGTACTTTAAAGTGGTGAAATTAAGGTGAGGTAAACGGTAAGTACACATTCAGAGAAGTAGAGCTATATCGTAAACCAGTAAAGGTTTCACATAAGAGGTGCAAGCACTTACTGCTTGTCCTTAGACTTGGTCAAAGACGCCTAGTCTTACAATTAAAGATGGCATATAGAAGAGAAATTTCGACGGCTTCCGCTGTGACGGGGTGGCCTAGGGGTTCATGGCGTTAGCCCGGATTGCTAAAGACGCCAGTTCGAATCCGGCCTTCGCCACTGGTGGTGTCCGTCATTTTTTCTTTAATGTACGACATCTTATTTCGATTTTTAAGTGACGGAGAATCATGCGGTGCGTCGATAGCTTCGAATGCAATAAAACACCCCAAATCCATGCAATTTCATGGTAGAGCAGTCAGTAACTAGAAATTAATAAATCCATTATTACAATGTGTCCCGGCTTTTTCTGTTCGCGACACCCCGATTTATTGCGAGGATGCCCTGTGGTATGTGGTTGTGTGGTTGGTGGTTGCCATTGCGGGATTATGATAGCCTACATGTCTAAATAAATTGCTTGTCTATTATTGTTTGTATAACTGTTTTAAATTCTGATATTGTTTGTTATAGAGAAGGGTTTATCATAAAGTTCCTGTTTGATGTCCTAAATGCTACTACTTAGGGAACGAAATATTTTTTTTTGTGACGATTCACGATAGCCATAGGAATGTCCTTATTATAATTAGCCGCAAAGAAGATAATTTATTGTCATGTGACGTAGTGCTGTATGGTACGATACTCAATAATCAAATCTTTATCGCGAATAAGGATAAATCCATGCAGTAGTGGAAGCTTATGGAGAAATAAGGTTATTATAAGGTGCAAAACATGAAATTTTTACAACGGTGACATAACGAATTAGATCATTGAGGCGTGCAGACGATCCAAAATGGTCTATTATGGTGTTAACTGAACAAAATATTTACTTTGTTGACAAATGTTGGTGTTAACATAGAGGAAATTATATTGAACATAATCAACACAGCTACCTACTCCTCGTGATAAATTTTATGATTATAATGTCGAATACTCATGAATAACCACAAAATTAAAATTTTGAAAAAAAAAACCCCGACCGCGACATAGTAGACCGATTTTCATGAAACATGGCTGACAAAAAAAACTAAATCTAAATCGGTTCATCCGTTCGGGAGCTACGATACCACAGACAGACACACACACAGACAGACAGACAAACAGACAGACAGACAGACACGTCAAACTTATAACACCCCGTCGTTTTGTCGTCGAGGGTTAAAAATTGTAACTTTTATTGTACAGCTGTAAAAAGTCACATTTTTCTGAAATAAACGAACCGCTCTCTTTTGAAGCACCAGGCCCCGTAGCCGAATGACATTTCTCCGACGCCAAACGAAAGCGATACGCCGCTGGCTCTGTCGCGACAATACGCAAGCGCGATAGAGATAGATATCTACTAGCGCTTCGTTTCGTGAGCGTTTCGTGAGCGATTGTGCCATTCGGCTAGCCACCCTGTTACCCTACCGCATCCGCGAAGATGGTGTTTCTAGCCGACATCGTAATAAGAGCTATAACTAATAGCGTCGTTGTCTGAATTAGTGACGAATCACAACTTGCCGAGCTGTGGGTACTGAAAATTCACTTTTTATACACATATCGAGACGATAGGATGAACTAATGGCCGAGCCCAATGTCATCGGCGAGAGCATAGATTAAATATAAAAAGAACTTACCATTCCATACATTAAAATGCGACCGCCTAAGAACGCGCATGCACTGCACCAATCATAGATGGCGCCACTAAAAAATGCCTTTTTGCCGTCAATTATTTGTAGATTGGCGTGGTTTCACTTTCGAGCCGTAAATCTATGTCAAAAGTGACACTTCACCTACAAGTATAATCGAAAGCTACAAGCAGTTTTGCAGTTGGTAACATTATACAGTTTGACTGTAGGTATGAGTCTCTTTATATCTTGTATTTATACATTTTTTTAGAATAGAATAGAATAAAATAGAAAAACGTCTATTGCAGAAACTATCATACAGCATCACATACATTTAAAAAAAACCGGCCAAGAGCGTGTCGGGCCACGCTCAGTGTAGGGTTCCGTAGTTTTCCGTATTGTTCTCAAAAACTACTAAACCTATCAAGTTCAAAACAATTTTCCTAGAAAGTCTTTATAAAGTTCTACTTTTGTGATTTTTTTCATATTGTTTAAACATATGGTTCAAAAGTTAGAGGGGGGGGGGACGCACTTTTTTTTCCTTTAGGAGCGATGATTTCCGAAAATATTAATATAATCAAAAAACAATCTTAGTAAACCCTTATTCATTTTTAAATACCTATCCAACAATATATCACAAGTTGGGGTTGGAATGAAAAAAAATATCAGCCCCCACTTTACATGTAGGGGGGGGGGGGGTACCCTAACAAAACATTTTTTTCCATTTTTTATTTTTGCACTTTGTTGGCGTGATTGATATATTGGTACCAAATTTCAGCTTTCTAGTGCTAACAGTTACTGAGATTATCCGCGGACGGACGGACGGACGGATGGACGGACGGACGGACGGACAGACAGACATGGCGAAACTATAAGGGTTCCTAGTTGACTACGGAATCCTAAAAAGAGAGAGAGAGTTTTCTTAGTCTAACTGGTCACTTACTTCATTTCTACTCTATTTATACTTCTACTTTACTTTATTTGTAGGTAATTTACCATTTTTTCATGTAACAATATCTAAATAAAATATCCTTTACAAAAGCTTATTTATAAATGAATAATCGAAATCATTTACTTTTCTAATAGAAAGCACTTAAGAACAATAAAAGCCTAATTCCCTAAAACAATTTGTATTATCAAATTATTAATATTTTACTTGACGTAATACCAAAAAGGGTTCGTAATTAAATAATATGATACTTAATTTAATTTCAACTTGAAATAGTTTCAAATTGGATACAATTACTGTAAAAAATGCTTTTGATGTAATCCATTTATTGTGAAATCAGTTATCAAAGTACCAAGAACAGCTTATAATTGTGCAATAGGACTTCTGAGCCACTACTATATAATTATTATTTGTATGTCTTTCCCATCACGGAACAATGGTATTCCGGACCTTTGGGAGGCGTGCGCGGGGCCGAAGCCAACACGTAGAGACCCTTTCGACACTTTAATGAAATGTAAGGGGTACACCGAGCGGATGTTGCCCTTGCCCGTATCATGGGACACACGCAACACCCGCCAGGGTGTAAGGACTATTTGAGAGTTAATGAAATCTAAAATAAACTGGTCCATTTTGATGAAAGTGATGGACTAAATACTGGGCTATAGATAAAAAAATCGGACGCTTGCCTAATAAAACGGTATCCAATTTTATTTCCGGCAGACGGTGACTCGTCCCCACAAGATGGGCCCCCACAAAAAGTGACATCCAAGATGGCTCAAGGGCAACACCGGTGTGAGAGGTGTACACAGCTTTCTGCCCAGTGGCTGTTAAGCCACTGCACCAACTCGCGTCTTATGCAAATTTTCACTTCCACCCCTGGGGCATGTTGCCCTAACGACTCCACTTTGGACGGCCAGCCAAGGCAAGCCAGAGGTAGAGAGTACTGTAATTCTTTTGTATGTCTTTCCCATCACGGAACAATGGTGTTCCGGACCTTTGGGAGGCGTGCGCGGGGCCGAAGCCAACGCGTAGAGGCCCTTTCGACACTTTAAGGAAATGTAAGGGGTACACCGAGCGGATGTTGCCCTTGCTCGTATCATGGGATACACGCAGAGGCAACACCCGCCAGGGTGTAAGGACTATTTGAGAGTTAATGGAATCTAAAATGAACTGGTCTATTTTGATGAAAGTGATGGACTAAATGCTGGGCTATGGATAAAAAACCGGACGCCTGCCTAATAAAACGGTATCCAATTTTATTTCCGGCAGACGGTGACTCGTCCCCACAAGATGGGCCCCCACAAAAAGCGACATCCAAGATGGCTCAAGGGCAACACCGGTGTGAGAACTCAAGGGTGTCGAGAGGTGTACACTTAGAGAGTAATTATTATTTATTATTATTTTGATATTTTAGAATTATGTTACTCGACAACGTAGCTATTTAATAATTATGGAACCTGAGCTACCTCGAAATAACAAAAATTTTCCGTAGAACATTGAAATGTTCAGGTCAAAAGTCAGGTTGCCAAAGTGCATGAAGCAGACTTTTTTGGTGATTTTGGTGTTAGTCACTTTTTAAACTTCGTAAAATTATTGGCATTAAGTACTTACTTTAAAAGTACCCGGTAAAACAACCATGTCAATGCTTTTACGTTAAGTCTAACAGGCCGTTCTTCGGATATTTATAGGTAAAATGTTTACCAACTGCAAAAGCAACATTTTTCATAAAGCTCTCAGCGATAATTAATATGAGCGCCCATTATCGGCTATCCATTACCCCATCTTTAAACTGATGCGCGGTGGCTATTAGCCATATGGCTAAAGTGGGAGGGTTAGTGTAAAGCCTGAATGGAGGCCTGGAGCGGAGCGTTTAGCGGGGCATGCACCGGGACGGGCGAGCGAATATTTATTTTCCATGTAGGCATATTACAACGCGCATATGAACGTCAAATAAAGCTACGCCGGCTCTAACCTTACGCCTCAGCCTCGAGAAGATTTCAGTCCCCCCCTCAGTTGGAGAGGGGTATCCACTACGGACCGGCAAGAAACTCGGCGGGCCACTACTTTTCAAAACATTAAATCTTATAATTAACATGCATTAAATAACAAGATACAATTTTATTTAACATGCAAAAGTATTCATCGAAAAATATTAACAGACTATGTACTTTATGGAAATTAATTAATTAATTTAATAAATTAAGTAAAATGGAGCGTCGACTCAGGACACTTGTGTGAGCTTCAATTGTCAACATGCACGTTACACGTTCAGCTCCGCTGCACGCCCAATATGAGGGTGCACCCAGTCCTTACGGCTCAGCCACGACATTGGTCTAAGCGCGACAGCGGCGAGCGGCAGCCATACGTGCGAATGAAAAGTCCCATCGCTGTGTCTCGCTCCAATGTATGGCCGCCGCTCACCGCTGTCGCGCTTAGACCAATGTCGTGGCTGCGCCGTTACACTTAAGGGTAGCGAAACTAACTTACCTTAGTATAGCGTCAATATTAGGCTACAGCAACCGCTTGCTATCAGGCGGAGTATGGTGGCGGAGCTCATTAATTTTTATGCGACCATCGTACGTAATAACGTCATGAATAAAAAAGTCAGTCGTGTTTGCCCGTAGCTGTATTGGTAAGACGCTCAATAACTAAATAACATATTTTCTATATCGTTTTTATTTGAATTTTCCTGTATGAACAACAAAACCAAAGTAATACTAACAATATGAAAGATTCAAGTATAAATACTATAAGGGTGACCTCCAGCCGGCTTAGCCGAAATGACAATCGTTGACGCTAGACGCCGATCGAAATGCAGTCTAGCTCTGTCGCGCCAATACGGAAGAGCGATAGAGATAGCTAGCTACGATAGCGATATTATCGTGAGCGTCTGTGCCCAGACAATGCAAAAACTAGCGCTGTCGCGCTACGCGTTTCAGATCGCCTAACTTTTCTCATTTGGTAACCCGCAGCTAGCCACTTTATGTGCTGCGGTCAGATCGTGTAGACTGATGTTGGGTTATAGCTAAATATAAACGAGAAGGGTCACAGATTTCATACATATAATATACCATAGATCAATTCTTTTAATACTGGATATGTGCAATTGGTCAAAGTTGCGTTGATAGTGAAACGTATATTAGGAGTTCGCAATTCAAGGTGTTTGAAATTGGCGCTCTCCTGGACGGCGCCCGAGGCAAGGCAAGGGACCCCCCTCGAAGCCTGCGATTAATATATTTGCTAAACTCGTTTAAAACAACCACGTACCAAATGTCATCCTAAAATATCTTCCCACGTAACGTAATATGATAATAACATACGTTACCCGGTCAATATTCCATTACCTTCGCGACAATATTTTCACTGAGATGATGATAAAACACGTTAACGTAACGTGTGTTACGTTTTGACCGTAGACGTTACGGCCGGAATACCAATAAGCGCCGTGCGTCTCACGTAGTGATGGTCTACGGTCTACATAAATGTTCTCATGGTAACGAATAGAAAAATTCATTCTGTTCGGACGATCTCAAACGATCTAGAACGGAAAATGACTAGTGTAATATTATGTTTATCGCTATTAGTCAACATCAGAAACGGTTCAATACGCAAAACTACCACTTTTTATTTTACCACATATACATAGGTAGGTTAGGTTTTTTAGGGTATCTTCAAATGGCCGAAGGTCAATCTGCACAGAATAAGTGACCCGCGGAAGCGGGGCTCCATCGATATCGCTTTAAAGAAGATAAGACGGAAAAAATAATGTGGCCATTTTGAGTTCTAGACCGTTTGTGATGCAGACTAATAAGAGTACATTTTTGTGACATCTTCAGGAATATTCCTATTATTAGAGAATATTTTCAACGCCGCCACATCACTATTCAGTACATGTCCATAATAAATATCACTCTCGGGCTTATATTTATTCGTTGCAGCGTAAGATTACTCTTTGGTACGTGCGGTGGGAGCTGAGGTTGGCTTGGATTGATAATTAGGATACGAGTTTTTGGACCTCTTTAAAAGTATGTCTTGGAGACACGTGGAGTTTGTTTTAAAATGTTCAATTACTATTTTTGTACAGTACCTGTCTCTGGCTGTGGTTTTCTCAGTTATTTAATTAAAAATAATACATTTTAAACTTTTGCAGTACAGTTTTTTTTTTACTATAAGAATGACAATTTGGGAAATGAATATTCGGCGGAATGAAATTCGGCGAAACGTGAGTTGGGAAGTGATATTCGGCCATACAATTTTCGGCGATAAATAAGTGAACCAATAACATTATATGTTTTGATGGCTGTATGACTTAACCTCATATAGTTATTGGTTTTGCCACTCAAAGCCGTATTATAACCGCTTACGTAAGCATATTTCTCAGCGGTACGATGTTGTCATACGATCTAAGTTAAATATACGAAGTTCAGTCCCCCAACTGTCGATATAATATATCTTTACTCACTCAGACAAGTAAATAACCTGCGTATTTCATATCCAGACGAAACAGATCCATTCTACAAAACGTATCATTACCAGACTGGAAAGCACGGTCACGTGATATGACCTATCGCGTCGGTGCGTCCTTTTCGTATTTAGAGAAAGTGCGAAAATAACACGGACACTAAATAGTGTGCTAGTCTCGGAGATTAAACCATTCTCTTGTTCGTAACAGATAAGCCACACGATAGCCTAACAAACGTCTTTAAACACAACAAGAACTTATTTCATCTTAGAGCGATGAAAACGGAATGAGAAAAGTTTCACCCCACTGCAGTTTTGATGGCAGTTGCCGCTTTATAAGTAGGATTGCGTTGTTTTCTAGAGATTTATGGATTTGATTTGCCCAAGGTTAGACGTTGTAATGTTTAACAATATTTCACGAGCCTGGACTTCTCTTAACCGCGTCATATTGGAATTTCTGTTGACATTTACCCCCATATTCATAAACGTTTACTAAAGTTATCAAGCCGATAAAGTTCGTTTGTCCCTTTCCGACGTATTGGTGTGATAGAAATGGACAAACGAACTTTATCGGCTTGATAACTTTAGTGAACGTTGATGAATAAGGGGGTTAGTTTCTGCTGGTGTTATCATAGATGTTATCAAAAATGTGGTGATTTCAAACAAAAGATTTATAACATTTTATTCCAACAAAGTAACGGGAAAATGGCTTCTGCACTCTTTAACTAAACATGTTACAAAGTACTGTACCTCCTTACATTCAATCGATGAAGGTACGTTAAGGTCGTTATTTAGGTTTTTTTTTTAATGCTGTTTTTATTATCACGTGATGTATATTTAGTAAACCAACATAAATTAACTTAGGTATATTATAAAAAAACTTCCAAAATCGGAGCCAAATCTTGGGATTAGTTGTCAAAGCGGACCCCAGGCTCCCATGAGCCGTGGCAAATGCCGGGATAACGCAAGAAGGATGATGATAATAAAAAAACCGGCCAAGAGCGTGTCGGGCCACGCTCAGTGTAGGGTTCCGTAGTTTTCCGTATTTTTCTCAAAAACTACTAAACCTATCAAGTTCAAAACAATTTTCCTAGAAAGTCTTTATAAAGTTCTACTTTTGTGATTTTTTTCATATTTTTTAAACATATGGTTCAAAAGTTAGAGGGGGGGGGAACGCACTTTTTTTCCTTTAGGAGCGATTATTTCCGAAAATATTAATATTATCAAAAAACGATCTTAGTAAACCCTTATTCATTTTTAAATACCTATCCAACGATATATCACAAGTTGGGGTTGGAATGAAAAAAAATATCAGCCCCCACTTTACATGTAGGGTGGGTACCCTAATAAAACATTTTTTTCCATTTTTTATTTTTGCACTTTTTTGGCGTGATTGATATACATATTGGTACCAAATATCAGCTTTCTAGTGCTAACGGTTACAGAGATTATCCGCGGACGGACGGACGGACGGACGGACAGACAGACATGGCGAAACTATAAGGGTTCCTAGTTGACTACGGAACCCTAAAAACAGTTAACAGTAACCCTTCAAATTGAACTCGCTCTAAAACTTTTTAGCGAACTAACTGCACAGTTGCGCAGAGAATTTTTGTTTTAGTTTGAGACAAAACGATTTCAGTTGGTACAAAAAACAGGTTGAATTTAATTGGTACCAGAACTGACGATAATTGAAAATAAAATGTAGAATACAGTTTGCAGTGTGACAGTGTGAGTAAATACCTATGCCCAATTCGAATTTCGTACTAGTACATTACGCTACAAGTGCGTAAAATTAACTGTGTCCATTAAAAACACTTCCTTTAGTCGTGTTTTAATTTATCGCCGCTCATTTCGTATTCCCTATTCGCACGTGTATCGTAGGTTTTACAGTCCATATGGCCTTTTCAATATTTGACACAGTAGCGCAATGAGCTCATTACCTTACAAGTGCGGTAATATAGCGCCATATTATGTACTG
Source organism: Leguminivora glycinivorella (assembly GCF_023078275.1). Classification (NCBI taxonomy): domain Eukaryota; kingdom Metazoa; phylum Arthropoda; class Insecta; order Lepidoptera; family Tortricidae; genus Leguminivora; species Leguminivora glycinivorella. The sequence goes on from NC_062973.1 coordinate 3,980,970, forward strand.
TAAGTGCGGAAAAAAGGAAGTTAGAAACGAGTGGCGATAAATAAATGCACGACCGAAGGGAGTGTTTAAAACACTAGTTGCGAATTTCCTTTTTGCACGTGGACAACGTTTTGCTGTACAGATGACCTTTTCGTACTAGTGCGTAAAAAAAACACCATCTGTATAAAAAAAATAATACGCTTCAATAGAAGTTTTTTTACTCTTTTTAAATTACAATTCCTACGAATTTCGAAATCCGTGCTTACATTGTAGTACGTGTCAGAATTAATCCAACTTTTCCAACAGAACATGTTTGCTAAAACTAAAAACGCTAAGCGATTTCGCAGCCCGTTAAAAAAGTTGTTAGAGTTCGCCCCAGTTATAGCGCTTCGGCTCGAGTGGGGTTAGATGAGCGAAGTTGCGAGGTCACTGCCTCTTAGGTTGTACGACTTGTACGTTAGCTTTTACGTGTATTATTGGAGATCATAGTTATAGTACCTATTGTTTATTTATTTATTTATTTAATCTTTATTGCACAACAAAATAAGGTACAAATGGCGGACTTAATGCCTCAAGGCATTCTCTACCAGTCAACCAATGGGCTAAACCAGAAAGATTAAGTAGGTGCAGTGTCTTAATAAAAAGAAGGAAAAGGAAACTGTAACCTTGTGTTTGACGACCGGTCTGGCGCAGTCGGTAGTGACCCTGCCTGCTACGCCGCGGTGCCGGGTTCGAATCCCGGTAAGGGCATTTATTTGTGTGATGAGCATAGATATTTGTTCCTAAGTCATGGATGTTTTCTATGTATATAAGTATTTATATATTATATATATCGTTGTCTGAGTACCCACAACACAAGCCTTCTAGAGCTTACCGTGGGCCTCAGTCAATCTGTGTAAGAATGTCCTATAATATTTATTTATTTATTTATTTATTTATTTAACCTAAACTATGGATAGATGAATATTAAACTATACATATTCAAGATAAACTTACATATATACGTAATAAAAATAAACATACATATATATTTACATTGACATTGATATTGTACCTCATCATCATCCTCCTTGCGTTATCCCGGCATTTGCCACGGCTCATGGGAGCCTGGGGTCCGCTTTTACAATTAATTCCAAGATTTCGCGTAGGCACTAGTTTTACGAAAGCGACTGCCATCTGGCCTTCCAACCCGGAGGGTAACTAGGCCTTGTTGGAATTAGTCCGTTTTCCTCACGATGTTTTCCTTCACCGAAAAGCGACTGGCAAATATTAAAGACATTTCGCACATAAGTTCCGAAAAACTTTGGAAACTTTTTGTAGGGGCCCATCTTGAGTCACCGTCCGGCGGAAATAAAATTCAATATCGTTTTATTAGGCAGGCGTCCGGTTTTTTATCACATAGTAGTTCATCACTTTCATTCAATAGCCTAGTTAATTTTGTATTCCATTAACTCGGACTAATATATTGGAATATTAGTCCTTACACCGTTGTGGGTGCTGCCTCTGTGTATACCTTACATTTCATTAAAGTGTAAAAACCAACACGTAGAGCACGTGTTGGTTTTAGCTCCGCGCACGCCTCTCAAAGGTCCGGAATACCCTATGGTTTCCGATGTGGAAAAGACATGAATACTGTTAATATACCTACATCATTAAATTTTAACCCTAATCACTTCTATTCAAAACGCTGCTCCAATTAAGGTAATCAGACATTGCTTCAATAAGATCTCATTGACGCTAGACATATTACCGCATACGTCACCATTTCAGGACTTTGACGAATTCGCTAATATGTCACGCCGCTACACCGCTAAAAGGGAATCTAAAGAGAATAATCACCGCCTATTACCCGTAATATAGGTTCATTCGGCAGTCCCAAAGGCATTCTACATAACTCGTAGCGTCCCCATTTTCACTTATAAAAGCCTGTAGTGATTTCGGATTCACGTTGTATATGGATGTTATATGCCTTGTTTCTGTCCCATTGCATTGGGAATTTCATCCTAACCCGAATAATGCTTTGATTAATATCCAGTTATTAATCATCACAGCTGAACTATTCAACGGTCTCGTGGGAACCAATGTTAGTTCCGCATTTGAAATTTGAAATTAGAACCGTATTACCAATATGGCGGCTGTGGAATCCGCCGGTGACGGGTAAAACGGATTAATGGAGTTTGGTTGGTTCACGATTATTAATGTTTATTTGGAATTGCGCGATGAAATAATATGAAGAATTAATTTGTCAAACTGGCAGGATAATTAAGTGCAATGTCATGGGGAGATGACTTGGTGATGTTACGTAATAATCTGTACTAACATTACTAAGCATTTAGCATTGTGTTCACGTTCAAGTAGCTGTTAAATTCAGTAGTTAAGATAAAATATGCTATGGTCATAATTTTTCCAGAGAAGGTTAGTTTCTAGCAATCATTATTTTACACTAAGTGCCCATAGACAGAAATCTGTTTTCATTTTGTAATCTATTCCTTAAAAAAATGTTTTTCAAAAACAACATTAACTTTTATCAATGACACAAAACCCCAATGAATTATTTCATTTCAATCCGCCTCTGTACAGCTACGCAAAAATACCAAACATTTTGCGGTAGCCACCAATATTCAGAACGGGAATACAATTAATTTCTCTTTTGCGGGCCACGCGTAAAAAGCTGACTTTAATACCCTACATTAAATACGCGTTGGGTTTAATAATAATATAATAACGATTTAACCCTCGGCAACTCGCTTATGATTTTTTTCATTTCCACTTATTGCTGGCTTACTTGTGTGTAAAGTGACGTAGCAGGTTATGAATAAAAGCTACACCTTTATTCATTTGTTATTTGAATGGGTACGTTTATTCACACTTTTTAAGGGAGGTATATAAGATATAATGGTACAAGTATTTGTGTGTTACGGTACATGTTTCATAATTTACATTATTTAACATAGATTTTTATGTCTATGAAATAGTGCATCGTAACTAATAGGTATATGATTTAGATTTCTTAATTTACTCACACTTAACACAGTAAAAGGGAGTGTACACATTTATAATGGGGTGACAACGCGCATGTGACACTCTTTGAGTTGCAGGAGTCCATAAGTTACGGTGACCGGCTTTCCATCAGGCGGACCGTATGCTTGTTTGCCACCGACATAGTATTAAAAAAAATATAAAATATTTTAATTCGAAACTATTCCACCTTAGCATTTCAATTGGACGTAGTTACGCAGAAACGTTCCAATCCATCTGAAATTGTCATTGAAATGAAAGACTTTTGTTTTTCATACAAGGTCTAAAACTTAATAACAATTTCATGTGGAATGGAACGTTTCTGTGTAACTACATCCAATTATTCCACAGAATTACTTATTCTCAATCTCTAAACGAATGTGTCCGTTGCATGCAACTATTTATTTTAATTTTCTACTTAAATCATAACACATTTTATTACACCCCACAGAGGCATTTGTATGTGTTTCCGCGGACCATCGTTTATGGACCATTACGCAGAAAGTTCCAGTAAAACTCTAATTAAGAGATGATTATCTCTAATTAAAAAATATTATGTTACGGCCGAGGCCTCGTTGGGGCTAAATAATTATAAATGGTGTTCCTTTCCAATTTGGTTGCCTTAGTTTATTGTTCAAATTTTTTGTTTGTATTTTTAGCCAAATAAGAAGATGGATTACCAGTTTATCAGTGTGCAGTGCTTAACCAAGGTGTCATTCTCTTCTTCGATGAAGGCTTACAGTGTCCTGCTAAGCCGAGTGGCGCTATCTAAAAACCAAATGATTTTGAAAATCGAACTGTCAGCTATAGATACTTAAGTATAAGTTAGCTATGGATTTTCGTTTGAGATAGCGCTTTTCAGCTTAGGAGGGCCCAAACCAGTCTGGTTTGGGTGTTTCTACAGTGGCAGTTGTGTTTCGTTCTCTACGGAGTGTAAAAAGGTTCCCCTTGTTTTGGCATAATTTTACAATCGAGAATTCTTTTTGGCATAATCTATATTGGCATAATTCACCTTTCGCATAATCTGTTATGGCATAGTATAGTTACGCATAATTTGTCTAGGCATATTTTTGTTTGTCCGAATATATTTCATGCATAAAGGTTATTCGCCGAATGGTTTTTATGCATAAGTTATTTCTGCATAACATGGTTTAGTGGAAATTTACTACGCAGAATTTTTATTATAGGTAATACTACTATATTAATGTTGCAGTTCTAACCTAACCTAACCGAAATTCTTGACAAAATGTTTTATTTGTTGAGGTCGCAGTTCTAACCTAACCAAACCGACTCTCTTAACAGCATTTAGTATGGGTGGATATTCTGATTTTAAGAAATATGCCAAATACAATTATGCGAATTAATTTTATTCATAAAAACAATCGGCGTAAACAGAATTATGCGAAGTTATTTTCGGACAATGTGTTATTCGTATTATTTTCGATTATGACAAATAAGTTTTCTGCCAAATTAACATTCGGCGAAAATCGATTATGCGAAGTCTGTTATGCGAAAATCGTTTCGGACAATTAAAGTTATGCCAAATAGAGGGAACCCCTCTCTATCACCCGTCATCTCATCATTCACTTGTTTCATATCATCTTTCACACAGTCCGTCCACCTTTTCCTCGGTTTTCCTCTCCCATTACTTCCTTCAACATTCATTCGTAATACCTTTGTCGTCACATGACTCTCATCCCTTCGCATCACATGCCCATACCATGCTAGTCGATTCGCTCTTACTTTTTCTGCTATCGGTGCAACTTTCAGACTTCCTCTTATATACTCATTCCTAATCTTATCCATTCTTGTGACAAAAGAAATTCATTCTTATGTCAAAAGCTTGACACGTTATCTACGCACTGTTAAAGATAGAGTGAACAATCAAATTATCGTTGCATATGAACACGTACAACAGCAGTAGGCCTAGCACATGATGGCCGCGAGAGTATTTCGCCGCGAGATAGATGACACGTCTTTTTCTAACTGTACTAATGACATAAGGACGGGTAGTCTATCTCGCGGCGACATCGCCGTGTGCCTGCTATACGGCCACAACTCAAAATTTTTAATTTTCTGGATTATTGCAGATTCGTATTCAAAATCGTTCAATTTACGACCTTACTTCGAGAGCCATAGCAAAATAGGTCCTTAAGAGCCTTTTTCTCACAAGTGGCTGTATGGAATTGACCATAAATTGTCAGAAGATTCCCTGCAATACGGCCACTTGCCAGTTTGTTCGCATGTAAACCGACGGCCGTTTTGAGTTGTGGCTGTATAGCACACATTTTAAATGTAAGTTTTGAGTTGCGTCCTAAAAACTTGAGTGATAATTGCAATAAATCCCTTTAAATATTGTGTCAAACAGTCAGTATCAAACATATTATTACAAAATTACCAGCCCGACGCCGAATCTACTACACAAAATGATTAAACAAATCTCAACTTTGTTTTCTTACAAGTGCAGTTCAATATGTCTCATTACTAAAGTCATAATTATTTTTACCAGTCAGTACACGTTGTTCTCTACTTAAATTATTAAAAAACTAGACTTAAGATATTCAACGGCATTTGTCGAAAGTGTCTTAGCTGTCACAGCGGACCCCAGGCTCCCATAAGCCATGGCAAATGCCGGGATAGCGCAAGGAGGATGATGATTTGTCGAAAGTGTCTTAAAATCTGCCCTTTTTCCGCTAAACTTGGTTATGGGGCACTCGAAGGCTATATGGTGCACCGTCGGATCTGGGTGGCCACACTGTCACTCCACAGACTCGCACCATCTCCATCTGCACCACAAAGATGAGCAGTTTCCGATGCCTGTCCTGATACGGTTCACCAAACCTGTCGAGGCTCCTTAAATCACACCGGTCGGGCCCCAGTATCGAACTCGTACAGCTCTGTAGGAAGAGCTCTGGCTATCCAGTCCATTATCCATGCCTCTAAGGGGCTTACTTGTAACCCACTTTAGTGGAATTCAATTTGGGGGGGTAGTCGAGACCTCAGTCTGAGAGCCTTTAGCGCGTCGAGGTCTCGGTGGATGGGTAAACTTGTGTCTGCTCGAATCTTGGCGATTTCACGAAATAGGCACTTTTCTCGACGGAAGTTTAGAGGTAAAATATTAGTCAGCACCGGCAACCAGTGTGTGGGAATTGGTTTTAGGCAGCCTCTGATGAGTCGCATAGTGTGGTTCAGCTGGGCGTTACCGCGGTAGTATGGGTGCTGTTTAGCCACACCGCTGAGCAGTACTCGGCAGAGGAGTAGACTAGGGATAGTACGGTTGTCCGAACTGTTGCTGCGCTGGCACTCCAGGAAGTTCCAGTAAGCTTGTGAATGATGCTGTTCCGGGTCTTGAGCTTCGCAGAGAGGCTGGTCAGATGTTCCTTGAAATTCAGGCTTCTATCCAGGGTGACACCAAGATACGTAAGCTACAAAGTTTTATTTGTTTCAATTTTAAATAATTAATATTATTTGGTAATGACGTAATATAATGTTGATGATTATAAGCTACACATAATTATTGTTATCGTTACTGTCAAAGTTCGTAAATAAAATTGTTTTAACTATTTGATGTTTTTTCATATATATTTGCATGATACCTTTATCAAATAATATCGTTTAATTTTGGACGCATCTCAAAATCATAAAAAAATGTTTCTGCAATACAGCCATAACTCTAAATACCTGTCTTTCAGGCATTGTATCTTAAAAAAAAGATTTTTTTTGCGAAAAGTGTCGTGATCTTATGGAGGGTTATATCATTCCGAGTAAAAATAGCTAAATTTCAAATTCATAGACCTAAAACTCAAGAAGTAAGATCCTATTTAACAGCCTCAACTATACTCTCAAAACTTTGAGACGCGATTTCTCGAAAAAATGGTTTTTTGAATTGTGGCCGTATAGCAGGCACACGGCGACATACTCTCGCGACAATCATGTGCTAACCCTGCAGAGGTTTTAAAAGTACATTGTCGGATTTTTATATGGTATTGGAAGCGCTGGTGGCCTAGCGGGTTCGAACCCGGCTCGTACCAATGAGTTTTTCTGAACTTATGTGCGAAATGTCATTTGATATTTGCCAGTCGCTTTTGAAGGAAAACATCGTGAGGAAACCGGACTAATTCCAGTAAGGCCTAGTTACCCGGGTTGGAAGGTCAGATGGCAGTCGCTTTCGTAAAAACTAGTGCCTACGCCAAATCTTGGGATTAGTTGTCAAAGCGGACCCCAGGCTCCCATGAGCCGTGGCTAATGCCTTGATAACGCAAGGAGGATGATGATTAGATACGACCTTTTTTGGAAGGTTAAGGTTACAGCACATTCACAATATCCAATCCGATATTAGACGTAGGAAAGTAGTCAAACCAAATGACAAGGATAAGATGGTGGCACGGTGTCTATAATATTAAGAATATCGGCAATCGGCCCTACATCCGATATCGGAGCAGATAACTTGAAAATTCACTTACTTAAAATGTAAATGCGGAGGGCAAGTGTCAACTAACTAGTTGACAATTAATTATTTACAACTGGTTACACTATGTTTGGAAGTCAAAATGTATTAATTTTATAATAGGTACCTGTCCTGCATTTAAAGAGTTAGGTACCCCTTTATTCATAAACATACACACGTTCTTGTATGTGATTTGTATTTCTTCTGTATGTTACCCTCCGTGAATCTTTCTCACTTGATGGTCTCATCGGAAAATCAGCGCTGGAAGTCACCAGCAACACGCTGAGATGAGGCTATTTCGTGGCACTTCATTCCTTTCTGTCTTGTTGTTATTATGTGTATTTTGTCTTGCTTGTGTTCACGAATAAATGTTTATTCTATTCTATTCTACACTAAAGTCATCAAGCCGATAGAGTTCGTTTGTCCCTTTCTATCACACCAATACGTCGAAAAGGGCCAAACGAACTTTATCGGCTTGGTAACTTTAGAGTACGTTTATGAATAAGGGGGTTATAATTTTGTTGAAAACCATAACCACCTTATCATCATCATCAGAAATTTAAGAGCTGGGCTCTTGTCGGTGAAGCAATCTCCAGCTATATCTTTCCTGGGCTTTTTCTTTGACAGCCTGATACGACACGACATTCACTTTCTCTTTCACTTGGTCCATGTATGCCCTCCTTGGCTTTCCTCTCTTTCTTCTTCCTTCTACTTTCCCTTCTATGATGATCTTGATGAATTCGTCGTGTCGTAACAGGTGTCCCAACATATTTCCTCTTCTGCATTCAACAGTTCTTAAAACCACCACCATAACCACCTTAACCATTGCCAAATTAACTATTAAGATTAAGTTTAACCATCAAACAACCTCAATTACATCAAATCACGCAAACCGGATTACTGACGTCACGTTATGCTAATCCGGTAACAGACAGACATACAGTAATAAACATAATTTGTCTTCGTCAACGGCTGAATACGCATAAGCGAATATCTTGAATGTGTGACTTTCCTAAACCGAAGGGTCCTTAGGAGGTCCACTTATCCTCGCCCGTGTGGTGACGGGTTGAAAATTTCACCACCCCCTTTCTTTCCGTGGGCGTCGTAGAAGTCGACTGTGGGATATGGGTTAAGTTGTGCCGCATGCGAGATGCTGGCAAACTGTCACTGCAAAGTTACAATTTAGTTTTTTTTAAACCCCTTATTTGCCAAGAGTTGTACTGAAACTCGAGGAGTTTCATATTCTCTGCCTACCTTTTTATGTGAAAGATGCATGATTGTATGTATGTATAAAACATTGGTGGACGCCTTACTACACTTACACACATCAACCCGACCCAAACTAAGCAAAGCTTGGAAAAAGAAAGTTTATAGAGGGTTTTTTTATAAATATAAATATTGGGGACACCTTACACAGATCAACTTAGCCCCAAACTAAGCAAAGCTATGGGTGCTAGGCGACGATGTACTTAGGTACTGTATGTATGTATGTCTGTGTGATTTTATTCATTAAAATATTTGTGACAATCCATAAGAAAAGGGCCCTTATGGCGGTTTCTAGTTACGGAGATATCGACGTTTTTGTAAAATCGTTCGAAATTATCGATTTTTGAATTTATGCAAAATAGTAAAATATACGAATAGACGTGCAATTGTAGCTTGGTTTCAGTAGTGTACGTTAAGTATTTCTATATTAAAATTCAGCTCAAAGTTTAGTAGAAAAGGGCCCTTATGCCAGAGCGCGTTCGAAAATATGAAAACTGTTGTTAAAAAATGTTGTAATTACTTACAACTTTTGTTTATAAGTTAGTTTATGTTATATAGGTACGATTCAATGAAGTACTTTGATACCTAATTTAAAAATTACCCGATTTAGGTACCTAGTCGTCACTTTAAAATAAAAATCTTACTCGTGAGTAGCTACTAAGTGCAATCTGAGTTCAAACCTCACTCGGCGGCGTGTCAAAGCGAAGATGTTCTTCCTTTATGAATGGTCCCTTATTGGTGACATTATCGGTGGTAAGATGTGTTTTCTTCCGATATACTAAGTGTCTTAAATAATTAAAAAACAAATATTAAGAATTACAAATCGATCTGGTAGGTACTGTGTGAATTAATAATTATAATAAACGTTTTATGAGAATTACTGATTAATGATCAAGATTTTAAGTTTACTTCATATAACATTTTTTCTTTGGTATTCTGTTATTATACAAGATAAGTAACTAAAATAATAAAATACATTAGCAATGAGTAATTTTTATCTGTGATGGTCATAAGGGCCCTTTTCCCAAATGTATGGGAGTCAATAATTTGTGATTTTTATGTAACTTTAAAAATTTATAAATAAAAAAATAAGACATGCAGAATAATTCTGACACTTTAGTTATAAATGTGTAGACTGATTAAATATAATTTAGAAGTCTCTATACGAAAATTATTATTATTATAGGAGCAGATGTTAAATATTCTAATTGTGATATTCTGATTAAAATATACATATTTAATGAACCATGGGATTTTATTTCTATCCTTAAATGTAAGTTGAAACATATATAACTATGTACTATAGTTCAGATAGCAACATATTAGAAGAAAAGCCAAAAAAATATGTTTTCCTAATTTTTTCTTATAAGCGACTTGCCCTAATCAAAGCTCGATTTTTCATGATCTGGAAGTCGATGAAACACAATCACAACTGATTCTCAAAGAAATGTACCTTGAGATACACAATCAATCGTCATCTATGTAACTTCCAATGGGAACACCCTTAAAGTGAGTTTCAAACTTCTTTTCACGTTTTCTCAAAAGTGCAATACTTAGCATGTGTATGCTTGATGATTTTTTTTAAAAAAAGTACGTGGCCTAGGGCCATGATTTTTTTTGTATTAGATAGCTTATTTAATGCAGATTTAGGATCTGTGCCTAACTCAATACCTGCCATAAGGGCCTTTCTGTGATGGATTGTCACTTATTATCCTCATTTCACATACATCACAAGCTCTTACATAATCATTTTAACGTAGTCTTTTGAAACCAAACCTTCCAACGACATGTTTTCTATATCCATGAAACAGAACTAATCCTTCAATTCCATCGAATCGAAACGCGAGGCAAAAATACTAGGTAAAAATCGCAGGTACAAATACTTGGCCGTTTCATGCGTACTCAATCAGGCTGCGGTGCTCACGGCTGTGCCATTCCAAAAGCTTACTTGTGACGGGTGAATGTGGGTTCTTCTAAAATAAGTACCAGACTAAAACTGGGATATAAGGTACCTGACCCATATAAGGTCCATTCATTTATTTTAACCACAGAAAAAGCTAAAATGAATTTTAAGAAAACAACCTTCGATAGTACAAATCCTATTAGCAACTTTGGCTTAAAAAACAATGTTTAATTACATGTATGGGTACCTTGTGTATTTTTTTTTGACATTTTTAGCTCAGTGACTCAAAATAAAAAATATTGGCCTGTGACACGAGCCTGATTAGAAACAAACTACCTACCTTATAAAAACTGCTGTTCAGACCGCACTTTTCCCAGCTGCAGACTATAATTTCCTGCCTTTCAAATTTGCCATATGTCAGTCAGCCATTTGCCTGCAACGTATCCTGAACTACTTTAGACAGGAACAATATTACCTATGATTGGCATGTTAGGTAAGGAGAGAGCAGAATGAACGAAAACAGAGTCTTGGGTTGTACAAAAAAATCATTTCACGCTTGCGACCAGTTCCAGTCATGAAGAATCGAGGAAGAAGAACAGCTTAAGTGTAAATAGTTCATACGCAACCCAACGCCAACGCATAACCATATAAATGTAAATATACGCATAAAGTTTAGAATAGCCAAAGGTCAGCCACTACCCATTGACCAGTAAAACTGACTCGATTTAGAGCCCTAAGGGCTCAAGGGGTTGGTCAAAGACGCCTAGTCTTATAAAGATATTAAAAATGACATATAGAAGAGAAATTTCAACGGCTTCCGCTGTGACATGGTAGCCTAGGGGTTCATAGCGTTAGCCCGGATTGCTAAAGACGCCGGTTTGAATCCGGCCTTCGCCACTGGTGGTGTCCGTCATTTTTCTTTAATATATGACATGACCTGTGACCTGACCTGTTATGACCTGTGTTATGACCTGTGTAGTGATGGGTTAAGAATTTCACCACCCCCTTTCTTCACGTGGGTGTCGTAGAAGGCGACTATGGGATATGGGTTAAATTGTGGCGTAGGCGAGAGGCTGGCAACCTGTCACTGCAATGTCACAGTTTCGTTTTCTTTCAACCCCTTATTTGCCAAGAGTGGCACTGAAGCTACTAATATAGTTTCGTGTGTTCTGCCTACCCCTTTATGGGATACAGGCGTGATTGTATGTATGTATATGACATGTTATTTCGATTCTTCCTCGATTTGCCTACAATCATGCAATTAATAGGAACGTGGCTCAAATGGCAGGAATTTCAGCCGTAGCTGCATTTTTTCCGGCATTCGCGGAATGGGCGGCGGAACGCACATTCAAATAACATTGAGCACTGCGTCGGATGTACGAAACTTTTTGTCACGGTAGTTTTAAAGTCAATGTTTTATTTATCACTTTGGTGCCAAAATCAGTTGAGCATTTCTTTTTTTTGCCAATAATTTTTTTTTTATTGTTTTAGGGAATTTTAGGTCAATTGTACTCAGAATCACGAGTACTTTCAATCTCACTGTGAGACAAAAAGTGTCCCAGAATTTCCATACATTTTTTTTTACTTTCCTCTTTTGTTACCCCATACAACATGTACGGAAAATGGTAACAAAATAAGAAAAAATCGTATGGGACAATTTTTTTAACTACTAGGATTGAAAAGGCTAGTAATTCTGAGTAGAAATAGCATAATTTTTTGTCAAAAATATCACACTTCATAAAAGTGGCAAAAAAAAAGAAATGCTCAGTTAGCAACAAAAGTAGCGGATTATCTTAATTCTTACGTTCATAAAAATAATCCACTAACAGAAACAGTACCTCTGAAATTCTTTTTAAAGGTACATTTTTTCTGCAATTGACCCATTGAATGATTGAATTATAATTTAGTCTGAGTAATATACGTATTGTATTTTGTTGCAGTTCGGGCGGTTGCCAGCTATTGACACCAAATCATATTGGCAAGATTCTGGGAACCGAGATAATTTACCCTACATTGTATGGAGTAACTCGACCTTTGCATTCCAGCACAATCTGAAAAACAATTTTTTGTCTCCATGTCTTCGTCCAATATGTTATCTTGTTCATCAATTGTTAAATGAGGATTTTCATATAGACTTTGCAATGTTTTTCGTCACAAGGCGTCCATAAACAACTTTTATTTTAGATAGAGAACCAGTAATAAAACTCCTATTACTCCGCTCTCCCTCTACACACTCAGATCTAGTTGAGACCGCTCAACTGACCTGCGCTGGGGCGCATAACTCTCTATATAGGAGTATTCTTGCGTAGCAAATACATCTAGAGTGCGGCGGAAGGGTCCTGGATTTTCCCCCGGCTACCTTCCCGACAAAGCTTTTCCGTTAGCTCTTACGGCCCACAAAGCCAAAGAGTTCAAGTCAGGTTTCAAAAAAAAAACCCTCGACGCAAAAACGAAGCGGTCTAATAAGTTTGACGTGTCTGTCTGTCTGTGTGTGTGTCTATCTGTGGCATCGTAACTCCCGTACAGATGAACCGGTGTTTTTTTTTGTTTGAAAGCTGAATTAGTCGGAAGTGTCCTTAGCTATATTTGATAGAGGTCGGTTCACTATGTCAGGGGTTTTTTCATTATTTTTTTTTAACAAACGGTATCTAGTCACAATAGGATTAGTACCTCCTGACGCGATCGAGCGGAGCGTGAACCGAGTGAATGACTGCGGGGTGTGTAGTGCATAAAATGTTGAAAAAAAATACCACGCAAAAAGTCCACGGCATCGAAACAAAAGGCACTGGCCGAAGTTTAACGAAGTGGCGTCGGGATGAGTGTAATTGGGAAAACTGGACGTGTATTGGATGGATCAAGAGAAGACCGAAAATTCGAATCATAATATCAAAGGTTTACTGATGAAACCCGATAAATCGAAATAATTTGTCCTTGAAATAATAACATTGTGGAGATTACACATAGTTCGAATTTCAATAACCAGTTTGCTTAACTTATCGTGGTTCACCAGTAAACCCTCGATATGACAAAATCTAACAGCCTGGAGATCTAAAAACGACGACGACGACTGGCGACATGTTTGCGTTTAGGGACTAAATTACAGCGGGGCACATGCAACTGATCCATTTTTTACTATGTTTTACAATGTTTGCATTATTAATTAGAGTGTCCGAGTTATATAATATATGGCACCGTGTCCAGCGGATACAATTATAAATGGAACTTAACTTAATAGTGTAATAATGGAAAATAGTTCTCTCTAATAATTGATGTCCCTATCGTTGCTGATGTAGCGTGCCATGGTATGACATTAATTTGTTTTTAACCCCCGACGCAAAAACGACGGGGTGTTATAAGTTTGACGTGTCTGTCTGTCTATCTGTCTGTTTATCTGTCTGTGTATGTGTCTATAGTCTGTCTGTGGCATCGTAGCTCCCGAACGGATAAACCGATTTAGATTTTTTTTTTTTATACTACGTCGGTGGCAAACAAGTATACGGCCCGCCTGATGTAAAGCGGTCACCGTAACCTATGGAGGCCTGCAACTCAAACAGTGTCACATGCGCGTTGCCACCCCATTAGAAACGTGTACATTCCCTTTTGCTGTGTTAAGTACACAGCAAAAAGGAGTGTACAAGTTCTAAGGAGGGTTCGGGTTGCCGACGACTCAAAGGACAATAAACGGAACAAGTTAGTTCCGTAAGACCTCCCGTCATCAGCACACCGCACCCTCGTTGAGCTCTGGCAGCCTTACTCACCGACAGGAACACAACACTATGAGTAGGGTCTAGTGCTATTTGGCTGCAGTCTTCTGTAAGGCGGAGGTACTACCCCAGTTGGGCTTTGCTCTAGATTCGAGCGAGACGATATCCGCTGTGCTGTGCCCTACCACACAAAGCGGAATATCATTCGCTATGCCCTACCTCCTATTAAATTTTTTTTTTTTGTCTGAAATCTGAATTAGTTGGGAATGTTCTTAACCATGTTTTATGAAAATCGGTTTAATATGTCGCGGTCGGGGTTTTTTTCAAATTTTTAATTTTGTGTTTAGGTTATCATTACTGCGTTCAAAGTTGTACATTATTGTTTGTTCTTCAATAAATCCAGAATTTATAGTACTTACACTAATTATCCAAAATCCTCATTCTCTATACATCAGCATCATTACTATGCCGTCAACGTGGGGCCTCATTATCCGAACGTTTTAAACCACATTTTGTCAGCATTAAATATACGAATTTATTCAATTGTAGCTTGTTATGTAATGAAGTCCGTTATTTTACATAATTACTCCATACTAGGAGCATTTATTTATAAAAATTATTTTTGTATACAAAAGAAAAGGAGTACAAAATGCGAACTTAATGCCAAAAGGCATACCCTGCCAGTTAACCTTGAAGCAACGCAGAAAGACTGAGTGGTGCTCACTAAAATTATATAAATATTTTATTTACTCAAACATATAATAGAAAATAATAGTTAGCAAAAAATTTAATAAGGTGCATTAGGGTAATTCCAAAAGTCGTCTAATTTCGAAAGTCGCACCAAAATAACCATTATTTCCATCATATCTAGATTCCTCTTTCGGAATTACCAGAGCATTTCTGTCATTCGAAATTACCCTAATGCACGGTAGTAGAGATGGGCCGAATATTCGGTAAATATTCGATATTCAGCAAATTCGGCAAGTTTTTCAATGTTCGTATTCGGCCGAATAGTTCGGTTACATTGCCCAATATTTACCGAATAAACAAACTAAATAAGTTGTTTCGTAATTCATCGGATAATGACATCATATATCAGCATTTTAAGGAACTACCAAATTTATTAACAAACGTATGGACCCAAATAGTCTGAAATAAATGCATTTTTTTTAAAGGGAGTTAAAAATGCGTTCAAATATAATATCTTAAGAAACAAAAACCAAAATTTTCTTATGTCTTAAATTATAGGAACATTAAGAGCCTTAGTAAGATAAATGTGTACCCATTAACCAATGAATGAAATGTTTTTAACTCTAAACCAGGATTTAAAATATGGCTCAACCGATTCGGCCGAATGTTCGGTTCGGTAACAGTTGAACCGAATGTTCGGCCGAATATACGTATTCGGCAAAGTCCGTATTCGGCCCATCTCTACACGATAGCTTATATCTGAAATAGGCCCTTAAGGCTTTGTACTCGTACCAAGGATGCTGGCAACATTTTCTCGTTGTATCGCAATGATGATACGTTGTGCGTTGTGCTGATTCGTTGTATATTTTATTTGTGATGTTAGTATTGAATAAGTGTACAGTTAGCTGCAAAAGTGCATGGCGAATTTATCAATGAATTAATTCATAATTTCTCCATGCAATTTTGCAGGTCACTGTATACAGAGTGTAACAAAAATGGTGGTGATCCGTTTAAGGGCGTACTCAGTATCGTATTCTTATCAGGAAAAAGTAGAAGAAAATTTTTTTTTCGCTAAAAAAATTTTCACTTTTGTATGAGCCGGGCCGCGCGAATCGGTCGAATCTCCATACAAAGATAAAAATTTTTTTGCGAAAAAAAAATTTTATCCTACTTTTTCCTGATGAGAATACGATACTGAATACGCCCTTAAACGGATCACCACCATTTTTGTTACACCCTGTAGATACTAAAATTGTACTTTTGTTTTTTTTTATATTATTGTAGACTGATCAGCGATTGACCCCAGTCACACCTGATGGAAAGTGAAGACAGAGTCTAAGATGGAGCTCGCCGATTCAGTAATAGCCTATTCACTCTTGCTTTAAAGAGACCGAGGTCGTATTTATCTGGGAACACAGATGGTGGGAGCGTATTCCATTCCTTTGCAGTCCGCATCACAAAAGATGAGGCAAATCGTTTCTAATAAAATACTTTAATTAATTTACCATGCAGGCCGGGGTTCAGGCAGACCGAAAAAGAGATGGCGGGACGACTTGAACGCATTTTATCCAAGCTGGCAAAATTACGCACATGACAGGGTTGAGTGGAAGAAGTGCGGGGAGGCCTTTGCCCAGCAGTGGGACACTACAGTAGGCTAAAAAAAAAAATTTTTACCATTAACTCTAACTTGCAGCCAATCTACCTTTCAAGATTAAAGTGCTTCCGATTTTAATTACAATCACACATCAACAGCCAAAACCCAGTTTTGTTATTCACGCCGCCAATTCAAAAATAAAAACCTATAAATAACAGATTGAACGACCACTAAAACCTGTTACCCTCAACCGATAATACTCTCTATATCAACAGGGTACAGTTTATTTTGTATGTTGTTAAAGGTAAGTCCCATTACAAGCCCCGTGAGTTACATGTTCTCAGTTATCCAGAGTTATCGTAAAAAGGTGCGTTCCGTTTTACGATCATGTTTCATTCGATATCAGATACGGTATTTACTATTGGTTTGAATTCCGGTAAGGGCATTTATTTGTGTGATGAGCACCGATATTTGTTCCTGAGTCATGGATGTTTTCTTATGTATATAAGTATGTATTTATCTATTTAAGTATGTATATCGTCCCTTAGCACCCATAGTACAAGCTTTGCTTAGTTTGGGGTCAAGTTGATCTATGTAAGGTGTCCCCAATATTTATTTTTTTATTTATAATTTCAATCAACAACAGCCGGTGTATCATGCTTCCAATTTTATCACTTATCTATGTGGATAAAGCATCCGTCACGCTTTGGCAAGTATATCAGTGTGAGAGTGACAGATGTCTTATCCACGTGAATAATGATAAATTTGGAAGCCTAATACGCCGGCAGAGGTACCCAACAGTTAACGCGTTCGGCTCCCTCAAAAAAAAAAAAGAAAAAAAAAGAGGTACCCAACAGTGAAATACATTGAGCACGCAAACTGGTGTATGCAACAGTAAAATGTTTCAAAACCATTCCGTGAGTACTATGAAAATAGTTCAACGCCTATGACGGATCTTATTTTCACAGATTCGAATTGGATTCCGATCGGACGTAGTGCAAAACCGCTGTAATGGCTTCCACACTAGGCTGTTTGCTTACACACTAGGCTGTTGTTGTTGTGTGTTATATGTATAACAGCCTGTGTGGAAGCACCATAAGGGAACACTAAGGGCCAGGTTGCATCAACCACATTTGACAGACACATCATCGTCAGCAGGAGACGTACAACTTCCTATACAATAAAAAACGAACGCTTTAACTTTGACAGACGGTTTGATGCAACCGGCCCTAATGGCGGCGAATATGCACATAAGCAAGGTTCGCCCGTAATATCCTTACCTAAGGAGTCCTGCTCACGAGACCACTTTCGACCTCAAACTACCAACACACAATGCTCACCACGGTAGGGTTTTCTGTTTATGAAGGAAAACCTAATACGCATCACATGTTTTATTGAAAATTATCCCGATCCAAGTTCACGTTGCAAATAACCCTGCAACGAAATAGCGTGATTTCTAAAGCCAGGGTACGTAACCAGATTCATAAACGCTTACAATAATACATATCGTTTCGTTTGCCATCTCAATCGCTCTTCCGTATTGGCGCGACAGAGCCAGACTGCGTTTCGATTGACGTCAACGATTGCCATTTCGGCTAGGCCGGCAGAAAACACGTTGGATCTTTACACCCGTTTTTTTACGGCATGCTCAATTTTGATGTTTATCTTATCTTTTATATCTTTTAAGTCAGGTCTTCTATATTGTGTTCAGGTTACGTCTTATACGCTTGAATTTTATGGAGGGAGTTATTAATTTCGAGTATGTTCGTGATGTAACTATGAAGCGGAGGAAATGGAAATATATTCTTCTTCTCAGTGGTACACTCTTTCAGAGCAATCAATTATAATGAACTAAACTAACTAACTAGCATGACTCTGTGATCCAAAGAGGATTTTCGCCCCCAAAACGAGCCACGCCACTTATCCCGATCCTGCGCAGCTTCCTGCCAATTATCGGCTTGTAGCTGACACAGATCTGCCATCACACTGTCTCCTCAGCGGTATCTGGGCCGACCCGCCGGGCGACCACCAGCTGGTCTTCACAGATACGCCCTCTTGGTAGCCTGATGCTCTCCCATTCTTAGTAGGTAGTAGTTATTATAATTATTTAAAATATTTATTTTTCTTATCTCTAAATTTATGTCGACAGTTGGAAAAATGGCGTATAAAGTCGAACGATCAATAGCCTGTAGTAAATTCGCCATTAAACATATTGGAGCGGCCAAATTGCTTATACATATCTGAAAACGGGTCTTGACAAGGTCATATAAACCGGCAACCTTCAAATCTAGGGTGAACAGGCATCTTCTGGGCGAGCTGACTCCATCGTTTTCTCCACCTTTGGCTGGTCTGTGGCCAATAGTAAGTCCATTTATTATAAAAAAGTGTATGTGTGCTCAGATACGTAGAGGACCACGGCAGCTTCGATATATCTGAGGAGTTACCATGAAGAGCTAAAGCCGTTCAATTTAGGTTGAGAAAGGGATGCAGCTGCATAGCTATAGCTGTGTCCCTTTTTTCTCGACCTAAATTCAAAATCTTTAGTACGTCAAGGTAACCCTCCGGCACCGTATTACTTTCCGTAGATTTTCACTGTAATAAATGGAGATATACAAGGTATAATCAACCAAATTACCTCGTAAAGGCGACCGTTACTCGAATACGACTGTACTAGTGCCTGTTACTATCGAATAACCCGTTTTATTGGCTGACTATATAAGTAATTTCAGCGTCTTGATAAAGACGTTTTAATAATATAATTTCATCATCCTCTTTGCGTTATCCCGGTATTTGCAACGGCTCATGGGAGCCTGGGAACCCCCTTTGACAACTAATCCCAAGTTTTAGGCACTAGTTTTACGAAAGCGACTGCCATCTGGGTGCGTAGCCGAATGGCACAAACGCTCACGAAACGCTCACGAAACGAAACGCTAGTAGATATCTATCCCTATCGCTCTTGCGTATTGGCGCGACAGAGCCAGACTACGTTTCGTTTTCGTTTGGCGTCGGAGAAATGCCATTCGGCTACGGGGCCTGACCTTCCGACCCGAAGGGTAACTAGGCCGTATTGGAATTAGTCCGGTTTCCTCACGATGTTTTCCTTCACCGAGAAGCGACTGGCAAATACATATCAAATGACATATCGAACATAAGTTCCGGAAAACTCATTGGTATAAGCCGAGGTTCGAACCCGCGACCTCCAGATCGAAAGTAGCACGCTCTTACCACTAGGCCACCAGCGTTTTAATAAGATAATTTATTTTACTTATATTTCCTTAAGGGGGTTCTTAAGGAGTTTAGTGGTACAAGCTGTGTCAGATATATTGGAGCGGGAGAGTTCAAAATATCTGAACACAGACTCTAAAGCCTTTACAATAAGGGTTTGTACAGATTTTCCTTAGCGCCCCTGATAAATATGATGACTGTGCAAATATTAACTTAGTTTACAGGAACTAATGAACGCTGCTTAACCCATATAATTGATGTTAGAGGCCATCGATTGAACGCAGTCAAATAAATCAATGACTAACTATAACGAGTCCGTAGTCTTTTATTTTGAATTAATTTAATAATAAATAACATTAGTTTTCGCAGATAATTTCTTCCACTAAAGTCAATTACTAATAAAGGTACAGATATTTTTGGGATAACTTTTTTTATAAATACTATTATTTGCAAATCTTATATTCTGCTTTTATATAAAATACCTGTAAGACTAAATAATAAATTTAGCATGAAACAATGTTTTCCTAAATTACATTCAGTAACGTATGATACCAATGGAATTTCAATATCTGTTCACAATTGCCAATCTGCTATTGATTTTGATCTGACTTTGTCGTCAAAGCAATCAGTTCAAGCTAATACGGTCAAACGTTGCTATCAAATTTTCTTTGCACTCGCGCACTTTGCTGCCAACTCAGATTTTGTTCGTTGTAATGGTTTTGAGTTTATTTTGATACGATGTTAAATATTGCTTAAAAAAACAGACTTCGCTGGTTCGGCCACCTACTAAGAATGGGAGAGGATCGGACTGCTAAGAGGGCCTTGCACCAATCTGGGAAGAACAACTGGTGGCCGCCCGGCGGGCCGGCCCAGATACCGCTGGGAAGACAGTGTGGTAGCGGATCTGAGTCAGCTACGAGCTGATGATTGGCAGGAAGCTGCGCAAGAGCGGGATAGGTGACGTGCTCTTATGGAGCTCTTCTACTTATATAAAAACGAAAAACCAGAAAGGGATAAAAAACGAGGGAAGAAACGAGATGGCGCCTTACAAATTTTAAGAACTTTTGGACCACGTTCCTCGGTTACAACGCAAGTATCGTAATAGAAAACTATTTAAATCTATTGTCTAAATATAGGAATAGAAAATGTATATGAAAACTGCCGCTTACGCTGCGTATTTATTTTAAAATTAGCTAACGAAAATTTCATAAACTTCACCATTTCAAGACTTCGGCTATATTCGAGATCCAATCGGCACTTACTCGGTCTTTCGTTTCGCGAGTAAGTTCAAGTGTTTTGATGAAAGTTTATTACCTATGTTTTGTGAGTTTGTTATGTTGGTACACCTGCAGTAGTATAGATGGATTCTCTTTGGATCGCAGAGCCATATTAGTTAGTTAAATATTGCTTACGATTATCGCTGCATAAGGAAAACCATGCGTGAGATAAGCGCCTATTACGGACGCGATTGTCGAGGTAGGAATATAACCGGTTCAAATAACTTCAAGGGATTTCTTTATCTTCATCGAACAGACGACACCTTCTTTCATCCAAAAGCGTCTACCAATCAGTCACCATTTATTTTTGGTCCATCATCACAAAAAATGTCCAGCCAAATTCAATACAAGCTCGATAATGTCCTGGACCAGTTCCTTTATGATTATCAGCCCTTTATAGCCCACTGAGCATAATATGCCTCTCTTCGAGTACGCCATATCCCGGCCCTGGTGCCGTAGCCGAATGGCATTTCTCCGGCGCAAAACGAAAACGAAACGCCGCGCGGTAGTCTGGCTCTGTCGCGCCAATACGCAAGAGCGATAGAGATAAATATCTACAAGCGTCTCGCACCCCGTTTTTGGCTTGTCCCATACTTTTGATATAATATTTAGCGTATTTAAAGAGTCTAAACTATTGAAGACTATTTTTTATTCGAACCCAAATTTAGTTGACAGTAATTTAGAATATTCATTTAAATTTTTATTATAATTATGTATTTGTTAAAAATTATAATGTGATAAAAAATGGACAATTTTTTGCTGTCCCACGTCAAATATCGTTTTTGTTATGGATTTTATTCTATAACTAATTGTACTAAATATTGATGACGGCATAATTTGAAAAGATTGAGCTATACGCTATTATGTTATAAAATATTTCATGTTAATAAATAAACGTACTATTTAAAATTAAGTATAATTTGCCGAGACGGAATCTGGTAATTGTGGAATTTTCCATTCCGAAACCGCAGAATGACTGTTAAAATTAAAAGAAAGTTCCTAACATTTGGTAGCATTTTATTCAGCTTGGCAAAATTAAAAATTAATTTAAAACTACTCAATACCGTCATCTTGCATTTGCCAGTTGCCGCCAAACACGCATCAAAGTAGCTCGTACTCAGGGGTAACATTTTCTCATTCCACCTTCCGAAACCAAATTTGCGGGTAAATACGTAATATGCAACCTTTTAACATCGATTCCTAAAACAAAGCACTAATATTGAAACCAAATAAGCCAATTAAAAACAAGATTTGTGATTATTTAATAAATAATTAAGTAAAATATCGCCGGAGGTAGCGTTCCGTTACTTCCGATCCGATACCAGATCGTTGGTTTCGTATAGGCGGAAAGAAAAACGTATCGGAATGGAAGTATAAAGCGGTATTCATGTGGTTTTAATGTGATGTTTTAATTTAATTTGATTGCGGGAAATAAAAGAAAAACGTATGGGATTAAAACTAACTCATTAAAAATATGGTAATCAATCACGGATTACACACTCCGGTTGTTTTAGTCATTATGCGCGATTTGCTTTGGAGGTCTTAGGTACCCACGTTCAAGTGTAGACGAGACCTTAGCTTTCATCCGTTACCCATACAGTCAGATCCGTTACTGTCCCATGTTTCAAATAGTTTTATTTGCAAAAATTAAATACAATTTGTTATTAAACTACGTTTCCGTTATTTTATATTGAAATAGTAACGTTTAAACTATTGATTACAAGTGATAGCATCCTATAAACTTGTGAAACAGTATAGTAATCTTAAAAATTCTCCTCTATTTTGTACTGAAAGTAACGGAACGGATATATATAGCGGTTTAAAAAAATAGTAGTCCGCATTTATGTGAAAATGAAAGTGAAATTTCTTCATTTGTGATTTTAGAATGAATAATAAACATATTGTAAAATTCCCAAACTTATTATATTTACATTATCTGCGATTAAATTTGGTTGCGGAACGGAACACTCGCTTCTCCTCAACTCAACAAAAACATATTTTTTTTATTAATTACTTAAAAGTCAAGTGAACCTTCTATATTTTATGTAAATTTATTTATTAAAGAATCTATAAAAATAGCTTTTAATAAATTTCTATCGGTTTCTTTTTCATATCAACTTTTTTCGGGGGGGACAACTTTGAATAAAATGGCCCACGCACCCTGAGCTAGTCTTATTTCCAGTTCTTTCATAAAGTATTTTTGTCTCCTATCACCAGAGTCCCGCAATGGAATCATAAGAAATCGCTCATTGTGAATCGGACTCATGGGCTAGTATTTAATAAAGTGCTATTGGGCTGTAAAAGAGTTTACGGCCCGAGAACTCGGGCCAATTAGAGAACGAAATTTATGACGCCCGCCCACCCATAAATTGTAACATTTTAATTTAATTCCACAAGTCCACTGTAACTCCAGAAATTCGAGGATTGGACTATGAAAATGTTTGGAGTTCGAAAAGTTTTTTAGTGCGAAACTAGGGACGGTTTTTTGTGGGCCTGGGACTGGACGCGAATTTCAAGAGTGCTTGTGAAAATGTCGGTTTAAGTTGCTGCGTAAAGTTTCAAAGCAAAAACTTGGTTACAATTTATGAAATGATACCCCACTGGCGCATCGTAAAATTTTTTTTTATTTATAAATTCTGTTTATTTATTTTTTAATCTTTTGTTCCTAATCATTATTGTCTTTGTAAAAAATGTTGTGTACACCGTATTATCCTTTTTTTAAAAGAATATCTATACCGGGTGAAACAAAATTGGTAATACAAAATAATATTTTCTGGATCTATTCATGATTACGATCAACTTTTACTATGGGACTTATATCGAATTCGGCAAAAAAATGTGTAAATTCTGGTATCGAGTTCATTAATATGTATGCAAATTTGCAAGGAATTAGTATGGAGAAATGGGTACATAATAATGAATCATATCAAAAGTTGGGTTCATAATTTGTATGAAGATGTAGATTTTAAAGTGATGTTTTCGAAGATGGTCCCATAGTAAAAGTTGGCTGTAGTCATGAGTAGATCCAGAAAATATTATTTTGTATTACCAATTTTGTTTCACCCGGTATATAAGGTACAATGTGCCAGTGCTGGCCTAAGATTGTTCTCCTTGCTCGTCAGAACTTTCACCGATAATGTACTTGATCAATGGCTAGTAAAATTACTCACAAAGGTACCAAAGTCATCCCCGTCGGTACCTCGGTCTGGATCTGCCACTGTCGTGCAAATTACTTGTGTTCACAATGACTCGCAAATTCGTCAAGTCTATTCTTTTATTACATGTCAATAGGATCCTAAACTCACGGTTTCGTGAATAACTCGATACATACTTATTTACTCTTGCAACATACTTATTTACCGCAAAATAAGTTACCGAACACTGTTTACATTTCCCCACCAAAAACTCACTGAACAAATATGAATGATGAGGTGAACATGAAAATGTAATATCCATGTGAAAAAGAGTACCTAATCGACTGACATCTCGAATTTTTTAAAGAATTCTTAACAATTTACAAAACGAATTCGTGAATTTGAATGTCAAATCAAATATTCAAAAAGTAAAATATTTTGAACTTCGAACAGTAAAGTTTCTGCAATGACTTGATTGCTTTTCATTTTTATATTTTAGCGTAGGTATGTTTTATATTATCAACTTTTTTTTATTTTTTTATGGTTAATTTTACTACAAAAAAAAAACTTAACTATGAACTTATAAATAAAACTATAACTAAACTAAAACTACCTATGAAATTAAACCCTACAAATAAAAAATTGTGTCTAAATCTGAGCCGACCGGTATATATAAATATCCATTTTTATATTGGACTAGCTATTGTCCGCGGCTTCTCTCCCTGTAAATTCGAAACTTGCGGAATGCTCCATATATATTTTCATCGCCCATTTGGTGGGGGGTTAGAAAGAGACAAAAAGTAGCCTTTATCACTCTCCATCACGTCAACTATTTCCACTTAAAAAATCACGTCAATTCGTCGCTCCGTTTTGCCGCAAAAGAAGGACAAATAAACAGACACACACTTTCACATTTACAACATTAGTACGAATGAAAAACATTTTCATGGAAGCGTATTTAACTTTTCAATTCCCTTTTCCTGTTTAAGTTTTCAGTACAGGAAATGTGCTAAGTGTAGGAAGAAAATGAAACGCTCGAATACGCCGTATAGTAGGTAAAAATACATTTCGAAGTTCTAAAAATATAAAGAAGAAGACTAAACGGAATAAATATTGTTAGAAGAGCCAAGGAATAAATGTAAAGGACAGAGCAATTAAATTCAACAACTCGTTAGTACAAGATAGTTTCCCTGAAATAATTGAATTGATAGAATTGATTTTACCGATAAATATTAATTTTATTGTATTTGTATGTTTTTCAAAGCCTTTTGTTTTTCTTTTGTTTTTATCTGAATTTTCACGTGTACCTAACACATAATTTGGCTTATGTATTTTATTTCGGATAAAAATCGTATAAAAATAAAAACGAGTTTCATAATTTACTTACTTATTTGGCCGGTTTTCGTTTGTTCGTTTTAGAATTCCTTCTTTATATTTTTCAGGACAATAAGAGTTTTTAATGATTCATTGTTAGCTTTACTTCACTTCTGCTAGACTAACGCTGCTAACACAGTACGGTGAATATAACTGGGATATAAACCTTTTAACTTTGAGTAATGTTTTGTTTTCGTCTACAGTTTTAACGCTGGGATGAATAAATGCATCATGATCACGGTTTTGAATATGGTAAGTGGATGTCAGAGTTGAGTAGACAGTGCGCAATCTACTCTCATTCGTGCGCGTAACCCCACTTTATATCCCGGTCAGTATACAGTAAACGGCGTCTGTCTTTGAAAAGAGACAATTAGCGTCACATAAGCAAGAAAGAGACAACGCTCTACGAATACGATAAACCGATCTGCAATCATTATCGCCGGGTAAGTCTTTTCAAGAGTTTACTTCAAATCCAACTAAATTTACCTACTCCTAAAATCGATCTAAACATAATAGCAGTTTAAAGTAATAGGGGCCATGTCGTTATAGAAAGTTATGGCTTAATTTCACGGCCCATGGGCCTTAGATATTTGATGTTTATGCGTGACATTACAGAGACGGTCAACAAATTAACAGGATACCTTGGGTTACGCCAGGCAGACTAATGTGGACATTACCTACTACTTAATAAAAACTGTCTCACAAATACGAATGTCAAACTGCCAAAAAACTGATATGTACGGAAATAAAGTGTTAAGAGGATAACTTAATAGTTTTGTTTCTATGAAGAACGTGCATAATGTATCAAAGGCAAAGAGATTCGGAGGCTGTAAATCATCAACATCATCATATCAGCCGAAAGGCGTCCACTGTTGGACACAGGCCTCCCCCAAAGATTGCCACAATGACCTATCCTGCGCCACCTGCATCCAGCGGACTCCTGCGACCTTCACCAAGTCATCAGTCCACCTTGCGGGGGGCCTAACCACGCTTATTCTGTAAATATTAAGATGAAATTGGAGATAAAAGTAAAACTTTCTATAACAGTAAATCTGTCTGTCCGTCCGTTTGTCTATCTGTTTGTCTGTCTGTGGCATCGTAGCTTCCGAACGGATGAACCGAGTTATGTAGCTTTATTTTTTTTTTGTTTGAAAGCTGAATTAGTCGGGAGTGTTCGTAGCCATGTTTGTTGGAAATCGAGCCACTATATCGGGGTTATTTTCAAAATTAAAATTTTGTGGTTCGGTTCGTAGTGATTATAGCTTTATGTTGGACTTAATATTTGGGGCTTTTCCTCAAGGTCTTTTTCCCATAAACAGCAAAGACGACGGGGTGTTATAAGTTTGACGTGTCTGTCTGTCTGTCTTTCTGTTTGTCTGTCTGTTTGTTTGTCTGTCTGTGTGTGTGTGTGTCTGTCTGTGGCATCGTAGCTCCCGAACGAATGAACCGATTTAGATTTAGTTTTTTTTTGTCTGAAAGCTGAGTTAGTCGGGAGTGTTATTAACCATGTTTCATGAAAATTGGTGTAGGTACTATGTCGCGGTTGTGAGTTTTTTCAAAATTAGAATTTTATGGTTAGGTTATTATTTAATTTGTTTGTTGACATTATGGACAACACAGTCATGTCCACAATAACCTTTCACCGATTACGTCACAAAACAGTAAAGTCTAACCCCGCCCAGTTATTGTCGGCGCTTCGCTCGGATTAATTTATACCGACACCTAGAGGTAATATTAATATCATTTCAGAGCAGAGCAGATTGGCTAGTTACGATATTAGATAGGATAGCATATTGGACCAGTCGTTATTTTAAAATCGCAATCACGCCTGTTTCCCATAAAGGGGTAGGCAGAGCACATGAAACTGCTAAAGTTACAGTATCACTCTTGGCAAATAAAGGGTTGAAAGAAAACGGAACTGTGACATTGCTCATTGTGACTGTAAAGCTCTGGCGTTTTATTTATAATAAAAAAGTATTTTATTCCGTCATTGTGCCTAATATAAAGTAACCCTTTTCTTATGAACTAAATAATATAAAATATTAGTAGAATAGCATTACTGTATATAAGAAGTACTCTCATTAATTTATACGACACCTAGAGGTAATATTAATATAGTTTCAGAGCAGAAAGGGGAAGATTACTCACTTGCTAATTTATATGGAATAGTGTATTTTATTACACATATTATTCTAATAAACCACTCTATCTCATGTTTTAAATATAGGTAAGACGAACATACCTTGAAGAAAAGATTTTGATTGAAGCAAAGAGGCAAAGGGACCAAGGAGAGCGTACATTTATTAATTTATTTTATTTATAAAACATACTAACAGCATAACAGTCGAAACTAAATCACTGGTAACTACATAGAATAAAACATATAACACAGCAACAGTAAATAATAAAAGATATCTAAACACAATTAATCTTACATTTTAACTGTCACTCACCGAGGCGCAAAAGACCAAATTGAAGGTTTGCCAAAGAGCTATGGAGCGCAGCATCCTAGGAGTAAAACGGATTGACCGAATCCGCAACTCCACGCTGCGCTCAAAAACACGCATTACAGATGTTGGGGTTAAGACCGCCAAACTGAAATGGGACTGGGCAGGCCATGTCTGCCGTATGCACCCACAGAGGTGGGCTAAAATAGCCACCGTATGGGTGCCGCAAGACGGGCGGGGATCTGGCAGGCCCAGGCGGAGATGGCGGGACGACCTGGACGTGTATCTCAGCGACTGGCCGGAGATCGCTCATAATCGGGACGAGTGGAAATCGAAGGGGGAGGCCTTTGCCCAGCAGTGGGACACAGTATAGGCTTTAAATAAAAAAATAAATAATAAATAATTTTAACTGTAAGTAGTAGGCCTTGCATCCATCCTCTCACATAACCTCAGACACTCATCACGCACAACAACCTGTCTGCTTGCAAATAAGTAGCACTGAGGGGCTGACGCGAGGAGCGCATTCAGGAGGACCAAGGAACGCACCAGTAGGGAATTCCTACATGACTCTTACTTATACTTCGTCAAACAAGTCTGTCAGTAAATAAGAACAAAGAAAACTATAGGTATCCTTTTATCTAGCACCGTAAAGAAAAGGATGCACATAGTTTTCTTTGTTCTTATTTACTGACAGACTTGTTTGACAGAGTATACTTCGTTGGCTCAGCGACCCGAAGTATATTCAAGCTCCGCCATTCGCTCCTTTACTGATGCGATTTGATGCCACTCATCGATCCATCGGTTCCTGGGCCTTCCGTCAAAAATGAAGAAGGTTAAAAAATAGTTAAAACATGTCGATTTTTGAAAAAGTAGCTATCCAAGAGCCTCAGAGCGGTCACCTTAACGATCGTAATATGAATTCTTGTAGATTGACATGCAATTTGTATTATGAAATAAATGAATCTGAATCTGAATCTAACCTATGGGCGCTTGCAACTCAAAGATTCATTGTAAATTCAGTAGCATATAACCAATTTAAGTATCAAGTCATATCCATAACACTTAAAATGTTTATATAAAGTCGTCTAGCTTACTGTCCGTAAGCTGTCGGGTACCATTATACCCTTCTTAATTTATATCTCGAGAGCTCATAAAGAGATCGCTATCGCCGGAAGATTGTTTTCTCGATTGCTTATTAGGAGGTGTCTGCTTAGTAAATATTCCAACTCTGTTGGTAAGTACCCTTTAATGGAGTCTAATGGCCTTGAATGTGATAATTTAATGGTATTTTGTGAATATTCAAGGTCAGTGAACTGGTAGATGGTCGTTTGTTGTGTTGGTGTTTTTACAACAAGAAGTTTTAAAATGAAAGTTGACATTTTTTTATTAAAAAAAGGACAGTTTTCGGGAAAAGATTTTTCCAATGAAGCTGGAGTTTCGTGGTTCAAATCTTGGTAAAAACATTACAATGTTCATGAAAGATGCCCATTACTTATATTATGAAAACATTATTTTTATCATCAAATAAATATATTCTCGTCAAGTATTAACACACAGTACACACGTTAGTCTATCAATATTTTTAACGATCTAGCTCACTTATTGTACATCTAGTTCGTTATATTACACTTTGCTGTCCATCCCTTCAAAACTTGCTTAAAATTGTAAAGATTTTTTATTCTGGCCGAAGGAATACCTACTCCAAGCTGGTTGCTAGTAGGTAAGGTAGGTATGTAAGTACCTAAGCTTTACATAGTTTTTTTTTCTTCAAAAAGATGTCATTCTAAGTACCACTTATCCAAATCTACTATAAAAACAAAAATTCAATGAAAGCCATTCAATTTACCTTTCTCCGAATTTCTATTGTAATTTAAACTCCACAAAGATCCAAAACTTCTCGGATGTCAATCTCAGCAGGTCATTATCCGCCAGCCTTATTAGAAATGAAAAGGAAACCTGAATTATTATAATATTCTTACTGAAATGCGGGGCCATCTTAACATCTATATAAAGAAATATTGCGATATTTTTGAGTAAAGGTATTTTTACCCCCGACGCATAAACGATTTGGTGTTATAAGTTTGTGTGATGAACACAGATATTTGTTCGTGAGTCATGGATGTTTTCTATGTATTTATTTATCTATATAATTAGTATGTATATCGTCAGCTAGCCCCCACAGTACCATATTTGCTTCTAGGCACACGAACAATGGCGATCAAATATATGAAAGAAACTCGTCCCTACGCACACATTCTTAGTTCGTGTAGGTGAACGCGTACCATGCTTGTATGAGTTAGATGTCTTTAGACAGGTCGACTGGTCGTGTTCTTGACAGGCGGTAACTGTGAGGTAACCGAGCGGGTGGGCGGAAATTTCAGCGGGAAGCTGGGAGTGGCCATATAATAGTATTCTTTATTATAAATACCTACTGTGGTTCAGGGGTAGGTTATTGATCTGTGTAAGGTGTCCCCAATGTTTGTTTATTTATTTTATTCTGTTTTTTTTTTGTTTTTTGCTGTCTAAGCAGCAACAGAAATACATGTCATCATCTATGAAAATTGCAACTGTCCAACTATCGAAGTTGACAACAAGTGACAGACGAACAGTGTCTTTGTAATAAGGTACTTTTTTACCCTTTGGGCGCGGAACCTTAAAAGCCGTCTTTAATTCGATTTCCGTTGAAATCACCTTTTTCCTGGCCCGCCCCGTAATGGCAGGAAGCGTCGAAAACAAATCCATTTCACAAAAAAGGTCCATTACCGGAGATTTATTCAATAATTCAGTAACAAATGAATTATTGTGATCGCATTAAGTCTGCGAAGCGACGACGACCCATATGGATATGAGAGAGGACATATTTGAATTTTATCGATCATTTTTACGGTAATGCAGCGAAGTGTCCGATTTTTGTGTTTACGATTCGATTAATTTTAATCCTGCACCCAATGGGCGAGTGAGAGTGTTGACAATTCAATTATTCGTAATCTTTTGTTTCAATGGGAGACTGGTGGAAAAATCTAATAGGGTAGGGTAAAAATCTAATATTCAATTTTGTTTCAGAAAACATTTAGTCATGATTTGAAATGATTATGTCTTTTAATTTACTATTATTTTTACTAAAAATCAACATAGAGTAATCATAACAGAATGGGTGTAATTCTATACATCCGTTTTATTAATAGCTATTTAAGTATAATATCTTTACAATTAGGAAGGTACCACATAATGGAAAAGTTGTATCGATATTTTTACAGAAATTTAATTACGAGTGGACGGTGGTGTCCCGTTTTTGTGTTGACGATTCAATTAATCTGAATTGAATATTTTGGCGCAGTGGGTGATCGATAGGGAAATTGATGAACATACCCATAACTTTTTAATCTTATTTAGTACTATGCATATTATGTGTATGACATGTATTCAAAAACGGTAAAAAAATTAAAATAGTTTTGAATGATACGGCTAGTTTCAGTACATTTACCTCTATATTTAAGGGGACTAGTTGACTAAGGAACCCTTTTTAAAGTATACCTACTTTTACATAATCAGGCCAAAACAATCTATAGATTATCTATGAATCATTATATTCGAAAACAACATTTTCTGACTTTTAAGTATGAGGCATAAAGTTCATTATGTCAGTGATTGTTTTGACATGAAGTAAGTTCGAATTCGATGACGTCACTACATCGTTGACAGCGTTTTCAGTGGCCAAAAAAATACACACATTTTTAATCGAAAATACGTAGTCATCATACACTTTTAATTAAAAATATTAAATCTATAAATATTGTTTTTTTTTTATGTCAAATACTACAGAAGACAATAATTTATTGTGCCATATTCGATATGAGTTTAATAGACTATTTTTTTAAATTATTTGTACTTACAAGTAGACTTTATCCTATTATTTTATTTATTTTTCGATACAATACAAAAGCATTGTCAATGTAAAGATTTACACGAGGCAATTTTGCATCCAAATTTATTTAAACCAGTTTTCAGTGTTCATTTTGGTTAAAATGCAAATAAACTTTTTGATATGCAAGCAAATATTGGGACTAATTAAACTAGGTACTTCAGGTAATTGCATGGATTTTGTATTTACTAGGGTTTCAAAGTTAAAACACTTGTTTTATTAAATAATAATAATAAATAT
Source organism: Leguminivora glycinivorella (assembly GCF_023078275.1). Lineage (NCBI taxonomy): Eukaryota > Metazoa > Arthropoda > Insecta > Lepidoptera > Tortricidae > Leguminivora > Leguminivora glycinivorella. The sequence goes on from NC_062973.1 coordinate 4,013,190, forward strand.
TGGGGACACCTTACACAGATCAACTTAGCCCCAAACTAAGCAAAGCTTGTACTATGGGTGCTAAGCGACGATATAGATACTTAAATGGATAAATACCTACATAGATACTTATATACATAGAAAACATCCATGACTCATATATTGTGTAGGTAATTTAAAAAATTTAGTGGTAAGTGTTTATTTTGCTATGTTGTTCATTGTTTTGTGCAATAAAAATTTAATTAAAAATATACTTTTCGAATTGTATAATTTGTGACACGTAGGTAAGTGCTAATCGTCACAAGGTACCTTTAATCATAAAAAGGTCACCGTTCATCTTATTTTAAAATCAATTAAGGTACAGCGGGACAAATCCCGACTGAGGGGCAATGATAATTTGATAATGTAATTAATCCATTTTTTCCATTATTACCTACACTATGATGTTGAGTTCTACATGACGTATCCACTTAACACGCCTACCATATGTAACGGTGGACACTCTATTTAATAATGCAAACATTGTAAAACATGGAATAAATGGACCAGTTACCTTTGACCCCCAGTCGAGATTTGCCCTGCTGTACCTTACATAGCATATCATAATTATCTTGTTTTGCAAATCTTAGTAATGAATTAAAATAATATAACTGTGACAAAGTGAGTGAAGCGTGAATCAAGCGAAAGGTCTCTGTCAGGATTGTAGCAAATTGAAATCCATGAACTTCGCCTACCCCTCAGGGAAAAATCGTGAGTACGTACTTATGTAATAAATCCTATTTCCAGTGTAAGCTCCAGTTCAGGTATAAGCTTAATGTCCAAAAAAATGATAAATTATTAAATTTAATTTGCAGTTTAAAAAATTAACCTTTAGAAGTGCTTTATTTTAAAAACATTTTTATATGAAAATCGTTTTTACAAAACAATCTATGTGCGTTTTCACATTATCCGATCCGATATCGGATGTCGGCAAAATATCAAAGGCAAAAATCAAAGATGGCGTCTTCAATGTATAGAATATCGGTCCTACGTCCGATATCGGATCGGATAATATGAAAACGCACTAACAATGTAGTAGTATTAGTAAAACACTTTATTGTTTTCCCCTCACTAGCTCGGAAACACGTGTTTTGTCCTTTAATACCAGCGGATAAAAACGCATTTTATCCACTAGTGGGTAAAGTAATTTGACCTTGAATAAAGTCAAATTAACTGCTTTAAAATTGACAAAAGTAGGTGAATCTAGTAATAAAGATGATTTACCACCTGTGGAACTACTGGAAGCAGTGATAAACGCATTTTTTGCGTTGTAGTTTCCTCGCTTTACTATATAGTAAGGGGAAAAGTTTTGTGTTACATTCGGGTGCAAATGTATTTTACTTCTCGTGTGTTAAAAAACTCGCAAGTTCAGGATTCTATTCTCGAACCACTCGCTTCGCTCGTGGTTCAACTATAGAATCCTTTCACTTGCTCGTTTTTCAATTCCACACTCGACGTTAAAATACAACTTTGCCCCCTTGTATAACAAATAACTAATAAAACAAATTACAAGTTAATTAATTACCAAATAATAGCGCATACCTAATGAAGCATCCAGAAGCAAATACTTTTAAATTAACTCGCTGTAAATTTAAAGTTAATCAAGCAAGAATTATGACGTCATTATCTTCCTTCTGCATTAACTGGCTCCGAAATTATAATTTATTTTGACTGAATGCTATGGAGGCAGAAGTAATTAAATAACAAATGAATATCGATGATTATTAATTTTCAACACAGCCACAGAATATATAATAGTACAAGTACAGAAGGCTCACTCCTTTGATGTTCACAAAATGCCGCCATTCTAAATTCTTACCTACATTAATAAATGGACCGCACGCGAGCAGCCAACATTGAATTTTATGGCGACGACCTTCGCGCGGCGCCATAAAATTCAATGTTGGCTGCTCGCGTGCGGTCCATTTATTAATGTAGGTAAGAATTTAGAATGAATGGGCCGCGAACTCGCGGCCGCTGACATGTACTTGTAGCGCGGCGATAGAATCGCGGAGTGAGCCGCCCCTGACAAAGCGTAAAGTTACAGGAAAAGTCACTTGGACCTCTCCATTGATTCCAAATGTATGTTCAATATTATGACGACCGACCTGATTTAGTCGGTAGTGACCATGCCTGCTAAGCCTATGGTGGTAGGTTCGAATCTCGGTTAAGAGCATTTATTTGTGGCCGCTACAGTAAAAAAATGTAAAACAGATAAGCACATTTTTATTTCAAATAACTTTTCATACTATCCTGTCAAAAATAATACATTTATTTCGTTCCTACTTTGAAAAAATCTTGTATCTCACGCTGCTCCTCAAAAACGCAGTAAGTCTATATGCATTCCATACATACTTACTACAATTTTCTATTCATTGACAGACGAAGATACAAGTTTTTTTTAAAGTAGTGACGATTTATAAGTCGTGTATGATGCATAATAAACCTCCGTAAGTAGCAGACTTGTCTTGTTTATTAGCAAACCAATGGTTTAGTTACAATATTACTTCAAAGGCTTCATCATCAGAGCATTTTTTTTGCCAATAAAAAAATTTTGATAGTTTTAGGGAATTTTAGGTCAATTGTACTCAGAATCACGAGTACTTTCAATCTCACTGGGAGACAAAAAGTGTCCCAGAATTTCCATACATTTTTATTACTTTCCTCTTTTGTTACCCCATACAACATGTACGGAAAATGGTAACAAAAGAAGAAAAAATCGTATGGGACATTTTTTTTAACTACTAGGATTGAAAAAGCTAGTAATTCTGAGTAGAAATTGCATTTTTTTTTTCAAAAATATGACACTTCATAAAAGTGGCAAAAAAAAAAAAGAAATGCTCATCACAGGCCTTTGCGTCTATTGCAGACGATTTACGGATTGCTGCTTCGACAACGGGTTTGGTGACTGTGGAGGCCGATTCGCGAGCGGCACGACCTGCCACATTTTTGGCAGAGAAAACTCATGCCACCTGAGGTTCCAATCTCGGTTTGCTTTCTGCGACACCTTTTGTTATCAATGACAATATATTAAAACAGGCTTCGTCGCATATCCTTCTCCCATCCACAACACGCTTTCGCCATTGACCCCGGTCTGCAGCTAAGGTTTCCAAGGCTTAAGACGATACAGGAGGGGTCAATTCTCCATACAACGCTCTCGACTATTTCCTCTCTGGTTTTTGAAGATAGAGCAATTATTTTTTCAACACACATTATTATTTTTTTTATCTGTGTCGGACCGTTTTGATTTTTTTGATATACTTATTTTTGAAGACGCTAGAGCCCATCAAAATTTTCCAAAAACGGCTGTTGGCGATGCGTACTCTTATACCTGTGGCTAGTTATAGTTTAGTAGTTTTACTTAAATAAAACACTGCCATGTGAAATTAGATTTTAATTTCTTAGACTTAAGGTCGAATATTGTTTGTAGCATAAGCCATGCAATACGTTGCTATGCGCCGTCGGGCAGTCCGCTGCCGGCCGCGAGCCTGTTAACGTACGCTCTCGTGACATTTTTTGTAACTGTGTGTGTTTTCCGAAATACAATCTTCATAATTGAACCTCGGACTTCTTCTTCATGAACCCTACCACTAACATAGTGGTCTTCGAGCCGGATCCATGCAACGCACTCCAATCAAGATCGAAACACGTCGGTCTAAAGCGCGCCGTTTAGAACTAGAAAAGAGGGTTCTAGAAGATCAACAGAAGATGTCCCAAAAGGACGAGAAGAGTGAAGCACCTCATGGTCAGAGTTCTACAGCCAGGTTGGAGGAATTTGAGCCAGTTTTAAGTATCCCGAGAGATTTGGTTAACACAAAACCAACTGAGGGTAGTGTGAAATCTGAACCAACCGCCGCAGGATTCCTCAAGAAAACGCTTCCTCCTTCTGCTTCGTACGTGAGCAAAGCTTCTAGCAGTAAGGGCTCAAGGATGTCATCGACTTCTAGAACGGCTAAGAAGAAGCAACTTTTATTAGAAGCCGCAAAACAAAAAGCTGCCATACAGATGGAGATCATCGATAAGACTCTGGACGCTCAATTAGCAGAGCTGGACGACGAGGATCAAGAGTACGGTTCACATGTAAGTCGAAGGAGTTATTCTCGGAGTCACGTCGCTGATTGGGTGGAAAATCAGAGCAACTTGGAACCGCAAGAGGATCAGCAGCAAGCCCCCGAGTATGGATTAAATACGGGTGAGTTGCATCAGCATGCGCCACGTCCTCCGCCCGAGCTCGGCCCAGCGCCCCGAGCCGCCGCGCCCGCACCAGCCCCGGCGCCCGGCCCGGCCGCCCCGCTGCCGCCGCCGCCGCCGCCCGACGGTACCGTTATGGCGCTCCAGAGTGCGATCCAAGTTATGGCCGATGCTGTGAAGAACATCTCCACTGCTAATACACCGAATACCAGCCTGCTCAGTCGACTCAGCACGCCGAAAGATCTCCCCGAGTTCTCCGGCGATTATTTAGAGTGGTTGCAGTTTAAGCAAGCGTATTACGAGTCTACTGAGATATGCAAATTCACCGATAAGGAGAACCTTTGGAGGCTCAGAAAATGTCTGCGCGGAGCCGCTAAGGATGCAGTCAACGCTTTGTTCATAAGTGCCACGTCACCTGAGAAAGTCATGTCGGCGTTGGAACTACGTTATGGTAACTCTGAGTGCATCATTTCCCGCGTTTTGTATGACATTAAAAAGCTCCCACCGCTGCACCAAGACTACCACAGGGATATTATTACGTTCGCGTTAAAAGTGCAGAACTACGTGGAAGCAGTACGAGCAGTCGGTCAAGAGGAGCACTTGCAGGGAGTAAACATCGTTTCTATTATTTTGTCTAAGCTGCCGACCGTACTAGTATCGAAGTGGTCAGATTACAGCTTCAATTTAATCAAAGATGGTAAAAAACCTAGATTGGTCATTATGTCTGACTTCCTTAATGAAGAGGCGGTCAAGATATCCACTACTGCAAGTACCTATATTGCCACAAAAGGTGAAAGTTACAAACATAAAACCTCAGACACAAACAACGCACGTAATCATACAATATTAGTGCACGGCGAAGGAACTGATAAAAAATGCATTTTTTGTCGAACATCTGTTCACATGATAACCGATTGTAAACAGTTTAAGCGAGCGCTGCGCAAAACCAGATGGCAATTTGTTAGAAAAAACGGCCTATGTTATAAATGCCTAATATCCACACATGAACGTGAATCGTGCCGTGCGCCCGCTTGCGATAAGGACGATTGTGGCGAAGCACATCATCGGCTGCTGCACTACACGGTAAACAAGAACGAGGTACCGCTCGCGTCATCATCATCATCATCGGCACCCCCTTCGAGTTCTACCACCAGTGCGTCAGCGCAGCAAGACCACGAATCTAAATCCGTTTCTGAGACTTTGGCCCATATTAAAACGGGTGATAAAAGGGTCTTGCTGAAAGTAGTGCCTATTAGTGTTCACGGACCAAACGGCGTATTTTCTACTACGGCTTTGTTGGACGATGGTTCTTCGATCAGTTTAATAAGTTCGAAATTAGCGCGACGCGCGGGTTTAAGTGGACGTACTAGCATGTTTAGCACACACGGTGCATTTGTAGGCAGTGAATTAGTGCGTAGATCGGCCATTGTGGATGTGAACATTACGGCTGTAGACAATAAGGTGCATAATTTAAGGGTTCGTAGTGTCGATGATTTAAGTGTACCTTTGCAAACTTTATCGATTTTAAATTCGGTTAACTATTCTCACTTGCAAGATATTAAGGATAAATTATGTACTTCCGATTCAAAACCTGAGATGTTAATTGGTCAAGATAACTATCATTTAATATTGCCTCGTATAGTTAGGGAGGGTAAAAAGAACGAGGGTTACGCTAGCCTCACTCCCCTGGGTTGGTGCGCTCATGGGAAGATGTACGTGCCGCAGGGCGGCCGCCCGCCCAAGCAGGTCGAGTCTAACCTTTTTATTTCAGAGTCAGAGGACATGACGGATGAGCAGGAGGGCCTCGAGCTGTTGAGGCAGATCCACGAGGAGGTCCGGCTGTCGTTCAAGGTGGACGCGACGGGCGTGTCGTGCTCGCCGCGGCAGAACGCGGAGGAGGCGCGCGCGGTGGCGCTGCTGCAGCGCTCCGCGGAGCTGCGCGCCGGCCGCTGGCACGTCGGCCTGCCGTGGAAGGAGGACCACCCCGCCATGCCTGACTCGTATCCTAGCGCTCTCAAGAGGATGAAAGGTATCGAAAGAAAGATGACCAAGGACGCCGGTTTTGCTGATAGGTATCGGGAGCGCGTGAATCATTTACTGGAAAATGATTACGCATCTGAACTGTCAGATACTCAGGTGAGACCTAAAACATGGTATCTCGCTCATTTTGGCGTAGATAATGTCAATAAAAAGCGCCTGCGCTTGGTCTTCGACTCGGCAAATAAGGTAAATGGTTTATGTTTAAATAATTTCTTATTAACAGGTCCCGATATGTTGTCATCACTATTTGGTATTATGTTACGCTTTAGGGAAAATAAAATTGGAGTAACAGGTGACATCAAAGATATGTTTTTAAGAATCAAAATTCGAGCCGAAGACCAACACGCTTTAAGGTTCCTGTGGAGAGACAGACCCACTGAGGAGCTAAAAACGTATGTAATGACGTCACTTCCCTTTGGGGCTAATTGTAGTCCATTTATTTATTTATTATTTATTTATTATTTATTTATTATTTATTGTATTGCAGTCATGTTCATAATACATCAGGTGTTACACATTAAAGAGGTAGGTACATGACACCCTGTAAGGGTATTCAATATTTCTTAGGTCTAGGTGCATGCATTTTTTACTTAATAAATATAGCTAATTATAGCAATAAGTATATAAAGTTAATTGGAAACATTAGAACAATTTTGAATAAATATTATGGTTATGTCAAGGTTAATTTCAAGGTCAGATATTTTAGGAAGAGTATGTTCGTCACTAATTATTACAGGAGCGATAACAATATAGGTAGGTTTTAAAAGGAGGGACAATTTAATTCATGTATGTAGAGGTACTATAGGTAATATTATTCCAGTGTTTGGTCATTTAGGAATTCGTCTATTGTATAGTACGCTTTCTCTAAAAGAAGTTTTTTAAGATTATTTTTAAATTTTGTATCATTCGGTTCTTGTTTTAATCTATCTGGGAGTTTATTTGTAATTTTGATACATTGGTAATGAGGACCCTTATCAGTGAGGACCATTTATCAGTCAGTTCGTTAAGAACTTGAACGCGCGACGATTCGAGTCTACTATGCCAGACGCTGTCAATGCGATTTGTAATTCGCATTATGTAGATGACTACATAGACAGTTTCACCGACGAAGCCTCGGCCATCAAAATGGTAAGAGAAATAAGTTCTATTCACAGCGCCGGCGGGTTTGAAATGAGAAACTGGACTAGCAACAGCGTCTCGGTTTTAAACAGTCAGCCAAATCAAACCTTAGGCACAGCGGCCGTAAGGTTTAAAGTCGATCGGCAGCAGGAAGGTGAGCGTACTCTCGGGCTCATATGGTATCCAGCCGATGATAAGTTAGCATTCGACTTATCATTAAAACGGATTCCCGAAAGTATCGTAAACGGCGATGAGCGTCCTACAAAGCGTCTTATGCTTAGGGTAATAATGTCTATTTTCGACATATTAGGATTTTTATCTCCTTTCACCATTCAGGGTCGTATAATGCTGCAGGACACTTGGCGATTAAATGTAGACTGGAATGATTATATTCCAGACGCTATTTATGATAAATGGCGAAAATGGATTGACCTACTTAAGGTAATTAGCGACATACGTATACCAAGATGCTATCAGTCAGCTGTTCGCAACCGCGGCCACGAAGATAAGGGGTCTTCGCCCGTGGGAGGGAGTGAGACGCAAGATCAGGCGGTCGAAGCATCGGTAAGTACCTCAAGTGCGACGTTGCCGCAATCGACGCTCGCGCCCGGCAACGATGCATTTACGTCATGCGCTACGAAAGCCTACGAATGCGTAGCGGAAGCTACGAGCGCTACGCGCACGAAACAGGTAGGTTATAACAACTTACAACTGCACATATTTTGTGATAGTAGTACTCGAGCTATGTGTACTGTTGCTTACTGGCGTTGGGAGATAAATAATTGTATTAAAGTTGCATTTATTGCCAGTAAATGTAAAGTTATGCCAGTAAAGCAGCTAACAGTACCTAAGCCGCACTATTAGCCGCCAGGCTGGCTAATACTATAGGTAAGGAGCACAAGTTAGTTCCAGAGCGGCGTTTCTTCTGGTGCGATAGTTCGACTGTGCTACACTGGGTGCGTAATAACACGCGCACATATAAAACATTCGAAGCGAACCGGTTAGGCGAGATTGATGAGTTATCCCGTGTGGACGAGTGGAATTATTTACCTACAAAACTGAATGTAGCAGATTTAGCTACACGGGAGACTTTCGATCACGCTCAATTAGATAAATGGTTCGCGGGTCCGAATTTTTTATATGAAGACGTGTCTATGTGGCCAAAAGACATTATTTTGCCGCAGCCAGACATCGCGCCGCCTGAATATGTTGCTGTCGTACAGGAAGAGGTTTCAATTGGACTGGCTGTACCGGACCCCCTGCGGTTTTCTTCTTGGCTACGCTTGAAGAGGACCACGGCTACGGTACTAGCTTTTATTGACAGAAGATGTAAAGGTATACAGTCTCATGTCGATTGCGGTACTATGGAGCGTGCCGAAAGATTGCTTTTGCGGCACGCACAGGCGGAGTCGTTCGGCGAAGACCTCGTCAGAATTAAAAATGGTAAGCCACTGCACCGCTCAAGTAGATTAGTCTCTCTGTCACCGGTGCTTGACGAACATGGTCTGCTGCGAGTAGGCGGCCGAATAGATGCCGTAATGGGCGTACCTATCGACGTTAAGAGGCCGTTGATACTGGATGGTCGCCACCAGGTGAGTAAGTTAATCGTTCGAGATTATCACGTGACCCTGGCGCACGGTAACCAAGAAACCATCGTTAATGAGGTAAAACAACGGTTCTGGATCTTACGTTTAAGACCTACCGTTAAATTTATAGCATCTTCCTGTATGCTGTGTAGAATCCGTAAGTGTCAACCGAGGATTCCACGAATGGGGGACCTACCGAGGGCTCGGATGGCACACCATCAGCGTGCATTCTCCTACTGCGGTTTAGACTTGTTCGGACCGATGGAGGTCGTCGTGGGACGACGCCGCGAAAAAAGGTATGGAGTTTTATTTACTTGCCTGACGGTGCGCGCGGTCCACATTGAGCTGGTCTCCTCTCTGACGTCGGACTCGCTGATAATGTCGCTGCGCCGGATGGCGGCCAGGCGTGGCTGGCCATCACACCTGTACTCAGATAACGGGACAAACCTGCGCGGCGCCTGTACTGAGCTGCAGCGATCGATGCAGGAACTGAACACCGAAGAACTGAAAAGTTATGGTGTCAACAAAGGTATGGAGTGGACTTTCATACCTCCCGCTAGTCCCCATTGGGGTGGGGCGTGGGAGCGTTTAATACGTAGTCTCAAGTCCTCTCTCAAAGTCATTTTAAATGAGCGTGCACCACGGGACGAAGTTTTAAGCACGCTCATGGCGGAAGTCGAAAATATAGTGAACAGTCGTCCCTTGATGCACGTCTCCGTGGAAAATGGAGATGTAGAATACGGTACGTCGAATACTTGGTACGTCGTCAAACCTGCCTACTATCGGTACCTTTGACGGCTCTGATCTGTACCTGCGGAAACAGTGGCGTACAGCTCAAAGGCTTACCGATATGTTTTGGCAGAGGTGGATGAAGGAGATCCTACCGGACCTCATACCAAGAAGGAAGTGGCATGAGGAAAGTAAGCCGCTGCAAGTCGGCGACCTCGTCCTTGTTGTGGACCCAAACTCTCCTCGCAACATGTGGCCAAAGGGTTTGGTCACACAGGTGTTTCCAGGTAAGGACGGACGAGTACGGTTGGTCGAGGTGAAGACAAAGACAGGGACCTGGTGCCGCTCTGCGGCACGCATCGCGCCCATCTCTTTGGATAATTAGTGCTGACACAGCACTAGGGTGGGGAGTGTTGGCGATGCGTACTCTTATACCTGTGGCTAGTTATAGTTTAGTAGTTTTACTTAAATAAAACACTGCCATGTGAAATTAGATTTTAATTTCTTAGACTTAAGGTCGAATATTGTTTGTAGCATAAGCCATGCAATACGTTGCTATGCGCCGTCGGGCAGTCCGCTGCCGGCCGCGAGCCTGTTAACGTACGCTCTCGTGACATTTTTTGTAACTGTGTGTGTTTTCCGAAATACAATCTTCATAATTGAACCTCGGACTTCTTCTTCATGAACCCTACCACTAACAACGGCCTTATTGATTATGGCGCAAAAAAGGTGTGGTGTTTAAAATTGGTGTTCAAAAAGCCAAAAAAACTAAACGGTCCGACACAGAGAATTTTATTGTTATTCAGATTCTCATATTTCGTTACGATTGATTAAGTTTTGAAAGAGGAAACAGTCGAGAGCGGAACCTTTTTCGGAAGATTTTTTCGCAATATCTTTTAACTTAGTTGTTCTGAAAGGACAATTTTTTTTCGATAAATCTTGTTAATAAAACTAGTATATTTAACGAAAATTCCCAAATTGAAAGCCCATTCCTTTCCATTTTAACATTTTTGCTCCTGTAGCGTCTTAAGAGTCCAGCAATAACATTATTATAAGGTTCATGTTCAATTGCGGCGTATCTTCGCAAAATCAAAAGCTTTATCAAATAAACAGAGAAGAGAATTCTCCCATCTGCGTAAATGTGACGGAATGAAAAACGTGTCATTTTTTCCACTCTGTCCTATTTTAATTGACTGCGAAGCTATTGTTTCTATTAAATTTGATGAAAGACTTATTCCTGATTTGAACTTGACGCACTTACGTCATTTGTTTTTAGTAGTAATGATCACAGATAAATAATAAATATAGACAGAGGGTATTAAGCAGGATCTAAATAGTCTTATGTCATACTGTGTATTCTCATGAAGCTTATCATATACTGAAAGCGACAGCTATAACTACTTTACTCAATCTTCAATCAGTATCGTGGTACCGCTTTCTTTCTCCAACTTTATAAGAATTGTGTGACTTTTTAGAAGCAACTGGCTATCAGTCATTGACGTAATGGAAAGTGGTGCCATGATGACGTCACAAACCCGTCATCTAGGGGTTTCTACAATCTATGGTTCGTAAAGATAAATTCACGAAACAAATCTACATGACAACATTGTATTCTGAACGCTCTCACGTATGCAATAAAGAAGATTTTCGTTTAACAGTTTCTGTATTTAAATATTTCAAAGCAAATTTGCCAATTCATATCGCTGATGTGACGTCCTTTTGATTACTGGGGCGGGATAGTTGGGGCAATTTTCTGTGTGGGATTACAGGTTGTAAATTGAAAGGTAAGGCAAAAAGAATTGTAAACAAAATGTAATAGAGAATTTAGATATATTATGTCCGTAGTACAGATTCTTAATTACTCTTCCTACTTTTTTATGTTCACATGCGGGGTAACCAGACGTAACCTAAATAATGATATTAAATCAAAAAGCCTAAATTATAAGTAAAACATCTGCTTCACTTAAAAAATATTACAGAATTCAAAATTATTTTGAGCTGAATTAAATGACCTGAATTAAATCACCTATTATGTTTTTCTGTTCCGACTATTTTTTATGGTCCTTCTACCGGAGAAAAAAATGCATCTGGATTGATTGAGTGCGCTACTATTACGTTTTAAAATGAAATAAAAAAACTCAACACATATTAGCTCATATCGTCACTGAAAAAACATTATCCTTTCTCTTTGTGACATAAATAAAACAAGCAATAAAAAAGAAAGGCCCAAATTGGCTTTAAAAACGCATGACATTTACATGTTACAATTGCAAGAGAGCCGTAAAAATACTTGCTCATTTCATGTGGCAAAAATAACATTGTCCTGGGAAAACAGGACGCGTGGCCACAGCGTATTGCGTGTGACGGGAACATGGAATTGGTGGGACCGTGCCATTGTGGTGGAACGTGTGGATATTCATTCGGGTAATGTATTATGTAAACAGTTCATTTTAAAGTTGGGGTGTCAGTGAACATTTTTGATGTGAAAAATGGCTTGTTCGAAAGGCAGATGTGTAACCAATGTAACCATCGATTGGTACTATTTAAGAACAATCTCAACTTATTGCGTATTTTGTGGTGGTTAACGAACTAAATTGATTTTAGGAGCTGTTGTTTTTAGATACTATCATGATTTCCAGACTGTTATACCAAAGACCCGTGTGGTGACGGGTTAAGAATTTCATCACCCCCTTTCTTCCCGTGGGTGTCGTAGAAGGCGACTGTGGGATATGGGTTAAATTGTGGCGTAGGCGAGAGGCTGGCATCCTGTCACTGCAATGTCACAGTTTCGTTTTCTGTCAACCCTTTATTTGCCAAGAGTGGCACTGAAACTTGAGTAGTTTCATGTGCTCTGCCTACCCCTTCATGGGATACAGGCGTGATTGTATGTATGTATGTATGTATACCAGAGAATAAAACACGTTTTGTGTATGAGTTACTTAAAAATCATTCCGAAGCGCATAGGGATGACGACTACATAAAAAAAATGAACTAAACAGAATAGTCCGTCAATTAGATCGTCCAATAATACTGAACACATATTTTTCGCTTTTTCTAATTAATGAAAAAATACAGAGATACAGAGCATCAAAGTTCCGGAGTGGGGGCTTGTGACGTCACTTCTAAGTAAAAATTGTACCTAGGCGTGACGTCAGGCGAAACTTCAACGCACTGTACCGTCGTCATTTTTCGTTTACGAGAAAAAAGAAAACATACGTGTCTGAAATTCTCTGATAATCTAACTGACGGATTAATCAGTTGTTTTTTGTCGTCTCGCCTATTATAAAATACGATTAATACGACCCTTTTCCTTTCTACAGTTTCTAACATGGCACTTTTCAAACTTCTAAGTACGTTTAAAAAGTTGTTTGATCTAAGCATAAGTAAAACTTAAATCGTTAACATTTGTACTTTTCACGGGAAGGGCAGAAATTGTATTGAACATTTTAGACCCAAAAAAGAGAAAACGCTAAAATGGCAAAGGAAATTTATTTATTACGGTGTCAGGTGTATACAATAATTTTTGAAATTTTCCTGTTAAAAAAGCGCTTACCTTGCCTTTTTAGTCAAAAAGTATCAAACTTTTCCAGTTAAAATCAAATACTGAAAATATCCTTTACAAGGTGTTATGCCCCGAGTCTGACATGTGTCAAAACGAAGCCCCCAATATTTTCCTTGGTCCAAACTTCTGACAGGTAATTACTGGCCAGGGCACCTAGACAACGTCGCAATCGGTTACGCTATCATAGCTAGCTCTCTCGCTCTTCTTTTTTTTTTTTTTTACTACGTCGGTGGCAAACAAGCATACGGTTCGCCTGATGGAAAGCGGTCACCGTAACCTATGGATTCCTGCAACTCAAACAGTGTCACATGCGCGTTGCCACCCCATTAGAAACTTTTACACTCCCTTTTGCTGTGTTAAGTATAGTGTACACAGCAAAAAGGAGTGTACAAGTTCCAAGGAGGGTTCGGGTTGCCGACGACTCAAAGGACAATAGACGGAACAAATTAGTTCCGTAAGTCCTCCCGTCGTCAGCACACCGCACCCTCGTTGAGCTGTGGCAGCCTTACTCACCGGCAGGAACACAACAGTATGAGTAGGGTCTAGTGCTATTTGGCTGCGATCCTGTAAGGCGGAGGTACTTCGACAGTTGGGCTCTGCTCTAGATTCGAGCGAGACGATATCCGCTGTGCTGTGCTCTACCACACAAAGCGGAATATCATTCGCTATGCCCTACCTCTTACAGTAGTGGTGCGTCCTCTTCTGTAGTGGCGTGACAAAGCCAGACTGCGTTTCGGTGGGCACGTAGCGTCAACGATTGCTACTTTAGCTAAACCGGGAGCGCTGTAAGACTAGAACTTTCCATCGCTAGACTATTTTGAACTCATGGCGTGAAGAATAAAGTCTATAGAGTTTCATTGTAGGCATATCGCGTGACTTAGGTGTAATAGCAGTATAGAAAATATTTCTGGCTAGGTTTTAATTGTGTTTTGGAATAAATTGTTAGGTGTTTAAGTTGATTGGAGGTTAATTGCTGGGTGAACTGCATAATCGGTAGACTTTGGGTGTGTTCCATTTTGCTACCTAGTTATAATACGATGAAAGTGGATGAGATCAATACGAGTAAGTGTAGTTTTCATAATATTTTAGCTGCTGTTTATTGTGAAGTTATAATTGAATTAAAAATAATTTGGGTTAAATGCGTCTAATTTATGAACTTGCAATAAACACACATCAAACAACACTTACATACAGAAGGTAAATATTATTGATATTAAAAGAACCTCAAATATAAAATTTACCTTCTTTCTATGACAAACACGAGATTCTACTGAACGTCCTGATAAAGATAAAAATATTTTATTTTGCATTAAGCATTACCACATACAAGATGTACATGATGTAATTATTATAATAAAGTCTACTACATTGAATAAATAGAGAATGTACAGTCCCGTTCTGCTTTTGAAGCTGCTGCTTCTCGCCATAATATTAATATTAAAAATTAAATTACTTTTCAGTTCATTTTATAAATTTTATTCCAATGACCTACTTTTCAAAAAAGTTACTGGCTTTTAAAGCCTACACTGATTAACAATTTCAACAATAGTCATTAACAAACTCGTACTTCCGAAGTAATAATGTTATGCTTATTATTATGAATGGCTTCATTCTCGTCTTGCAATCATTAATTCCACGTTGAATTTACAAATTTCTCAATTACCTATTTTGTAAAGTTAGCGGCACATTTTGCTAATTCGACGAGTTTGCTCAACAGGAGTAGATGCTTACTTCCGATATTGTAACGATATAGTAAAATGCATTTATTTACTTAAATTATAAAACTACTGCAAATATTGCGCATCAATTAGAACGACATCCGAATCGGTTCGATAATAATATTCATTGAAAACTAACCGGAATCTTGTAGTAATAGTTTCCCTAAAGACTCCATGATATAATAGAATAGAATTTATTTTATTCGCACACACACAAAAGAGGAAAATATTACAAAAAGGAACACACAAAACCGAGAAGGTGCCACGAAATGGTTTGAATGGTTTGATGGGGCATGTGATGCGGTTTCGTGCCGTATAGAACGTTTATTTTAAGCAAACTCAGCTTATGACTTCATTTCCAGTATTAGTCAAAATAACATAATTTACTATGAGATTGTAAACCAAGTGCCTGGACACATCATTGAGGGCTTATATTTTATCTAGATAGTTAAAATATTAACGTATATAAATGAGATTTTTCTCTGTACTTTCTACTCTACTCGCCAATTTCTCACAAAGACACGAAGAGAAACGGAATAGCGGGAAGGTACCTATAATTCTATGCAGTACTGTACGCCAAAATGTTTCATCTGCAAAGTCCCATTTTATCCTATAAAATATAAGTCTCTTATAAAAAAAGTAATTAACTGCAGAAGAATGAATTCTTTGTTACTTTATTCACTTTGCTAGAACTGTTGGCTAAAGTAAATTGCGGTGCTTGTCAAATAACTTCACAAACTACATAAAATAGAAATTAAACAGCAGTTTTTGTGAATTCTTGAGTAGTTTTTCTGGTTTTACCGTCGTAAAGTCGGCTTTTCTAATTAAAGTCAAGCGCAGATGTGAATAAGGGAGCCAACTCAGGGAGGCTGCCTACTGTCTAGTACAGAACAAAGAGGAAACAGTAGGATAATTGTAATATTTCAACAATGCTTCTTAGCTAAGAGACTGAAAAGTTGCTGTTGTAAGTCTCTAAAAAAATTTTATTCGTTATGCGCACGATTCGTACTGCCCTCCCTTTATAGGTTATTCTATCTATATACGTATAACCAAACCACAAAATTAAAATTCTTGAAAAAACCCCCGACCGCGTCATAGTATACCGATTTTCGTGAAAAATAGCTAAGAACACTCCCGACTAACTCAGATTTCAGACAAAAAAAAACTAAATCGAAATCGGTTCATCCGTTCGGGAACTACGATGCCACAGACAGACACACACATAGACAGTTTTGTCTGAAAGCTGAGTTAATCGGGAATGTTCTTAGCCATGTGTCATGAAAATCGGTCTACTATCTCGCGGTCAGGGGTTTTTCAAAATTTTAATTTTGTGGTTAGGTTATGAAGAATAAATTTGAGGCTCCAAAACATAAAGTTAATGTCTCTGCAAAAAAATATAGATATATGTAGGTGGGCATTTTCAGAATTTGGTTCTCCACAATTAGCGTAAGTTGTTAACAAAAATTAACTCACTGTCAATTTTCTGACGACAATTTAGCATACAATTTGTCTAAAAATTTAGTTTTTTCACATTCTCAATGTAGATTATCATTTAAAGTTTATGTAACTAACACAAAAATAATATTTTTATTGAAATTTCATGCTTAATTATCGTCACAAAACGGACAATGAGTTGATTTTTGTTAACAACTTTAGCGTAAGTTTGGGGGGTCCCAAATTCTGAAAGTGCCCAGATATCTAGACAACTAAGAAATCTGTATGATTTACATTAGCGTCTCCTAATTACGCTGACGGCGCATCTAAAAAAGCTTTAGCTCTCTGATGGAAACTAAGGTATTGGATGTATGCGGTATATATATATTTATATTACTTGCTATTTGCTATTTGTATAGTTATTTATTATGTATTTATTCGTATATATTGCATGTTAGTGTAAGTTATAATCTATTATTACCTAGAACCCATTTTCTGCGCCGTTTATACTGTATGCCTACCATCTCCAATTCTCCTTCAATTGCTCAAAGGTTAACCTGGAAGAGATCCCTTAAAGGGATAAGTTCGCCTTTGTACTAGTGATAAGCTCTTTTTCTTGTGTCTTGTATTATTTTCTGGTACAATAAAGTGTTTTACTACTACTACTACTTACCCTACTGTTTCGCCAAGCCTTGTAATGTGCCCCACCGTTGCAGACGCACAACTGAATTATCTAAAACTTTTAATTGTCCCGCTCGCCTCACCTTCATTAAAATTCGCATCCGTAAGGTGTTTTGTTTGCGCACAAAAACTTACCTTCTCCTTTCTTAAAACAACGTATGAGCATATTGTAAAGTACAGACCAAAGCCGTTGCAGTTTTGAGAACATTCTTGTACTATGAAATGAACACTGCTGTTTCATTGTTAATTAATTATAGAGAGATGTTAAAGTTGCTTAGGCTTGGCGCTTTGGGTGAGTTTTGAGAAGCCAAACGCTGCGCAGGGGGAGGGAGTGTCAAAATTCTTTCTGAACGGGTTTGTCATGATTTTGTCCAATTCTCTCTTCAAGGTGTGATCGTGGTCAAACGTCTACCTATTCATACTACAAAAAAAAAGTCTGACCGTGTCAAGGTCGGTAACTAGGATAATATAACCATCATAAACTGGAAACCGAAATCCTATAATATTAATAACTAGCACAGGAAAAGCGTGCACGTCATGTTTAAGTATTCGTTTTTCAAAAATATCACTGGTCTCATTCGCTTACAAAAAGCAATTAAAATTGTCTCACTAAGCTGAGAAAAGGCACATACACGATATTTGGCATTTGGCATGTTTACCCTTAGTGAGATTTCACATTATCCGATCGAATATGAGCTTACCGTGGGCCTCAGTCAATCTGTGTAAGAATGTCCTATAATATTTATTTATTTATTTATTTATAATATCGGATGTAGGACCGATATCCCATACATTACAGGCGCCATCTTGGATTTTTTCCATTGTAATCTTTCCGACATCCGATATCGGATCGGATAATGTAAAAACGGACTTACACCCACCTGTAGAAAAAAGGCCGAATTCTCACACATCGATGAGGGTACTTATCCCTTGCCTAGTAACCATGCTTAGACAAGGTGACAATAAGAAATTTGATTATAATAATAAAGTACAAAAAGATTATTAAAAACTGTTAACATAGCTTCTACTTTATAAATCGTATAACGCTCATGTAAAAACGTATCGTAAAACTATAAAAAGTACGTAACTTGCTGTGTGCCAGCAGCAGTCAGTACCAGTACCAATTTATCATTAAATAAAGTTAAGAGTTAACAATTTGGGATTGAGGAAAGTATAGTGTTTTTCATTAATGCCATTGCAAAAAAATATTATTGACGTTTGTATGAAAAAAAAATTACTAGTAGTCAAGTACCCTATCGCTTGCGCAGCTACAACGAAACACTTTGTGCCTTTGCCATCCCACATCAGCACATCCTTATCGTTCGGTGTCAAAACTGGAGCCTTCAGTTGTCGTTTGGTTAGTCGCGCTAATTTATTCAAACTCGTCCACCGCAGTTGCATTTCTTTCACTTCTTTTTCTTCCCATCCTTGTCCCACGTTATGTGGTGTTAGTACAAAGCGTCTTTCTCTTCCATTCTCCTCTATCATTCGTCATCTCAACACTCAATTCTTTATTTCTCATATCCTCTTTCACACGATCCATCCCTCGTTGTTTGGGTTTACCCCTCCTCCTTCCCTCAATATCCCTAACATTCTTTTGATGCCCATATGAGATTCATCTTTTGCTTACATGAGGTTGCGTTTTGTTCACCACGAGTACGTAATCGATAGACACGTTGGCTACGCAACAAGCATTGTCCGGGGGCCGATTTATTTAGTTCCAGGATCAAAACAAGGCTTAAAATGTAATCAACCCGGAAGTTTCCCCCGTGGGAAAATGGAAGGTGATTTATTTGAAAATAATTACGCAAAATCCTGAGGCCTGATTCAATGGTAAATTAAGTACCTAACTGTCAGTTTAAGTTTTTTTGTGCTTTTTGTTATTTTTTGTTGGGGAAGAGGGTATTTATAATTTTGTGTTTGGAACTTTTCTTAAGAGTATTTTTTCTAGAATTAATTCGATTTTTCGTTTAATTAACTTATGTAAGGCGGGATGGCGTTTGGCGAAGTGAAGAGAAAGCCGAGTGTACGAATCTAGACTTTATTGACAAGGTTACAAGTTAGTGATACCTCACTGAACCTGCATGACCCAGCAAAGGTGGATGCAAGCATGGCTAGGTAGGTTTACTTAGCTAGAAGACACTCATATGCTTAAGCAAAGGTTAAGGCATAGAGCGTGCAGTAAGCTAGTTCCTACTGTGAGAGTACAACGATACTCGGTCGACGCCGGGGGGTCATGATTCTACGTTGACCAAACGTTAGCGTGTTCTATTTTTTCCACTGGCGCCATCTATTGGTGCACCGCGGAAACACTAAGGAAACATGCAAGGCGCAGATGCGTCGGCGCGTCGGCTGCGCTGCACCCAACGCTGTGTACGTAGTTCGATACTATTAGCGACAGATGGTGTTGTGTGGCGGTAGTGGTGCTACACTTAATTTTAATGGGGGTAATTTTAGTAGGGGGTAGGGCATAGCGAATGATATTCCGCTTTGTGTAGGTTCAGGTAGGGCACAGCACAGCGGATATCATCTCGCTCGAATCTAGAGCAGAGCCCAACTGGGGTAGTACCTCCGCCTTACAGAAGACCGCAGCCAAATAGCACTAGACCCTACTCATAGTGTTGTGTTCCTGCCGGTGAGTAAGGCTGCCAGAGCTCAACGAGGGTGCGGTGTGCTGATGACGGGAGGACTTATGGAACTAACTTATTCTGTCTATTGTCCTTTGAGTCGTCTGCAACCCGAACCCTCCTTGGAACTTATGCACTCCTTTTTGCTGTGTATTTAACACAGCAAAAGGGAATGTGAAGATGTTTCTAATGGGGTGGAAACGCGCATGTGACACTCTTTGAGTTGCAGGCGTCCATAGGTTACGGTGACCGCTTTCCATCAGGCAGACCGTACGCTTGTTTGCCACCGACGTAGTATAAAAAAATGTATTTAATGTTTCCAAAAATTTGACGCAGTAGCGTGTAACAAAATATAGTTTTAATATTTCACAACATGTAATATTTATGGTACATCAAGTTAACATTCAGCTTTTAATATTTATTTGATGGACAAAATCGTGACAATCAAAATCATTTTCAATTTGGGTCAGTATTTTTATTTAACTTTAGTTTTATATTACGGAATAAATAATCACAATATTTCACCTTTAAGTACATTTTGTTGTTTTTAACTTGCTAACGTACTTACTAAGAAATAAGAAAAAAATACAAAAAGTTAAAAATGAAATTGTTGCTCAAAAATTCTAATAAAATCCTAAACTTATTTCCTCAATTTTGTAACGCTTTAATTATGAAATAATCAATCGAAACTTTTTAATAGGCACTTCGTGATTTTGTCGAGAAACTTTTTGTATCGCGTTACTAATTATTAACACGGCAATCGAGCCCTTTATTAAAATTGATTATGGTCGTTGACGTGTCCGGGCGATAAGAGTTTACTAATAAAGTCCCGTGAGATTTAAACACGTGTGCCTAAGTATACCTATTTAATGTTATGTTGAAAACAGAGGAATAAGTACCTAAGGGAAGTTGTAACTCCATACATCAGTAAATGCGGGTTATTTGTATCAGGCATAGTTAAGTCGCAATCGGTTGGAAGCTTTCCTTGTCAGATGTGTGGCAAAATGTGTCGCTCTCGCATAGGTCTCTTTAGTCATCAAAAGCGATGTCTTTCGGACATTGCACCATAAATCGTCTGAAATAGACGCTAAGGCCATATATATAGTTAAGTGACATCTAGCGACAATCACTTGTGAATAGATGTCGCGACGAACGAAGAGTCTATAATTCTCACCAATTTTTAGCTAATATTACAATAGTATTAATCAGTATTCTGTTTTCAATTCCTTCTGCTTGTAATATAAGTTGTAAACTGTTTTAATGTTAAACTTTTGGCAGGCGATACACTGTTGCCACGTAGTATCGAGTAGTGGTACTGATAATTCACGCTATTTGACGCGTGATTGATGCGTGATTGTCGCTAGATGTCACTTAACTATGCCTATACAAATAACCCGCATTTAATGATGTATAAAGTTACAACTCTTCCCTTACTTATTCCTCTATGGTTGGCTAAAACTAAGGGACGGTAGGTAGGTAGGGTAGGTAGGTAGGGAGCTATGTTGGTCAGTAATTTTAGTCATTATCGTTACGGGTGGCTTGTCAGTATATCAAAGGCTCGGGTTATATTGGCACGTGCGGTTAAACAACAACTTTCGTCCCTTCGTCCCTTGCAAAACAAATAACTATTTCTGTGACGTTAATGATATCAAAAAAAACCGGCCAAGAGCGTGTCGGGCCACTACTACTAAAACTACTAAACCTATCAAGTTCAAAACAATTTTTCTAGAAAGTCTTTATAAAGTTCTACTTTTGTGATTTTTTTCATATTTTTTAAACATATGGTTCAAAAGTTAGAGGGGGGACACACACACTTTTTTTCCTTTAGGAGCGATTATTTCCGAAAAAATTAATATTATCAAAAAACGATTTTAGTAAACCCTTATTCATTTTGAAATACCTATCCAACAATATATCACACGTTGGGGTTGGAATTAAAAAAAAATCAGTCCCCACTTTACATGTAGGGGGGGTACCCTAACAAAACATTTTTTTCCACTTTTTATTTTACCACTTTGTCGGCGTGATTGATATACATATTGGTACCAAATTTCAGCTTTCTAGTGCTAACGGTTACTGAGATTATCCGCGGACGGACGGACGGACAGACAGACATGGCGAAACTATAAGGGTTCCTAGTTGACTACGGAACCCTAAAAACGCGACGTTACGCGGTGAAATAGAAACCGACCGTTCAAACTTTGTATAGTGACTTTTGGGGTCACAATGAACAACTTTTATTATGGGACCAATGTTGAAATCGCAAAAAACTTTGGGTGTTCCATACAAATGAGCGGCATCATGACATGACAGTCAAATGTATTAGACAGCCAAACACTATGCAAAGTTTGAACGGTCTTTTTTATTTCAGCCTGTATAAACATAACCCTGTAGGTATTGTGACGATTCGTTCGCGTTCGGCACGGTTGGCACAGGCTCACCAAAGGATTCATTGTCAAATGGATGTATATACACGACACAGTGATGAACGTAAAGCGAAACATTAAAACATTCAAACGAGCCGATGAAGTTCACACTTATAACACAAGAAATGCTCATCGTCTAATTAACATCCATAAGAGGCTGGCCCTGTGTACCAAAGACCCCAGGGTGATGGGACCGTCCCTTTATGATAAGTTACCTAAACATGTGAGAGACATGGCCAGTGTATCGGAATTCCAGTCGCAATTAAAGAAAATTTTACTAGCAAACACTATATACAGTATAGATGAATTTATGAAAACTTTAATTGTGTCCTGTTAAAATATATCATATTGCAAATGTACGAGTACATAACTCTTGACGATCATAATATTATTAATTCTTATATATTAACATACTAATGTATAAAGCAATGTAATTTTATGAAATAAATAATATCAATATCAATATCAATATCAATCGACATTATTCGCAGTAAATCCGTTCGCACAACTTTCAAATTTCAGGAGGGGTCACCACATGT
Source organism: Leguminivora glycinivorella (assembly GCF_023078275.1). NCBI lineage: Eukaryota > Metazoa > Arthropoda > Insecta > Lepidoptera > Tortricidae > Leguminivora > Leguminivora glycinivorella. The sequence continues at coordinate 4,035,860 of NC_062973.1, forward strand.
GGGAGCCCTAATTATAATAGAAACTCTTGCATCAAATCTCAATAAATTATATTTAAAGCGAAAAGAAAATTACAGCGATAATAATAAAATGTTTAGTGACTTTTCATATCAGACATTGACACCTATCAATCAATCATTACAACAGCCAGAAAGCTAGAATAGGTTATACAAATAGGTTAGCTAAAGCCGCCACAGTATTTACAAAAAAGTCTAGGCACAGAACATGAAACTTGTCAAGTATAAATAACACTCTTAGTCAACTATGAGATTGAAAATAAACAAAATTGTGATATTGCAGTGTTATTGTTACTAGCCCATCGCACCACGATTGAACCCATATCACGACCTCTAAAACACTCACCAGAGAAAAGTAGCAGGGGGAAATTAGCTAAAATTACGGCATAATTAATGGAAGGTTTTTTTAAATTGAAATATTCATATTCATATTTATTGATATTGCACATTTATACATTACACGTCAGAAACATAAACATTCATTATTACTAAGTAATTCTTATTACTCTAAGAATTAAATTATAAAATTTATAAATGTGTTCTATATAATTTAAATAATTTAAATACATTATCGCGCTAAATATTACATTTCAAGGAATTCATTGATGAATATGTACGTTATAGACCGAAGTTATTTTTCATCAACCCTCCCCACTCCTCCCTCCTCTGCGTCACCCCTCTACCCTCCCTTAAAGTACCGAAAATGCGGTTTTTCTCGATTTCTGACAAAACTGTTGAAGATACAGAAAAGGCGCGTAGGAACGAAGTAATCCTTAATAAATTTACTACAAATCATTCATTAACACTTTGGTTCTAGCACTTATAGTTTACGCGTGATCCGTCACGAAAGTTGGTCCTTTGCTGCAATCTTCTTTAGTGAACGTTAAGTTTTCGCCCAAAATGCATACGAAATCCTCGAAATTTGTTTGATATAACTAAAATATTGTAACTCATGACTAAAATAAAATTAAGGGGGAAAAATCACTACCATGGGTGGAATTTCCAATATGTCTTGGAATTCCAGTAACTATTTAAGACGTAATATTTTCACGGTAGTAGTCGCTAGGAGTACCATTGATCTATATAGTGTATCTATGACTGGGGATGAGCTTTTGGTAGCTGTTGGTAGAGCCCTGGAGTATCAATCCAGTAGCCGTGAGTTCAAGTCCCACCCATGGTAGTGATTTTTCCCCCTGAAATTCATTTTCAGTTTATAATATTTTAGTAATATCAAACAGATTTCGTAAGCAATTTGGGAGAAAACTTAACATTCACTAAAGAAAATTGCAGTAAAGGACCAACTTTCGTGATGGATCACGCGAAACCTATAAGTGCTAGAACCAAAGTGTCAATGAACGATTTGTAGTAAATTTATCAAGGATTACTTTTTTCCTACACGCTTTCTCTGTATCTACAACGGTTTTGTCAGAAATCGCGAAAAACCGCATTTTCGGCTATTTAAGGGGGGGAAGAGGGGTGACGCAGAGGGGGGAGGGATGGGGAGGGTTGATGAAAAATAACTTCGGCCTGTAATGTACATATCCCAATCAAAAAAAATCTTCCATTAATTATGCCAACATTTTCATACATAACTTTCCAGAAGCAACGGACTAAAAGGGGGTGGTAAATTTTTTAACCCATCAAAAACTCATTGTAGAGGTACAGTCAACCAATTGGAACCCTAGGCCACTGTAGAACGTCATAGTGACGTTATAAATCAGATTGTAAGAAAACTCTTACTGTTTTTCATTTTGACATGGTTGTACAGTGGGCTAGGGTTCCAATTGGTTGACTGTACAGTCAACAACACAGCTGTGAATACAAAGTGCCAATATGTATACACACCTCAATGTATGGGCAATAAAGTTCTGTATACACAGCTGTGTCACAGATTATTAATAAGTTACTAACGTAACAGATCCTTCACTTGCCCGCAAAACGACAAATACCTACGCTTTATTTAACTAATACTAATACGTAAAACTCAGAAGAATAGTAGGTACGTGTCGCGCGACTACAGAGGCTGGCGCGTGGCGCCCCTCGACCACTCGTTCATTCGAATGAACGGCTAGCGTGTAGGTACTCGCGCGACCGCGAGCGAGTGACGGCTCAGCCACGACATTGGTATAAGCGCGAGAGCGGTAAGCGGGAGACATAGTCATACTAAACTTGTTATGGAGAATTTTTGGCCAAAAGCTGCACTTTTGGATGGAAGCAAGCCGCTTTGCATGGTGATAGTAGACATCATAGTAAATGATTTTTTCCGAGGATATCGAAATTTCATCCCTTAGGAAGCCGAGCGTAGCGAGGTGTTTTATGAAAATTAAAAAAATTCTATCTTTTTATTGTATTGTCCGATTTTGACAAAACGTATCTCAAATGAAAGGTATTGATTTGTGTAATTTAAAAAAAATACAAAGAAAAAAAATTTGAAAGAAAAGTAAGAAAAAAATAAAAAAAGTAAATTTACGTCTCGCACTGAATAACTTCAAAGAATGACAGACAAAATGTACAATGTCGATATACATGTTTTTTTTAATCTAAGACAGATAAATTTTTAGTTGAAAACTGAAGACCGCATCGAAATCAGATTAGCATTTTTTAAGATACAAGTTGCCAAAGTTGGGAAATATCGCTTTATATGGCCACTTTGAAATTCCTTTGCCAGAAAGTCAGAAATAATATGTTTTTCGGACACAGAAAAATACATAGTAACAGTACACATCAAAATAAAATTAAAAATTCCGAGGATATTATAATTTCATCCCTTAGAACGACGAGCGTAGCGAGGTCGGTTACGAAAACCGAAAAAAAAATCTCATTTTTTTGTACGTCGTCCGATTTTGACAAAATATATTTAATTTGAAAGGTATTGCTTTATGTAACTTAAAAAAAAATATTGAAAAAAAAGTAAGATTTTTTAAAAAAAAACCTTAATTTTCGTATCACTCTGAATAACCGCAAAAAACGGTAGACACGGTGTATAATTTCGATATATGATTTTTTTAAATTAAAGACAAATAAATGCATGATTATAAACTAAAAACCGAATCGAAATCGAATCAGTACTTTTTAAGATGCAAGTTGTGAAAGTTGGCTTAGTTTGTTTATATGGTCGCTTATAAATTCCTTAGCCAGAAAGTCAGAAACATTATATTTTTCTTACAGTTAAAAGTATGCATAGGTAATAGACATCATTATAAACATTTTTTTACAAGGATATAAAAATTTCATTCCTTAGAAACCCTTAGAAAGACGATCCAATAAAAAAAACTGCCTTTTTTTTGTTTTTCGTAACAGACATCGCTACGCTCGGCTTTCCAAGGGATGAATTTTTTATATCCTCGTAAAAAATTGTTTATTATGATGTCTATTACCTATGCATACTTTTAACTGTAAGAAAAATATAATGTTTCTGACTTTCTGCCTAAGGAATTTATAAGCGACCATATAAACAAACTAAGCCAACTTTGACAACTTGCATCTTAAAAAGTACTGATTCGATTTCGATTCGGTTTTTAGTTTATAATCATGCATTTATTTGTCTTTAATTTAAAAAAATCATATATCGAAATTATACACCGTGTCTACCGTTTTTTGCGGTTATTCAGAGTGATACGAAAATTAAGGTTTTTTTTTAAAAAATCTTACTTTTTTTTCCCAATTTTTTTCAATATTTTTTTTTAAGTTACATAAAGCAATACCTTTCAAATGAAATATATTTTGTCAAAATCGGACGACGTACAAAAAAATGAGATTTTTTTTTCGGTTTTCGTAACCGACCTCGCTACGCTCGTCGTTCTAAGGGATGAAATTATAATATCCTCGGAATTTTTAATTTTATTTTGATGTGTACTGTTACTATGTATTTTTCTGTGTCCGAAAAACATATTATTTCTGACTTTCTGGCAAAGGAATTTCAAAGTGGCCTTATAAAGCGATCTTTCCCAAGTTTGGCAACTTGTATCTTAAAAAATGCTAATCCGATTTCAATGCGGTCTTCAGTTTTCAACTACAAATTTATCTGTCTTCGATTAAAAAAACTCGTATATCGACATTGTACATTTTGTCTGTCATTCTTTGAAGTTATTCAGTGCGAGACGTAAATTTACTTTTTTTAATTTTTTCTTACTTTCTTTCAAAATTTTTTTCTTTGTATTTTTTTTTTAATTACAAAAATTAATACCTTTCATTTGAGATATGTTTTGTCAAAATCGGACTATAGAATAAAAAGATAGAATTTTTTTAATTTTCATAAAACACCTCGCTACGCTCGGCTTCCTAAGGGATGAAATTTCGATATCCTCGGAAAAAATCGTTTACTATGATGTCTACTATCACCATGCAAAGCGGCTTGCTTCCATCCAAAAGTGCAGCTTTTTTTTCATAACTAGTATGACTAACATACGTGCGAAAGAAAAGTCCCATCGCTGTGTCTCGCTCCAATGTATGGCTGCCGCTCACCGCTGTCGCGCTTAGACCAATGTCGTGGCTGAGCCGTGACGTAGGCTTGGCTGTGTTGTTGACTGTACGTGTGGGCGATACACGTGATAAGTAACTGTAAGACATTGAAATGAAATTATTATTATGCATAACGTTACAGCTATTCTAAGTACCTTGAGCTTTTACAAGACACAACTTTGGTAAGTTATTTATTTCACAGTAAACATGCTACAAGCGTCTTGAGTAATTTCACAAACAGGCTTATTCGATTTAATTGTGATATCAGAATGGAATACCAGTGTCAAAAAAACACACCAGTCTGTGCGGTGTCCTAATAGAGATATAGAAATTTAAACTTTCTCACAAGGCATCGTGTGATGTCCTGAAAATTAGATAGATTTGTCTAAACAAGTCCTGGCAACATCACCAGCGTGCGTCATAAGACATTGATATCAACAGACGTGTGATGTTCTAAGATATTACAAATAATTTAGATTACCAAAGGAATTGATTGCTAAGAGATTATGATTACTGTAATATAAAGGGTAATTTAATTCCAAAGGGAATCGATTACGCCCTAACTGTGTTCTCAAAGAAATTTACATTTCGCTTAGTGAGAAAATTACAGTATATACCTCCTATGGGTACATATTATAAATAATTGCAAGACCATCGCAAAGCAGTCTACACAAGTACCTATTATAGTTCGTAATAAAAAGAGTCTTAACCGTGGAATGCGAATGTCATATATTATGTTTACAGACCCTTTAGCACAGCTTGCTTTGCCGCGCGCGAGTCCATACATCAAGCGCGACTCCATACATAAGTATAGACTCGCGCGCGATAAGACAAGTTGTGCTAGAGGGGCAGGTTATTGGAGAAATTCAACTATTTAGTCATGGTTCCACGAAAAATTAACACGATACGTCAGTTTTCACATATCACGTACCTACTCGTAAGTGTCTAAAATTAACTGTACAAAAGATAAAATTTTGAAAAAACCCCCGACCGCTACATAGTGGACTGATTTTTATGAAACATGGCAAAGAACGGGAGTATTCGTACTAACTCAGTTTTCAAACAAAAAAAACGAAATCGAAATCGGTTCGTCCGTTCGGGAGCTACGATGCCACAGACAGACACACACACAGACAGACAGACAAACAGACAGGCAGACAAACAGACAGACAGACAAACAGACAGACAGACAGACACGTCCAGCTTATAACACCCGGTTTTTCGTCGGGGGTTAAAAAAAGATCAGCGAAATACATGGTGAGTTAGATATCATTCTGATGATCAGTGTTCGTTCGAATTTGTCTATAACAAACTTAATTCTGAGATACATGGACTAAATCCTGGAACAGACTTGTTTGTTCCAGGTACTGTATAAAGGTATTTGTTTTTCAAATTCACGCTCGCGATTGAGATGGAACCCTCTTTCAATGCTGAACTAAAAGGTTTATGGATATACTAGTTGAACTGGGTCTTTCTGGATTATACTTTTGTATTTATTAAACATTTTATAATTGGTATTGATTTCGTGGCACTTTATTCCTTTCTGTCTTGTTATTATGTGTATTTTGTCTTGCGTCGTATTCTATTCTATTTATTTAGCTGCTTTAGTATCCAGCAGTTAAGATAAGTAAGTTAATATTTTATTTACGAGCATGTTACAACTGACTGTAATGAAACTATTTATCACGGGCTGTATGCTTGTCTGCCAACCTGACCCTATGACCCTCTAGCACAATTTTCCTTGCCGCGCGCGTCCATACTTGAAATCCCGCTTGATGTATGGACTCGAACGCAACAAAGCAAGTTGTGCTAAAGGGTCAGCTTAGTATAAAACAATCTTTTGAACATATTTAAAAAGGGATAAGTTACTGCAAACAAGACCAGGACCCGTCTTAAGGACTGAATTACACTAGTGTATGTTTCGGTAATTTCTATGTTCAAAGGTTACACGTGCGCGATGTTTCTATTTGATGAGCTTGTACACGAATTAGTATTCCCTAGCGTATATCAACGAACACTGGTAGAGATCGTCGTAATTTTTATGAATAATTGTCATTCCGGTTTATGTTTGACCTTTTACATATAATTTTCTTGGTGGCTAGAACCCTTTACTGCATACGAAGCAACGTATTGCAGTTATATTCAACTACATTGACATTTATTGTATTTAATATTCCTATCCTGTCCTGTGCACGGGATAGGAGCGAATGGCGGAATTTAGTGTCGGAGGCCAAGAATCCATTTCGGGTCGCTGAGCCATCGCAGTCAGTAAGTAACTAAGTATATTATTTAATATTGTCTTCGGTTACCGCGATAGTTACTCATGAAATAAAACTATGGAAACGGATTATATCGCGTATTCCGTTTCCATAGTTTTATTTCATTTATTATATTATTAAAATATCTGTATTATTTATTCATTCAATGAAGGACTAAAGATAACTAGTTGAAAGTTACTGGCATCACCTGCCAGTAAATTCCAACTACGACTTTATGAATAATTGTCATTTCGGTTTATGTTTGACCTTTTACATATAATTTTCTTGGTGGTTAGAACCCTTTACTGCATACGAAGCAACGTATTGCAGTTATATTCAACTAAATTGACATTTATTATATTTAATATTCCTATCCTGTCCTGTGCACGGGATAGGAGCGAATGGCGGAATTTAGTGTCGGAGGCCAAGATCCACTTCGGGTCGCTGAGCCATCGCAGTCAGTAAGTAACTAAGTATATTATTTAATATTGTCTTCGGTTACCGCGATAGTTACTCATAAAATAAAAGTATGGAAACGGATTATATCGCGTATAATGAATTTACGATTCATCCCGCGCGACGTTTCGAACACTTTACAGCATTCGTGGTCAACGGGTGGCTCATGATACGCGATTCATTATACGCGATATAATCCGTTTCCATAGTTTTATTTCATTTATTATATTATTAAAATATCTGTATTATTTATTCATTCAATGAAGGACTAAAGATAACTAATTGGAATTTACTGGCATCACTTGTGTAATGTTATGCTATGGTGATAACTTTTGTGATTCATATCATAAAATCATTTTATTGACTAACTATAAGGTATTATAGTTAAATATAATATGAATTTAAAAAAAAGCAGCACAAAGGAAAAAATGTAAAAGGGGTGAATTTTCCTGCATACAATTAAGGATGAAAAAGGTCAATGAAACAAGCGCAAAACAATGTACACAAAATAAAATGTTAATCCGGATTAGCACATTTCCTTTCCTTTTTAGTCCGAAATAAACAGGATTAAGGCCATGGGATTAAAAATACGGAAAACATTTGAAAGATTTTCAATTAGGTTTCTGTGACGTCCTTGGACAAAATTGGAATGAGTTACCTATTCCAATGTGTAAAATTCTGGCAAGAAGTATAAAACAATATATCGACGAATAAGTGACAATGTCATTATGATAAAATTTATATTCTTAAAACGCCAAATAGTTACCAGAAATACCAGAATAAATACCTACACTTTACGAACATGTCAATATAAAATTATTAAAAAATACTTCAGAACTAAAAATAAAACAATAATTTAAAATAAAAAATAATTTGCAAGGAGCGCAGGGGCCAGGTTGCTTAGCGGGTCAAAACGTTAGCCGCGTAAACTAAAGTCCCGGGTTCGGTTACTTGTGTTCCACTGCTGGAATATGCGTGTAGGTATAACTATGCAATACAATTTAGGGTTTAAAACATTTTTTCACAAATGGAATGAAAGTTTCGTCGAATAGTATATTGGTAAAGACAATAGCCGTGTAAGTTGAAACCTCGGGTTCAGTTCTCCGATTGGCCACTGTTGTCTTAGCCACTTTTAAGTGTGTGATATTAATTTCAATTTAAAACGGCAATTTAAAATTTAAAGGGCCAATTTTCATCAAACATGTCTAAGAACACTCACTCTCAGCATTAAAAAAAAAAAATCTAAATCGGTTCATTCCGTTCGAAAGCTACGATAACACAGACGGATATAATACACTATAGACAGACAGGTCAAACTTCTAACATCCCGTCATTTTTGCGTGAGTTAAAAAGTACAGGGTGGCTAGCCGAATGGCACAATCGCTCACGAAACGCTCACGAAACGAAGAGCTAGTAGATATCTATCTCTATCGCGCTTGCGTATTGGCGCGACAGAGCCAGCGGCGTATCGCTTTCGTTTGGCGTCGGAGAAATGCCATTCGGCTACGGGGCCTGGTAAGGTAGAGTTGGTCGTCACCCGTCTAAGTTTTGCTTGAAGCAGCACAACTATTCGCGCACTCGGAATACTTCTCAAGACATCTGACGCGATAATTTGCTCCTTGGCTCAGTACTACGCTCCGTTTACGTGGATTCTACACTCTTGTTTTTTTTGTGCCTGTGCGTGTGTTTTGAACCTCTGTGGTGACGGGTTAAGAATTTCACCACCCCCTTTCTTCCCGTGGGTGACGTAGAAGGCGACTGTGGGATATGGGTTAAATTGTGGCGTAGGCGAGAGGCTGGCAACCTGTCACTGCAATGTCACAGTTTCGTTTTCTTTCAACCCCTTATTTGCCAAGAGTGGCACTGAAGCTTTAGTAGTTTCATGTGTTCTGCCTACCCCTTTATGGGATACAGGCGTGATGTGTTGTTGTTGTTGTTGTTGTTGTTGTGTTGTTTTTTTTAGTTTTCCGTTAAATTCGACATGTAGCTAGTAAAAATACGACCTTGGTCTCTTTAAACGTAGAGTGAATAGGCTATTACTGAATCGGTGAGCTCCATCTTAGACTCTGTCTTCAATTCCCATCAGGTGTGACTAGAGTCAATCGCTGATCAGTCCATAAAAAAAAAGCTAGGTTCATTATCAGGAACCACCCTGTATATGACTTTTAGTTAAAAACGCACTAAAAAAAATTTCATCATTTTCATACATAATAATTGAATTTATTAGTGTGAGAGACCCTTAAGAATAACATTCAAGTCAGTGTCAAGTGATTGACGGCACATGTCAAAACAAATAACATTAGGAATTGGTAAAGGCTGTCACACACGTGTTCAGTAATTATCTTTAGTTTTTTAATAACTCGTTAACCGTAAGAGTTAAGACCTTAGTTTTTTAGAAAAACTAATTGTATTTGATCTAAAGAAGAAGAAAGACATATTTATGTATACGTCACGTCAATACACATTTTGAAAAAAAAAATTTTAGGCATCATTAGTGTGGTTTTTATAATAATATTTAATAGGTGGCGCAAAAAAATTCTTAGTATGAAGTACGTAAATCCTAAATAAATAATTCTTGCAAGTACCCTACATTACAATGTACCTATTCATTATAAGGCGTCAACAATAGACCCGTGTGCGTAACCGAATGCACAAACGCTCACAAAACGCCCACGATAATATCTCTTTCGTAGCTATCTATCTCTATCGCTCTTGCGTATTGGCACGATAAAGCCAGACTACATTTCTGCGGTGTTTCTCGTCGCAGAATCACCATTCGGCTACGGCACCAGGGCGGTACTGTTGAACAGTAATTGGCTGCAGTGATGGACGCGCCACTTGCGTGCGTACTTGATTACTAGTTTGTTTTGCTGTTTTATTCGTACTTCCCTATAAAAATCATTGCCCAATATAGGGGTAAATAAAAAGGACCAGCCATACTTTGCAGACTTTTGAGATCTTTGAACAAGTTTTACCTACTTACTATGGGACAAATGCTAAATCGTAAAAAAATTTTTGGCTGTTCTATAGGAATGAGTGGCATCACGTCAGTCGGGATGTATGAAATAGACATTTTTTGCGATTTCATGATTGGTCCCATAATAAGAGTTATTCAGTATGACCTCAAAAGTCACTATACAAAGACTGGTCCTTTATATTTAACCGTGTATTATACTGTACTCTGGTCGATGTTCAGAGTAGTCTCTAGAGCTACGTTTACCGAGAGTATTTTTTTTTTAGTATGAATAGGTAGACGTTTGACCACGATCACACCTGATGGTAAGTGATGATGCGGTCTACGGTGGAGCACGCTTGATACCTATTTACTCTTGCTTTAAAGAGACCTGGATTGTACTCATGCGGAAACACAGACAGGCAGGGCATTCCACTCCTTGGCGGTTCGCAAAAGAAAATTTACGCGTTTTCAAAGACGTACCTATAACATTATGGATATATAGCATAAAAATAATGGAAATACATAAATGGCATGACAAGCTAAAAGTACGTATGTTTAAAGTCCAGTACCACATCTCTACTCAACACCTCGGAAAATGGCTATAAAATATATGAAAGAGGCGCGTTCCTAGCACACAGTCTAAGCTCGTGCATGTAGGTGAACGCGGACTATGTTTGTATAGGTGAAATATGACAGGTCGACTGTTCACGTTTTTGACAGGCGGTAACTGTGAGGTAACCGAGAGGTGGTTGGCGGCACTTTCAGTGGGGAGCGGGAGTAGCCATACTGTACGATAGTACTCTTTATTATACTGTGCCTCAACGGTAATGCCTTTGAACCATCATAGATGGTACTGTTACTGCCACGCACAGTTTACAAGTCAGGAATCCCAAATCAAAATAATTTAGATTCTTAATTAACTACTCAAAGCAGGCCAAGGTAATCAGGTCGAACGACTTTGATTCGATTCCATCTACTACGTCTAGCAATAGTGTTATATAACGTAACCTTCACGTAAAGACATATATAACTCCGTATAGACAGATAAAGTCTAAGAAAAAAACGTACCTCAGTATCATACAAAAAAAGGTACGGTTTCCTAGATGGCACCTTTGGGGTACGCTCAGCTAGATGGCGCTAATACTAATATTTGACATTTTAACACATATCAAGCTAAGAATATGGGCCAAATTGTCAAAACTGAGGTTCAAAAGTTTTAAGCCTGTGTCAAGAGATGGCAGTCTATGCACTGTGATTACTGATTACACATTTTACTTCGACAGTATCTATAATACTCGATCCTCTTTGCCTTCAAGTAAGAAACAACCAACATACCGAACGCAATATATTTCTTTTATTAATTCCATCAGGCTCGACATGATTCAATTGGATTCAGGGTAAGGAAACCACCGATACTAAACTTTGATTAGATTTGTTGCGAACCCTGTTTCTGCCTGTCCATTAGAATACGGCCCAGGACAACCGTGTAATTGAATTTTTTCAGGTCATCGAACCCGATTTTTTACCATTTCAATTCTTCCTAACCAATCTATCCTATGGTACTACAAACTCTACTGGACATACGACGTTTTTACTCTGTGGTTTTTATGCTTTAAACGCTATCTCAGTACATGATGTATGGAGAGGGACTGAATAGTGACTGCGCACATAGGATTATCAATTTAGAGAATTGCTTTTGGAGACTTTCATATCTATATCGTACAGTTATGAGGAGGAAAATTGTGATTTTATTGTTACAATTTTGCGACGTATTTTTTGATGACGACTACAAGTATCTGTGGTGACGGATTTAGAATTTTACCACCCCTTTTCGTCCCGTGGGTGGTATAGGTTTCGTTGCGGCGTGGGCGATGGGCTGGCGATTTGTGACTGTATTACAATTTTGTTTTCTTTCAACAGAAGCGGCACAAAACTTACAGTTGTATGTGCTCTGCCTACTCCATTTGGGCAATACAGGCATGGAAACATGTATGCATGAATGTATACATAGATTAGATTAGATTTCTTTATTTCATGATAAAAATTACACTATAAATTTGTTACATGCCAAAGTTATGTTTATCTTCTCATCATGATCGTCGAAAATTACATCATAAATTGAAAATAATAAAATGAATATTTTCTCCCAATAAGGATCGTCATTTACAAAGAGAAATACACAAAACACAATAAAAATAACAAATGAAATAAAATCCGAAGTCAGCGTAATCAAATGCATGCTATCACACATTCAATTCCATGTACTCATTTACAGACTACAGAGGGTTATCTAACAAAAGGTTTCTCAATTTGCGCTTAAATGCTTCGTCATATGGCTCATTCCGAAGATCAGCAGGTAAGTGTTCGTAGTAAGTAGGGCCGATGACACGCGGGTTCTTTCTTGAAAGTGCCATGCGACGGGGGACTGTTCTCAGACGGCCTTGTAGCTCGAAGCTGTTTGCCCGGACAGGCAACGCGAGCAAATTGAGATATGTTTTGCCTAACAAATAACAGTATATCAAACATATATTGTGCGTAGTGCGTCATTATACGTTGAGAAATAAAGAGCTCTCTGCAAGGGTGCCTGTCTCTTACTCCAGCAAGTATACGTATTGCTGCGTTTCTGCATTATAAGGACTCTTATTGTATCTGACGAGTTTCCCCAGAGCAGCGATCCGTATGCCATGATAGAGTGGAAATGCGCAAAGTACACCTGCTTTAAGGCTTCTGCGGAGATAAGAGGCTTCAGCTTCCTCAACGCAAACGACGCACCACCCAATCGATCACAAAGATTGTCAACATGGCACTTCCAATTCAGAGTGTTGTCTATCAGGAACCCTAAAAACTTACTCTGTTCACACACGGGCATCGGAAAATTAGCCATACATGATGGTGGTTGTACCTTTCGACCGGAAAATAACATTATATTTGATTTAGAAAAATTGAGTAATAGACCATTTGCTGAAAACCATGCCTGCAATTGGTGGCAAGCATCATTAATTTTTAAAGCCAAGTGGTCATAAGTACTTGCACCAACTAATACATTCGTGTCATCCGCAAACAATACAGGCAAGCCAGCTCCAATATTCGATGGTAGGTCGTTCACAAATAACAAAAACAAGGTATTTCCGAGGGACGAACCCTGAGGAATACCAATATTTATGCATCCCACATCAGACTGGATTGACTTGCCGTCATTGAGTAATTTCACGACTTGCTTGCGGTCTGACATATAAAATGAATAAATTGTAATTTATAAATTATATGGCGCAGTCAGTAGGATTCGGATTTAAAGCTCCGCTGATTCTCATTAAGTATGTGTAGTAACACAGAATGTATAATAGTATAAGTACCGCCAAGGAGTGGAATGCCCTGCCTGAGTCTGTGTTCCCACATGAGTACAATCCAGGTCTCTTTAAAGCAAGAGTAAATAGGTATCTCATAGGTAAGCGTGCTCCACCGTAGACCGCATCATCACTTACCATCAGGTGTGATCGTGGTCAAACGTCTACCTATTCATACTAAAAAAAAAAAAAAGTAAAGAAGGCCCACTGCTTTGATTCACGAAATGCCGCCTTTTTAAATGCCTACAAAATTCTTACAAAGAAACGAACCGCACGTGCGTTGCGACCGAGTATAGGGTTGCCTACGGATTAAAACGAATTAATACTGAGATATAATGTTATACTGTTATATTCAAATATTGGGTACTTTATAGGTATATATACAGTATTTATATATGTTTGTTTAAGATCCAACATCACAAGCTTTATTCAACTTTTCCGTGGGACTTAATCAATAGTAGATCTGTGTAAGAATGTCCTATGGTATTTATGATGTCTATTTAACTAAGCATTATTAGCCATTCCATACGCGGACATTGCATATGAACCTTAAAAAAACTCGCGACATAAAGTAACAACAGAAAGTGCGAACGTGCGTTCCGTGAGAACGCGCGCCACCCCTGATTAGGCCGCGAACTCGCGGCCGCCAGCGTGTACTTGTAGCGCGGCGATAGAATCGCGGAGTGAGCCGCCCCTAGTAGTAAGTAAAAACCGGCCAAGAGCGTGTCGGGCCACGCTCAGTGTAGGGTTCCGTAGTTTTCCGTATTTTTCTCAAAAACTACTGAACCTATCAAGTTCAAAACAATTTTCCTAGAAAGTTTTTATAAAGATCTACTATTGTGATTTTTTTCATATTTTTTGAACATAGGGTTCAAAAGTTAGAGGGGGGGGGGGACGCACTTTTTTTTTCCTTTAGAAGCGATTATTTCCGAAAATATTAATATTATCAAAAAACAATCTTAGTAAACCCTTAATCATTTTTAAATACCTATCCAACAATATATCACACGTTGAGCTTGGAATGAAAAAAAATATCAGCCCCCACTTTACATGTAGGGGTAGGTACCCTAATAAAACATTTTTTCCCATTTTTTATTTTTGCACTTTGTTGGCGTGATTGATATACATATTGGTACCAAATTTCAGCTTTCTAGTGCTTACGGTTACTGTGAGATTATCCGCGGACGGACGGACGGACGGACGGACAGACAGACATGGCGAAACTATAAGGGTTCCTAGTTGACTACGGAACCCTAAAAAGTGTATACATTTGTATTTCTCCAATGAAACTGAATTTGTAAAGGACCTAATACTCAAAAAATAACCTTAAATACGTAAGTCCATTTTAAAAAAATGATATTTTTTTGCATTTGTTAACATAAATTTTACTATTGCAGGCCATTCCGGTGCCTAGGTCATCGAAAATTATCACGATCACACTTAAAAAGTAACATAAAAAAGCTAGGCAAAACAATATATTAAAATTATCAAAGAAATTATTTTTAAAAGATATTACTTAAAAGAAGTATATTGAATTTGAAAACTTATTCAAAGTGACTTTCGTATCATAAATTGAATAAGATTAAACTCCACACCCACACTTCATTCGACCGCAATCAAAGCCAGAAAACTTGATAAAGGTGAAACTTATTCATTTCTAACAAGCACTTTGTTCGAACCATTTAATCTGCATAAAAAGTTATATGAAAAGACGGCCAAGATAGGGATTGCGATATGGATTGGTTTTCCGACCGAGACGGATCCGGCTTATTATAGGGGTATCAAAGATTAATAAATAAATAAAAATGGCATAATAGGAGAGAATTTTGAATATATTCAAAATAAAATAAAACTTTGTCAAAAAAGAGTAAAACTACAATGTCGGTATCAATATATAAACTAAATTTTACATCTAAGATAAGTAAAATAAAAAATCCAAAGGTTACAATGTTTTCTGTACGATCTTTGTTTGTTGTGTTATCATAACGTCATTTGAAACGAATAAAATGCTGTGTTATTTTGACGGATCCGATTATTTTGATTGTTTCTGGATATTTCCTATTTGGCGAACTTTTCTTGATCAAATCGGGGAAATATTGCAAAAAGGCCAGGTCAGAAGTACTCGAAACCGACGAGCGTGTATGAGAAACGTTATGAAAGTGTGTGAAGCGAAAGTGGTTTGTCAGGATCGTAGTAAATGGAAATCCGTGATCTCTGCCTACCCCTCTGGGAAACAGGCGTGATTGTATGTATGTATGTATGTATGTATTTCCTAAATAAGTACCTAGTAGTTGTAGTAAAACACTTAATTGAAGATGCTTGTTATTAGTAAAAAAAAATCTTTTTAAGGGTGAACAGACATCTTCTCGACGAGCTCACTCCATCGTAGGCCATGTCTTTGCCTTTGGTTAGTCTGGTGTTTATAATTAAAAAAAAACTTTTAACCTAAAAAGTTCCAGATCCGTCCGGAGAACCGGATCCGCCGGTCAAATTGCAATCCCTAGTCCAAGTTCTAACGCTCACAAAGGGATTACTTTTCAAACGCACGGTTTGTAAGCGGCTTTTCTGCTCGAAGATTAGGCGGAGTGCGAAAAAAATAAGCACGTGGAATTTGAGTTGTCTGTTTTGAGATGTCTTTAATCGGGTGTATATTTTATTGTACGTTGGCGCCTTTTCTGGTGTAATTGAGAGTTTATTCTAGATATTTTGATCGCGATCGTTTTAAAATTAAATAGGTGTAATAAATGTTTTTGACATGATCACGGAACTAAACTCCAGCATTGAAAGATGGACCACTCATTTACCTATAATCTAGCATTTAAAAAAATGTTTCAAGTTAAGATTATAGGGACAGGTATTGCATTGTCAGCTTTCCGCGCGCCTCACATACGAAAGGTCTCAACGTAGTGCTTTCCCCTTAGTTACCGCCCGTCTGTGCTTATGAATACACGTCTTAATTAGTACACTGTTGTTATCATTCCAAAGACAAATATAACCCAGACTGTAGATTACCTTAAAAGATGAAACGGAAACAAAAAAACGTGGATATTTTGAGTTTTAGACCAGTTGCTACTAACCCGAAAATAAATTGGTTGTTTTTTAGATTCACGGGAGTTTACAATATCATTCGCCTGCCCTTATCCCAGTCATTTGGGGTCGGCGCAACATGTCCTTCTCTCCCATGCATCGATCTAAACTACCTAGATGCACCATCACGGCTTAGAATGTGTCCGCAGCAAATTGTGCTTGAAAATGTTCTAAGCACAATTGGGCGGTCAGTAGCGCTTCATCCGCCGTGTCGGCAACATGCCTAAGTGCTCCGTAAAAAAGTGCAAAAATAACACCTTATATACGTTGAAAAAGGATGACGTATCGTATTTCCGGTAAGTAATTGTTAATAATTTTATAATGTTATGCATTTGTGGTCAAAATGGCTTCCTAACTTACAAAAAACATTTATTTTCTAGAATAATTAAAGTAAATTCCTTGATTTGGTCTTACGCAGTTTGTCTCTTTCTCTCGCGCTATACTAGTAATGAGCGGACGGCGACAAAAGATGGATGAAGTGGAACATAGTTAAAAATGGAATGATGGAGTCGCTAATTTATATTTTTTGTAAAAGAAGCCTATTTCATATTAATAATGTATGTATTTATTTATTATTATGGACCAATAAGTCTGAAATAAATGATTTCAATTCAATAATATTAATACATATCTTATAAATTACTTTAATTATAAAAAGAAACAACCCGGGAATAGCAAATTCGTTTTTAAGTAATAAAAAAGCTTTTTATTCCAGATTCCCAAAACAAGACGTTGAAAGGGAAAAATGGCGCAAGATTATAGCTGAGGAGCGGAGAGAAGATTTACCCAAACAAAGCTTTGAAAGAAATTATACGTAGAATAATAAATTAATGTCATCGTTCAATTCTTCTTTGTTTTAATAGCTACTTAATTCATATTCTCCAAGTGCACCCTCACACACACCACATACAATCCCTCAACTGTTTACCTTCACATAATCGCTACACATACACTCACTACACGCACACACACACACACACACACATATGTTATATATATACATACCTACACACACACACACACACACACATATATATATATATATATATATATATATATATATATATACCTCAGTTGAAATGAAATGAAATGAAATGAAATGAAATATTTATTTTTCAAGTAGGCATATTACAATGCGCATATGAACGTCAAATAAAGCTACGCCGGCTCTAACCCTACGCCTCAGCCTCGAGAAGATTTCAGTCCCCCTCAGTTGGGAGGGGGTATCCACTATGGGACCGGCAAGAAACTCGGCGGGCAACTTCTTTTCAAAACATTACATCTTATAATTAACATGGATTAAATAACAACATACAATTTAACATGCAAAAGTATTCATCAAAGAATATGAACAGACTAGGTACTCTATGGAAATCAATTTCAATAAATTATATTATTGCTTAATAATACGTCGTTCTTCTTCAGAGAAAACATATCAAATTGTCATAGAAGAAAAAGATAATATGAATCTCAATATCATTAAATATGTAATTTACCTACACAACATAAAATATAAAATATTTGATGTGCTTTCTTATCTGAACTGTGTCCTCTATACATAATACAATTATTTTAATTGCTATTCGTTTTTTGTAGTTTCTGGTTCGGGCCATGCATGTTTGTCTGTCAAATAGTCCTCGACTCTGTAATAAGCCTTTAACATCAATGATTTTTTTAAGTAGTTCTTAAGAGCTGGGAGGGTAATCTCAAAGCAGTGTCAGGTAACTTATTATAAAAATGAATGCATTGCCCAACAAATGACTTCTGTACTTTACGGACACGAAACTTCTTTATGGCAAGCTTATTTTTGTTTCTAGTGTTATAATTATGGATATCAGAATTCTTAGTGAAACAGTCTAAATTCTTAACAACATAAATTATACTATCATAAATGTATTGGGAAGTTACAGTTAAGATATTTGACTCTATTTAATAATGCAAACATTGCAAAACGTGGAGATATTAATCAGTTCAGTTGCAATTGTCCCCCAGTCCAAATTGTCCCGCCGTACCTTATATATTTTTTTGTTTGAGATAATATCCATAAAAATATCGTACAGTAAAAACTCATTTTTTTTCGCTTAAAATACGCAACATCTCGAAAAATGTTATACCAAACGTTTTGTTCCTTAAGAAATTTTCTATCTAATAGGATTTTTTAAAACAGTTTTTCGCAAAAATACCGCAAATTTCCGGCTACCTAATGATTCTCCGACAATTTTTTAGTCGATTATTGATTCGCCGACAACGATTCGCCGAAAGCCATTTAGCCGAATAATCAAACTATCGCTGTCACTTTTGGTCGAATAACGTTACGTAGAATCTTGGTTCGCATACAGTTCAGTTCGCTTCTGTGCAAATTATCCGAACTACTATTGGACATTTTTCATTTAGCAAACTAATATTTTCGTTTAGGCCACGTTTAGTCGAATAACGTTTCACATTTTATACATTGTTAAAATAAATATTTTCGAACGAATGAATTATCGCTGTTGTAAAAAAATTACCCACTTAATAGACACTTTTTTCTTACATACATACATAAATACACCGTGTTTTTTTTTGTTTTCTGTTAAATTCGACACGCAGTTAAGTTCATCATCATGAACCACCCTGTATATCGTTTTTTTTAAATATCGAAAAAAAAAACAGTTTTTGTTCGTTTCCATACATAATAAATGGATTAATTAGTGTGAGAGGACCTTAATCATAACATTAAAAACATTGTCAAGTATTTGACAGCACATGTCAAAAAAATAACATTAGGAAGTAGTAAGGGATGCCGCACACGTATTCGGTAATTAAATTATTTGTTTTTATATTTCGATAACCGTAAGAGTTAAGGGGCTAGTTTCTTAGAGAAATTGATTGTATTTGAACTAAAAAGTCTTCCCTTAAAGTTAACGGAATTCAATAAAAACAAGGTGTATAACCACGCCTGTAGCCCATTAAGGGGTAGGTAGAGCACATGACCTACTAAGTTTCGGTGCCACTCTTGGCAAAAAGGGGTTGAAAGAAATCCAGACTGTGACATAGCAGTGACAGTGCACAAATTAACCCATACCCCACAGTCGACTTCTACGACACCCACGGGAAGAAATGGGGAGTTTTTAAACAATGTATAATGTGAAATTCTTTTCGTTGCGGTAATAATTTACATATAATGGCAACATTATGTTCTTGAAAAAATTTGGTGAGTTGAAAACAACAATACATAATTTACTAAAATTAATCCTTTGAATCAGAACATGATGATTAATATAAATAAGTAAATGAAATAAATGTGAATATTGTAAATTACTCTTATAAACGATCTAACAACTAGATTTTTGAATCCGCAGAACACTTTGTACGCAAGTTCCAGGCTCCAGCCAACTCACCAAAAAAAATACCAAATGATCACTCGACCTATTGTGTTTCGACCAGTTTTGTGTCGGCCAATTTTTACAATTACTAAATCATTATTCGTCGAAAAGTAAATCGGCGTATCAAATTTCTGCCTACCGACTCCGTTTACGAACGAATATTATGCGAAATGAGAATCTTCCATTCGTTATTCGGCCAAAACAAACGTCGGCGAATCGTTGTCGGCGTAACGAAAATCGGCGTATTTTATTTCGGAATATCAATCGGGTACCCAAATTTCCTCATTCTCGCCTTTCATCTCATAGCGCGACTCCCATGATGCCTCTGTCCATCCTCGTTCCCAATGTAAAAATGGCGTTTAGATTGTTGCAGCGCAAACGAAATTAAACTTAAGTTGGTTGCAATAAGACGTAGATTTTTTTAAAAATATGCACACCTGCGATCTGCGGTAATAAAATTTTATGGCTTTCGCGATGATCACATTCATTAATGTCATAACCGCCAATTGCTTGCATTTGAAATTGAACTTTAAGTACTAAGAAATAACGTTGTTTTTGTAAAAAAATGAAAGTAGTTTTTACTACATTGCGAAGTTTTCGTTTGTCAACTGGACGCACACATTTGCAACTAAGCGATCGGACACTTTTGAGTGCCGAATTTGTAGGTGATAGTGTATCTAGAGAAGTTTAAATCGATGCTCCCATGCCTCTCTATATCACCCGTCATCTCATCATTCACTTGTTTTCGTTTCATATCATCTTTCACACAGTCCGTCCACCTTTTCCTCGGTTTTTCTCTCCCATTACTTCCTTCAACATTCATAACAGGAGTTTACAATATAACAACATAATATTACATAAGTAGCACCCAGTAAGTATATTGCAAAGGTAAAGTAGATAACAGAACTAGCGAACGGCGAAACTGCAACTCATGGCACTTCATTAGCGATTCGCGGCACTCGAAGCGTTATTGTTTCGGACACATACGTTACTGTTGAATTTTATTTCATAAATTCACTGGAAGTGCCAAATATAAAATCCATAATTATTAGTCATATTCCCGATATTGTGTTCAAACAGAAAATATTCGTCGTAACTAGCCTACTTTTATGGCCTTACGTGTTTGTTTAGAAATTCCCGACCTGCACGGGAAGCATGGTCGCGCCATAGACGATAAAATAGCAGGCCGTCCCTATCGCACTATTTGTAAGTGCGATTTATTTATTTATTTATTTTTTATTTATTTACACAAAGAAAATTACACAGTATGACAGTAAATAAAACTAAAGCACCGTGAATTTTAAATAAACATTACAACAAGTAACACCAAATAAAATATTAAACAGCAAAATTAAACATAACATAACACACTAAATATACTAAATAACAGATGAAGGCCTAGCATCCAATCTCACACAAAACCTCAGGCATTCGTCACGTACAAACGCCCATCTGCTCGCAAAAATATCTACATTAGGTGCCCCGTCTAAAAACTCATTCACCATTTGTATTGCACGAACTAACGGTGACTTGCGGCGAGACACGGTCCGTGCGGCCGGCACCGCCAGTAAAGGGTGCCTACGTTCACGGAAGGCATATTTCGTCACAGGAGGAACAAACAGACGTACCAGCTGGGATACTAAAACCGGGCAATCTGACTCCCCCTTCAAAATACCACAAGCAACAGACATCAGCACGAAATTACGCCTAACTTCTAACGAGAAGAAACCCAACGTCCCCAAAAGGAATTTTGTTGGGTACAAGAATGGATAATACCCGTACCTTTTTTTATAAAAGAAGCGCAAAAATGTTTTTTGGACCTTTTCAAGCAGCAGGATATAGGACGCTTCATGGGGATTCCAAACGGCTGATGCTGTCTCTAGCTTACTTCTCACGAGGGCAGCATAAAGAAGCTTTATGGCCCTGGGATCGTCAAATTCTTTGGCGTTGCGGACAACAAACCCAAGCCTGCGGTAACAGTCTGCAGCAAGCATTGTCATATGCTCGTGAAAGTTAAGGTGGGAATCTAAAACAACCCCCAAGTCACGTATTGATGTGACACGGGCGATGGGTTTCCACCCCAGGAGATACTGCCTACACAGGGGACTACGCACTTTACTAAAAGTAATAACCGCACATTTGTCAACATTGAACTGAAGTTTGTTTACAAGACTCCATTCATAAACCCGATCAATATCACTTTGTAAAGATTGTAAGTCAGACTCTTCCTGGACCCTGTAAATCAGTTTCAGGTCGTCAGCATAGAGTAGGCATTGCGCATGCTTAGGCACCAAGGCCAGATCATTGACCATAACGCCAAAGAGCAGAGGGCCCAAAATAGAGCCCTGACTGACCCCGGAACGGGTGGGGTAGGCACCCGACACAAAGCATCCGTGCTGCACATATTGCCGTCTATCACGTAGATAACTAGCAAAAAGGCAAAGCAGTTTAGGCGAGAAACCAATGCTGCATAATTTGCTTAAGAGTACATCGTTATCTACGCGATCAAAGGCTTTTTTGAAATCGAAGTACAGCACGTCAACCTGCATCCCTCTGTCTAAGTAGCCCGAAACGGAATCAACCAAGGTTAAGAGATTCGATTCAACAGAGCGCTTTGGCCTGAAACCATGTTGTGCGTCACAAAGGAAAGGTTTTAGTTGAGGAGAGATAATTCTGCTCAAAATACTTTCAAATATTTTAGCAACCGCGGAGAGAATGGCAATGGGGCGGTGATTTTCCACGTTGGCCGTATCACTCGACTTCGGGATGGGCGTTACACGAGTGACCTTCCATTGAGAAGGATACTCTCCAGAATGCAGAATTTGGTTGAAGATATAAGTTAGCGGTGCTATCAACCACTCCTGGCAACCCTTCAAGATATAGGATGGAATTCTATCTGGACCAGGGGAGCTACGAGGTTTGAGACTGGCTATGCCGCGCTCCACTTCAAGAGGAGTGATTTTATTAATGTGAATGTAATTGGCATTGGTGGAAAGCTCCACTCGTGCAGTACTGAGAGGGTCAAGAATAGGTTCGCCAGGCAGGAAGACACTAGAGAAGAAGTTCGCAAATGCTTGAGCCGCATCATGACCCTCAAATTGTTAGCGATAGGGACGGCCTGATATTTTATCGTCTATCGCGCGACCATGCTTCCCGTGCTGCTGCAGCTATGGATGTATACACCGTGTACTATCAGCTGCAAAAGTGCATGGAGAAATTATTAATGAATTCATTCATAAATTCACCATCCACTTTTGCAGCTGATAATACATGTATCACTTTTAGTTAAATTCGCAATTTTCATGATTTTCATACATAATAAATTAATTTATTAGTGTGAGAGACACCTAAGAATAACATTCAAGTTAGTGTCAAGTGATTGACGGCACATGTCAAAACAAATAACATTAGGAGTTGGTAAAAGCTGTCACTCTCATGTTCAGCAATTATCTTTATTTTTTTAATAACTCGATAACCGTAAGACGCTATTTTCTTAGAGAAAATTAATTGTATTTGATATAAAGAACCTTCCCTTAAAGTTAACGGAATTCAATAAAAACACGGTGTATAATCATCGGCGATGCAGAATCCAAAATAACAATGCAAACGCCGCAATAAGCATCTACAATAGTGGCTGCAGTCAATGATTATAGAACTCAATTGACTCCAAACGCCAGATCAATGAAATGACAAACTGCACATTATGGAAAACTGTTGCAGTAACATCTTCGACTGACCACAGTTGTCCATTATTCGTTAATCACGATTAAAGTGAGGTATGAGGGTGATCCATACTAATATTATAAGTGGGAAAGTGTGTGTGTCTGTTTGTTTGTCCGTCTTTCACGCCAAATCGGAGCGACAAATTGACGTGATATTTTAAGTGTAGATATTTGAAGTGATGGTGAGATTGAAGTGATTATCTTTAGTGGTAACTTGCATGAGGCTTTTCACTCTAAAGTTTCTAGAAATTTTAAGTATGTTCTTTTCGTTCTGCAACAACAACACTGCAACTTTAAATAATTAAAAAAACCTTAAACTACTTCCTGCGTGCGTAGCCGAATGCACCAACGCTCACGAAACGCTCACGAAACGAAACGTTCGTAGATATCTATCTCTATCGCTCTTGCGTATTAGCGCGACAGAGCCAGACTACCTTTCGCGGCGTTTTGTTTTCGTTTCGCGTCGTAGAAATGCCATTCGGCTACGGGGCCTGATCATCATCATTTTTATGAGCTTTATGGCTCTTGTCGGTCTCCATTCACTTCTTCTCTCTCTCTCTCTCTCTCTCTATTTCTCTTTTGAGGCCCTGACACGTTATTACATAGGTTTTATCTTTAAGAAACTAATTGGAAGCCACAAGGTTTAAAAGTGCTTCCATTATGTTTATATCGTCAGTTGTGCTAAACTACGGCATAGACAAAACAAATGGTTCCAGTTTTTAGGTTATTTAGCACACTCGGGAACAAACGGGTTTTTAGAGTAGCCCGGTAATATGTTTCAGACTAGAGTCGGCTTTATGACTCAACTGTATTGTTCAGAGCCATTAAATATATAAGTAGGTATACGAATATTTGGGTATTTTCAGAATTTGGGTCTCCACAACAGAACTAGCGTAAGTTGTTAACAAAAATTAACTCGCTGTCAGTTTTCTGACGACAGTTAAGTATAAAATCTGTCTAAAAATTTACTTTTTTCACATACTCAATGTAGATTATCACTTAAAGTTTATATAATTAATACAAAATAAATAAATATAAAAAATAAAATAATAAATATTATAGGACATTCTTACACAGATTGACTGAGTCCCACGGTAAGCTCAAGAAGGCTTGTGTTGCAGGTACTCAGACAACGATATATATAATATATAAATACTTATATACATAGAAAACATCCATGACTCAGGAACAAATATCTGTGCTCATCACACAAATAATTGCCCTTACCGGGATTCGAACCCGGGACCGCGGCGTAGCAGGCAGGGTCACTACCGACTGCGCCAGACCGGTCGAAAAATAATCTTTTTATTGAAATTTCATGCTTAACTAGCTTTTACCCGCTGCTTCGCCCGCGTACTAAAAGTATTTTTATTCAAACGTATACAAAAATTAAGATTTTCATTTGGATCCGTAGGTTTCTCTGTAGGTACATTTGTCTGCGATTATTTCGATTACATATAATACTATTGTTTTTAAAGAAATGCTTGCAATGATTGTAGAAATGTTACCACATCGACCTCAGCGTAGGTAGCAGGTATGAGTAGGTATGTATTCTATATACGCTGGGGAAACCTTTATAAACAACCCACATAGCCCGTATTTCGACACTAATGGTCGGTGGGTAAAAAGCACTTTCTTGCATTATCCCTTACAACAACGATCCCTTCCCACTGAGCCGCCTGCTTTTTGCACTGCGTTTTACACTGCCTGCATATCTCTCTAACGATACCCATATTATCCCTATCCCTATCCCTGTCCCTGTCGCTGTCCCTGTCCCTGTCCCTATCCCTATCCTTATCCCTAACCTTATTCCTGTCCCGGCCCGTCCCGTCTCGTCCCGTAGCGACTACATTATATAAGGAACCTACGTGCCAAATTTGGAATCTCTAGGACCAGCGGTTTCGGCTGTGCGTTGATGTTAGTCAGCCAGTCAGTCAGTCAGTCAGTTTCTTCTTTTATATATTTAGATTTAGAATGTTCGGGAAAGTTCTTATATTTTCTAGAATGTTCTAGAACGTTCTAAAACGTGTAAAACTTAATGTTGTTCATAAGAATGTTCTGGAATGTTCTAAAAATTTCTGAAATGATCTAGAAAAGTCCAGAATGTGTGTAAATGTTTCAATCGATATGGAATGTTCTAGAAAGTTCTGAAAACTTATGGAATAATGTAGAAATTTCATAAATATGTAAAACTTAATTCAGTTTAACACATTTTGGAACGTTCTAGAACATTCTAGAAAATATTAGAATTTTCCAGAGCATTCTATATCAACTGTATTCAGTTTTGCACATTTTGGAACGTTCTAGATCATTCTAGAAAATATCAGAACTTTCCAGAATATTCTATATCAATTACATTCAGTTTTGCACGTTTTGGAACGTTCTAGATCATTCTAGAAAATATTAGAACTTTCCAGAACATTCTATATCAACTACATTCAGTTTTACACATTTTGGAACGTTTTAGAACATTCTAGAAAATATTAGAACTTTCCAGAACATTATATATCAACTACATTCAGTTTAACACATTTTGGAACGTTCTAGAATATTCTAGAAAATATTAGAATTTTCCAGAGCATTCTATATCAAATACATTCAGTTTTACACATTTTGGAACGTTTTAGATCATTCTAGAAAATATCAGAACTTTCCAGAACATTCTATATCAACTACATTCAGTTTTGCAAATTTTGGAACGTTCTAGATTATTCTAGAAAATATTAGAACTTTCCAGAAGTATCTAGAACTTTCTAGAACATTCCATATCGATTGAAACATTTACACACATTCTGGACTTTTCTAGATCATTTCAGAAATTTTTAGAACTTTCCAGAAGTACAGATATATAAGTACAGATGCACTTACCCACATTTTTTATATTGCGTGACACATTTAAAATTATATTGCGTGATACAGAAGTAGAGATGTACAATACAGAAGAAGGACAGATATATATTTTTTTAACATTTTCGCCACCCACAGCCACCCACTTCCACCCACCGCGACCAAACTCCCTTACTTTCATCTAGAGACCAAGGGGTATTTACCACCCCAACAGGGGGTTGATTGGAATTGATAGTGATAGAGAAAACCCCGGACATACGTACATTAGCGTTAGCATTTTATATATGTATATAGATTATCGTCACAAAACTGACAGTGAGAACTAATTTTTGTTAACAACTTACGCTAATTGGGGGGTCCCAAATCCTGAAAATGCCAATTTAGCTAAGTCATGTAAGTAACATTTCGAATTATTTCCAACTTTTTAAAAATCAGTCTCTTTATCTTTACCAACAAAACTTAGAGTTATCTTGCCTATTTACAGAGTCAGATTTTTTAACTACCATTAGTATTTTTATAAGAACTACAAAGTTTTCTTCGAATTTGGGTGTTTTCATCAAAACGGGTCTAGTTATTCAAGGTTACAGTACTCATAAGACTCGATTTCCTCCCAACACTAGTAAGACAGTTTTAGACTGTTTTAGAATACTATCCTAGTAAGAAGTTAATGTTGACTAATGTTATGTAATATGAATATGACTCTCATAACTAGATGGTAGGACAAACGGTAGCAGCAGGATTTAGATTTAACTGGCAGTTAGTGTTGTGTCGGTGCCCTTGAGTTGCAAGAGCTCAAAGAGGGCGCGGAACGTGTTGCATGCTATAGTCAATATTAATGATGGCACACTGAAAGTTTTGTTAACTTTGAAGAAAATATAACATCTTATTCTTGTCCTTCGCCTCATCTTCGTCTTTTATTTATGTATCGATGTAGGGAACAAATCAAATTATTTTATGAAATATTTTTTGATTTATTCTTTTTTTAAGTAGTAACACTACTATATATAAATTATAAACTGAATTAGATACCATACACTAAAGAAAAAAAAAACTACTTCGATTCCCGGCTTCGCCACCAGTGGGCTTGATCGCTTTTTCTTTAGTGTATGGTATCTAATTCAGTTTATAATTTTATTTATGTCTTAACCTTAAACAAAATTAATCCGTGCAAAAAGAAGAACAACCTACCTAACTCGTCTTACACATGACACCTTTCACCAAAACTAACACTCAGACACAGAAATTGAAATTCGTTCTTACACCGTCCGGAATTCCGGAGTCCGGATGGAGAAAGCTATTTTTACATCAGCAATATTTTTTCTTTGATATTACTGTACTCCGGAAACTATCACGTATTACATATTGTCAATATTTACTGGACACTCTGAATGTAATTTCAATTTTGCTCCCTAAAACAACAGGAGAGCAGTGAAAATAGCGACAGTTTTCAGATACATAAGCTTCGTAGAAGTGGTTTATTGAAACAGGATAGCGAGATAAGATCCAAGTTTTTTTTATTATTATAAGTAGGCTTACTCTTGGCCACAGACTAGCCAAAGGCAAAGACGTGGCCTACGATGGGCCCAGAAGATACCTGATTTGAAGGATTTGATAAACATTTTGAAGTAGTGGGATTTACAATTTCAATTTCATTTATTTAACACGATACAGGAGGGGTCAATTCTCCGTAAAAACGCTCTCAACTATTTCCTCCCTGGTTTTTGAAGATAGAGCAATAATTTTTCTACACAGATTATTATTATTTTTATTTTAAAAGACGCTACTGCTAATCAAAACTTTCTAAAAACGGTCTTTTTCAATATGGCTCAAAAAAAAGGTGTGATACTCAAGATCGGTAACAATTAGCCAAAACGGTCCGAAACAGATTATTTTATTGTTATTCAGATTCTCAAATTTCGAATTAAGTTTTGAAGGAGGAAACAGTCAAGAGCGGAACCTCGATTTTAAAGATTTTTTCGCAATATCTTTTAACTGTGTTGTTCTTAATGGACATTTTTTTTCGACAAAATTAAATCTAGTTAATAACACTAGTATATTAAACTAAAATTCCCAAATTGAAAGGGGGGCTCCTTTCCGTTTTAGCATTTTCGCTCCTGTAACGTCTTAAAGGACCTACTGAGATAATTGTTGTTAGACATATTATACCATGTTGTATAATAATTATGTTGTTATACTTACATCGCACTTTTATTAATGGACAATCTGAAAACATTTTTAATTGAAACATCATTGCTATTTGAATGTACAAACAATTATGTACATGAAAAAAAAATGTTGTTGGTTGTTTTGGATCCATCATTCCCCTATACGGCATTTCAACTAGTTGGTGATCTCAATGTGGCGAAAATTCAAATGTTTTTTTAAATTAGAAAACCTAATTCAAAGATCACTAAGAATATGCCCCCTTCACAATTGTCAGTCTATAATTATAGAAGTAGACGTCTGCATAGAAACTTATCATCAGCTGCTATTTCTGCTTACTTACTGTACTTTTGAATTAGTATCACCTCAGAGCATATAATACTAGAGAACGGTCAAGCCGCCGTTGGATGTGTCGCAGTTGTTAGCTCATTGAGCATACCTACAGTTGTCGTTGTGTGTGTGCGTGATGACAAGACTCGCTGATTGTTCGCATGTACACAGACATGGAAATGATGCGCATGTATTGCGCAATAGCCCAATAGGAGCGACCATCAAGAGTGAACAGGCATCTTCTGGGCGAGCTCACTCCATCGTAGGCCACGTCTTTGCCTTTGGCTAGTCTGTGGTCAAGAGTAAGCCCATTTATAATAAATTAAAAAAAAATCTACAAGTGTGTGTAGGTGGGCTATTTTTTTTTTTTGTAAGTTGTCCACCCCACTTTTTTTGTAACATGGGTATTTTTTACGCGATTCATACTCAGAATCGAGAGGTTTTTCGATCCTGACAGGAGAAAAAAAATGTCCCAAGATTTCCATACATTTTTCAGATCTTCCATTCCGTTACCGCCATACAAAATGTATGAAAAAATGGTAACGGAATGGGAAAAAAATCTTGGGACACTTTTTCTCCTATTAGGATTGAAAGAGCTCGCGATTCTGAGTGGAAACTACATAAAAATTACGAAATCCAAAAAGAAAGTGGGATGGACAACTTTGAAAAAAATGGCCCAGGTTCAAGACGTTGTGACAGGCGTATTTAATAAAAATCGCCTGGCATGTCCGATTTCCTTCCTAACTATACTCATACTCATACTCATTTATTTATAATATTGTTACATATTACACGTCCAAATTTATTTACATGTCTTTCCCATCACGGAACAATGGTATTCCGGACCTTTGGGAGGCGTGCGCGGGGCCGAAGCCAACACGTAGAGGTCCTTTCGACACTTTAATGAAATGTAAGGGGTACACCGAGCGGATGTTGCCTTTGCCCGTATCGTGGGACACACGCAGGGTGTAAGGACTATTTGAGAGTTAATGGAATCTAAAATGAACTGGTCTATTTTGATGAAAGTGATGGACTAAATACTGGGCTATGGATAAAAAACCGGACGCCTGCCTAATAAAACGGTATCCAATTTTATTTCCGGCAGACGGTGACTCGTCCCCACAAGATGGGCCCCCACAAAAAGCGACATCCAAGATGGCTGAAGGGCAACACCGGTGTGAGAACTCAAGGGTGTCGAGAGGTGTACACCGCTTTCTGCCCAGTGGCTGTGAAGCCACTGCACCAACTCGCGTCTTATGCAAATTTTCACTTCCACCCCTGGGGCATGTAGCCCTAACGACTCCACTCTGGACGGCCAGCCAAGGCAAGCCAGAGGTAGAGAGTACTGTATTAAAATTCATATAATAGTAGTAATTGTATACACGGTGGAACATGATAAAATCGAATCATTTTAACAGCGAATTCCTCATCATATTAGAAGAGTAAAATGCCGTATGAACTTTTCTAGATTTCGCCTACTTTCAGGGTTATAAGCATTAAAAAAAATAACAATTACTTATTATTTCTCAGAACAAAACGTATGATGCCGTTATCGGAGAAAATCTAACTATCCTCGTTGATAGATATCAACAAGTAGTTAGTAACTCGTTGCGAAAAAGTACTTTTATTAGAAAAAAATGTATATTTTTATTTTAAGTGTCAGTTTTAGGAATAAAATTTACTTTTTATGTGAAAAAAAAATACACAAAAAAAAATTTCTGACGAAATTTCCTTGACGTCATATAACATTTTATCTTTATTTTGCCCTCAGAAATAAGTACTTAAAATATTTCGGTTTCCTTACGTTACGCCGTGTATATGTTAGTCTCACAGACATTGTCACATTTATATGCAATGAAATCAAAGCCGTTAGCTATCCTCGAAACGCTTAACAGCAACTGGCCCGTTTAATACTCTCGCGTTCCCCTAGGATTATGATAAAACTTTAATCCCTTTTGGTCGAATGCTTTGCAAAGTTTGTAATAGGAAAGTTCTGTCTTTCAACTGATTGTCCTATCCTCACAATGAACAGTCGTATATCATTGTAACATACATTTAATTAATGATTGGATTTAATATAGGTAACTTGAATCAACCCGTATATGGCCATATTTTTATTTTGTTG
Organism: Leguminivora glycinivorella; assembly: GCF_023078275.1. Lineage (NCBI taxonomy): Eukaryota > Metazoa > Arthropoda > Insecta > Lepidoptera > Tortricidae > Leguminivora > Leguminivora glycinivorella. Next base: position 4,066,989 of record NC_062973.1, read on the forward strand.
TTGATTTCACTTTTTTATTTCTGAAAATGTGCACTTTTTCTATTCAGAATCGTGAGTTCTTTCGATTCTACCAGGAGACAAAAAATGTCCTAAAATTTCCATACATTTTTATGTCTTCCTCTGAGTTACGATCAAACAAGTTGTATGAGAAATTGTAACTCAGTGGAAAAAAATTGTGAGACATTTTTTTTCTTCTGCTTAATCGAAAGAACTCATGATTCTGAGTAGAAAAAGTACAAAATTCCCACATTTGGAAGAAAAAGTAAAACAGACAAGAAAATATAAATATGCCCATATGGGAGACTAATTTAAATTCAAAGGAAAAGACTGAAATAAAGGATGATGAGCTAAAATTTCAATTGATAATGATAATGATGATATAATAACTTTTACTATGAGGCCAATCCTTTATCTTGACTTTTTGTATGAGAGATATATTTTGTACAGTACATTACATAATGGTGCTTTTTTCCGCACTAACTTGCAAAGTAATGCTTTATCTATGTTGAATAATTAAATGGCCATATGTATTGTAAAACGTCGTACATACACGTGAAAAGAAGATTTAGTGTTTTTTTGTCTGAAAGCTGAGTTAGTCGGGAGTGTTCTTAGCCATGTTTCATGAAAGTCGGTCTACTATGTCGAGGTTTTTTTCAAAATTTTAATTTTGTGGTTAGGTTTTTTACTTCTAGCTGACATCCGGAGGATAATTTACATTTGAATGTAGATATGTATTCATTCACAGGTAAAATACAGTGAAATCCTCTAAGCCGAGCCAGAAGCATTGCAACAGAAGACTGTAACCGAAAACCTGTCAAAACCTCTAAACTCTCTAATTGTGTTTTGGATATCCGACTGACTGTTCATTTGGTTTTGCATTCGAGAAATCGTTTGTATTGCAAGAATTTAACCCATACTGAGAGAAATTTGCATTGTGAATTTAACAAGTTCGACTTGTTGCGGTTTATCCGTTTGAATCGGCCAAACGTATGTTTAAAACAATATGTGTCAGGTTGTTTTTATAAAATCGACTTGTTGATTCAAATATATTGCCGATTCAAATGACAAGTAGCTTGTTGTTTGAACCAAAGAGCACGTAGGCGCTATTTTAACCAAAAAACTTGTTGAACGAACATGAAAACTGGTTGTATTTTCTCTCAGTGATGCAGTAGCTTGAAATAGGCCGTTTTGTACATTTATGTAAGGTACAGCGGGGCAAATCTCGACTAGGGAACAATTGTAATTGATCCGTTTTTTCCATTATTACACTATGACGTTGAGTTCTACATGTATCCACTGAACACGCTTACCATAGGTATATAACCGGTGGACACTCTATGTAATAATGCAAACATTGTAAAACATGGAAAAAATGAACCAGTTACATTTGCCCCCCAGTCGATATTTGCCCCGCTGTACCTTATTATAAACTGAAATAGATACCATACACTAAATCGAACCCGGGTCTCCAGCTATCGCGGCTGACGTGATAAACCGTTACACCATCTCGTACCCGTCGAAATTTATCTAGTGTAAGTATGTTATCCTGAAGGCTAGGCGCCTCTGACCAACTCTAAGGGCGAGCAATTTGTAAAGTAAAGTAAGTAAAGTAAAGTAAATTTATTAATTTAAAAAACACAAAGTTATACATGAACATAGGCATTGTCCGGTGGACTGCAAACTAGGCTAGGCCTGTATCTTGCAGCCCACCGTGTGATACAATAACATGGAGATAATTAAAATTGATTACATAATAATTTGAAATTAAAAAAGATAATGAAGTGTGTGTATGAGTGTGTGTGTGAGTGTGTATGTGTGTGTGTATGTGAGGAGATTGTGCTTGATTAGATTAGATTGCTTGATTAGATCAAATTATTTTATTAACTGTTAAAAAAAAAATTAATAAAATAATTTGATTTATTCCCTATGTCGCTATGTTAATTATTAAATCTAATATGCTTATATTGGGTATAACAATATCAGAAATTACGTTTATTCGAATAAAATCGTCACTAGCATACGACTACAACCTACCACTGTATTATCATAAAGTTCGAGTTCATAATGTTGTCTTCAGGGCAACATTTTGTAAGTTATTTATTTTATGTATTTATGTATTCCAGTTATAGTATAACCTAACCAAAAAAATAAAATTATGAATAAACCCCCTGCATAGTGGACCGATTCTCATGAACATGTCTAAGAACACTCCCGACTAATTCAGCTTTCAAAAAAAACTACCTAAATCAAAATCGGTTCATACGTTCGGGAGCTATGATGCCACAGACAGACACACACACAGACAGACAGACATGTCAAACTTATAAAGGCATGGCCAAACACAGGCCGCGACGCAGCGCCGCGGTAGCGCGGCGCGACCGTAGCATGTGCTAACAGGTTAACGACGTCAAACAGACTGCGTCCCGCCAACATCGCGCCCCACTTCGGTCGCCGGCAGCGCTGCGCGGCGCGGAGCATGGCAGGCGCATGGTGTAGAGGCGCGAGTGGCGCCCGCATTGCGCCGTGCCCGCGCCGCGTTCGCGCGCGCGATGAGGGCGTGTTGAGAGCGCGAGGCCGGCGTGATCCGCGCGCGCCCTGTTTGAATATTCATCGCGTCGGCATCACGTGGCGCGGACGCCGCGCTGCGTCGCGCCGTGTGTTTGGCCAAGCGTCCGTCGTCCGTCGTTTTTGCGTCAGGGGTTAAAAGCGACAATCAGCTTGTTAATAGAAAAAAAAACACAATTAAATACGAGTAGCTTTCCATCCAATAGACAAAAACGATATTATCACATTTTAAACTTTTTAAGAACGTGTATCCATCTTGTCTCTAGTAATCACAAGTAATATCGGCTTGAACACAAAATGAGCCGACCCAACCCGCGTTCCCCAAATTCCATATATCAAAAAACACCTTTGTTTACACAGGCCCGATGACGGAGCCCTACGTAGCCAAATGCACAAACGCTTATCGTTATTGGAGCTAGCTATCTCTGCACGTTTTTTAAGCCACTGTTTCAGAATCATTAGTTTCTTGAATCCTAATAGGTAAAAAATTGTCCCATACGATTTTCTTCCTATTTTGTTACCATCTCATACAAAATGTATGGAACATTTTGTATGAGCTAACAAAAGAGGAAATTAATGAAGGTATGGAAATTCTGGGAAACTTTTTGTCTCCTATTGAGACAGAAAGTGCTGGTGATTCTGAGTACAATTGACCTAAAATTTCCTAAAAATATCAAGACTAAGTAACAAAAAAAAAACAAATCGCCCCTCTATTTTTCTTATTGGTGCGACAGAGCTAGACTGCGTTTTGATCAGCGTCTTGCGTCAACGATTGCCATTTCAGCTAGGCCGGCACCACGGCAAATAAACTTTGATTAGCCCGCCTCTTCACATTAGAATGCTCGAATCACGACCACCCCCAAATTGAATTCTCTAGGTCATTGCACAATCCTTATTTTTTAAAATTTATGCATTACCTTCCCCAGCTTTATATTACCTGTAAGAACTTTTACGGCGGCGTGTATCACGGCACGAAATTGAGTTCTGTAATTGCTGCTTCCTTGTGTAAGGGCCGGGCCTGTACTATGAGTTGTTGACAGTGTATACGTAACTCGAAAGCCAAGCGTCTTCTCACAGAAGAATGATATTCATTGTATGGAATAAGCGAACAGCATCCACAACAGTTACTAATAGAACCAATAATTACACACATTTTCCGTGATGGTTTGCACTATCGAATAACTTTTTTTTTAGGTACTTATGAAATAATAAATTAACTGACGCGCAGCACGGTTTCCGACCGGGCCGCAGCACGGAAAGTAATCTATTGTGCTTCATGAACTACGCGGCGCCGGAGCTCGACCAACAGAGAGGACAAGTGGATATCGCATACCTGGATTTTAAAAGGCGTTCGATACTGTCGATAATGACGTCCTACTGGTAAAACTAGCCGCTGTAGGTTTTACTCCTCGACTTCTCAAATTCTTTGCAAATTACCTCAGAAACCAGAAACAATATGTAGATTACAAAGTTTTTACTTCAGACAGCTATCGCACACTTTCCGGGGTAAGTCAGGGGAGCAACTTGGGACCATTAGAATTTACCATTATGATTAACGATCTTCCGGACGTAGTACAACAAGCTAACTGCCTTCTCTTTGCAGATGATATTAAACTTTATCTAAAAATAACTGAATTAAGTGACTGTCAAAAATTACAAGACGATATTCAGCAGGTAGTTAATTGGGGCAACGTAAATAAATTATATTTTAATTTGTCGAAATGCAACATTATGACCTGTAGTAGGGCATTGTCTCCTTTCGAATATGATTATAGCGTAGGAGGACAGCTAGTTCAGCGAGTATCATCCGTGCGAGACCTAGGGATACTTGTTCAATCTGACTTGTCCTTCCGAAAGCATGTGGTAAGCATTTGCAAAAAGGCTTACAGAAACTTAGGGTTCATATTGCGACAAACCAAAAACTTCCATAACACTAGAGCAGTGAAGGCATTGTATAACGCCCTTGTTAGAAGTAGATTAGAAAGCGGCGCAATGGTATGGAACCCACATGAAACTAAATATACCATGATGGTGGAGAAAATTCAAAATAAATTTATACGACATTTATACTTGAAAAGCTATGGTGTATATCCATTTTACCCCCTAATGTATCCGACACTGTTTGTACTCGGTATGGTTGGGTACACTAAGTTGGAAGTCAGGAGAAAGTTAGCACTGGCCACATATATGTTCAAGGTATTCATGGGTAAAATACATAACCCTTCTCTGCTGAGCTCACTGGGAGTGGCGGTGCCTCGAGGGCCTCGACGGCGTGCGCCGCGCTTATTCGAGCGCCCGACTGCGCGCACCAACTTACTAGCCAACGCTCCTACTGTCAGGGCAATATCAATACTTAATGAAGTGTCCACCAAAATAGATTTATTTACATGTACACTGACTGAATTCACAGAAGTTACAAGCCGGCAATTGTGTGGCTTGCCTAATAAATAAAACTTAGTTAATTAAGTTCTTATTATAGATGTGTTTTTATATGTACATATTACGTGTTGGGCTGTAGTCTGTAAGTTTTATGTACAATGTTATTGTAATAAATAAATAAATAAAAAAAATAACTTGTAATGTATGTAATTTGTAAGTCTGACACTAAATATATTTTTTTTATTATTTATGTTTTAACAAGTCCTTACTGTTTATTATGTTTTCTTAGATTTTTTGGCATCTATCGATAAAGATAGTTAGATTATTTATTCCCCAAAATAGCATCTCCGCCATCAAAAAATCACCTAAGTACAGTGATGTAGTGCGTGCTAAGTTTACGGGCATTGTCAGAATTTGGGACACCCTAATTAGCGTAAGTTGTTAACAGAAATTAACTCGCTGTCAGTTTTGTGACGACAATTAAGCATAAAATCTGTCTAAAAATTTTCTTTTTTCACATTGTGAATGTAGATTATCGCTTAAAGTTTATGTAATTAACACAAAAACAATATTTTTTTAGAAATTGTATGCTTAATTATCATCACAAAACTGACAGTGAGTTAATTTTTGTTAACAACTTACGCTAATTGGGGGGTCCCAAATTATAAAAATGCTCTTTTATGACATTACGCTATTAAAATTATTCAGTTTTCTCATGTTACACCGTGTAGGTATAACGTCAGAAACACATGGTAGAAGCTTTTGTGTAGGAGCTGGATTTTTTGTTTCCGAGCAGGTTTTTTACAGGTGTTTTACGGTGGTTTTCGGGCGGTTAGTGCGTAGAGCTTGTTGAGGCTCGAGATGAAATGCGACTGTAAATTAGTCGAGTGAATAACGAAATAGAGCAGGCTTTTATGGGTGATGTAAAAACGAGAGTGTTATAAGTTTGACGTGTCTGTCTGTGTGTATGTCTGTCTATCTGTCTGTCTGTCTGTTTGTCTGTCTGTGTGTGGGTCTGTCTGTGGCATAGTAGCTCTCGAACGGATGAACCGATTTTGATTTAGTTTTTTTTTTGTTTGAAAGCTGAATTAGTAGGGAGTGTTCTTAGCCATGTTTTATGAAAATCGGTCCACTGTGTCGCGGTTGGGGGTTTTTTCAAAATTTTAATTTTGTGGTTAGGTTGTTCAGAATAACTTGTAAACCATTCATTATTTTCGAGATATAACGGCCTCATTCAAACTTTAAGTTTGCTCAGGAAATGATAAAGATCACTATGTAATAGTCAAAAATAGCCTTTATGTTAGAAGAAATATCACTTTCACACTGAAAATAGTTAACTAATAGAAAATGCTTTATAAAAGTCTACCATTTGTACAATTTTACGTCATGCTTTAAAGTTAAAGTAGGTAAGTAAATAAAATAAATGAATACTTATCAACTATTTAGCTAATGTTAGCTCTGACTTAGAATCAAGGTCTCAGTTCTTCTATTTTGGATGCTGATAAGCAACAATGTGTCAACCCACACGCCAACCATTTTGAGAAAATGGCGTCTAAAGATTTTTTCTCATATTTTTATGTTTCTCTTAAAAAAAATTGTTTTTATATAGATTGTTGTGTTTTTCAGCTATAATATGTTCAGTAGTAGTGATTATTGTAGCTTAATTTCAAAACAAACTTCAATTTGACGAAATAATGCCCTTTTCTTTTATTGCGAATTGTTCGACGACGTCAAACTTTTTCAAGACTGTGTTATGATACTTAACCCACTTTTGCAAATTGTTTAAAAATATCTATGAGTCTTAAATAAACATGTTAAAGCACATAAATTGTTATTCTAAAATACTCTACCTATGCATATTTTTAACTTTATAAGTGTTAAGTAACATATCAGTCATGGTCACTTATGTTATTAGGTATGTAGGAATCAATACATTATTTATTAATCAAACCTTTTTATGATTTTTCTACTCCCGAACTGTTATTCGTCATTTACAGGATTGAGCGTATCGAAGAAACTGAAAACTCATTGTTTGTTTCTGTAATCATGGCAACGCATTGCATTAACGATACTGCGTGCGTGCGCGGGAAGGCTTTGGGCAGCTGAGCTGACAGTGCAAACCTTTGCAATACAGGAACCAGTGTGAATTTCGCGAGAATTATTTAAAAAAAAACTATTAAAAACTATGTGCATGGTCTTTGTAAAAGTATTGTATGCAATGGTGTTTAACTGACTCCAAAATACTCGTGGAAAGTACGCCACTCATATTTCTTGACCTCCTTTAAACGCCTGTTGAATAAAATACTATAAATTAACTATTAGAGTAATGATCATTTCTAGACACATATTTAAATTATCTGTGCTTTTTCAACAAAAAATCGTTACCAAAACCAAATAATCATATTTAAAAAAAATAAACTACTTATCTAAAATATACAACAAAATATTTTTTTACGCTAAGAAATAGACTAAGTCATTTAAATTATGAATCTCATGACTTGTACAAGAACAAAACATAAAATATCTTTAACAAAATAATAAACTACCATTCAGTAAGTATTCAAAAATCAAACAATATTTTTATGCATATATTAACACGTCTTAATGTAATTAGTAATTATAAAAAAATAGTAGCTTATATTAGATTTTTATATAAACACGTACTTATAAAAAATGTTTGCAAATTATTATAACGAATATGTATATTCATGACTTAAAATGTTCAATTTCGTATTGAATTTACCATTCATGTGCAAAAATATACTAATGGACTAAGTCATAACTTATTCAAACATAAATGAATATGAACAGTTATATTTTACAATATAGTGTCATGGTACTTACACCAAAAACTAACAATTTATGACCCGAATATAATTTAACAATAATGAATTATGTTTTATAACACGGGTCGTAGCATAAAACAACGAATAAAATATCATTTTGCAATAATCATTCAAGTCTCATAGTGGGTAACTATGTCATTTTTTGCGTTTTGCAAAAATGAGTCAAGTGTAAAAAAATATTTGAGTCAACCCTCATAACACATTATTGTAATTTAAATATGTCTTCTGCCAATTACTATCATAAGTTAAGGTTCTTGACACATTAATGCAAAACAGGCAACACACGATAAAGGATTTGTGTTAACCTATTTTTTTACTTTTGAGATAGTAAAAATTTTCAAAATGAAAAGGTCATTTTTTCAAATAGAAGTTTAAAAATCCAGCTATAACATGGCATTAAAATCTCATTTTTTTAGTTTTTGTGGGTTGACACATTATTGCTTATCACCATCCTTTTGTAAATCCTTTTTTTTAGAAAGAAGATAAATATTTTAAGTTAAAATAAAGAAAGATCATTTATACAAACGTTTACTTTAGATAAATATCAGCCCGATTCGTACCTATTTACTTTTCTTTTCAGAATTTTTCATGGATCAGTCACTTGGTAAAAGTACTCGTATGAACCTAAAGCAATCAGGACCATTTTCCAAGAAAACTAGGAACATTTCTTAAGTTTTCAAACTAGTAATGTCGCAATAAAGACTCAAGCGTGTAAGATACGTTATCCCACAAGCGTCTACATCAGAACCATAGCGTCACAACTACTCTCAACATCTCATATTCTTCCACTATTTCTAAAACTAAGACACAGAACTTCCAGTGCCGGCTAAACGGTCACATCTCAAAAAAACAAAAAAAAAAATACGTACATACATACATACACACAATCACGAATGTATCCTATAAGGTAGGCATAACACATTAACTACTCAAGTTTCATTGCCACTTTTGGCAAAAAGGGTTTGAAAGAAAACGAAACTGTGACATTGCAGTGACAGGTTGTCAGCCACTCGCCCACGCCACAATTTAACCCATTATCCCAAAGTCGACTTCTACGCCACCTACGGGAAGAAAGGGGGTGGTGAAATTCTTAACCCGTCACCACACGGGCACGATAAAACGATTCTTCGAGAAATCGCGTTTCAAAGACACATTTTTGTGCGTCATTAAAATAGCTGTAATTTAGGGCTTTTAACGGGATATTCATTTTGGATTAGTGTCTGTATTGCAGGAACTTAACAATTTTTGTAAAGATGTGGCCGTATGTATCTTCTAAAATGGCTTTAAAGGAGATTTTTATATTTTTTACATCTCGTAAAATGAGTGATTCTGAATCCGAATCTGCAAAAAACCTAAAAATCTAAAATTTTGAGATGTGGCCGTTTGGCAGGCACGGGACGAGGAGCATTATAATACACACAAGTCGGCATGCGTGTCACGCACACCCCTTTATAAATAAGCCGGTCACAGTTATTGCGCTGCAATTCTTTTCACCTGTAATTTGATGTATGGCAAGGGAATAAGGAAAGAAATACGCAGTTTTTGCCAGATATTGGGTGATATTATTGCGGTTTTATTTATTTCGATAACGTGCGGCGTAGGTACTAATGATTAGGTACGTGGTTATGGAGGAATGTGCTTTTAGTGATAAATGAGTTATAAAAACTACTGTTTGTCTAATAAAACATAGTAAGGTGCAGCGGGACAAATCTAGACTGGCGGGCAATTGTAGCTGATCCATTTTTTCCATTATTACACTATGAGGTCGAGTTCGACATGTATCCTCTAAACACGCCTACCATATATAACCGGTGGACACTATTTAATAATGAAAACATTGTAAAACATGGAAAAAATGGATCAGTTACATTTGCCCCCCAATCGGGATTTGACCCGCAGTACCTTACACACGCCCGCATTCACTAAAGTAGTAATCAAAACTTAAAATTATTTTTTTTTTAATAAAAAATAACAATAATATAAAAAGTTGTGCGCCAACGGTCTCATAGCGAAGATTAGAGTCTCGACCAGCATCTTGAGAGACTCTCGCTAAGTGGTTGGATCAAGGACACAGCAATCAATTTGGACACAGCGCGGATAGTCCGGCGGTTCCTCTCTCTCTGCTACTGCAACCCTAACCACCGGCAGCTTGGGCCCTGCCCCGCTGCTGGCGGCACCCTAGGTTAGGTTTTTTATAATATGTTTTATGGTTTGTATTGTTTTGGAAGTGACTTTGTATTTTACTTTTATAATAATATTATAAACTGCCTAACTTAAGAAGTGTAATAAAAAAGGAAATAAAAAAATAGTTTTTTTGTTCGTCTACTAAAAGAAAGATTTTGATGAAAGTCAGTTACAGCAACTCTTTTGATATTTCCTATTTAAACCTTCATTGTAAACCGATAAAGTCAAACTATTTCGGACCTGATTCCATGACGGGCTTTTCCGGCCTTGGGCATTAAGTAACAGTCATCGGTACCCTATTATGTGCTACCAAAGAGAATGGATATAGAGGACTTTTGTCAAAATAAAATTTCTAGTCACGTTTCATTGACTGCTATCTCTCATTTGTCAAAACATTTAGAAGGTAAGTTTTCACAATTTGACCTATATATGCTTTACCTCATGGGTTACCCTCATCTGGCAGAATAATTTTGTTCAGAAACACACTTCGCATAACATATTTCGCAGAAGTACTTTCGGTCGAATAGTAATTTTGCAAAAAAACTTAGTTGGCATTATTACTACCACGCATACGACATATTTGGTAGAATATTGGTTTGCAGAACATTACTTTGGTCGAATATGATTTAGCATGATTTTATGTACCATAATAGCATACTATTATAAGAGCAGAATTGTAAAATGGTAACAGAAAGGAAATACTGTCACAGAGCCACCGTTAGGTACGACGACGAGCAAAGCGAGGAAGAGTGTTAGGTATCTTGCACCCCAATACAACCGACTCGCTATCAAAAGGCTAATTGGAAGAAGAAAGTATGCCACCTAAATGTTACGCAAAAATATTGTGCGAAAGTACTTTTTTATGCTCATCAGCATTATGCCAAAATACGATTCGGTATTATAATAAGAACACTCCCGACTAATTCAGCTCTCAAACAAAAAAAACTAAATCTAAATCGGTTCATCCGTTCGGGAGCTACGATGCCACAGACAGACACACACACACACAGACAGACAAACAGATAGACAGACACGTCAAACTTATAACACCCCATCGTGTTTTTGTCGGGGGTTAAAAATGGTTTATGCCAAAGCATTAATTATTTTGCGTAAGATGTTTCTGCCTAATGTAACTTCTACCAAGAATTATACGAATGAAATATATGCGAAAAAAATATTGTAACTAACTTAATTATGTACAACTTTAATTTATTTACCTATTTTTGTGATTAGTTTCTCGACACGTGGCAAACCAAGAACAAACGGGCCTCCCGCTCGTTTTTGCCCAGAACGTGCAAGTTGTGGAATGAGCTACCTTCTGAGGTGTTTCCCTTGCGCTATGACATGGGGTTCTTCAAGAAGCAGGTATTTAGGGTTCTCAAAGGTCAGCAACGCATAAGTGGCTCCCCTGATGTTGCTTATGTCCATGGGCGGCGATGACTGCTTACCATCAGGCGGCTCGTCTGCTCGTTTGCTGCCTATTTCATAAAAAAAAAAGTTTATATTTTTTATGGTTCCGATATACGTTTCGTAGACTTTTATTTGTCTTTTACTGAGTAATATTATCTTTGGTGTTACGTAAGGGCCTGTAATAATTTATAAGACTTCAGCCGGCTGGCGTGAGTGTCAATCACGCTATAATCAATAACCATTACTTATTGTTGATAAACTTTGCTTTACTATAGCCTATGGCCTTAACAAAGGCTACTATTTATAGCACAGTAACTAACTACTGTGTATGTAATGTACAAATTTATTTACTCTCATTCTAACAGACCGCAATAATATACAAGTTTTTGTAACTGGGGCATTCCACGAGAATGTCGCTTACGATATGCTTTTGCCTTGTATGGCGGCTATTTGTACCGCAATAATATACAAGTTTTTGTAACTGGGGCATTCCACGAGAATGTCGCTTACGACATGCTTTTGCCTTGTATGGCAGCTATTTCAATGAAATCCGTAAAGCTCGAGTAAAAGATTGTTAGACAACTTGAGAAAAATTGTGCGTATTAGAAGAATTGCATGTCGTAAGCGACATTATCGTGGAATGCCCCAACTCCAAAAATTATGGTTGAGGGTCTGCATACAGGTGTATTAAATTAGTATACGCCTGATAATGAGGAATCTCATACGCTACTCTATGACTACGGACTTGTTTGAACTTGTATGTGCTCGTAGCGCTTTCTTTCGACGCGCTTCCTACGTTACACTTGCGCTTCTCTTACACTTCTCTTACGCTTACACTTCTATTACGCTTCTCTTATGCTTCTCTTACAATTCTCTTACGCTTCTCTTACGCTTCTCTTACGCTTCTCTTACGCTTCTCTTACGCTTCTCTTACGCTTCTCTTACGCTTCTCTTACGTTTCTCTAACGCTTCTCTTACGATACTCTTACGCTTCTCTTCATCATCATAAATTTAAGAGCTGGGCTCTTTTCGGTGAAACAATCTCCAGCTATATCTTTCCTGGGCTTTTTCTTTGACAGCCTGATACGACACGACATTCACTTTTTCTTTCACTTGGTCCATGTATGCCCTCCTTGGCTTTTCCCTCTTTCTTCTTCCTTCTAGTTTCCCTTCTATGATGATCTTGATGAATTCGTCGTGTCGTAACAGGTGTCCCAACATATTTCCTCTTCTGCATTCAACAGTTCTTAAAATACACCTCTCTTCTTTCACTCTGTTTAAGACTTCTTCGTTTGTTACTTTCTCTGTCCAACTTATTTTCTCCATCCTTTTCTCTTACGCTTCTCTTATACTTATGCTCCGTGTATTAAGGGCCTGAGTCTCGAATTTTATGCCAAATCACCTCGCCCAATACACCGCAAATTACTTCTATTGTCCGACTTAAAATGTTCAAGTTATTCTTAAACGGATTAGCATATTAAATAGGTTTGTGGTAAACGATGGAACGGTTCAATATAAAGCTGGTTAATCTAATTCGGTTTTCGATTATTTTCAGTTGGTATTTTTTTTGTTAATTGGTATTACTTCACAGACTGCGCCAACAGGCATGGTAGGCAGGCAGGCGGATGGCAGCCTTTAAGAACAATTACCAAAACTGGGAGAAGCTTGCGGAGAAGCGGACGGAGTGGCGAAATTGCGTTGGAGATGGTCGCAAGTTCGTCGATGAGACCCGGTTGGCGGCACTTGCTGACAAAAGGGAAAGAAGGCACCATAGCGATACGTCGCAATCGGTTGCAAGCTTTCTTTGTCAGTTATGTGGCAAAGTCTGTCGCTCTTGCATAGGTCTGTTTGTTGTTTTTTTTTTCTTGTGCCTTACTTGTAAACTAACTATGTCAGGTGTGCAATAAAGAGTATTGTATTATATTGTCTCTGTTTATCCATCAAAAGCGATGCATCTCAGACATTGCGCCGTAAATCGTCTAAAATAGGCATTAAGACAAGTTAATTGTTTTGTAGGTAAGTGGTTTTTCAAGTGTTAATATTGTAGTTTATTTGTATGAGTAAAGTTAACTCTAATGGCTCTTGCTAATTTTATGAGATTTTATGAGAGGTTAAATGCGAGTCGAACTCGCGATCCAAGGGTTCTGTACAATAAATAAAATATACATTCTTTGTTGAGTTATCACTGCTTGGTCTTAAGCTAACACTTCTGAAGGCGCTTAAGACCTTTGTGAAAATTATCGATATTTTGAACAATTTCCAAAAAAAACGTAACAAAAGTGAATTTATATGTATTTAAGTAATTTTACATAGGTATCTATTACGAAACGCAGTCTGACTACAGATTATTAATAAGTTACTGACGTAACAGATCCTTCACTTGCCTGCAAAAAGACAAATATTCTACGCTTTATTTAACTAATTAAATACTAATAAGTTACTACGTAAAACTCCGAAGAATAGTAGGTACAAGCCATGCGACTACACAGGCGGGCGCGTGGCGCTCCTCGGCCACTTGTTCATTCGAATGAACGGCTAGCGTGTAGGTACTTAACGCGCGACCGCGAGCGAGTGACGTAGGCCTGCAGGGTTAGCACATGATTGCCGCGAGAGTATGTCGCCGCGAGATAGACTACCCGTCCTTATGTCATTAATACAGTTAGAAGAAGACGCATCATATATCTCGCGGCGACATACTCTCGCGGCAATCATGTGCTAGGCCTACTGCATGGTCTGACTCTGTCGCGTCAATACGGAAGCGCGTTAGTGCGTTTTCACATTATCCGATCCGATATCGGATGTCGGACCGATATCACATACATTACATACATACATTGAAATCCTTCCGACTTCCGATATCGGATCGGATAATGTGAAAACGGACTTAGAGTTTGCAGTTATTATAATTATCGTAAACGTTTCTGCAAGATTTCCTGGTTTAGTAAATATCAAACTTCTTACAAACTGTTTCGACTATGGAAGTTTCTTTCTTCACGACCTTTTGTGTATTGTTTGAAATAGCACAATGTGGCTAAATTTAAACTTCGTAATTAACAGGTTTTTTGCAGATTGTTCTGTACCAACATAAAGGCACAAAGAGAAAGTTTCTTACTACTTGTGAGAAAAATATAGACTACTAACCGTAGATCCCGCATTTTCCATTAAGTCTTGATTTTACTCTATACCTGTATCTAACTTTACCATTTATTTGATTTACCAATAGACCACTCAGACGTTCATTTTATTTAAAAACAGAGGTTATGACATACGACCCTATTGAAACTTTAAAATACGAGAAAGACGAACTCCGTATAAAATTTGGATCAGGAATGTCAAAAGCGATGTTTAATTTAAAAAAAAATGACATATCCCATCAAAATTCAGAATTATAGCTTCCATAAAATTTAAACTTAAATATATTCATTACCTATGAAAGCTTTAGAAGCACATTAAGCTATACTGGCAGTAAAAAGTATCTGGGAGTCTGGGTTCAAACGAAGCACGAAGTTTAAACTTTTTGTTTGGTGTGAAAAGGAAATGTAAATCCACCCAGAGAAGGTCGGTCACCCAGATACTTCATAAATGTAAATGTTCACAATAAACAAGAAGCAATTCTCAAACACTTCGTTAGTCAACTGCAGTACTACCGAGCCAGACCGGTCGTTAAATTATTAAACTTAAGTCTCAATGACCCATCTAGTGGATGCAAGCTCTGCTCAGAAGTCTAAATATACGGTCGTATTCAGAAGTTCCTTGGAGCAGGTTTTCCCGGCAGCTTTATGAATAAAGATTTGCAAGTTCAGAAAACTCTGTACTTTACACCTATATTTAATTATAAGGAGCATAATTATTTTAATGAATATCATCTTTGGATGGAACATACCTATGTTAAACATACAGGGAGTGGAATTTCACGTATGTTAAACTTAAAACTAATTACGTAGGTACAACATTAGCAGACTTACATATTTTTATAATCATCATTGGCCACAGCAAAAGCGCTGATGGACTAGGTGGAAAAGCGCTGGTGACCTAGCGGTAAAAGCGTGCGTTTCGATATGGAGGTCGCGGGTTCGAACCCCGGCTCGTACCAATGAGTTTTTCGGAATTTATTTGCGAAATGTCATTTGATATTTTCCAGTCGCTTTTCGGTGAAGGAAAACATCGTGAGGAAAACGGACAATACGGCCTAGTTACCCTTCGAGTTGGAAGGTCAGATGCCAGTCGCTTTCGTAAAACTAGTGCCTACGTCTAATCTTGGGATTAGTTGTCAAAGCGGACCCCAGGCTCCCATGAGCCGTGGCAAATGCTGAGATAACGAAAGGAGTATGATGATTGGTCACAGCATCTTTAGTAGATGATTTTTGTAGCGACTTGTCACGCGGTATGCGCGCCGATGGATATCGGAGGTACGGCGCATCTCTTCCCATATAGGCTGTAAAGTCTAATAGCATCTTTGAATCTTGAAATCTTTGAAGCACGACACTTTTGGCCACTAATATCGCAAGTAAAACGCGAATCTGTTGAGTGGTAAGAGCATATTTTATAACAAGTCACAGGTTAAAGGGCATTTTCAAAATTTGGAAATAAGATTAAACTCAAATCTGTTGTTGCAAGACGTGCATAGTCTTTTGTGTCTACAATTGTTTTGCATTTAAAGCATTCAGCATTTGCTTTGTCGTCAGTGCTCAAAACTTTTACATTATATTTTTTCTACATCTTGTTTATTAGCAGTCTACGTTCTCTTCTTCTCATCAAAAACTACTAAAAGAGAAATAACTAGCATATATCCATCCCTTTTCAATACATTATCTAATTCATAAAGAAGTCAAGGATGAGTATATGCATTTCACAAACTTTGTTATTAGGGAGGCTTGTGTCCAGTGTTCAATGACAGATTGTCGTCATTGGCGTCACAAATTAGCCGGTAATTTACCGTACTTATTTTTATACTTTTCCAAAATAATTATCAGTTAATTTAAAAGCTTTCAATGTGTGAGTGAGTTTAGTTTTCGATGAATAAGTGATAAAAAATAGCTCACTTAAACAATGTGATACATCAAACAGTGATGTGCCCCCAATGCCCCCCCCCCCCCCCACCCAATTAGCGAAAGTTGTTAACAAAAATTAACTCACTGTCAGTTTTATGACTATAATTAAGCATGAACTTTCAATACAACTCGTCTGGTATTAAAAGTTTCTTGGAACGTATGTACGAAATATTATTATATATTTTTGCCGGTGAACAGAAACACTGTGAGGAAAACGGACTAATTTCAAATTGGGTCAAATTATCCTCTGAGGTGGGACATTAGAATAGCATTCGCTTTCGTAAAAACTAGATCCTAACCCGGCTCTTGGAATAAGTTATTTAAAGTCACACACAGGTCGAACGCGATTAATTAACATTATTTTTACCTTTTTTCCCAACGTTTCGGCCAGGTTGCACTGGCCGTGGTCGCGGAAGACTGACGTCCCAGCAAAGTGTCACCGGAGATGTAAACAACACAAAACTACCCGATATTAATTTATATAAATGTTCGGGGTAGACAAATAAATATAATCGCGTTCGACCTGTGTGTGACTTTAAATATGTGTACAAAGCGCGAGAACTTAAAGTGTTATCTTGGAATAAGTTGCCGAATATTTCGAAGTTGGTGGTTCATACTCGTAAACTAATAAAGAAATTATAATAAAACGACGCACTAAAAACAACGCAGTTCCTTAAAAATGCAAAAAATTCTTTTCAAGTGAATGGACTGCACTAGCTGTATAAACAACGTTGGAAAACATTTTTCTGACTACCGACTCTGTTTTGTTTATCCCATTGGCCCGATTCTAATCTAGCTATATGACAAAAATTAGCTCAAGATACGATATACCTCTGCCACAGACTCGGCGAGCGGCGTGGGAAGTGGACAGAGGCATAGTGTGGCCGCGCCACTCGTCATGCCGCTTGTCATGCTCCTTGTAATGCCCACCGCTCCCTATTTTGTCGGTTTTTTGGAGCGAGTCAAAGGGCCGGTAAAAGGGCAGTGTGTGGCCGGGTAGGGCAACATCGCGAGGAGCAACGCGAGGGGCAGCGCGATGAGCATAGCGTGCCAGAGGTAATAGAAAACCAGCTCCATGGAATACCACGGGCCGAAGTACACACTCATATTGGGTGTGCAGCGGGGTGGGATGTGCGGCGTACATGTCAAACAATTGAAGCTTCTACAAGTGTCCTGAGTCGACGCTGCATAGGGTGGACACAAGCTCGCCCGCCGCACGCGCTGCCGAACGCTCCGCTCCGACCATCCACTCAGGACCCATAGCCGAATGGCGTTTCTGCGACGCGAAACGCCATCTAAACGCCGCAGAAATGTAGTCTGGCTCTGAGATAGCTACGAAAGAAATATTATCGTGAGCGTTTGTACATTCGGCTACGCACACAGACCTGACACTTAACTAAATCAGGCATTACGCACGCAGAATGAGGGTCTTACTTTATTTTTTTGGAATCTCTGCACTCTGCTTATCTTCATTTGTATGTGTTTTGATGTAGCGTTAAATAAATGTATTATTTTATTACACGTTTCTTCAAACAAAAACTGTCACTTGATATTGACATGTCCGATCCATGTAGTATTTTTGACGTATATTAAAGTTAGAATCAGTACACAGAAACCCCGTTTTGTTTTCCAAGTTTTGCTGCGAAAAATATGATTAGTTGGTGAAAGATTTTTTGTACGTGATGTCTCCGGGGCAGGATTAAGTTTGAAACTAATTTTGTATGAAGGCTTTAGTGCTTTTTTATTAATGAAGAAAAATTGTATGAAGCGAAAATTATTTCAGCTTATGTTACTTTTTGGAGGCAAACGAGCACACAGATCGGCTGATGTTGAGCAATCACTGCCACCCATGGACACCTGAAACACTAGAATTGTTATTGTTAAAATAATACAAAAGATTTTTAAGGGCCAGTTACATCAACCACATTTGATGCAACCGACCCTAAAAAAAAATTAAGTAAAGCGTGCTTGGTCACACTTAAAAACTAGTAATAAATATAAATCCAATACCACTTAACAATGATGAAATAGTAACATGTTGCCAGCCTTATCTAAATCAACACTACACACAGGATGTGAAAACTATTCCGTGTCTGTTGCGTGACCGGCCTGATTACTGCGTAACCAGCAAGGCGGTTAAGTGACCTTTTTATTTTAAGTGCTTTTGAACCACCGGTGTCTGGTATTTTTAATCCAGGTCGGTGGCTAGTTAACGGCCCGTCAGATTGTAAGCAGTTACCGTAGCCTATGAACGCCTGCAATAACAGAGGTGTTACCTGAGCGATGCTGAAGCCTGTGTAAATTGTATTGAAAATGAAAATGAAAATGAAAATGAAATATTTATTTTTCAAGTAGGCATATTACAATGCGCATATGAACGTCAAATAAAGCTACGCCGGCTCTAACCCTACGCCTCAGCCTCGAGAAGATTTCAGTCCCCCCTCAGTTGGGAGGGGGGTATCCACTATGGGACCGGCAAGAAACTCGGCGGGCAACTTCTTTTCAAAACATTACATCTTATAATTAACATGCATTAAATAACAACATACAATTTAACATGCAAAAGTATTCATCAAAGAATATGAACAGACTAGGTACTCTATGGAAATCAATTTCAATAAATTATATTATTGCTTAATAATACGTCGTTCTTCTTCAGAGAAAACATATCAAATTGTCATAGAAGAAAAAGATAATATGAATCTCAATATCATTAAATATGTAATTTACCTACACAACATAAAATATAAAATATTTGATGTGCTTTCTTATCTGAACTGTGTCCTCTATACATAATGCCTATGAACGCCTGCAATAACAGAGGTGTTACCTGAGCGATGCTGAAGCCTGTGTAAATTGTATTAATTTTGTGTTTATCTATAGCCTAATTGACTGAAGAGAAGACCAAAAAATAACTACACATACAGCTTATTAGTTAATTACTGTAGTAGCTTTTGCCCGCGGCTTCGCTCGCGTTAGAAAGAGACAAAAAATAGCCTATGTCACTCCCCGCCCCTTCAACTGTCTCCACTTAAAAAATCCCGTAGATTCGTCGCTCCGTTCTGCCGTGAAAGACGGACAAACAAACTGACACACACACTTTCCCATTTATAATATTAGTATGGATGGATAATGTTGTTTAATTAAAACCCATTTGACAGATGTTTTATACGTAAACTGAAATATCGTCACTACTTTAAAAAAAACTTGTATCTTCGTCTGTCAATGAAAAGAAAATTGTAGTAAGTATGTATGGAATGCATATAGACTTACTTCGTTTTAACTTTGAGGAACAGCGTGAGATACGAGATTTTTTAAAAGTAGTGACGATATGCTGTTTTTCCGTCGACATAGTTTCCTTCCAAACATAGAAAACTTGAAAGTGTGTGTCGTTCACGTCATAAAATGTATTGTGATTGAATATGGCGTCATGTGTAATCAGGTGGCAACAATGGCACCTGCCGACCGGACGCCGGAAGTGCGTATAGTTGGCACACGTGCCGTGTTCACCATATTGTTTAGGAAAATAGGGATCAATAAGGTGTTACTTTATTAGTTGTAGATATTTAAACAGCTGATAGTACTCCGTTCCTGGGTGTTTTTTGTTAGTCTGTATTAGTATGCCACTGCTGGACAAAAGGCCCCCTCTCTCTTCCTCCACTCGACTCTGTGTCACCACTTCCCCAATTCCGTTAAAAACTTTCCAAGTCGTCGCACCATCTCCTTTTCGGTCTGCCTGAACCCCGACCACACCACCTATCGTAATTGCATAAGCATCTCATTTATTTTTATTGGTGACCGACTAGTGATTGACCTTAGTCGCACCTGATGAAAAGTTACGACAATGCTTGTCTCACTGGCACAAATAAATTCCCATATATGATAGAAGCCAAGCTTTAATGAAACCGGGGGACACGCAAGGCCGTTTTGAAAAGAAAATTATGGAATAAAAGGCAGCCTGGAAAAGTAACGCCCGCTTCCCCTTAACTACGTGTTTATTCATTATGTGCGTTTCTGTAGTGTTAGATTATCGATAAAATGCTTGAGTTGATTGTTCAGGGGGTGTGGTGTGTTACGCCTTTATTTATATTTACTTTTATTGCACAAAAGGAACACATACAATAGGCAAAATTAAAGGAATTCTCGACCAGTCAACTCGCAGGTTTTATAAAGTCTATAGGTAAAGACATATGTAACTCTGTATGGACAGATAAAGTATAAGAAAGAACGTTACATCAGAACCATAAAGAAAAAGGTATGGTGGCCTAGATGGTGCTACACTATTGGGACGCTCGGCAAGATGACGTTAATATTAATATTTGAAATTTTTACTCACATCAAACTAAGAATATGGACCAAATTGTCCAAACTGAGGTTCAAAAGTTTTAAGCCTGTGTCGAGAGATGGCACAGTTTACTTTGACATTCTCTATAATGCTCGATCCTCTTTTGCTATATGTAAATCTTAAATCGCCCGATTCCAGTGCCATACAATATACAATAGATATAGATACGATATAGCTATGTTGTGGTTAAAAATATTGACTAGCTCTGAACGTATTCCGCCGAATCAATTACAAAACTGTTAAGTTTCAAAGAGCCAATATGTACCTGAATTAATAACATGAGTACAACAATTCCCGTCAACTTTGTACAAAAATTAAGGGAAAAGTTAAATTTGTTTTTATTAATTCCTATTTTGTTACCAAGATTTTGTTGATTAATTGAGATTTTATTAAGTTTTATTTCGTCATTAAGGTTCTCTAGTATCTATATTTTCTTAATTATAACAATTATCCTGTATATATCTTACGAAAGTCGAATTATATTACTAAATGTTGGTAACAAAATAGGATCAATTAAAATTTGCTGACGTGGCATTGTACAAAGTTGACGGGAATTGCTGAGCTTAACTAAATAAATAAACAATTAGGTATTAGACTAACAGTAATTTGTTTATTCTAATAACCATGCCGCGCGTGCAAGTTCGAATCAAACTATATTTGAATAAATAATAGGTAATTAATTTATATAGTTCGTGCTGGTAATGAACATTTGATAGCCTTCGAGCAATCCACGTGTATCACGTTAGGTCAATGACCAAGATTACTGTACCTACCATGAAATTTTGACGTCTTGTTTACACATTTATTAGTGACTAGCATTTGCCCGCGGTTTTGCTCGCGTTAGAAAGACACAAAAAATAAAAATTCAGTCGAATTTAGAACCTCCTCCTTTTTTTGAAGTCGGTTAAAAAGTAGCCTATATCTCTCTCCAATATCAACTATCTTCGCTTAAAAATCACGTCAATTCGTCGCTCCGTTTTGCCGTGAAAGACGGACAAACAAAAAGACACACACACTTTCCCATTTATAATATTAGTATGGATTAGTGCAGCTGTGAAAAGTGTTTAGTGATTAGTAAAATATGTGTAAACTTCATTTGGCAAATAAAAACCCTAACGGGTATTCATACAACCATAAATTAAATATAACACGATCATACCATCCCATACATTAAAATGCGACCGCCTAAGACCGCGCTTACACTCCACCACACATAGATGGCGCCACAAAAAAAATGTCTTGTAGCTTTCGATTATACTTGTATGGCGTTAAGTGTCACTTTTGACATTTTACGGCTCGCAATTGACACTTAATGCCAATCTACAAATAATCAGTGGCAACAAAGCATTTTATTGTGGCACCATCTATGTGTGGTGGAGTGTAAGCGCGTTCGTAGGCGGTCGCATTTAAATGTATGGGATGGTAAGATCTTGTTATATTTAATTTATGATACAACCCACAAATTGATGTGCAAGTATAGTCTACATATAATACTAGCTATTGCCCGTGGCTTTGCTCGCGTTAAATTCGAAAATTTCAAAATGCTCCATACAAACTTCCATCCCTTACTTTGAGGTGAGGGGTTAGACAGAGACAAAAAGAAGCATATGTCACTCTCCACCCCTTCAAGTATCTCCGCTTAAAAAATATGTCAATTCGTCGCTCTGTTTTGCCGTGAAAGACGGCCAAACAAACAGACACACACACTTTCCCAATTATAATATTAAGTATGGATAACGCTCGAGTCTTCACATCCTTGTATACAAAAATATCTACTACGTTGTAATAAAACCACGTCGAATCAAATTAAAAATCTCACAGAGCGGTAAAACTTTCAGCAATTGCGAAAGAAATTCCCCGCGTTTTAAAAAATATACAAAGACTCTTAATCAAAAAATACAATTTGCCGTTTATTATTTGCCAACAAAAATGCGGAAAAGAGAATAATAAATTCTTACAAAAAAATCGACGATGGTATTCCGGAAGCATTTTGTGGCATTGTTCATTTGAGCCCTTTTTTGTGAAATGGTCCCTGCACCACCAGACTTGTTATAACGATATTTGGACGTCAATGAGTACATTACGACACAAGTGGCGATAAATAAAAAGACGAACGAAGAGTTATTTGAAATAAAGTTTGAGTGGATAAAACTCTATAATTAATGTAGTCTGGCGTAGTGCGCATGGTCCTATGGGATAGCAAATATTATATTTTACAAAGCTTTTACAATATTTTGGTGAAATAAGGTACTTTTAAGTGATAAAAATCACATTTTTTAAGGCTCGGCGGGTTGACCGTTCTCCCGCGATGAGCACGGAAAGACCGTCTAGTGCTTGTTGTCGCGTAATTTCATATGACACTAGGTTCCAAAATCTTGATCATTGTTATTTTACGTAATAACAGGGCAGAATGTACTAGATAATTAATAAAATAACGTTGAAATTTTGAACATGTAAGCATTTTTCTATTTTTAAGGCAAGACCGGCATATGTCACGTAGATGGTGTTCATAACCTTTTCTTTTCCAGATATTGCATAATACTGTTTTACCAACGAACACCTGCGAATACAATTTAGTCACGATATTACAGGCTCATATAAATCCAACTACTTATCTGTTTTTGAAACTTTGTTATTAAGAAAAGGTAATAGGATATTAAGATACGTGAATTAGTTTGGTAACATTTCTTAGCATTGCTTGGTTTTGCTATAGTCACTACCAGAGTTGGACAAAAAGTAACCGACTAAAGATTAACCATTAAAATAAGACGATTAATTAGTTTTCATCGATTGAAAAGGACGATTAATGAGTTGTAATCTAAGATCTTCGATTAACGTTTATCGAGAATAAATTAATCGTCGACTAATTTTGACGATTAATTTTTTTAAACGATTTATTAGTCGGATAAAAGGTTAATCGAGTAATACCTGTTTCTGATCCAGGCATGATCTAATATTTCATATACGGGGTGTGAATCTAAAACGGGCGATTGAGTTCTTATGTTGACCGTTTCAAGTAGCTACGGGTAACCCGACCGAAAGTAGGGCTGAACGACTTTAGTGTCAGAGTGACAGTCAGCAATGTCATGATTTCGAATTAGCCATTAATTTTGGAATCAGCAGCCCCGAAAATCTATTGATGACACCCATGACAACTTTTATGTCAAAGTGACAGTCAGCAATGTCAGATTTCCAATTTGCCATTAATTTTGAAATCAGCACCTCCAAAAACCTATTTGACGACACCCATGACGACTTTTGTGTCAAGTGACAATCAGTAATGTCCGATTCCACATTGGTTATTAATTTTGGAATCAGCACCCCCAAGAACCTATATTACCACACCCATGACAACTTTTATGTCAAAGTGACAGTCAGCAATGTCAGATTTCCAATTGGTCATTAATTTTGAAATCAGCACCTCCAAAAACCTATTTGACGACACCCATGACGACTTTTGTGTCAAGTGACAATCAGTAATGTCCGATTCCACATTGGTTATTAATTTTGGAATCAGCACCCCCAAGAACCTATTTTACCACACCCATGACCACTTTTGTGTCAAAGTGACAGTCAGCAATGTCAGATTCCAAAGTAGTGTTTAATTTTTACCCGAAAACCTATTGATGACACCCACAATTTTGTGTCAAAGTGACAGTCAGCAAAGTTGAATTCTAAATTGGTCATTAATTTTGGTATCAGCACCCCCGATAATCTATTTGACGACACCCATGATGACTTTTGTGTCAAAGTGGCAGTCAACAACGTCAGATTCCAAATTGGTCATTAATTTTGAAATTAGCACCCCTAAAAACATATTTGACGACACCCATGACGACTTTTGTGTCAAAGTGATAGTCAGCAATGTCAATTAACGGTCGGGTAGCCGTAAAATAGTCGGTCAAAAGCGTTTTAAAGGGTACCCATACGGTCTCTGTTGGGTAATGCTGATCATAAAAATAATGACCAACTTGAAACCCTACTCTTTTTTGAAATATTTGTCGCCGCATGTTGCACAATCTACATATACTTAAACAAAAATAATAAAAAACGGGTAGAACTTACGATAATTCTACCAACTTAAATATGATGATGAATAGTGCAGTGTAGGCTTACTTCTGTTCACCTCTTATCATTCTTCACAACCATGTCACATATATTTTATTTTTACTTAATACTTTCGAATGATTTTAATCAAAACTGTATTTCGAAGTTAAAATCAAAAACGGTACAACTATCATAAGCCAAAAACGTACCTATATATTGATATTGTTTACACTTGACTTATTTCCAATAAAGCCTAAAAAAGGTTGGCAACTCCTTGTTTATTATATGCCGGTCTTGCCTTGCTCTTTTATGCCGGACTTTCTGAGTAGGCACAATTTCGAAGTTACATATTTCAGAACATAAAACTGGAAATTGAGCGAGTTTTGAGTAGAGTTTTAGTCAGAAAGAACGGTTATTAAATGACTACGTTACATACATGATATACAAATATTCCGACTGCTGCTATTTTATTTTAATTTTTTGCGGAACCATGTTGAACTCGATGTTCGAGTTCGAAACACGAATCAAGTTTATTGTTAACTAGTGTTCGTCCTAGGGATATTTATTGAAGACCAATGGATTAAGGATGAAAAACTGCTATACCTCCGGAGGTGTGAGAGGCATAGATATATAAACACAAAAGTTATAGTCAATAGACGGTCTTTCCGGGTAGACGGTCTTCCCCACACTGACCTTAGAGGTATATAATTTCCTCTTTTGTACACTTGTATCATACATATTATAAACTGAAATAGATACCATCTAATGAAATAGATACTAAAGAAAAAGCGATCAAGTCCACTGGTGTCGAAGCCGGGCATCGAACCCGGGTCTCCAGCTATCACGGCTGACGTGCTAAACCGTTACACCACCTCGACCGCCGAGGTACCCGTGTATGTTGAGGTCTCTAGTGTATGTTATCTCTGAAGGCTAGGCGCGTTTGACCAACTCTAAGGGCGAGCAAATTTGTGCTTGCACCTCCTATATGAATCCTTTTGCTTTTTAATAAAATAATTTGATTACCGAGGACTGAACAAAACCGGGAGGAATGGAAAAAGCGGGGGAGGCCTTTGCCCAGCGGTGGGACATCGCAGGCTCTTAATAAGAATAATAAATAACTAAGATTCCTTTGCATTTTATTTTCAACTTGGCTCTCGGTTCTGGGTGTTACCCGCATCAGTGGAAAGTTTCTAGAGTAAGGCCGATTCCTAAGGGGAGTGATCTTACTGTGGTGGAGAATTACAGGCCAATAGCTGTTCTTCCTACGCTGGCCAAATTGTTTGAGTCCGTACTCCATAAAACTCTGTCAGTACAGACTAGACCTTTTCTGTGTGATGCGCAGCACGGTTTTAGGCCGAATCGCTCTGTAAACACGAATCTTCTGATTTTAGTCGATAGCATTTCGGAACACCTTGATAGAGGTATACAGGTTGATGTGCTGTATCTTGATTTTAGAAAGGCTTTCGATCGCGTAGATAATGATGTATTGCTGGAAAAGTTAAGCCGCATTGGTTTTTCTACTGGATTGCTAAAATTATTTGCAAGTTATCTACGTGATCGACAGCAATTTATCCGACATGGTTGCTTTGTATCGGCTCCATACCATACGTGATCGGGCGTCAGCCAGGGCTCCATACTGGGACCATTCCTGTTCGGAATCAAGATTAATGATCTCCAGTCAGTTCTGAAGTCATCTCAATGTCTCCTTTACGCCGACGATTTAAAGTTAGTTTACGGGGTGGAGCAAGGAACTGACTGTGAATCGTTGCAAGCGGACATCAACCTGGTGTATCAGTGGAGTATGGGGAACAGGCTTCTTTTCAATTCTGCCAAATGTTGTGTCTGTACTTTCAGCCGTTCACATGCTCCAATGCTTGCGCAGTACTT
This sequence comes from Leguminivora glycinivorella, assembly GCF_023078275.1. Lineage (NCBI taxonomy): Eukaryota > Metazoa > Arthropoda > Insecta > Lepidoptera > Tortricidae > Leguminivora > Leguminivora glycinivorella. The sequence goes on from NC_062973.1 coordinate 4,093,703, forward strand.
TCTGGGATCAGAGACTATAAATAGAGTATTTTCAGTTAAAGATCTAGGCGTGGTCTTCGATACGCGTCTCACGTTCCACGAGCACATAGTGTCTCTTGTAGCCGACTGCTATCGAAGACTAGGGTTTGTAGTCCGTAACATGCGGGAGTTTAACGATCCACTGGCCATCAAGCTCGTGTATAACGCTTTGGTTAGAAGCAAATTAGAGGCTTCGTCGATTGTATGGCTACCGTATGAATCCACATACTTACTCGTTAATGCTCGAGAAAGTGCAAAAGCTTTCCTAAGGTTTTTATACAAAAAAATGTATGGGTACTACCCGCTTTTGTATCCAACCAAGTACTTCTTGAGAACCCTTGGATACAATTCATTGGAAGTCAGAATGACCTTTAGTTTGTTAGGTACTGCGTGTCGAGTGCTGCGCGGAGAGTCAAATTGCCCGGAACTAGTTAGCCGCCTCGTGCGACTGTATGTTCCGGGAGTCTCCAGAATAGATCTCAGGCCTCGGCTACGCGTTCTTTTAGCGGTGCCGGCTGCGCGAACTGCGTCGCGAAGGAACTCTCCACTACTGCGCGCTCTCTCACTACTGAATGCGCTCTTGGCGTCAACACCCCAGTGCGATCTGATTGCATGGCGATGGGCGGCTGTGAGAAAGGAATGCTTGAGGTTTTGTGAGGTGATGGATGCTAGGCCATCGAGTGTAATGTGATGTACTTAGTGTTATATTGTGTACCTTTTTAATTTTATACGTTGTTATGTGTTATTTAAGATTCATGGCGTATTAGCTCACTGTAATGTCATGTTAACGTATCGAATTATTACTTAACTATGTCGAAACTTTGAAGGACCTTACTCGTATGTGAAACATTGTACAATACACGTGTACGAGTAGGTAATTTGTAACACAAATGTTTACATAGGTAATTTGACACAAGAGTTTCATGGCACTTATACACTCTTCTTGTTTGTTTGTCAAATTAAGTCGCAGATATTTTGTAGCTATCATGATTAAAAAGACTGTTAAAAATGACGCGTCAAAGTATATTGACTAAGGAAACATTGACTCTTTACTTTCTAGAACCATTTACATTTTTCGTGACTTTTCTCTATCAACTACAAAGCGTAAGCGATTGTGTCGTTGACCTAAAGGGGTCTTTGCACTTTGTAACACTGTGACTCACAAAATAAATACCGCGCCCACTTATTGGTATTTAAATACAATAAATAACACAACCATTTTCAAAAAGCATCACAGCATCACACTTAAAAACAGAATCGCCTTTCTCGTCAGCAACTCATAAAGCCTGCCTTCGCAAACAAAAGAGTGACCCCGAAATTTATATTCCGTCAAAATTGTATACCACAATCACAAACACTTGAAGAGCCGCGATTTCGCAATGAAATTCGGGGGAAAGTAATTTGTTTCTATTTAATTCTACGTGAGCCGTTTTTTAATAATGGACGTGCCTGGGCACACAAGTTGCAAACAAATTGAAGTGGAACTTAAGTTTGGTTGAACGCTTAAGGAGACGTGCTAGGGCAGCGATTTTAAGGCGACTTTTGGATTTAAACTGGTAGCTGCGATACTAAATCCCACTGACTTCTCTGGTTCGGCCACCTACTAAGAATGGGTTGCCAAGAAGGCGTATCTGGGAAGACCAACTGGTGGCCGCCCGGCGGATCGACCCCGATACCGTAGGGAAGATGTGATGGCGGATCTTTGTCAGCTACAAGCTGATGATTGGCAGGAAGCTGCGCAGGTTCAGGATAAGTGACGTGCTATCGTTTTGGAGGCCAAGACCCCCTTTTGGTTCACAGAGCCAAACTAGTTAGTTACCTACGATACTGCGGTTACTTTCATTATTATCATCATATCAGCCCTTTATAATGCCCTCTGTATCTCTTCCAGTACACCATTTATCTCGGTCCTAGATCTTTATCCAAGATTGCTCATGCTCATCCAAAGTGGGGCGACAAAGCTATTGCATATAAGTTTGCCACGGGGCGATAGCTTAATTTTCTAGCTCATTGTCCCAGTTTATCTGAGACATCTTGTTGGGCCTCCTCTTGCTCCAGGATGTTTTATCCTGGGTTGTCCCACGAGGCGATAACGATTGTATGTTTGAACCTGTGATTTTTATCCAGAACAATAATCTCCAATGTTTTCTACCAAACGAGCAGTTGATGCTACTGTGCTGCATTTTAGCGTATAGTCAGTATAGTAGGAAACTTTTTCTGTCGAATTAATACGTAAGAACGACCAAAAGAGAACTACAATTCACGACAGAAGATCAACAACTTTACTGATTTTATATTTAATATCTACTCTGAACAGGGGGCATTTTTTAATAATTAGAGAGAATTCTTGGGTCAACCCTGCAGGGCTATTATGCTTCCCACACAGCGTTCGCAACTGCATTCCCACTCCGTAAAAAAGGGCTATTATACTTCCAATCTGATCACTTATCAACGAGGATTAGACATCTGTAACTCTCACACACTGACATACTTGCCAAAACGTGACAGATGCATTATCCACGCAGTTAAGTGATAAAATGGCAAGCATCATGGCCTGCAGGTATCGCTAGGAGGCTAATATGGCGGCGGATCTGCGTCAGCTTCAAGTCAGTGACTGGCAGGAGGCTGCGCATGATCGGGACAGGTGGCGATCCGTCATTTCGGAGGCCACGATTGACTTTGGATCACTTACTTACTTACTTTGTTGGCGCGACGACCCAAAGTGAGTCTTGGCCTCCAACACAAGAGCACGCTACTTTACGCGGTCCAGAGCGACCTCTCGCCAGCCCTCGTTGACGCCGAGGTCACGGAGATCTGCTTCCACTCTATCTGCCCAATGATATTTAGGATGGCCAGCGGGACGGCGTCCAGTTGGACAACCCAGATAGGCTCTCTTGACTGCCCGATCCTCACCCATCCTTATAATATGGCCAAGCCAGCGGAGACGATGTGCCTTGGTCTCACCTATTATATTCGGTTCGGCTATAAGATGTTCAATTTCGGCATTTTTTCGGATTCTCCAACTGCCATCGTCTCTTTTCACGGGTCCCAGAATCTCCCTGAACACCTAATGTATGGGCGTGAGGCTTGGACACTAACACTCAAGGAGGAAAACAGCCTCCTAGTAACAGAACGTAAGGTGACTTTGGATCACTGAGCCAAAATAGTTAGTTTATTAGAAAAAGGTGCCCGAATTGTGAAAGTTATATAAAAATCCAAGCCTGAATAAGTTGTCAAGTATATGAATTCGTCTCAAGGTTGTATCTGATACTTGTTCGAACTTGTAGTAATCCAAAGATTTTGTTTTGAAGTCTGCAATAATTGATTGAGCACTTATCTTGAGATTTTTGTCGAAGTTATAATTTGGGAGTTGTTTGGATTTGTTCTGCTCTTCAAGTAATAATTTTGTTAAGTATTTTCTCATTCGACCCTTAAAGTAAGATTCTGAATTGTCTTTTTTATACTTTATTTTTTCGAGCTTGCTTAGCTTGTAAAATCAAGAAAATAGTATTCTTATGGAAGATTGACTGTCCCGGTATCGCTTGAAAGAGACAAGTATTTTTTTCCTTTTTTAGTGTTTTTGTGGTTAAGTAATTTTTGATTTGGTTGTGATTTTATAATATGATTATAATAGTGACAAGAAGTAATAATGAGTTATTTATTTATTTATTTATCATCACTCTGAAACTATACAAAATCCATAAATGTTTATTATGTCATTTTAAAATTATTCGATTTTCTCATGATACTGTACCTGTACTGTATGGTACTGTGTATAACAAAGGTCAGATGGCAGTCGCTTTCGTAAAACTAGTGCCTACGCCAAATATCGGGATTAGTTGTCGGCGGACCCCAGGCTCCCATGAGCCACGGCTCACAAACAAATGCCGGGATAACGCAAGGAGGATGACTGTGTATAACAAAACATTCACAATCAGATAACGTCGGTGAGATTGCCAATTCCGCTATGTGCATTTTAGCTACTTTTCAGGAGAGACAAAAAATCGATTTACTAGAGAATTAGGTACAAACATCATTTCAATTTATATCCAAAATGTGTCAAAAATAGCAAGAAATATGTTGTGTGAAAAAAAATGGGAAATAATAAGTCACAAATTAAGATATACTCGTTTTTCTTAATTTTGTGCACATATGGGTATTGGTTTTGAGCTTACTAAATACATATGTGTAAGTCATGCACATAGGAATCATAAATACTATTCATTTGAGGTTTATCAGAGTAAGTTATGTGCGTTTAGGGTAATAAAAACAAAACAACATGATCACTTGTATCAGAAATAAATGATATTATCCAAAGGAAAATGTCAGTATCTGACAAAACTAAAGACCTTCCTTGTCAATTACTAATAATATATATTTACGTACATACATTCATACAATCACGCCCGTATCTCATAAAGGGGTAGGCAGAGCACATGAACTACTCAAGTTTCAGTGCCACTCTTGGCAAAAAGGGGTTGAAAGAAAACGAAATATACATTTATAATAAAAAAAGAACTTAAAACTCGTTCTGACTAAATTCAACGTAATTATAACGACAACCTATGCGATAGCGACATACTTTGCCACATAGCTGACAAGGGAAGCTTGCAACCAATTGAGACGGTTTGCTACGGTACCTTGTTTCCCTATTGTCTGCAAGTGCCGCAAACCAGGTCCATGGACGAACTTGCGACCATCTTCAATGCACTTACGCCACTCCCTCCGTTTCTTAGCAAGCCTCTCCTAGTTTCGGTAGTCGATCTAAAAGGCAGCCATGTCCTATCAGCTGCAAAAGTGCATGGCGAATTTATCAATGAATTCATTACTAACTTCTCCATGCACTTTTGCAGCTGATAGTACCTCTTGGCGCAGTCTTTGAAGCGAAGCAATGACCTCCCAACATCTTTTTTGGCATTCGCTACTGTGCCCAGAAGAACACGGCGCGGCGTGGTAAACGAGAGGGTTCCATCCTGTGCATATACTCCATCAACGCAGTCGCCTCTGTTTGAGAAGCACGGTCAGACTGGGCAGCGATTTCTAGAACTCTCTGGTTTGACGACCTGTGATGATATGCCCAACATCTTACGCAGGCATCGCTTATAGAAGGAGATGCCACGGCGTTTGACTTTGGCATACGTCTCGGATTCGTACAAGAGTATGGTCTATACACAAGCTTGAAAGACTAACACCTTGGTCTTAGTAGTCAGGAGTCTGTTATGCCATACTCGAGCACTAAGCTTCCCAAAAGTTGTAGCTGCCTTGCCGATGCAAATGTCAACCTCTGCCTAGAGCGAAAGATTGTCGGTTATTGTCGTAAAGTGGTCTCCAACAGCGTGCCATATCGAGTGGAATTTCTGCCTTGGAGATTGAACCCATCATTAGCTGAAGCTCACAGAGGTAGCAACAAAGGCTGCGTCATCGGCATAAAGTATTGGCATAAAGGCTGCCAATTAAAAGTTCCTCGCGTTTCTTCTGTGATTTGAGGAGTGATGTGCTGTACAACTTTGAACTTTCTATAGGCTCTTGTATGCAGATGAATACCAAAGCAGCAAAGACACACACGGTACACGGTAGGAGCCAAAACGCAGCGCTGTCGCACACCTCGGCAGACACACCACCAGGGACTGAGGAGTCAAGGAAATCGCTGTGATTCCGGCACCTGCGCCACCCTCTTGGAAACTGGCCGTTGGAGGTTGAGGAGTTTACCACATATTTCAGCTTGGACCTTACTCGCGCCTAACGGGGATTCCATCCCGGGCTTGAGTTAGTAGTTTTCCTTCTCGAAGACAAGTGGCTCATCTCCCCTTTAGATATTCGCTGCTTCGTTTGTGAACTTAGTTGCCTTTTACAACACCCACGTTCTTCTTACCAGGATTGGTGCTACTCTTACGCCGGATATACTACACAGTAGATGATACCTAACTACACCAATAAACAATTACTTTTAAAATAGTGTTAAAGAGCAATTCCCGTTAAGTTTGTATATTTGTATCACGTCTCCGATTTTGATAAAGATTGCTAGGCTGATAGAGTCCATGATGCTGAGCAATATCCACCTTCCTTTTTTGTTACCAAATTTCTATACATTTTCGGTATCAAAAAAGGAAAGCTTCATACAATCAACCTAAATAGGACATTTTGGGAAACCGAGTGGATCTTGCACAGCATCATGGACTCTATCAGCCTACCAATTTTTATCCAAATCGGAGACGTGATCCAAATGTACACACTTAACGGGAATAGCTGTAAAATAAGTCAGATTATCAGATACGAAGTTATCATAATTTATCAGTATCAAGAACGTTAGAAAGAAGTATAATTGCTACCCTCTTAACTGTGTTAGAAAATGTTTTGCGATAAATGTGAAAAACTTGCCGAATAATCGACGACAAAAAAGTACTTCACAATATTAAACATAATAAGTATAACAGCTTTACGGTTAAAATATTTAGCTTTGAATACCACAAAACAAAAAATAAATTGAAAAATAAAGACATATGACCGAAACTCATAAGCACACTAAGCAACAATCCATACTAAATCCACACATGTGCAGTAGTAATTATCAATTTCGTTTATTTTACTTGGTTACCAAAACCTGTATGTGCTTGGAAGTACATGTGTATTTATTTTTGGGGCTAAAATCACAAATGTGTTTAGTTAAAACATGATCCAAGTAGAATTTGCGTATGCTGGTTTTTGCATTAGACGTGGAATACAATTTTAAAGGCAAATCTGCAAAAAACGAAAAATCGAAAAAATGCACATAACGGAATTGGCAATCTCAACGACGATAAGCAAGACTTGTTAGTTATAAATATAATTCAATAATATTAAAATTAAAATCATACCACAGCATTTTACTATTTCTCTGCGAAACCATATAAGTGTGAGCACTGTAAGTAAACAGGTACGACGCCATAAAAGTTCCGATCGTCAATAAATCGGATGTAATGGCCGCGAATCGGTCGCCAATGCCAATGAAATGGTTTCAATCAAACCCTTACATTTGTACACATTCGTAACCATTACAAATATGGGCCACGTGACAGACACGGTCCAATTTTAACTAGACGTGTCAAATACGGGGTGTCGTTTTTATAACCGGCAATAATTAAGGAGTTTGACATATAGCTGACAAAGAACCCAAATAATAAAGACTCCTTAATATTACCCAAAATTCGTAACGTCACCGAATTGTGTGTAGTTTTTCAGATAGAATGAAAGGTACAAAGTCAAGATATAATTCATAGAATTATAAAAGGTTTGGTGATGTTTCTTTACATGGCCAGCTCGTTACATCCATAGAATATTGCAGGTTATAAAAATTACAATCTGTTTACGACATATATACATGGCGAAGATTACGTGTCATTTCATAATATCGCAGTGACATCTTACTCCGAACTAATACGAATTAGTTCGAATACGCCAGTTAAACATTGTTTTCGGTGTAAAATCTGTTGGGTTTATAGCTACGCTCGACTAAGGCGTAGTTCTTGCTACGAAGAGCGTAGCCCTTGCTACGAGAAGCGTAGAACACCGCGCGATTCAACAGAGCTACGACAACTCGTACAAAAATGGCGTTTAGATTATACTGAAACATAGCGCATAATAGGTATTACAGCTAATTATATTTTAGTTTTCTTTTTTTTACATTAATGTAATGTATTTTTTAAAGGTTAATAACGTTAAAAAAATATTACCGTAATTGTTCTTACATTTCAGGAGCAGTGTGCTCCAAGTGTAGCAATTTGCCAAAAAGCACTCCTAAAATTAAGCGAAGTCAGACAGAACTACCATCTATCTTAGTTGCCATCACCACTGGGGAAGCCCAAGGTGATCGTCCTTATCAATTTTAATTTTGATTTTCCGATCCCTTAATATTCATTCATCATTCCTAAACCATCTCAGTCTAAAAACTTTTTATCATACACATTTTATATTAACAATAAATTAAAAATTGCCCTTTAAATCTGTCACTCACACCTCTCAGCATATTTTTTTACAGTTTTAATCCAAAGGACTTTCTAATCTCCCTACTAAAAATGACGACTAAACATAGCCTTCATCCATCGTAAAGCATATTAAAAATAGGGTATTTTATTTTACACTATAAACATATTTTACACATCCACAATAGCCAATTAAAATCGTCCCTTAAACAACCTACCACTCTTACCTATTAGTATTCACCCATGTGCAATGGCTTTTTCCTACAACACTAATAAATAATGTAATGTAATCTAATAAATAAACTTTTGATACTTGTAACATCGTTTTCAAAAGATATTTTGCTAGTGGCATTTTACACACCAAATTTTAATATTCACATGTAGCACAATAAAACACTTAATTAAAATCATCCCTATAAACAACCTACCACTCTTACCTGCCAGTACCCATATATGCCTTCTTTCCAACAAAAACATCAATAAAAAAAAGACAAATTGTGATGAAAGATACCACCGTCAATCGAACACCTTATTCAAAACATAGGTATTTTATAAAAAACACTTTACACATCGCAATACCTAATTAAAATCATCCCTATAAACAACCTACCACTCTTACCTGCCAGTATTTACCTATACGCCTTCCTTCTAAACCAATAATAAAAATAAAAAATAAACTAATTGTGATGAAGGATACCACCGTCAATCGAACACCTTATTCAAAACATAGGTATTTTATAAAAGACACTTTACATATCCATACCTAATTAAAATCATCCCTATAAACAACCTACCAGTCTTACCTGCTGCCATTCGCCCGCAGGCCGCCTTGCGGTGTGGACGCGTCGCTCGCGAGTGCCGATCGTGTCCCGTGTTTGTTTTATGGTGTACATTTGACTTTACGCTGACGGAATACGAAATCTGTAAGTTCCTTTTGCCTTTAATGGGGGATGATTGTTGCTCACGTCCGCAGGTAGAATACCCTTAGTCACCCTGCACGTGTCCCTCGGGTGGTGCCAAACGAGCAACAGCACTTGGCCGCTGCACATTGTTCTCTCTCGAGGACCTCGCAGCGCTTCACAGGAATTCAAGGATCTACATATTTACATGCAATCAGGATGTTACCTAAAGCGATCGGCTCTTTTCAGAGTCACACCCTGACAAAAGACATCGGCCCTTCCATCCGAATATGTCAGCTAAACGTGGAAGGTATTAGTAAGGATAAGTCAGACTATTTACAAAAACTACTGCATGAAATCAGAGCTGACGTTGTCACAGTCCAAGAGACCCACACTAAGGACGATCGGGACTTCGAATCTCGGGCAACCATTCAAGGTTTCACATTGATGAAGGCCATAAACCATCCTAAGTTCGGAATCGCTACCTACGTCAAAAACAGCCTGCAAGGTGCCAACCTTATCTACCACGCCGACCCTGGGAACTACAGCTTAATTGCAATTGAAGTCAACAATTTGCGCATAATAAACATCTACAAACCACCGAGTACATTTTGGAAAGACAATATCATCCCTACTTTCGAGCACCCCTGCATTTATACAGGCGATTTTAACAGCCACCACACTAACTGGCGATACAAAAACGATGACGCCAACGGTATTGCTCTTGCTCAGTGGGCTGAGGGCAATAACCTACATCTAGTATTTGACGCCAAAGATAAAGGCTCCTTCTACTCAGCACGATGGAAAAAAGATTATAACCCGGACCTGACTTTTGTTACTCGGGATGGAAATGGTCAGCCCCTACCAACCACCAGAAACATCCTACTCGACTTTCCAAACAGCCAACACCGCCCCATACTCTCGGAAGTTGGTATCAAAATTCCTGTAGTCAACTCCATGCCACTCCCGAGATGGAACTTCAACAAGGCAGACTGGCATGCTTACAAGAACAAAATAGATTCCTCCATCCGCTTCATCCCTGCAACCGCTCATAACTACGAACGTTTCGTGGGCCTAATGCTAAAAACTGCCAAGTCTTATGTAAAGCGTGGTTATAGGAAGGAGTACATTCCCGGATGGAATAGAGATAGCGAACGCCTGTACGAGAATTTCACTGAGACGGGCGACTGTGATATCGGAGCCGAGCTACTTCAGTCACTAGATCATCACCGCAGGGAAAAATGGAAGGACACTGTCTCCAAATTAGACTTTAGACACTCTAGCAGGAAAGCCTGGCGGACATTAAATAAGCTCGCTGGAAAAGGTACACCGTCTACACCTCCTAGTTTAGAAATCCATCCTAACCAGATCGCCAACAGGATAGTGGAAACATCCAGAGCAAAAAGCTTAAAATCAGACTCTAGGATGATCCAAAACCAGTTTCGAGCTTTAAAACAAAACCTCACGTCGGACACAAGTCTAGCCGCTCCTTTTTCCAGAGAGGAAGTTTCGGAGGCAATTAAAAACCTGAATCCGGGAAAGGCGGCTGGTACGGACGGAGTATACAACGAATTCCTACTCAACCTAGGCCCAAATGCATGTCGATGGCTAGCTGCGTTCTTCTCGGACATATTGTCGACGAATTCCCTCCCAAAAGCATTTAAAAATACCAAAATTATAGCTCTCCTCAAACCGGGAAAACTTCCAAGTGACGCTTCGAGCTACCGACCCATAGCTCTCCTGAGCAGCTGCTACAAACTCCTAGAAAAGCTGCTGCTTAAGCGCATAGGACCGCTAATAGAAAAAGTATTACCACCCGAGCAGGCTGGTTTGTAACAGACCGACATCTACAGTCAATTATTTAACGTTTTAATTCAGTTAGATAATTTAACTTTTCAATATTGAATTTCGCGCGTTATCTTGGGATTGTAGACGTGACGCTCAATTGAACGCCATCTATGAATGGTGTAGGGAACTATTAGGTCGATTCGTTTTGATTCATTGATTGCTACCCTGCGGACTTAACGTAAACATTTAAAATAAATTATTTAATCTAATCTTTGTTCAACAAAATAATTAATGATCTTCTATTTTACTGACTTTCTTATTAAAGTTATGCCGGGAGGTCGATTCAATTGCGCGGGAAACTATAACCACCAATCTTATGTTAGCATTGAAGATATTGACCAATCAGGACACGGTATTTTGATAAGACCGATGAGGGATTGGTGAAAACAAGAGGGGAAGCGGATGTAAGACCGAGTGAGGGATCGTTAAGGGAGAAGGCATAAAACAAAGGGAAAGGAGATTTTAGGGGCTTTTTCCGTCGGCAGAGCGTCGAGACAGTAGGAAATTCTGTGAGTGTTAGTTTGTAAGGAAAACGTGTAATAAGCTTGTTCACAGATACGAGGTCTAGCATCCGCCATCAGAAGATTGAAAGGATGAAGAAAACCAACGGCTGTGACGGGCGAGACATTGCATGCGGCATGTCGTGGCAAGCTGAGCGTTGGCGCGAAAGACAGCATCATGTCGCCATGAGGTTTCAAAAGAGCTACGTTTCACTGGTTCCGGGGTTACTGTGAGTGTTCAGGTTCCTTATCTATTTCCTTTACAGCACACCATCTGTCAGATCTGGGTCACTGTTGAATAGTCTGCAGCCATGTCGGTTGAAATGTAAGTTACATAGTTAACTATGGGCGTAAATATCTACGTGCTACCTATTATCTTCGTGAGGAATTCCAAAGACAGCGTGACTATCGAGGCAGCTTCCACAACGACTACTTATCATTAGCGTCATGATTACTGTGAGTATTCAGTATTCTTAAACCTGAAGGCATGCTGACCGAGACGCGTCATATAGTCCTAACATGGGCGTGAGTATCTAATTGCTATCGCCTTGTGAGGGAGACTAGGACAGAGCTTGTGTCAAAGATGGACGGCACATGGAGGGGGCTTCTACATTCACGTGGGCGAGTGGAGCCACGTAAGTCTACCTACCACGAGGTGGACGTGACATTGGATAACACTGGCATGGTACGTTAATTTAAATATTTAGTTGTTGGTTGTTATTCAACTTTGTGCATACCCATAGGTTATAATGACCGCGTACTTATTAGTAAGATCATATATCGTTCGTATGGTTTCATAGAATTCGTAGTAGCATAAACAAAACATAATGGGCGTAGTATAAACGGAACGTAATATTGGTCTTGAATGAATGGCGGGTAGTTCCATAGGTCACGTTAGCTTATTCCTTACGTTAATTTAAATATTGAGTTGTTGGTTGTTAATCAACTTTGTGCACATCCATAGGTTATAGTGACCGCGTACTTATTAGTAGGATTGTAGTTGGTTTGATATAGTTCGTCATAGCATAAACAAAACATAATGGGCGTAGTGAAAACGGAACGTAATATTTGTCTTGGAGGAATGGCGGGTAGTTCCATAGGTCACGTTAGATTATACCTTGTATTTTGCAATAAATTAAATGTTGTTGATTGTTTTAGGTTACCAGCTATGCTATAACGTTCGAAGTGAATATTTTCAGTTTAGTTTGATTCTTTTTAACAGTGTAACGGATACTTGTTTGTGTTTTGACGATTTATAAATAATATACGTGGGTCGGAGTTCGGGAACGATTATGAAGAGTGAACGTATTATTGGGTTAGTGCGTACAATCGGAGTTGAAAGTAAGTCTCAACGTCATCATTATCCTCCTTGCGTTATCTCGGTATTTGTCACGGCTCATGGGAGCTTGGGGTCCGCTTTGACAACTAATCCCAAGATTTGACGTAGGCACTAGTTTCACGGAAGTAAGTTTCAACGTCATCATTATCCTACTTGCGTTATCTAGGCATTTGCCAAGGCTCATGGGAGCTTGGGGTCCGCTTTGACAACTAATCCCAAGATTTGACGTAGGCACTAGTTTCACGGAAGTAAGTTTCAACGTCATCATTATCCTCCTTGCGTTATCTCGGCATTTGCCACGGCTCATGGGAGCTTGAGGTCCGCTTTGACAACTAATCCCAATATTTGGCATAGGCACTAGTTTCACGGAAGTAAGTTTCAACGTCATCATTATCCTCCTTGCGTTATCTCGGCATTTGCCACGGCTCATGGGAGCTTGGGGTCCGCTTTGACAACTAATCCCAAGATTTGGCATAGGCACTAGTTTCACGGAAGTAAGTTTCAACGTCATCATTATCCTACTTGCGTTATCTCGGCATTTGCCACGGCTCATGGGAGCTTGGGGTCCGCTTTGACAACTAATTCCAAGATTTAGCGTAGGCACTAGTTTCACGGAAGTAAGTCTCAAGGTATGTATGTTTATAGTAGTCTGTCCCTTATACGCGTAAAGGCAGTAGAAGATTCTGTAATATTTACTAGGGTTTATGGCGAAATAAATCAAAATCGTGTGTATGTTAATTTGGTAATATGATGACGAGTATTTACCTATTTAGTTACGTGTAGATATGGTAGAAGTAGGTGTAGTCTATAAATAGCGGCCGTGTGTTTGCAACCTTGCTGGTACTATTAGTGATTTGTTTATATGCGTGATTTTTGTAATGGTTGTCACATAATTATTACATTCAATTTGCGATTAATTACATTATAGAAGTGAGTAGTGTATGTATGGTTCTCAATGGTTTATTTGAATCGTAGATGTGTTCGATACAGTTTTAGGTAGCGTTAAGTTCTTTCATTCAAACGATCAGAAATGTATCAAATAGTTAGTTTAATCGTAATATTACCTAATATGAATAAACGTAAAGAAATAGTACCTATAGGATTTGAAATAAACGGACGTTGTAGGTAATTGCATTCCTTTATTTACTATATTATTCAAATTGTTCATTTCTCAATTCTCGGTCCATGGGCGAGGAGAATCGACGAGCACCTCCGTCAGCGGATTACCAGACCTCCAGTTTACCAGTGTATCGTCGAGGTTTTGGGAACCCTTCTACATGGACATGCTGCCACATTACCGCCACCTCGGGCCACTTGCAAAATACAACGGGCCAAGGTGCTTCTCGTCGGCATCTAGCCGAGGCGTCGTGACTAGGACGTGCAAATGCAAAATGGAGTATTACTGAAGACAATACAAACGGTGCGTTGGTTCTGAATTGATATTTCTCTTAATCATGATTGATTTGATTTCATATTTTGTGTAAAATTTGGCATACTTCCCTAGGTCGTCATATTGAGCATAATCTAAGCCTGGATCGTGCTGTAAACGGTAATTTATTATTTATTTAATTAAGAGAAGTAATTTAATATTGATGTCCCTTTTATGGTATGATTATAATTTATAATTAAATATCAAAATGATGATCACTCTAGGGTGTAAATGTAATTCCCATATTCTTAACAATCTTATTACATTGTGCAGTATTTATAGGTTTCACGTTTTATTTTAATCGGAACTATCAAACTAAACTAATAAAATAAAATAAATAAATAGATATTATGGTACACTTTTACAGATTAGTCCTGGTAGGTCGAAAGATTGTCTTGTGGGAACTCAGACAATTACTTATATATAAAATATAAATACTTACATACATACAGAAAATGTCCCTGACTCTGGAACAAATATTTAGATATGTTATAAACACAATTTTAATTCTATTTCCGGTTCACGAGCGGTTGCGGGTGCCAGCCTGGTGCCATCAGCGACATGCAGAGCTACTACGGCGCTACGACGTGCCCTTCTCTGCCACGACGGGCGTCAGGCGCAAGCTTCTTTACGATGAGCTACGTGTGAGCCACTCCGTCGTCATCGTCATGAACCGTGAGATTTCGGACAGTTGCCAACACTGACAGCTTTAGTCCATGCGGTGACTTAGATGATTTGCTTAGTTGTGTAATAATTATATTGCGTGTTCCGATATTTTAGGCGTGTTAGTTTTGACGTTAGGTACGTTTTATTTACTTAAATGATTAAATTTATTGCGGCATATTTGTTTAAGATTAAGACACGTGTTAGGTATATTTGTATATTTCCATTATTGCGGTTCAGCCACACTCGTATTTATTAATGATAATTATTGATTTACATGTCTAGTCATTGACTGTGAAAGTAGACATTTCTCATGACAAATGAAGTTATTCCTGAATCTATTTTTGATATTACGAGACTTTTTGATTATCTTGTGAAGCCATCTGTTTGATAATTAATAATATTTGACACCTACTTAATGATCATGATGACGTATTCATTTTAGATGTAAGATGTTAGGTACCATATAATTATGTAGGCATTTATCCAAATATATTTCGTATTCAAGTTCTAATATAACAATTCACATTTATTTCACTATAAGAATAATATTTAAATACATAAGAATACATACATAGCTTCAAGCTATTCCGATATCTATACTTCACACACGTTAATTCAGCCTTGGCTGGTTGCGAATCATGAATCATTATCAGTGCATTACAATGACATTGCTAAGGTGTAATGTTATATTTATTATTAGCGCATCTTTCATTAAACAGATTGGCATAGATATTTATGGTCTTATTTAAACTTCAATTTCGAGTCAGCATGATTCGCAAACAGCTATTATGCTATGAAGTTCAGGAGTCATGAAATGCTATTGTGGGTGTGATATTCTATAATTCGAATTTTATACGTACCCAATTCACGTGTCATTTTGAATCAAGTCATTCGTGCGGCCGATACGTTCATTTGAAATAATATTATATTTATTTGCTAATTTGTAGTTGTTGAAACCGGTCACAGTGGCTTTATTATACATGTGGCTGTTTTGACAATGAGGTAATTTTAGTTATATCTGGAACTGTCTTCATATTGACTTATTCCAGCTATGACAAAGGTTTCGGTACTACCCAAATTTATATTCATGTAATATTAAGCTGAGCGATGGTTCTATTCCAGGTTGAGGAAATACGAACCATGTGTTTTATTATAGGGCCCCCGTCTCTGTTTCTTTGAAGAGGGCTTCTCCTTAGGTCACGTACCCACTGAAAGTAATCTTTGAAAAGGGAGGGCTACGGTGGCGTAACACGTGTAGTGGAGCTGCTAAGTATCTTGTTTGTAGTAATCTTATGATTCATACAAAACGTTTACTAACCTCCCCTCTACTATATTAGAGACGCGTGTGATCATGGACTGTTATATGGCTCATTATCGGAATCTGGCCGGATATCACACACAAAAGCCGTTTAGATCCTTATAATAAGTTATTAACCTCCGGTTGACGATAATTGTATTCATCGTTTACTGGTACAAGTCGTCTAAGACTCCTGTATATATTAAACAACTATATATTTTTATATGGATGAGATAGTCTTGTATCGGGGCCAACGATAATATAATCTATTGGAGGAGCGCTAACCCCTTTACCTCTTCAATGAAACTCAATTATTACTGAGTCTTGGTTTGGCCATACCTCGGTAATGAGGACAAAAATTAGTTAGTAAGATATTTAGTATGATTCAACCTGGAATTAGGCCTGTATTGAAAATGCTTGGCATTTTTGTGGTAATGGGTAATTTAATCAAATCCTTTTCCACTGGCTTTTATTTATATTATTTCAATAATCCTAAATGATTTGCAGTACTTTGTATCTGTAAGGAAATAAAGAATGAGTGGTTCTAGGACGTTGTCGGTCAGTTTTATATTATTGCTGTGTTTATAGTCTCTCTTGGACACTATTTGTCGATTAACTATCTACTGTACTCGCTACTGTATTCACATGAGGCACTTTCATGAAAAAAAAAGGGTTTAGGGTTCATACTGAAACGTATTATAGCCAATTACACGTCTAAAAATACTCGGACAGTCGAGTAAATGGCGAATTCATTATGGTTGCATGATCGATATTATTACCCAAGGGTTTGCAAAATTATGCAAGTTACTATGTAACATACACCCGGGCTAGGTAGGGCCCATAATGATTGTATTTGTATGTAATATATTTCTGGTAGCGTGTGGAGTGCTTCATGTAGGACTTTGGTTGACATAGTTGTCTATAGAGGTGACGTATGCATAGTAATTTTATAAGAATCACAGCCTGGCCTTTCAGTGAATTGCAAACAACTATTCTTTATACATAATATACAATTATAGTCGGAGTTACAAAAGCCAGATCCCTACCCAACCAACCAAGTCTAAAATATATATATATTTTTTCATGATATATTTTGTTTGACCAATATAAGCGTGCTATAGATGTTAATAAAAACATCATGTCTAAATCACGTTTATAGATACTGGTCTTGTTTATCTTATGGTTAAAAAAAAAACCCAGACTGAAAATCCCACAATAGCATTTAATAAGCAGGAATAATGGTTTATAATATTATTATTTTTGTCCTCGAATTTCATGAAATATCATGAAATTCCGTAATAACGTCTTATTCAACTGGCTTAATTTAATAAACAGTTTTATTTTACTTTTGCGTGATGTTACAGATCTATGCATAATGAAATGGCTGATCTCATGATATCAAGGGCAACGCTTATATCATTGTCTTGTTTATGATCGTTTATGGGTGCTCATGTCATATACTTACTTATTTGGTCCCGGTTTCAGTACTCTTTAGTCTGAACCTTACGTGACGTAGTCCATGTAGACGACGGGTCTATGGTATTGCAGACGATGCGGGTCCAAGTGACTATAATACCATGCGTATTGATGCGTTCACGTAGGGGCTTGCGGCTAGACATATTTGTAGTACCCATAATAACGACTTATGCATGATAATTTTATGAGATTTCAAGCTTGCCTTAACGTTGACTGCAACCAGCTATTTTATTTATTGATATAAATGAATATTAATTTAGTCATAAGCCAGATCTACCTGTCAGGTTTATTGATCTTATAACATATTAATATGTTATTTAACTTGAATCTCAACAAACATATTTCATATATCTCAATTTATCTCTAAATTTCACTATCGTTCAACAGTGTTTATAAACCAATATTTTAACCAAACACCATTAATGACTTTCATTGTTATCGTGGTTTTATAATAAATTATAAACCACAATATAATTTTATAGGATTATAGCTGCATTGATTATGCCGTACATTTAGGAGTATTTAATTCTACCTTTGTCTGTAATTAATAAATAATTAGATCGCTTTAGGATACGAATTATGCTTGTTGGAACATATCACTGGTTGTATCGCTAACATGTCTCACACCTCAGGAGCTTTGGTTACTACTTGTCATGACGTTAGTCTATATTACCCTAGATGATTTTGCCATATACTGTCTGTATATTTTAATATGCGTTATTTCTTTATCTGTAACATATTTTATTATGCTTGTGTACAGGTTAAACTTGGGCAGTCAGGTTTTTGTTCCCGTCTACTTTTCCTGACGTAGGGACTTGGCCCTAGTAATGAAGGCGGTGTATTCAAATAGGTCCTAATCAGACTTAATTGAATACAGAGTTATAGTAATTATTTTCTGACAAAAATATAAATGATTAAGGATACAATAAATCAAAGTTTGTTAGTATCTAATCTTTGTTTATTTTATACTTCACCCTCGTAGATTACTCCCCTCATTATTATAATTTCAAATATTGAATTCATGGTAAGTATTAGAGCTTGAGTAGAGTCAATAATTTTATTGAAGTAACTTTCTATTATTTCTTTGAGCTTACCCTGGGTAAGACGTTACAATTTTCAGGACGGGCAGAAACTGCACTGACCAGGTGCTTGCGCTTACGTCCCATATTGAGTCGGGCTTTCAGAAGGGACTTAAAACGGGCGTCGCATTCATTGACCTTACAGCCGCCTACGACACTGTCTGGCGGGAAGGGTTACTTTTTAAGCTTCTATCCGTGGTCCCGAACATGAAGATCATGAAACTCATCTCGAACATGCTAGCGCAGAGGCTTTTTACCGTCCACCTTGGCAACAAATCAAGCCGGCCACGAAAGTTAAACAACGGCCTTCCCCAGGGATCGGTGCTAGCTTCTGCCCTCTTTAATTTATACACCCATGATCTTCCCTCCACCACTGCTAGAAAGTTCATCTATGCGGACGACATAGCCCTGTCCACTCAAGCTAAAGACTTTGCTTCCCTCGAGTTGGTCCTGTCCGAGGACCTGGAGAGATTATCCTCCTTCTTCCGAATATGGCGTCTCACTCCTAGTCCCACAAAGACCGAGGTTGCTTGCTTCCATCTCCACAACAAGCTGGCAAAACATGAGTTAAATGTCCTGTGGCAGGGAAGAAGACTGTCACACAGCTTCTCTCCCAAGTACTTGGGAGTCACTATAGACCGGTCACTCACATTTAAAGAACACCTCACTAAACTTGGTAGAAAGCTGCAAACTCGGAACAACATAATCAATAAACTTGCTGGTACTACGTGGGGAGCTAGCGCGGACTGCCTACGAACTTCAGCTCTGGCCCTCGTATACTCCACTGCCGATTACTGCTCACCAGTGTGGCTGGAGAGTGCGCACACAGATCGAGTCGATGTGGAACTCAACAAATCGATGAGATGCATCTCGGGCACTATTCTTCCCACACCAACTCATTGGCTCCCGGTCTTAAGCAACATCGCACCCCCCCGACTGAGAAGGGAAGAGGCTCTTATCAGAGAAACCCACAAACTATTAGCCAGAGTGGATCTCCCCGGGCGCCAAGATTTCCTTAACCAAGGTTACCACCGACTCAAATCTCGTCACCCACCTTTTAAGCTGGCTAGGGCTCTAATAGAATCCAGTCGTAGTCTTAACGAAAAATGGGTTTCTGACTGGCAGTTAAAGACGAACGGTTCTGTGAGTAGCCTTGTCTCACCCGGTGCAAAATTGAAGGGGTTTAATCTCCCGCGTCATGAATGGTGCAAACTAAACAGAATGCGGACAGGGTTCGGCCGTACTGCCCATTTCAAACACCTTTGTGGCTGGATTGATTCGCCTAGATGTGACTGTGGCGCCGAATCGCAAACTGTTCAACACATAGTTCAGGAGTGCCCCCTCAGAGCCTACCCAGGAAGTCCCGACGACCTGATCTCACTTACTCCTGACGCAGCTCAATGGCTGAGAACCTTGGACATCAATTTGTGACATACTTTTCATGATATAAAATACTGTATACCTGTGAACCTATTTATGCCATACGATTAAATAAAATTGGTATTTAAATACAATAAATAACACAACCATTTTCAAAAAGCATCACAGCATCACACTTAAAAACAGAATCGCCTTTCTCGTCAGCAACTCATAAAGCCTGCCTTCGCAAACAAAAGAGTGACCCCGAAATTTATATTCCGTCAAAATTGTATACCACAATCACAAACACTTGAAGAGCCGCGATTTCGCAATAAAATTCGGGGGAAAGTAATTTGTTTCTATTTAATTCTACGTGAGCCGTTTTTTAATAATGGACGTGCCTGGGCACACAAGTTGCAAACAAATTGAAGTGGAACTTAAGTTTGGTTGAACGCTTAAGGAGACGTGCTAGGGCAGCGATTTTAAGGCGACTTTTGGATTTAAACTGGTAGCTACGATACTAAATCCCACTGACTTCTCTGGTTCGGCCACCTACTAAGAATGGGTTGCCAAGAAGGCGTATCTGGGAAGACCAACTGGTGGCCGCCCGGCGGATCGACCCCGATACCGCAGGGAAGACAGTGTGATGGCGGATCTTTGTCAGCTACAAGCTACCGCAGTATCGTAGGTAACTAACTAGTTTGGCTCTGTGAACCAAAAGGGGGTCTTGGCCTCCAAAACGATAGCACGTCACTTATCCTGAACCTGCGCAGCTTCCTGCCGATCATCAGCTTGTAGCTGACAAAGATCCGCCATCACACTGTCTTTCATTATTATTTGTATCTGTACTTTCATTATTATCATCATATCAGCCCTATATAATGCCCTCTGTATCTCTTCCAGTACACCATTTTTCTCGGTCCTAGATCTTTATCCAAAATTGCTCATGCTCATCCAAAGTGGGGCGACAAAGCTATTGCATAAATGCATATAAGTTTGCCACGGGGCGATAGCTTAATTTTCTAGCTCATTGTCCCAGTTTATCTGGGACATTTTGTTGGGCCTCCTCTTGCTCCAGGATGTTTTATCCTGGGTTGTCCCACGAGGCGATAACGATTGTATGTTTGAACCTGTGATTTATATTCAGAACAATAATCTCCAATGTTTTCTACCAAACGAGCAGTTGATGCTACTGTGCTGCATTTTAGCGTATAGTCAGTATAGTAGGAAACTTTTTCTGTAGAATTAATACGGAAGAACGACCAAAACAAAACTACAATTCACGACAGAAGATCAACAACTTTACTGATTTTATATTTATCTAGTCTGAACAGGGGGCGTTTTTTTAATCATTAGAGAGAATTCTTGGGTCAACCCTGCAGGGCTATTATGCTTCCCACACAGCGTTCGCAACTGCATTCCCACTCCGTAAAAAAGGGCTATTATGCTTCCAATTTGACCACTAATCAACGAGGATAAGACATATGTAACTCTCACACACTGATATACTTGCCAAAACGTGACAGATGCATTATCCACGCAGTTAAGTGATGAAATGGCAAGCATCATGGCCTGCAGGTATCGCTAGGAGGCCAATATGGCGGCGGATCTGCGTCAGCTTCAAGTCAGTGACTGGCAGGAGGCTGCGCATGATCGGGACAGGTGGCGATCCGTCATTTCGGAGGCCAAGATTGACTTTGGATCACTTACTTACTTACTTTGTTGGCGCGACGACCCAAAGTGAGTCTTGGCCTCCAACACAAGAGCACGCTACTTTACGCGGTCCAGAGCGACCTCTCGCCAGCCCTCGTTGACGCCGAGGTCACGGAGATCTGCTTCCACTCTATCTGCCCAACGATATTTAGGATGGGCAGCGGGACGGCGTCCAGTTGGACAACCCAGATAGGCTCTCTTGACTGCCCGATCCTCACCCATCCTTATAAGATGGCCAAGCCAGCGGAGACGATGTGCCTTGGTCTCACCTATTATATTCGGTTCGGCTATAAGATGTTCAATTTCGGCATTTTTTCGGATTCTCCAACTGCCATCGTCTCTTTTCACGGGTCCCAGAATCTCCCTGAACACCTAATGTATGGGCGTGAGGCTTGGACACTAACACTCAAGGAGGAAAACAGCCTCCTAGTAACAGAACGTAAGGTGACTTTGGATCACTGAGCCAAAATCAGCAATTCCCGTCAACTTTGTACAATGCCACGTCAGCAAATTTTAATTGATCCTATTTTGTTACCAACATTTAGTAATATAATTCGACTTTCGTAAGATATATACAGGATAATTGTTATAATTAAGAAAATATAGATACTAGAGAACCTTAATGACGAAATAAAACTTAATAAAATCTCAATTAATCAACAAAATCTTGGTAACAAAATAGGAATTAATAAAAACAAATTTAACTTTTCCCTTAATTTTTGTACAAAGTTGACGGGAATTGCTGAAATAGTTAGTTTATTAGAAAAAGGTGCCCGAATTGTGAAAGTTATATAAAAATCCAAGCCTGAATAAGTTGTCAAGTATATGAATTCGTCTCAAGGTTGTGTCTGATACTTGTTCGAACTTGTAGTAATCCAAAGATTTTGTTTTGAAGTCTGCAATAATTGATTGAGCACTTATCTTGAGATTTTTGTCGAAGTTATAATTTGGGAGTTGTTTGGGTTTGTTCTGCTCTTCAAGTAATAATTTTGTTAAGTATTTTCTCATTCGACCCTTAAAGTAAGATTCTGAATTGTCTTTTTTATACTTTATTTTTTCGAGCTTGCTTAGCTTGTAAAATCAAGAAAATAGTATTCTTATGGAAGATTGACTGTCCCGGTATCGCTTGAAAGAGACAAGTATTTTTTTCCTTTTTTAGTGTTTTTGTGGTTAAGTAATTTTTGATTTGGTTGTGATTTTAAAATATTATTATAATAGTGACAAAAAGTAATAATGAGTTATTTATTTATTTATTTATCATCACTCTGAAACTATACAAAATCCATAAATAAATGTTTATTATGTCATTTTAAAATTATTCGATTTTCTCATGATACTGTACCTGTACTGTATGGTACTGTGTATAACAAAGGTCAGATGGGAGTGGCTTTCGTAAAACTAGTGCTTATGCCAAATCTTGGGATTAGTTGTCAAAGCGGACCCCAGGCTCCTATGAGCCGTGGCAAATGCCGGGATAACGCAAGGAGGATGACTGTGTATAACAAAACATTCACAATCAGATAAGCAAGACTTGTTAGTTATAATTCAATAATATTAAAATTATACCACAGCATTTTATTATTTCTCTGCGAAACCATATAAGTGTGAGCACTGTAAGTAAACAGGTACGACGCCATAAAAGTTCCGATCGTCAATAAATAAGATGTAATGGCCGCGAATCGGTCGCCAATGCCAATGAAATGGTTTCAATCAAACCCTTACATTTGTACACATTCGTAACCATTACAAATATGGGCCACGTGACAGACACGGTCCAATTTTAACTAGACGTGTCAAATACGGGGTGTCGTTTTTATAACCGGCAATAATGAAGGAGTTTGACATATAGCTGATAAAGAACCCAAATAATAAAGACTCCTTAATATTACCCAAAATTCGTAACGTCACCGAATTGTGTGTAGTTTTTCAGATAGAATGAAAGGTACAAAGTCAAGATATAATTCATAGAATTATAAAAGGTTTGGTGATGTTTCTTTACATGGCCAGCTCGTTACATCCATAGAATATTGCAGGTTATAAAAATTACAATCTGTTTACGACATATATACATGGCGAAGATTACGTGTCATTTCATAATATCGCAGTGACATCTTACTCCGAACTAATACGAATTAGTTCGAATACGCCAGTTAAACATTGTTTTCGGTGTAAAATCTGTTGGGTTTATAGCTACGCTCGACTAAGGCGTAGTTCTTGCTACGAAGAGCGTAGCCCTTGCTACGAGAAGCGTAGAACACCGCGCGATTCAACAGAGCTACGACAACTCGTACAAAAATGGCGTTTAGATTATACTGAAACATAGCGCATAATAGGTATTACAGCTAATTATATTTTAGTTTTCTTTTTTTTACATTAATGTAATGTATTTTTTAAAGGTTAATAACGTTAAAAAAATATTACCGTAATTGTTCTTACATTTCAGGAGCAGTGTGCTCCAAGTGTAGCAATTTGCCAAAAAGCACTCCTAAAATTAAGCGAAGTCAGACAGAACTACCATCTATCTTAGTTGCCATCACCACTGGGGAAGCCCAAGGTGATCGTCCTTATCAATTTTAATTTTGATTTTCCGATCCCTTAATATTCATTCATCATTCCTAAACCATCTCAGTCTAAAAACTTTTTATCATACACATTTTATATTAACAATAAATTAAAAATTGCCCTTTAAATCTGTCACTCACACCTCTCAGCATATTTTTTTACAGTTTTAATCCAAAGGACTTTCTAATCTCCCTACTAAAAATGACGACTAAACATAGCCTTCATCCATCGTAAAGCATATTAAAAATAGGGTATTTTATTTTACACTATAAACATATTTTACACATCCACAATAGCCAATTAAAATCGTCCCTTAAACAACCTACCACTCTTACCTATTAGTATTCACCCATGTGCAATGGCTTTTTCCTACAACACTAATAAATAATGTAATGTAATCTAATAAATAAACTTTTGATACTTGTAACATCGTTTTCAAAAGATATTTTGCTAGTGGCATTTTACACACCAAATTTTAATATTCACATGTAGCACAATAAAACACTTAATTAAAATCATCCCTATAAACAACCTACCACTCTTACCTGCCAGTACCCATATATGCCTTCTTTCCAACAAAAACATCAATAAAAAAAAGACAAATTGTGATGAAAGATACCACCGTCAATCGAACACCTTATTCAAAACATAGGTATTTTATAAAAAACACTTTACACATCGCAATACCTAATTAAAATCATCCCTATAAACAACCTACCACTCTTACCTGCCAGTATTTACCTATACGCCTTCCTTCTAAACCAATAATAAAAATAAAAAATAAACTAATTGTGATGAAGGATACCACCGTCAATCGAACACCTTATTCAAAACATAGGTATTTTATAAAAGACACTTTACATATCCATACCTAATTAAAATCATCCCTATAAACAACCTACCAGTCTTACCTGCTGCCATTCGCCCGCAGGCCGCCTTGCGGTGTGGACGCGTCGCTCGCGAGTGCCGATCGTGTCCCGTGTTTGTTTTATGGTGTACATTTGACTTTACGCTGACGGAATACGAAATCTGTAAGTTCCTTTTGCCTTTAATGTTGTTTTTTGATTAAGGTTTTAAGGTAAAGATTGGAAGGAATACTAATGCGGTGGATTATGTTTTGTGTTTTTGATATTCATGGGGTTTTACGTAGTCGTATAAAAATGTGTGAGGTAATAAATTATCAAAGGTTTCGGAATGATGAAAAATATGTTTTTCACGCAGCAAGCCTCGTCGTTTTTTTATTATAACGGTGATATATGCAAACTATAAATTAAAATATTTAGAATAAAACACTCGTATCGGTGACGTTATTTTTAGAAAAAAAAAATCAAACTACATAACTTTATTTATTTCATAATAATGTTTTTAAGGTTAACGCAAAGTTAAGACCTGAAAAGTTAATTAACCCTTTATAGGGCAACAATATTGAAATCAATTTTATATCTTTTGTTAGGAGCTTTCATAAATTTAAGACTTTCCAGAAATTGGTTCGGAATTTGAACAAAAGGTACTCCATATAGAAAATAAGCCTCTTGAGTGATAATATTCTAAACGCTAAGACAACAATATTCCTTAAGTCTATCCTATTTAATTATCTATCAATACGGGACTTTATAACGTATAATTTATTTTTCCCCTCACTAGCTCGGAAACACGTCTTTTATCCTTAAATGCAAGCGGGTAAAAACGCATTTTATCCATTAGTGGATAAAGTAATATGACCTTGAATATAGTCAAATTTTCTGTTTTAAATTGATAAAAGTGAGTAAATGTAGTGTTGAAGATAATTTACCACCTGTGGAACTACTGGAAGCAGTGATTAAACGCGTTTTTTTGCGTTGTGTTGTGGGTACTTTCTTCGCTATAGTGATGGGAAAAGTTTTGTGTTACATACGGGTGCAAATGTCTTTTACTTCTGAAATGTGTTGAAAAACTCGCCACTGGCTTCGCTCGTGATTCAACTATAGAATCCTTTCACTTGCTCGTTTGTCAATTCCACGCTCGGCGTTAAACTACAACTTTGCACCCTTGTATAACAAATAACTATTTAAACTTACCTCAGACTTGTCGAGGTCAGCGTTATCCCCGTGATCGGTGAATCTTCTCTAACCATGAATACAGATATAGTGCAAAAAGATTTGCCTTCGTATTGTTACGGAAACGTACGATCGTGCCACTGAGAGAAAATACAACCAGTTTTCATGTTCGTTCAACAAGTTTTTCAGTTAAAATAGCGCCTACGTGCTTTTTGGTTCAAACAACAAGCTACTTGTCATTTGAATCGGCAATATATTTGAATCAACAAGTCGATTTTACAAAAATAACCTGACACATATTGTTTTAAACATACGTTTGGCTGATTCAAACGGATAAACCGCAACAAGTCGAACTTGTTAAATTCACAATGCAAATTGTCATGATATTACAGTCAGTCTGAGTACAAGTTGTACTGACATTGACTGAACTAGCATATACAATACAAATACTCTTTATTATACACCTTGATAAAATACAACAGTCCAAAACAAAGAAGCAACATGAACAACAGGCGGTCTTATCGCTAAATAACGCATATACGAACGTTTCCGGAAAAATACGTAGGAAACACTTTTCGCACTGTGTCTGCACCGTTCTCGAAACGTCAAAGTTTTTATAAATCGCGATTAATAACCGTGATAGGTATAAAAATTAGATACAGAAATACGCACAGAATTTTGTACAGAAATTTTTATCTTTGTTTTTAAAGTCCTCTAAAATAAAATTGTTGATATATTCATTCAAATTCGTGTGTATTCGTGGGTATTTTCTATTTCAATATTTTCTGAACATAGCCTGAGTTTTTTCTGCTTTAATTCAATTTTCTTCTACAAATTGTTCTGCAGCTGTTGTTTTCTTGATATAAAATAAAACTTTAACTTCTTAGCACTCGGCATCAATGCAGATTATTGTTCATTATGAAAGTTTATATTAAATTTATGAAAACTGTTTTTACTGTAAAAGACAAAAATTCTCGAAGAGTTTGTGTAAAAATTAAAAAAAGTTAAATTTGTTTTTTTATTCCTATTTTGCTACCAAGATTATTTTTAATGTATTCAGATTGTAGTAAGTTTTATTTCGTTTTTTAGTTTTTGTAGTATCTGTATTTTCTTAATTATAACAATTATCCTGTTTATATCTTACGAAATGCGACTTATATTACTAAACGTTGGTAACAAAATAGAATCAATTAAAATTTGCTGACGGGGCTATGTACAAACTTTTTGAGAACTGCTGAATTTATGAATATGTCTTATTCAAAAATTTTCATTCCTGAAACAAGAACTAATATTTGACGTATATTAACATTTTGCTGTTGCATGCAGTGTCAGTTAATGAATAAAAATAAATTAAATAAAAAGTTTAATCCTAAGTATACAAGACAGCCTTTATCCGATTTACCTTTATTAACATTATCTTTTTCAGACAGAAATTCAAGTTCATGTTACAGTCACATAAGTAGTTAGCATGCTGACACTATGCCGATAGTTTTCATGATTGTTTGTTATTGAAAAACACTTTTCAATTCAACATTTGAAAAACCTCTTTCTTCCCTGCGATGGATGGATTTCAATGATTTATTTGCTGAAAAAGGGTTAGTATAGGTCTTAAAATTAGGTTAATAATTGAAAAATAATACATAAACTTATAGATTGTGTGGTTATCATTTGAATCGCTGACTATGCTCATGATTCTGATTAAGAATATCTTGCATCTATCAATTTTATAATCCTTCTCTTCATTCAAAATTCAAAACTCCTATTTAAAACTAAATAATTTAGGTCCTTTGTGACAAAATCCACAATTTTCCTAAAATTATTACATCAACAAAGTGCACTAAATTAAACCTAAATTCAAATTCTTGAAATCTCAAACATTGTTGAGGTTAGCAACTTCAAAGAGGTAACCACTATCCCTCGTAAGCGGGAGGGAAGTTCTTTTTGTTGCGAACTGAAAAGTAAAGTGGACGCAACTTTGTCAGTTTGAACGTTGGCCACTGCCTAGCCGAAGCGACAATCGTTGACACTTTGTGGCGATCGCAACGCATCTGGCTCTGTCACGACACTATACTGGGTGAATTTGTGTAACCAAACAAATTTTACCACGCATTTTGGAGTCCAAAAGAAAGAAAAAATATTATATACCTACTGATGAGGAAAATTTGCCCACAAAACAACCCACAAATATGCCACAGTTTCGTTTTCTTTTAACCCCTTATTTGCCAAGGGTGGCCCTGAAACTTTAGTGGTTTCATGTGCTCTGCCTACCCCTTTATGGGATACAGGCGTGATTGTATGTATGATGAGGAAAATTTGTCCGAAAAATTGTTTTTTTTTTTACTATAATAATGGCACTTTGGGTTTCAACTTTTTTTTTTTGACATCTAAAATGAAGACAGTGAGACAATGGACCCATTTAGGCGGTACGAGAACTCGCATACGAGTTTTATTACATTGCGGTATTTAATGGCTGTGCAAAATTGTATGTGCCTCAATATCGCCTAATGTAACTTAAAGCGCATGCAAGTTCGCACGCCGTCTAAATCAGGCCTAGGTACTGAGTAACAATAAGATTTTTTTATTCAATTGTTAATAATTGAAACTAGGCGAAATCCAAAAAAAATATATGACATTTTAGTCTTAAAATGGGATCAGGAATGCGCTGTTAAAATTACTATCGTACAGTGTGGCCACTCCCAGCTTCCCGCTAAAAGTGCCGCCCACCCGCTCTCGATTGCCCCACAGTTACCGCCTGTCAAGAACGCGACCGGTCGACCTGTCTTATCTCACTCATAAAAGCATGGTACGCGTTAGCCTACACGAGCTTAGACTGTGATATCCGAGATGTGATAGGGACAGCTAGCTACTAAACGCTTACAAAGCGCAAGCAAGTGTAACTAAAGCTAGGTACACTAAACTAATGGTGCGCGTCGTACTTTATTGAGCTTTTCCCACGGGATTTCGTGTTTTTTCAGGCGAATTGAAGTGGGAAAAGTTCTTGTTTGCGGCTTAGTTTTGGTTCACATTGTTCTTGTTATACTATATCCTTGTTAAGGGCTAAATACGTGTTTATATTTTGAGTAGTTAGTTTAAGTAATAAACTTGCTAATGTTAGATGAAAACTTACACTGAGAGAAATTTGCATTGTAAATTTAACAATTTCGACTTGTTGCGGATTTATCCATTTGAAACAAAAGTAAATTAGTAAACAGAATAAATCACAATATTGATGATACAAGTCGAATTTGGTCGAACAATCAAACTTGTTAAAAGATATTTGATTGAATCAGCTAAACATATGTTTAAAACAATATAAAGCGACTTGTTGATTCAAATATATTTTTGATTCAAATGACGAGTAACTTGTAGAATGTACTAGTTACACTTAAAAAAATCTAACTTGTTGTTTGAACCAAAGAGCACGTAGGCGCTATTTTAACCAAAAAAACTTGTTGAACGAACATAAAAACTGGTTGTTTTTTCTCTCAGTGTATAATTGGAAACATTCTTACTTACTGTGATGGCTCAGCAACCTGAAGTGGATCTTGGCTTCCAACACTAAGTATAGCGATTTTTTTTATAATTTACAATAATTAACAATCTTCATACTAAGAATCGTACCAAATTTTTTTAGCGCCACTTATTAATTATTATATACTACACTGATGAGGCCTACAATTTTTTTTCAAAATTTGTATTGACGTGATATCATGATATTAAAATAAAGAAGCATGTCATTTGTTCTTATAAAAATTAAAAACACGCAAAAATATTTGGAGAAAATATGATTTCGGCCTCTTCTAAGCTGCGAAACAGCGGCATTTAGTTTTTAAAACATTTCAAGGGTACGTTTTTTGTATGGGCTCTTTCTGTTCCGGTATTATATCGTCCTTGACATAGAGTTATTCATTAATAAAGTTTAATAATGTATGCGAAGCCGGGGCAGTTCGCTAGTACACAGGATAAGGGGGAGAACGGCACCAACATCACAGCCGACCCCAAATGTCAACCTCACCTGCCCGCGCTGGTTGTTCGAGAGGACCATCAGCGGCGGTGGCTCTGGCCACCGTGGTATCCCCTGCTAGAAAACAGACGAGGCAATGGCGACCGAGCAGTGGCGGTATAACCATACGCCCTACCAGGAAACTGGTAGGAAGGGGCCACTGTGGCCCTGGGATCTAAATAGTCCCAGAAAGACAGATGCGGAAAGGAATGGGACACTACCGCAATTAATTTTATCCCGAGTATATCAGCATGAGGTCCATACAAAATAGTTGTTTGTCATGCCACCCGGCTGACGCCCGGCGCCAGGTAGGTTCCGGGTCTCCTGGTGTGAAATTAGCTACCGGCTGCAAGGCAGTGGGTCACCAGGCTACTTGCAGAAATTGGGTTACTGCTGACAAAAAGATAAACACCAAGCACCAAGCGCTAGTGATAGGCACGTGGAACGTACGCAGTCTGAAAAAACCTGGAAAACTAGAGGTTGTGGGGGCGGAAATGTTACGATACAACATAGATGTACTGGGCCTAAGTGAAACGCATCGTAAACAAAGTGGACATTCGAAGACAGACAATGGAATGACCTTCATAAATGCTGGGAGTGAAGACAACAGCTTTAGTGGGGTGGGGTTTCTGGTCGCTAAACACCTAACCAACAAAGTATTAGGATACGACACTATTAACGACAGAATAGTTCGGTTAAGATTGGGGGCGTGGCCTCACCCGATAAATCTCGTCCAAGTCTATGCGCCCACATCTGCCTCTTCCGAAAATGAAATCAGTGAGTTTTACAGCAAGCTGAATCAAGTATATCAGGACATACCATCGAAGGAAATTACAATTCTGCTCGGTGACTTTAACGCCAAGATTGGAGCTACTCGATCGGATGACCATCTCAGAGAAAATATAGGTAGATTTGGTTTAGGGGATCGGAATGAACGCGGGCAAATGCTACTGGACTTCTGCGCAGAGAACAACCTATCTGTGATGAACACATGGTTCCAACAGCATCCACGAAGACTCTACACATGGACGTCTCCAAATGGTAAACATAGGAACCAAATCGACTACATTCTGATCGGTAAGAGATGGAGGTCGTCGATTCCTTCCGCAAAGACGCGACCTGGGGCTGATTGTGGTAGTGACCATCAACTCCTAGCAGCAACTGTAAAAGTCCACCTGAAAGCTGCCGCCACAAAACCGCTAAAGAAGCCTTTTAAATTGCCAATGCAGGCTGAAGAAGAGTTTCGAAAGAGAGCTGAACTACAGCTAAAAGAGCTAGAGCTAGATCCCTTCGAGTCGGCACACGCAACGTGGGAAACTCTAAAAACCGTCACTCTAGCGACAGCCTCAGAAGTATCGGACAAATTTAAGAGGGTATGTCCAAAAGCGGATTGGCTGCAGAAGGATACCTGGTCGTTCATTGAGGAAAGGAGGAAGCTTAGAGCACAGGGCCTCAACTCAGAGTTTCAGAGAGAGCGGTACCGCGAGTTGCATGGGACAGTCCAGAGATTATGCAGGAGAGACAGAAATGCAGCCATTGACATTGTGTGCCAAGATGTCGAAAAATCTGCTAACCTCGCTCACACTAAGGACATGTTCGCAAAAGTCAAACTTCTGGCCCGAGAGTTTAAACCTAAAAGCTGGTCGATAGAAGATGAGCATGGGACACCCTTGATGGATAAACATCTTGTACTTGCACGATGGCGTCGATACTGTCAGCAGCTTTACTCTGTGAACAGCGACTTCATTGAAGAACGGATGGACATTGGTAAAAGGGAACCAGATATCCTACTACACGAAGTGGAAGTCGCCGTTTTACGCCTGAAGGACAAAGCTTGTGGTGGGGACGGGATATCGGCGCAAATGCTCAAATGGCTAGGCCCAGAAGGGATACAAGTTCTGCACCTCATATGTTTAAAAGTGTGGAGAACTGGTCAATGGCCCGAGGACTGGATGGAATCCGTTGTTGTTCCACTACACAAAAAAGGCTCCACCAGAAAATGCGAGAACTATCGTACCATTTCTCTCACATCACATGCGAGTAAGGTTATACTGCATATCCTCAATAGACGACTGGAAAGGTTCATCGGCGGGCAGATTGCAATTGAGCAGGCAGGTTTTGTAAGAGGTAGAGGCACAAGAGAGCAGATCTTGAACTTGAGGCAGCTGATTGAAAAAGCCAGGGAGTTCAATGTGCCGATGGCTCTATGCTTTATAGACTACGCCAAAGCATTTGATTGCATCAGCTGGGTAAAGATGTTCGAAGTGATGAGAGATATGGGTATACCGGACCACCTAATCTTCCTCGTACAGAACCTGTATCTTGATGGTAGTTCCAGGGTGCGAATTGACAACACCGAATCAGACCGCTTTCAGACCAAACGTGGAGTCAGACAGGGGTGCATTCTCTCGCCACAGCTGTTTAATCTTATAGGCGAACACATCATGAGGAGGGTCTTGGAGGACTGGAATGGAGGCATACGTGTAGGCGGGCTGCTCATCAACAATCTACGCTTTGCAGATGACACTACCATTATAGGCACAAACGAATCGGAACTTGCTGAGCTTCTGCAAAGGGTACAAGTAGTGAGCGCGGAATACGGTCTCCATATTAATAGATCCAAGACCAAACTAATGTTTGTGCAGAGGACAGGCTCTGTAGTCCGAACTGGAGAGCTGTCGGATATAGATACCGTACAGGAGTTCATCTACCTCGGTTCACTAATAACTGCGGATGGCGATTGTGAACGTGAGGTGATAAGAAGAGCACAGATCGCAAAATCTGCGGTTAAGCGGTTAGAGAAGATCTGGAGGAACAGAGGAATCAGTAAAGCAACGAAAACCAAGCTAATGCGTACCCTGGTCTTCTCTATATTCCTGTATGGTTCAGAAACCTGGACTCTGAAGGCGAGTACTCGGAGCAGAATCGATGCATTTGAGATGTGGTGTTGGCGTAAGATGTTGGCTATCCCATGGACGGCGCGCCGCACCAATGTGTCGATCCTGGCGGAACTTAAAATTCACGTCCGCTTGTCTGTCATATGCCTCCAGCGAATCCTGTACTACTTTGGACACGTGGCCAGACGGGAGCCGGAAAACCTAGAGAAACGCATTATGGTTGGCATGGTGGATGGAGGACGGGGAAGTGGCCATCCACCGACCCGCTGGGTGGACAGCGTTAAGAAGGCCTGCCAGGGTTTAACACAGGCGCCTATTATGAGGACTGCAGAAGACCGTGCGGAGTGGAGAGCTTTGGTGCGAAAAATAACGACCTCATGTGGTCGCGACCCTCAGCCATGAGGAACCGAGGAAGAAGAAGAACTTATGGGGCTCCCACTCCGTGGCTATCTTGGCCCGCAGGTCATTCGGTATACGGCAGACATGTCCAGCCTAGTCCCACTTTAACTTGGCCGCTTTTTGAGCTACATCAATTATCCGAGTTTTTGAGCGCAGCGTAAAGGATCTACTCCACTGGTTTAATTTTCAGCTGTTGCTCGGGTACGTTATATCGGAATAGGTGCATAGAATCTGTCACACGCACCCGGGATTTTACCTTTAGGGGCGTTGAGTGTCAACCGGGGTGATATCTTGTAAATAAGGCTGCAAAATAATTGCTTCTGTGTACACTGAGAGAAATTTGCATTGTGAATTTAACAAGTTCGACTTGTTGCGGTTTATCCGTTTGAATCAGCCAAACGTATGTTTAAAACAATATTTGTGTCAGGTTGTTTTTATAAAATCGACTTGTTGATTCAAATATATTGCCGATTCAAATAACAAGTAGCTTGTTGTTTGAACCAAAGAGCACGTACGAGTAGGTGCTATTTTAACCAAAAAACTTGTTGAACGAACATGAAAACTGGTTGTATTTTCTCTCAGTGTACCTTCAAATATTAACGCACTGTATCATTGTTTTGGAGGCAAACGAACTGATGACTCGCCTGATAGTAAGCAGACTATAGATATCTGAAACACTAGAAGGATTATACGTAGGAGTAGGACGCACTTTTATTGAAGGTTTTCAGGAAAATGAGACAATAGCGGATATATTTAAACTAACCTCCGACGTTACAAGGACGGCATTGTCTCCATAATCTCGGAGCAGACCTATGAGTTCCTATGTATCAGTGGCGGCTGGTGAAAGTTTCTGCTAGGCAACACTGAGCTAAAAGAAACCTACCTCAACATTAGTCGCTTTACTAGTAATCAATTTTAGGCAAGCCTGTCGGAATCGGCTTGTATGGACCAGCCGCTGCTGCTATGTATAAAAATTGTGAAATTTAAAATCAGTGGTTAGATGTCGTCACGTGTGAGGCAAAAGTTTCTGAAGAAATGCAAAACATTGAAAGTTAAATACCAAGGATATGGCCTTGAGCTGGACATAAGCTGTAGACATTAATACACTAATGATTAATAAAATAATTCAAAATTTGTTGTAAAATAAATGAAAAAATAATAATGCTCAATCGTTTTACAACGTCGAATTTATTTTTGGATTACACAATGATTTCAAACAGTTGTACATTATTTTCAGTACGAAACTTTGTTTTCAAGTTTATAGTTACATCGTCTCAACTAAAACTTTGTTTAGTTACTAATTTTAAATTATCTAACAGTACCTCAAACTTTACTGTAAGCTCTTTAGCAGTGATCATTATGGAAAGGGTTACTTGGTGTAATTCCGACAAAATTAGTGTTTTAACTAAAATGCATGTATCGTTCACAATCATATTTTGTTAAATAAGTAAATAAATTTCAGATAAATTGTGTTGGTTCAGCTAGCTACAGTGAAAAAAATAGACAAACAGGTAACAGATCCACAAAAATGAGCACTTTTAAAATTTTCAGATGTTTTCATTTTTCTTAAAACCTTTCAATATTGACCGAAGGTCGTCAAAACTTTCAAGACAAGAGCATACTCCTATGTTTAACGCCGGATTGCACTACAACCCTTCTGGTATTTCGAGTATCCATAATTGATAGCTTACCATCAAATGATACGGACTGCTCGACTAAGTAAATAAATTTTATATGTAAAAAAGTTATTAAAAGTATTATTTCCTTTTCTATATTCCCTAATATCCTATTATGATACAGTTTCAACATTAAAATATACTAAGATTGCGTCCGGTAGAAATCTGCGTACTTAATCCATGAAAAGTTGGTTCAAGCACTTTTCCAGCTCGTTTTTCAAAGTGGAAAGTAAGCTATTAAGCAGCAAAGGCTAGCTGGACTGGCATCGTCTATCCACTCGATTTTAACTTTAAAATACATTAGATTTAAATAATATTTTATGAAATTACTTATCAAATTCAATAATAATGTGGAATGTTAGAAAACAATAAAAAGTACAATGTCAATAATTATGAGGCCTAATATTTATTTTATTTATTTACCCCTGTGGTGACGAGTTAAAAATTTCACCACCTTCTTTCTTCCCGTGGCCCGTGGGTGTCGCAGAAGTCGACTGTGGAATATGGATTAAATTGTGGCGAAGGCTGGCAACCCGTCACTGCAATGTCACAATTTCGTTTTTTTTTTTCAACCCCTTAGTTGCCAAGAGTGGCACTGAAACTTGAGTAGTCATGTGCTTTGCTTACCCCTTTATAGGATGGAAGCGTGATTGTATGTATACTAGTGTAAACATAAATAGGTCAGTAAAAGTGTACAAATCTAGCGGTAAGACTTTCAATCTGGAGGTCGCGGGTTCGAACCCCGGCTCGTATCAATGTGTTTTTCAAAACTTATGTGCGAAATTTGTGAAAGAAAACATCGTGAGATACAACAATAAGATCTAGTTACGCTTCGGGTTTGAAGGTCAGATGGCAGTTGCTCTCGTAAAACTAGCGTCCACGCCATATCTTGGGATTAGTTGTCAAAGCGGACCGCAGGCTCTCATGAGCCATGGCGAATGCCGCGATAACGCAAGAAGGATGATGATGAAAAGTGTACAAATCTCATGAATCTGTTACCAAAACATCTTCATGTCATGAGACTTTATGAAGACTGAGAATATTCACGATAATGTTTACGCATATTAACATTCATAAACAATGTTTAAATTCAGAAGGGTTCCGTTCACGCATATTTAAGCTTGAGGGTAATGTAAGCAGGTTCTGTAAGTATTAAGTTACTGAATTTAATTTTAATCTTTGCGGTATAAGGTACATATATGTGTACAGAAATACCAGTATATAATGTAAAAGTATGTAATTAAATATGACGTTGAGGACTTAGTTCTAACAAAACTTTATTTTATATAAGATAATAATAATTTTAGGTTATTGAGCCATCTTGGATGTCGCTTTTTGTGGGGGCCCATTTTGTGGGGACGAGTCACCGTCTGTCGGAAATAAAATTGGATACCGTTTTATTAGGCAGGCGTCCGGTTTTTTATCCATAGCCCAGTATTTAGTCCATCACTTTCATCAAAATAGCCCAGTTCATTTTAGATTCCATTAACTCTCAAATAGTCCTTACGCAATGGCGGGTGCTGCCTCTGCGTGTGTGATACGGGCAAGGGCAACATCCGCTCGGTGTACCCCTTACATTTCATTAAAGTGTCGAAAGGGCCTCTACGCGTTGGCTTCGGCCCCGCGCACGCCTCCCAAAGGTCTGGAACACCATTGTTCCGTGATGGGAAAGACATACAAATTTTAGGTTAATATGGGTAACTTTGTAATATGGAGAAGTATGTCTCGACTTCACATTAGGCCTGATTAAACAATGATCAGTTTTTATTAAGAGTTCTTACGTTTACCACTAATCGTGACTAGCAAAAGTATGTACTTGCAAAGGGGTCAAACTATATAATAAAGGGGGAAAACTATATAATAAAATTCCACTCGAGATGAGAAAGGAAGACAGTGACACAATTTTTAAAAATAAGTTAAAAGCCTTACTTATAAAAATGGCTTGTTATGATATTAATGAATTTGATAACCTAAATGATAACTTAAATAATAAGATGTAAATTGTATATTTTCGACACAAATAATGAAAAATTAATTTAACGTAATTTTGAACAATTATTAATTTGAAATGTATACTTACCTAACTGAATTTATGATTATCGCGCAATTGTAATAATATATTATACTAATCGCATAATTTAAGTTTAGTCTTAAATGCATGTTGCTGTTTTAATATGACTTGTAATAATGTATAATTTTTTACCAATAAAGATCTGAAATCTGAAATCTGGTCATTTTTTTTTTGCAAAGTTGTCCACCCTACTTTTTTTGTAACATAGGTAATTTTACGCGATTCATACTTAGAATCGCGAAGTCTTTCAATCCTGATACGCGAAAAAAAATGTCCCAAGCTTTCCACACATTTTTCAAACCTTCCATTCCGTTACCGCCATACAAAATGTATGA
The DNA here is from genome assembly GCF_023078275.1 of Leguminivora glycinivorella. Classification (NCBI taxonomy): domain Eukaryota; kingdom Metazoa; phylum Arthropoda; class Insecta; order Lepidoptera; family Tortricidae; genus Leguminivora; species Leguminivora glycinivorella. The sequence goes on from NC_062973.1 coordinate 4,131,263, forward strand.
AAGAATGGTAACGGAATGGGAAAAAACCTTGGGACACTTTTTTTCTCCTATTAGGATTGAAAGAGCTCGCGATTCTAAGTGGAATCCACATAAAAATTTCCAAATCCAAGAAAAAGTGGGGTGGACAACTTAGAAAAAAAAATGGTTAAAGGCACATCTGGCAGTGAATAGAAAGGCCAGACACATGGCACACTTACCCGTATTGACCTTACCGATTGCATTTAATAAGAGTAAATGCACAAAAATATAATTATTATTTCCTGTGTTTCGGTATAATCTTTCGTTTTTAATAATTAGGCTAACAAACGTTACATTTTAGGGTTCCGTACCTCAAAAAGGAAAATCGGAACCCTTTTTAGGGTTCCGTACCTCAAAAAGAAAAAACGGAACCCTTATAGGATCACTCGTGCGTCTGTCTGTCCGCAGTCACAGCCAATTTTCTCCGAAACTACTGAACCGATTAACTTGAAATTTGGCACGCATATATGTAAACCTGTGACCCAAAGACGGACATGTAATTTAAATTAAGAAAATTTAATTTTAAGGCCACTTTTAGGGGGTAAAAGAGAAAATTAAAAATCAAAGTTTCTAGAACTATATTGTGTTACATATCAAATGAAACAGGTTTATATAAGTATGTCAAAAATATTTTTTTAATAATTTCTAGTAAGGTAATTTTCAAGTTAATTAAGAAAATAGGCAAAAAATGACCCCCCCTTATCTCCGAAACTACAGTTACTAAGCGTAAAATTCTCAAAATATACACGAGATACTTTTTTAAAAGAAAAAATCTCAAATTACGAATTTCACTTACTGCCGCTGCAAGGAATTACCAAATCTCTTGAAATTGTGTGAGCGCGTTTGAATATTAACATAATTATAAACTCATTTCTGTTTCGTTTTGTTCAAAATATCGATTATTCGCAAAAATTACTTAAGTTTCTACTAAAAAGGAGGCGCTTAAGCCCTTTTTGTAGTGTACGGAACCCTTACTACGCGAGTACAACTCGCACTAAACTTGGCCGGTTTTACGCAATCAGATAGATCAAAATACAGGACAAATATTTTAAGCTGCGGATTGATACAAGTTCAAAAGCAATGGGATTTTATTTTTCAATCAATTTTATATCAACACAATTGAACCTACAATCTCGTAAAACAAATACAACTTCGCGTCCTATTTATGTCTGAGTTCCAATAAAAATCCTATCAGAGTGGACAATTACAAATAGTGGCGACCAAACCTAGTTAGCGTCCAATGAAGTACATACCAGTCGGCCTAGCCGAAGTGACAATCGAGGACGCCACGTGGCGAGCAAAACTCAGTCTGGCTCTGTCGCGCCACTACACAAGAGCGATAAGGATACCTAGCTAAGATAAGATACTGACGTTGGCTAGAAAAAAAAAAAATGAAATGAATGGTGAATTATCAATATAACTTGAGACTCCAGTGCCGTTACAAGATGTAATAGTACTCTACAACTCTGGACTTCTAGACTTGACTGGACTTGTCTGGACTTGCTAGATGTAACGTGTTTTGTTACTTGGCCAAATAAAGAAACTTGAAACTTGAAACTAGTCTGTCGGTAGAGGGCGCTAGACGTCACCCCAAGACGTGTGTACAAAAGGAAAGGCATGGAACGATTTGCGAAGTCCGGCGTGGCTTCCGTAGCTCAATTGGTAAGAGCATTGCACGGATTGCAAAAATGATACGGGTTCAAGTCCCGCCGGAAGCGTAAATTTTTCCATTTTTTCCTTTAACACTTTCGCTACCAAGAACCCGACTGTCGGGCACACCGCTCGTAGAAGCGTAGCCGATTACATGGGTTTCCCCGTATGTAGCGAAAATGTCGTAGCGCCGCGTAGAGCCCGGTTTCGAAAGTGTTAATATAAAAATGTTGGCTAGAAACTCTGGCCGGGAAATCTAATACTGCCCCGGGCATTGGACAAATTAAATCACTGGGACACGGGAAATGTACGAAATAAAACAGAAATGCGGGAAATATTATTTACGCGAGTTGTACAATCCGATGTAGAGGACAAATAGACTTATTACTGGATTGTGATGGAATTTGTCTATTTTATTTCTAAGTTCGTTTAGTCTGTTTCGAATAACATCGGAATGAGAGAAATACCTCATTCAGGGATGGTTAGCTGCAACGAAGAAGAAAGCCTCGTGCAACGAGATTTTTATGCAAAATTGATAAGCGAATAATACTTGCTGACTTGTGCCTCTGTAGTACCTCTTCTCATTTTTACAACTTGTACATTAGGTCCAGTCAAACAATTTGGATCATAGGCCACTGCACCTTTGCACAGTATAAGTTTGTGTCGTTCACGAACTATGAACTGTTAGGAATAAAATCCCATCAATGACCGAAATGAACTGAATCTTTCCGTGCTCTGTGAATCGGTCTTTGCTCATTTAGTTCAGTATAGGATCGGTGAGCGCGAGCGGTTTGGAACGAGAACGAGTGTGTGACTGCGCCGACCGAACAACACAAAAACGTCAAGTTTTCATATCAATCTTCGGTTACTTACAACCTTTCGGCCCGGAATTGTTATTATCTGTGGACTATTCGTATTATTTTGACAATATTCGGTCCAATTCGTTCTGATCTTTCCGACCGTAGTGGTCGCTGGTCTGGCTGAACTAAATGAGCAAAAGACCTAAAAGAGCGAACTAGTTCGTGAGAGCGATTGAACAAGATCGGAGCGCTCCGATCAACGAACGAAACGGCACAAGCCTAGCACAGTAAACGTCAATGTGACTTTTTATGGCAAATATAACAAGATTTAAATGAGACAGGGTTCTAGAGTGGCCTATCAAATTGGTTAACTGTACATCTAGGCTAGGCTAAGCATCTGAAGGCCAGACACACTTCACCTTGTGACACACTTACCCATAGTGACCCTACGTCTAAAGTATGTAATTATGACAGTGTCAGTATTTTATAGGAATCGGGTCACACGCATTATTTATTCCTGTCCCTAGAAAGCTCATTAGTATATAGAAAATTATTATATGTATATTTGTACGATGAGTAGTTACATTAAAACCTGACTGTGTGGTGACGGGTTAAGAATTTCACCACCCCCTTTCTTCCCGTGGGTGTCGTAGAAGGCGACTGTGGGATATGGGTTAAATTGTGGCGTAGGCGAGAGGCTGGCAACCTGTCACTGCAATGCCACAGTTTCGTTTTCTTTCAACCCCTTATTTGCCAAGAGTGGCACTGAAGCTTTAGTAGATTCATGTGCTCTGCCTACCCTTTTATGGGATACAGGCGTGATTGTATGTATATATTGTATGTATGTGACGAAATGCGTAGACAGTAGGGCGCATATCACCGAAAAGAAAAGAGTGACATGTATATTTCATACAATGTGAAGCACTTTACTGTAAAGCGGTCAGCTCCATCTTGGACTCTGTCTTGACTCCATCAGACGTGACTAGGGTCAATCGCAACTAAAAACATCTTGAAACAGGTCTTCCGTGACAAATGGCAGAAAAAAAGGTAAAATAACGATATTTAATCACGATCAATCTGTATGGCGCAATTTCATCTTTTCGGAAACTTTTTCATTAGTCGATAGGGTCCGCATTCGGGGTGCGAGAGATTTCTGGAACGCGTGCCACAGGGACCGCATTCAGGGAAAGTCAATAGTAATAGCAACTTTCATTGGTTGTTATCTCGCCTGCGGGGACTCCCCGTATGCTCCATACCGAACGAGTTAACGACCAATAAAATTGCACCACTTTCATTGGCTGTTATCTCGCCTGCGGGGACTCCCCGTATGCTGCATACCGAACGAGTTAACGACCAATTAAATTGCACCACTTTCATTGGCTGTTATCTCGCCTGCGGGGACTCCCCGTATGCTGTATACCGAACGAGTTATCGACCAATGAAATTGCGCCAGTAAGCAGGCCTACGTCACTCGCTCGCAGTCGCGCGTTAAGTACCTACACGCTAGCCGTTCATTCGATTGAACAAGTGGTCCAGAGGCGCCACGCGCCCGCCTGTATAGCCGTATAGCAAGTACCTACTATTCTTCTGAGTTTTACGTAGTAACTTATTAGTGTTCATTAAATAAAGCATAGGTATTTGTCGTTTTGCGGGCAAGTGAAGGATCTGTTACGTTAGTAACTTATTAATAATCTGTGCTGTAAGTGATTTCTAGTGATCTAACGTAAATATCTTAGTATGACCATTTGGCTGAACCGCCAAATTCCTTATTCTGGTGTTTCAGATGTCCGTGATTCTCTCTTTTTCTCTCGTTATTTAGAATGATTTGTGGTGATTGCTAACCATCGGGCGATCTATCTGCTTGTTCACATTGTATCTAAGTAAATATAAAAACATTATTGTCTCCCAAACTGCATTCAGTGCCACTTTTGAAAACTAAAATGAAGTAATAAAGTATTCCTAAAGACAGAGCTCGATCAATATCGATACATTAAAATACGATGTTAAAAAGAATAATGACAGCTCCGCTAATGTGTTTTAGCTGTCAACTTTCGTACAACATTATGTTGATCACTTTTACATCGATCGGCTATAGATTTACATCTGTTTTAGGTGCGTCTTAAATTAAGGACTGAGCAACTGAGGCCGAATTTTCATTGCCTTATCGACAATTTATGAGTCAAAGGACTTTTATGAATAATTTACGGGGAATCAGTAATTTAGTCATTATTTTAACTAATCGACAGTGAACTTGAAAGTTTATAGATAAAACGTTTATGGTTAAAACGTTTCAATATTTAATGACAATTTAATATGCACAAGATACCTAAATGGCTTAATTTAAATGAAGTTCAAAGTCGTCAATTAGATATTGAGACAGTAATGTATGTATCTGAAACCAAAAAGACTTCTATGGCTGCGACGCTCTACGCAATGTAAGAAATTTAAAGATAAAAAATTAATTAATTTAATTTAAATATACTAGACCGGCTGCACCGGCCATATACTTATTATGCCCTTCCACAGAATATATAATAGTACAAGTACAGAAGGCTCACTCTTTTGATGTTTACAAAATGCCGCCATTCTCAATTCTTACCTACATAAACAATCGGACCGCACGCCGGCAGCCGACATAGAATTATTTTGCGCCGCGCGAAGGTCGTCACCACTGAATGGTCCGCGAACTCGCGGCCGCCGGCATGTACTTGTAGCGCGGCGATAGAATTGCGGAGTAAGCCGCCCCTGGCCCTACTACTGGGCCTTGAAAAGATTTCAGTCCCAGTTAGAGCTATCCACTATGGACACAGTATAATAAAGCTCGCTCCCCGCTGAAAGAGCCGCCCACCCCCTCTCGGTTACCTCACAATTACCGCCTGTCAAAAACACGAACAGTCGACCTGTCATATTTCACTCATACAAGCATGGTACGCGTTCACCTACACGAGCTTAGACTGTGTGCTAGGAACGCGCCTCTTTCATATATTTGATCGCCAGTGTCCGAGGTGTGCTATGGAACCGGCAAGGAAATGGTTACTTTTTGAAAATTATTAAAATCAAAATCAATTTTGTAGTGTACTTCCTGTACAAAACTTGGTCAAATTGTCTGTGCTTAAAGAAGATTCCGTATCCGTTAAAATACCTGATTTAAATGAATACCATCGTAACCATAGGTTAAGAAACTTATCTAACTTACAACGATTTATAGTACTACAAAGTAAAAATACCTATGGTATGAGAACCAACTATTATTTACTACCAAAAATATTAAACAGTCTTCCGAAACATATACAAGATAAATACCTAACCAATCCTACATCTATTAACGATATAAAAAAATACCTCTTATCTTCGAATAAGTATGAATATATTTTGTAAAATGTGAAATGTATAAAATAAATACTTTAAGGCTAATTATACTTAAATTAAATAGATAAGTCCGAACTCTAGCTGTAAACAAGCCATTTCTGGCTTAGCAGTTAAGTAACACGAAACTCTGCGCATAACTTAAGATTTAGTACTTTAATAAAAATAAATAAAAAAATCATTTTAATTTCATTTTCAGCTACAATAGACTAAATTATAACACGAAATAGGCAAATACAAATCTGACAAAAAAATTCGCACATCAAAGGTTTTTTTTAACCTGTCTCAAAGGTAAGGAAGCTCACTTATTTAAATGAGTTCCAGGATTCCATAAATGGACAGTACACACGCTGATTGGTGCCTATTTATTCGGGTAATTTGGCAAAGTTAATAAAGAGGGTATTTAGCGAGCAGTCTCAGTAGAAGCCCGTGGGAAATGGGAGAATAAGATATATTGGGTTGCTCCTAATTCTTTGCTGAATAATTTATTATTTTAGTGTCTTTGCCATTGTTGTAAAACATGAATAAATAGTTATTTGTTTTACAAGGGGGCAAAGTTGTTGTTTAACCGCACGTTAAACAAAATTTGCCACCGAGTGAAACACAAAATTTTTCACCTCACCAACACTATGAAAATATTAACTGTAAAACATCAAACTAAATCAAATCCATCAATTTATTTAACATTTATGATTCAAAATCATCATTTATACGTGAATTTCTACAGCCAGCTTTGGACATCACATTAAAATATGTATGAAATTACTTTGCACTCTTGTGAATAAAATGCAATTTTGCTATCTGTTTTCGAATAGCAAAGTAAGCCTTTACCAGTTGGTGTGGTGAAAATGAATTTATTCAGTTTCATTAGGAAAATATTAAGTACCTACCAGGTTATCAATATTATAATACAGTTAAGTTATTGTAAAAAAATAATTTCACGATTCAGGTACTTGTAGCATGAAGCGTTTTACAAAACTGCTCTATTTAGTATGATAATGACCACAAAATTAATATTTTGAAAAAAAAAAAAACCCCAATATATTGGACCGTTTTTTATTATAAAACTTGGTTAAGAATACTCCCAACTAATTCAGCTTTCAAACAAAAAAAGCCAAATCTAAATCAGTTCATCCGTTTGGGAATTACGATGCCACAGACAGACACACACAGAGTCAGACAAACCGAAAAACGTTCATACATGACAAACAAACAGACACGTCAAACTTATAAACACACCGTCGTTTTTGCGACGGGTGTTAAAAAAGTTTATTATAAATAATATTAATTGCCTGTCCATAGTCCATACACCTAAGCTGTTTACTCAAAGCAGTTAAAATAAATGCCAATATAAAACAGGCACAAATTTACCTTACAGAAAATTCAACCAAAACTAAATTAAAACTTATTAAGCCGTATATTGAAGGTAGAAACCGGAGCAGCCCTCACAGCAGGTGGGTAAAGGCAATAAGTGTAACGAGCCGATTTATGTATAAAGGGGGAGTAGGAGGGGGGCAAATAATACAGCCTTTTAACATGTACCGCCCTGCGAAGACGGCAAGACAGCTAATGTAAAGAGTGGAAATCATGGAATAAGTGTTTGACAAGGACTTTAAGGTTAATAAAAAAGATAAACGTAAGTTTTACGCGATTAAGTCCCGTTTTAATTTAAACATCAAATACTTCGATAGATGTACATTCCATTTTTCTCAGCACGTCGTCGCTAAGTACACAGCTTTAAGTACGAACAAGCTTGATAGAAATAGCATGTTTCTAGCCTGGCATACCTTTCTGTTTTACGACCGTTGTTACCAGCTGTAATAAAACTTTAAGTGTCGGTTGCAGCAAGTACAGTTTTTTCAATTAGAGGGAAACATTTATATGACCCGGAACTTTGGGTTGTAAAACTTGAGCATGGTTTTATCTGTGTCACTTACATTCAAACTGGGTAAATCCATATAACCCCCCCCCCCCCCTAAATGTAAAGTGGGGGATGAATATTTTTTTTATTCCAACCCCAACGTGTGATATATTGTTGAATAGGTATTTAAAAATGAATAAGGGTTTACTAAGATCGTTTTTTGATAATATTAATATTTTCGGAAATAATCGCTCCTAAAGGAAAAAAAAGTGCGTCCCCCCCCTCTAACTTTTGAACCATATGTTTAAAAAATATGAAAAAAAATCACAAAAGTAGAACTTTATAGACTTTCTAGGAAAATTGTTTTGAACTTGATAGGTTCAGTAGTTTTTGAGAAAAATACGGAAAACTACGGAACCCTACACTGAGCGTGGCCCGACACGCTCTTGGCCGGTTTTTTACAGTATGAGTTTAAAGTTGAAAATTCAATTCAAATTAATTATTATTTTTTCGATTAAGGCGATTTTTTATTTAAGTTTTAATTTAACATTCGATAAGTTAAATAAATTGTCGTTGGATCGGCAAATGTTTTCATTGTATAATTAAATGAGAATTAAAAATTATGAATTCTTAATATAAATGTTACATAACCTGGGAATTTCTAAAAGTAATAATAGTAAGTTAAAAGACGTCATTTTGAAAACGCATTAAACATAGGTACCCTATGTGACATTCGACAACAAATAGCGATGATGAAATATTTTTATTTATTTGGATAAATAATACCCAAGACATTAAAAACATCCTTTAATATGTTCTGTAGTCCAAGAGCGCTGTTGAAAATTAACTTATAATTCCCCAACTTTGGTGCTCCAACTGCCAACTGATTCATTTACATCAAACATACAATTTTAAGTAAACATAACGTAATATAAAACTTCTGACGAACAGACTTCTCCGTTATTGTACACAGTAATTCGATTTAGCGTAACGAAACAAACTTGTATATTGAATTTCCAAAGAAACTTGGCTGGTACCTACAAGTTTGTTGATACAAATGATATGTTACTCTGATTACAGGCTGTTTTGATACATCTAAATAAATAAATAAGGTGTATTTGTTATGTCTGGCTATTTTTTACGTCAAAATATGAAATAAAAAAATCGGCCAAGAGCGTGTCGGGCCACGCTCAGTGTAGGGTTCCGTAGTTTTCCGTATTTTTTTCAAAAACTACTGAACCTATCAAGTTCAAAACAATTTTCCTACAAAGTCTTTATAAAGTTCTATTATTGTGATTTTTTTCATATTTTTTAAACATATGGTTCAAAAGTTAGAGGGGGGGGGGGGACGCACTTTTTTTTCTTTAGGAGCGATTATTTCCGAAAATATTAATATTATCAAAAAACAATCTTAGTAAACCCTTAATCATTTTTAAATACCTATCCAACAATATATCACACGTTGAGCTTGGAATGAAAAAAAATATCAGCCCCCACTTTACATGTAGGGGGGGTACCCTAATAAAACATTTTTTCCATTTTTTATTTTTGCACTTTGTTGGCGTGATTGATATACATATTGGTACCAAATTTCAGCTTTCTAGTGCTTACGGTTACTGAGATTATCCGCGGACGGACGGACGGACGGACGGACGGACGGACGGACGGACGGACAGACAGACATGGCGAAACTATAAGGGTTCCTAGTTGACGACGGAACCCTAAAAAGGTCACGACACTGAACAACGATTAGTTCCAGTGTGTGTAGAATCTGTTCGGAAAGTGAATAGTCGGGGAAAGTGTCGGACCCCATACACGACTCTTCTCTTTCCAAACATACTCTCTCAGTGATTGGACTCGTAGCGTCATTTCTAACAAAGTGATGGCGTCATTAGTCGATAACTTGTTCGGTACGGAGCATACGGGGAGTCCCCGCAGGCGAGGTAACAACTAATGAAAGCGGTAAAATTTAATTGGTCGTTAACTCGTCCGGTATGTAGCATACGGGGAGTCCCCGAAGGCGAGATAACAAACAATGAAAGTAACTATGAGGTACTATTTAATTTCCCCGAATGCGGCATGCGAGAGCGGTGACGGTAACACAGCTGTGCAAAGCGAGCCAAGAGTGCAGTCTATCCAACCAATCGCGTGCGTGACGTGAACTTTTCAACCAATCACGATTTTGCTAGCTTAGCAGCACAGTGACACCGCTGTGCACGCGAGCCAGGCGTACATATCCAACCAATCGTGATTTCGAGAATCTTATTGACCAATCCCATCGTCGCTTTCCACCAAACAATATTGTCAAAAATGCCTTATCTTATCCTTTTAAAATCTTTGATTAGAAGCTCATAAAGTGCAGCTTAAATACCTAAGCCTTGTCATTAAGTTGTCGCGATAATTATTATAATTCAAATTAATGAGCATATGAAACTCGCATACTCAGCAATTGCCCTAGTTACGTACATGCAATCACTCGTAATACCTCAAAGTGTTTCTCAAAGCGTTTAATTCACCTATAAACCCTCCTTTATATTCACCTTTATACCAATGAGAATAGACTCGCGTTTTGCATCACAATCGTAATTGAAATAAGTCTTAATGTGACGACCTGAGGTAAGACTCTTATTTAATAACACGTTTACAACATTCAATATCGTAAATTATGTCGATGAGGTATTTCAAAGCCGTAAAGGAATGGAAGTAATGGTGCTGATATTTCCGTACCTGAGGAATAACACTTTAAGACCACTTTTTGTGATTTTCGTTTTTTTTACAGAATCGTATTGAGAATCGTACAAAAGTTTTGATGCTCCATACATCCATAAAACTAGATTTTTCGATAATAGGTACCATAATTTCAGAGTTTTTTTACATGCATTTTACTGTAAGTCATAGACCTCTGAGAAACATTTCGATGTAAGTCACCAATAAGAACGTATAGTAAAATGCTGATAGATTTTCTGAAGTAGCTGCCGTATTGTATTGAATATGTTACTTCATGTACTTTAGTGAGGATCCCTTTCTTTGTTATAGTGATCGAAAGTCATAATGAAATGGTTGCCAGATTATTATTAGTCATAATTCTGAAACGTTTAACTTTTCAGGGTTTTTGAAAAAGGTCATCTATAGATAGGTTGGGTTAGGTTTGTTTTTTGGTAATCCTGAAAAGTTACGCGTTTCTGAGGAAAACCAAATTATGACTAACGAAAATGTGGACAAACGATACATTAAATATGACTCAAGAAAGCCCAGGTCTGCCGTGTCACGCCTATCTCATGTAACTCGAAAAACATAGTTTTGAGTAAAATCAGTTTAAAGTTTTTTTTGGTAATTCGATCTGCATTCAATACTGGTGTGGAAATATAAAGAAAAAACTACACAGTTACATTGTAGTAAGTGTAATGCTGATGTAGATGCACAAAAAAAACATATTTTTTGGATATATTTAAAATTATAGGCTATATAGTAGTTAGGCACGACAGGCTCCCCATACAAAGTCTGTTTTGCGACGTCTTGTAACTCAAGTTACAGTAGTTTGGCATGACACGTTAACTAAAATATTTTTCTCAGTTGGCTTAGATACAAGTTTATTGTTGTAGTAATGTTGTAATTCAATCAATCAATAATTATACATCGTGTTTTTTTCGTTTCCCGTTAAATTCAACACATAGTTAGGCCCATTAACAGAAAACACGCAGTATATAAAAAATAAATTATTTTTCGTTTTCATACATAATAAATTAATTAATTCGTGTTAATTGTCTGACGGCACATGTCAAAACAAATAACATTAGAAAGTGGTAAATGTTGAACCACCCGTGTTCAGTAATTTAATTATTTTTTGTGAATAAGAGTTAACACAGCAGTTTCTTAAAAAAATGTATTTGACCTAATAAACAAACCTTCCCTTAAAGTTAATTCAATAAAAGCACGTTGTATATAGTATTTGAATGTTTGATCAGATAACTATATAGGTATGTAATCTAGATCACATCTAGATCTAGCCTTAATATGATGTTAAATTTATATTTATTACGTTCTTATAAATTACGGCATAAACTTAACAAAGGATTGTACTACTGACCTAAATTGTAGATAAACAATGCACCTTTTTTGTTAGCAGGTTGACCCAAATCTTTTGTTATCTATCCGTACTATTGTTTAGCGAAATATGGGTCAGTGACCTCCTTATTACTACTGGCCTAGTAACCCACATTCAACAATACAATGGGATGGATAGATAATAAAGAAAGGAGCAATGACTCGTAAGCTGTTGCATTTTTTGTCCTGTTCCAGTTTTTGTTTGCATGTTCTCTTGCTTAGCTAACAATACACAATGTAGGTTAGTTCTTTACAATTTAGGTCAAGTACTCCTTTGTTTAGTGCATGCCGTAAAATTTAGGTGCAGGTAAGGAACGTAAAAATTGCGCTTGTATGCCGGCCGTGAAAAGGTACCATTCTGTCGGTTCTCGGTAAAACGAGCCGTTTATTATAAAATAAAGATTAGTATAGAAATGACTCTTAACACCCGACACACCATTCTGTTGGCTTCTAAATACAAGGACAATATATGTTAAATATGGCTATGACTTGAGTTATTGCCTGAGCTATAGATGCAGTGTTCTCAGTACAGTTTTCTATGTCTGTCTATAAAGGCAAAGTCTTCTATGACTGCCTCACATAGGGGTATTTCACTAAAAAACCTGGCCATTACTCGATACAAATAATAAAAAATAAAAATAAATTAAAATAGCATATTTGGATTGACACTACTTATAAAAATGTAGGTATATAAATAATTTTGGCCAGCTTTTTTAGTCAAATACCCCTATGTGCATGCCTATAATATAAGACTAAGTCTGTCGTGCCTAAGTACTGTAACTGAGTTCCAAATTGCTCGATGCGTAAAAGGCGTGTCGTGGCTATCTACTGTAACTGTTAGTTACGGGAGATAGCCACAGCTCACTAGGGCAAAAACGGAGTTACACGAGTTTAGTGACAAGCTCGTATGAGGAATTGGTAAGAGATTTCTGATTTTTTTTTCACTTGGTAGGTAAAGACTTTCATAAAAACACGAATTAAACTTGTTACGCGTATATCATGTAACTCAAGTTACATGACATAGGTATGACACGGCAGAGGTGCCCCAACAGACAACCCAAGATCGTAGAACTTGGCGCAGGACTGTAAGGAGACCCGACCCCAAATAATGGGATCAGGAGAGGATAAGAAAGAGAAGAAATATGACTTCAGACTTCATGGGAACCAATAGAGACCCACTTTAGTGTTATTTGCGGCAATCATTAATAAAATGCGAACTGTAACGCATATTTAATGTCAGGGTTTCAGAGTAAATTTCTATCATATTTGATTGGTTAAACGCCACTCTGTCTCACACTCCAGTTTCTTTGAAACCTGACTACTAAATCAATGCCAAGTTTCGTGTTTTCTCTCACTCCGTGCCATACCTTTATCTTCTTCTTCTGCGTATTACTCTTGACAGAATGGTCGTGGTCATCATGCTGTCCTGAGAGACACGTTTTACACTTTTCCGCCATTCTTCTCTGACGGCTGCCCTGCGAGTGCCCACATGTACTGGGCAATCTATCGCTGCCTTCACCTGTTCTGTCCATCTCATAGGGGATTTACCACAACACGAGCTCGAGTCCCCTCAACTTTGCCCTGAACCACGAGTCGCTAAAATACCATACCTTTATACTTTTTCGGAGAACCAAGTCATTCAATGGGTAGGTTTCTACAGTATAAAATACCAGTGCGATTTTTTTTTTAGTATGAATAGGTAGACGATTGACCACGATCACACCTGGTGGTAAGTGATGATGCAGTCTACGGTGGAGCACGCTTACCTATGAGATACCTATTCAATCTTGCTTTGAAGAGACCTGGATTGTACTCATGTGGAAACACAGAGGCAGGGCATTCCACTCCTTGGCGGTTCGCAAAATAAATTCCGTATACGAGTATGTATAATGCCAAGAAACCGTTCGGACTCAGAATGGTGCTAGCCTGACCTGTGTTTACGCTTACGCTGCAGACGCTGCAGGCTGCTTTGCAGATAAAGAAAAACCCAACTGAAACTTTCTTATACACAAATACGTCCTCAAGCCAAGCTACAAATGAAAAACACTGTTTTTCGAACCCGTGAATAAATAAATAAACCACTTTGTTTACATAACTGCACAGAAGTCTTTGATTAAACTCGGATCTCATTTATGAGGCACTTTTAGTTCTGTATTTTTATTTATAAGGCACTTTTTAGTGTTGTATTTTTATCAACACGTCCAATGATGAAGCTCTGGATTTAATTAACACTTTCTGGGAAGTGGGTCACCGGAGCACTTTAGGGTTTTTATTTTGCAGTGTTTTATACGCGCCGTGGCAAATTGGTTTTGTAAGCGTTTGAAGTTTTCTTTCAATTATTGTTTATAATATTTAGTTTTTTTTTTTAACTAGAAAATGAAAAACAAACGGTCAGAATTGATAACTTTTGGTAAACACTTTCTCAATACCTATTTATAATTTTAACCCGACGCAAATGTCTGTCTGTGTGTCTGTTTGTGACATCGTAGCTTTCGAACGGATGAACCAATTTAGATTTGGTGTTTTTTTTTTGTTTGCAAGCTGAATAAAATTAGTCGGGTTAAGTATATCTTTTAAACGCTAAACGCGCTCACTCGTATACGTATTTCTATTTGCCGGTGGCAACCTACCTACCTAAATACGTGCAAAAGAACAAAGGATGTTAAAGGTACGTACTCGTATTTACACACATCATTATTACATCACTTCCATATACTTTTGATAGACAATGTGTTCTTAGTTTCAGGTAAGGTACAGCGGGACAAATCTCGACTGGAGGCAAATGTAACTGGTCCATTCTTTCCATGTTTTACAGTGTTTGCATTATTAAATAGAGTATCCACCAAATACATGGTAGGCGTGTCCAGGATACATGTAGAACTCAACATCATAGTGTAATAATGAAAAAATGGATTAGTTACAATTAACCCCCAAGTGAGATTTTCCCCGCTGTAGGTACTTTACCCGTTTTGTCTTGTTACTGATTACGGGTTCTACCATTTACTTATTTCTATATTTTATTATGTACAATTAACGAGGGCTGGCGAGAGGTCGCTCTGGACCGCGAAAAGTGGCGTGCTCTTGTGTTGGAGGCCAAGACTCACTTTGGGTCGTCGCGCCAACAAAGTAAGTACTTAAGTAAGTATTATGGACAATATATTATAGGTGTTTATTGTAACTTAGGTACTACTTGTATGTACACCATCAAATTCCGATCGTATCATTTATTATTAAGTCCTACACATTAAATAATAATCCTTTATTTACTAGTAGTATCTTTATTTATGGGTTAAATTGTGGCGTAGGCGAGAGGCTGGCAACCTGTCACTGCAATGTCACAGTTTCGTTTTCTTTCAACCCCTTATTTGCCAAGAGTGGCACTGAAGCTTTAGTAGTTTCATGTGTTCTGCTTACCCCTTTATGGGATACAGGCGTGATTGTATGTATGTGTATGTATGTAGTATCTTTATGACGTAAATAAAAGCTAAATCTAACTTTAGCTGAAACCGGGATACTTAACTACTTGTTTATTAGGTACAGCTATTAACTTTTAAAATAATATCCACAGTAAAATTCTTGAATTTGTTCGACCTAATATTATCTGTAAAAATATACATAATTACATATAGAAACTTCCTGCCCCGCACAGCTAAACTGTGGAATGAATTGTCGCCTGCGGTATTTCCGGACCGATACGATCTTCAAACCTTCAAGAAAAGAGCGTAAATCCATCTTAAAGGCCGTCAACGCACCTCCAACACTTCTGGTGTTCCAGGTGTCCATCGACGGCAGTGATCGTTTACCACCAGGCGACCTGTCTGCTCGTTTCCCTCCTATCCCATAAAAAAAAATCAGGCGTTGCGAATCGCAAAACGATGGCGTAATGAAATGGCGGAAATAACTCATTTCAATACCATCTACCTTTTACCTCTTGGTAACAGCAATGATTTCGCAATCATAGATTTGCACACATATAGGTACTTACACAGTCAAGTAATTGGATCTATAATCCATTCCACAGTATAAAGCAGTAATAACTCTTCTAACAGACGTACGCCGCGCGGGGTGCACACAAGCGCGTCGTGTACCATGCAAGCGGATTTGGATAAACGTGGATAAGAATAATATGCATAATAGTATTTTTTATGTTTTCTGACTGATATAATGAGGTATTATTATACTAATACTGATAGTTAATAGAATTAAATAATAATATCTTACTTTGGACGATGTCGAGTAACATTTATAGTAATTTTGTTCAACTACGTGCTTTCGAACGCAGTAGCACAGTATAAGGAATATTCAGTAGTTAATCTCCGGCAGGTAGATGCGGGCGGTCTCTACTGCGCAAGGTCACGCAGGGTTGAACAAAATTACTATAAAGTTAATCAATCAACTTCGTCAGTCAGTATTGAATACACAAAAAAATATTATTCATATATTAGTCTCATACGCGCAATACTAGATTGTGTAACAAGGGAGCAAAATGAGATATTCACGGGGACGGCTTTTCACATCACGTATGTGGTAATTTATATGTTTTACTTAGATATTATTTAAAACAAAAACGCACTTTCTACTACGTACCATTCAAGTAGGTACGTGTTTTTTTCTTAAATACTGACGAAATAGTATTTACATAAAATGTCTGAATAGATGGTTCCACAATATTTAAGTAGATACCAAACTTTCGAGATAAGATTGATCGCATCATCTACCTAAATAAATAAAAAACCGGTCAAGTGCGAGTCGGACTCGCTCACCGAGGGTTCCGTACAAACTTTCAATAGTTGAATCATCAAAATGTTATTCATAGAACTCTACAGATTTGACTAAATCCCTCAAGACTCTATTTCCCACATAACAAGTAATATTTTAATATACAATTTTATTGTTAGACAACGTCCAAATAAAATCAAGACTATTCGACTTCAATAGTTTACGACTTATTACGACATGTCGCAAGGAATAGAATAGAATAGAATAGAAATCATTTATTCGTGACAAGTGAAAACAGAAATTATTTACACAACACAAAAATATAGGTACATACATAATAATTGCCACGAAATGGTCCCGACTCAGCATGGTGTTAGCCTGGGAGGGCCAACGCTGATCTTCCGTCGGGGCCATTGCGAGTGAAAACACGGAAAGCACACACACATCACAAACAGGATAAAAAGTCGGTCAGGACGCTCCTGAACCGACCTCATTATATCAGGAAAAACGCGATGTAGGAAATGAGCGTTCAACGTACAGTGACATTTATCGGCAAATTGAGTAAACTAATGCGCGCGAGCTAGTATGGAGTATGATTTTTATGAAATAATTGTTTATTGCGTAAACCGATTTTAACCATTTTGCCTCTATTTGAAAGCAGGTAATTTCATTGTTATTTTGTTAAAAAATACAGGTACAATAAACACCCGCAAGGGTGTTGAAATTGAAAATGTCAATCTGAAAGGTTTTTTATAAATTAAAAAAAAGTTTTCAAGATACGAGTACGATTTTATTTTTCCTGTAATATTCCTTATAATAGCCATGTTTGGTGAAAATTTCATAAATTTATGTTGGTAAACTTCGGAGATAAGGGGGGGGCGGTATTTTTTTTTTACATTTTCCTTCAAAAAACATTTTTTTTCCACAACCAAAAAATTATAAAAAATATTTTTGATATGTAAAGTTTGAGCTCTTTCTAACGATACCCCACTTGACCTAGTTACTTGAAATTTTCAGTTTGCCCCCCTTTCATTTTGGCCATTTTCTATCATTTATATTAATTAATTTAAAAAAAAATCTTTCAACTTGTAGAGGTTCACAATGTTTATAACTATTCCAAATTTCATATCAATAGCATAAGTAGTTCTCGAGATATTTAACAATGTGACAGACAGACGGACAGAGTCGCACCATAAGGGTTCCTGTTGTACCTTTTTGGTACGGAACCCTAAAAACAAGTATTTGGTTGCAAAGTTACATTAATGTCGTTACAGGTAAATCCTTATTGATTTTAATGCATCACTATATCTCACTTTTACCTAACGCTGCAAAAATGTAAGTATAAAAACCACTTACTTTTCTGGAAGTCTAATAGGAATTGTGAAGAATGTTATGTCCGGATTTTTAGAACTGTTCTCCATACATCCATAAACACTACAGTAACGAAATGACCTCGGCACTTACATCATTTTCACACACACATCAAAACAGCGCGCAAACGCGGCCCCGACTGTCCAGCCCAATAATTACCAGTTTCGCATATTTTCGCTGCATGCGAGGGTAGTTTTTCGACACACCGCGCGGCGTGAAGTTTGTAAGAAGAGTTATTACTGGTTTATACTGTGGCAGTAGGTACCTTTTGTGTTGCCGCTGTGTCGTCCTTATACTGTGTCCATACTAATATTATAAATGGGAAAGTGTGTATGTCTGTTTGTTTGTCCGTCTTTCACGGCAAAACGGAGGTTTTTAAATGAAGATAGTGGAAGGGATGGAGAGTGATTTAGGCTACTTTTTGGCTCTTTCTAAGGCGAGCGAAGCCGCGGAAAAAAGCTAGTATTAAATATTTGTGGCATATTGAACAGCCATTATCAGATACTAAGAACCCGCCCTGGCTTCGCCCGGGGAGTAAAGCATGGATAGGCATAGGTATTCCATTGCGGACTTTTTGTAGAGCTATAAGAGAGACACAAGTTCACCTTACATTGTTTTTAACCCCCGACGTAAAAACGAAGGGGTGTTATAAGTTTGACGTGTCTGTCTGTCTGTCTGTCTGTCTGTTTATCTGTCTGTGTGTGTGTCTGTCTGTGGCATCGTAGCTCCCGAACGGATGAACCGATTTCGATTTAGTTTTTTTTATTTGAAAGCTGTGTTAGTCGGGAGTGTTCTTAGCCATGTTTCATGAAAATCGGTCCACTAGGTCGCGGTCGGGGGTTTTTTCAAAATTTTAATTTTGTGGTTAGGTTATAATAAACCTCACACGGTTTGAGCAGCGTTTTCTATTAAAGCCAGCGAGTTTTAATAATAAAGCTACCGTGAGACACTTATATAATAATATTAAGCATGTAAAATCGGGTAACTCACGTAAAATTGTCGAAGGTTGCTCGACATGTTTCGCTCCATAACGAGGAGCATTTTCATCGAGCACGTGCGATGCCGATTTCCATATTAATTGCCTACATATTCCTACCAATTAAAATAATGAAAAAATTAATGGAGCCCAGCACGGGAAGCATGGTCGCGCGATAGACGATAAAATATCAGGCCGTCCCTATCGCACTTACAAATAGTGCGATAGGGACGGCCTTCTATTTTATCGTATATCGCGCGACCATGATGCTTCCCGTGCAGGGCCATCAGACCTTCCTAATTTTCTCAGGGACGAAACTTTAGGATAGTATACAGTGTGTATCGACGTTCTGCATATTACCTAGTTCGGCCTGTCGTCCATTAATTGCTGTAAGGTTTTTTTAATACTAACTTTCCTTAAATTCTCAAGGCCGAAAATAAAACCACATTTTTATTTTCGTTTGTTTGAGCCGGAACCCAGGCATTAAATAAAACAGCTTTAAAATATTACCATTTTTAATGGATTTTTAGTACAGTGAGAGGTTCTAGTCTCGGACACGTAACGGAGAGAGAATTTTGGTTAGAAAAGAAGGGCCGCTGGTGCCGTGTACCTTGCTTTTATAGTGACGCGAAAGGGGGAAACTGTGGCGCTTCAGTCTTCATTCTTATTGGTCCGGCAGGTCGAGGCGCTGGCCGCTGCTCATTGGATCAGCGGGGTGACCGGAGGTTGGCTGTCCTGGACAGTGTTGCCAGTCATGGCGTTAACATCGTTGTTTAAAAAATAAGGAACGATCAACATAAATATGTCAATATATCACACGTTGGGGTTGGAATGAAAAAAAAATCAGTCCCCACTTTACATGTAGGGGGGGGGGTACCCTAACAAAACATTTTTTTTTTCACTATTTATTTTATCACTTTGTCGGCGTGATTGATATACATATTGGTACCAAATTTCAGCTTTCTAGTGCTAACGGTCACTGAGATTATCCGCGGACGGACTGACGGACGGACGGACGGACAGACAGACAGACATAGCGAAACTATTCTTAGTTGACTACGGAACCCTAAAAACTAAATATTTCCTATAAACTTGTTAACCTTACCAATGTTCACACACACCGTCCAAAGTGCCATAAATGTTCCATGGCTCAATAGAGAGCAAAAGTCGTACGTATACCCCTGTGAGTAAAGCAATAAAGTGAAGGGGCGAGAGTGGCATGGGAATTCACTTTTGAATTAGGCAAAAAGCCATTTGTGTTATTGGTGTTTCCTTGGCAACTTGTAGAAGTTTTTGTTAAGGTTTCAAAAGGTTACGAGTCTATTTAAGACCAATTTTGTTTAGGAAAACAAAAACTTATCGTCAGGCAAAGCGAAAGAGTTTGTTTGTAGTATAAGCTAAATCTTAATCGGCTTAGTGGTATAGACAAACAGACTTAGGAGTGATCCTATAAGTTTTCCGTTTATTGTTTTTGAAGTATGGAACCTTAAAAAAAATTCAGTCGAATTGAGAACCTCCTCCTTTTTTTGAAGTCGGTTAAAAAAGACATCAAAATTATTACAAAGGAATAATATTCTTGCTATAATAGTGGGAGACTTGGGGTTTTACCACACTAATTAATAACCACTGGAAAAATCGATAGATTTATTGATATTGAGCTTGAGAACAAAATATTAGGAAGGTAAATGGCTACAGGTATTGAAATGAAATATAACTATAGAATGCGATATATACAAGGTGCTCGCGAGGAACCCATATAACTTTAACGGCATATTCTTGGTCACATTTTAAGACTAAAATGTCATATAAACTTTTCTAGATTTCGTCTAGTTTCAGAGTTATTGCCAATTAAAAAAAAAAACATTTCCGTATTGTTACTCAGAAAAGGTCTTCTTAACGGCGCTGATGCGCAGTTGTGGAGCATAGTCTCACAGTAGTCATTGATAGATGTCAAAATGTGACAAGAAAAACTTCCAAAAAATTTGGTTTTTAGAAAAATAAATTAAGGAACTCATTTTAATTGCCAACGTCATGGATAAAAATTACTTTATATGTGAAAATACGTCCAAAAAAGTAAAAAAAAAAAACAAAAAAAAAATTTTTTTTGCGAAAAATTTTAAAATTCATATAATATTTTTTCTTTCTTTTGGCCTCAGAGACGCGTGGTTCAAGTTATGCGGGTTCCTCGCGAGCACCTTGTATAGTAATTCGTTATCGAGTATAATGAATTTACAATAAATAGCTACCTTTCGAATCCTATGAGCACCTAACTATAGCGCAAACCGAAGAAAATATTTAAGTCATAGAAAATTTCTTTCTTTTTTTAAATTAATTTTCTTTATTTCATAGCCAGTATGAAAAAACAGCGCACGGAAACGTACAAACGTCCACCGCTTATCTTCAAGTGTTGAGAGCGCAATACACAACCTACTTTAGATAAGAAAAACAAACGTGCCACCTCCAAAACCCACAGGTTCCGTTTTCATACAGTACGACTTGAGTTAGTTTTTAACCCCCGGCTCAAAAACGACGGGGTGTTATAAGTTTGACGTGTCTGTCTGTCTGTCTGTTTGTCTGTCTGTCTGTGTGTGTGCTCCCGTAGCTCCCGAACGGATGAACCGATTTAGATTTTTTTTTGTCTGAAAGCTCAGTTAATCGGCAGTGTTCTTAGCCATGTTTCATGAATATCGGTCTACTATGTCGCGGTCGGGGGTTATTTCAAAAATTTGATTTTGTAATTAGGTTATTCACGCAATGTTTCATTGACTATGATTTTTTTTTTCGTGCGTGTACCAAAACCATTATTGTGTTTCAAAAATGATCGGATTTAGAACACTGAAGTAATCCCTTAAAACCTTAAAATTCAGTATACATTTTATTGAAATAAGCTTTTAAAGACCCTAGTGAAGGTTCAACATGCTGAATGATTTAATAATTTATATTTACAATACATACTCACACCCTTTCTTACCATAGAGGATAGGTTGAACACATGAAACTGTTTTAGCTTCAGTGTCGTTCTTAGCAATTCAATTAACTTAGGTCTAAAAATCTAATTCAAAAATTAAAACTACTAATGAAGGCACGAATAATGTTACTATTTTTTAATTTGAATAGGTAAACGTTTGACCACGATCACACATGGTAAGTGATGATGCGGTCTACGGTGGAGCACGCTTACTTATGAGATGCCTATATTGATTCTTGCTTTAAGACCTGGATTGTACTAATGCGGAAACAGATACTATTGTTTATTATAATGTGTCAAATAAGATAAGAAACTCTATGTTCATTCTCAGTGACTATGGAAAGAGAATAATAGTCAATTCGTGCTTGTCACTGAGAATGAACATAGAGTTTCTTATCTTATTTGACACATTATAATAAAACTGCCGATAAATTTTTTTGGTCGCCGGATCGTTACCCGAATCCATCTTAGCCGTAATTTATCATGAAACTTGAGACTACGTTTTCCCTGTCCCTAATCTGTATAATGCGTCTCGATGTAAAAGATTAAAAGAGCGAACGACTATTATGAGCATTATCCCCGTTTCGTGAAACGGCGATTGCCGGGGGATTATTCTGGAGACTTTTGTTCTCTCCCTTACACTCGCCTACACATTCAAACTAGTATAAAGAGACCTCTCACTAACTATACGTTGCTTGGACTCGAAACGTCATTGATGAACTGGTGGCTTCGTTTTTCAACTAGCTATTACTAGTAAAGTGTTTAGAATACTAAACTAGGACGTTACGAGAACGACCTCCATCATTGCGGAGGTGAGCATAATTATTATTGAAGTCCTTATAGTTATTGCGGACTAAGTTTTTGGTGTTTAGTGAAATTAGTTTTGCGTAGTGCGTCTTTATTATGCTGTTAGCCTGTTTTTATATGATAAGGGCCCATTTAGACGGTACGAGAACTCGCATACGAGTTTTCTTACATTGCGGTATTTGATGGCTGTGCAAAATTGTATGTAACCTCAACAGCGCGCATTGTAACTAGGGATGTCACGAATGTCGCATGTGTCACATTCGCGAATGCGAATGCGAATATTCAGAATGCGAATGTGTGAATGCGAATGCGAATGCGAATATCACTGAATTTCATAAAAAACCAAAATAAAAACGAAGCAATCACCAACAACCCGCTAGGTAAAAAATTTAAAATGCTTACTATTGGTCAAAATGCCGAGTACGAACTTCACGCCGTACGAATTTGACCTATCGGCGCATGCGCGAGTCGACAGTCGACAAGTAGCAATTGGAGCGGCCGGCGCGGGCGAGGAACAAGCTGCGACTTGCACACATTCGCAAAACATTCGCATCGTTTGAAGCGAATGCGAATGTCAATGCAAATGTTTAAAAGAATGCGAATCATTCGCATATGCGAATGCGAATGCAAATATTCGTAACATCCCTAATTGTAACTAAAATCGCATGCGGGTTCGCACGGCTGTCTAAATCAGGCCTAATAGTGGTAAGTTTTTGTTTGAATTCGTTGGAGGATTCTTGTTTGTTGTTATGTACAAACTGTGAGTAAATACATTTTGTTTTAACGTAATTTAAAGGAACAACGGCAGTCCAAGAATGACCATAGGTGTTATTATTTTGTTTGTTGTATTAAGGTTTAGTTAACCGCAAGTGCATTAAATGCGTTCAGACTTTTGCTTTGTATTATGAGCTATGATCTAAGTCATAAAGCTACTCATGTAATATTTACAATAACTACTCAATTAATCAGATTTTAGATATGACTGCTTAAACTTACATTTTGTCCTTCAGAGATCTAAAGTCGTATTTTTTATAAGAACTAAAAAAATATTTTATCTTCATTTTCTAAAGACTATTTACATAATGTTTAACATGACATCTACACAATATTTATTAATATTTTCCTTAGATTATTTATGTGAGAGTTTTAGTTTTTAATCGAAAACACTTTTATTCAGCTAAGTAATATCGCAAGCACTTAAATTGGGTAAACTTAATCTTGATTATCGAGCACCTAGTTAAATAGTGGTAGATTAGAACGTTGACGGCCTAAACCCTATACTTAGGGACCCTTTTAAATTGCTTCGGGGGTGTAATTAGTGAAAAGTCCTTCATCCGTGGTAATTTCTAGTTTGTTATCGTGTTAGTTGGGATTAGGTTGTAATTTAATTACAAGTTGTCTTTAGACAGAAAATTGATATACAGTCTCAGTTTATATTAAAGGTTTGGTTCTTTTATACGTGGATTATTAAAACATGTACATCTATTTATGTACATACCAATCAATAACTTATAAGAGTTTTGAATGATTCACGGTTACTTCCATAAGACTTATATTGACCGGGATGTTTTCCGGGGGGTGTTTTCCGTGATCATGATGCATGCAACTGCGTCGAAATATCGGTCACGGTCTATATCCCGGTCAATATAATAACTTAGAACTAGTTGATATTTGACGTTTAGTTGTTTGACGACCGGTCTGGCTCAGTCGGTAGTGACCCTGCCTGCTAAGCCGCGGTCCTGGGTTCGAATCCCGGTAAGGGCATTTATTTGTGTGATGAGCACAGATATTTGTTCCTGAGTCATGGATGTTTTCCATGTACATATATAAGTATGTAATTATCTATCTAAGTATGTATATCGTCGCTTAGCACCCATAGTACAAGCTTTGCTTAGATTGGGACTAAGTTGATCTGTATAAGGTGTCCCCAATATTTATTTATTTATTGTTTAAAAGAGTATTGGAATACACGATTCAAACTTTAAGAGACGTCAAAAATTTGCTGTAGACCTATCCCACAAGTCAGTGTAAAAACGTATTCTCAACCGTACAAACACAAGATGACGACAAGTCTGACCTAAATGGATATGGATCACTATTTTTTGTATATTATGTATATCGTTGCCTGAATACCCACAATACAAAACTTTAGCTTACCGTGGGAGCCAGTCAATCTGTTTAAGTATGTCCTATAATATTTATTATTATTTATTAAAACTCTCTATATTACAAGAAGGCAAGCGCCGCTTTTTAATTTTTAAAGTTTGATGATGATGATGATGTACTCCTGTTATCCCTCACTAGGGACATAGGGCTCTCAGAAGAATCTTCCACTTTTCACGATCCTGGGCGACTGCTTCCAAATCCTTCCAGCCTAGTCCACTTGCGCCAGCCTCCTTTTCCACTGACCGCCTCCACGTGGTACAAGGCCGTCCAAGTCCAATTTTTAAAGTTTAATGTTAGGATAATAATGCTCTTGATTATAGTTTAATTTGCTACGGATAATGATGTCAACAAAATGCTGACAACACAAACCCATTGATATCCAACATTAAAACGTCAACTCGACTTTGATTAAAACATACAATTCAGTAAATGTAACAATTATTACAAATTGCACAAAATTGCTCGCGTTAAATTGGGCCGCACAGTAGAGTTCATAAATACGTGTACATTTTTTCACCTTATTGCATAGAGTTAAGATAAAGAAATGTACACGTATTTATGAACGGGGCCGTAATAGAGGTGGACAAAGTTGTGAATTTTATTGGGAACTGTAAAAAGTTTATTGCAGGTGCCATTCTGTTTAGCGAGATGAGCGCCGTATTTTGTAATTTTGTACTGTAATATAAAGATGTCATTTAATAATATTTTATTTTGACGACCGGGTCTGGCCTAGCACGTAGTGACCCGGCCTGGCTACGCCGCGGTCCCGCGGGTTCGAATCCCGGTAAGGACATTTATTTTTGTGATGAGCACAGATATTTTGTTCCTGAGTCATGGGTGATGATGGGTGTTTTCTATGTATATAATTAATCGTATATTATGTAAGTAATAGTATATATATTATATATAGTTATCTGTGTACAAATGTGAATCGATAATATACTCCACTTATACTTGTACATTTCATTTGGAAAAAAAAGTCGGCCTAGCCGAAATCTTCGTCGCTAGACAGAGACACCCATCGAAACGCAGTCTGGCTCTGTCGTCTGGCCAATATAATGGCGATAGAGTTTTTTTTTTATTTGGGCTTACTCTTGGCCACAGACTAGCCAAACGCAAAGACGTGGCCTACGATGGAGTGAGCTTGCCCAGAAGATGCCTACGTACGTAGATAGCTACGATAACGACATTACCGTAAGCGCTTGTGCATTTCATTACGTACTCTGATGATGACTGGTCTTAGGATTAATCCTACCTACTCTATCCTACTCTAAATCTAAATTTAATAGTTCTCACACACGTTCTAGTTTTGATTGACATACTAGAACGTGTGCGAGATGATAATTTTAGAAAAAATAGAATATTGAAACGAGTTTTTGTAACATGGATTTTAGAAGAATGTGAAATATGCCTTTATGGGACAAAAATAAAATTCCAAAACATTCATAATAATTTTCGACGACCAGTCTAGCTTAGCGTGTAATGATCCTGCCTGATAAGACGCGGTCATGGGTACGAATCCCGGTAAGGGCATTTATTTGTGTGATGTATGCATTATCTATTTATTAAATGATTCTTTTTTTATTTTACATAGTGATATAGGTATCCTCAGGAAGGTATACAACAGCTGGCCTAGCCGAAGTGACAAACATTGACGCTTCGTGGCGATTCAAATGCAGTCTATCTCTGTCTCTACTACGGGAGACGATAGAGAGAGCTAACTACGAAACGCAACTGTGACGTAGTAAGATATCGAAAACAAGACGAACTTCTTACTAGTATCTCAATTCTGGACGGTTACTATGACTTACCTACTAAAACCGTTCACTTTAGGTCGAGAGAAAGGGATACAGCTATACCAGTTAGCTCCGTCCTTCTCTCTCAACTTACGTCATAGCAAAGAGGATCGAGTATTATAGAGACTTACTGTCAAAGTAAAATGTGTAATCATAGTGCATAGACTGCCATCTCAGTTTTGACAATTTGGTCCATATTCTTAGCTTTATATGTGTTAAAATGTCAAATATTAATATTAGCGCCATCTAGCCGAGCGCCCCCCAAAGGCCACCATCTAGCACTTGCAAATAGTGCGATAGGGACGGCCTGATATTTTATCGTCTATCGCGCGACCATGCTTCCCGTGTAGGTCACCATACTTTTTTCTGTATGGTTTTGAGGTACGTTTATTTCTTAGACTTTAGCTGTCTATACGGAGTTACATATGTCTTTGGTCATAGTAATCCCAGATTCTCTGTATGCACATCTTGTACGGTTAATTGATCGGATTATCTCTCAAGCGAGCAAATATCCTAAACTTCATCCTAAGCCGCGGCCACAAAGGCCCCTTACTTCGCCTAAGTGTAATTAGTCTTTTGCGCCCTGTCATTACGCCGCAAACTCGCCTAATGACTACCTTTGTGACTTTTTGTTGGACGTTTATGTTTTTAACCCCCGACGCAAAAATATTATATTTGTATTTTTTTTACATTTAAGTAACAACTTAACTGCCTGCGTTTAAGATTACGTATAAAATAGGCTACTAGACTCATATCGAATTGGACGCAAGAATTTTACGTCACAGAACCTAACTTAACTTTATGTCGAGTCAATCACTGACATAATGAACTTTATGCCTCATACTTAAATGTCAGAAAATTTTGTGTTCAATTCGTTTGAAGTCATGCACAGACAATCTATAGATTAACATGGCTAATGTTGTTTTTGCCTTATTAAGTCGAAGTATACTTTAAAAATGTTTTTCTACTCCCGTACTGTTATTCGTGAGTTACAAGGTCGTGCATAGAACTTAAAAACCCTACATAAAAGATGTCAGGACAAGTCTATCTAAGGTAATGGCGCCTATTAACGTGGTACTTAAGGCAGATTTCAAAAGATACCAAAAAATTAAGGGTATCAAAGCTCATTTTTTTATGGAAATAAAATATTTTTTTTATGGAAAAGTATTTATTGAACTATTAGTTTTGAAGAGTTTTAGGATTATTTTAGTTTATTATATGTCATAAAATGATTATTGAAGTCATCATACCTAAATTTTCTATTACCGTGGTAATGAACAGGTTGCAGTTCTATTAACGCGAATTGAGATTTCATTACCGAGGGTATGAATGACAGTGTTTTTCTGCCATCGGTAAATAGAAACCCATCTCAAAATTCGGAGCTTAATACCGACGGTTGAATATACAAATTATGACAAATACATATACCTATGCTATCCTCCTTTATGAATACCCACAGAAGACTCAGTTTCACCTAAGAAATCTGTACTTACGGTACACTAAATGTCATATTTTGATACAAGACTAATATGTCGCTCGGTAATAAATACTTCTATAGGAACCCGTTACCGACCCAAACAAATATTGTATGGATCGGTAATAGATTCTTATATATTCTATTACCGAGGGTTATCTGATCGTACCATCGGTAATAGGCATAAATTGGAGTATTATAAAATCTAATTCCGACCCATAAAAACAAAGTCATACAGATGTATTTTCATTACAAATCAAAATAAAATATACCTTATATTAAAACCAAGTTTACATAACTGGTAAGTAAGCATCAGACTTTATGTCAATGTTTAAAAAAATTGACAAATTAACGGTTTTCATAGAAACTACGAAATCAGTCATGAAGTTTTTGCTAAAAATTAAGGTTTTGTTGAATAATTTTCATACCGCGTAAATAGTTCTTTGATAGCGTGAATAGATCAAGATTGAAACAACTGTAAGACATTATATAACTGATCACATATACTTAAAATAAAGCAAAAAGAACTAATATCACTACTTTAACTATTACCGTGGTATACCACAGTAATAGAATCTACTCACGAAATGGCGCCTTTCACCGCTGTCTTTTAATTTCCACTTTAAACACATTTCCAGGCTAAACAATACGTAAAAAGTACTCAGAAGTCATGTAGAAAACTATAAACAATAATTTGAAATGCATAACTTTCTCCTGTTTGCCATAATTATTACGTAAACTACTAAATGAGATTGGAGTTCACTTAGGTTTAGCGTCACACGTCAGTATGACACAACCTCTTCTCGCGGCCCCGTGGCAAAAACTGTCAAATAGCGAGCGTCTTCTTTCATTCACACTCTCTATCGCCTATATGTGCGTTAGTCAACTAAACAGGCTTCCTTTGTGTGAGTAACTTTTTTTAAGAAATTGGTCGGTTTGCCTATAAAATGCGTATTTGCAAATGCGGCGGTAATGGACGTCGATTTCGATACCCGCGTTGATAGCCGCCGTTACCTTAGTCTATACCCTGAAAACATTTAGTAGAAGTAGCACGATATAGCTGTTACAGTTCAGTAAATACATTGCTACCAACTTAACAAACCAATTCGCAGAGTCGAGACTCCTTCGTTTTCTGCTGCGTTCATTGGCGACGCGTCGAATCGCATTCAAATGTATGAGAACTCGATTCAACTCGGCTCGATTCGTCTTAGTGGCCAGGCTTCAAAGAACCATACCATAGACAGTTTTATTTTCATGTTTGCACTCAAACTGCATATTCAAAATGGTAGGCGGTCCACTAGATAACTAAGGTGACTGAAAGTAGGTATTTGTTGATTTATAATTTTCTTTCAAAATAAGTGCTTGGTCGTAGAAAAAGTATTGTATGCAACGGTGTTTAACTGAGTCAAAAAATGCTCGTGGCGTCTTTATTAACAATTTTCGGCTTCGCCTCAAATTGTTACCCACGCCACTCACCTTTTTTGACCTCTTTTAACCACCAGTTGCATAAAATACTATTTTTTGCGGTTTTCAAGTCGTAATAAAATATGGTAATTTTTTTTCGGTTAATTGGACAGTAATTTATAATATAAGATAGACTTTAAAAAAAGGGTCAAGTAGCCTATTACCCTAATTTCTAGCAGTTATCCAAGGACTAAAATTAAACCTTAATTCAGGTCCTCTGTATGCACTTCAAGTACACACAGATAATTGATCGGATTATCTCTCCAGCTCACAAGTATCCCAACTTCACCACAAAGGCCTTTACTTCGCCTAAGTGTGATTAGTCCTTTACGCTCTGTCATTACGCCGCAAACTCGCCTAATGGTGCCACCTTTGTGACTTTTTTACGGGACGTTTAGTTTGTTTTTAACCGCAAAAGGGTTAATGCGACATTTCTAACTAAAACGAAGCTCATAGTCATAAAAGTTGATTTCAAAACTAGTTGTATAGATAGCAGCACCATCTCTCTCGCTATATCGTAATCCTGCAAAGGATTATATATAGGAGGTGCAAGCACAAATTGCTCGCCCTTAGAGTTGGTCAAAAAAGGCATGGCCTTATGAGATATTTATTTATTTATTTATTTAAACTTTATTGCACAAATTTACAAAAAAAGAGTACAAATGGCGGACTTAACGCCTTGAGGCATTCTCTACCAGTCAACCATTGGGCTAAACAGAAAGCTTAGTTTGGTGCAGGATTTTAAAAATTAAATAAGATATAACATATACTAGAGAAATTTCGTCGGGTACCACGACGGGCGGGTGGTCTAGTGGTGATGACGTTAGCCGCGTAAGCTGAAGACCCGGGTTCAATTCTCGGCTCGGCCACCAGTGGGCCTTGTCGTTTTTTCTTTCGCGTATGATATCTATTTCAATTGATTTCAAACCATTTGCATGCTGCCGTAATTTTGTGGGATTTTTAACCCCCGACGCAAAAACGAAGGGGTGTTATAAGTGTTATGACGTGTCTGTCTGTCTGTATGTCTGTCTGTGTGTGTGTCTGTCTGTGTGTCTGTCTGTGGCATCGTAGCTCCCGAACGGATGAACCGATTTAGATTTCGTTTTTTTTTTGTTTGAAAGCTGAGTTAGTCGGGAGTGTTCTTAGCCATGTTTCATAAAAATCAGTCCACTATGTCGGGGGTTTTTCAAATTTTTTATTCTGTGGTTAGGTTATCTACATATATCTGAACGGAAAGCACCCGTTAACGTTTAGATCAGTGTTGTCACATCTACCTATTTATAGGTAGATCTACCTATTTTGCCTCCCGTCTACCTGTCTACCTATTTCGGTCCTAAATCTACCTATTTTCTAAAATATTACTATTGTAGAAAATTCTCCATGCGTGTTACGAAATTAAGTTTTACCTGTCTTATAATTACAGCATTTTACTTAAATCGGAACGTGTTTAGTGAATAATCTGTGGCTGTCAGCTTGAAAATCTTGATGTATGACAGTTTTGACACTGACAGCCTGGTAGTGACAGTGACAGTGTCATTTGACAATGACATGACACTGACACTTCTGACAGACTGACAGTGGCAGCTCTCGGAGACGCTAGCTTGTGTTTAAAATATTTTAACAAAAACATGTATATTTTTTATATTTTAGAAGCATTTTTAATCATTAAAACTGGACTTACCTTAGATGGTATTATTACCTATTTTTCGTTTCTAATTCTACCAGTTTCTACCTATTTTTTCACCCTGGTCTACCATTTTGTTCAAATTGTATGTGACAACACTGGTTTAGATCATACTGAGCTTTACTAAGGAATCAACCCCGAATTCTCAAAAAAAAAATTGGCTGTTTATATTTTGGTCGTGTGAAGCTGAATTTTTCTATGGGAGCTTCAATATTTTTTTCGCTATGTCAATCTTGGTCCCATAGCAGAAATTATTCAGTATGATCTAAACGTTAACGGGTTTAACCCTCTTATTCATAAACGATCACTAAAGTTATCAAGCCGATAAAGTTCGTTTGTCCCTTTCAATCACACCAATACGTCGGAAAGGGACAAATGAACTCTATCGGCTTGATAACTTTAGTGTACGTTTATGAATAAGGGGGTAAGTGTTCAGTTGGCTTTTCGTTCAGATACATGATATATGTTCAATCTAAATGGCGGAAAGACCTCGACTCATTTTGTGACGGATGGCGGGAGCATTAACAAAGCCGTGACGAGTGGTGGAAAACAGGGGAGGCCTTTGCTACTACACTGCTAAGGCAGTGGGACACAATATAGGCTATTAAAAAAATCTTATGAAGTAGGTACATATTATAATATAGATCCTAAATGGTGGGTGTCGCAAAAGTAGACTGAGGGGTATGAGGGACGGACTGGGGGATGCGACCATTGGTACCGCTGAAAGTGAACGCAGCCGACGCGCGAGAAGTAGGGTAAATCGCAACTTTGACGTCCACCCGCCTTCTTCAGTTTTCTGTGATCATGATGCATGCAACTGCGACGAAATATCGGGAGCTCGACAAATCAAAAAGGTAATCACGGTCTATATCCCAGTCAATAAAAGTCTAATGAAAATGAACTGTGAATCATTCAAAACTCTCAAGATAAACGTGAGTTTATACATATACACCGTGTGTTTTTTTGTTTTCCGTTAAATTCAACACGTCGTTAGGTTCATTATCAGGAACCATCCTGTATTATCGCACTTAGTTAAATTCGCAAAAAAAAATATTTCATCGTTTTCATACATAATAAATGAATTTATTAGTGTGAGAGACCCTTAAGAGTAACATTCAAGTTAGTGTCAAGTAATTGACGACACATGTCAAAACAAATGACATTAGGAATTGGTAAAGGCTGTCACACACGTGTTCAGTAATTAGCTTAACTTTTTAGGGTTCCGTAGTCAAACTAGGAACCCTTATAGTTTCGCCATGTCTGTCTGTCCGTCCGTCCGTCCGCGGATAATCTCAGTAACCGTTAGCACTAGAAAGCTGAAATTTGGTACCAATATGTATATCAATCACGCCAACAAAGTGCAAAAATAAAAAAATGGAAAAAAATGTTTTATTAGGGTGTAAAGTGGGGGCTGATATTTTTTTTCATTCCAACCCCGACGTGTGATATATCGTTGGATAGGTATTTAAAAATGAGTAAGGGTTTACTACGACCGTTTTTTAAAAATATTAATATTTTCGGAAATAATCGCTCCTAAAGGAAAAAAAAGTGCGTCCCCCCCCCTCTAACTTTTGAACCACATGTTTAAAAAATATGGAAAAAATCACAAAAGTAGAACTTTATAAAGACTTTCTAGGAAAATTGTTTTGAACTTGATAGGTTCAGTAGTTTTTGAGAAAAATACGGAAAACTACGGAACCCTACACTGAGCGTGGCCCGACACGCTCTTGACCGGTTTTTTAGTAACTCTATAACCGTAAAAGTTAAGACGCTTGTGCTCGTAGAGAAATTAATTGTATTTGATTTAAAGAACCTTCCCTTAAAGTTAACGGAATTCCATAAAAACAGGTTGTATGTATGCAGGTATGTATTGTTAGTATACATACCTACTCGTTAAGTTATTTCTAGGTATTAATTGTATTGTAGGAATAATATTTATTCCGAAAGTTCATATATTTAAATACTATTAGTATTAACATTTTCACCATTCCTGGAATTGAAAACCCAAACAATTCAGCTTTATTTGAACAATAATTAATAAACGGGATGAACGAAGCTAACTAAATCAATTTAGGGAAGTAAATATTTTGATGAAACATAATATTTGTATTTTGGGTGAAAATTTTAATTATTAAACGTATTAATTAGAACCAAAGTCTTGCACAACTCCGTATACACATATAAAGATTAAGAGGAAAACGTAATTCGGAATCAGCAATAAAAATATATCTATGGTCATGTTTCTTGAAAACGGCTTAAAATTATTACAAACTAAGAGATGACGTAAAGTTTTTTACCAACACAGTGATAACTAGTAGATTCTATTATGTTAAACAAATCTTTAATTATTACTATATTAGTTTATTTTTTATGATTACTAAATAATGTTTTTTTGTTTGTTCGTTGTCACCTTTTTCATGAAAACATATAATATAGTTGCTATTATTTCACTTACGTCCTTACCTTTAAAATAATATAACGGTAGAAAAAGACGCATGTAATCGTACGTCATGCAGGCTGTTCCTGCAGTAAGGACGGATGTCTACTTACGTCCGCTGGGCTTTGGTGCAATATAGCGGTTAGTACACATGCAACCCTCGATTTTCGAAAATAATAATATCATTACAATAAACCACGTCTTATTAACTAGAGTACATCTTCATAACTACAGTTGCGAAGTTTGATAAACCTTACTTTAAGCATACAATAGTTATCCACGAATGTTGAATAGCAGAATCTTTAAACTTCTCTCCTGTAAAGTCGTCACTTTGCAGATGTGGCTTTATTGTACGGGTTGGAAATAATTACATTGAACAATTTTAATATTTTTTTCTACTCGTCGACTTTAATTTGTCAATTAGGACACCACAGACTAAACTATACGTGCTGACTTTTCAGTGTTGGATAGTCTTTGACACTTAAGTCAACTATAATATTTCATTATAAGTACTTCACTTTCTTTTCAGTTGAAAAAAGTTCAAAAATAGAACTTCATATAAGTTCTATACTAATTTGCGATACCAGGGTGGCTAGCCGAATGGCACAATCGCTCACGAAACGCTCACGAAACGAAGCGCTAGTAGATATCTATCTCTATCGCGCTTGCGTATTGGCGCGACAGAGCCAGCGGCGTATCGCTTTCGTTTGGCGTCGGAGAAATGCCATTCGGCTACGGGGCCTGGCAATTTTTTCTGTATCTGAAACACATTTTTTTTTATCTATCGCGTTATCGACCAATTAGAGACGGTTATTAGAAACAATTGGTTGCCAGGTAATTCGATGTTGATACAATGGTGAACGACGCTCTTAATATTAATTTTAACATGAATGATGATATTTTTCGTCCATTGATGATGAAGATGATGACTCATAGAAAAAGTATTGTATACAATAGTGATATAATTAAGCTTTTCACTCTCGTACCGTACTATTAGGCCACTCAGCAAGCTTCGTGACCTAAACATGGTACTCGACTGAAAAGCTTCGTATTATATCACGATTGTATAAAATACTATTAAGAATGTGGGTCGAATTCATAAAACTGTGGTTTAAAAGTTTCAATATTTTTCGTGTCGAGAGATTAATGATTATACATTTTACTTTGATAGTAATTTTCTATAACCCTTGATCTTCTTTAACACTAGAACGCTTTGTTAGTCATTTCAGCGTTATTTATTGTAAAGTTATTTCAAAAGGCCGCCATTTTTCACGGAAATTAACGTCAGTAATTCAAACTATACCTAATTTTTGTCCGGCTCCGTACCAAAATGGCAAGAAAAGAATCCTAATAGTTAAAATCTAAAAGCATCTGAAGTTACAGGCGACCATAGTTAACGGTGAGTGATTACCATCAAGCGGGCCAAATGCTTCCCACCGTGTGATATAATAAAAGTTTCAAATGTCTTTGCCATTCTGCTTGATAAAATAACCACAAAATTACATTTTTGAAAAAAACCCCGACCGCGACATAATGGACCGATTTTAATGAAACATGGCTAAGAACACTCCCGACTAACTCAGCTTTCAAACAAAAAAAAACTAAATCGAAATCGGTTCATCCGTTCGGGAGCTACGATGCCACAGACAGACGCACACACAGACAGACAAACAGACAGACCGACAGACACGTCAAACTTTGTTAGCTTCGTTCATACAACAATGAAAAAATGAAAATGAAAATGAAATATTTATTTTTCAAGTAGACATATTACAATGCGCATATGAACGTCAAATAAAGCTACGCAAGCTCTAACCCTACGCCTCAGCCTCGAGAAGATTTCAGTCCCCCCTCAGTTGGGTCATTGTTCGTTAACCCGCTTACTGCACAGATTATTAAAATATTCAGCACGTCACGTCGCTCGCAAGCTAACAGTGCGATCAGATGCCGCCATTATGACGTCGTTAGGGAAATATTGGCCTTCCCGGCCTGCAGTCTTCACCGAGAAACTTTTCTCAAATTTAAATCGCTCTGTTTAATTTTGATGAATTAAAAATGATCGATATAACCTAAATTGCATTTCATCGAGAGGGCGATTAAGCAGCTTTGGTAAATGCTCTGATACCATAATATTTGCTGGTGTATTTTTTGTTTGAAAATTTAGAAATGAAAAGGTAGGGCTGTATCAAATTGTAAACATCCACACTAATATTATAAATAGGAAAGTGTCTGTGTCTGTTTGTTTGTCGTTTGAAGTGTTTTTAACCCCCGACGCAAAAACGAAGGGGTGTTATAAGTTTGACGTGTCTGTCTGTCTGTCTGTCTGTCTGTCCGTCTGTCTGTCTGTCTGTTTGTCTGTCTGTGTGTGTGTCTGTCTGTGGCATCGTAGCTGCCGAACGGATGAACCGATTTAGATTTAGTTTTTTTTGTCTGAAAGCTGAGTTAGTCGGGAGTGTTCTTAGCCATGTTTCATGAAAATCGGTCCACTATGTCGCGGTCGGGGGTTTTTTCAAAATTTTAATTTTGTGGTTAGGTTATTTTAAGTGGAGATAGTTTAAGGGATGGAGAGTGACATAGGCTAATTTTTGTCTCTTTCTAACCCTCCACTTCCCTAAAATGAGGGATGGAAGTTTGTATGGAGCATTCCGCATTTTCGAATTAAACGCGAGCGAAGCCGCGAGCAAAAGCTAGTATTATGTATTTTTAGCCAACGGCGTAAGATATTACCTCTATAAAGTGTATGTACTTCACGGCAACATTTTAAACTTTTTAACAAAAAATAAAACCGCCTTCAAAAATAAGCGCGTTACAAAACACGGAGAAACTAAAAAGCAAAAAGTAATAAAAACCTTTGAATTCAGATTTTTTATCGGATTGCAATAATCTAAACATCCAAATTATAAACAAATCAATTATTTTTGTAGTCGGGCCAATGGGACCATCTCGGGGTTATACCTAATCGATTAAAAAAAAAAGGTTGAAAATCGGTCCATGATTCTCGGAGATATCGAGTAACATACAAAAAAAAATTCAGTCGAATTGAGAACCTTCTCCTTTTTGAAGTCGGTTAAAAATAAAAGTAACTATACAGGGGACCCTCTCGCGGGCAGTTTTCCTGCTCAAAGGATTGCAATCGCAATACAGCGTGGGAATGCTGTCTGCGTGATGGGTACCTTGCCACGCGGGCAAGGTTTATTATTTTAAGTCTTATTTTTAGGTAGTTTTATTTTATACCTTAAGTTTTATTTTGTAAGTAAGTTATGTTCAGTGTCTTCTATGTATATTTTTACTTTGATTGTTTTATATGACAATAAACATATCTACAACTAGGGAACAAATCAAATTATTTTATTGAATATTTTTGATTTTGTTCTTTTTTCAAGTAGTCACACTACTATATATAAATTACCTAGACCACACGCCCGCCTGTGCTGTGGGCGTGTGGTCTAGTGGTAAAGACGCTAGCCGCGTAAGTTGAAGACCCGGGTTCGATTCCCGGCTCGGCCACCAGTGGGCCTTGCTGTTTTTCCTTTCGTGTATGATATCTTTTTCAATTTATAATAAACATATCTTTCTATTTTTTTTTTCAATATTAAGAATCTCCTAAAACGAAAACGTATCACGTTGTCAACAAGCCTTTATAATACTCTATTTTGGTATTGCAATAAATACGAGTAAACATGGACCAAAACCACCTATGAATAAATACCCACGATCAAAATATTAGGTATAACTTTTATTTAAGGATACCTCCCACGCAAAACTATTTGGAGATATAATAGTAAGATAATAACATCCGAACATCGTATTTTGACTAAAACATCCATAGATTATACAACATACATACCTACATATAATCACGCCTGTATCCCATAAACAACAACACACAAACGGGCCTCTCGCTCGTTTTTGCCCAGAACATGCAAGTTGTGGAATGAGCTACCTTCTGAGGTGTTCCCCTTGCGCTATGACATGGGGTTCTTCAAGAAGCATTTAGGGTTCTCAAAGGTCGGCAACGAATAAGTGACACCCCCTGATGTTGCTTATGTCCATGGGCGGCGATGACTGCTTCCCATCAGGCAGCTCGTCTGCTAGTTTCATGCCTATTTCATTAAAAAAAAACCGGCCAAGAGCGTGTCGGGCCACGCTCAGTGTAGGGTTCCGTAGTTTTCCGTATTTTTCTCAAAAACTACTGAACCTATCAAGTTCAAAATAATTTTCCTAGAAAGTCTTTATAAAGTTCTACTTTTATGATTTTTTTCATAATTTTTAAACATATGGTTCAAAAGTTAGAGGGGGGGGGACGCACTTTTTTTTCCTTTAGGAGCGATTATTTCCGAAAATATTAATATTATCAAGAAACGATCTTAGTAAACCCTTATTAATTTTTAAATACCTATCCAACAATATATCACACGTTGGGGTTGGAATAAAAAAAAAATCAGCCCCCACTTTACATGTAGGGGGGGTACCCTAATAAAACATTTTTTTCCATTTTTTATTTTTGCACTTTGTCGGCGTGATTGATATACATATTGGTACCAAATTTCAGTTTTCTAGTGCTAACGGTTACTGAGATTATCCGCGGACGGACGGACGGACGGACGGACGGACGGACAGACAGACATGGCGAAACTATAAGGGTTCCTAGTTGACTACGGAACCCTAAAAAGGGTAGGCATAGTGGATTTTCATTTTTTTTTTCATGAAACTACTCAAGTTTTAGTGCTACTCTTGGCAATTAAGGGGTTGACAGAAAACGAAACCGTGAAATTGCAGGTTACCAGCCTCTCGTCTACGCTACAATTTAACCCATATCCCACAATCTACTTCTACGACATCCATGGGAAGAAAGGGGGTGATAAAATTCTTAATCCGTCACCACATGGGCAACGCCGCCCACCGGCAACACAATCATGTAATGTTCAATGAAATAAATGAAATGAATCAATAAATAGCCATTCAGCTGACAATGTAACCATACCCATAAAAACTTTACATCACATGAGGCACGTAAAACTAACGAACAATAATCCTCAAATTTCCAACTTTTCACTAACCCGTAAAAACTGAATCCGGGGATCCGTGATTTGAATTCCAAACTGAGGCCGATTCCAGTTTTCCATATTGAAACGTCTTTCATCTTGTTTTGACACGACATTCATCATTATCATCAATTTGACGACCGGTTTGGAGTAATCGGTAGTGACCCTGCCTGCTAAGCCACTGGTCCTGGGTTCGAATCCCAGTAAGTCAGATTTCTAAAAGCCCGAGGTGAGAAGTATTTCTTGTTTACTTACGGCTTTTATCGACATTGATTTGGTTAAACCTAGGTCTTACCAAGGCGGTCGGCAAATGTTATAGTTATCAGGCAGAAATTTTGGGAAAGTTCTATGAAAAACTAAGCAAAGCATTTCACTCATGTGAGCACAAGTATGATGCCTGCAGCATATGATTGGTGCGACAGTATATCACCGCGTCGTAGATCCCAAATGTTTTTCTACTTGTAAGTAGTAAGGATGGATAATTTATCTCGCGATCGCATAATCTTGAAGCAATCATACAAAGCAGCTAACCCTGCTGATGATACCCTCGTAAGGCCCACCATAGTTAGTTTTCCTATTTCTACCCTGTTCTATGAGTAAATTGGTAAGAATTTCGTTTGTTTCAAAAACCAATGAAACGAAAGAAATGCTACTTCATTCAATTCATGAAAGATTCAAATTAGATTGCAACAACTATGCACATTATAATGTACATTGGGCCTTACGAGGATACAAAGCAGAGTCGTGTCGAAACAAAAATTGAGAACTTTATCAAATTGATAAGCTAGCATCGGCCCAGATTTTATGAAACTTCGATAGTGACACACTTAAAAAAGGTTTATGGGGGCGTAAAAAACATATCCCGGTGGTCGTAAAACTAGTGCGACCTCTAAACTGGGTGAAATATTCTCCCAAGTTAACCGTTAAAGTTGAGATTGAGGTATTTGGAGGTAAACCCGCTTGAGTTTGCATTGTTCAGGGAGAAAAGAATGAGTGAAAAGAGTTGAAAATAAAGTTTTATCTATTCCAAAAAACATATCCCGGTGGTCGTAAAACTAGTGCGACCTCTAAACTGGGTGAAATATTCTCCCAAGTTAACCGTTAAAGTTGAGATTGAGGTATTTGGAGGTAAACCCGCTTGAGTTTGCATTGTTCAGGGAGAAAAGAATGAGTGAAAAGAGTTGAAAATAAAGTTTTATCTATTCCAATGTAAGCGTCGGTTACCACTTCGTCGGACTGAAAAGAAAAGTATTTTTCACCACACCATCTGGTAAACGCTCTCTTGATAGTTCAAAAACGAATGACAAAGTTGAATTTTATCAACAAGAGTGCAAAGTAATTCCATACAATTTTTTCTGTAACTTTGCCGACATGTAAAACAAATAATTATTAATTTCTTTATATCTTAATGTTTCATAGTAGGTACTTCTCTATTATAGAAGTCTCTATAAACAGATTTATAAATAACTTATTATTAAATTGCACAGTTATTTTACATTATAGCCTGTCGTAATTCCTTTTTTGCACTGTTTGATGCCTTAATTTTTTTCCCCTTATTCCGTCTCAATTCTTGCCGCAATATTTCCTCAATAAACATTTAGTTTATCAAAATTATGACTAAATCTAAACTGCCAAGTAAATTTATTCAGTCTGATCTTAACCCACATCTGAAGATTCGTAATCGCTAAGTGCTTCACATGTTTACGATAGTTTACTTTAAATATTAAACTAAATAAGCTCATTTTATTATATCTGATGTCATGTAATCTTATCGTAAAATAGCAGTGTCGTTTGACGTTCCTCGTGCTCGCCAAGTATACTTTTTACGATTATTTTAAGAGCCACGAGAGCTTTCTTATTGAAGACTGAGTCACAAGGTAAGAACTTCCAGCGTTTTATAAAAAGGCCAGACGAAATCCTGACAGCCTTGAGAAGGCGTTGATCGGACGTAGAGAGCCATAATACTAGTAGTAGAAGAGCCAGAATATCCACGCGCTGGTTCAGCACAATCATGAAGGTCACACGCGTTGGGCTCCAGGGATCCTTTAGAAAGGAAAAACATCTGCCTGAGTGGAGGGCACTGCAACGTACAGTGACTCGACAGAGGTGTGGGTATCGACAAAGAAGAAGAGAAGAGATAAAAAGGAAAATAAGTGAAATGCAAATGGCTATTACTAAAATAGGAATTACTTACCCATGACCTTTTTCTTTACATTACAAATGTTGTTACAGAATGGATATTATCGGACTAAATATCTCAATAAGCCTTAGTTGTGTCATCCACATGTTTTTTTTTTTCGTTTTCTTTGTTACATTTTTGACGTGAAACTTCTTATGTTACTTCCTACTGATAGCGTAACGCTCAATATGGCCAGTTTCGTAGGTATTAGCCATTCTCTTTGACGACCGGTCTGGCGCAGTCGGTAGTGACCCTGCCTGCTATGCCGCGGTCCCGGGTTCGAATTCCGGTAAGGGCATGTATTTGTGTGATGAACACAGATATTTGTTCCTTAGTCATGTATGTTTTCTGTGTATGTATTTATATATTATATATATCGTTGTCTGAGTACCCAAAACACAAGCCTTCTTGAGCTTACCGTGGGCCTCAGTCAATCTGTGTAAGAATGTCCTATAATATTTATTTTTTATTTATTTATTCTCGAAATTTAAAAAACACATAACGAAGTTTCACTTCTTCCGTGCGGAGGAGCTCCATGCACTATTTTTTCTCAGTACATATAGGTTAGGTTCAAATTTAATATGAAAAGCGGATTGATTATAAATAAATCTGGGGGCACGGCAGTGCCCCCGCCAAGTCGAGCAAAAAGAGGCACGGCCGTACCATCCTTTTCTCGAAGCATTTCAGACCATTTTCAACCCCCTGTTACTCCGTTCTGGATAAAACTAGAAGCCTCAATTTTAAGCACCCAAGTAGTCATTGTATAGACACGGTATATTCCAAATTTCATTAAATTTGAACCAATAGTTTAGGAATAATTACTAGCCAAAGTTTCTTAGTTTTGTCACTCACTGGCTGACTGACACACGATTATCAATGATAATAAGACACTTCTAGTACACTTGGAAGCTTCAAATTTAGAATACAGTAAGTGTTTAGTGTATAGATCAGACAAAAATTAAGAAATG
Organism: Leguminivora glycinivorella; assembly: GCF_023078275.1. Classification (NCBI taxonomy): domain Eukaryota; kingdom Metazoa; phylum Arthropoda; class Insecta; order Lepidoptera; family Tortricidae; genus Leguminivora; species Leguminivora glycinivorella. The sequence goes on from NC_062973.1 coordinate 4,173,116, forward strand.
TTGCAATTTCATTCCAGGTTTTTAGATACATCAACTGCCTAATAACATAATATTACTCATAGCGATCATATCAATATGAAAAATATTTCATGTTTTAAAGAAAATGGACTGACTTGGCAATCGCATGAAAATATAATGTATCTCACAAGTTATCAATTATCATATTACTTACACCGATGACAAAATTGTTTCATGCGATTGCCAAGTCAGTCCATTTTCGTTAAAACATGAAATATTTTTCATATTGATATGATCGCTATGAGTAATATGTTATTAGGTTAGCTATAGGTAAACTACGTAATAACTTGTGGCAGAAGGTCCTTTAAGTAGGGACTGAATAAATTAACCGACTTGGTATTACAGGGATCTCAACTCTTTTTACGCCAGAAGAACTGAGTTGCGAAGACTTGGTGTTTTTACAAGTTTTGTTTTTGATGGGATTTTATGTTCTTCTAGAAGCTTGTGACTTGGAACACGGAAGGGTGGATGTAAATTATAAATCGGGCGGACACTGACGCACCTGGGACGCCGGACTTAGCTCCTTTGTATAATGTCTATGTTTATTTTACGACTTTCTTATTATTCTTTATTCAATTAGACTTTTGGATGATTTGGACGACCGGTCTGGCTCAGTTGGTAGTGACCCTGCCTGCTAAGCCTCGGTCCTGGGTTCGAATCCCGGTAAGGGCATTTATTTGTGTGATGAGCACAGATATTTGTTCCTGGGTCATGGATGTTTTCTATGTATATAAGTATTTGTATATTATATATATAGTTGTTTGAGTACCTGCAACACAAGCCTTCTTGAGCTTACCGTGGGACTCTGTCGATCTGTATAAGATTGTCCTATTTTTTTTAACTTCTTTTGTAAGTTGAAAGTAACCTTGACTGGTAAAAAATATTGCCTGGTCAACTGTACTAAAATAAATAAATAAATATTGGGGACACCTTACACAGATCAACTAAGCCCCAAACTAAGCGACGATATACATACTTAAATAGATAAATACATACTTATATACATAGAAAACATCCATGACTCAGGAACAAATATCTGTGTTCATCACAAAAAAAATGCCCTTACCGGGATTCGAACCCAGGACCGCGGCTCAGCAGGAAGGGTTACTACCGACTGAGCCAGACCGGTCGTCAAAATATTTGTAAACCTTTGTAACCAGAGTGACTGTCATGAGTTGAGAATAATCATCATCATCAATGGCCTCTAACATCAATAATATGATGGATTACGCAACGTTCATAAGAGTGCGGCTAGTACCTAAGTCCAATGCTAGTATTTAAGTAAGGTCAGAATATGTTACAAGAATATGAAGAGCAGGATAGATAGATAGATAGATAGAATACTCTTTATTGGCACACCTCAGCAAAAGATACAGTGTAGACAAAACAAATGATTATAAATAGAGGCAGACAACAGGCGATCTTATCGCTAAAGAGCGATCTCTACCAGACAACCTTTGGGTAGCGGAAATAACAAACATAATCAAAAAGAGTAGGTGCTTAGAAATAAAATAAAGAATCATAAGTATTCTAATGTCCAACACACAAATTGAATAAACATACACATATAAGAGAATATAAATAGACTTACATAAACATACTTAAATAGTAATATACAACAAGCCAGATATATAGTATCAAACCAAAAATATACAGCAATCATACCAACCACAGAGTAAATATAGCAATACGATCACTAAGGGAGAGATAGATAATGTTCTTTAAGCATTTTTTTAAAAACAGAAAGAGATTGAGCCCGTCTAATGCCCGGAGGTAGAGAGTTCCAGAGTCGAACAGCTTTGAAGGTAAAAGAGGAGATAGTGTCATGTCACTGACTTATTTGCTAGCAGTAACTTACTTTTAATGCATCTTGGTACTGTCAATGTCGTAGGATTTTTTTTATTTATTGCTAAATAAGACAAACTACACTTTACTCTCACAACATCGTCAAGTTGCGAAACAGTTTTTTGGTTTTGGTTGCATGAAAAGTTCGCAAAACGTTTTTATGTACCAAATTTTATAGATCTCTTTTGTGTGACGATGATAAGTCTGTGTGGTTGGTTCAACTGACCTTAAGTAAGTCATCATCCTCCTTGCGTTATCCCGGCATTTGCCACGGCTCATGGGAGCCTTGGGTCCGCTTTGACAACTAATCCCAAGATTTGGCGTAAGCACTAGTTTTTACGAAAGCGAGGCCTTATTGGAATTAGTCCGGTTTCGTCACGATGTTTTCCTTCACCGAAAAGCAACCTGGCAAATATCAAATGACATTTCGCACGTAAGTTCAGAAAAACTCATTGTTACGAGCCGGGAAAGTAAGAAAGAAAGACTAGAAAATGTCTGTGCTATCCCAAGGTATACGTACTTACTGATTAACTTTTAATATTAACGTGTTTAGAAAACCACTTAAAATATCAACGGAACGAGTAGCGTGATAGGGCATGTACCAGAAACACCTTCAAAGAAATGTGTTCGAATTTAATCCTTACTTTATTACGTTAAAGTCACTATTGCAGTGAATAAACTTGTCGTGACACGGTGAAAAATACTTGATACTTGAATTCAGTTTTTGATACCTTGGTTTAAGGTTGATTATTATCAAGTTTGTGTTCTAGATGTGAAAACAAGTGTTCATTCAAGCGGCGATCGCATTTTACAAATACCTCATGGAAACTATTGGATAGAGGTTTTTCTTATGCTAAAAACATAATTAAGTACAAACAAGGACGATATAATACCGCGACAGACAAAGCCCATACAAAAAAGTGTACCCCTGAAATGTATGGGCCTTTTAGGCTTAAAACTAGATGGCGCTGTTTCGCAGCCTGGAAGTGGCCAAAATCATATTTTCCCCAAATATTTTTGAGTGTTTTTATTTTTAACCCCCGACGCAAAAACGAAGGGGTGTTATAAGTTTGACGTGTCTGTCTGTCCGTCTGTCTGTCTGTCTATCTGTCTGTTTGTCTGTCTGTCTGTGTGTGTGTCTGTCTGTGGCATCGTAGCTCCCGAACGGATGAACCGATTTAGATTTAGTTTTTTTTGTCTGAAAGCTGAGTTAGTCGGGAGTGTTCTTAGTCATGTTTCATGAAAATCGGTCTACTATATCGCAGTCGGGGGTTTTTCAAATTTTTAATTTTGTGGTTAGGTTATTTATAAGAACAAATGACATGCTTTTTTATTCTAATATCATTAAATTGTTAATGCACATTTTGAAAAAAAAAAATGTAGGCATCATCCAGTGTAGTTATGATAGTATTTAATATAGGTGTCGGTAAAATGAGGTAACATTCTTAGTATGGAGATTGTAAATCCTATATAAATCATCCTTAGTACAATAATTTTTAAGAAAAAAAAGCCGCCTTCCTTTGGGGTTCTGGTTATAAATACTTTCAAATGTTGGATTATGTTATCAATTCGTCTGTATATTTTTTAATGTTTGTTATTCGATATCTCCGTCATTTCTGAACCAATTTTGAAATCTGGATGATTCTGAAGTACTTACAGATGAGAATGATTATCAGAACGGAACTCTAACCAGGGGCGGCTCACTCTTCATCAGCAGTTCCACTGCACCAAATGTCACTGTTCTAGACGTAAGTGCATGCTGTTCTTATAAAAATACCAAAGTCACTATAAGTGTGCCGTTCAGATTTGAGGAGTTCCGTTCTGACCATCATCAGCAATTCCACTGCACCAAATATCACTGTTCTGGACGTAAGTGCATGCTGTTCTTATTAAAATACCAAAGTCACTATAAGTGTGCCGTTCAGATTTGAGGAGTTCCATTCTGACCATCATCAGAAGTTCCACTGCACCAAATGTCACTGCTCCGTACGTAAATGCATGCTGTTCCTTTAAAAACACAAAAATCACCATATGTATGCCTTTCAGATTTGAGGAGTTCTCTCGATTTCTCCAGGATCCCATCATCAGAACTGGGTTCTGAGAAAAATGGGAACAAACTTTATGCATATACATTCAATCAAAAAAAAAAATTCAAAATCGGTCTAGTAACGACGGAGATATCGAGGAACAAACATTAAAAAAAAAAAAAACATACAGACGACTTGATAACCCCTTCCTTTGAGATTTGGAAGGCGGTTAAAAAACCCGTTTTGATCCTTTGATAGTTGGGTTAAAATTAACCTTATTTGAACGTACAAAATATTAAAATTGATCATCACATTCAGGTATGCATTTTGCTTGTACGGTCAACGATTTAAATCCTCTGCCACCCCAGAACCCTATCTTAATATCTGTAAAGGTTTTGGAATAATAAAACCTTTATGTTGAATTAAATCTTGTATTAAAATATTTTAAAATGAAGATCTTACATTTTTGTGTGTTATGCCACAGAGCGGCGTTCAGAGAGAGAGAGAGATTTCAGTGTTGCCACACGCAGGAGGCGAAATCTGTTTAAGCAGTTTTTACACGCTAGGACTTAATAATTAGGTGTGTTTCACACAATATCACCGTGCTTTATTTTCCATAGAGGTCACTTTGAGTTTGACTGAGAAAAAGTTCTACAGTGGCCTAGGTTTGAAATTGGTTGACTGGAAATGTTACCGAGGTTTGAAAGTCAGTTTTGGACCCAACTCACCCCAAATTACGGTAATGCCTGCGTTCCGCTTCAACGAATTCAAAAGAAAATGTTCTCACAAAAATTACTTTCGACTTCGTGAAGTTTTAATTGGAAATTATTTGGTATAAAATATTTGTTAATTTATATCAATTTTAATTTAAGTTTCATGCAATTATGGAAAGGTCTTCTCTACATGTAGCAGCACAAACAGTTTAAGTTTTACTTTGTTTTACAAATTAAATAATATATTCGTTTTGTTCGATTGATTCATGTTAGTGAGCCATAATTATGTAAACATTACACAAGATTTTTATTCATAACCTCACTACAAAATTAAAATTTTGAAAAAATTCCGACGTAGTAGACCGATTTTCATGAAACATGGCTAAGGCACTGGTCCCACCGCGAGCTAGTAAGCTATGAGCTATCGGCTATAAAAACGAACACAAGATAAGCACTCCCGTGCAAATAAAAGAGACACGGCGATTTTGATAGCTCACCGCTGGGCGAGTAACTATAAACATCGCCGTGTCTCTTTTATTTGCACGGGAGCGACTATCTTTTGTTCGTTTTTATAGCCGATAGCTCATAGCTTACTAGCTCGCGGTGGGACCAGTGCCTAAGAACACTCCCGACTAACTCAGCTTTCAAACAAAAAAAAACTAAATCTAAATCGGTTCATCCGTTCGGGAGCTACGATGCCACAGACAGACACATACACAGACAGACAGATAAACAGACAGACAGACACGTCAAACTTATCACCCCTTCGTTTTAGCGTCGGGGGTTAAAAAATCAAATATTATGTGACTTAAATCTGCTTATTTTTCTTTCAAATCTGCCTACGCAGCGGAATCCTTAAGCGAATAACTATGTAAATGTCAGCCCTCGCTGGTCTAAGTAAGCGGAATGGAGCGCTGCCGGACAGCACTCGACCACCACTCGAGGCCAGTGATGGACAAATGGGCACTTGGGCGAGTTACTCGACTCGACCGGCGCGAGGGAAGAGCATTAGCGTATTCTTTGTTAAAGTATTTTTTCCCTAAATTCCCTAATTTCATAAACGTTCACCAAAGAGGATTGAGTATTATAGAGAGTTACTGTCAAAGTAAAATGTGTAATCACAGTGCATAGACTGCCATCTCTCGACACAAGCTTAAAACTTTGGAACCTCAGTTTTGACAATTTGGCCCATATTGTTAGCTTGATATATCTACTACACACCTTTTTATGAAAATTTATACGAGCCAACGTACACTCATAAATCACGTTATTTTACTGTTTTTGTGTCTAGTTTGTTTATCTGCATTTCTGTAATTCTTATGGATTTTTTGGCTCCCGAGTCCTTACAATGTCATAAAAATCGCCTGTTGATTCTAAATATAAATATAGCAAAGTTACGGTATATCTAGCTTGTGTAAGTAAGCGGAATGGAGCGCTGCCGGACAGCACTCGACCGCCACTCGAGGCCAGTGACGGACAAATGGGCACTTGGGCGAGTTACTCTACTCGACCGGCGCGAGAGAAGAGCATTAGCGTATTTAAAATTGCAAACGGAACTTCGGGATCGCGTATTACTATGTTGTAAACACTATGTTAGCACATGAGCATTAGCGTATTCTTTGTTCAAGTAATTTTTAATTAAATTCTATCCCCCTTATTCATAAACGTTCACTAAAGTTATCAAGTCGATAAAGTTCATTTGTCCCTTTCCGACGTACTGGTGTGATAGAAAGGGACAAACGAACTTTATCGGCTTGATAACTTCAGTGAACGTTTATGAATAAGGGGGTATATCTACACACCTTTTTATGAAAATTTATACGAACCATGTGCACTCATAAAACCCCCTATTTTACTGTTTTTGTGTCTAGTTTGTTTTCTTAACTGTTTGTTAACATTTCTGTAATTGTTATGGATTTTTTTTGGCTGTAGAATATTCATTCTATCACATATCATAAAAATCGCCAAGTGGATTAGTAAATAGATTATTACGTTTAAAAGTATCTAAACCTGAATTTTGTTAAATAAAGAATTTTATTAGGTGAAATTGTCATTAATTATACCGAAGTCGCCTTTAGTATTTTTCAGTATAGATGATGTTTTTTTACGCACTAGTGCGAGAAGTGGTTCATTATATGCCAGGTCGAAACTTCGGAGGCTCATCTGTTCTGAAAAACGTCGTACGATACACGTGCGAAAAAGAAATACGTAACTCGTGTCGATTTAAAACACTCCCTTCGGTCGTGTTTTAATCTATGGCCACTCGTTTCGAACTTCCTTTTTTACGCACTTGTATCGTAATGTACTATTGTGCCATAGTTGGCAAAAACGGCTGAAGCAAATATGAGTTTGGTGGGTAGGTAATACTCGGGAACTTAAGGGTAAAATTGGGTCTGGTCAAAGCTACTACTTAGGTATTAATATAGTTATTTGTTTTACAAGGGGGCAAAGTAGTTGTTTAACCGCACGTCCCAATATTGATACCCGAGCAAGCGAAAGATTCCAATATTGAACCGCGAGCGTAGCGAGTGGTTCTAAAAGTGGAATCTCGAGCGCTGCGAGGGTTTCAAGGCACGAAGGTTAAACAAACTTTGCCACCGAATGAAACACAAAACTTTTCACCACACCAACACGAACAAAATACTAACTATAAAACATCAAATTAAATCAAATCTATCAATTTATTCAATATTTATGATTCAAAATCATCATTCATAGGTAAATTCTACCAGCCAGCTTAAGACATTAAGTTAAAATTTGTATGAAATTACTTTGCACTCTTGTGGATAAAATGCATTTTTGCTATCTGTTTTCGAATAGCAAAGTAAGCCTTTAACAGTTGGTGTGGTGAAAAAAATATTACAATATAATCAGTTGATCACCGAGCAACACCCATTATTTAAATAGAAGTTGGACGCTTCGGTCCGCACTATCCTAGTTTCAATCACCCTTAGCGCGTACTCTTACAACTTGCTCCACCCTCCCCTCTTGAAACGATCGAGCTGCGGAGAGATTGACATTTGTTGTCCGTCCGAGTGCAAATGAGCTTTTTTGTTTAGATAAGCCGTAGGTCCTCCGGCCATTCTGTTTTGTCAGGATTATACTTACTAACAAAGGACGTACGGGGTGTTTTATTTGAGAGATTAATGTATGAATCGTACTGTTCAACTTTGATTATTAACCCCCGACGCAAAAACGACGGGGTGTTATACGTTTGACGTGTCTGTCTGTCTATATGTCTGTCTGTGTGTGTGTCTGTCTGTGGCATCGTAGCTCCCGAACGGATGAACCGATTTAGATCTAGATTTTCTCCTTGAAATCTGAGTTAGTCGGGAGTGTTCTTTGCCATGTTTCATGAAAATTAGTCCACTATGCCGGGCTTTTATTCATTTTTTTTTTGTGGTTATTATTGCACACCTCATATAGTTTACAATAAATGCAAAAAAACACAAAATATTTAAAAAGAACATTGTCACCAACAAACAAAATATCAAAGACAGAATATAGGTACATCATTTTGTGGTTATACTTTATAAGGTCTGTCTGGTGATCTTTTGTAAGGTATTTGTAGCTCATTTGGCAGAGCGCTGGAGTATCGATCTAATGAACGCGACTTCAATACTCAACTCCTGAGTATATCTACACAATTTATTATTAAAAAAACCCGTTTTACTAGATTCTATATGCATTTATTTTATACAAAACCTTTCGTTAAGACCCTATAATACTCATACCTTACTTAAGAACGAGTATATCTCATTACATACGCCATTTGCCTAACTTCATTTACGGAACGTGCGAATATAATACACAGAGCATTTTGTTTTACGATTATTTCTAGCTACGGTACTTTACTACACCCTCTTTCGTTTATATTTGTGTTATGGCTGCCTCTAAAATGTACGGACAAGTCAGGAAATTTGGTATACTTTTTGCTAATATTATAATAGTATTTTATACAATCGTGATATAATCCAAATACAAATCACACACACAAAGCTTTTCAGTCGAGTACCACGTTTAGGCCACGAAGCTTGCTGAGTGGCCTAATAGTACGGTACGAGAGTGAAAAGCTTAATTATATCACTATTGTATACAATACTTTTTCTACGAGTCATCATCTTCATCATCAATGGACGGAAATATCATCATTCATGCAAGTTAAAATTAATGTTAATAGAGTCGTTCACCGTTGTATCAACATCGAATACCTAGCAACCAATTGTTTGTAATAACCGTCTCTGATTGGCCGATAACGCGACAGATAAAAAAAAATGTGTTTCAGATGCAGGAAAATTTGCCATGTATCGCAAATTAGTATAGAAATTGTATGAAGTTCTATTTTTGAAATTATTACAGTTAACTAAAGTCAACTATAATGAGCTTATTACAATTAAGTCGGAACTGCCATAGAGTATCCAACACTGAAAAGTTAGCACTTATAGTTTAGTCTGTGGTGCCCTAATTGACAGATTACAGTCGACAAGTAAAAAAAATTCATTTACAAGTTTCTTTAAATCAGTTACAAATTATATTGATATGTCTATCAAATATATTTAAAATTGCAAACGGAACTTAATCGCGTATTACTATGTTTTAAACATTATGTTTTAAACACCAACCTCCAACGTTTCAAGTGGGTAGTCAGGACCAAGTGCGGGTAGTTCGAAAAACTCGTACAGCTAGAAGATGTTGATGTCAACTTCAGCCAGTCTGCTCCGAGACCACGGGGACAATGCCGTTCTTGAAACGTTGGAGGTTGGTGTTTAAAACATAGTGTTTAAAACATAGTAATACGCGATTAAGTCCCCTTTGCAACTTTAAATACTTATGTGTAAAAATCGTGAATTTTAAATCAGTATCTATCAGATACTTTTTAAACTTTTTGAATGAGAAGAAATACATTATTTAAATCATCAGTTTTTTGATAACTTGTCTGACCTAGTCGGTAGTGAGTAGTTAGCTAGTTACAATACAATACAACACAAATCCACTTTATTACACAACCTCAGAAATGTACATAGGAACACACACAAACACACATTACAATAAATACCCAGGTAGGTAAAGGCATGTAGGTAAACAGATATTTGTTCCTGAATCATGATTGTTTTCTTTATAAATAGGCACAGTATAATAAATAGTACTATCGTACAGCATGGCCACTTCTGCTCCCCGCTGAAAGTGCCCCCCACCCGCTCTCGGTTACCTCACGTTACTGCCTGTCAAAAACGCGAACAGTCGACCTGTCATATCTCACTCATAAAAGCATAGTACACGAGCTTCTTATATGTGCTAGGGACGCGCCTCTTTCGTATATTTGATCGCCAGTGTCTAAGATGTAATATAAATAGGTACGTACATCGTCGCCTAGTACTCATACTCATAGTTCTAGTTTTCGTTTGGGGATAGGTCGATCTTTGTAAGGTGTCGCTAAATATTTGTATATAAATCGACTGTTGTAAAATCACAAGTTTTTTAAATTATTTTTACGGATGGAATATTATTATTTACTCAGGCATGGTATAAGTCCGATTGACACTAAACTTGGGAAATTCTTTTCCACTTTCTCAATACAGTGAGAAACTGAGCAAAACGCCATTCCCCTTTTTCTGATCTTATCTTTTATGTTTCAATATTCGTGTTGTTTGCGCTCTGATTTGTTCTCTCAATCGTTTCTTTGCTTTGAAAATGGTTGTATATTCTGAATTGTAGCAAAATCAATCTTTTGCGATCAAAATCAAGTGTTTGCGATTGTCAACCACCTCGTTTGCAATTTAAATGACTAACTGAAGTGATCGTTTCCGATATTTTATAATGTAGGTAATACATTACTTACAACGACATTCAGTATGTGGTTAAAGTGAACAGGGGGCCCTCTAATACTTAAAATCTGTCAACTGTCAATTTACGTCATCAATATACAGGTTATTCCATTCACTCATTTTTGAGTTGCATAAAAGTCGACTTCAAAATGATGGTCTGACAGTCATAACACTCATAACAGTAATCTTTTCTTATTACTTATAATAATAATACATATTGATAGTCTCCCCCCATAGACCATTATCCAGTCCATCCAACTTGCACAACAATAGCCTATGACCTTAGTTCTCATCGCAGCACAAAAGTGCTGCACTAAGTCTTTACGCCTGGCGGGGACCATCTCCGCATGTATCATATTGTGCGCTCGGGGATGGTATCCGCCACGCGTATCTCTGGCCTTGAGATTAAAGTGTCTAAAAGGGCCTCTGTGCTGTTGGCTTCGGCCCCACACATGCCTTCCAAAAGTCCGGGACCCCATCGTCCCGAGATATTTATCTATTTATTTATTGGTAAACATGATTACATGACTTTACAGCTAACCATTGCGTCACGTATCTTACTTAGGCTGACATAACAAGAAAAACAAGTAGACATATACATTTACACCTAACCGATATGGTAAGAGATACATATTGTACAGATAATTATAATACGCTTCTCCGATTTAGATGGGCTGTACCTGTTTTATGCTAGTCCCCCCTATTTAATTCCAGTTTCGAAGAAAATATTAATTAATATAAGATTATCAGGTTAAATAAAGCGCTTAACAAATCTAAAATCGCTTGCATTGACTTTTATTCCTATTCAATGCTCTCAAAATATCAACATTGTTATCACCGTGGGAAAATTTTACATTTTCGCAACTGGTAGCCATCTTATAAGCATTCCGGGGATTTTAAGATAAGGATCTTACAAAGAGTACCTACCTAGTAAAGAAAGGAACAGTACAGTTATGATGGCATGATTACATCAAGATAAATACCTTTGTATATATTTCGGGAATCGTTCATTTTAGCAGATTCCGAGATACGTAAATATAGCAATTTTTTTGGTAAAATTTGCATTCGACGATATTTATTTTATGACCTAACTAACTATTTTGGCTCAACGATCCAAAGTGAATCCTGGCCTCCAAAATAAGAGATCGCCACTTGCCTCAATCTTGCGCAACCTTTTGCCAGTCTCTGACTTGAAGGCTGACGCAGATCCGCCGACACACTGTCCTCCCAGCGATACCTGGGTCGACCCGCCGCGCCGGGCGGCCACCAGCCGATCGACCCAAGAACGCTCTCTTGACAGCCCGATCGCTTCCCATTCTAAGCAAGTGACCGAACCAGCGAAGTCTGCGGGCTTTCGTTTTGCCGATGATATTTTATGACCTAGAATTTATAATTTATGAGGTAGCTATTTCTTTTAAAAAAATAATTATCGTTTACGTTTTCAAATATGTGAATGTTCTTAAATACTTACACATGCTCACGCCTGAATTCCCAAAAATAGTAGGCAGATCAATTAAGGGACTCAAAGGTACGACATTGTGATACTTACGAATAATATTGTAGTGACAGAAATCCAATTGTCCACACCACTCATATCCCACAATCAACATCTACGACACCCACGGGCGGAAAGGGGGTAGTGAAATTCTTAACCAGTTACTACACCAACTTATCAGTAGGTAATCGTGTGCTTAAAGTTTACATTACTTGGCTGGCGTGTTAATCCATAGTGAGTTTTGGCCTCCAACACAAGAGCACGCCACTTTGCTTGGTCTTGAGCGGTATCGCGCCAGCTTTCGCCGACGCCGAGCTCACGGAGGTCCACCTCAACTCTATCCGCCCAACGATATTTTGGGTGAAGGACGGCGTCCATTCGGTCTCCCCAGTCGATCTTCCCCCATTATTTCAAGGTGACCTAGCCAACGGAGACGATGTGCTTTTGTTTCATTATATTTGGCTCACCTACGGCCTGATTTAGACGGCGTGCGAACTCGCATGCGATTTTAGTTACATTGCGGGTGGTTAAGGTTACATACCATTTTGCACAGATCAAATACCGCAATGTAATAAAACTCGTATGCGAGTTCTCGTACCGTCTAAATGGGCCCTACTAGTTTAAAAAAAAAGCTTAAAGTTGGCCCTCTAAAATTCGATGTCGAACACTAGAAGGAAGCACAATATGTATCTAAAACCTAAGACAGCCTGCTGCGGCTTCCCCTTTGTCAAAAAGGGATTTGCTCGGCAAACGTCCCGTGAAGGGTCCGAGCTTTATGTTTACCGACGGTAAATCCTTGTGTTTGTTTCTTTAGGGCTCACGTAAATTATAAAAACCGGACCTTGTACAGTCAACCAATGGAACCCTAGACCACTGATGTAGAACTATGTCATAGTGACGTTATAAATCAGATTATAAGAAATCTCTTACTGCTTGTCATTTTGACGTGGTTGTAGAGTGGCCTAGGGTTCCAATTGGTTCACTGTACATTAGTACCTACTTCATATTAGTCGGCTCGTCTAATATAGCGACGCTTTTTGCGACTGCTGACGAATTTAAGATTTTTATGTGAAATTTTTTGTTAACATTTCTAATTTTAGATACATTTTTTTGATTCTAAACATTTTTATATTAAAGGAAAAAATGGAAAAATTTACGCTTCCGGCGGGACTTGAACCCGCATCATTTTTGCAATCCGTGCAATGCTCTTACCAATTGAGCTACGGAAGCCACGCCGGACTTCGCAAATCTTTCCATGCCTTTCCTTTTGTACACACGTCTTGGGGTGACGTCTAGCGCCATCTACCGACAGACTATTACATCATGTAACGGCACTGGAGTCTCAAGTTATATTGAGAATTCACCAGTAACAATGTGCTAACCCATACTAAATTAATTTTTATTAAGCAGAAACGTCTGCTAACGATTCTAAACATTTTTATATTAAAGGAAAAAATGGAAAAATTTACGCTTCCGACGGGACTTGAACCCGCATCATTTTTGCAATCCGTGCAATGCTCTTACCAATTGAGCTACGGAAGCCACGCCGGACTTCGCAAATCTTTCCATGCCTTTCCTTTTGTACACACGTCTTGGGGTGACGTCTAGCGCCATCTACCGACAGACTATTACATCTTGTAACGGCACTGGAGTCTCAAGTTATGTTGAGAATTCACCAGTAACAATGTGCTAACCCATACTAAATTAGTTTTTATTAAGCAGAAACGTCTGCTAACGATTCTAAACATTTTTATATTAAAGGAAAAAAATGGAAAAATTTACGCTTCCGGCGGGACTTGAACCCGCATCATTTTTACAATCCGTGCAATGCTCTTACCAATTGAGCTACGGAAGCCACGCCGGACTTCGCAAATCTTTCCATGCCTTTCCTTTTGTACACACGTCTTGTTGACACGTGTTGTTGTTGTTGTGTTGTTTAGAATCGTTAGCAGACGTTTCTGCTAAATAAAAATTAATTTTATTGATTCTTTTCAAAATGACACTGTATCATCCCTTCATTTAAATATTTTTGCATAGAAACCCTTGAATTAATTTTCATTCTATCCAACAGGTATATAATATGTAAATTTCATCGGCTGAAATCAATATGCGTAAAGCAATAAACGATATATCGGGAAAGCCAGCAAAGCCGTTGGTCTTAGGTTCGAATCCATTTCATTTGTGTTATCACAAATGTATTATTAAATTTGTTCTCACAACATGCTTGATTTCAATAAAAATTCAAATTTCAAATTATTTATTTAATTTTATGTAATTAAACATTTACAAAGTTTTGTGTTTATCCTAAGAATATGTACATTTAACAATAACAAATGCAGGTACCTCAGGTAAGAAATTTACAGGTCAGGTTGCTCTGGTTCCTACACTAGGCTCAGCCTGTCTCGTAGGTAGCCACATACAAACATGAACCCCCACCCCCACCGGTTACCCCAAAAGGGTTAAGCATGAAATTGCGAAAGTTTTAGTACCACACTTAGCAATTACTGGGGTTGAAAGAAAATAAAAATTGTTGTTTTGCTAGACAATCGGCCGACAACTCAATTGAACCTAAATATATGCCAGTCACCTTCTACGATACCCAGGGGAAAAAAGGGGTGGTAAAATTCTTATTCAAATTAATTTACAGTTCAATACTTTCTAGTCTAGTTCTTTAAACAATAGTTCTTGTAGTATCGAAACGGCCAAGGCACATTATGTGTAGGTTCGAATCCTGTCCGCAGCGCCATGTAAGGTGATGTTCAATGAAACAACGACATGTCGAAAGTGTTCTTTATTATCTATGTCTCACTCGCACATTCATACTTTATACATATGTTGTCTCTTTCATTGTACCTGGGTTATTACCTATCTAACGGTCGTATTATGGTTCGTCCGAATATCGACTTTTGCCCTAACATTTGTGAAGTCAGTGTTTTTAAACCCCGACGCAAAAACGACGGGTAAGTTTGACGTGTCTGTCTGTCTGTCTGTTTATCAGTGTCTGTGTGTGTGTCTGTCTGTGACATCATAGCTCCCGAACGGATGAACCGATTTAGATTTCGTTTTTTTTTTGTCTGAAAGCTGAGTTGGTCGGGGGTGTTCTTAGCCATGTTTCATGAAAATCGGTGTACTATGTCGCGGTCGGGGTTCTTTTCAAGATTCTAATTTTGTGGTTGGGTTATTAAAGTTATAAGCTTGGCTCGTCATGATATCTGATTGGCATTGATAGGCCAGCCTTAGTCCGTTTTCACATTATCCGATCCGATATCGGATGTAGGAAGGATTTTAAAGAAAAAGTCCAAGGTGGCGCCATAATGTATGGGATATCGGTCCTACATCCGATATCGGATCGGATAATGTGAAAACGCACTTATGGTATCGTGATGTAGCGATATTAAAAATGTTTTAGTGAAATTTTACGTATTTTTGAAATAACCGCTATGTTAAACATGAAAAATCGGGTAACTCACGTAAAATTATCGAAGGTCGCTCGACATGTTTCGCTCCGTAACGAGGAGCATTTTCATTGAGCACGCGCGGTGCTGCGTCGCGATACCATCGGCATCGGTTACCCGATTTTACATGTTTAATATGTCAGTGTCTCATGGTATTTTTATTATTAAAATAACCGCTATGTTTGTTTGTCCGCAGAAATGAAGGATGACTGCGTCGGCGCCGGCGTCATGTACTCAGTAACATGAATCTTACGAACTACATCGTGTACATCATTGGCCTGTTTTGGCTAACACTGACCGATGCAAAAATTGGTAAGTCTCGATCAAATACATATATAACTCCGTATAGACAGATAAAGTCTAAGAAAAAAACGTACCTCAGTAACATACAAAAAAAGGTACGGTGGCCTAGATGGGTACACCTGTGGGGTACGCTCAGCTAGATGGCGCTAATATTAATATTTGACATTTTAAAACATATCAAGCTAAGAATATGGGCCAAATTGTCAAAACTGAGGTTCAAAAGTTTTAAGCCTGTGTCAAGAGATGACAGTATATGCACTGTGATTACACATTTTACTTTGACAGTAACTCTCTATAATACTCGATCCTCTTTAGTCTCGATCATACTTCATTTGGATACCTACTAGCGCCGCCCCGGCTTCACACGGGTACTATACCTACATGCAAACCTTCCTCTAGAATCACTCTATCTATTAAAAAAACCGCATCAAAATCCGTTGCATAGTTTTAAAGATGGTTTACCCTTGAATCGCCGACAGACACTTGTTCGAATATTATTTCAAAGACAACGTTTCAAATAATTTCATTTCATCGACAGTTCATATCGTAGAATAATCGATACAAGTAAAATCAAACCGCAGACTTTTATTTCGTTGATAAGTTATTCCGAGTATACTATATATCGTGGTATTTCGTTTCGTGTTTTTTCATTTCATTTTGTTTTACATTAAATACAATTCATTACGCATAATATTATTTCAATTATGATTTTTTCTAAAATTTTTAAACTGTTTGTTTGGTCACATTTCTAACCTAACCTAAACCTACTTTAAAAAATGTTCGTTGTTGTGTAGGGTCGCAGTTCTAACCTAACCTAAACCTACTCTGTAAGCAGTTTGTTTCTGTGTGATCACAGTTCTAACCTAACCTAAACCTACTCTTTAAACTTTTTGTTTTTGTGTGTGGTCGCAGTTCTAACCTAACCTAAACCTACTCGGTAAGCCGTTTGTTTCTCTGTGATCACAGTACTAACCTAACCTAAACCTACTCTGTAAGCTGGTCGTTTTTGTGTGTGGTCACAGTTCTAACCTAACCAAACCTACTTTAAAAGCCGTTCATCGTTTTGTAGCATCGCAGTTCTAACCTAACCTAAACCTACTCTAATATAGGATTTAAGCCAATGGTCATAGTTTAATTATGGACGTATGTGATCTGCCACGATAAACAATTTGAAGTTTCCTAGAATAGAAACATCTATAAATGTGTAGTACGACAAATGAGAAAAGTTTTGTAATAATACGTCGAATAAATGAATTGCGATGTTTTGTAGTTCTGCTATTTGAAGTATTTTGAAACGAATCAGCGATGAAGAAATATTAGTTGAATAGTATTTTATAATAACTAAGAAAATTTTTAATAAATAGTAGTTGAAACAAAATTACTCGAAACAATTTTACTCGAACTCAACTTTCGATGATTTGTTGTCGATGAAAAGTTTGTCGGCGAAACAAGGGTACACCTTTAAAGATTTAAGCATACATAGGGACATAGGGACAGAGAAAGCGACTTTGTTTTATACTATGTAGTGATTAACTCACGACTGTATTTCTAAATGGGGTAGGCAGAGCAAATGTTGGAA
Source organism: Leguminivora glycinivorella (assembly GCF_023078275.1). Classification (NCBI taxonomy): domain Eukaryota; kingdom Metazoa; phylum Arthropoda; class Insecta; order Lepidoptera; family Tortricidae; genus Leguminivora; species Leguminivora glycinivorella. The sequence goes on from NC_062973.1 coordinate 4,190,376, forward strand.
GAGTGATAAGTTTCAAACTGATATATTATACTATGTAAAAAGGAAAAAATGGTAGGACTACCAGTATGGTGCGACCCTGTTTGTCTGTCACGTTTTTTAAATAATCAAGGCTAGAATCGAACCAAGGTCTACTGTAATCAAGGCAAATGTATGATACCAAATATAGATCTTGGCGCTTATTTCACATTTATATTGTTGATGGTTTGTATTTAACAAAGTTTTATATTTAAATAAATTATTTCAATGCGATACGCTTATGAACTTAAATTGGAGATGATAAACAATTAATTTTCATGTTCAAAATATTACGAGTAATTAAATATCATCATAACCCTTCAAATTCTCGGTGCAATTTAATCATTAAATAAACTTTCCTATTCAAACATATAATGTTTCCCTAGCAAAGGCCACTAATCAAAAGCCGTGGATTTTGACGAATAACATCGCTACGAAATTGAATCCACTGGGGTCGTATTTCAGGGGACCTGTGAGTGTTACAGTATCTCAAGTATCTTCTGGCTAATATTAAATACAGATTTATATAGAAACTCGGGTTACTCACAATTTGAAATACTGGATCTACGTTTTGACTTACAGATTTTAAACTGTAGGTAGATAGATAGAATAGATAGATAGAATACTCTTTATTGGCACACCTCAGCAAGAGATACAGAAAAAAGATACAGCGGAGACAAAACAAATGATTATAAATAGAGGCAGACAACAGGCGGTCTTATCGCTAAAGAGCGATCTCTACCAGACAACCTTTGGGTAGCGGAAATAAAAAACATAATCAGAAAGAGTAGGTGCTTCGAAATGAAAAATCATACTTATTCTAATAATTAGGTATTATATGTTTTGAATTTTAAATGTAAATAAGTAAATAAATATTATAGGACATTCTTACACAGATTGACTGAGGTCCACGGTAAGCTCAATATATAAGAGAGAAAACGTCCATGACACAGCAACAAATATCTGTGCTCATCACACAGTTAAATGCCCTTACGCCGTGTATTGCGTGGGCGACGGTCGCGCGACCGTCGCGCGATCGTCGCCGTCGCGTCTCATACTTCCATATGGATAAGGTTTGATTTCGTACGCATCGCATCGCCGTCGCGCGACCATCGCGCGACCGTCGCCCACGCAAGCCACGGCGTTACCGGGACCGCGGCGCAGCAGGCAGGGTCACTACAGACTGCGCCAGACCGGTCCTCAAAGTGGAAAATGCATGCTTTTATAGGTATTTGTTATACAAGGGGGCAAAGTTATATTTTAAAGCTGAGTGTAGAATTGAAAAACGAGCAAGTGAAAGGATTCTATAGTTGAACCACGAGCGAAGCGAGTGGTTCGAGAATAGAATCCTGAACTTGCGAGTTTTTTAACACACGAGAAGTAAAATATATTTGCACCCGAGTGTAACACAAAACTTTTCCCCTCACTACAGCGAGGAAACTGCAACGCAAAAAATGCGTTTATCACTGCTTCCAGTAGTTCCACAGGTGGTAAATCGTCTTTATTACTAGATTCACCTACTTTTATCAATTTTAAAGCAGTTAATTTGACGTTATTCAAGGTCAAATTACTTTACCCACAAGTGGATAAAATGCGTTTTTACCCGCTGGTATTAAAGGACAAAACACGTGTTTCCGAGCTAGTGAGGGATAAAATTTATTGTAAATCTAGTGGCACCTATTGCGGACTTTTCTGCTAACCATACGTTATTTAAAATTTATATTATACGTTGCCTGAAACGTTCACGTTACCAATATGTAGTAATTGTGTTAAAAAAAGATTTAGAAGTTTTAACTGACCTTCAAAACTTCCGTCATTCTGGTGTTTTGAAAGCCCATAGGAAGCGGTAATTACTTACCATCAGGCGACCTGTCCGCTCGTTGGACTGAGAGATTTTCAATAAGAGATTATTGAACGTTTGTTACAAAAAATAGATTGCATCGCAAAAGTAACTATTCATGTAACCACAAAAAAAAAAAAAAATTACTTAGAGCTGCTATTCACACCAAAACGATGCATTAATTTCGGTTACATTCAAAATAATTTATATTTTTCTAACACTATTTTAGACTCTTCCCTCAGTCTCTTTACATCCCGCAACATTTGATCACGTCTCACGTAACTCTGCCACATATATCAAAATAAACACGCGCACAAATCCACCTGTGGCACATTATTTCCAATACTGACCGGACTTTTGTTGCAGGCTACTTCTGGCACATCACAGATCTCCATTATGACCCGTTTCACAACTCCCTGGAGCTGCATAGAGGTTTGTTTATATTATATATGTGATTTTATTTATTATCGCCTAGTGGTATGCGGTAAATACAGCTCTATTTTGGTCAGTGAGGGCAGAGTAGTGATACAGATGTACTGTGGAAAGGATTCATTCGTATTTTTCCGGAAATGTTCATTTTTTATTTATTTACTAGCTTTTACCCGCGGCTTCGCCCGCGTAATAAAAGTATTCATTAAGATTTTCATTTGGATCCGTAGGTTTCTCTGTAGGTATATTTATCTGCGATTATTTCGATTGCACATAATACTTTTGCTTGCAATGATTGTAGAAAATGTAGAAACACACACATCGACCACAGCGTAGGTAATTCTATATACGCTGGGGAAACCTTTATAAACATCCCACATAGCCCGTATTTCGACACTATGATCGGTGGGTAAAAAGTACTCTTTTCTATTATCCCTTACAATTTTTTACATTTTGCTTATACTTATCGCAAACGTAATCTTCAAGCAAGCAAACAACGATCGTCTTAGAGCACATTGATTGTAAGAGACCACCGACCGATTATCCGTATCCCTCTAACTATACCCATATTATCCGTATCCGTATCCGTGTCCCTATCCCTATCTCTATCCCTATCGCTATCGCTATCCCTATCGCTATCCCTATCGCTATCCCTATCCCTATCCCTTATCAAGATAACACTTTAAGTTCTCGCGCTTTGTACACATATTTAAAGTCACTCACATACAGGTCGAACGCGATTAATTAACATTATTTTTACCTTTTTTCCCAACGTTTCGGCCAGGTTGCACTGGCCGTGGTCGCGGAAGACTGACGTCCCAGCAAAATGTCACCGGAGATGTAAACAACACAAAACTACCCGATATTAATTTATATAAATGTTCGGGGTAGACAAATAAATATAATCTACCCGCTTTTAGTTAATGTTTATTTCCCAACGCACGACACACAAAAAAAAAAGAAAAAAGGTAAAAATAATGTTAATTAATCGCGTTCGACCTTATCAAGATGTTTAATGATTTCTTATCAAGTGCTAAAATATAAAGTTTCATGGTTTTATCTTTTAAAATTAAGAAATTTTCAACCTCTTTTTCAACCCCTTCATCCCTTTTTTTCGAAATAAAAAGTAGCCTATGTTCTGTCTCAGGGTCTAAAGATTGTCTGTTCCAAATTTCATCAAAATCGGTTGCGTGGTTTAAGCGGGAAAGCGTAACAGACAGACAGACAGAGTGACTTTCGCATTTATAATATTAGTATGGATTATAAATGGGCTTACTCTTGGCCACAGACTAGCCAAAGGCAAAGACGTGGCCTACGATGGAGTGAGCTCGCTATTTCTCATGCTAGTTCGGTCAATTGAATGTCAGTAGAACTTGTACTGAGATTGGCTGAATTATCATGATACGTTCGTACGTTCCCGTACACTGAGAGAAATTTGCATTGTGAATTTAACAAGTTCGACTTGTTGCGGTTTATCCGTTTGAATCAGCCAAACGTATGTTTAAAACAATATGTGTCAGGTTGTTTTTATAAAATCGACTTGTTGATTCAAATATATTGCCGATTCAAATGACAAGTAGCTTGTTGTTTGAACCAAAGAGCACGTAGGCGCTATTTTAACCAAAAAACTTGTTGAATGAACATGAAAACTGTTTGTTTTTTCTCTCAGTGTAACAATTCAAAAGCAAATCTTTTTGCACTACATCTGTAATAAAATTGTGTAATAAAATTACTATTAAAATGTTAATAAAAATGTCCAGTTGCCAAACACTACAATCGACAACCATCATTATCCTCCTTGCGTTATCCCGGCATTAGCCGCGGCTCATGGGAGCCTGGGGTCCGCTTCGACAACTAATCCCAAGATTTGGCGTAGGCACTAGTTTTTTACGAAAGCGACTGCCATCTGACTTTCCAACCCAAAGGGTAACTAGGCCTTATTGGAATTAATCCGGTTTCCTCACGATGTTTTCCTTCACCGAAAATATCAAATGACATTTCGCACATAAGTTCAGAAAAACTCATTGGAACGAGCCAGGGTTCGAACCCGCGACCCTCCGGATTGAAAGTAGCGCTTCAACCAATCACCCAACCAATCACCAACCAATCGACGCAACAATCGACAACCAATGATTATTTAAACAATTTTTATCATATCATGATAAAAAATAGTTTAAATAATCATATTGTTTTGTTTTTGAGTAGCTAGTAGTAATATGCATGTAGGGATGATAGGGCAACTTAATGTGGTAAGACGCAACGCCGTAATAAAGACCCTCTTGAGTAAGTACATAATAAAGGCAAAGAGGCCTATCCTGGTGTAACAATGTGTTTTTTTTTTTATACAGCGCGTTTGTTACTGTTGTTTGTGCGGCGGATTACCTATTATAGTCTACTAGCTTTTGCCCGCGGCTTCGCTCGCGTTAGAAAGTGATAAAAAGTAGCCTATGTCACTCTCCATCCCCTCAACTATTTCCACCTAAAAAATCACGTCAATTCGTCTCTCCGTTTTTCCGTGAAAGACGGACAAACAAACAGACACACACACTTTCGCATTTATAATATTAGTATGGATTTATGGTCTAAAAATTTTCAAATAGTACATTACGATACACATGCGGAAAATAGAAAGTTCGAAACGAGTGGCGATAAATTACAACACGATCGAAGGGAGTGTTTTAAATCGACACGAGCTACGAATTTCCTTTTCACACGTGTATCGTACTACGCTTTTCAATACACATGACCCTCTGAAGTTTGCTGTCGATCGGTTTGATGGTGGTGTTTTAATCTATCGCCGCTCGTTTGGAACTTCCTTTTATCCGCACTTTTATCGTAATATACTACAAATCAGTATTATGAACTGTTATGATTATAACAACATTTTTTTTATTATTTCAAACAACAAAATCAATGTTTTTAGGGTTCCGTAGTCAACTAGGAACCCTTATAGTTTCGCCATGTCTGTCTGTCCGTCCGTCCGTCCGTCTGTCCGTCCGTCCGCGGATAATCTCAGTAACCGTCAGCACTAGAAAGCTGAAATTTGGTACCAATATGTATATTAATCACGCCAACAAAGTGCAAAAATAAAAAAATGGAAAAAAATGTTTTATTAGGGTACCCCCCTACATGTAAAGTGGGGACTGATATTTTTTTTCATTCCAACCCCAACGTATGATATATTGTTGGATAGGTATTTAAAAATGAATAAGGGTTTACTAAGATCGTTTTTTGATAATATTAATATTTTCGGAAATAATCGCTCCTAAAGGAAAAAAAAGTGCGTCCCCCCCCTCTAACTTTTGAACCATATGTTTAAAAAATATGAAAAAAAAATCACAAAAGTAGAACTTTATAAGGACTTTCTAGGAAAATTGTTTTGAACTTGATAGGTTCAGTAGTTTTTGAGAAAAATACGGAAAACTACGGAACCCTACACTGAGCGTGGCCCGACACGCTCTTGGCCGGTTTTTTTGTTTTAAGAACTGCAACTCTCTGAATAACCAAAACACGAAAACTCATTGTGGTACTGCGGGGAAAATTGACCTCATAATTATTATTATTTATTTGTTAGCCTGTTGTGTCCCACTGCTGGGCAAAGGCCTCCCTCTCTTTCTTCCACGCGTCTCGGTTTGAGGCAATGTTTGGCCAATCTTTTCGAAAGATATCAAGATACACACATTGATACACACTTCACATATTGAAAATGTATCGAGCTATCTACTTATAGCATGTTATGGTTTGTAAGTAATATTCTCATTAAGGAAACTGTAAGTCTGCAATTTAAGTGCTTTAATCTGTGCCAATGTACATATCTGCCACTGTTTGTTTCTTATTATAAAAAAAAAGATCGTGCCGCCATCTCCTTCGCGGTCTGCCGTCACGCCGCACCATCCATATCGAAACCATAAAAAAAATCAGAACCGGCCTCTGTCTCTTTGGGAAAGCACATAATAAAGAGAAACTTAACAACAGTGACGGAATATGGTCCTACCCTCAAAGGTTCCATCCAGTGACCTAGACGGTAGTAAAATTTGTGAAGGCGTAAAAGTTGTTTTAGCCGTAATTTTATAGTTATTCATATGTGTTTTACGACGAAATTTTATGACGACACCCATGATAAAAAAAAGTATGGGAGTTGTAAAAGCGAATATTTTTATTAACTGTTATTTAAATAATCTCACATACAATCATCTTTTATAGTAGGTATACTTAGTATTAGTAATTTAAAATTTAAAAAATGTTTTTTTTTTTTGTACTATAAACTACATATTATTTAATCAAAGAGAAAATAAATTATTGAAAATTCAAAATCCGTTGAATTTCAATAATTATGTGAGATTTATTGTTTTCTTAAATTCCATTCTCTAATGCCTTGTCATTATATGCCAATATACAATATGCACAGGTTAATACAAAGTTCCTACATTAAATGCTACCAAACTATTTCTTGCTGTGTTTAAAATAATTAGTTATATTCATCGTCAAAAATATCTCCTTGACATAAAATTTCAGTTTTATAAACAAACTACTGACCGTAATGTGGGTCGTTTCAGAGATCATACCGCGACTGGCCATTAAATAAATAACACGTCTCAGAAATACTCGTATACACTGGCAATGAAAATATTATTAAAAAAAAAAACCGGCCAAGAGCGTGTCGGGCCACGCTCAGTGTAAGGTTTTCCATATTTTTCTCGAAAACTACTGAACCTATCAAGTTCAAAACAATTTTCCTAGAAAGTGTTTATAAAGGTCTACTTTTGTGATTTTTTAAATATTTTTCAAATATATGGTTCAAAAGTGAGAGGGGGGACACACTTTTTTTTCCTTTAGCAGCGGTTATTTCGAAAAACATTAATATTATCAAAAAACGATTTTAGTAAACCCTTATTCATTTTTAAATACCTATTCAACAATATATCACACGTTGGGGTTGGAATGAAAAAAAAAACAGTCCCCACTTTACATGTAGGGGGGGTACCCTAACAAAGTATTTTTTCCACTTTTTATTTTACCACTTTGTCGGCGTGATTGATATACATATTGGTACCAAATTTCTGCTTTCTAGTGCTAACGGTCACTGGGATTATCCGCGGACGGACGGACAGACAGACATGGCGAAACTATAAGGGTTCCTAGTTATACTACGTCGGTGGCAAACAAGCATACGGCCCGCCTGACCGCTAGTTGACTATGGAACCCTAAAAGTTGTCTCCGTAGACTATGAACACCTAAACCTAGAGAAGCATATCAGTACCTAGGCATTCTCATTGTGCTCTGCAACCTTATTCATACCACAGGATTTTTTACATCAAAATAATTCACACAATTTTAGGTTTTAGGTTGTTATTGAAGTGAAACTTCTAATCCGACTTCCAACAGCGCGTAACACTCAATTATTGTTACTTTGCGTGAAATGCCGCTCACTCAGTGCGTAACATTCTGTCTCAACGCGATTCACTCATTCCATTCATTCTATATTCACTCAGTTAGTGACAGAACAGAATGCCCAGAAGGGTTTTAAATGGTAGAATGGTTGGTTGGAATGTGTGTGTTTTATATTTAGATCCGAGTGCAAAATGAGTTTATGTTTGTTTTTCGATAATTTGAGCAAATACAATAGAAATTTAAAATATTTAAAACAGTAAAAAGACAGACGAAACTTTAACGCAAAAACGAGATGGTCACTTGAAAAAATATTTTTGAGGTTATGTTAGGAAGTTTCACTTCTTCCGCAAAGAGGGACTCCACGCACTCTTTTTTTAATATCTTCTAAACTATCTTACAAAACCTACACTCTAAACAATGATGATATTCCTAGTTTAAAGTTTCCATTTAGAATATGATTTCACCAAAAACTTTATAAACAAACTGCTCACCGTAATGTCGGTCGTTTCACAGATCATACCGCGCGACCAACAGCCGCCTAACTGCCCTCTCGAGACCGGCTATTAAATAAATAACCCCAGTCTCGGGAATATAGAGTAACTTTCAAAACAGACTGGTTAAGCCTTTTGAACTGGAGGCCTTTGTCACTTTTTTCTAGTCGTGTCTATTATATGTACTTACTTACTTACTTACTTGGCTGGCGCGATAACCCAAAATGAAGTATGGCCTCCAAACTCCAACAGAAGAGCACGCCACTTTGCTCGGTATAATAATAATAATAAATAATAAATAAATATTATAGGACATTCTTACACAGATTGACTGAGCCCCACGGTAAGCTCAAGAAGGCTTGTGTTATGGGTACTCAGACAACGATATATATAATATATATAAATACTTATATACATAGAAAACATCCATGACTCAAGAACAAATATCTGTGCTCATCACACAAATAAATGCCCTTACCGGGATTCGAACCCGGGACCGCGGCGTAGCAGGCAGGGTCACTACCGACTGCGCCAGACCGGTCGTCAAATCGGTCGGTATTGACTGTCTTGAGCGGTTTCGCGCCAGCTTTCGCCGACGCCGAGCTCACGGAGGTCAACCTCCACTCTATCCGCCCAACTATTTATACGTATGTAGAAAATAACATAATATGTGCATAAATATTTTTTTCGTTAATTGTAACTGTAGGTAAATTATCAACTAAAGTAAATTATCATTACCTTATTATGGGAACAAATCAAGGATCAAATCAATCAGGGAAAAAATATTTTGATTTGTGTTTTTTAAGTAGTCACACTACTATATATAAATTAAAAATCGAAAATAAGGTGTCATATATTAAAGAAAAAATGACGGACACCACCAGTGGCGAAGGTCGGATTCGAACCGGCGTCTTTAGCAATCCGGGCTAACGCCATGAACCCCTAGGCCACACCGTCATTGACGGACACCACCAGTGGCGAAGGCCGGATTCGAACCGGCGTCTTTAGCAATCCGGGCTAACGCCATGAACCCCTAGGCCACACCGTCATTGACGGACACCACCAGTGGCGAAGGCCGGATTCGAACCGGCGTCTTTAGCAATCCGGGCTAACGCCATGAACCCCTAGGCCACACCGTCATTGACGGACACCACCAGTGGCGAAGGCCGGATTCGAACCGGCGTCTTTAGCAATCCTGGCTAACGCCATGAACCCCTAGGCCACACCGTCACCTTTTTTCTTGAATATATGACACCTTATTTTCGATTTTTAAATTATCATTATCAACATACACTAAAGAAAAACTTTCCAATACCACCGGTTATACGTAAAAGTAACTTATTGGCCACAATTTTGTGCCTCATTAAAAAACATTTTGTTTGTATGTACTTACTGATAGATATGTAGTCTATACTTGGTGAGGGATGATGCGGAATAGTTCTGGGGTGGAGCCAACAGAAAAACAGGCGTTCAGACACAGGTTTATTTCCGGACTGACGAAACGTTACAAGAACAAGTCGGCGCCAGAGGGCGCGCGTGTAGATTAACTCTACCCTACATTTATACATATATAACACCCCTTTTCTTAATTAACAGCAGTGATGCAAATAACAAACTTATCTAGGGTTCCAGGGCTTGACATGGCTTTAATCATTTACAATGAAAGTGATAAGTTGTTCATCTAAATTATGCAGTATGTCAAGCTCTAGGACTTATTAACTTATTACAATAATAACTACAAAAAATATTTAAAAACTTAATCTATTTCAAAACCGTATCTGACGGGCGGGCGTCTAACTCGCTTACTTTCAAGAATACCGGTTTGAGAAGGCGGGTCGGTACTGGTGCCGGGCTGGGCGGGCGCCGCGGGCGTGACCTGCGTGGTCTGGCTCGGAGGCTCGGTCGGCTGCGGCACTTCTCTACCTATATCCTCCTCGTCATTAAATAGGTCTCCTGGTGGTACACAGTATTTGAATCTTTTCTTTAGTTGGTCAGTATGCCTATGAGTGGTGGTACCGTTTTCCCTAGAGACTACATAGTTCCGGTTCCCCTTTACCTCGGATATGGTTCCTGGCACCCATCTATCAGGGCCGCTGTACTCCTGTAACCAAACTGGGTCTCCCATTTTCATTTGCTGTGATGGTCTGCTAGTAAACTTTTCTATCTGTTTACTTTGGGCTTCCCGGACGCGTTGATCTACTGTGGCGCCTGGTTGTAGTAAGTCAAGCCTACAGCGAAGAGCTCTTCTCTGTAACATCCTGGGTGGAGATTCACCTGTCGTGCTGTGTGGACAATTGCGGTAGTTAAATAAAAAGGTCTGTAATGCTGTCTCCAAGTCCACCTTTTCCTTGGTCGCTTTTCGCAGAGCTCGTTTACATAATTTTATTGCCCCTTCTCCGGCTCCATTTGATGCCGGATGGTATGGTGCACTGTAGGTATGTTTAATTCCATTCCGTGTCATGAACTGATCCACTTCCTGGCTAGTGAAGGGCGGGCCATTGTCTGAAACTATTTCTTTCGGTAACCCAAAGCGAGCAAATACCTCCATTAGCACCTTTATCACTGCGGTCCCTGTTGTCCTTTGCATCACAAAAGCTTCAATCCATTTTGTTGTTGAATCTATAATCACAAAGAATGTTCTTCCTTCAAAGGGACCCAAAAAATCAATGTGAAGTCTACTCCAAGCTTGCTCATGATATGGCCAGGGCTGTGGGGTTAACTTCGCAGGGGCTGCTGCGTCTGCTGCACAGATAGTACAAAGCTTGCAAATTTGTTCAATTTCCTTGTCAATGCCCGGCCACCAAACAAAACTGCGGGCTACGGCCTTCATTTTCACAATTCCTTGATGACTGCTATGTAATTCCTTCATGATACTGGTTCGCAATGATGTTGGTATCACCATCCGGTATCCCCACATGACGCAGCCTGCTTCCGTGTATAGTTCTTGTCTTCGTGAAAAATATGGTTTGATTTCTTCTTCTGAACAATGACTTGGCCAACCCCGATGTAAGAATTGGTTTACTTTCCTCAAGGTCTCATCTTTTTCCGTCTCATTCTTCACCTGCTTGCTAGTTATAGGTAGGAAATCTTGAACAAAATTGACATATGTTACCTCTGCACAGTCTTTGGCATCCTGATGAGTTGGTGGTAATCTGGATAAGGCATCTGCCGCATTCTTGGCTGTTGGAATATACTCAATGTCATATTGATAACCCCCCAAGATTACTGCCCACCTTTGTAAACGGCTAGCAGCCATTACTGGAATACCTGCTTTGTCCCCAAAAATGGTCACTAACGGTTTGTGATCTGTCCTTAAAATAAACTGACGACCATACAGGTACTGATGAAATTTTTTCACCGAGTATATAATTCCCAAAGCTTCTTTATCAATCTGAGAATAACCTCGCTCTGCTTTATTCAAGACTCGGGAAGCATATGCTATAGCTCGCTCCGTGCCATCAGGCATCATGTGGGATATTACACCGGCGACTCCATGGCTGCTGGCATCTGTGGTTAGCACCAGTGGCAGCTCCGGTGAATAATGCACCAACACCTTGCTGGAAGACAATAATTGTTTAATTTCATTAAAAGCTTTATCACACTCTGCTGTCCAGTTAAACTTAATTTCCTTCCTTAATAGGGCATATAATGGGGCCATTATTGTGCTAATGTTTCTAACAAATTTAGCATAGTACATGGTCATGCCAATAAAAGATCTCAGCTCTGTCACATTGCTTGGCGTAGTGGCCCCCAGTATTCCTTCTATCTTCTTAGGGCAAGTATGAATACCTTCACTATTCACCACATAACCCAAGTATGTTATTGACTCCGACATGAAAGAGCATTTTTCTTTTTTTATTTTTAGACCATACTTCTGTAGTCGCTCAAAGATTGAAGTTAAATTCTTTAAATGCTCTTGATCATCTAACCCTGTAATAACCACATCATCTAAGAACACACCAACCCGAGGTATATCCGCAAACATTTGTTCCAAAATCCTCTGGAAAATTCCCGGGCTCGAGGATAGACCATATATAAGACGATTATATTTAAACAAGCCCTTGTGTGTGTTTATAACTGTATACTTGGAGGTGTCATCCAAAACTAGCTGTGCGTATGCCTGGGACAAGTCAATCTTACTAAACTTTTTACCACCATGTAACTTTGCAAACAAATCTTCTACTCTTGGTAAGGGAAAACGGTCCACTTCTAGATATTTGTTCAAACTTATCTTATAATCACCACAAATCCGGAGAGATCCATCTGACTTGACCACCGGGACGATTGGAGTTGCCCAGTCCGCTGTTTCCACGGGTGTGATGACACCCTCTTGCTGCAGCCGCTCGAGCTCCCTCTCCACAGGTCCACGAAGGGCGTACGCTAATGGCCGCGCGCGCAGGAACACCGGCCTGGCGCCGTCTCTCACCCGCAGCGTGACCAGCCCGCCATTGTACCGGCCCAGTCCCTCCGAGAAAACGTCTTTAAATCTGGAACTAAATTCCGACAGATCAAAAACTTCATTAGGTTTCACAAAATACATTAACTCTAATCGTTGCTTTACTCTCTTAATGATACCCAATTCAGTTAACCACTCTCTGCCTAACAAATTCTCCTTGCCATTATCTACTACATATAAGTCTAATTCTTTGTTTAAGTCGCCCAAACGCACTAGACATTTTATTTTTCCTGATGTAGGAACCCCTCCTCCCGTCAGATAAGATAACCTCAAATTGCTGGGCTCTAACTTACAGTCACTAAAATAAGTTTTATAAAATCGCGTACTAACACATGAAATTCTGCTGCCAGTATCAATTTCCATGAATAAATCCCTATTGTTTACATTTATCATCATTTTATACGGCGGATATTTAGAATCTGTTGTGTTTTGCCTAACCACATTAACACACGAATAGTTTACCTCTAAATCATCTTCCGGGGCCGATTGATCCCCCGTTTCCGTAAATACGTAATGTAGTCCTCCGCAACGTGACAATCGCGGGCACATTTTCTTTAAATGTCCTTGCTGGTTGCACACTCGACACGAATATAACTTGAATTTGCATGTTTCACTGGAATGATCTCGGCCACAAACAGTACAAAGTTGACCCTGACCGTGTCCGTGACCTCCTTTTCGTTTGAAATCAGCTGTCAGTGTCACTTCCGCGCCGGCGCCGCCATATTTGCGCTGCCCGTTCCCTTTCGGCCATGTTCGCCCAATTCCGCTTGACGTCGCGCCGCCTCGTGTGTTGCCTCTCGCTCTCCCCGCCGCTTCACTTATGGCATGGCAGCTTGCCTCTCGCTCGCCGCCGGGATTATTTCGCCGAGCTACCTCCGCCGCATTAAATTCCGCCGCCTCCATTGCAATCGCTAAGTCCGTAGCCGTTTTTAATTTAAGGTCCTTCTCCGTAAATAACCTTAAACGAATGCTCTCACTATGTAAACCGCGCACAAACTGATCCCTTACACTTTCGTCTAACCAAGTTCCAAAGTCACAGAACCTACTTAACTTCTTCAGATCCGCTAAGTAATCCGCCACCGATTCACTTTTTGCTTGTTTACGCTGACGAAACTTGTACCTTTCAGCTAAAACACTGGGCGTAGGCTGCAAATGATCGGCTAACAGTTGATTAATTTTGTCGTACTTTAATAAGGTAGACGGTTTCTCCGGTGTACACAGAGTCACTAAGAGCTCGTACGCCTCCGCACCCATCAAAGTTATCAACAGTGGAACTTTCCTCTCCTCCTTGACCTCGTTAACCACAAAATACTGCTCCACTCGGTCCTTGTAGGCTTCCCAGCTGCCTTTATGGATGTCGAACGGTTCCACTTTGCCCACCGCCATATTGCAGTTTCCCTCCTGTAATTTCTCTTTCCCTCCGTCGTGATAAAAACGTATTCGTGGCTCCGCTGACACTGCTCGCGCGAAGTTCGAAGGATCTCGTCGCCAGGTTGATAGATATGTAGTCTATACTTGGTGAGGGATGATGCGGAATAGTTCTGGGGTGGAGCCAACAGAAAAACAGGCGTTCAGACACAGGTTTATTTCCGGACTGACGAAACGTTACAAGAACAAGTCGGCGCCAGAGGGCGCGCGTGTAGATTAACTCTACCCTACATTTATACATATATAACACTTACTTTCTTACTTTTTATATCTTAAACCCTTGCGTGATTATCAAAAACCAATTAAAATTGTTACTTATTTAATATACCTAGATCACGCTACTGGTTAAGAAATTCACATTCTGATGGTAGCGAAAAATGTATATTGAATAATTATCTGCTGATGAAGATAATAATTTATGTATCTGCGGCTGGTAAACTTTTACCGTAATATTAAACAATAGTTAGGTAGCATTTGTGATGTTTGGACCCATAACTATCAATATCTTACTTAATACGGTATTATATTCCAATACTCGTGTTCTCAGAAAACAGATTCCTTGCCTCACAACCATTTACGACTCAATTGGCATATTAACAATAAAATCTTATTTTTCGAGAATTTCCACTTCAACGTGATGAAAATTTATTTGTCATTTCTGCGGCTTCATTGATGGGTTTCGTAACATTGTTGGGTACCTAGCCAACGTCACTAATAAAATGTACAATTCGTAGCTGGCTCTATATCGCCACAGTATAATAAAGAGAACTATCGTACAGTATGGCCGCTCCCTGCTTCTCGCTGAAAGTGCCGCCCATCCGCTCTCACCTCACAGTTATCGCCATGACAGGCGAACGCGACCAATCGACCTGTCATATCTCACTCTTAAAAGCATGGTACACGTTGGCCTACACGAGCTTAGACTGTGTGCGTGGGAAAGCGCTTCTTTCATTTATTTGATCGCCATTGTCCGAAGCGTGTTATCGCTCTTCTATAGTAGTGGCGCGACAGAGCCAGATTTTGCCACGTAGCGTCTACGATTGACACTTTGACTAGGGCGTCTGCTGGTATGTCAGACATTTCGGCGAATTCAGGACAATAAGGCATTATATTTTCTGATGGCTTCGTCTGAGTACTGATTGCTTTTATGAGTTTTTATATTTTATTTTAGACTGTACCTATGCTTTTATTAGTGACTGTGACGTCCTGCCTCACGTATTAGGTATTGGGGAATGAAATAACACAATATTTACGGATTTCGAATGTCCAGTTTGCACTCGTCCGCTCGCTGCCAGGGTTGCAGGCAGAATGCCTACCCCCCGCCCCGCTCCGGGCGAGTGTCAACTGACCTTCCATTTATTATAATCATCTCATGACGTCACATCTCTTCCTTTTTATAAGAAATTATGTTAACACATTATTTTACAATCATCCTCTTTTAGGTTTTATTTTTAGTTAGTTTTAGTTTATTATTTTAAGTTAGTTTATTACATTAAGTTTTATTGTGTGACTAGATTATGTTCTGTGTCTGTTATGTACATTTTTAACATTATAAAAGAGAGATTAAATATGTAAGTAAATAAACCATCATCTATTCTACATGTTTACAATTTCTATAATAAGGAACACAATCACTTCTTTACACTTAGATTTATTTCCTATTTTCAAATCTTCATGTCTTTTCCCCTTCTCTTTCATTTTATGACCGCGGTCCCTGATCGTGCTTAGTTCTAGAGAAGGAATTTTATAGGTATCTTAAATCATGGAATAAAACTCTTCAGAAGATGGTATTTTACCCGCAGAAACTAAGGTGCCATTGAGAGCAAAACAACCAGTTTTCATGTTCGTTCAACCAGTTTTTGGCTAAAATAGCGCCTACGTGCTCTTTGGTTCAATCAACAAGTTACAATTTGTTAAGTGTAAATAGTACATTCTACAAGTTACTCGTCTATTGAATCAACAATATATTTGAATCAACAAGTAGATTTCATAAAAGCAACATGACACATAATATATTGTTTTAAACATATGTTTGGCTGATTTAATAAATTATTTTTTAACAAGTTTGACTTTGTTGTTCGAACAAATTCGACTTGTCTTGTTTCATCAATGCCAATGCTTTTTGTATAGGCAATGATTTTGGGACTCATGAGACCTAATTGTAAGAGAACCGTTCCTAAACCTACTGGTTTGCATCAGTCATAACTAATAATAATTGGCAGTAGTCGTACCATCCTACTTAAGTAGGCAGGTATGTACTTGATATTATTAAGACAAGATTTTTAAGCTCTGCAAAAACCGATTGTCTTTCATGTCAATGTTGTGAAGTGACGGACTTCTGACCCAATTTGAATGAAATAACCACCAAATGGGCTCCGTTAGGGATGAAAAATTAAGTATCTCTTTATTTACGTACTTTACCAATGTCCTATTTCACAACAGTGTCAATTGTCGCCCAACAGTGACGCCTCGCAACTCATTTCCTGTTCAACAAGGAAATAATATTGATGCTGAGTAACAATGTTACTTATCAACCCAGAACCAGACACTGACTAGTGTCAAGTGTCAATCTGGCTGTAGTGAAATACCCCACAGCCCTAAGAAGCTCTGAACTTTATCTAAGGTTCCTTGGGGCCAGGATATCTTAATCCCTTTTACATAGGTGTTATTATTTCTATTTTATGAAATGCATCTTTGATGTAAAGCTTAACTAACTCATTAGTTTTTTATTGTTGATTTTTTCTCCGATTATGATTGTTCAAACCGGAAATATAGATTTTTCTAAGGAAGTGCTCAATTTCCCAATGTTGAATTTAGGGGATTTGTCATTTATTGAGTTTATAACGAGACGTATAACTTTAGAAATTTAAGGCTATGGTAAAAAGTTTAAGGTCTTGTTTCCGGCCCAATAGCTATTTATTTATCAATCAATCAATCAGATTTCTACCTCGAACTATTCTGAGACAGTTAAAGATGTATTGCCATATGGTATAGTATTTTCTAGGTTCTTGTTTTGACTAGTGATTTGAAACCGCTTGCTTTTGGGTTTTCACATTTAGTTTTTTTTTTTTTAAATGGCCGTTTTCTTTCCAATACGTTAGATTTTTTTTTCTAGCGCGAGTTCTGCATTGAGACTTGAAATCGCCAGTGCAGCCACACTTGAAGCAATCTTTGTCTATAGCAGCAGGACACGACTTATCTTTTTATGTCTACAACCACCGCAACGTGAACACTCAGAATCACTTTAAGTGAGTAAATATTATTTTCCCCTCACTAACTCGGAAACACGTCTTTTGTTCTTTAATACCAGCGGGTAAAAACGCATTTTATCCACTAGTGGGTAAAGTAATTTGACCTTGAATAAAGTCAAATTAACTGTTTTAAAATGGATAAAAGTAGATGAATCTAGTAATAAAGATGATTTACCACCTGTGCAACTACTGGAAACAGTGATATACGCATTTTTTGTGTTGTAGTTTCCTCGCTATAGTGAGGGGAGAAGTTTTGTGTTACACTCGGGTGCAAATGCATCTTACTTCTCGTGTGTTAAACAACTCGCAAGTTCAGGATTCTGTTCTCGAACCACTCACTTCGCTTGTGGTTCAACTATAGAATCCTTCTACTTGCTCGTTGTTCAATTCAACACGGCGTTAAAATACAAATTTGCCCCCCTTGTATAACAAATTACTATTACAGTACGTATAGATATAGCTCTATATTACCGCCTTGTTAGGTAATGAACTCATTACGCAACCCAACCATGTCAAAAATTTAAATGGTCATAAAACGTTGTACGTTACATATGCGATAATTTGCAACTCGTGTTGATTAAAACACTCTTTACGTTTGTGGTTTGATTTATCGTCCCTTGTTTAGAGTTTCTTATTTATTTATTAAACATTTCACATGAACATTATTTTCCATTTATTTCTTAATTGCACATTTTACATGTATGTAAAGAACGTTGATTGAAAGTATAATTAGGTATCAATAGGCGGTCTTATCGCTAAAAAGCGATCTCTTTCAGACAGCCTTTGGATAGTTGGGAAAGCACTATACTTAGTGGTTTCTTTTGCCATCAACTTTATTGATGATTTGGATGTTATCACGGAAACCAGACAATTGTCTTTGGACCGACTCAAGCATTTTTGCCTCGCTAATTATTTTGTCACAGACAATTGTCTTTGGACCGACTCAAGCATTTTTGCCTCGCTAATTATTTTGTCACAGACAATTGTCTTTGGACCGACTCAAGCATTTTTGCCTCGCTAATTATTTTGTCACAGACAATTGTCTTTGGACCGACTCAAGCATTTTTGCCTCGCTAATTATTTTGTCACGGAATCAATATCACCTAAAGTCAGTATATTTTATTTTACGCAACTCGTTTGACTCACAGTTTTTGCAAAGTGATATCAATGTTTATTTTCGTCGCTAAATTTACAATGAGAACTCTGGGATCGTAGTCTAACGACAAATTTTTCAAACTATTCCCCCAACTCCTGTTTTATTAAACAGATTAACAGATTAAGTGCCGTGTGTAAACTTTACTCTGTTTGGTAAAGAAGTATTAATTTAGTTATTCTTAAGGGTTGTTTTATATAAATAAGGATCAGGTAGATTTCTTGGAACACTGGTCCCCCATCTGAAGAACAACCAATAAATATCGAAAGACTTAATAAATGTTTTTTTTTTTTACAATTTCATTAAATGTATGTAACATATTTTGCTAAGAGCAGTCTTTTATTATACCAACCCGATTTAGAGTATTTCGAAAATGTTATTAGAGAGTTTCGCATGGTTAACATTTTATTATTTTGTTTAATTAATACTGACTTTAGATTCGGACAACCTTTCCATCTACGAGACTTTGTACACACTTATACTGATACCCACAACTTTAACCAGTATGGAACTTTGCGCCGTAATTAATTAGGCATTGTGCGTGTACACTTTTTTTTTTTTTTTTTTTTTTAATCTTGTGCTGATTGGAAAACGTATAACCAGCATGACACAAATCATAGTGGGTCATGTAAGACACTTATACTGATACCAGTATGGAACGAACTTTGCGCCGACATTAACTAGGCATTGTGCGTGTACATTTTTTCTTTTTTATAAACTTGTGCTGATTGGAAAGCGTACAACCAGCATGACACATTTATTTTTATGTTTATATTTGTAACACAAAAATGAATTCGTTGCGTTTCCAAACATTAAATCTGATCATTCTATAGTGGGTATGTAAGTTTACTTTACTAGAATGGCAAATAGAACATTATAGGTAATACTACACTCTAAAAATGAAGACCAACTAAGAGCAGTTTTCTCTTAGTTGACGTTAAGTTAATCACTACAATTACGATCTTATATAATTCAAATAAAGCTGATTACTAAAAACAACAAGGGAATGTATGATTGAACTAATAACTTAGGTGTTTTGTTATTCCTAACCATTGTACGCCTTGAATCAATTATTAACTTGTTAGGCATAACTATGTAACATAGGTTGATTCAATCCTTAGTTGAACTTACTAAGGTAATTTAGTTAGCATAATTATTTTTCATGGAATTATTGAACAAGATCTTAATCGATTCAGTTACGTTGGAAAAGTAAGAGCAATCAAAATTACCTTATTTGATTTGTCTAAGATCTTATCAGGCTCGTATGGAATCAAGATGCTTGACTACGACTATCAAAATATTGATAGGAGCAACCAATTTTTTTTTTTTTTAGAGTGTAATAAGACATCCGATTGTGCCGCCGCAGCATCAGCAGCCTTGGCACCTCATCGGCTACAAATTGTGTGCCACACAATACAAAAACTTGCACCCTTCAATAGAAATCAGTACAAAAACACCGCACATGAGACGGGGTAAACAATGGCTATTTATACCACTTAAAATTTTTATTTGAACCGCTGCAATGGAATTTATATGATAATGATCTTAATGACGTTACGTCACTCATTAACCTATAAATTTTTATTTAATTTATTAAATAGAAATTATATTTAAAAACAACAACTGTCCATATCTCCCAATTATTTGGTGCTTCATTTCGTGCACTGCGTAAAATCTTTTATTCTAAGTATAGGAAAGTACCCTGTTATGAGCAATTGCACAACTGGGGACCGATTGTTGAGTCTCACGCGTTCGAATTCAGAAAATTGTCACTGAAAATAATAAGCAATTCACCGTTTTCAACCGGTATTTTAGTGACAAATCAAGTATGTGAGATTCAAAAATCGCCCCCTTGGCAACTATTTGTAATATTTAAGTTCATTGACAATGTTTTTCCTTATTAGTAAAAATTGGGCAACGAATAAACAATTTCTTTATCATTTTTGTTAACATTTATGTACATCTCGTGGGTTCTTCATTGCATCTGTATATTTGAGCTACCTCTATAGCTTTAACGATGCAACCGGTTTTATTACTGTTATTTCCCTCTTTTCCATTTTTGAGACAGGATTTTCACTGACCTGGTAACTCGTCGCCACATGTGACGTCCTGCCTCACGTATTAGGTATTGGGGAATGAAATAACACAATATTTACGGATTTCGAATGTCCAGTTTGCACTCGTCCGCTCGCTGCCAGGGTTGCAGGCAGAATGCCTACCCCCCGCCCCGCTCCGGGCGAGTGTCAACTGACCTTCCATTTATTATAATCATCTCATGACGTCACAGTGACCTTCTGAGGAATGACCTAAGTATTTTTTACAAATACAATAGGCATATTTTTCGTGATAAGTGGTTCAAAACGCTCGAAAGAAAACACTAAAAGCTGCTCTTGTTATTTAGATTTGTAATTTGCATTTCTTACTTCTTATGCTGTTTTATTCTTGAGATACAAATCATTACACTCTCTGTGGACTGAAATATCAACAATACCAACATTTATGTAATGTACTGTTATATTCATTCATAAAGAATTTGAAAACGTCAAGCTTTGTATCAATCCTGTCTTACCAGCGTGCGTAGCCGAATGCACAAACGCTCACGAAATGCTCACGAAACGAAACGCTCGTAGATATCTATCTCTATCGCTCTTGCGTATTGGCGCGACAGAGCCAGACTACCTTTCGCGGCGTTTCGTTTTCGTTTCGGGTCGTAGAAATGCCATTTGGCTACGGGGTCAGACAGTTGGTTAATGATTTGCCAGAAACGAGGATTTTTATATTTTTACTTTGAAGACTATGTCGCCGTGTGCCTGCTATACGGCCACAACTCAAAATTTTTAATTTTCTGGATTATTGCAGATTCGTATTCAAAATTGTTCAATTTACGACCTTATTTCGAGAGCCATAGCAAAAAAGGTCCTTAAGAGCCTTTTTCTCACAAGTGGCCGTATGGAATTGACCATAAATTGTCAGAAGATTCCCTGCAATACGGCCACTTGCCAGTTTGTTCGCATGTAAACCGACGGCCGTTTTGTGTTGTGGCTGTATAGCACACGTTTTAAATGTAAGTTTTGAGTTGCGTCCTACAAACTTGAGTGATAATTGCGACAAATCCCTTTAAATATTGTGTCAAACAGTCAGTATCACACTTATTATTACAAAATTACCAGCCCGACGCCGAAACTACTACACAAAATGATTAAACAAATCTCAACTTTGTTTTCTTACAAGTGCAGTTCAATATGTCTCATTACTAAGGTCATAATTATTTTTACCAGTTAGTACACGTTGTTCTCTACTTAAATTATTAAAAAACTAGACTTAAGATATTCAACGGCATTTGTCCAAAGTGTCTTAGTTGTCAAAGCGGACCCCAGGCTCCCATGAGCCGTGGCAAATGCCGGGATAACGCAAGGAGGATGATGATTTGTCGAAAGTGTCTTAAGATCTGCCCTTTTTCCGCTAAACTTGGTTATGGGGTACTCGAAGGCTATATTTATTACCCAAAATTTCACTTTTGGAGCATAGCAATCACAGAACTTTCCGGTGTATGACCCTAAAGCAGTATAACTTTTGTATTATTTGTTTAATATCATTATATTTACTTCAAAAGGAAAGAAAACCTTTAAAATAAGAATAACTATACCTATTGATAAATAATTATTTATCTACAAATAAAAGTTATAAATTGAAATAGATATCATACACGAAAGAAAAAACGACAAGGCTGGTGGCCGAGCCGGGAATCGAACCCGGGTTCAACTTACGCGGCTAACGTCTTTACCACTAGACCACCCGCCCCAATACAACTCAAATAAAAGGTTATATTTATGTTTGATCTACACAAAATCCCATTAACAAGTCCTCAGGCTTGTTCTAAATTATCCGCGACCAAAGTTTGGAACTGGAAAGGAAACTAGCCTCTTAAGCGTCGGTTAAACACAAATCTAAACTTCTAATTTATCTTTGTTGCTGAGTGGCCCAAAGTAATCCCGTTAATGGTTTAAGCGTTTTCAGATATAACACCGCCAAATATTAACTATTAGCTCATGTATGAACATTGATAATAAATACTATGTTTACTTTTTTTTAATAAGTCCATTATAAGTAGGAAGTGTCCCACGGCTGGCCAATGGTCTCTCCCCTTGATTTAAACAACTCCCTCCGTTGTGCTTGCTGTGTCTTCACTCCCCTTTACCTATAAGACACCCCCATGCAGACTTGATACCACTTCGACACCCTTGCTGGGGTGTGAGTGGCCCCTTCCGCGCTGGGCGCTGTGGGGGCTGTGTCAAGCCGTTGTGCTTTTCCTGGCCAGTCATTTATAAAGGTGTTTAAGTCGCCCCACCATCTTCGCCTAGACCTGCTACGTGCCCGATTTATTATCGATGTCTTCTTGGTCGCTGTCCTATCCTGATGCTGTGGCAGACGTGACCTGCCCAGTTCCATTTCAGCCTGGCGGTCTTCTCCCTTATGTCAGCTATGCGTGTTATGTTTACTTACCTACTAACATAATATTGTTTTCGGTTACCGCGATAGTTACTCATGGGGATGAATTGTAAATTCATTATACGCGAGTTAATCCGTTTCCATAGTTTTATTACATTACCTACTAACATTAAATTTTGAACATCAACGTTGACATTTTTGCGATAGTAACGCTGATTCACCTTGAACCCGAATGAAGTTGTCGATCACGTGTCACGCCTTTCAGCCCAATTCCCTTGAGTTGGAGCTCCAGGTTACCAACACGAACCCGAACTTTATAAATTCACATCTTTTTTCTGACTTAATACCGTAGCACGTGTACTTTTCTATAGAAGCCTTCTAGCCAAATATGCAATCATGGACGCTCTGTCACGTATTTCTCTGTATCGCTCTTTTGTATTGTATTCGAGAGATACAGACAATTAAGAATCGTTTGCCATGCAGCGTCCAAAGTTGTACTTTTTTGATATACTACGTCGGTGGCAAAGCATACGGCCCGCCTAATGGAAAGCGGTCACCGTAACGGTAAGCGGTAGATACTAAAAATTTGCTGACTTCAGTAGGCCACACCACAGTGACATTGACACTTGACACTAACAATGTTTCTGCCTATTTCTGGGTTGATAAGTAACGATGTTACTCAGCGTCAATATTTCCTTATTGAACTGGTAATGAACGGCGTTTCGGGCGTCAATTCTGAAATAGGTGACTGATACTTGCCA
This sequence comes from Leguminivora glycinivorella, assembly GCF_023078275.1. NCBI lineage: Eukaryota > Metazoa > Arthropoda > Insecta > Lepidoptera > Tortricidae > Leguminivora > Leguminivora glycinivorella. The sequence goes on from NC_062973.1 coordinate 4,214,040, forward strand.
CTGGAGAAATATAATATGTATCCTAACAAAATATTTTCTCTGCAGGATGCAGACATCGTGGCAGCATGGAGCACAACCACCGTAACGAGAGGCACAGAGACCACTCTTGCGATAGCTCGTGGAACCTGATACAGAGCGCGGCCGCTCTGATGGCGGCAAGACATCCTGACACCTTGGAGTTTGTGCTGTGGACTGGGTAAGTTCTAGAAGAAAAGGTTTCCAGGATATCTGGACTGGTCCTGGAACCTGATTCAAAGCGGAGCGTGGAGCTTGTGCTGACTAATAGGAAAGTTTTATCAAGAACAAAAGATTACTAGGATACCAGGACAGTATGAATTGTAGCCACGGGAACGATAAGCATAGATACCATTTTTGCGATAGCTTGTGGAATTTGATACAGAGCGCGGCCGCGCTGACGGTAAATTAGGTAAGTTGTACCAAGAACAGAATATTACTAGGATACCAGGGTACATAGGCGAATGGCACAAACGCTCACGAAACGCTCACGAAATGACACGCTCGTAGATATCTATCTCTATCGCTCTTGCGTATTGGCGCGACAGAGCCAGATTACCTTCGCGGCGTTTCTTTTTCGTTTCGCGTCGCAGAAATGCCATTCAGCTACGGCACCAGGACAGTACCTATGGAAGATAATCACAAGCAGAAGTACAAATGTCACTCTTCTGCCATTTTAACTATCCAATCTCAGATAAGTTACAGCGGGGCATATCTCGACTAGGAGGTAATTGTAACTAATCCATTTTTTCCATTATTACACTATGATGGACATAACCGGTGGACACTCTATTTAATAATGCAAACATTTAATTGCAAAACATGGAAAAAATGGATCAGTTACATTTGCCCCCCAGTCGGGATTTGCCCCGCTGTACTTTATCTTTATATAGGTACATCACTTCCCACTTACTAAACTACTATATAACTTATGTCAGCTGCTTCTTCATTTCTTCTATGCCATAATTAGACAAATAACTGATTTTTAATTTTGTAATTCTGGATATTTTTATTTGTTGTAAGATATAATGTTCTTTGCTGATGATGATGCTGATCCTTCAGTATTAAAAACATTCAGCCAAGCAAGTAAAAGGCTTTTATCAAAACGGAATGAAAATATAACAACTAACAATTCATAATACATATTTTAAACTGTAAATTGAGCATCAATTATTGTATTGTGGGTGTCGTAGAAGGCGACTGTGGGATATGGGTTAAATTGTGGCGTAGGCGAGAGGCTGGCAACCTGTCACTGCAATGTCCCAGTTTCGTTTTCTCTCAACCCCTTATTTGCCTAGAGTGGCACTGAAACTTGAGTAGTTTCATGTGCTCTGCCTACCCCTTCATGGGATACAGGCGTGATTATATGTATGTATGTATGTATATGTAATTATTGTAAAGTAACTACATACTCGTATATATCTTACTTTACTGTATTGCAAATGAGTAAGTACTTAGAAAAAAACAATTCCACTAATCTATTGTTAAATGATCATCAATTATCAATTCCGTCTCCCTGGAGCCTAGACAATAGCACCCAAATGAATCGATCAGCATAATTAGTGAACAGTCGTTATCTAATACATCGGATCGGGCAAATTGTTCACAAATATCGATCCCAATATTTGAGGACCTTGCCCGCTTTGATATAATATCAGATGGCGACAGTATTTCACAGTCTGGTTTAGTAAATTGTACTGTACGAAATGATTGCTAGCTGATTCTTGGTAAGGAACTACTTATAAGATATTCCACGAATATACGAGTATGTATAAAAAAAATGTTTGCGACGGAATAATGATTTCAGACGAAATTCAATAATGATCTGGATACATTTGTCATGAAATTGCTATACCTAATTCAATTTAGGGTATTTATCCTTGGCAGGCTAGACAATAGGTATGCAAATTAGAACTACAAAAGTAAATTCAACAATTACCGCAGTTAAATGAAGAAACAACAGAGTTATTTATTGTGTTCAGTTGTAAATTAGCACTTCAAACACTAAAAGTTCCAAACGTAGGTATAATTAACCGATTTTTTGTGCAATAACGTTTTTTGAAAGCGGGTCAGTGAGGGCAGCTATTTAAATCTAAGAAGACCTTTCCTCAATTTCCCTCATTTCGCATCTGATAACTGCCCTCACTGACCGGCTATCAAAATATGAACATCATGTCCCATTGTAAATATAAAGCATGAACATGTTTCAAAATTAACATACATACATACATACATACACGTACCTACATAACATGTACATGTACTTATTCCCAAAGGGAGTACCCAGAGCACACACAATTGATAAAGTTTAAGTAATTTAACTTTGAGTAATTTAGGATTTGACAGAAAACGATTTTTTATATTACAGTGACAGGTTGTTAGCCCATCGCCCACGCCAAAATTTGCCCATATCCCACAGTCGTCTTCTACGACATCCATGAGAGGAAAAATGATGGTAATAATCTTCAAAATAAAAAAAAATCAAAAACATTTATTCAGTAAGAGTCACAGGGGTACTTTTACATGTCAACATCACAATAAATAATACGGATTCAACAAATTAAAAAAGCTACTTTAAATTAAAAATTAAACATGGTGGAAAAAAATACAAACTGATACACGCAATAAGAATCACAACTAAAGATAATAAATATACTTAATCTATTTTATTTTCTTAGAGATGTATTATGGTCTCCAAGAGTCAGAAAGAAAATAAACAAACAAGGACCTGACAAAGTGCCTCAATGTATTCTTACTAAAAATTAAAGTCACAAGTAGATATTATAGTATATTACAGCCCCTATTAGCTGAAACAGACCGGTCTTAACCCGAGAACCCTTCACCGCTGGGGCAAATTAAGAACAATACTTATTTAACAATTCGTAAAAAATATCAGGCACTTGATTAAGATTCCGATATTATACACGCGACAGCCATTCTCACAAAAGTAGTTACAAACTCCTGATTGCCGTTTCACTTCGCCAAGCAGACAAAGCCTAATTTGTAATACTACAGCTTGTTTACTAAGCAAAGACAAGACACCAGCTATATTAGTGGTCTTAGTGTTCAAATGGAATATTTATTAACATCAGCCAAACTTGGCAGAATTAGACCAAACTCGGGACCTTATTAATCAAAGTTGTAGTGTCTTTGGAACTTGGTTCGTTGTAAAGTGGTTATTATTTATAAAGGAGTAAGCCTCAATTTCAGAGTTGGGGAGCAGTTGAGCTAAATATTCAGAGTGAGGAGTAACTTTGGATGTGACCAGGTTGAAATTCCGGTCACTTGGCTAAGTAACAATCTGAGACTGTCCAGTATAAGAATTAATTTTGATTGACCACGATCATTGACCACGTCATATATTGCAGATAATTGTTGCAGCGTGCAGCGTCTAGTAGAATCATGTGTTATGGGGAGGTTGATAGCAACGTCTTCGGTGGCTAAAGAGTCCTATATCAGAGCGGCATCTTCTACCACAGCGATCACAAACATGATCAGATTCCAAGGGAGAGGGTCTGGCAGCACGTATTTATTTCTGTCTAAGGCTTTCCAACCTATCCTTGTCATATTTGTCTACAGCCGCTTTACTGCAACTAGAATACATCAAATTCATACCTATTCAATACTTTATACATTCAATACTTCTTATTGAGTCGCGTCTTCCGATTTGCCACTAAAATTTTTGATCATTTCTTTCGGAATAATTTTATGGTAAGTGGTTTATACAAAAGTATGTACATTTAACTCTGTTTGTTCTCCTAATAAATAAAATAAAACTGACCTTATTCTGGTGTAGCGACGATCCAGTTCGTCCGATGTTTCCAAGCCCATTCTCGACAGATTATTCTAAAAGTGTACAGCTGTCTTTGCTGAAATTGAAATTGTGTCTTGTTGTACAGTTGCGTTCGCGAGTTCACGTTTTTGATCTGACGGGTCCCAACCGAGAACAAATTGCTTAATTCGTTTCCCCTCTTAGCCGAATTGACAATCGTTGACGCTACGTGGAAATTGTGAAACAACAAGCTCTGTTACACCAATACAGAAGAACGATAAAGAGAGGCTAGGTATATTATGTACAGTAGTTACAAATCTCAAGGTCATATTACAATGGTTACACTCAATTCTTCTGTGCTCGCTCAAGAATAACTCGGCCAGTTATTATGCATACGGTCCGCGCAGCCCGCCGTAAGGCATATAGTAATATCCTTTTGTACTCGGACAGGATCCTCTAGTTAAGTACTTTAGTAAATGTGGATGTCTAATGAGATTATGGTGAATATTACACGCAGACACGATGTGAAACGTTTTGTGTTTTACTAGTTTTGAAACTAGTTACATTAATTTTGTTTTGGGCATTAATAACTAGTTTCGTTTAGATGGAAATAAAGTTCCTCTTTAGTCTGTCCCTTCTCAAATTCAAATGTCTGTGTTCCCAAAAAGAGCAGCTGCCTGTGTTCCCAGCGAAGAGGTTGGAAAAAAAAAAAAAACAATTTTGATATTGAAGTGGATTCAATTGAGGTTACTAGCCCAACGCTCACATCACAATTGAACCCGTATTCCACAGTCGACTTTTATGATACGCATGGGAAGAAAGGGGGTGGTAAAACTCTTGAGTCTTGACCCATCACCACACGAGATTTTCTAAAATTCATTTATTTTTGTTTTCCAAAATGTTTTACGAATAGGTTCCTTCAACTAAACTTTATTTTTAACCCTCGACGCAAAAACGATGGAGTGTTATAAGTTTGACATGTGTGTCTGTCTGTTTGTCTGTTTGTCTGTCTGTGTGTATGTTTGTCTGTGGCATCGTAGCTCCCGAACGGATGAACCGATTTAGATTTCGTTTTTTTGTTTGAAATCTGAGGTAGTCAGGAGTGTTCTTAGCCATGTTTCATGAAAATCGGTCCGCTAGGTATGTCGGGGTTTTTTCAAAATTTTAATTTTGTGGTTATTATTGCACACCTCATATAGTTTACAATGAATGCAAAAAACACAAAATATTTAAACAGAACATTGTCACCTACAAACAAATCGAAGACAGATAAGTATGTCTTGGGTTGGGTGGGTCTTGCACCCACGATCCCTGGAGCGCAAGCCACTGGGCAAGCTCTCCCATTTGAACTACCAAAACTTTACCCCACACATCATTCTTTTAACTTTAATTTTATTTTCATTACTGTATTTTATCGGGAATACATCCCCATCCGTATACGTTATCCCAAAGCTATTATATCACCCCCTCCGTAGCACGCTATCGGGATAGGAGCACGTGCCAGAGGTTCTATTAATATTTCCGCTAATTTATGAGCATACCTAATTTAGGGGCTGAGATAATAGGAGCCGAGATAAGATGTACATGCACTGGGGCAGTGTTTGGTTTGTTGAAGAGGGAAATATCAATCAAAATGGGGATTCCATTTTTAACCCCCGACGCAAAAACAACGGCGTGTTTGTCTGTCTGTCTGTGTGTATGTATGTCTGTGGTATCGTAGCTCCCGAACGGATGAATCGATTTAGATTTAGTTTTCTTGTCTGAAAGCTAAGTTAGTCGGGAGTGTTCTTAGCCATGTTTCATGAAAATCGGTCTACTATGTCGCGGTCGGGGGTTTTTTCAAAATTTTAATTTTGTGGTTAGGTTAGTTACATACATATATAATCACACATGTATCCCATAAAGGAGTAAGCAGAGTACATAAATTACTAAGTTTCAGTGCCACTCTTGGCAAAAAGGGGTTGAAAGAAATCCGAACTGCGACATTGCAGTGACAGGTTGCCAGCCTCTCGCCTACACCACAATTTAACACATACCCCACAGTCGACTACTACGACACTCACGGGAAGAAAGGGGGTGGTGAAGTTCTTAACCCGTCACCACACGGAGGGATTCAATTTTTAAGAAAGTAATGTCACAAGTTTAAATCCAGTATTATTTTTGGTCTTTATCAAAATCATAGATTATAGAAACCCCTAATTACCTAGGGATATACCCCTAAAAGTATGTCACCTTCATCAGGGCACCGTTATTTCATGATGACAATATTAAATAACTGATAGCCTGTCTGGTTGTCATCTTGAAATAGTGCACTACTGTGGTATTATTTGTGGTGTTTTAAAAGATTTACCTTAAATATTTTACAAAAATGGTCTACAGAACTAAAAGACATGCGACTCCCAAAATCTTTCCTGTCAAAAGGCATTATCTCAACCTTATTCATGTATGAAAAAATCCTTACAATTTCAGCCAGTAACCACAAAAATCCCGCTTTATTCCCATTCTCTCAAATCCAGGTAGTCTCATTTTCCCGCCGGACAAAGCCCGGAAAAATCCGGGCGCCGTCTCAGCCGGACGGTTCACGTATGCAGCTTAATCTTGCCCGCGTCCGGTGTCCGGAAATCAGAACGGCACAGAATTGAAAAATGTCAAGCCGCGAAAGCTATTACGGCGATGTAAATAGGTTTTGTTTGTAAACGCGATACCTATAATTTCCTGTTTGGCGCGGATTGAAACACTTGCGGAGTAAAGGACGAGGTGAATAGTTTACTAGAGTAATGTTTAGAAAGGTAAATGTTTTTAGATAACTACGAATATTTTTGCTATTGTTGCATCTGTTCTACTTACAAACAATATTTATCTAATAAAAATATGGTTTAAGATCTTCAAAATATTATACTTATGTAGCTTCGACAGAAAAACGTTTGAGAACAGCGTAGTTCAAAGTTATTACTTTTTTTTTAATGCGATAGTAGGCAAATGAGCGAACAGGGGGGTTACCATGACGTGCTAAAGCCGTTCAGTTTAGGTTGAGAGAGAGGGACGGAGCTATGTAACTGCTATAGCTATGTCCCTTTCTCTCAACTTAAACTGAACGTCTTTAGTACGTCATGGTAACCCCCTAGGTCACCTGATGTAAGCGATCACTGCCACTCATATACACCCAAAACAGCAAAAAAGTTGGAAGTAATTTTGCTTGCTTTTCGTAATATTTGTATATGTAGGTATTTTTTTTTTTATTATAAATGGGCTTACTCTTGGCCACAGACTAGCCAAAGGCAAATACGTGGCCTACGATGGAGTGAGTTTGCCCAGAAGATGCCTGTTCACTCTTGATTTGAAGGTTGCCGGGTTATATGAGCTCGGAAATATAGCCGCCGGCAAGGAATTCCACTCCTTGGCAGTGTGCATAAGAAAAGAAGAAGCAAAGCGCTTCGTGCAAATTCGCGGAATATCTGCCAAGTAAATAAGTATTTGTGTACTTGCCGCATGACGTTTAAAATGCGTAGATAAAATCATTTTAATTTACAGTATTTAATATCAAAGAAACTCGTATTAAGTACATAGAAATATAGAAATATTTATTAACTTAAAAACATATACAGTGGAGAAACAAGCCTTTGGGTTCTGTACTAGGATATCCTGTGTTACAGAAACGTAAAACATAGCGTAAAAACAACGCAATAATCTAAACAATCATTACAGAAATGTCATCAATCAATCACTATTCCCATATTTCTGCTAATTCTCGACCAATGGCGCTTACGGCCTTTTCTTCTTCGAATCAAATAACTTAAACAGTGATTTGATAAGTAAAGGCTTAAGTGCCTAATGTCATAAGAGCTTATAATGTACACACGCGACAAGTGTATTAGTGGTTCAGTGGCCTCCTGTGAAAGTTCAGGGTAACCTTTAAGGGTAGAATGGGGATTTGGCTTGCATTCAACCCTTCACTTTATAAATAAATAGGTATATGAACAGTTACATCATTTTTATGCCATTAAGTCGGTTAAAGTGGTCGTGTACAGTCAGCCAAAAAAAGTGGTTTACCTCTTTTCGTGTTTGAAATAGAGTCGAAAAGTGGTAAACCACTTTCTTGGCTGACTGTACACTGCTTTCTACGAGCTACGGCGATTTGAACTCAACGCAAAGTGTATGTATCTATGCATCCATTTGTCGAGTGTTTGTTTCGTGTTACTGTCTTTTCCTTCATTAATTGTATTGTCAGTCATTGTGGCATCTTGTGGACACTCTGTCAATTATTGACTTGTATAGTTCATACCTAACTGTTCCCTGATGTTTGTGCTGTCACTCGTTTTAGTTTTAGTTTAGTTGTTAGCTTAGTTTATTAAGTCAGGGTACCACTGAAAATCAGCGCCTCGGCTTGCCGTGGCAACATGCTGAGTGGGATCCCATTTAGCATCGAGTTTGTGTTGTATGTACCTATCTATCTTGTATTTGTCCAATTTGATGTTAAATAAAGTATATTCTATATTCTATTCTATATTTAAAGCGTGATGAGTGAAAGACACGATCACCTGCAACCATCCTCAACTTCATTTTTGAAGTGTAACTTCTAATGCGACTTTCAACTGACAGCGCGTAACACCCAGTCATTGTTACGTTGCGTGAAATGCCGCTCACTCAGCGCGTAACATTCTGTCAGTGTCGTTGCGCTCAACGCGACTCACTCATTCCATTCATTCATTGACAGAACAGAAATAAATTGGAATGTGTTTGTTAATCTGAAATAAAACTATGGAAACGGATTAAATCGCGTATAATGAATTTACAATTCATCCCGACGTTTCGAACACTTTACAGCGTTCGTGGTCAACGGGTGACTGAGGAAAAATTACAATGAGCAGAAACTACCCTAAGAAATATTAACGAACCATGACCATAAATAATACAGATTTCTAAGGCAGGTTCACACACTATCAATAAAGCTACTTACACAATATTAAAAAACCACAGTTTCCATAGTTTTCTTTCATGAGTAACTATCGCGGTAACCGAAGACAATATTGTGTGTTAATATGTTTTATATTTAGATCGGGTGCAAAATGAGTTTATGTCTTCAATAATGTGAGCAAACAGCAATGTTAAATATTAAAACAGTAAAAAGATGGACGTTACTAAAAACAAAAACGTGATGGTCACTTGACAAAATGTTTTTGAGGTTAGGTTACGAAGTTTCACTTCTTTCGCGCGGAGGGACTCGACTCGACGCACTGTTTTTTTTTTTTTTTTTGAAGCATGCTGACAATGCAGTGAATGTGGTTGTACATTACATTACATGATCATCCTCTTACTTACTGCACACACGTAGTTACCGAGACTGGCAGGGCACAATGTTGATGTTTAAAGTAATTCAACTCAATTTTATAAGGAATCAGAAAATATTTTAATCCGTTTTAGCCTCTAGCTTTCCCCCAGAAGTAAAGTATTTGACAGTCGGAATTAACTGGGCTAACATTTAATTTATTTTAATGATTTTTATGTCATTGAAAGTATCTTGTATTATTTAAATCCCAAGATAGAACATTCACTTAAACATTGAAAATGGATGAAACTTACCTAAATTGCACATAAATAAATTAACATTTTATCAGATCGACATCGGGTCAACATTCTATGAAATTAATAATGTTCACGTAAAGTTATAATTACAAACGAAAAAATTACTTGAAAATAAAATCTATGAATAATAAATATTAAATAGTTAATCACCTTGATTTCCTTTACATACTTAAACCTTTCATTTCTTACTAAAAACGTCTACCTTGTTGTTACTTTATACCAAAGACATATGTAACTCCGTATAGACAGCTAAAGTCTAAGAAAAATACGTACTTCAAAACCATACAGAAAAAGGTACGGTGACCTAGATGGCGATACACCTTTGGGGTACGCTCGGCTAGATGGCCCTAATATTAATATTTGATATTTTAATTCATATTAAGCTAGGAATATGGACCAAATTGTCTAAACTGAGGTTCAAAAGCTTTCAGCCTGTGTCGGAAGATGGCAGTCTATGCACTGTGATTACACATTTTACTTTGACACTAACACTCTATAAATCTATAATACTCGATCCTCTTTGCTTTTTACAAACATATACCTATGTACTACTCTTATAGGGAATTCTACTGAGGGTCGCCAAAATATTATTATTATTATTATTATTTATTAATTCATTAACAATATTACAATTGTATTTGAATGTTACTTAAATCTAGTCCTTAAATCTAAAAAAGTAAATAATTTAATCTAACATGCAGAACAATATCAAACGTATTTATTTAATTAAATTAGCTACATTGGCAAATTACTAAATGTAACTCCGTATAGACAGCTAAAGTCTAAGAAAAATACGTACTTCAAAACCATACAGAAAAAGGTACGGTGACCTAGATGGCGATACACCTTTGGGGTACGCTCGGCTAGATGGCCCTAATATTAATATTTGATATTTTAATTCATATTAAGCTAGGAATATGGACCAAATTGTCTAAACTGAGGTTCAAAAGCTTTCAGCCTGTGTCGGAAGATGGCAGTCTATGCACTGTGATTACACATTTTACTTTGACACTAACACTCTATAAATCTATAATACTCGATCCTCTTTGCTTTTTACAAACATATACCTATGTACTACTCTTATAGGGAATTCTACTGAGGGTCGCCAAAATATTATTATTATTATTATTATTTATTAATTCATTAACAATATTACAATTGTATTTGAATGTTACTTAAATCTAGTCCTTAAATCTAAAAAAGTAAATAATTTAATCTAACATGCAGAACAATATCAAACGTATTTATTTAATTAAATTAGCTACATTGGCAAATTACTAAAGTAGGTCGTAAACTCCTCGATAGAATAAAAGCACTCCTTCAACAGCAATGTTTTTAATTTATTTTTAAATTTACTAAGGCTAGTGATAGTTCTCCACTCACTGGGAAGCTTGTTATAGAGCTGCACACTCTGATATTCGGCACAGTGTGTGACTATTTTAAGCTTAGGCTGCAATTTACAATGTAGGTATTTCCTTCTTGTGCTTAGGCGTATCTCCCTCTCCTCAGGGGTCTCGTAGTCGTTGAGATTTTTGACCAAGTCTGAGAGGAGTAGAAGGATGTACAAGGACGGGACAGTCAGAATTTTTAAATCGAGGAAAAATTCCTTACAGGACTGTGTTTGTGGAACTCGCACTATAGTTCTCACGGCTCGCTTTTGTATTATAAAGGCTTTATTCATGTTATAGTCATAGCTGTTTCCCCAGCATTTGACACTATAACGAAGTTTTGATTCCACTAGTGCATGGTATATCATTTTGAGGTATTTTTGCTCCACTATGTACCGCAGACTTCGCAAGATATAACAAGCTGAGCTAATTGAGTTTTCTATGGTCGTTAGTTCATTTTTCCATGTGAGTAAATCGTCTATATGAATACCAAGAAACTTCACACTGCTTACATTTTCTATTCTATGGCCACAGAACGACAGATTCAGTTGGTCCTTTTGTCTGACTGTAGACTTCAGGAGCATGGCGCAAGTTTTACTCGAGTTCACCTTCAGGTTGTTACAGCTAAACCACCAGTCAAATAATTCCAGAGCACGATTAGCTTTTCTATTCAGAGCCTCAAGTGAATTAGCGCTTACAATCGCATTTGTATCGTCGGCAAAAACTATTAGGCTGATATCCGACAATTCTCTTCTTATGAATTGTACCAAGTCGTTTGTGTAGAGCACAAAAAAGACTGGACCCAGGATAGAGCCTTGTGGTACTCCACGCGTTAGCTTAATGGGTCTGGATTTTATAACATTTTCCCGATCACCTTCTACATCTGTTATTTCCACGAACTGCGTTCTATTGTGAAAGTAGGATTGTATAAGATTTAAGGCCTTGCCTCTAATGCCGTAGAACTCCAGTTTTGCGAAGAGTATATTATGGTCGACCATATCAAATGCCGAGCTTAGGTCCAAAAATATTGCAGCTACTTTGAGCTTATCGTTTAATTTATTTACTATAGTATTTATTAATGTGTCAATCGCTTGAATGGTACCTTTAGACTTTTGGTATGCGTATTGAGTTTCACTCAGGATCGCGTTCGAGCATAGGTGAGCCATAAGCTTTTTTAGAACAATTTTCTCTAAAATCTTGGATAATGTTGGTAACAGGGATATTGGACGATAATTAGCTGGATCCGTTTTTAGCCCTTTTTTGTGGATGGGAATAATTCGGGCAATTTTGAATTGATCCGGAAATAACCCCTGTGAAAGGCAGTTGTTATACAAGTGTGCTAATGACTCCGCAAGAATATCCAGATTTTCTTTTATTATGGATAAAGGAATGTCATCGTATCCCACAGATTTCTTACTTTTCATATGTTTTACGATATTTCTAATTTCTTGGGCATTTGTTTCATTGAAGTGTATGTCATTATATTGTCTTTGGTTATTATTTACTAAAATATTTATTGCTAAGTTGGGGTTCAGGAATTGGCCCATGCTAGTGTTGCCTTTATCAAATACAGTAGAGAAAGTGTCTGCCACTTCGTGAGGATCGCTTATGATTCTATTGTCTATCTTAAGTAGCAGCTTTTGGCAGCCGATAGTTGGAAGCTTATTTCTATGTTTGTTTACAACTGACCAGATTGATTTAGATATATTTGCAGCGTTTTTTATTTCATGCGTGATGCTATTCCTCTTTGCTGCGTTTATAATTTTTCTATATAGGCGTATGTACCTCTTCCTATAGTCAGCAATAGATTTGTCTAAACTATTTATGTTTCCACTAAGCAAGAACCTTTTCATCTTGCTCGAGACTCTGAGGCCCTTGGTTATCCAGATTAATTTGTTTACTTTCCTTAAGTTTGTTTTTTTCTTATGTTTTTTAAAAGAACAAGTAAATGCCGTGTTAAAATTGTCAATAAATTGGTCTATTTCCAGTGCGCGCCAGTTTTGTTGCATTAGTTTAGTCTTAAACATAACATTGTTTTTTTCAGAGAGAGTTCGTCTTTCCCTGTACAAAATTTGTTCTTTCAGTGCGCTACCCGTACTTTCGACTTTTAGGCGGCACGAGATTCCTGCATGTCCGTCACCTAGTCCATTGTGATCGACTGCTGTTAAGACCACGCAGTCCCTCGGCAGGTTGGTCAGTATGTTATCTAAACAGGAAAAAGTCGAATCTCGTTTGAAGGTAGGTACATTGATAAGGTGCCTGAAGTTGTAACGCTTAATTAGTGAGAGAAATTCAGTAGCCTTATTTGTATCATTCAGAATATTGATATTAAAGTCTCCGACCAACAAACATTTTTTGTCAAAAAAGTGCTCCAAAAATTTCTCTAATCGATCCATAAACGTGTCGAAATTTTTATCTACCGGGTTCCTATAACAACAACATATACATATATTCGTTGACATATCTTTAATACCACATAGTTCAAAACTTTCACATTTATATAGTTTCTTACATATTACCAGGTCTTCGACCAGTTTATTCATTTTTCCAACAATTAAACTACCACCTCTTATTTTATTTGGTCTGGTATTATAGCACATTAAATCATAATTATGTAAATTAAATAGAGGAGCTGTAGCTTTGTTGAGAAAGTGTTCAGTAATGCCGATGAAATCATACTCTACATCAGTTCCCTCAAGATACAGCTCCAGCTCATGTGTTTTATTGCTAACGCCACAGAGGTTTTGGTGAAAAATATTTAGATAAGTGTATTCTACATCAACAGTATTTTCATGTAGTATAGTATTCATTTTGGGAAAATGTTTGAGAGATCTGTCTTCCGCGTTAGGCACGAAAAAAAGATAATTGATTAGTTTTTTCAACTATATTTATGTGGTCTTGTAAGCTAACAATAATATTTCTCATACCACTATTTTTGAGTTTGCCATTCCACGAAGAGAACATTTCATAGGTAAGATTTAAGTTAGGATCGAAAAAAGTTGAGTATTGGTACTTCATGATGTCATTATACAAAAAAGTGTTAAAAGTGTCTACCCTAGCATTAAACAACAGAGCACCACATATGTATGTCGGACACACGATAATAACGTTGGTAATATTATTTAGTTCCTTTAACACCTCTCCTGTCTGTTTCACCAGTTTATAATAGTCTTGTGTGTTGCAGAAATCTTGTTCTCCTGTCAGAATCACACAATAGTCTTTTTTCGTTAGGGTTTTTGCCTGGTCACTCGCCGCTTTTAGCAGGTCCTGTAGCCCACTACTAGGCAGGATGTGATGACAATACTCGAAATGCTGAAGTCTTTCTTGTCCTTTTATTATTTGTAGTATCTTGTTCCTATTATTGTCGCTGAAGAAAAGAATCCTGTTTTTTGAAGACTCAGGTGTGTGACGTACTTTTCGTGGTATATTCGTAGACTTTTTCAATCTAGGTGTATTTGTTTCCACTAGTTGTTTGAAGGGCTCTAGCGTTGAGATCGGAGATATATTTTCAGGTGAGCCATCGCATGACAAGGGTCTCTTTTCTATCCTAGAACTAGAGGAAGTCCGAAAGAGTGAGTGTGATTTTTTTGTGCTTCGCTTCACTTTGCTAGATCTATTAATAGGTGTCCTAATAGGGGATCCCACTGTTTGACTTTGTACCAAGTTCTTGTAAAAGTCACATTTTTTCCGCGTTTCGCTTAACGTGTCTTGTAGCTCATAATTCTCAGTAAGTAGCTTTTGTACTTCGTTGTCTGCCCCCAACAGCTGTTCTTTAAGAGTTTTTATTTGTAGTTTTAAGTCGTCTACTAGGTATGTCTGAACCTGAGAGTCCAGGTTTGGCAAGCTGTTGGCGCTATTATCCAAGGATGACGAACACGACGGAGGTGATTCGAGGGCTTCGTTGTCTTCGTGTTCTGTTAGTTCTGTCGTCGAAGCTTCGTTATCTTCTGGGTCCGAGTGGGAGTCTGGGAGGGATTCAAACGAATTTTGAGTAGGAATATTCAATGTAATTTCCTCTTGAGATGTAGAGGCGCTGGTTTGTGCCGCACATACCTTAGTAGATGCGGGAGATGTGCGTATGTCCTTTTTCCTCCTAAGTGTAACATTCTTATCCTCAGTGCTTTTTACTAAGATGGGAGTCGTAGTGGTAGAGCGCCGGTTGGAATTATTTCCTTGTTTTAGATTTGTACGACACGGTATACATATCCATGCCTGTTTCCTATCTGCTGACATTAAATTGAAAAGTTTAGTGCTTCTGCCTGCGCATCCAATATCAAAAACCGCTTTGCACTTTGAGCATTTCAATGTCGGTTTCTCGCGCAGATCGCGTTTACATTTAGCACAATATCTGGGCGACCGAGCTTCGCTCGGTTCTATTTTAATATATCACGTCTTTAGATAAAAAAAAAACTCTTATAAATACAAAAACAAAAAAAAAGACAAAAAACAAAAACTTAATTTCTGGCCGGGATTCGAAACCCTGACACCTACGATCTATCTGCGTACATTAGACCGACCTCGTGCGACTGAGCTACGCGGAATCGATGCGCGCGCGGCGAAATTAAGGACCATATTTTACGTTTACAAATGCGAAAGAAAAACTCAAGAAAACTCGAAAATTCGCGTTTTCCGGGATCTCAGGCTACGCTAGATCGATTTTTCACCCCCGAAAACCCCCACAAAACAAATTTCAGCGAAATCGTTAGAGCGGTTTCCGAGATCGTCGGTATATATAAATAAATAAATAAATAAATAAATAAATAAATAAATAAATATACAAGAATTGCTCGTTTAATAGTATAAGATACTGTGCCTACTGGCGCCATCTCCTGGTAATATCAAAATGCTTGTAAAATCCTTAGTATGCGCCTGCGCTACCACATGCGACCGCGTTCCTAGCGTACGTGGTCGCATAAGAGTACGTGCCTTGACCGCTAGATGGCGTGCTTCGCCGCGACCGCTTTTTAATTGTGGTGGGCTGTAACAGAGTATCGTAGTACTATCTGATGTCCCTAGATGGCGCTGTATAACAGTACTTTTCCTACCCAACGGAATATTATTTGCTTATATTCAAAAATACACTGCGAATTCACTATATAAACTGGAATGTTGTTATTGTTTATCCGATATTAATAACTAAGTCATGAAAAACACTTTATAGACGCAACTAACACCACTTAATTTGTCCGATTTATGCCGAAAATCACTGTTCTTTCAATAACTTCGAGTGTCACTGTTTATTATGATGATTCACCATTTCTTAACTTGAAAACACGCACACAACGTTTTTATAGTCAACTGAACACATAAAGTCTTAGTTTGTGAAGATTAACATGACAATTTAATTTATAACGCATTATTTATAGAGAGCTATTACGGGTCGATGTCACCAGTAGTAGCGCCATCTAGCGAAAAAATTTTTGTATATTATTATCTAATATTTGTATATTATTATCTCGAATTCTCCTCACAAAAAGCGAAGTACTGCCGAGTAACAGGAAAAAGTACAATTAGTATAAAAAGAGACTCGTAGAGACAATGCGCCGCCGGCTGAGTATCGGGTTCGTCATGATGGGATTATTTACTCCTTTCAACAAAGGGCTGCCACAACGCTGGTGACTTTTCTAGAATAAATAATATAATAATAAATAATATCCTTACGTTTTGCGCTCGAAAACAAAAGAAGCTGACGTAACCCCGAGAGCAGCTGAGCTTAAATGGGTCTGTGTGCGTAACCAAATGCACAAACGCGCACGAAACGCTCACGATAATAACTCTTTCGTAGCTATCCATATCTATCGCTCTTGCGTATTGGCGCGACAGAGACTACCTTTCTGCGGCGTTTTGATTTCGTTTCGCGTCGCAGAAATGCCATTCGACTACGGGGCCTGGGCCGGATATATCTGCCATGATTTTTTTTTTTTTTATTGGGGACACCTTACACAGATCATCTTAGCCCCAAACTAAGCAAAGCTTGTACTATGGGTGCTAAGCGACGATATACATACTTAAATAGATAAATACATACTTATATACATAGAAAACATCCATGACTCAGGAACAAATCTCTGCTCATCACACAAATAAATGCCCTTACCGGGATTCGAACCCAGGACCGCGGCTTAGCAGACAGGGTCACTACCGACTGAGCCAGACCGGTCGTCAATTTTATATGACGATCGACCTGTGGGTTAAGAAAATTACCGCTTGGACATCAAACTTAGTGTGTTGTGACCTTGTGACAGCAGACTGATGAGATGGCGGCACAATATTGACATCTTTTGAAAATATTGACCTAACATTGCCATAAACCGAGACGTGTGGAAGAAAAAGGAGTTATTTGCCCAGCAGTAAAACATAACCTAAACTAAAATTCATAATCCTACGGACCAAATTGACAAGTAAGTGTGAACAAATGTTGCCACAGTTTGGCTAGTGTCGTTCTTATCGATATTACACTTTACTACACTTTGATCTTAGCCAAAAGGCCGAGAAGCGATATTAAAATTATTATTACACCGTAAATTTAAGGTGCACCCAGACGGTACAATCAAACTGGCAATTTGATCTATTAATCAATATACCAACTTTTTCTGTGATTTCGACAGATCAAAAGGTCTGTAGTGGAGACGTATACCCCTAATTAGATATAAAATGTTAATTTCAAACCAGCAGTAATATAAATGAAGTTTATATATTTACTTATTATGATAGTTTATTGAATCTTTACAAATGAATTATTACAATTATTGTGTTACAGCCGAAAGATGGAAAGATTGTGTAAATCACATAATAAAAACCGAGGACAAAATGTTACAACTCGACAATTTAGTGGACAATGTCGTTTTATTATAAATGTAACTGATGATGATGATGATTATGAAAATGACGAAATAACGGAGCCTGGGAATGAATAATATTTTATAATTATAATAAAGACTAGTTATCGTCGGACAAGATATTTTTTTTTTACCTGCTGGTTTGGATACCTTTTTATGCAATAAAACTAGTGGGTAAAAACGCATTTTATCCATACACTACCTCGAAAACCGAACAAACCAAAATGTTTACCTTTTATTTAAAAATAACATACGTATTTTTGATTTAAACTAGTCTGTTATTTGTACTTTACAACTTGTCGATATATTGTTATCGACATATACCCTTTACTATTTTTATTTCACTGTTCCTGGTAACATTTCATCTGTCAGTCATTTGTCAATTTAGTGCGCAGGATTGTGAATTTTAGTTTAGTAAATAATAAAGATTTTTTTTCTTCTTCTTCATCATATCTTCATGACTGAGGGAAGTGACGATTGTAGTCAGTCATCACCAGTGCTCTCCATGCGACTTGATCCCGTGCTCAGTTCACGCTAGCCTGCAATGTGGCCTTTGTCACAGACGCAATTATTGTAGGACAGCCCAGCCGGCGTATTATGCTTCCAATTTTATCACTTATCCACGTGCATAAAGTATCCGTCACACTTTGGCAAGTATGTCAGTGTGAGAGTGACAGATGTCTTATCCACGTGGATAAGTGATAAGATTGGAAGCATGATACACCGGCAGCGTGAATACCCTAATGCATCCAGTCCGACATTTTTACTTTTTCATTGTACCATAAATTAAACTAAATAGGTAATTTAAATAAAAAACCGTGTGCAACTGCGTCTGGCTCTACGTTAGTAACGAATATTACTACATACATACATATAATCACGCCTGTATCCCATAAAGGGGTAGGCAGAGCACATGAACTACCAAGTTTTAGTGCCACTGTTGGCAAAAAGGGGTTGAAAGAAATCGAAATTGTGACATTGCAGTGACAGGTTGCCAGCCTCTCGCCTACGCCACAATTTAACCCATATCCCACAGTCGACTTCTACGACACCCACGGGAAGAAAGGGGGTGGTGAAATTCTTGACCCGTCACCACACGGGGAATATTACTATTTAAATAAAATCTCCTCTGTACACTGAGAGAAATTTGCATTGTGAATTTAACAAGTTCGACTTGTTGCGGTTTATCCGTTTGAATCAGCCAAACGTATTTTTAAAACAATATGTGTCAGGTTGTTTTTATAAAATCGACTTGTTGATTCAAATATATTGCCGATTCAAATGACAAGTAGCTTGTTGTTTGAACCAAAGAGCACGTAGGCGCTATTTTAATAACCAAAAAACTTGTTGAACGAACATGAAAACTGTTTGTTTTTTCTCTCAGTGTACCTGTAGGTATGAGATATCATAAATCATAACCGTTGTTAAAATGTAACTTTTGTAAATATACCATATTTCTAAGCCTTACGACTGTGTGTCTGAAGGGAGCCACTATATATGATAAAGAATTTTTTTCTCAAAGTATAAAAATAAAACATGATAATATATGACGTCATGATGTATACTTAGACCCATTTAATCAAATAAATCAAATAATAAAAATCCCACATATCATTCGATCATTGTCATTTACAATACAACAGAGCTATTTCCAGAACGATTTTCTCAGTAAATCCAACACGTGTTTCTAATAAAATAATCCCCAGCCCACACTCGACAACCCTAGTTCGGGTTACGTAGCCTTCCAGAAAATAAACCAATTATATAACAAAAAGAACCTTATTGATGAGACGTGCTGATTGGGACGACAGTATGCATTAGTGCACATTTATTGTTTAGCTCGATATTTTTCTAGAATAAACGGTTTAGAGATTAAGAGTAAATAGGTATCTCATAGGTAAGCGTGCTCCACCGTAGACCGCATCATCACTTACCATCAGGTGTGATCGTGGTCAAACGTCTACCTATCTATACTAAAAAAAAAAAAAAAATCCGATTGAAAGTAAGCTTTAAACACTGGTTTGTAGTTCGTAATATTTATTACGAGGATTATCTTATCTTATATCTGTGGGGGCCCTGACGGATATACTTCGACCCATAGGGATCTTTATTCTTTTGTACAATTAATTCCTACGATCCTAAGACCCGTCAGCTATTCACTTCTCGGCCATCTCCATGTGTTTGATGATTTATTTATTTAAACTTTATTGCACAATATAACAAATAAAGTACAAATGGCGGACTTAATGCCTAAAGACATTCTCTACCAGTCAACCAACAGGCTAAACAGAAAGAGTAGTGGGTGCAGGCTTTAAAAAAAAAGGTAACTGAAAATGAAACATAAATGTAGCAAATAATACATATTGTCAATAATAAACTACACACACATGATGATGTGGCTCGCAGATCTCTAAAGTTTTTTGGTTTCAGGTAACCTGCTCTTTTCTTAATTTACCTTGGTACTATGTGGCTATCAGTAAACCCATTTATAATACAAAAAACTTGAGCAAGGCTAGACTGTGATCTTTACTACAGTAAGATCTGTGAATAAAAGATCTTTTCTGGATATTCTCCCCTCAGTATTTAGGGCCACTTGGCGCCAATGGAGGGTTAACCCACCATTTTATATGGAATTTGACAGTTGACAGCCCACTAACCCCGAGTTAAGTGGTTGGTTCAAGTGGGCATTAGTCAATACCAAGAATAAGCTTTTACTACAATCTTAAAAACAGAGAAAAGATCTGTGCTTTTCTGGATATTTTCTACTAGTATTTTATATTTAGTCAATACCAAGAATTAGCTAACTCTGAGTCCTTAATAAATGTAAGGCCTGAGTGCACGCCCGGAGCGGAGCGTTCGACGGGGCGTGCAGTGGGGCGGGTGAGCGTGCGTCCACCCTATGGAGCGTCGACACAGTCAGCACACTTGTATGAGCTTCAATTGACATCACGCCGCACGCCCAATATAAGCGCGCACTAAGGCCTTATACAAAACATCAACTTCAATCATTCAATTAATCACATCATCATCCTCCTTGCGTTATCCCGGCATTTGCCACAGCTCATGGGAGCCGGGGGTCCGCTTTGACAACTAAATCCCAAGATTCTGAGTAAGCATTAGTTTTACGAAAGCGACCCAATGGGTAGGTAACTAGGCCTTATTGGGATTAGTCTAGTTACCTCACGATGTTTTCCAATCATGATGTTGTTGTCATTCAAATAATCAATCGTTTATTTATTCGTGATAACTACAAACATACACAAGTAGATAACAGAAACAGCAATAAAAGAAAAATTAAACATATAAGTTACCACGAAATGGTCCCGACTAGCAAACGCTAACCCGTCAGCTTGAGTAATTATCTCTTCCATTAGATTGATTGATTTGATTGACGACCGGTCTGGCCTAGCGCGTAGTGACCCTGCCTGCTACGCCGCGGTCCCGGGTTCGAATCCCGGTAAGGGCATTTATTTGTGTGATGAGCATAGATATTTGTTCCTGAGTCATGGATGTTTTCTATGTATATAAGTGTTTGTATATTATATACATATATATCGTTTTCTGAGTACCTGCAGCACAAGCCATCTTGAGCTTACCGTGGAACTCGGTCAATCTGTATAAGAATGTCCTATAAGTAATATAAGATTAATAGTTATATTCTTTCCAGCGACATCCTCTCATCAACCATGGAGCACCTAACAGAAGAATACAAGCTGGAAGCGGTCCGCAACGTGACGGACATCCTGAGTCGCACGTTCAGCAGCCAATTCGTGTTCCCGGCGCTGGGTCACAACGACCCCGCGCCGTCGAGGAAGCTGGTCGATATGTGGATGCAGTGGCTGCCCACAGAGGCGCTGCAGACCTTCCACACTGGTAACTTACTCTTCTTCGCTGTATCTTCATGGCTGTGGGGCGTAACGACTGTGGACACTCGTCACCCACTCTCCACGCTACTGGATCCTGGGCCCAGTGCATGCTGGGTGCGTAGCCGAATGGCACAAACGCTCACGAAACGAAACGCTAGTAGATATCTATCTCTATCGCTCGTGCGTATTGGCGCGATAGAGCCAGACTAACTGGCGCGGCGTTTCGTTTTAGTTTGGCGTCGGAGAAATGCCATTCGGCTACGCACCCTGGTCTGCAATGTGGTCTGTGTCACAGACGTCATTCTTTCCGCCCATGTCATTTTCAACGCTAGTGCCCATGCATATTCTATTCTACTTTTTCGCTTCCTTGTCATGCATCCCGTGATTATGAGATTCTCTAGACTATCTGGTGCAGTCCTGCTCAGATGTCCAAAGAAACCAAACACTTTGAGTGGTAACTTACACTACTATAGAAACTGTGTAACACAGTATAATAAAGAGTACTATCGTACAGTATGGCCACTCATGCTCCCCGCTGAAAGTACCGCCTTTACTTACACCCACCCAGACTGCAGACATTTAGTAACTTTGCTATATTACACCCACCTAGATTTCGGTTCAAGGTAGCAGTTATTTGATCCACAAATAGGTTCAACACAAACATGCGAGTATTAAATGTAAATCAACGCCAAAGGTCACCTACTCCTACTTGAAACTGTGCAAATAGGGTAAGTAACAAATATCGTTCCAGTACGTTATTGATTTCAAGAAACAATATACTAATGACACAATACATCGTTCACGCGCCCTTTTTGTCATGTACTGAATTTCGTGAAAATTAAACGACATCTTTCAAAAACTCAACAACGTCCCGCCAAAAAATGAATGAGCACTTGTCTTTGGCGAGTTTTTTTATAATATTTCGATAAAACAGCACTATTAGTTCTATCTATCAATATCATTTTATGGTACGGTACAGTACAATTTTTGTGAGTAATTGTTAATCAAACACTACAAAAAACGTCATTTTTGGCCCGAATGGAACGCTTCTACCGCAAAAGTGGCGCCACCTATATCAGCAAACTATGTATGTGCGAGTAATGGCTACTTTCCTCTACACATTTATATTAAAATTGTTTATATGGGTATTATAGTTACAGAGATATAAGCCGTCGCGCCATAACACTTTTCGTTACACCTGGTTTTCGGTTTCACGTCAATATTTGTAAACTGAAATAGATATCATGTACACGAAAGAAAAAGCGACCACGTTTTGCGGTGGATAAGAGGGGAATCAAACTGGTCTTCAACTTACGCGGCTAACATCGTTACCTCTGGACCACCCGGTGGTCATTCTTCTTCTTCTTCTTCAACCTAGCTAAAATGCTAGTATTAGTACTTAGTCTTTTCCACACGGTCGGTGATTATCTAAAAATATAAAAGAAGACTATCTAAAAATATAACTGACTGACTGACTGACATATCAATGCACTGGCGAAACCGCTGGTCCTAGAAATTCCAAATTTGGCACGCAGATTCCACATAAGAAAAGAAGCCCATGGTTGCATGTAGAGAAGCACTAAAAAAGGATTTTTCAAAATTATTCAAATGTTGAAATGGTGGGTTGAATAAGATTACTTTCAGTACGCGGGCAAAGCCGCGGGAAAAAGCTAGTTTTACATAAATGTTTTTAACGGGGTCGTTTGTTTCAGGTGGTTACTACACAATAGAGCAGTCCCACAGTAAGCTGCGCATCGTGGTTCTAAACAGTGTGCTTTGGGCCGGCGGGGGAACTCGAACTGACGGCCCGCACCGGGGCCGGGCCCAGTGGGAGTGGTTAGAACAAGTGCTTAGCAAGGCGAGGAGGAAAAACGAGATGGTAAGTTAACCTCCGTCTTACTTGATTACTGTTGTGGCGTGGTGACCCGAAGACTTCGGAGGACAGACACCAAAGACCATTGCTTCTTTGTTCAGTGTCAGTCTTTTCGATGGCGCTGTTGGCGCTGTATGAAAATCATCAGTAATCTAAACAGCGTGCTTTGGGCCGGTGGAGGAACTCGGACTGATGGTTCACATCGGGGCAGGGCTCAATGGGAGTTGGTTAGAACAAGTGCTTAGCAAGGCGAGGAGGAAAAACGAGATGGTAAGTTAGTAACTGCTATACAGCGACGACTCGAAGCCTAAAGTCTTCCAAAGATTACAGCATTTTCAGCACCAAAGACCACCGCGTCTTTGTGTAAAGTCAGCTCTTCAAAAGCGATGATTTTTACTCAGGATCATCAGTAATAGGTAAATAGCGTGCTTTTGGGACGGTGGAGGAACTCTGGTGCTGCAACCGAAAGTCTTTAAGCCGCCGGTATATTAACTTACCATCACGTTTTTTCACTTCCACGGAGCCCTGTCTCGATGCGGAACATTGCTTCTTTGTTCAAAGTCAGTCTTTCCGATGGTGCTGAGTGAACATCATTCTAGAAACTTTTGGCTAACGGCCGACAACGGACTTGATTTTATTTGATATAAATAACACATTTATTTACTAATTTGTGCTTAATTTACTTTTTCCTTGTTCCTTGAACCTTCACAAACTGTTACACGAGCGCACAATTTATCGCTCGTGTAAAAATAATAACTATTATTACGTACTCAGGATTCTCAGGAATTAATAACACAAGGAAGTCTGCTTGAGAATATTTAATTGAGAATATTTTGCTGAACCCTGAATTCCGTAAAAATGCTCGGTTTCTCGGCCTAATTCAGATATTCGGGCGATTTACTTCTGCAAAAATTCTTTTACTAGGTATTTATCTTTTGACCTTTGAGTTATCTTTATTGTACACAAGTCGAGACGAGACATTTTAGACGTGCCGCATCAGTCATGGCCCCAAGGGTCCGAAATAATGTGCGAATAGCGTGAAAATATATCAGGGACTGGCATTATATTTCGGGGTCGTTGACCTAGAATTTCATATTGTGTTCACCCAGATTTATAGAAAGTAAAACAGGAGCGAATGTGTTTCTTGATAGACGTAGGTATGTCTATGTTCAGTCTAAGCTTTCATTGTCGACTGTACTTTCTTTAAAACTTCTCAGTGTTAATTGATGGCCAGTTTCTTCTGTGACCATCAATATTTCAGTGTCATTGTGTGTGTAACTAAGTGTCGGTTGCATCAAACCGCCAGTCACTGAACTTAGCGTCCGCAATTTTTTTTGTATGGGAATATCCATAGACTTTGGTGCGTCACGTTGATGTGTCTCTTAACTGCGGTTGATGCAACTGGCCCTTACAGTGTAACTTCAATACATATAGATTTCGTCTATTTACACTAAAAATTAACAATTGCAAAGAAGAGAATCCATGATAGGTTTTTTTTTTCTTTTTCGACTATATAACATTTATTTATATAAACTTAATGTTATAATTACAACCTGTTTTATGAAATTATAACATATTGACAACTACAGAAACAAGCACGTAGTCTGGAACGTTAAATTAACAGGAGTGGCAATAGTCGATTGATTGTTAAAATATGAAAATCACTCATTCTCACTAAATTTCTCTGCTGACGAGGTAAATCAGTAAAGCGCATTCAATGAAATAAGAATAAATCTCTTTTTTCTCGCATTCGCCCCATTTTAGTGCAGCGAGAGTTGCGAGACACTCGAAGAGTTAATGGCTTCTGCATTTTTTACAGCCAGTGTATTTTCTTTTAAAAATACTCCCCCATTTCAGTCGTTTACTTTTACTTGAACGCTTTCTTTATACTAGTAAAAAGAGTGATTTCGCAAGTGTTTAAGTTATAATAAATTTGATGTCTCTCCTTTGATATGTAAAGTGAAAAATGAATGCCAATTTTGTTACAAAAAGACGTTAATAGAATAATAAATGTTTCATGTTTTATTTGCAATTTATTTTGCGATATAAAAGCCTATTTTTTTGTATTACGTGCAAAAATAAAGTTATATCTTTATTGAATTCACTTTATTATCTGTTGTAAAGTTTCTGAATAGCTATTCAATCAGGGCTAAATAATTTGATATCAAAATGAACGATATTATTTTACGACTCCGTTGCAAGTTATATTGTATCCAATATATTTATTAAAACTTTGGCAAAAATTAGTCAAAGCACACTTCGGACACTGGCGATCAAATATATGAAAGAGGCGCGTTCCTAGCACACAGTCTAAGCTCGACAGATCGACTGTTCGCGTTTTTGACGGGCGGTAACTGTGAGGTAACCGAGAGGGGGTGGGCGGCACTTTCAGCAGGGAGCGGGAGTGGCCATACTGTACGATAGTACTCTTTATTATACTGTGGTCAAAGTAAAATTACTTGCCATATTCGTAGATTGATATTTAATTACGTCCATAAGTTTGGAAGTTTACTTTGCTTAACACAATTTTCTTATTCATTTGTATGTAAGACATTTAAGTACTCTTAAGATTCGATTCCGCTCACTTATTCTATCATTGAAATAAAGGTAAAAGTTCTCATGTACTTCAAGACCTGATAATGGTATATTAAAAGTTCTTGGTAGAGTTATTATCCGTGGGCCTTATCTAAGGAGCCCTTATAGTAAGGACCCTTATTTATGTGATTTAACTCGCATGTGAATTTAGATAAATTGCTGCGGACTATAAAAATTTAATTCCATTCAGCTGACCGATCAAATGCCGCATTGTATTGAAATTGCAAGATATCGTACTATCTTAATCAGCCCTAATAATTATATTTATGCATCATGATCGCGGAAAACTGAAGATGGTGAGATTAGCCCAGGACCGGAATAAGTGGCGTACACGAAGAGAGGCGTATGCTTAGCAGTGCAGTGGGCGACTAATAGCTGAAATGATGATGATGATGGTGGTGGTGGGTGGATCTCAAAATTATGTAGACAGCGCGTTGCAACTTTGACTTCCACCCGCTAACTAAAGACAGTTTTCCGTCATCATGACTAATGATGCATATAACTGTGTCGAAATATCGGAAGTTCGACAAAAATCTAAAAAGTAGTCACTGTCTATAGACATAAGTCCCGGTCAATATAAGTCTAATGAAACTAGTTAACCGGGAATAATTCAAAACACTTATATGTGCTTATTTTGTCTCAGGTGTACATAGTAGCACACGCCGGCCCGGGCGTAGAAGAGCGTCACGGTGCTGGGAGCGCATCAGCGGCCGGCGGCGGCGAGCTGACGCCTCAAGCTAACGCACGGCTCATACACCTCATCAGGGCATTTAGTGACGTCATCGTTGGCCAGTTCTATGGGCACAGGCATACGGATACCTTCAGACTTGTGTATAGTGAAGGTGAGCTTTCCAGAACTACCTGAAGAATCATTTACATCAAGAAAAGTTATTCATTGGGTTTTGTGGCGAGTAGACTCCTCAAGCCGACGAAAGGCTCATATACCTCATCAAGGCTTTTAGTGACGTCATCGTTACCTTCAGACTTGTGTACAGTGAAGGTAAGCTATGTTAGAGGAATCCGTTTTCATCAACACTTCTACTAGTAGACAAGACTTTCATGGGGTTTTGTGGCGAGTAGACTCCTCAAGCCGACGAAAGGCTCATACACCTCATCGGGGCTTTTAGTGACGTCATCGTTGGCCAGTTCTATGGAAATAGGCATACGGATACCTTCAGACTTGTGTATAGTGAAGGTGAGCTTTCCAGAACTACCTGAAGAATCATTTACATTAAGAAAAGTTTTTCATAGGGTTTTTCCTTATAAATCTTATGAAGAAGTTGTCTCAATTTTGAGAAATTTCGAATATAAACTCCAAAATGTAATTTGTGATTACGTAAATAATAAAAAAAAATATATCTACTAAATCTTTACATTCCCTCAAGTCTAAACAATTATTTTTATTGCGTGCATAAAATGAAATAGCCCGAAGCTAATATTGTTTATTTTATTCAGGTCGACCGGTGTCCTGGGCATTCCTCGCGCCGTCTGTCACCCCGCGGGGCGCGGGGAGCATATCCAATCCGGGCTTAAGGCTGTACAAGTTTGACTCCAATAATGGAAAGGTAAGGAAGAAATAATGATATATTATTAATAAGCAATTACAACTTTGGTTTTTTTTTGTTTTTTATGTCCAGTCTTCGACGTCCGCAATTTCTATTTTGTCTTCAGCCGGTCATTTCACCACAGTGACATTTTTTAAAATAATAAATGAGCTTACTCTTTGCGACAGGCTAACCAACGGCAAAGGCGTGGCCGACGATGGAGTGAGCTCGCCCAGAAGATGCCTGTTCACCTTAGGTTTGAAGGGCACATCCGGGGACATTGACACTTGGAAATATTTCCTTGTTGAACTGGCAATGAACGGCGAAATGTCACTGTTAGACGACAAGTGTCTCTGTTAGGCGACAAGTGTCACTGTTGTGAAATAGGCCACTGAAGGGACAAGTCACTTTTTATTTAGTTTCTGCAAGTTTCTGTCATCTATTTAGGTATTTCAGTTTATAGCACACCTACTATTGTTTAATATACTTACTTACTTTGTTGGCGCGACGACCCAAAGTGAGTCTTGGCCTCCAACACAAGAGCACGCCACTTTACGCGGTCCATAGCGACCTTTCGCCAGCCCTCGTTGACGCCGAGTTCACGGAGATCTGCCTCCACTCTATCTGCCCAACGATATTTAGGATGGCCAGCAGGACGGCGTCCAGTTGGACAACCCAGATAGGCCCTCTTGACTGCCCGATCCTCACCCAACCTTATAAGATGGCCAAGCCAGCGGAGACGATGTGCCTTGGTTGTTTAATATACCTAGTTTAATATACCTATTGTGTATAGATATGGTGACAGAAAACAAAATTAGTGCCGATGCTGATCTAAACTATTTAAATAAGTTACGACAAAATCTTACTAAAAGTAGTCGAAAAACCATCATTCTGCCTAGCAACAGTAGACACAACAATATTTCTTTAACAAAATGATGATTGTTCAGTATTAATCTCAATTAATCAAAATTATCCAAAATATAAACTTTGTATTTTATAAAATACTTACTATGAACGTGAACTTCGAGTTGATTGCTGAGCGCCAAAGTTTGTCATCTATTAAAGGGAGTTGTCTAAACTTCTATTTGAGCATTATTATGATTAGACTTTGAAATATAATACTTGTTTAGCCAAATACAGGCTTAATTTTATCTTAACTTTGTCTTAATAAGTATAAGGAGAAGTTCGAATCAGATGAATTCGAACTACGTAAATTGAGTCCCATGTCAGCGTACTAATTAATACGTGAAAGTTATAACGCGTTTGATATCAAAATTAAGATAAAACAAATGAGTTTTAGCCTAATTTTAATTTAAATTATGGACAAAAAATATTAAGGCACGATAAGGATTCGACCAGAATCTGTCATTGTCAAAATTAACACCTTTGTTTATTATATCAGGCTGTTTTTAGTATCGCTTTTTGTTTTTTTTTTGTTTTGGTTTTCGATATTTCAATGTAGTTACAATGATTTTAAAGTTGTGAAGACCGTGCTAATTCAATCAATCATTAAATTTGTGCTCGTCGATTTGTGTTTTTTTTTTAATCCGAAAGTTGTTCTATATCCCGGTCAGAATAAATCTAGTGAAATTACATTTTGTATAAAAAATAGTATAAACTAAATATAAAGTATATACGGTCACCGGCGTTCGAGTTAGCAATCGAATTCGGCTTCTTACGCGCCTAACGTCTTTACCACTAGACCACCCGGTCACGAAAAAAGTCAATCACTCGTAATTTTGGTTCATTTGTTGTTTATTTGTTTCAACAGGTGTTGGACTACACCCAATACTACCTAGACGTGACGACGAACCGAGGCGAGCACCACTGGGCTATCGAGTACAACCTGACCCAGTACTATGGACTGCGGGAGGTCAGCGCGACGTCTTTGGACGCATTGGCCGACCGCATCAGGAATTATCATGACAGGACAATTTTTAATAAGTGAGTCATCATCAGATTTTCCTTGCGGCAAATTCAGCCCTAGGAAGCCTGGCTCCGTAGCCGAATGGCATTTTTACGACGTGAAACGAAAACGAAACGGCGCGAAAGGTAGTCTGGCTCTGTCGCGCCAATACGCAAGAGCGATAGAGATAGATATCTACGAGCGTTTCGTTTTGTGAGCGTTTGTGCTTTCGGCTGCGCACGCTGGGGTCCATTGGCGTCAGTGAGGGGTCTCATAGGATGTTTCGTTTACCTAAAAGTGACTTGTAAAAATTAAATGGTGTTTTATACAAAAGTTTCAAACACTACCTGGGGAAACCTGCCGGCTGTGGAATGAGCTCCCTGCCGAGGTATTCCCGATGAACTACAGTATGGGGTTCTTCAAAAAAGGAGTGTACAAGTTTCTAATGGGTCGGCAGCGCGCATGTGACCGTTTTCCATCAGGCGGGCCGTGTACCTATTTGCCAATGACGTGGTATAAAAAAAATACCTGTAACCATCGGATTGAGAACCTCACTGGCTACTTGGGCCATTTTTTTCAAAGTTTTTGTAACATGGGTATTTTTTACGCGATTATTACTCTTTCGATCCTGATAGGAGAAAAAAAATGTCCCAAGATTTCTTTATACATTTTTTTGAACCTTCCATTCCGTTACCGCGATACAAAATGTATGAAAAAATGGTAACGGAACGGGAAAAAGACCTTGGGACACTTTTTTTCTCCTATTAGAATTGAAAGAGCTCGCGATTCTGAGTGGAAACCACATAAAAATTTCCAAATACAAAAAAAGGGGTGGACAACTTTGAAAAAAATGGCCCATTTAGTTTATTTAACAGTGCATAAAGAACGGTGTCAAAATATTTTAATCGTCAATTTATATCACCATCACTGAAGAATAAGTGAAGTATTTAACAGACTGAACATTTCATCCTCTGGTCAAAAGTTTTACAAAGGAAATAATGTCATTTCAACATCAGCTCATCAAGATAAGATTGAGATCAAATTAAGGCTTAATTTCAACGTCTATTGCGTGATCAGAAAATACAAAAATTGCCTTTTTTTTCGTTCACTCTAATCTTGATGCCGCGTCAGTCAACAATCCAATTTAGTTTACGAGTTTCGGTTTAAATATCGATTGTTGGACAAAATAGGAAGAATCTGGGGAAAATATTCAAGGAAAACAGGGACAAAACAATATTTAGTAATGGCCGTATTCAAGTTTAAATATAATAAATAAATAAATAAATAAATAAATATTATAGGACATTCTTACACAGATTGACTGAGGCCACGGTAAGCTCAAGAAGGCTTGTGTTGTGGGTACTCATACAACGATATATATAATATATAAATACTTATATACATAGAAAACATCCATGACTCAGGAACGAATATCTGTGCTCATCACACTAATAAATGCCCTTACCGGGATTCGAACCCGGGACCGCGGCGTAGCAGGCAGGTTCACTACCGACTGCGCCAGACCGGTCGGTGCGGTATAGCTATGGATTCGATATAAATCGGACATGCCAGTGTCAGAAATAACACTTGCTAGCTCGGAAACACGTGTTTTATCCTTTAATACCAGCGGGTAAAAACGCATTTTATCCATTAGTGGAAGTAATTTGACCTTGAATAATTTCAAAATTTCTGCTTTAAAATAATAAAAGTGGCTTAATCTGGTGACGAAGATGATTTACCACCTATGGAACTACTGGAAGCAGTGATAAACGCGTTTTTTTGCATTGTACTTTCCTCGCTATAGTGAGGGGAAAACTTTTGGGTGCAAATGTAATACTTCTCGCGTGTTGAAAAACTCGCCAAGTTCGGGATTCTATTTTTTTCGTTCATGGTTGAACAATAGAATCCTTTCACTTGATCGTTTCTCAATACCACACTTAGCGTTAAAATACATGTTTGCACCCTTGTATAACAAATAACTATAATACTCAATTAACACTTTCGCTACCAAGAACCCGACTGTCGGGTACACCGCTCGTAGAAGCGTAGCCGATTACATGGGTTTCCCCGTATGTAGCGAAAATGTCGTAGCGCCGCGTAGAGCCCGGTTTCGAAAGTGTTAATATTCTTTCCTCAAAAAATACAAAAGCCTGTTCAATTTTTCGGGTCCGTATCATTTTCGTCTGGATTGTATTATGTCGTTGTGACCACATAGACATGAATGCTAAATGCCTATTTAGCAAAACGTCTGGAACTCATAATGTTACAATTTAAAATGAGCTAGTAGCAAAACCTCTTTATCTTCGAATATCTTTATGACTTAATTGACATTAACGCTAAATGGTCCGGTAGCAAAACATTTGCAACGCAAAATACCCATGAAGCAAAACGTCTGGATTGTGTGACGTCTTCATAATTAAATATGACAAACAAATTCTAATTCACACGTATACTAATTATTTTATTTCAGACATTTCATGACGTTATGCTACTGACTCGTTCTGTGTTCATGTCAATCAACTTGTATCACTTTCGGCTTATTGGGTATTCTAATCATAAGGGCTATTTATATTTCCAGACGTTTAACTACTTGTCCATTCTAATTCTTAGTCATTCAGCTAAATTGACGCTTTGCTGAGTGTGTATTATACTTTTATGTCGTCGCGGTTGAATTGACTCTATGCTGACCGTATATTTAACTTTTATGTCATCTAACTGAAATGGTCGTTTAGCGATAAGGTACATTCGATAGTGACCCAATTTTTTCTACATACTACCCACATACGAAATGTTTTTTTTTTTTATTCTGGCTCTTTGTTTCTTTATGCATTTATACATGCAATAATTCTCGTTGTTATGTTAAGAATTCGGTTTTTGGCTCTCGTGTGTTTTTTAACCCCCGACGCAAAAACGACGGGGTGTTATAAGTTTGGCTTGTCTGTCTGTCTGTCTGTGTGTGTGTCTATCTGTGGCCGAATTTGATTTTTTTTTTGTTAGAAAGCTGAATTAGTCGGGAGTGTTCTTAGCCATATTTCATGAAAATCGGTTCACTATATAGGGGGTATTTTTTCTTTCTTCATCTATATAAAGTTTACAAGGTATTTTCTTTATTAAAGCTTAATGCTAAGCTTCTTTAGTTTCTGAGCTAGATAATATACTGTTAATGGGCTACGGAGCTAGCTCGAGCTAGATAGTGAGAACAAAAGCGCAGCGTAAATTTATAACCGTTTTAGGGTTCTATTTAATAGCCAAACAAGTGAAAATCGCCTTATAAGACTTAAAATATAAAAGTACAAAAAAATTGTTATTTTTCAGAATTTGAGCTGATTTACAAGATACGCATGTGAGATTGCGAGACTCGGATGCGAGTGTCATTACAAAGCGATGTTTCATTCGCGTGTAAGATCGCCTAACCATGGGGCTTTAGTGTATAAGTGTCAGATTTACGTAAATCCCAATATTTAGCCTAATATCAACCATCTTGAATTCCGAACTGGGGGGTTACCATGACGTGCTAAAGCCGTTCAGTTTAGGTTGAGAGAGAGGGACGGAGCTATGTAACTGCTATAGCTGTGTCCCTTTCTCTCAACCTAAACTGAACGGCTTTAGCACTTCATGGTAGCCCCCAGGTTCTAAGATCACACAAAATGATTGCTTTTTAACCCTCGTTAAAGGAGCCACTGACGATCAGGCACATCAGTTATAAGTTCGACCGAAGTGACGACCGGTCTGGCTCAGTCGGTAGTGACCCTGCCTGCTGAGCCGCGGTCCTGGGTTCGAATCCCGGTAAGGGCATTTATTTGTGTGATGAGCACAGATATTTGTTCCTGAGTCATGGATGTTTTCTATGTATATAAGTATGTATTTATCTATTTAAGTATGTATATCGTCGCTTAGCACCCATAGTACAAGCTTTGCTTAGTTAGGGGCTAAGTTGATCTGTGTAAGGTGTCCCCAATATTTATTTATTTATTTAAGTAAAAAGTTACAGCATCCAAGAACTGACAGACAAATCATCAGCTACTAATAATTTAATGTTGCACCACCTACAATTTCTGTGATTAGCCCAAAGGTTGAATTGTAGATAATGCTTTATGGCATTAAGTCCGCCTTGTAGTTCAGTTTTATTTTCTATATGCAATAAATATTTCAAAAAAATATTTTCTCTACAGGTACATGAACGCGTTAAGAGTCCGCCACGCGACAGACTTGGATTGCGACTCAGCGTGTGTGCACGTCCACTACTGCGCTATCACCCGCGCAGAATACCAAGAGTTTCGCACATGCGTCCGCAACCCCGCCTCGGCACTAGCGTCGCGCGCACCAGGCAACTCCGCCGCCATTTTGTTGTACGCCATTTTGATTTTGATCTCGTCGTAGGAACTGATAGTAGATTTATAATTATCATCGCCATTTAGTTAAGAAGTTTGTGTTTTTATGTGGCGATATTGACTTGCAATTGCTCAGAAATAAATAGGTTTTGTAAAAAATAAGTTATTAGTCATTTTAAATTGTCTTTCTTAACAGAAAATGTCCGAAAAGTAAATAGCATACTTTTTTTGTTGCCTACAAATAAATAAAATAAATGTACCTATATTGCATCCTCATTCTTACTTGTCTTACCTAGTTTTCCCTATTTTGTGTAAGTTACAATGTTACCAGAAACATCTTTTTCC
Organism: Leguminivora glycinivorella; assembly: GCF_023078275.1. Lineage (NCBI taxonomy): Eukaryota > Metazoa > Arthropoda > Insecta > Lepidoptera > Tortricidae > Leguminivora > Leguminivora glycinivorella. The sequence continues at coordinate 4,248,097 of NC_062973.1, forward strand.
TTGCGTTATCCCGGCATTTGTCACGGCTCATGGGAGCTTGGGGTCCGCTTTGACAACTAATCCCAAGATTTAGCGTAGGCACTAGTTTTACGAAAGCTACTGTCATCAGACCATTCAAGACGAAGGGTAACTAGGCCTTATTGGAATTAGTCCAGTTTCGTCACGATTACGTCACGCCTTCACCGAAAAGCTACTGGCAAATATCAAATGACATTTCGCAAACTCATTGGTACGAGCCGGGGTTCGAACCCGCGACCTCCGGATCGAAAGTCGCACACTCTTACCGCTAGGCCACCAGCGCTTCTCCGCCAGGCCACCAGCGCTTCTCCACCACAGCTTGTTACCAGAAACATACTTACTATTGTAAAAATGGTATGCGGTCAAATTAGACTTCAACCTTTTTGTCAAATACGTACCTAAAAAGAAATCATATTTATAATTATAAAATTTTGTTTGTTGTGATTATGAAAGCTATTTGATTTAACGACTGAAAAAGGAAAATCTAATTACGGTTAACGTAATTACCGTTATAAATTTTAATGAATTCATTTAATTACATTTAAAACTGTGGCGTGACCATTTTATTTAGATTAAAACGTTTATAAAGCCTCTCTTAATACCTCCCTTTTTAAAATGTTACACCTTTAATGGTGTATTTTGAGAACTGACACACTTATTATTTATATTGAAGAAAAACTGATTCTAATTGTTATGTATGTTGAACTTGTTATTCACACTAGAGATTTTTCGACGGGTACCTCAGTGGACGGGTGGTCTAGAGGAAACGACGTTAGCCGCGTAAGCTGAAGACCCGGGTTCGATTCCTGGCTCAGCCATCAGTGGGCTTGGTTGCTTTTTCTTTCGTGTATGGTATCATCTATTACAGTTAGTTATTCTATATTAAATTATTATTTCTATTTGTTCATGGAAAACTACTAAATGTAAGTAAGTTAGGTGATTATGGATCTACCCCGACATGAAAGAATATTTGAACAATGTAATTCATCTAATTATAGCTTATGTTTAAATTATTTAGGAATTTAATGTTAACTATTAAAGTAGTTAGTTAGTATGCGTAAAGAAATAAAACTACTTATTTTCCTAAAGGAAGGGACGGTTTAAAAGCTGTAAAAATTGTAAATATTTTTAATAGCTTTAGTTTTGATAGTACATGCATTATAAGAGCACGTTTACATTGGGTTGACCTTAGCTATCTAAGGTTTAAAGTATTACTAAAACTTTCATAATGAAAGGCTTGAGTGCACACTATTATTGGGCGTGCACTGGGCGGAGCGCGTGGCGTGGATGTCAAACAATTGAATCTCATACAAGTATCCTTAGTCGACGCTGCCCAATATGAGCATGCACTCAGGCTTTACACTAATGGCTCAGCCACAACATTGGGCTAAGCGCGATAGCGTGAGCGGCGGCCATACATTGGAGCGAGACACAGCGATGGGACTTTTCATTCGCACGTATGACTGCCGCTTACCGCTGTCGCGCTTAGACCAGTGTCGTGGCTGAGCCGTAAGAGGTCAACCGATGTAAACGTAGCATAACATTATATTCATTGATGTCACTAGTCATTGTTTAAAATAATGATTCTCGTCGCTATTTGATTGTGATATATAGAAAATTTTGTATAAAGGGATTAAGCAAAACTCGGTGTAAGTAAATAAATATCATTATGAAATATATTGTTTTATTTTGTATCATTTCAGCGTGCGCGACAACTCGCATGCGAGTTTCAAAATTGCGGTATTAGATTGGTATGCTGTATGTAACCTCAACAGTCTGCAATGTAAGTAAAATCGCATGCCAGTTCGCGCACCGTTAAAATCACGCTAAAGAACGTTTAGTGAAAAAAATATTGAGAGATCAATTTTTCGATATTTATTAGGTATAAGTACATAATAAAGTTAATGAGTGAAATTTAAAATTTTGGATTTTTAATTTGCTTTCAGATTTCTTGAGATTATTATGATTTAATATAATTTTATAATATTTAAGGACTAAAATATATTGAAAGGTTACAATTACGTATAGAGTAATGGAAATTTTGTTGGCATTTTTCCCAGTTGATGGCGTTATATAACAACACCACGAAAGATAATTATCTTCCTTTATATATTATCCAGATAAAAGAATAATAGAAGGCCCTGTACAAGTGTACACACCTCTAAAAAAAATGTCAAACAACAAAGACTAAACTACGCTCTTACAAAAGTCCAATTCAATACCAACAATAAAGCATTAACGTAACGCACAGTTCCTTCATTTTATTGGGCGGCCGAATATTCCGGCAATATCCAAACACATTCATATCCACATTTTTATATGAATATTTTTCTAAAGGGCGCCTAAAACGCTCTGAAGAAGTAGGTCGGACCAACTAAACCCTTTCTTGAAAGCATGCCCCACCAGTTTATAGCGACCTCCCTTTTTCAAACCTTATTCACACTCTTATGGATAAAGTAAAACACGGTTAGAGGTCTTTTAAAGATGGTCGAGGGGAAACATGTATCGATATATGAGCAAAAGGGTTCGACCGTTGAAAAAAGTGGTAAAATGCTAGTAAGCATTTGTGGGTCATGAAAGGATACGTCACTTAGGCCTTTGTCGTTTTGTGCCATTATAATGTAAGTTCGAAATTCAAATAGTAAATGCTTAGGTGGATATGAAAGCCTACGCCAGGTTTCCTTTCAACAGCTGACAGGACTATTGTAGTCTGTTTTCATAAAAGAGCCTACATTAATGTTGAAAATGAAGTGAATTTTATTATCTTGAGTATATGCTATTACTTCATTGAAAATGCTGTTAAGGGTATCTAGATTTAAAGAGCTTTTAAACACTTAAGAAAGGGGGTGGTGAAATTCGTAACCCGTCACCACACGGGGCCCTATTGTAAATGATTTTGGCCCTATTGTAAATGCAATTTTTAATTTTTTTATTTGATTAAAGTATGAAAATATTTATGAAATCATCATAATAAAGCTCGTTTTCTGGTGGATATTTGAAACACAAGTCAAATTAGAATACCTCTTTTAATTATGCAAAATGGCCGGGCCCTCGCAGCTCCAATTAACCACGTTTTACAGTAAAATGTTAACAACAAACTGGTACGGTTAGAATCGAAAGTCCCAGTTGAGTTCCTGTACTATTCATAAAAGTTTTTAATATGTTAAAATATATAATGCTAAACGCAGTCTGGCTCTTTCTTTTTTGACGGAGTGGGAATGCTGTTACGCACGATGTGTGGGACTCGCCGTTTCTTTCCCCTCCCCTAGCGACAGGGAGGAAACTTGGCCCTACCCACGAAACCCACTCCGGCGTTTCATCCTCTCTGCCGTTCGTGAGGGCGCGCTGGGGTCGATGTATGTTCATCATTCACCATGACGCAGTCTGGCTCTGTCGCATTAATACGGAAGAGATTGAGATAGCTGCAATAACGTTAATATCGTAAGCGTTAGTACATTTAGCTTAAAACCCTGAGTCAGTCACCCGCGTGCGTATGCCACCTTCATATGCGTACCAGTCTAGCAGTTGATCTTACGTTTATCCACCACCCTTACCCACATTTCTCTTATCTACTTTCCTAACGTGACTGCCCCAGATTCAAACTAAATGACAGCTACGCTCTTTTCAAACCGGATTCCACTAAAACATTAAAACTAGGTCGGGACAGCATTAATAATCTCGTCCCTTAGATGTTAACGGCCTCATTTTAAACCTAACCAAAACGCATTTCATCCAATTTGATTTGTCTGGCCGCAAGCGCCGTGCGCTTCATGTACGACTCTCTGGCGGTACCATAGAGCAGGTTAAAAGCACCTCCTTTCTGGGTTTCCATATAGATCAGGGCCTAACATGGGAGAGCCATACTGAATCCTTGTGTGGCAAATTGGGAAGAGCTTGTTTCGCCCTAAGCAGACTGACGCCAGTCCTCCCTCTTCAGGCAGTCCGCAGCTGTTACTTCGCCAGCATACAGTCCATCATTCAGTACGGGCTTGAGTTGTGGGGACGTGCGGCCGATTGGCAACGTGTATTTCGCCTCCAAAAACGAGCTGTAAGAGCAATCTCTCGAGTTCCATGGCGCGAGTCTGCAAAGCCTCTTTTCACAAAGCTGGGGATGATTACGTTGCCGGGTCTCTTGATACTGCAAACTGCCGTATACACGCGAGAGAATCTAGATAAATACCCCAAGAGGGGAGATAAAAGCGACCGCATCACGCGATACGGACACAAACTAGCGGCGGTGCCCCGTAGCCTAGCAAAGACGGCTAAGGGCCGGTTTTTCAATCGCCAGATAAATATATCTATCAGATAAAGTTATCACTATCCTTTTCATCACACGTATAAATGACAATGACAGCTAACATTTATCTGACAGATATTATTTATCTGGCGATTGAAAAACCAGCCCTAAAACTATACACGTTATGGGTCCCGCTGTGTATAACAACTTACCATCGGTAATAACAGATGCACCTACTATGACAATTTTCAAAAACAAACTCAACACTTGGCTTGTTGAGCAGTCGTTCTACAGCCTTGATGAATTCCTGACTAGTAAATATTAATTATATATAAGCCAATTGTAATAACAATTACTTGTATAGTAGATACGTAAGATGACATGTAATTATATATTATCAATAAATTATGAGTATGAGTATGAGTATATTTTGTTTAAAAGTATATAACCCATTTTGTTTTCATCCGTGCACGGTCGACGACTTCAAAAAGGGTGCCCACATCCCATTACATGAATTCAAACGCGAATTTCTACCCTACAGCTTGAGGATCTCATGGTAAAAATGGGGAAAATCGTACAAAAATGCTCAGTTTCATGTTTATTCCATTACATCTTTCAGCTCGGTGTCCCCCAAGATGGAAATTTAATTCCTGCAGAATTAATGAGTCTCTGGGTTTGGACACAATTAAATTAGAAGCCTAATGATCTGGAGAAGGCTTTGCTTTGTGCGGGAAATACTAATAGGGTTCGGAGTAAACACGGTAAGAGTAATGCAATCAGAACGAATGCTGGATCTCCGACGGTTAATTGTATTAAGTTTTATTTTAGGAATGGGGTAATGCATTCCGTAGTCAACTAGGAACCCTAACCTTATAGTTTCGCCATATTTTTTTTTTATTTTATAAATCTTACTCTTGGCCATAGACTAGCCAAAGGTAAAGACGCGGATAATCTCAGTGACCGGTAGCACTAGAATGCTGAAATTTAGTACCAATATTATGTATATCTATCACACCGACAGAGTGGTAAAATAAAAAGTGGCGTGTGATATATTGTTTGATAGGTATAGAAAAATGAATATGGGTTTACGAAAATCATTTTTAATATTGAAATTCGCTCCAAAAGTTCAAAAATGTGTTATATTACGAAGTTTCACTTCTTCCGCGCGCACTCCACGCATTTTTTGTCTCGCTTATGATTTCTAATTAAGATGCATTGGAGTAATTTTGAATCACAGAAATGCTCGAGTAATTTTGAAAGGGGAATCAAGATTGAAATAACGATGATTTTAACACGCTTTTATTAGGTCGTCGTGTATGTAACTAACTATGTAATGGAATCTAAGGGAGCTAATTTAACCATCTTCCAGGGGTCGTAGCGTAATGAAAATTGGCAGCTGTATGTAGTTCTGATGACAATACAATAATATGGTACTTTTGAACTGATCTGATGATGGAGCCGGAAGATATGAACTAGAACTACATGATGGAACATCGTATCGTAGCTGTTTTTGGGTTTCTAAGAAAAGTCTTGTAATGGACTTTGACTACGATTAGGTTTCAAGGTCTGATGATGAAGCCGGAAGATATGAACTGGAACTACATGATGTAATTTCGTATGATATCTGTTTTTGGGTTTCTTAGAAAAGTCTTGTAATGAACTTTTGACTGCGATTAGGTTTCAAGGTCTGATGATGGAGCCGGAAGATATGAACTGGAACTACATGATGGAACATCGTATGATATCTGCTTTTCAAGGTCTGATGATGGAGCCGGAAGATATGAACTGGAACTACATGATGGAACATCGTATCATAGATGTTTTTGGGTTTCTTAGAAAATTCGTGTAATGAACTTTGACTACGATTAGGTTTCAAGGTCTGATGATGAAGCCGGAAGATATGAACTGGAACTACATGATGGAATATCGTATCGTAGCTGTTTTTGGGTTTCTTAGAAAAGTCTTGTAATGAACTTTGACTGCGATTAGGTTTCAAGGTCTGATGATGAAGCCGGAAGATATGAACTGGAACTACATGATGGAACATCGTATGATATCTGCTTTTGGGTTTCTTAGAAAAGTCTTGTAATGAACTTTGACTACGATTAGGTTTCAAGGTCTGACGATGGAGCCGGAAGATATGAACTGTACCTACATGATAGAGCATCGTATCATAGCTGTTTTTGGGTTTCTTAGAAAAGTCTTGTAATGAACTTTGACCACGATTAGGTTTCAAGGTCTGATAATGAAGCCCGAAGATTGGCACTGGCATTCCATGATAGCATATCGTATCAAAGTTGTGTTTGCGCTTGTGAGAAAGGCCACGTAGTAAACTTTGAACGTTACGTTTTCAACGTTATAACAAACCTATTATTGACCGAAGCGAAGCGAGGGCTGAGTTAGGTTAGGGTTTTCTTGCGACCCTTATGAGCGGAAAAAAGAAAGCTTAGACTAATTAAGTATCTACAATAAGTAATGTTAGGGTTTTCTTGTAGCCCTTAAGGGCAGCCCACATAGCGGGCTAGCATCGAAACGCATACAAAACAAAAGTTGATAACAAAACCAAAATGGGGGCGGGGATCAACGTAGTATTTAAAATAAGTTTGATTAGGGTTTTCTTGTGACCTTTAAGGGAGCGAAGCCCCCCGCAAAAAAGAAAGATCAACGTAGTATTTAAAATAAGTTCGATTAGAGTTTTCTTGTGACCCTTAAGAGCAACAATAAGGGGGGCTCGGGGGGCAAAGCCCCCCGCATAAAAGAAACATCAACACAGTATTTAAAATAAGTTGGGTTAGGGTTTTCTTGTTACCCTCAAGAGCAAAAATAAGGGGGGCTCGGAGGGCGAAGCCCCCCGCATAAAAGAAAGATCAACGTAGTATTTAAAATAAGTTCGATTAGGGTTTTCTTGTGACCCTTAAGAGCAACAATAAGGGGGGCTCGGGGGGCGAAGCCCCCCGCATAAAAGAAAAATCAACGTAGTATTTAAAATAAGTTGGATTAGGGTTTACTTGTGACCCTTAAGAGCAACAATAAGGGGGGCTCGGGGGGCAAAGCCCCCGCATAAAAGAAACATCAACACAGTATTTAAAATAAGTTGGGTTAGGGTTTTCTTGTTACCCTCAAGAGCAACAATAAGGGGGGCTCGGGGGGCGAAGCCCCCCGCATAAAAGAAAAATCAACGTAGTATTTAAAATAAGTTGGATTAGGGTTTACTTGTGACCCTTAAGAGCAACAATAAGGGGGGCTCGGGGGGCAAAGCCCCCCGCATAAAAGAAACATCAACACAGTATTTAAAATAAGTTGGGTTAGGGTTTTCTTGTTACCCTCAAGAGCAAAAATAAGGGGGGCTCGGAGGGCGAAGCCCCCCGCATAAAAGAAAGATCAACGTAGTATTTAAAATAAGTTCGATTAGGGTTTTCTTGTGACCCTTAAGAGCAACAATAAGGGGGGCTCGGGGGGCGAAGCCCCCCGCATAAAAGAAAAATCAACGTAGTATTTAAAATAAGTTGGATTAGGGTTTACTTGTGACCCTTAAGAGCAACAATAAGGGGGGCTCGGGGGGCAAAGCCCCCCGCATAAAAGAAACATCAACACAGTATTTAAAATAAGTTGGGTTAGGGTTTTCTTGTTACCCTCAAGAGCAAAAATAAGGGGGGCTCGGAGGGCGAAGCCCCCCGCATAAAAGAAAGATCAACGTAGTATTTAAAATAAGTTGTATTAGGGTTTTCTTGTAACCCTCAAGAGCAACAATAAGGGGGCTCGGGGGGCATAAAAGAAATATCAACACAGTATTTAAAATAAGTTGGGTTAGGGTTTTCTTGTGACCCTTAAGAGCAAAAATAAGGGGGGCTCGGGGGGCGAAGCCCTCGCATAAAAGAAAGATCAACGTAGTATTTAAAATAAGTGGGATTAGGGTTTTCTTGTAACCCTTAAGAGCAACAATAAGGGGGGCTCGGGAGGCGAAGCCCCCCGCATAAAAGAAATATCAACACAGTATTTAAATAAGTTGGGTTAGGGTTTTCTTGTGACCCTTAAGAGGAAAAATAAGGGGGGCTCGGGAGGCGAAGCCCCCCGCATAAAAGAAATATCAACACAGTATTTAAATAAGTTGGGTTAGGGTTTTCTTGTGACCCTTAAGAGGAAAAACTGATATTCTGCCGGAACCGGATCAGATCACGATAACACATAATTGATTGAATAAGAAATATTGGAGATGAAGCCCCCCATAAATCTATAAAAATCAACGTAGTATTTAAAATAAGTTGGATTAGGGTTTACTTGTGACCCTTAAGAGCAACAATAACCAGGTAGCCATAAGGGATACCCAAACTTTGTTTTTCAAAGCCCCCGACATAAAAGAAATATCAACACAGTATGTAAAATACCGGAGTTGTAAAAGCAACAGTTTCATGGAAAGAGGATATGCGTAGTTGGGTTAGGGTTTTCTTGTAACCCTTAAGAGCAACAATAAAGTGGGGGACATGTTTAATATGGATGCTTTGTTAAGGTATGGTGTAATGTGTGTTCTCGGTGGTATTGAGCTACAAAAAGCCCAGGCATTTTGGACTCTTTGGATAAAAGAAATATCAACGTAGTATTTAAAATAAGTTGGGTTAGGGTTTTCTTGTGACCTTAAGAGCAAAAACCCCTTATAAAAATTTTAGGTTCATTACAAGGGGAGCTCGGGGGGTTAGGGTTTTCTTGTGACTCTTAAGCGCACTTCGCGGTCTAGGGTCGACAAACTACAAAACAAAAATTGATAACAAAACTAAGATGGGGGACGGGGCCGAAGTACCCACGATGAGGGTTCGACCAACACAGTACCTATTTCAAATAAGTTAGGTTAGGGTTTTCTTGAGACCCTTAAGAGCGAAATAAGCCATTAAATAAATAAACCAATAAAATTTCCGCACCACTATGAAAAAAATTTCGCGCTCGCTGCGCTCGCTATTTTTTTCCTAAGTACGTACTGTCATTTCTTCCCAAGGCTGCCGAAACTCAAACTCGCTCAACCGACCCACACTACACTGATCGATTGCACAGGCCGGCACTGTTAGTGCTCTACACAGTGGTGGCGCCCAAGGCAAGGTTCAACACAACTTAGGGTCCCGTACTTTTGCGGTTTTACAGGCGCATGTGGCTCTAAGTAGAGTAAAATCACTTAGTGCTCACCAGATAGAAGAGCTAATTTTTTCTAAGCTGACAGGTAAAACACCATGCAATACAGACACACTGGCGGAGATGGAGAGAATGCGGGCTCAATAAAATATAAAATGAAATAAAAATAGAAATTAAATAAATTAACTAACAACTTTATTGCGATGAACTTGGTACCTATACATCAGGTGGTATTAATTATTATTAAGTAGCAATACATGTTTAGCCACAAATGACGTGCGAAATTCGCCTACTTGAAATAAGTTTATGAATAAATGTTAAAGATATTTCATTATTTACGACTAAAAAGTATAAAATAAATTTATAGTTTAAAAACACTAGAGAAACACGCTTTTATAAATGCACGTAAAAGCCAAAAATAAATTTTGGATCGTTCAAGTTGTCTCTATTTCTGGGAAGAAGAGTAAACTAAGTGCTTTAAATTATAATATTTGATTGTAAAAGCGTGGGGCGCTGTAACAGGAAAGACTTTTTGTGTAACTTGCTGAGAAATCAAGTTACACAGATTGGCGCGCTAACCGGAGTTGCAGCATGACTGCAGCGCCCCACGCTTTTACAATCAAATATTATAATTTAAAGCACTTAGTTTACAAAATCAAATATTATAATTTAAAACACTATAAATTTATTTATTGTTTAAATTAGACTTTCTTTACCCAATGCACCGTACCCAATTTTGAAAAACTAGAGTTTTAGAAACAAAACATTGAACGATCCAAAATTTATTTTTATCTTTACTTAGGCTTTTTGGCACGTGACATTTTTAAAAATAAAATAGCGTGTTTTTTTGTACTCTAGTGTTTTTGTTAAACTATAAATTGTAAGAAATTTATCTTGCTGCTTGTCATAAATGATTTCGATTCAGCGCCTGGTAATTGAAGTAAGCATTGTCTTAAAATTGAATTATTGCCATTAGAATTTCTCCAGGCGTTATAATTTTACATAAACTAACTGTTGTTACTTACTGAGATCCTACTGAGATAAACGTAACGACTATAAAGATTAGCAAAAAATTCAAATATCTAAAATTTTACGTACTTTTTACTTATCACAAGGACAAAATTTGGTCGTAAATATCTTACGCGAATTACCTGTTAGAGCGATCTTATGTATAAACGACAATATGGTAGCCTTTCGATTCTAAAAGCAAATCTGTTGAATATCACAAGCATGCCCAATGCATCTTTTCATTATAAAGATTAAAGCAATTACACTAGCGTAATAGTTCTTTCGCTACATTTGCCACAGCTTACGCAAACCCAGCAATTTTACTCACTCCGCCTTAATAAACGCTTATCTAAAAAGTCACACGTAATTAAACACAAGCACGTAGACAGTAGGCATATAAATTATTAAGCACCTCTCTGACATTTTTAGGTGCAAAAATGGTGAAAAAGTTTGGTGAATCCGTGTTAAAGGTTTGGGTACCGTGAATTGCAGATGTGTGGAACATTAAATTGAAATTACACGAGTATGCTGAATACGCAAAATTTCGTGGCCATTTTCTTGGTCAAATAATACAACTTTGCTATTTTCATTTCTGATGCCCTGAAAGTGGATCGCTGTTGTTCTTAGTGTGAATAAGTGATACATTTCTGCACTAGATCATTTGATAGTTATTTGTGCAACAACAGACCGAAGATGCGAAAGATTCTATAATATAATTACGTGCGTAGCGATTGGTTCTAATTTAGACTCTTGAGCGTAGTGAGGTACCAAAAGTCACGAAATGTACAAATAACTTTGGTTTCGCACATACAATTTTTCACCTCAGCAAGGCAAATAAGAAGAAAAAAATGTAATGCATAGAAAGGAAAGCATTTTATTACAAATAAATGAGAATTGTATCAGCTCTTGAGCCGGGTTCCAGGGATTGACTTTATGTCTCTGTATGGTTATTTGCAAATATGTATTTTGCTCACTGGTTTCACGCAGCAAAGTACGCTCCTTCCAGTTGCTGCGTTGAAAACGACATATTGACGTCTTAACCTTGGCCATAGCATAAGGACGACTCAGTAGTTAATCTTCCGCGAACGGTATTTGGCTGTCTCGCACGCGGAAGCGCCACACAGCGTAGCGCGTACTGACGCGACCGGCATCATCTGGTTCTGCATGTACTCTCTGCACCTCGATCGCGCAGAGCGCTACTCAAGGACAAACTGCGCGGCGCAAAATTTGTTAGAATAATGATTACTGAGTCGTCCTTATACTGTGCCTTGGTGTGTGCCATGCGTAGTCAGTTGGCACAGAATAGAGCCTTCAAACGTTCTGATATGATTAGAAGTTGACGACGCATCGTTAGTACAAGTAATTACGCTTGACGATAATGAATGGTGATTAACATTGTCATTTGGCATTAGCTCTTACGTATCTAAACCGTTTTGAACTGTTGGACGTGTGGATATCAAAATTATATTTGAATCCTACCGCCCGGTCTAGTCTAGTTCATACTTGCTCTTATTCCGACTGAACTTATGGTTCACGACCACATTCTCGTCAGTCATTGTTTTTTTTTCTGTTTGTGAGAACAGTTTGATGATAAGGATTTTTATGATCTAAGAACAAACTAAATTATGAGGGAGAACAGTATGGTTCGACCTGTGATTTTTATGTTGTTTACGCCTGTTGTAGTTTTTGATAGTATTTCAAAAGATTAATATTTCAACTTAGACAAACTTGTAAACAATTACTTTAGTGTCTGAGTGTCCATGTCTTTCCATTATAGGGCACACTTAACATCATCACTTGAAGCACAATGTGAAGCCCTTATGTTAACGACTTAGGGCCAGTTGCACCAACCAGATTTGACAGACACATCATCGTCACTCAGCAGATTTCTATGGAACTTCTCATACAATAAAATTTAACGAACGCTTTAACGGTGCCAGACGGTTTGGTGCAACCGGCCCTTAAGGTTTACAAGTTAATGTCAACAGATTACAGAACATACAATGGACCAGCGGGCCTAGCCGAAGTGACAATCTTTGACGCGATGTGGCGATCAAAACGCACTCTGGCTCTGTCGTACAGAAGAGCGATAGAAAGAGATACGTTCTGCTTACAAGGTGTATGCGATTGTGACATTGGATAGGTAACCTGTGCTTGTAACAGGTCTCGGGAGCTCAGTAAAAGCGAACGACTGCTTTGACCACTCATGATTTTTTATTATGTCCATTTTAGCACTTGTTTTATTGAGTCTAGACTATCCCAGCCTCTCAAAGCACTTACATTACCATCATCATCCCGGTATCCAGGCATTTAGCCACGATTTATGGGAGCCTGTGGCCTATTTTACAACAGTGACAATTGTCACCTGACAGTGACTATTGTCACCCGACAGTGACAACTGTCACCCGACAGTGACACTTCGCCGTTCATTGCCTTTTCAACAAAGAAATATTGACGCTTATTTATTTATCGTAAGGCATTTTTACGTCTTACTGGATTTCAATTACATAATTATTTCCTTAGGTATTAAATCTTAAACTAGAGGTTGATGTATGTTCTCTTCAAATACTCAATTGCCGTTTCGCTGAGTAATATGTTACTTAGCAACCCAGAAATAGGCACAAAATTGTCAATGTCACTCTGGTGAAATAACCTGAAGGTTCCCATGAGCCGTGACAACTAATCACGTTATTTGGCGCAACGCGTGATCAGGGCATTATTTTAAGAAAATGACTGCAATCTAACCAAAGGGTAACTAGTCCTTATTGTTATCAGTCCAATCTCCTCATAAGTCTCAAACACGTTGGTTCAAGCTTGGATTTGAACCCTCGACCTCCGTAACGAAAGTTGCACGCTCTTACCGCTAGATGAGCTATTTTTTTCTCCGTCATTGCTTTTACTCCTCGCTAATTTAAGCAAGGTGAATTCTGCCAATGTCGAGGTGAAGAGATAGGCTATTTTACAGTGATATTGACACTTGACACTGACAATTCTGTGCCTATTTCTGGTTTGATAAGTAACAGCGTCACTATTTCCTTGTTGAATGGCGAAGTGTCACTGTCAGGCGACAATGATTGTATTTCAGTCAGACTAACGCTTCCTAAAGCATTCACAGTTATTGTTACATCATCCGCACCACATCGATACGTCAATTTTGTTTACGTTTCAAGTCACGCTGGACTCCACAAAATCGAATTAGTACGCTAATAAAGCAAAAGGCAATTCGCTCTGCGGGTCCATTTAATATAGACTATAACCTATCAAATCCACTTATAGCTTCTAAACTCATTCAATCTGATATGGACCATGACTAAATGTAGTAAAGTTTAAGCTGCTCCGTGGAAATTTGGTGTAAAAAGAGGTTTTGAAAGTAATCCGATCTTGAACATCGTGAACCATTTTAGAGATTCATGGAAAATGGTGGATTGGCCGAGAATATTCAACACATCGTGATTCAGCTTTTTCTGAACGCTACGTGTTTGCATCTGTTGAATTAAGGGATTTATGTTTTTTTTTTGTTTGTTTTGTGCAAAAATATTTGTGAAATATGGCGGCTGCGGGACACAAGGTTTGTTTTATTGTGAAAAAATGGTATGATGTAGTGACATGGCATAATAATGACCAGTGGCCTATTTCACCAGTGACGTTTAACATTGACATAATTAACCTTTAATTAAAATCAGTTTTACCTAAACATGTTATCTCCTATTTAGAATTTATACATAAAAAGTAACACGTAGACATCAAATATTCGCTTTAAGAAATACCTCATTATAAATAATGAATTGGAGGAGCAATTTACTCACAGAGTTACCATGTTGTTTACCTACACACATTTTTTTTTAACGTCGTATTATGATGTCATTATATTACGTTACAAATATGTATTTTAAGTCTAATGATGTAGGTAAAAGTTTTTTTACACAATCATAACGATCCAAGACGAACAAAACACGAACAGGGGATCGATTTTTGAATTTCGAATGCACGAATTCGCCGTTCGAAAGTCTGTGGAAAACGACGTAGTGCTATTTTTGAAAAAACCGGCCAAGAGCGTGTCGGGCCACGCTCAGTGTAGGGTTCCGTAGTTTTCCGTATTTTTCTCAAAAACTGCTGAACCTATCAAGTTCAAAACAATTTTCCTAGAAAGTCTTTATAAAGTTCTACTTTTGTGATTTTTTTCATATTTTTTAAACATATGGTTCAAAAGTTAGAGGGGGGGGACGCACTTTTTTTTCCTTTAGGAGCGATTATTTCCGAAAATATTGATATTATCAAAAAACGATCTTAGTAAACTCTTATTCATTTTTAAATACCTATCCAACAATATATCACATGTTGGGGTTGGAATGAAAAAAAATATCAGCCCCCACTTTACATGTAGGGAGGGTACCCTAATAAAACATTATTTTCCATTTTTTATTTTTGCACTTTGTTAGCGTGATTGATATACATATTGGTACCAAATTTCAGCTTTCTAGTGCTAACGGTTACTGAGATTATCCGCGGACGGACGGACGGACGGACGGACGGACAGACAGACATGGCGAAACTATAAGGGTTCTGTAACATCAGTGTTACAGGGTTAGGTATTAATTCCTTATAACTGGCTAGTATTTTAATGCGGATCCCTAAAAATATATTCACAAGTCGCAAGCTCTTGAAATCGACCTAATCTAAACACACGGTCATAATTTTTGCTTTTTATTACCTTTTTTCGGCGAGTCGCTCTTATGGTACTTGACACCAGGGATGTAACGGATGTGGTTTTAACGGAACCGGAAGCGGAAGCGGAAGTTTTGAATTTAGTTTAACGGAAGCAGAAGCGGAACCGGAACCAGAAGCGGAAGTTATAGATGTTAAAAACGAAATGAAAAAATACCACATATAGGTATAACATAAACCAAAACTAATTAAATTACCTAGAACTTTTAGGTGTTTACTGTTCAGCCTGTAATCAGCAGTTTGTAATCAGCCTTTAGGCCCACTTAGGTTTTAAAAACGAAAAGAAAAGTTACCTGATATTTTATCTTAAGTATATCATTCATTACAATCCAAAAATTTAAATCACCTTGAACTTTAAGATTGTTTGTTGTTTAGGTAATCACTAAAAAGAATCATAAGAATCCTTTTAAACCTTTATTATGCCGTAAAAGGTTTTAGAAACGAAAAGAAAACTTACTCGTAGGTAGTATAATACAATCCAAAACTAACCAGTAAAAATTATATGTGTAATTGTTAGCACACAATTAAATTTTTAAATTAAATGGAGTGATTGTAAAAGAAGTAAACTGTATTTAATAAACAAATCTAAGGGGAGCTTCTAAGGGGATCGTAGATAAGCCCTGCACCACTGAATAGTTGTTCACTCGCTACTAACTAGGTGGACAGGACAAATATTGGCGCGCAATGGAATGAAGCGATTAATGTTTAGTATCGCAGCACGTGGCAAGCGGAGAGATGAGCGAATGATAGGTATAGACCTGTTGGTCTTTGATGTACGCCGCTCATGTCCCACCGTCGCGCTAGGTTCCGACATCCGTTATAACTTCCGTTTGAAAAATAACAGAACCGGAACAGAAGCGGATGTGTAAAACAAAACGGAAGTTCCGCAGTAACGGAAGCAGAAGCAGAACTCCGTTACATCCCTGCTTGACACTATCGAATACTCGATAGCTAAACACAAGAGTTCTATTTCAGATGCGTGTAAAAAGGGCGTAGGTTAATTTAAATAAGGTGACACATACGTCATCTTGTTAAAAATTATAATAATCTAAATTATGAAATGACGTATGTTAATGCAAAACGTATGTACAAAAGTCTTTTTATTATGAAGGACTATTCGTGTGAATGTTATGGTTTTTAAAATATAGACCTTCAGGAGTTAGTCAAGATTTGGAGCTCGAAACGACTGGCTGGATACGCGTCGTGACATTTAGCCAGAAATCAGTTAATTGTGCCTTTATCTCTTAGGTCAAATCTATATAGGTAGATTAGCCTTGAAAGTGAATTATAGCAATAGTGTGATTTAAAATGACAATAGACTGTGTAGAGATTTTAAGTGTTTAAAGTGTTTGTTTTCTAATAATGTGTAATTATGTTCAAGTAGAATCAGTGAAATCAGGAAGTGTTTAAACTTATTTATAATTTAGTTTTAAATAATATAAAATTAATAATTTTATTCCCTTAGGTCATCACGTCGGGTGTTCTATACTTTTTAGCTTAGTCCAGCGTGATTCGAAGGGTTAGGGAAATCGTCAGTGGACGATTCGTACGTAGGACAAAAATAGATCTCTTCTGCAAAGTTCCCGAGTCGAGCCAGCGAGCGAGAGTACGAGTGAACGAGAAGAAGATTATAGGGAGCCCTTCTGGCTACTTTCGTATGTCATGATTTAGCTCGTTATTATTAAATTAGCTATGAAAGTGGATAAAACACTCTTAAAATCACTTTTACTTTGATCTGTTTGCATGAATTGAATGTTGACATTGCAGTGAAGTTGTTTTGAAGGAGGAGCCGAATACCATACATCATACACTCAATCAAATTTTGGCTCTTTCCGACAGAATGACAAAATTGTAGTGTCACGCATTTAATTGCTTCTTTGATCCTATTATTTGTGACGAGATAGTGAACCACAATAAAAAACTATACACACACACACCCATGTATTTTGTCCCACAAACATAATACATGGACACACACACTCGATACACACCACACTACACTTACACACACAGCTGACACACCACACGTTTAGTCCATTTGCATACACACACTTAGGTACACTCGGAAGAAGGTCGGTGGCCGAGAGTAGCTCCTGCCGCACCGGGCGCCGAATCTGGCTTTGGCCTGAAGTATCTGACGTGTCAGTGCTTCAGAAGTCCGAAGCCTCTACACCACACATTAGGTACACACCCAAGGCCTGAGTTGTTTGTATTTCTGCAACATTTCGCTCTGTAGTCCTGGGATTCAACCACTCGATATGTGCCGACCCCTGACGTCTGATGTCGTGTGTGAAGGTAGAGTGCTCTCTTTCCAATTTAAGGGGCTGCAGTACAGTGGATGTTGTAGAGTATAAATGATATTCAGAGCACCTTTGGACAAATTCACACACTCACTAACTTTGTCACAAATACGCGGCTGCATGTCGAGTTAGGGAAAAGCGTAAATATCGCAGCGCGTAGATAGCATGGCGTAGTTTATAAATGCATTGTGCGTAAATATATTTTTGAGAATGTCAGGAAAGTGAAGAATGTTGAAGAATGAATATCTAGGTGCGAAGGTTTGAATGTTTTTTATGATTAGATAGGAATTGCGCCACGAAGGATTGTCGGACGCGTAGACGGGCTTGTTCCATTCTCAACGTCACGCGAGGTAAGGGGTGTAGGCGTGCAGGGAGCCCCTTTTCGTTCCAAAACAAAGTAATAACTTAGGTTCCCCTTTATAGACCTATGGTCTTATATCACAAGGTCCCTTTGTGGTCGGGTTTTATTTTAGGTTGTTGTTTGTCTGCTGTACGACGGAGTCTATGGATATTTATTTAAGTTAGAAAAGTACTTAGTTGTTTAATTGTAATATAATTATATAATGTAATTGTAAAATCAGGTAATTAAGTCAATTCATTAATTTTATTCTTAGTTTTTTTAAGCCCCATGCTGTTTTCGGGTGAGTTACATGTTCATTTATGTAGTTAGTTTTTTTTTTATTATTCATAATTTATGTCTGCGAGAATTTTATTGTGTTTTCATTGTTTCATTTTATACGTACAATTTTATTTTAATACGGTAACGAAATGTATTCGTGATTCTAACGATATTTTATCACAACGTAGAGGGTTTTATACATTTCAATCTAGACGATCACAAATATATAGGCCAATAGTTGAATAAATTATTTCTTAAAAGCCGTAGGGTAATTGCTTTTATAGTTCCTAGTTGACTACGGAACCCTAAAAAGGATGGCTAGTAATTTTAAAACTAGTGGTAATGACCACTCGTTTTCGATTCTGTTAGTAGAATTTAAATCGCTAGTAGTGGAGATATTATTGAACAAATTTCACGAAATCGAATGGCCGAGATTCAAAAATCGGCCTCCTGGTAAATAAAGTATCATTTAAAAATGTCATCATTTTAAATAAAGCTTAATCTTATACAGAAAAATCCTTTTCTAAAAGCTGGGCTTTCGTACGATTATAAAAATAGATTGCGAATAAAATTATCTTGCTTTGAAAGTCAAGTAAGGCATGTATTCATAGTTAAATCTAGCCATCCTTTTTTCAATTTATGCTAGGCCGCTACCATGACGTTAACAGCGACCCCAAACGGTTACTTATTAGAACTAAAAATTACATAGGGTAGACCGAGGTGAGTTGTGACAGAGGCGAGTCGTGACAATATAGATTTTTGACAACGTAACTATCAGCAAGTTTACAATAGCTCGCGTTTGCTAAGCAAAGACGTAAACTAAAAAAAATCTGATCTGTTGCGAGCTTCCTAATTGAAGAAGTTCTTAAAAATAGACGTTGTCACTACTCTCCTCGTCACAATTCACTTCGGGCTCCACTTACCTACTTTTTCTGTAACGGTATTCTAAAACGTCCTAAACCCATGGTAGGAGCACTGATTGACCTATTGTATTAGTATAATTCACTTAGGTAAACCTCCCAATCAAAAACCCGAATCAACCGCTTATTGAAATACCCTCCGAGTATCCCTTTAAAACCAAATTAAATTATAAAAAAACCGAGGTCTCAGAACGCAAGTCACGTACAGTCGGCGGCGGAAATGTTTCACTTTTTATGTTCCGTTTAATTCGCAGGCCAAAGCTGGGGAAAGAAAAAGCGAGCCGTTTTTGCGGACTGTCCTAGTAGTCCAGTCAAATTAGCTTTTTTTCGTAGATTTATTTCACAACAACATTCACTCGTGGTATTTGTTATTGCCGGTGAGTAAATTTGGCACAGCTCAGCAAAGGCGCGGAGTGTTAAGGTCGGCAACGCGCACTGTCCTGGAGTTGTAGCGTCCACAGGTTACGGACACTGCTCAGCTTATAGGCGAGCCCTGGATTTGTTTGGCAGCAATATAGTAGAAAAAAACCGGCCAAGAGCGTGTCGGGCCACGCTCAGTGTAGGGTTCCGTAGTTTTTCATATTTTTCTCAAAAACTACTAAACCTATAAAGTTCAAAACAATTTTCCTAGAAAGTCTTTATAAAGTTCTACTTTTGTGATTTTTTTCATATTTTTTAAACATATGGTTCAAAAGTTAGAGGGGGGGGACGCACTTTTTTTCCTTTAGGAGCGATTATTTCCGAAAATATTAATATTATCTTAAAACGATCTTAGTAAACCCTTATTCATTTTTAAATACCTATCCAATGATATATCACACGTTGGGGTTGGAATGAAAAAAAAAATCAGCCCCCACTTTACATGTAGGGGGGGTACCCTAATAAAACATTTTTTTCCATTTTTTATTTTTGCACTTTGTTGGCGTGATTGATATACATATTGGTACCAAATTTCAGCTTTCTAGTGCTAACGGTTACTGAGATTATCCGCGGACGGACGGACGGACGGACGGACGGACGGACGGACGGACGGACGGACGGACAGACAGACATGGCGAAACTATAAGGGTTCCTAGTTGACTACGGAACCCTAAAAATACAAAAACAAATCATCTTAAAGGCCGGAAACGCACCTCCAACACCTCTGGTGTTTCGGGTGTCCATGGGCGGCGGTGATCGCTTACCATCAGGCGACCAGTCTGCTCGTTTGCCTCCTATCCCATAAAAAAAAAAAAACTAAAAAAGGCATGCTAGGTCGTCTTAATACTTTCGTATACTTCTAAACCCGTGTAATCCGAGTTTGAAGCATCTTAGCAACCATTTTGCTTATTTTCAAGTTTAGGCCTCGCTTGTATACCTCTCACGGAAATGTTGTTCAAATCATGATAGAACTGAGTAAAAGAAGAGGATATGAAGAGTACCTTAAAGGTTTATGAACAAAATGGCCGGCCATTTTGAATAACTTCTATGATTACTTTTGACCAGTATCTGATCCACCAAACCTGGTACAAAGGGCAATCCAGGCAAAAAAATACCTTATTAGTGTTCCAAAATTTTATACACACTTCCTGAGATTAAGCAAAATCTAATTTCACGCATTAAAAAAAACAATTGTAAGATACGAGTATGACGACAAGATATGACGACAAGATATGACGACAAGCTGGAAATGGTTGATATTAAAACCCCTTTTTAGGGTTCCGTAGTCAGCTAGGAACCCTTATAGTTTCGCCATGTCTGTTCGTCCGTCCACGGATAATCTCAGTGACCGTTGGCACTAGAAAGCTGCAATTTGGTACTAGTATGTAATGTAATTACCTATTTTTTCATTCCAACCCCAACATGTGATATATAGTTGGATAGGTATTTAAAAATGAATAGGGGTTTACTACAAAAAAGCTGTCCCCCCCCCCGTCTAACTTTTGAACCAAATGCTTAAAAAATATGAAAAAAATCTAAAAAGTAGAACTTTATAAAGACTTTCTAGGAAAATGATTATAATCTTGATAGGTTGAACAGTTTTTGAAAAAAAATACGGGAAACTACGGAACCCGTGGCCCGACACGCTCTTCTCCGGTTTTTCTTATCTTATTTGACTGGACTACAGGCGGTATGGTGCAGAAAATATTTCGTATGATTTTTTTACGCAGAGCTTTTTGATAGCGTTTTGTAGTGGCGCGCTCTTACATGCTTTTAAAATGGTTTTGACGAGACTATATTTCCCGCTTCACTTACTTCATGTAAACTACACTGAATAGGATTTGAAATAAGGTCGTATTTTCAAGGATAGATGATTATAGAGATACGAATTTGAAAAATTAGTTTCCATTTATATTGTAATCAAATTGATGTCCGTGTAGCTTTGAGTGCCGATGCTCCACTATAGCTTACCGGCCTTTCGCGTATTTATTTTTGTTAGATGTACAAGCTGTTATTCATATCCATTGAATTGACACTACGTTTTGCTTATAAACAGAAGTTAGCTGGTAGGTGTATATCTCTTTATGTTCATTTCGAAAAAAAAGTTTTTTATTTTTCTCCATACTGAATGAATAAGTAAGGAACCTTAAGAACAAAATAAAAGTTAACATCCAAATATCTGATGGCACATGTTAAAATAGTCAAATGAAAGTCAAAGTCAAAATATTATTTATTCAAATAGACTTACAATAAGCACTTTAAAAAAAAATTAACATTAGGAAGCAGTAAAGGTTGTGATTCACCGATTAAGTCATTAAATAAATTCATCTTTTCAATAACTCAATAATTATCCCATATTAAAAGTATTACAGGTAGCTACTTAAAAACCACTTTCAAAAAGGTTGTGTCAAAAATATAACTACTTCATAGTATTATAATCATTATAATCAAGCTTCAGAATAGTGAATTTTGAGAAAAATATCTCAAATAGTATTTTTATTTTGAAGTAGTATGTTTGATATTAAAGATTTATGATTACGGTTATGCACTTTAAATGAATGGACATAAACATTTTATAGATCTTAAAATACGTAGTTAAAAATAAAATGGCTTTTAAACCAACTATTTTAAGCACCGCGAGGAAAATAACTTTATTTTTCTGTGAGCGAAGATATTTTGCGAGGAATTGCAATATACGAGTATATTAAATGTGGAACTTGAATGAATTAAATAGCTTTATCGTTTATATTAAGGATAAAATATAATATTTAGTGTATTACGTCTTAATAAAATAAAAAATACCTATACTTTTAAGACAGTCAACCTCCGAACATGTTTGACAGTTTTCAACTGTGCGTTTCTCTAAAAACTTCCTGCTTTGCACAGCGAAACAGTGTTATGGAAGTCTGCAGTGTTTTAATTTCCGGCAACGTACTTACAACTCTTCTGATGCTGTACAGCAAAAATATCTAAACAATCATTTCTAGAATCATAAGAGCGTGTAACTGAACAACTTCATCTAGTTATAAATAAGAAACATTACAAGTAACAAATGGTTTAAATTGATGATTAAATGTAACTTTGTATCTATTTATTCATATAAAAGTATGTCAGAATTCGAATGAATTAAATGGTTACACAAAAATAAAGCGTATTATCGTCTATTGAAATTAGCGCCATCTTTCAGCAAATACTAAACATTAAGAACTACTGAGAGACGTACACGGGTGGTGAATAGCGAACGAAGTTATTGAGCGGGCGAGCGATTGTAAAACGATTCCGCTAGATGGCGCATGTTCAACAAAACATCTTATACAACGTGTTTTTGCCATTACTCAAAACCTCACACTACATTTAATAAAATAATTGCTAATTGCCATCATGAACTATAAAACTGTTTATTTGTGTGCGTCATTGTAAAACGCTTTGAGGCTTTGTCACGGTGGATTTCGCAGTCGTAGTGGGCGGGTTTGAGCCGGTGTTGGGAGTGGCAGGGTTGTGATTGGGAGCGAGTTTAGTTTGTAGTGACTTGTGATAAACATTAGGATTGGAATGACAAGCGGCGTCGGGCTCGTGGCGGGAAGGAGAGTTCGCCCAGGAAACTGGCCAGTATTGACAACCCTAAATATTGAAAGGGGTGAGCAGCCTCTGGCGGTGCAATGTGTACATTGTTGTGTTGCAGGTACGGTGGAATAGACTTGTAAAAAGATGATTAATCATGTTGATTTGAATGGAAATATTACTTCCATCGGGATATGGTTCGGTCGATTCTGCTCTCGATTCTGAATAGGCGGTTTTCATATTTTTGGTGTTAAATGGAACACGGTGTATTTCAAGTATTTCAACTATTGCGCAATGCAATAAGTAGTTTAATTAGGTATAAACAATGATATATCTGTCTCTCTCTAAGTCAGGTGTGGAAACACCTGTGATAGGAAGCATCTTTTGCTGAGAAAACGTGGACTTTAATTCGTAAAGCGTATGGGTGTAAACAAAGCACTTATGATCTTTTTATTTTGGATATCGGCGTGTCCAGATAAAATGTCTAGAAATAATTTCACAGGTGCGTGTCCAGAAAAAATGTCCAGATTCGTGTCTTATAAATAGCTCCGGGAGCATTGTTTTGATTCATGATTTTTCAAGCATCGTGGACCGACAGTCGACTCTGGTTTAAAGTGTAAATTGTTTTAAATAGTGAGGAACCTCTGCCCAAATTTCTAAGTGTTTGATTTTATTGTGAATAAAATCTATGTTTTGTTCTCGTAAAGTCAGCATTTGGGATAAGTGCTTAGAGTTGTTTAACTCTGGTACGTTTAACGGGTAGTGATTTCTACTAAGTTTAAGTTATGTTTTACTAGAAGTATTGAAAGTTAGTGAGTGTTTATTTTATTCATGCCGTCTATTGTTTGGTTTTGTGGGGAACATATGTTCTTTTCAGAGCTTGATTTTGGATGGTAGATTCTGATTCGGTGGTGCAGGTTTATTGTCTTGTGCTATTGAGTTGGAGTTTATATGAGTGAAGAGAGCCGCTAACGATTCGGTTCTTCTTGTCAGAAGTTTCATTGTTATTGTGATAATCAAATTTAATGGTTAAAGTAAATAATACCTAATCAGTTCAAATTAAGTGAAGAATATTTAATTATAAAGCCAGATCGCTGCCCAGACAGACAGTTTGTTTAGCCTTGCATCGATTAACCTAGCGGCTGTTAAACTATTGATGCAAGGAGGTCCGTAGTTTTACCAATACAGAGGGTTAAATTGGCATTTTTCTCTTTACCAACATAGAAAAATGAAAAATCTCTCCCTCCCTGGTTCTTCAATGCCCAGCTGTTAGCCTAGAGCGAGGACATTATATGTGTCATTTGGAGTAATCCAAGCTCGTTCAAAGCGGCAGTATTTGAAGGCCTTGTATATTTATTGTCATAAGTATATATCATATACACAATAGGGAACTATCCTACCCGATTGCCTCCCTGTCCACGGACGCCTGCATCGGGGGGGGATAAATACACAGACTTATAGGGTTTGCTTTCTTCAGTCTAGTCTGCTGAACTCTAGCGTAGTCAGTTTAGGTATACACCGCGTATATCCTAAAACTCTGGTTCCATGGTGAGTACGAACAGAGTTTTTATCGTTTTAGATTAGGGAACTTTCTGTCTAGTAGGGTAGAATCACACACATCGATAGGTAGGGAAATAAATAAAGTTCTGTAATATAAAAACCTATCTTATCTAATAACTAAAAATAAATTATGTAAAAGTAAATTAAATTCAAGATCTAAAATCATTGTGAACAAAATTACTGGGTGTTAGAAGGTATTTTATAAATAATATCGTGTGTTTATTCTTGGTATAATGAAACTTCAATATCATATTTATTATCGAAGTGTGAAAAAGCTTTGAGTTATTACTGGTTAATTCATCTAAGTGTAATTTGTAATTGTGGTAGCAATTTCTGATTCTTCATGTGACAGCGATCATTGAGTGTTAGCTGGGGTTTGTTTAGGGACCAGTGGCATGCGGGCGCCGTCCACTGATGGGAAGCCGAAAACTCCGAGGAGTGATTAAGCTTACTTTTCTTGGGTTTTCAATTGGAAGCTTCTTACTCGATGTATCGTTGAAACAGTGAAAGGGTCGAGAAGTTATGGTCTATTAGCAGTATTGGGGAAAAGGGGGGTTTAGCTAGGGAAAATGAAACAAAATAAAAGGGGGGTTAGTTCATAGATAGATAGCCCTTCTGGTTTGGCATAGGATTCTCAACAGAGCAGTTTGGTTGAGATGAGGAGTTTCAAACCACAACGCAAGCTTCGAGCCCAATTGAAACTACTAATAGGGCGTAGTGGATGATTACTAAAATATTTTTTATATTATTTACCATTTATAAACCAAAATTATGAATAAAATGTCTGGCGCCTATAGGTTTTTACCTGTTCAAGTTCGTATGTTACTTTGCTCGCACATTTTTCACAGGCGTTATTTAGCGTTAACATAATCTCCACGTCTTTTGCCCATTCGTCCAAATTAACGTAATTTTCACAAAATTATGCTGAGATTTAATTAGTGGGTTAAGTTATAATTAATCATATGAGTCCAATAGTCGTATCTACTTAGCATTAAAGAGTTTGGGTTGCTATGGTTCATATCGAGGGGTCCTTCTACTACCATTAGACGATCACAAGGCCAAATCTACAGGGTATTTTTAAAGGACGGTTAGTTATAAGTATGTTTAGTCAAGTAAGTAAGTAAATAAGTGAGTGGGTGCGGAAGTTCGGTACAATTTTGGATAGGCCATAACCAGGATGTGAGGTATTACCATAGGGTTTTCTTTTAATTACATATGAGATATATTTCATATACATTAGAATACTAAACAGTAGTTTTTTAGTTATAAATGTGAGTGTGTTTGGTGGGGCGTCGCACGTTGTCGTTAGGTGGGACGCTTTGCTGAAGACATTCACATTTTGTTGTTCGTGAAGCGGAGTGCGAGTGACTTTGACTAATGGACTCTAATTCCTTATAAAATATTTGTCAGATAGTCAATCACAAAATATTGACATGCCTTGAAGTGCAAACTCTGACAAATATCATCTAATGCATGCAGTTAAGGGTTAACTGAAAAACAAACACTTGTATATCTTTAATTAAAAATAAACATAAATATGAAATCTACATTATTATTTTACAACTTAAATTTTATCATATATTCAATATTCTAGTCTTAATAATGTAAGGTAGTGCTTTATTAATATTGCTATTCGAAGTAAATCCGTTGTCTGTCTTTTGCTGGCATAGTTATCTTCATCAGTCATCAAAAGTTAGTCGGCCATTGTAAAACTCCGGAACCATTATTTATTCTTCTAACTGCTTCTACTGATCTGAAAATAGAAATAAATATGCATTAGTTGGTTGTAGGAACCTTTTACATTTTAATTCGAGTGGTGTTGTCTAAGTAGGCATAGATATAAGTAGGTATAGGCATAGAATATTTACAATAGTACAACTATAGGTTAGCAATATCTGTAGGATGCCATATACCTAAAAATCAGTCATGTACATACATGAGTTCCTTATTTTAAATAGCAGGGGAGCGAGGCATTTCAAAACATTAGTACAATTTGCCAAAGTAGGAAATGGTTACAAGTAGATCAGCGGTAAACAAGATATGTCTAGTGGTCTAAAGATATGGGGGTGAAAGTCTACCTTATTAACAGCTGTGATGTCCTAGTGGCATTATATTTCATATTTAAATACTTAATGTCATATTTATCATAGTTAGGAAACAGTTGAATGGGGGTGAACATTTCCATAATCATTCGACAGATTATTTTGGAAATTTAATGAGGAAGTGACAATATTCCATAATTTCAACTTGTCCTGTTCCAGTTATTAAGTAGTATTCACAATAATACTTCATTTCTACCTTTGCCCAAACAAGAAAGATAGGATGTGTACATACACACATGTACAGTAAGCCATACTGTGACTTAGGGCTTTTTCATACAACTTTTGTGTAATTTTTCCAACAATAGGCTATACATGTACTTATCTACGGCTAGAATAAGCTAAAGTAAGAGTAGTTTTAGTCTAAGGAAGTATTTAAGTACCTAATATTAAGCTTAGCAACACATTTGTAATTTTCCTTGTATCGGGGTAGACAACGGTAGACAGTTGTCATGATGATCATATGAGCCAGTAATATGGCAGCATTCTTCACATTCTAGAAGTGGAAGGGGTTCATCTTGTAGTCTGTAAAGCAAAACAGAGTAGGATATTAGATTATAGAAAGAATAGGCTAGGTAGTTATAGATTTTTAAGAATTTCAATTTTTTAGTATGCAGTTTCCGAGGAACTATTGATGATCAGTCAATGAGACATATTGACATGGGTTTTGAGTATCCACTCAAAGGAATATCTTAGCACCATTTTCAACACTATTTCAACTATACATTTATAGGAGTATACACAGGAAATATTAGATTTCTTGGAGTACAAGTAAGTTGTATGTACCAAACTTCTCACCGAGTCTGTCTGAGTAACCTTGACTTCTAAAGTATACCTGTGTGTTTAATTAGGTCATAAATAAGTTATCTAGATTTAGTTTAACTGGTTTAGAGTAGAATAGTGTTAGCCGACAGGATTAGAATACTATATTTAATGCTGAAAATATTACTCTTGGGAAGATATCCGTCTGTCTTGAACGACAAACATGAGTAAAACTTATATAGATATACACAGTTAAAATAAGGATTTGTGATATATTAAGGTCAGGTCTAGGCACAAGTTTAGCAGTATAAAAGTAGGTACTTACTTTGAAAGTTAGTCATCACTCATCGCCATCAGGAATATCTTTATCACATTGTAATATTGCCAGTTTCATTCCATAATCTCATCAAGTACCAAGAGAACATTTCAGTGGGTAGTAAACTTGCTGAAAAACAAATAAACTTGTAAATATCATTCATTGAAACAGAACAAAGTAGGTTCACTTAGTATCCATTATTCTAGAAGCTTTAAAAAGTAAGTTTAAGTAACAGGTTTTATAGATAATCGGTCTTAGGGGAAAGTAGTGCAAATAATAGTCTGTTACTATAAGTTCCAAGTAGGTCTGGGATCTTACCTTCCTTGCAAAGTTGCTTTTCGAGTAGGCAACTTAATTCACTTTGTCAGTGGAGGCATACCTCTTTAAGACATCTTTTGTATGGCTGTATGTTCATTAGATCGTGAGTATGAGCACTAGATTTTCTATTATCGTGATGAGAAACACAGTAAAACACATGTCAAGGTTCCAATGCATTCATATCCTCCAACGCGGTCGTTCATATTGTTTATAAATATAGTTATGTCAATTTCATAACCTCAATTTCGAAGTTCACAATTTGCATTACAGTTCATAGTTTCAGGTTGATAAAACAGAATCACTTTGTCGTCAGCATCATTTGAGAGCAACGCGTGTCTAGGGCAATGATTTCTTTGCATTTTGTTATTTCGTCTACTCTTGCATTTTCTTGAAAAAATGATAAAATGGCGTATACGCTGTATGAATGGACGGATGATCAGCGTAGACGCTGTTTTTGTTTGTCATTTGTTTAAGCAGATTTAAAATGACGCGGTTATTTAAGTAATTCTAAATTGAAGATCACGCGATTAATGACGAGTTTAAAGAAAAACAAAAGCAATGTCGTTCCAAGAAAATAATATTAAGACACATTGAAGTCAACGGAAGTTAGTATTGATCTGATATTGCCAGAAGTCAAATTATGTCCCATTAATCGGGTTTTAAATAAGATGTTTTCCTCATTGTAGAAATTAGAAATTACATTTTGTCATAATCTTATTAAAATCGACATACTATAACGAGAAGTACCTAATTTCGAAAAGTATTTGCCTATTTCACCTTTTTCGATTGAAAACATTAACTTCCGCAATCGAAACTACTTTTTAACTACGGATGTCTGACATAGATGGCGCGCAACAATGATTTCTTTTCTTCGATATAGATGTCGCTAATAGTCACGAAAAATGTCGATAACTACGTAGTTTGACGTTTTCAAAACAATCAAAAGCCGGCTAATTTGAGGTTAGTTTGGATAAATTACGGTTTTGTGAAAGAAAGTAATGTAATTTAGTTCAAATTCAGTGAATATGTGTTTATTTTATCTGTACAAATGGTTGGTAGCGTTATTTCCCTGTCGCGAGAGGCAAAAGTGTGTGTAAAGTGACGACCCGTTTACAACCAAAACTTGTGTTTGACGATTGTTCTAAAAGAAAATGCAGATTGTGTGTGTGAAGGAAGTGTTTAAAACAAATATTATTTAGCATCAGTGAAGTGCAATGGTGATTAGTGGTGTTCAGTGTCTAAAATTCTGCAAGAAAAATGAACAAAGCAAGTGAGTACAAATACAAACAAATATTACCTAGTATTTAGTCGAAACAGTGATTGATTTGGTATGGTTTTTAGAAACTGATTGTATATGACATTTTATTACAAATTATTCCTTCTTATTACATACAATTTTACGGAAATAGTGCGCTGAAAACACTTCAAATTTCAACAATATTGATTATTTTAGATTTCGAATGTCTTTTGTATCTTATAAAAGTTTTAAATCGTGATATGAGTATTCATTACATATTATTTCATGTTCGTGAATTAAGTAAAACAAAATGTTTCAAGTAAACTTAAACTTTACATAAATAAAATAATTGGGAATTTATAAAATATCTTCGTCCGTTAGTTATTTGATTGCTAAATTCAACCGGTTTCTTAATTCGTTCGTAGCTCAGGTAGTATAGGGGTGGACTAATGTATGGGACGGTTCATGCAAGGGTGGGTGTTCGAATCTTACTTTTGCTTCACTTTTTGTAATTTTATTTTGAAATCCCGTTTTATTTTGTTTTTATATTTACGACTTTTCTTTGTTTATTATTTAAAAAAAAAAATTAATGTCTTTTTTTCTTGTAAATCATTTTAAAATTGAAGGAAGGTGTTTTTCATAGAAGATTAGTAAGTGATTAATGTTACTAATGTGGTATTTCATTATTAACAATTCTAGTGAGAGATATTTTTGGAAAACTGGAAGTAGGTATTGCTCAAAAACTTGCCATTGATTGGATAAATAAGGACTAGTCAACTTTGGAGATGAAGAAAATATTGATTGGTTTGAAGTTGCTTGCTGTGTTCAAGAGTAAATGACTGGATCTTCTGCGGTTATCTTAATTGTGTTCAAGTTTGCAGCATGTCTTCAAGAAGAGATTCATGTTTTCCTGAGTTATGACATCGACTGAGAAGAGAATAGATAGGAAAAAGTTGAAATACCTACTTATCTGGAACCAGGAGCACTAGAAATTCTTTCTAAGAGCCGTATGCCTCTAATGAAGACTAACAGGATCTAATCATCATCATCATAACTATCTACTCAAGAATGTAAGAAGGAAAAAAAAATGCGAAAGAAGATAATTTGGCTGGTCTCCAAGCTGCTTGTTGTACCTATTCAAGATAAATGACTGGATTTACATACTTGTTGTAGCATTTAAATCTACAGCATACATTCGAAAAGGACTACACAATTTCTTTGACTATGGATATCATCTGAAGAAATTTATAAGTAGGTACTTATGTACTTATGTTAGGTAGTTGTATTGTTCTCCTATGCTAATAAATAATAGAATAATATTGATCCTAACGGGTGGGCAACGCGCATACGACCTCGGGCGGACCGTTTGCCTATTTGCCACCAACGGGATATGAATATATATATGTAATTAATCTGTTGTTTTTTATAACCTATCTCTGCCATTTTTAGTTTCTTTTTCATTCGGTCCATTGTTTGCTGGGAGTGATACTGGGACTGGGCTGGTTTCGTGTGCTAAGCCTACCCTTTTTTGTGAAGTACGGGCGTGATTACATGTATGTATGTTGACCCAAATTTATCCTCTTCACAATATATTTATAAATATTTATAGCAAATATTTCACGTATCATCAATTTCAAATCATACCGCTTATCTTTACTTAAAGTTTCATGTCGTATTTCGAATCTTTTCCACGTTATTGGAAAAAAAAAATATAATTAAATATGTATGCATGTTAATTCAGTCTTTTGATGTATTAAAAATTATTTGACCGAGTATTGACTTGTGATATTTGTTGACAAATAAGAGACAATTTAGTTAGGCATGTTGCTATTGCTTATCTTTGGCAATATGTTGAACACGTAAAATCAAGATCTTGATGATGATGATATTGAACATCAACTTCATTACATTAAATTATTGTTCAGATATTCATTTTTATGCCTTAAAAAAAGGGGAAATAGAGACAACAGTCTAGATATCAGTAGGCAAGGAACTATGTTACTTTCCTTGTGTATTGGAATACTTTTATTTATTTGATATTTTATAATTAGTGTTTTCGTAGTTAACCAAATAGGACCTTCATATATTTCTAATATTTTATACTTTTTTCTTTGGGACTGTACTTTCACCTTGGCAAGATAATGATTACATTTTTCACAGTTTTTCATTCATTACCTTTTCTGCATATTAAATTAACTATGTAGGTTTTATCTTATTTTCACAGTACATGTAGGTACAGTTGCGCATGGGCATAGGGGAAGATGTGGAGGAATCGTCCTGTCTGGGGAAAAACAGAGTTTTTGGTGACATATTTTACTTTTATCTTTTTACATTTATTTTTATATGTTTGTGTGTCTATATATGTGTGTAGCTCTGGTCGTGAGAGCATTGTGGGCTGGAGTATTTTGATTCCTCTGGCGGAACGTCGCGATTTGACTTAAACCAGTTGGCGATATTTGATTTTCGTCCCACATTACACAAAGTACTTTAACGTTTTAATGAAATATCAGCAACGGGGAATTCGAAATTTGTAATCAGATAACTTGCGTTTAGTAATAAAAAAATAAAAATAGAAGACCACATAAAGTTAGATTTTTCCTATTTTATGACAGGGTAGAATGGGGTAGGATGGGATAGGTAAACTTTTAAAAATATTATATAGTAATTTATTTCCATTTAATTATTTATTTTGATTACTTTTAAAAGTTCTGGCTGTCTTTAGAAGTCGTGTGAAAGCGTGAATGAGGAGGATTGATTGTGTGTATGTGTATAAGTTAGAGATGATGAATGCTTACAGGTGTATGAGTGTTTGTGAATGGCTAGATTTGATGGATGTTAGATAAGAAGGATGTCTCCAATTTATTTTTATGGTATGAGTGGATTGATAGAGACAGACAGGGCTGGAAAGTGGTCAAAACTAGGTTGGTCGGAACTTGCAGGGGAAAATACAATGGGGGGGAATTCTGGGAACACATTAGCCATAAAATTCTTATTGGTTAGGTTAAAATCCAATGGATTCGACCCATTTCAAAGGGTAGTATTTTGTGGTTACTACTTCACAAGGTATGACAACTATAACGAAATCCACACACCTTATCTTGAATGGGATACATTTGACATCTGACATATTTAAGAGCCATAATCGTCTGGTGAGAACGAGGCTCTTATTACTAATTGTTTATCTGTTAACTGTTTAAAAATGTGAAGTTTAGTATCATCAAATAATTTTGTCGTTTGTTCCAATAATCCTATAGCTTTGGCTTCGACAAAAGTATTATTGTACCATATTGAGGTACGTGCTTGTCATTTAAGGTTTGTTTATATATAAAAAAAATACACTCGAACAAGCCTTAAGTCGATTTATCTTATTCAAGAATGAGACATGCGCCAAGACATGTGACTGGGGGTGGTTAAGTAGAGAAATTGGTTTGAGTTTCGACAATGGAAATTGAAGGCTTTGGTCTTACAAGGAAGGATCAAAAGGTTTCTTCGTATCTGCATGGGAAGTTTTTGTGATTCTCATTGAAATTACTAGCAGGAGGGTAATAATTCTGGTCCAACAGTGTGGATGGAAGGAAAATTCGCCGCGACCAGGGGATGAGCTAGCAAAAACGGGTTAATAGGACCTAACAGATTCACAACCTGTTATCTCTGGCAGAGAGAAGTGGCTGGGATCATGGTTCTCAGGGTTCATTGTCGAGATTCTGATAGACTGATTTTAAAACTGAGTCATTGGCAGTCGCGTAGTATTGGAAAACACACTACATGTTTAGAAAGGGAGGGACATTTTCGACCAAACTAGAGATAGGTATATATTTTTCTTTTTATTTACATTCATGGTATTGGTTCTTTGAGTACAAGAAGCTGATTTATAGAATAGATTAAGTTTATTTCATGGATGACGTTTGTGATCCATTAAATTAACTGAATCGGGGGTGAAACTGTAACTGAACAACTTCATCTAGTTATAAATAAGAAACATTACAAGTAACAAATGGTTTAAATTGATGATTAAATGTAACTTTGTATCTATTTATTCATATAAAAGTATGTCAGAATTCGAATGAATTAAATGGTTACACAAAAATAAAGCGTATTATCGTCTATTGAAATTAGCGCCATCTTTCAGCAAATACTAAACATTAAGAACTACTGAGAGACGTACACGGGTGGTGAATAGCGAACGAAGTTATTGAGCGGGCGAGCGATTGTAAAACGATTCCGCTAGATGGCGCATGTTCAACAAAACATCTTATACAACGTGTTTTTGCCATTACTCAAAACCTCACACTACATTTAATAAAATAATTGCTAATTGCCATCATGAACTATAAAACTGTTTATTTGTGTGCGTCATTGTAAAACGCTTTGAGGCTTTGTCACGGTGGATTTCGCAGTCGTAGTGGGCGGGTTTGAGCCGGTGTTGGGAGTGGCAGGGTTGTGATTGGGAGCGAGTTTAGTTTGTAGTGACTTGTGATAAACATTAGGATTGGAATGACAAGCGGCGTCGGGCTCGTGGCGGGAAGGAGAGTTCGCCCAGGAAACTGGCCAGTATTGACAACCCTAAATATTGAAAGGGGTGAGCAGCCTCTGGCGGTGCAATGTGTACATTGTTGTGTTGCAGGTACGGTGGAATAGACTTGTAAAAAGATGATTAATCATGTTGATTTGAATGGAAATATTACTTCCATCGGGATATGGTTCGGTCGATTCTGCTCTCGATTCTGAATAGGCGGTTTTCATATTTTTGGTGTTAAATGGAACACGGTGTATTTCAAGTATTTCAACTATTGCGCAATGCAATAAGTAGTTTAATTAGGTATAAACAATGATATATCTGTCTCTCTCTAAGTCAGGTGTGGAAACACCTGTGATAGGAAGCATCTTTTGCTGAGAAAACGTGGACTTTAATTCGTAGAGCGTATGGGTGTAAACAAAGCACTTATGATCTTTTTATTTTGGATATCGGCGTGTCCAGATAAAATGTCTAGAAATAATTTCACAGGTGCGTGTCCAGAAAAAATGTCCAGATTCGTGTCTTATAAATAGCTCCGGGAGCATTGTTTTGATTCATGATTTTTCAAGCATCGTGGACCGACAGTCGACTCTGGTTTAAAGTGTAAATTGTTTTAAATAGTGAGGAACCTCTGCCCAAATTTCTAAGTGTTTGATTTTATTGTGAATAAAATCTATGTTTTGTTCTCGTAAAGTCAGCATTTGGGATAAGTGCTTAGAGTTGTTTAACTCTGGTACGTTTAACGGGTAGTGATTTCTACTAAGTTTAAGTTATGTTTTACTAGAAGTATTGAAAGTTAGTGAGTGTTTATTTTATTCATGCCGTCTATTGTTTGGTTTTGTGGGGAACATATGTTCTTTTCAGAGCTTGATTTTGGATGGTAGATTCCGATTCGGTGGTGCAGGTTTATTGTCTTGTGCTATTGAGTTGGAGTTTATATGAGTGAAGAGAGCCGCTAACGATTCGGTTCTTCTTGTCAGAAGTTTCATTGTTATTGTGATAATCAAATTTAATGGTTAAAGTAAATAATACCTAATCAGTTCAAATTAAGTGAAGAATATTTAATTATAAAGCCAGATCGCTGCCCAGACAGACAGTTTGTTTAGCCTTGCATCGATTAACCTAGCGGCTGTTAAACTATTGATGCAAGGAGGTCCGTAGTTTTACCAATACAGAGGGTTAAATTGGCATTTTTCTCTTTACCAACATAGAAAAATGAAAAATCTCTCCCTCCCTGGTTCTTCAATGCCCAGCTGTTAGCCTAGAGCGAGGACATTATATGTGTCATTTGGAGTAATCCAAGCTCGTTCAAAGCGGCAGTATTTGAAGGCCTTGTATATTTATTGTCATAAGTATATATCATATACACAATAGGGAACTATCCTACCCGATTGCCTCCCTGTCCACGGACGCCTGCATCGGGGGGGATAAATACACAGACTTATAGGGTTTGCTTTCTTCAGTCTAGTCTGCTGAACTCTAGCGTAGTCAGTTTAGGTATACACCGCGTATATCCTAAAACTCTGGTTCCATGGTGAGTACGAACAGAGTTTTTATCGTTTTAGATTAGGGAACTTTCTGTCTAGTAGGGTAGAATCACACACATCGATAGGTAGGGAAATAAATAAAGTTCTGTAATATAAAAACCTATCTTATCTAATAACTAAAAATAAATTATGTAAAAGTAAATTAAATTCAAGATCTAAAATCATTGTGAACAAAATTACTGGGTGTTAGAAGGTATTTTATAAATAATATCGTGTGTTTATTCTTGGTATAATGAAACTTCAATATCATATTTATTATCGAAGTGTGAAAAAGCTTTGAGTTATTACTGGTTAATTCATCTAAGTGTAATTTGTAATTGTGGTAGCAATTTCTGATTCTTCATGTGACAGCGATCATTGAGTGTTAGCTGGGGTTTGTTTAGGGACCAGTGGCATGCGGGCGCCGTCCACTGATGGGAAGCCGAAAACTCCGAGGAGTGATTAAGCTTACTTTTCTTGGGTTTTCAATTGGAAGCTTCTTACTCGATGTATCGTTGAAACAGTGAAAGGGTCGAGAAGTTATGGTCTATTAGCAGTATTGGGGAAAAGGGGGTTTAGCTAGGGAAAATGAAACAAAATAAAAGGGGGGTTAGTTCATAGATAGATAGCCCTTCTGGTTTGGCATAGGATTCTCAACAGAGCAGTTTGGTTGAGATGAGGAGTTTCAAACCACAACGCAAGCTTCGAGCCCAATTGAAACTACTAATAGGGCGTAGTGGATGATTACTAAAATATTTTTTATATTATTTACCATTTATAAACCAAAATTATGAATAAAATGTCTGGCGCCTATAGGTTTTTACCTGTTCAAGTTCGTATGTTACTTTGCTCGCACATTTTTCACAGGCGTTATTTAGCGTTAACATAATCTCCACGTCTTTTGCCCATTCGTCCAAATTAACGTAATTTTCACAAAATTATGCTGAGATTTAATTAGTGGGTTAAGTTATAATTAATCATATGAGTCCAATAGTCGTATCTACTTCGCATTAAAGAGTTTGGGTTGCTATGGTTCATATCGAGGGGTCCTTCTACTACCATTAGACGATCACAAGGCCAAATCTACAGGGTATTTTTAAAGGACGGTTAGTTATAAGTATGTTTAGTCAAGTAAGTAAGTAAATAAGTGAGTGGGTGCGGAAGTTCGGTACAAGCGTGTCAGATATTTGTGCAGCATTCTTTTTAACCCCCGACGTAAAAACGACGGGGTGTTATAAGTTTGACGTGTCTGTCTGTTTGTCTGTCTGTCTGTCTGTCTGTCTGTCTGACGATAAACCTGAACGGATAAACCGATTTCGATTTAGTTTTTTTTTTGTTTGAAAGCTGAGTTAGTCGGGAGTGTTCGTAGCCATGTTTCATGAAAATCGATCCAATATGTCGGTTTTTTTTTTTTCAGAATTTTAATTGTGTGGTTAGGGTATTGTGCGATGTTATTGCCACGGTAACTGTAGGTACGTGTAAATACCGCATCGCATTCCATAAGGCTATCGGGAGTTTCCCTGCTATTGGCAGGGTGCAAAGCGGGTGGAGGGGGTAGCTAAAATGATCACAGCGCTCACTACGGCCAAAATTGACATCTTAGTCGCTGACTTATGCTGTCAAATCCATATTGCAGTAAACATTTTCATATCGTTTTTGAGATAAATTTAATATGGGCCTAGTAAAATTTGTTATGGCGAATTGTAATAACTCCAAGAAAAATAGCGACTAAAATCTAGCTATTTCCAAGACCGTGGTGGAAACGAAACCACCGTTTAAGTGAATAGTTGTCGTAAGAAGAAAAATGTCGCCCAATCTCTGAAGTTTTACTTAAAGTGCCTAATCATTTGATACACGTATTGAATTGAATTTACGGTTAATTTATAGTGCAAATTTTATTGGAGGTAGAAAAGCCGACGTGGAAGCCAATCGCAGTCATGTAAATAAATAAATAAATAAATATTATAGGACATTCTTACACAGATTGACTGAGTCCCACGGTAAGCTCAAGAAGGCTTGTGTTGCAGGTACTCAGACAACGATATATATAATATATAAATACTTATATACATAGAAAACATCCATGACTCAGGAACAAATATCTGTGCTCATCACACAAATAAATGCCCTTACCGGGATTCGAACCCAGGACCGCGGCGTAGCAGGCAGGGTCACTACCGACTGCGCCAGACCGGTCGTCAGTCATGTTCCAAAATCATTTTATTTGTTTACTCATGTGTGCTCCTGTGTAAAACCGATTGACGAAAATGCGTAAATATCGAGGTTTCAATGGGACGAAGGAGAACGAGAACAATAGAAGCCGAAGCAGTCCATCCACTGAAGGCTTATCACATTTTAAATAAAATTCCTTAGAACTTATAGTTTGTTTTTATTTTACAATAAACCCTGTACCCTGTAAATGATATTTATAATACCTATAATAGTTAGCCTATGAAAATGACATAGCATAGCAGTGAACTGATCAACAATTTCAAAAGCCAATGATTTATTTATAATTTATTGCACATAGGTACAAATGGTGGAATAATGTCTTCAATCTGTAGAAAATGCCCAGCTAGCACCAATTTTTTGCCTTTATTCATCGTCTCAGGTTTAGTCACCAGTTTGTTAATTTCTCACTGAAAACAACAATTTTAATGTTATTGGCGATAATGTTGTAACCACCATCGTCCAAAATTGTCTAATGTAATAAAATAACACAAGATTTCATTAATTTTTTCACAATGTTTACTTACTTCTCGCTTGACAGCGGTTACAATTTGGTTACAATATTGTCCATAATGGTCACCTGTCACGTGGCGTGTCGTCGCGCACGGTCCCAATAGCCACAGAAACATAACAGTACTATTACTACACATAAAGACTACAGGTAGTATTGTACAGTATGGCCATTCCCGCTCCCCGCTAAAAGTGCCGCCCACCCTCTCGGTTACCTCACATTTACCGCCTGTCAAGAACGCGACCAGTCGACCTGTCATATTTCACTCATGCAAACCTGGTACGCGATCACCTATTGTGCCCGATGAGTTGTTAATCCACATTTTTGACACATTTGTTTTGAAGTATGTTGCGATGTGGCTAAGACGTATCGTTTGCCAAATGTAGCGATTATTTACGAATTGGTTGAATCGATTAGGCCCTATGTAAAGGAGGCGCTTAAATAAATATAGGATTTCTATCAAATTACTGAATTACCATTTTACTCGAAAGGGCAGACTCTGCCACAGCACTAGTTAAAAAATAAAAATGAATGATAAATGACATAATAACTAAATCCTGCGTGATAAATTAATATCGTAAAATAATCATTAACAAAGATCCGCAAAAATGTAACATTGTGTTAGGTTATGTTTAAAGTAAGCGATATTTTTTTTAAGTACTTGATTTTTTATAATGTTATTACAGGATTTTATTTAAAATGTCATTAGAACGCGCGAGTTTACGTATTGTGGCCACTGTCATGTGTAAAAAATGTGAACTTACAGCTCCGGGACAATACACGAGTTTACCTATAGACTGTGTGCGTAGGAACGCGTCTCTCACATATTTTATTGTCATTGTCAGAGTTGTGTTTTAGCATAAAATTCCAAATATCATGTCACTTCCAAAAGCTTTGTTAAAATGTAACAACGTCATCCTTCAATAATTATTCGGCTTACTTCACAGGCATCACTTTAATGACGTGAAATGTCATTTACAGGCTGTATAACACGCGTTCAATAACTACGTTAATCATTCAACAATATTTACATATAGCAAACCGAACACCATTACTGTGAACACCCTTTAACTACCAGAACTCTTAACCAACTCACTAGGTTCAATTAAAATACGACTTTGCTGGATATACAGGAGGTTCTCTTTGCTATTGATTGGATGAACGATATAAGAGGTTGTGAAAGTTATGTGTGAAACATTATAATTCGGAATATTAATAGTGTGGTTGAAATTTCATTAACGAATGGAATACGTAAGCGATCTATTACATGTGTTTAACGCTGTCATTGAGGAAGATTATGTTTTCCGCATTTTGCGTAACGTAGGATATTAATAAATAAGATAAAATGGTTGATGCAGACAAGCTTTGTAAAGATTGACCTGGCAGTACTACCGGATGTTATATCCACACAGGATTGTGATCCTGAAAAGAAATGACATCGATTTAGTTGAACTATTACAAATGTTATATAGCAAATAAAATATTTTTCAAATAATCTACTTCGTGTCATAATTGTAATATCACGATGTGGCGTATAAATTATGATTTATGAATAAATGCTTGAAACTGAAATCGTATCAAGTAGAAACACTACTATATATGACAGGCCAGGACCCTAATCACCGTGACCCATGTGGCCGAATGGCTCAGGCACCTGCCGCGACAGCAGTGGACGTTATAGTTGGATTCTCGCCATGGGCAACGATCGCATTTTTTATTATTATTATTATTATAAATGGGCTTACTCTTGGGCTCACAGACAAGCCAAAGGCAAAAACGTGGCCTACGATGGAGTGAGCTCGCCCAGAAGATGCCTGATCACTCTTGATTTGAAGGTTGCCGGGTTATATGAGCTCGGAAATATAGCCCGCCGGCAAGGAATTCCACTCCTTGGCAGTGCGCATTAGAAAAGAAAAAGTAAAGCGCTTCGTGCGAATTCACAGAATATCTTTCAAGTATTAAGGATGGAAACCGGCCGTGCGTCTAAGAGTCCGATGGTAGAAGTGATGGTGGTCCGGTTGTTGATGGCTAAGAGGGACGCTCTTGAGCACACTCCCCGAAGTGCAACCTGTAAAACACCGACAGACTGGTTACTTTCCGTGACTGGCAGTGGACATTAGTTGCGCCATGGACAACAATCACATTGCATTTATTTAAGTTTCTAAATGAAGATATTCGTTCAGAACACAGAACACATTAAACACTATCTAGTTGGCACAGAAAGGTCTTCTATGGCTAGTCTATTTAGCATCTTACAGCATAACTTAATGCTAAGCCCCAGCATTAATTGCGATGAATAATGCATGGGATAAAAGTTGAACGCGGGCTTATTTGTCCTCCATTAGCAGGCGTCGTTATCGAACTACGCACTCTGGGTACCGACAACTCATACGACACCCGGCAGGGTAAAAAAAAGGGTTAGCACAGGATTGCCGTAAGAGTGTGTCGCCGCGAGATAGACTATCTGTCCTTAAGACGCCATTGATACGGTTAGAAGAAGACATGTAATATACCTGGCAATCATGTGCTAGGCCTACTGTGAAGTGTAGATAGATTGATACGGTTAGAAGAAGACATGTGATCTATCTGGCAATCATGTGCTAGGCCTACTGTGAAGTGTAGGTAGATTTCTTATGGGAGAACAGTTACAAAATGTTGTCAGCTATTGAAACCCAGTTTCAGATTTCTCCAAAGTTACGCTCAAATAGCTTTGTAAGTCCCAGGCCAATTTTGTAACTTTCTTTTTTTTCTATAGGAGTTCGAAAGTAAAATTTAATTTTTACTTGTACAAGTTCGCAGGGACAACGCATACGAATACAATTCTCTTCAGAGGAGTGGTGGGCAATTTTTTTTTTCATTGGGGGCCAAAATATGAAAGAGTTTTAGATGCGGGCCGATTTACTTTGATTTCATATTTACTACAGTGGAAGTACTTTTCCCACCAAAAAAATGAAAAGTTGCAAAAATGTTAATTCGCTGCGCTAGTTTACCTTTTCAATTTCAATTCCACTCTTCCGTCACTTTGATATAAGAACTAAAACTTGCAAATAAAATATACACACGTATACCTAGTGTACACTGGTTTTCAATATTATTAGTATTGGCTAAACTTATATATATAAAATCGAGCGGTAAAATTTCAGAATACGGCCGATACATAAAGATAAGTCCTTGAGATCATCCGATCGATCGATCTCAAGGAAAACCGAAAGGACGATGGGCTGACGAGATAGTTAGAGCAGCTGAAAAAAACTGGATTCTAAGGGCAATGGATAGAGACAATTGGAACGATATGGAGGAGGCCTTCACTCTTAGAGAGGTCCTTAAATAAATATTTTACAAAATAATAATACAGATATAAATTAATAATTATGTACAAATTAAATTAAATTAAATATTATTCTCAATCAATACTTAATGAAAAAATATTTAAATTGTAATTGTAATGTTATATTTAAAAGCATGACAAGGAATGTTAAATTTAAAAAATTATATTTAATTATGGAATGATTATTTAAACTATGCTAGTTTTTTTTAAGGAATAAAGAGGCTTTATTATTATATTATATTATTACATAAAAGTCAATACCAGCCCAAAAGGCAGTTTCGTAAAATTCGTAGCATTCAATTCGCAGTCCTTAACGAGAGCTCCTGTTTGGCCCGTTTGACGGTTTACGCTAAATTTGCCAATGAGATAGCACCGATCCGCGGACGGCTCAATGGAACGAATTGGAACTTTCTGAGTGAATGGTAAAAATGAACGTTCGGTGAACGAATGAGCGAATGGGAACTTTCGGGTTGAATACGATGTTGGCAATGAGACAGCGATATTGGCTGATAATTGTTCGATGATAATGTTATTTCTGAATAGCATGATAAACGATGTGGTAGTTAACTAGTTAATTAAATTGATGTCTGTTAAATACCTGTCATGTTACTAAATAAGAAGTGTATATTAGTGAAGTAAGTAGTGGTTTGAATGAAGTTAAAGTTAATCTGAAAGAATATTTGAATTTTTTGCGCCGTGCCTTTGAAACGGGATAATGGTTTTGAACTCAAAATTTTATTATTTCCGCAGTCTAGGTCAAAAGTACATTTGGCGCCTGGAATAATACAAATGCAGCTATTACAAAATTTGCCAGCAAAAAAGAATTAAATTCTATGTAAATTTTTTAAAGGGTGCGCTAGTGGGGATGTGTTATAATAGTACATTACGATACAAGTGCGTAAAAAAGGAAGTTCGAAACGAGTGGCGATAAATTAAAACACGACCGATGTTTTAAATCGACTCGAGTTACGAATTTCCTTTTCGCACGTGTATCGTACGACGTTTTTCAGTACAGATGGCCATCCGATGTTCCGATCTGACATAAGTATAATGAACCACTTCTCGCACTAGTGCGTAAAAAAAACACCATCTGTACTGAAAACACCATCTGTACTGATTTTTTTTCCCTTCGGTCGTGTTTTAATTTATCGCCACTCGTTTCGAACTTCCTTTTTTACGCATTACGATGTACTATTCCAATATAATCCGCTCCCATAGTTTTCTTTTATGAGGACCTATCTCTCTAACCGAAGACAATATTATAC
Organism: Leguminivora glycinivorella; assembly: GCF_023078275.1. Lineage (NCBI taxonomy): Eukaryota > Metazoa > Arthropoda > Insecta > Lepidoptera > Tortricidae > Leguminivora > Leguminivora glycinivorella. The sequence continues at coordinate 4,290,690 of NC_062973.1, forward strand.
CATTATTTTAATATCCCATTACTACACGCCCTCAAAGTTCAAAAGCCAAGGAAGCACTTCAATCCTATCCCTAAATCCCAGCTCTGTAAACCATTTAGCACGCACGCGAGTCCTGACTTGATCAGTGATCGCTCTAAGTGGATTACGTAGTACTGTGGTGACTGACGACAGGGTTGGACAGAACACAACAGAATGGACACTTTTTATAAATATAATGACATGTTATTTAATAGAAACTTTATTAAAAAATATAATGGGACTTAATTCTAAGCAAAAATCCTACTGACTGCGCCATATCGTTTCTTATTGTTAAGGAAACTTTACAGACAATATGGTATGACATTGTCATTTGACATGAAGAATCCACTGTGTCACTAAATCCCAGCTCTGTAAACCATTTAGCACGTACGCGAGTCCTGACTCGATCAGTGATCGCTCTAAGTGGATAACGTAGTACTGTGGTGACTGACGACAGGGAGTAGACAGAACACAACAGAATGGACACTTTTTATAAATAGAATGACATGTTATTTAATAGAAATTTTATTAAAAATATTATAATGGGCCTTAATTCTAAGCAAAAATCCTACTGACTGCGCCATATCGTTTCTTATTATTAACCAAGCGAACTTTACAGACAATATGATATAAAACATTGTCATTTGACATGAAGAATCCACTGTGTCACTAAATCCCAGCTCTGTAAACCATTTAGCACGTACGCGAGTCCTGACTCGATCAGTGATCGCTCTAAGTGGATTACGTAGTACTGTGGTGACTGACGACAGGGAGTGGACAGAATACAACAGAATTGACACTTTTTATAATAAATAGAGTGACAGGTTATTTAATAGAAACTTTATTAAAAAATATAATGGGACTTAATTCTAAGAAAAAATCCTACTGACTGCGCCATATCGTTTCTTATTATCAAGGAAACTTTACAGATAATATGGTATAAGACACTGTCATTTGACACGAAGAATCCTTTGTGTCACTAAATCCCAGCTCTGTAAACCATTTAGCACGCAGGCGAGTTCTGACTCGAGCTGTGATCGCTCTAAGTGGATTACGTAGTACTGTGGTGACGACGGAAAGTTTCCAAAATTCTGAAATTTTTACATACGAAAACTTCAGAAACTTTCCATATATTGTATGGACAATTGTATGGATGGAAAGTTTTCATTTCATAAATTTAAATTCCCTTTATTTTTTGTGAAAGTTTCGTGAATTTTTCAAGAAATTTAAGATTTTTGTGGTAAGTTTCCGCAACTTGCTCATCACTAGTGGTGACTGACGACAGGAGTGGACAGAAGACAACAAAATAGTCACTTTTGACACGTTATTTAATATAAACTTTACAACAGAAGAAAGAAAGCTAAATATTTATAAACAAAGTTTGGGTTTCTTTGTATTTTTGTTTAAAATAGTTTGATCCTACTGACTGCGCTATATATACTTTTGTATCAAGGAACTTATACAGAAAATATGGTAGAAGATATTGTCATGTCATTTAAGATAATAAATCCATTCATATTGCACACTTTGATATGCCAACGGAACCCGTTATTTAATTTTAAATTGGGCTTGGATTTTGTTTAAAATTGTTTAATCGTAATTACGGACTACGCCGTCTTGTTTTGTATCATAGTAACATTCAAGTAACAACATAATATGGTATTAAACATTAAAATGCATTTAAAAAAAGAACTATGTTACAGTCAAATTAAAATACTTACTTCCTATTTCCTTCGTATTCTAGATAACAATTTTCAGATGTCTCTTTTGGAGCAAGTGGTGTAACCGCAGTAAGCTACGTATCTTACGTTGGCCGAGGTTTAATGAGTACGACGGTCCTTGATGGCTACCACTCAGAGTTGGTTTGTGGTTCACCAGCTCTGTAGACCTCTAGAATTAAGTTTTAATATTTAAAAACCATTATATCACATAAAAATTATATCATTACCCTACATTTTCATTGTATGGTCTCGATATTTTTTATGGAAAAGTCAATTGTTTTTCGTGATTTCTTGATTGATTCTGTATATTAAAACATGCTTAACCCTTTCGCTGACTGTGCTCCGCCTGTCGACGTACTATCACTGAAAATACATACATTCATACGGGTAATGTCAATACGGGTAAGTGCGTTTTCACATTTTCCAATCCGATATCGGATGTCGGAAAGATTTCAATAGTCAATCAAAGATGGCGGCTTATATGTGGGATATCGGTCCTACATCCGATATTGGATCGGATAATGTGAAAACGCACTTAGTGTGTTATAAGAAGAAGTGTGTCTGGGCTTCTCATTTGACCTTTTTACTCACTGTCACAGGTGTTTTTTCTATGAACTCTCGATAAACACTGACCATTGGTCTAAACAGGCCAAATGTGATGGCCAAACACTTTCCCTTATGACACACTTACCTATATTGACCTTATGTCTTTTCTGCGGCAGTAGTTCGGCTGTCGACGTAGTATCAGATAATGGGTTAACGTTACCTGTATATTTAGGTTGCCTTTCCACCAGAGACGTGCTACGCTACGTTGGATGGATGCATCTTATATCCACCAATAAACTTAGTCGAACCACAGAATATATAATAGTACTCACACTACCACAGAATATATAATAGTACAAGTACAGAAGGCCCACTGCTTTGATATTTCCGAAATGCCGCCTTTTTAAATACCTACAACATTCTTACAAAGAAACGAGCCGCACGTGCGCGGCGTCCGGTGATAGAGTTACCAATGGATCCAAACGAATTAATACTCACATTAAATGTTATATTATTATATTCAAGTCTTGAGTACTTTCTAGGTATATACGCTGTATTTATATATTTTTTTTTCAAGGTTCCAACATCACAAGCCTTATTGAACTTTTCCGTGGGACTTAATCAGTAGTAGATCTGTATAAGAATGTCTTTTGGTATTTATTTTATTCAATATGTCTATTTAACTAAGTATTATTAGCCATTCCACCCGCGGACATCGCTTAAAAAACCTCGCGACGTAAAGTAACAATAGAAAGTGCGAACGTGCATTCCGTGAGTATGTGCGCTACCCCTGAGTAGGCCGCGAACTCGCGGCCGCCAGGATATACTTGTAGCGCGGCGATGAGCCGCCCCTGGTCGAACCCGTTCCCACAAAGCATACTTTGTGGAACAATGAAGACGATAAGTGGATATCAAACACATCCACATAGCGCATCTCTTGTGAAAAGGCATCCTCATCCTGTTTATTGTCGTTGATTCAACAAACACTTTGTAGGTATGTATAATAGGTATGACTGCTATAAGGTACATATCTTACGTTGGTCACTGGTTACACTGATTACAGTGGTGACTGTGTGCGGCCGACGCTCGCTCAGAATTACCTTGTGGTTTACGGCAACCTCAGGTAGGCTTCAGTGTAAAGGTAACAAGGCAGCTTCTATCTCAGTAAAAGCTATTAAATCTAGCAGAACAATGAAAGCCTTCGCCGTAAATGGAAACTAACAAAATTAAGATTCAATAATATGTACATCCCCTTCATCCTTGCGTTATCCCGGCATATGCCACGGCTCATGGGTGATGGGTGCCTGGTTGAAAATAATCTCAAGATTTGGCGTAAGCTCTAGTTTTACGAAAGCGACAGCCTTCTGGCCTTCCAACCCAGAGAGAAACTAGGTCTTATTGGGATTAGTCCGGTTTCCTCACGATGTTTGCCTTCACCGAAAAGTGACTGGCTGGCAATATCAAATGACATTTCGCTCATAAGTCTCAAAAAACTCATTGGTACGAGCTGGAGTTTGAATCCGCGACCTTCGGATTGAAAGTCGCACGTTACCTACTACGTCAAATTCAGAAGAATAGTAGGTGTGTGCCACGCGACTACACAGGCGGGCGGGTGATGCCTCTCGGCCACTTGTTTCCTTGAGGCAACTGCTAGCCCTGTAGCTAGGCTATCAGCGCTTCGATTCAGTAAAATAACTCGATTCAATGAAACACTCTAATGTATTTTCACTTATTTCCCGTATCGTTCTAGAGAGTCATGGGTGGCCATGAACAGTACAATCTGCGTGGCCCATTAGAGGCTGCAATGTAGCCGACACAATAACGACGTAGTTTGACTGTGCTACAGATAACAAAATACAGATTGTTAACTTTGAACTATATAGCCCGGCAACCTTCAAATCAAGGGTGAATAGGCATCTTCTGGGCGAGCTCACTCCATCGTAGGCCACGTCTTTGCCTTTGCCTTTGGCTAGTCTGTGGTCAAGAGTAAACCCATATGTAATAATAAAAAAAAATGTATTGAAATATAATGTACAGATATTCCCAATAGGGATGCATGGAGCATATTATGCAACTGCTCATGTTCAGAAGCTAAATCCCACAGTTGACTTGTACGATACACGAGGAAAGACGGTGGTGATATTTTCAAAACCATGATCAGACGGGGAAATGAAAAAAATAGTTTTTTTTGTTATTCAACACGAAAAGGGATACTTAGATGGAGCAATGCTACGTACTGAATGCTGGTGGCCTCGCGGTAAGAGATTGTGACTTTCAATTTGAGGCCGCGGGTTCAAACCCTGGCTCAATGAGTTTTTTGTCAAAATGTCATTTGATATTTTGCCATCACTATTCGGCGAAGGAAAAGATCAGGAAAGCGGACTAATTCCAATAAAGCCTAGTTACCCTTCGGGTTGTATGGTCAGATGGCAGTAGCTTTTGTAAAACTAGTGAATCGCGTATCGAATCTTGGGATTGGTTGTCAAAGCAGACCGCCGAAGCACCAGGCTCCCATGAGCCGCGACGAATGCCTAAATATACGCAAGGAGGAGGAGATGATGACATGACATAACATCTGGAATGCACCATCTTAGCATTCACTGTGCAGCTTTACATCTGAACTAAATGTTTTTGTAGCAAAGGCTGCGGTTCCATTGTTCCAGTTAATAGCTCGTCTGCGGCAAACGGTAACCGCCTCTTTAATAGGCAGCTTCATTTTGAGACAGAACTAGCGCTACCACTAGTGTAGAGAACGACCAACCTTCTTACTGCGTGCCTGTCAGCCGGTATGGATGCCGCAGCCAGCGCGCGTCTTTTTTTTGTACATATAGGGTGAAATTCGATAATTACCTCAAAATTCACTATACCAAGTTTGAATGGTCCTTTTAATTTTACCGTGTAGAATTCTGTCGACTCAAGCGACAACTGTTTTATTTTAGACATCTTTTGTAAATTATATGTGTATTTAAATAGTTTAATCATATCTGTGGTAAGGCTAAAAGGTAAACAAATGAGACATAATATTGAATGCACCATTTTGGCAATGGCTATGTGCAGATTTAAATCTATCAGAGTAGCCAACATGTTAAACGTTAACCCTTCGCGAACGAAATGCAACAGTACTGTCGCACTATCTAATGTATAAAAGTGATAGAAAAATACGGATCTTCTTATTGTCCTACATGTTGCGCTGTCACAAGTCACTTTGACTAGGCCAGCCACTGCAGCTAAGGCTGCGGTTCCATTGTCCTAGTTAATAGCTTGTCTGCGGTGAACGGTCACCGCTCGACTCCTTTAATAGCTTGGAAGCAGTGCAAGCTTTCTAGCTGTCGGGCACTGAAATAAAGATTTCTTATTTAGAGTAGCGAGACATTTCTAATTTAGGGTAGTTTTTTTGCATTTCAGTTGCTGATTTTCACATAGAATGATTTTAAGAATGCTGGTCTAAAAAGATTTTTTATTAATAATATATGTTGACCCAGTAGAGCGATGATTTTTTATTTCAATCATCCGTGATAATATAATTTTGATCGTTTGGCTAGCCAAAATGTACCTACAATCATTTTTATGTGGTTTTAGTGTTTGTAGTAAAACTAAGTATTCAAATTAATTTGATTTTTACAAACTCAATTTTACGTTTAGTGACTGGTTAAGCATTTCACCACCCCATTTCTTCCCGTGGGTGTCTTAGAAGGCAATTGTGGGATATGGGTTAAATTGTGGCGTAGGCGAGAGGCTGGTAACCAGTCACAGTTTCGTTTTCTTTCAACCCCTTATTTGCCAAGAGTGGCACTGAAACTTGAGTAGTTTCATGTGCTCTGCCTACCCCTTCATGGGATAGAGGCGTGATTGAATGTATGTAAATGTAATTTTACAAAACGAGACCACGGGGACAACACCGTCATTGAAACGTCGGAGATTATTTTAAAATTTTAATTTGACGCGATTAATTCTCGAACGTTAAGATTTGGTCATTTCTCAAAATTTTGCCACTCCCACCTGTCAGTACGTTTATGTTAGAACTTCTTTTTTAGTATACAATATCTTCATATATAAATTATCAATACATATTAAAAGACAGTTTTTACATAGAGGCCTGGGTGGCTAGCCGAATGGCACAATCGCTCACGAAACGCTCACGAAACGAAGCGCTAGTAGATATCTATCTCTATCGCGCTTGCGTATTGGCGCGACAGAGCCAGCGGCGTATCGCTTTCGTTTGGCGTCGGAGAAATGCCATTCGGCTACGGGGCCTGATGCTTTGAAATCGATTTATTTTATATTAATGAAATAAATAATAATTGTAACAAAGTTTTGTCGTTCACCTTCCGTGTCCCAACGCGGAGTACTCATGTTTCGAGTTGTTAAAAGTACACAAATTATTAACTTTACTTACCTTTATTGCTGTATTTTATTTGCATATATCCTTAACTTTTAAAACTAGGGTATCTGATAATAATATTACACTTATGTTCCAAGTTATTTGGCTTTAAAGTTTGTCCACGGCCGTTTTTGTCGTTGACCTGTCGAGACAAACTCGCAAGCACTGTGCGATCCCTACTCCACCTCTGCCGCCCCACCCCGCACGAATCGAAGCCGCCAGTATCGGCCATCACCTGCAAGCAACGGCACGTGCTCACTACGCCTTGACAGGGGCGGCTCACTCCGCGATTCTATCGCCGCGCTACAATTATATGCTGGCGGCCGCGAGTTCGCGGCCTAATCAGGGGTGGCGCGAGTTCTCACGGAACGCACGTTCGCACTTTCTATTGTTACTTTACGTCTCGAGTTTTTTATAAAGTTTTATATGCGATGTCCGCGTGTGAATGGCTAATGGTGCTTAGTTAAATAGACATCATGAATAAAATAGGACAATCTTACACAGATCTACTATTGATTAAGTCCCACGGAAAAGTTCAATGAGGCTTGTGATGTTGGGACTTAAACAAAAATATATACCCAAGACTGGAATATAATAGCATTACATTTCATCTGAAGTATTAATTCGTTTTAATCCATAGGCAACCCTATCGTCCGACGCTGCGCACGTGCGGCTCGTTTCTTTGTTAGAATTTTGTAGGCATTTAAAAGGCGGCATTTTGTGAACATCAAAGCAGTGGGCCTTCTGTACTTGTACTATTATATATTCTGTGGCCTTGATTAGAAAATAGAAATTTTTAATTACCTCAAACGGGAGTTTGTAACGGGTAAGTAGTCGTTATTCTGTCAATCATAAACTGGTTATTGTTTGAGATAATGCATTAACTGTAACATATGTTTCGTATTTTGTTGCTTATTTTTAGGCACCTAAATATTAAGTTCGTTTGGCAAATACTTTTTGAGTTTTGGCGAAATAACTGGCATTTTGTCGGTCACCTGTGCATCGTTCACCTGGCTAAAATAGGCAAGTGAACGACATTTTGGGACAGGGTGATGACAATAATGATAAATTTACCAATCGTAATAATACTTTTTTACACCTTCAATATTTGTTTTGTGCGTTAAATGAGAAAAGTATTACTGTTATATCGGTTTAGGCTGCATTTCTCAAAGGATTGTTGCTTTTTTTGTGGTGTGTGTCCTTCACCTGTGCGATAAAGCCAGGTGAACGACTCAGTGACAGGAAACCGACACGTCGATCACTTGTCATAAGCCAGATGAACCATTACGAGGGGCGATCAATCGGATCAATAAGTAATGATAATGAGTATTAAAACATAATCTAGAATATGAGTATTATGATAATAATAATAATGAGTATCCTTATATTTTTATAATTAAAAGTAACTCTTCTGTGATTTATTTACATATTTTAATTTTTTCATTTGTTTTTTGCCCCCCCTTTAAAAAATGAAATATTAATTATACTAATTATAGTCTAAATACTGTGTAAGTAAGCAAGTGATTGCTTGAAGTGAAGTCACTTCATTATACTTCAGAGTAGCTATTATATTATAATTTTATTTAAAGGTTGGGTATAAAATATTAATGATCCCCTTCCTTGAGATTTGGGCGGCGGTTAAAAACTATTATAATGCTGATGGGCAGGTGAATGACGTCCATATCAGGTGAATGACCACCAAACTACAGGTGATCGACTACGGACGCAGGTTAGCGACGCTTGTCGTTAACTTGTCAAATGTGTCATACAAATTTGTACTAATTTGTCGCTAACCTGCTGCTGTTGTCGATAACCTGTGTTTATTTATCCTTCACCTGATCATGATGTCGTTCAACTGAATTTTGATCGATTATAACTTCTAAAATAATTAATTGATATCGGTGCATTTGACACTTTTGAAATGTTTGAGACGCATTCAAACGATCCCTACAATTTTTTTTTTAAATGCGACATTTAAAAAAAAGCAAATCTTTCACCTGTCGGTGCCAAAATTTTGAGAAATGGCCATTTGTAATTTGATTCGTTAGCTAACAATATTAAACTTTTCCATACATTTTACTGTTATTTTGTGAGTGGAATCCTTCACACACCACAGTTTAGCTGCACGCCCGAGCTAATAGAGCATTAGGTTGCCGCGGCACGACGCGGATTGCACTGTTTACTGCCAGTGCTACTTGTGGCCACACAACCAGCTATTTCCAACAAAATCTCTCCTTAGTGTTTATTATCATGAGGTAACTCTAGAATGATTTTGTATCATTTATTTAGGCCATTTTCCATACATAAATCTGTTATTTTGTTAGCGGAATCCTTCACACCCACAGTTTAGCTGATAGCGAATAGTGCATTAGGTTCCCACGGCACGACGCGGATTGCACTGTTTACTGCCAGTGCTACTTGTGGCCACACAACTAGCGTTTTTGAAGAAAAAATACCCATCTGAATTGAATGTTCTTATTATGACTGACAGCTATGTATCGTGAAAGTCTGTTGCCATATCTGGCGCTAATATATCTCATGTAAAATCATAGTTTCAGGTAAACAGACTTGAGTTAATAATGCATTAGGATGCTGTGTCCATACAACCATCGTTTAGGCATATTAAAACGTGCGTGCTGCCTCGACCAAGGCACGTCTATTTTTAAATGTTTGGCACTCGATCTCATTGTCTCATGATGTTTATTGCTGTGTGGACTTGCCTATGGTATAGAATGTAAGAGTAAATTTTTATTCATTTCGAGGGCCCAAAAGTTCTAATTTTATTAAAATGCGATTAATTTGTTTTGTGGTGAGACTAGTGAATCATTTCGACTGTCGTCTAGCAATTTTCTCCGAGATGCTGTGTTGGCTGAAATGTCATATTTCTCCATTTTTGCTACAACATACTTCAATTTAAAACTTAATTATTTTTCTTGTTTGAAATACCTATAAATTCTATGCTAGCTCATAAAACAAATTTACTTTTATCTATTTCGCTCTATAAATGAATAAAATTAAATGCTACATTATTTTGTGCACAAAATCTTTTACACACTTGAATTTAGTTCCATCTGAGGTATTAGTGAACTTAGTCTTACTTAGTTATTATAATAACAGTAATATTAATACAACCCGGTAAGGGCATTTTATTGACGACCGGTCTGGCCTAGCGCGTAGTGACCCTGCCTGCTACGCCGCGGTCCCGGGTTCGAATCCAGAATCGAACGCAGATATTTGTTCCTGTAAAATGGATGTTTTCTATGTATACTGCAACACAAGCCTTCTTGAGCTTACCGTGGGACTCAGTCAATCAGTGTAAGAATGTCCTATAATATTTATTTATTTATTTAACCTCTCTCCTTATGGCCACACACACTTATGCTGCATCGGGACATGCTACGATCGATTATATCGTGCAAATACCAATAGCATACATTAGTATAAACCGCTCATCTTATGGCCCGCCTATCAAGATTTACGCAGTATCAGAGGGCCTACCACGAACCCCTAATTTTGTAAATCGTGGCCACTTTTCTGTGTCAGCCTAATGATGCCTTAATATGTTTTTTTTGTGAGATAGGAGACAAACGAGCAAACTGATCACTCGAAAATAAGCCATCACCGCCACCTAAACGCACCCGAAAACTTTAAAAATATAATTACGGAGGGTAACTGTTCATTTCACAGTTTACTTATGTTGAAGATCATCATGTTGAGTCATCTAATTTGTCAAGATGGAAATGTTGTCACATAGAACGATAGCGGAAAAAGGCGACAAGGGTATCGACCCTTATAAAGAAATAAATATTTGGGAGAGGCTTTACACATATCAACCTAACCCCAAACTAAACCATCGGCGTAGGAGTCAGGATCATTACCCATTAGGCCAGACTGGTCGTCGAAGAGGAAAAGAGACGCAATTGAATATATCCCGGTAAGGGCATTTATTTGTGTGATGAGCACAGATATTTTGTTCCTGAGTCATGGATGTTTTCTACGTATATAAGTAAGTATATCGTCGCTAAATAAAATAAAAATAAATAAATATTATAGGACATTCCTACACAGATTGACTGAGGCCCACGGTAAGCTCAAGAAGGCCTGTGTTGTGGGTACTCAGACAACGATAACATATAAAATATATAAATACTTATATACATAAAAAACATCCATGACTCAGGAACAAACATCTGTGCTCATCGCACAAATAAATGCCCTAACCGGGATTCGAACCCGGGACCGCGGCGTAGCATGCAAGGTCACTACCGACTGCGCCAGACCGGTCGTCAAAACACCCATAGTACAAGCTTTGCTTAGTTTGGGGCTAGGTTGATCTGTGTAAGGTATCCCCCAATATTTATATTTATTTTATATAAAGTCTGTGTTCGCAGTAGCCCTCAGAACATGAGATATGCGACATGACGCTCGCTGTTCGATCGTGTTCGGGTGAGAGGTACATTTGCTGTAAATATGCAGTTGAAGCTTCAAAATATGAGTTGGTTACATCCAGTGGCCTATTTCATAATAATGAGTATTGTCGCCCGACAGTGACACTTGGCCGTTCATTGCCGGTTCAGCAAGGAAATATTGACGCTATGTTACTTAACAACCCATTTATTTATTCGTATGGCATACATGTTAGAAAATAGAAACATAGAACGTAAAATTTTACTTAATTATCTAGACTAAGTCAACAGGCAGCAAGAGCAGTCAGCCATTTCGTGGCTTCGTCGCACAGGGTGATCAGGTCTTCGGGAGCGCCGGCATAGCGTTTTATAGGGCAGTCTTATAGGAAAGTTAACAACCCATGACGACCGGTATGGCCTAGCGGGTAGTGACCCTGCCTGCTAAACCCCGGTCCCGGGTTCGAATCCCGGTAAGGGCATTTATTTGTGTGATGAGCACAGATATTTGTTCCTGAGTCATGGATGTTTTCTACGTATATAAGTATTTGTATATTATATATATCATTGTCTGATTACCCACAACACAAGCCTTCTTGAGCTTACCGTGGGACTCAGTCAATCTGTTATAAAAAAACCCCAGAAATAGGCACAGAATTGTCAGTCTCAAGCGCGGCTTTCTACGCACAGCGCGTAATTTACAAAGGAGTAAATATTTCCATTTTCTCCTTTAATACAAAAATCTGGTTAAATTGGTTAACCTAAACTTAAAATAATATATATTGGCAATAATATGAAAGTTTCAAAGAACAAAGTTGCCACACCTCCGCGGCACCTTATTAATTCTTGCAATCTCAACTAGATATTAAGTTTGTGTCATTGTATGCACTTTCTGAACTTAACTTTAGGCCGATTATGTTATTGAATGATTTTTTTTCTTAAGAAGGTAAATAAGTAGTATACATGCCATAAACTTTACTGACTTACATATCATACGCAGAAGAAAAAAACGACAAAGCGGTGGTGGTCGAGCCGGGAATCGAACCCCGATCTTCAGCTTACGTGACTAACGTCCTCACCACTAAACCACCCCTGCCATGGTACCCGTCGAAAACTCTCCAAGTCTTCAAGTAAAAAAGCTATATTAGCGCCTCCACGCGGCCATATTTGGAACTCCTCTTCTTAATAGATGGAATCAAGCGTTACTTATCTATGATAGTTCATATCGTCACTGCTTTTAAAAAAACTTGTATCTTCGTCTGTCAATGAAAAGAAAATTGTAGTAAGTATGTATGGAATGCATATAGACTTACTGCGTTTTAACTTTGGGGAACAGCGTGAGATACGAGATTTTTTAAAAGTAGTGACGATATCTAAAAAAATACTTTGCTAACGTACTTAATTGTCCGTTTTCGGAGCTCGGACCGTCTACATCTGGAACATCTCCTGAGGATCTTACGTAGAGAGTCGAAACACGAGTCATTTTTATTTATTGGCTTTGGTTTGTTATATTTATTTCCGTGGGTATTTAATTTATGAATTGTATGCAAAATTTTAAGTATATATATATATATATATATTTATATTTATATTTATATATTTTTTTCCTTTGCTTAAGACAACAAGAGTCTTTTACAAGTCTAAAGTTATTTTAGTTATTCGTTTTTTTTTTCTTCATGTATAATTTTTTTAGACGTACTTTGACACTTAGAGACTCTATACATCTCTAACATCTCTTATTAATAATCATAATAGCTTTGTACTTTGTATAATTTCTTGTGTTAATATTTTTTTTTATGAATACTTTTGCTTATTAAATTGTATCTTGTTTTTTTAATGCATGTTAATTATAAGATGTAATGTTTTGAAAAGAAGTGGCCCGCCGAGTTTCTTGCCGGTCCCATAGTGGATACCCTCCTCCAACTGAGGGGGGACTGAAATCTTCTCGAGGCTGAGGCGTAGGGTTAGAGCCGGCGTAGTTTTATTTGACGTTCATAAGCGCATTGTAATATGCCTACTTGGAAAAATAAATATTTCATTTCATTTCATTTCATTTAAAATACGCAAGTAAGTACGATTCTAACGGATTTACCACTGATTGACTAGCACGTGATTTATTCGTGTATTAGGAAAGTAACTTTCTAGATTTTGACTCTTCTTGAAATGTCAGCTAGAATGGTAGTGGCTGTATTTCCGAGCTCATATAACCAGCAACCTTCAAATCAAGCATAAACAGGCGTCTACTGGGCGAGCTCACTCTATCGTAGGCCACGTCTTTGCCTTTGGCTACTCTGTGGCCAAGAGTAAGCCCATTTATAATTTAAAAAAAAAACTCTCGAGTACAAATCAAAATTTAAAGTCAGAATTGGTTCGTGAACTAAACTTACACCACACTGAGATTGCATTGAAACTTGCGAGTTCAGTTACAAAAGAAACGAGTTACTTGTACCCAGGTACGCAATAAACTTATGACTTTTGCGTTATTAAGTTCGGTCTCAGACTTACATTTGAGATATTTAGGATTTTTTGACACATTTATTTTTACTTACCACAGTACGGTGCCACACCTCGGACACTGGCGATTGAATATATGAAAGAGGCGCGTTTCTAGCACACAGTCTAAGCTCGTGTAGGTGAACGCGTACTATGCTTGTATGGGGTGCGTATCGATCGATATAACTTTTTTTAATATATTTTTAGTCGTTATAACGATCATTTGATATAATTATTGAATCATATAACAACAAATAATATACTAACAAATTGTATAATTCTTATTTAGTATAATGATCATTTTTTCGAATAACATTTAGTATAACATACTTTGAGTATAATGCTTATTTCCGATAATAAATAAATTGTATAACACAAACTCTTTCTAAAGCACAGTTATAATGAAAAAAAAATGTACAATAAATTAGATCCATCATATACCAGAAAAGTAGATTAGGTTAGAACTGTGACCCCTACACACAACGCGCTGCTACCAGAAAAATAGGTTAGGTTAGGTTAGAACTATGACCCTTAAACATATGTACTGCTATCAGAAAAGTAGGTTAGGTTAGGTTAGAACTGTGATCCCTTCAAAAAAGAATAAAATTAATTCATGAAATATTTTATACTGGTAATGTTTGCTAGTTATATTATACTAGTCGTATATCAATAGATAGTTATACCATATAACGGTTATTATAAATAAGCGTTATGCGAAATAATGATTATACAAAATAAAAGTAGATATTTTGTGGTTATACCAAATGTTAATTATGTCAAATGAGTGTTTATATTCTTTAAATATATACCAAATGTTGTTATATCAAATGTTACTATACCAAAAAAAGGTATACCAATCATTACACACCCGCTTGTATGAGTGAAATATGACAGGTCGACTGTTCGCGTTTTTGACAGGCGGTAACTGTGAATTAACCGAGAATGGGTGGGCGGCACTTTCAGCGGGGAGCGGGAGTGGCCATACTGTATGATAGTAGTACTATTTATTACTTATACTGTGACGGTACGAACGGTAGGAGGATAACGATGGTGATGACTTACGCAATGGCGCAGTGAACATTAGTGATGAGTTATGGCCTTCGTCTCGAATTTAACCCTTCAGTTTCTAACATGAGTTTATGACATTTTTTTTTTAGTATGAATAGGTAGACGTTTGACCACGATCACACCTGATGGTAAGTGATGATGCGGATGAAATTGTAGACTTTTTAGAGCAAGAACGTTACTTGTATGTTATATGTTGTATGTAGTAACACTAAGTACTTCCTTACTTGGTAGATATTCCACGAATCCGCACGAAGCGCTTTGCTTCTTCTTTTCTTATGCGCACTGCCAAGGTGTGGAATTCCTTGCCGGCGGCTATATTTCCGAGCTCATATAACCCGGCAACCTTCAAATCAAGAGTGAACAGGCCTCTTCTGGGCGAGCTCACTCCATCGTTAGGCCACGTCTTTGCCTTTAGCTAATAGTCTGCGGTCAAGAGTAAGCCCATTTCTAATTTAAAAAAAAGTAGTTTATTAGTAACATATTTTATTTGTAAAAATATCCTTATTAAGTTACAAAAACTAGAGATAACAGAGTAAACAGATTATAAAAACAAAACAAATAATTCACATCTTCGCATTCATTAGTTGAAGTTGGGAATGGCTGCTCCGTTATCAAAACCCAACAGTTTCGCTGCAGGTTTAAATTTGTGACGTGTTCCTCGTATGCACATGCTGGTGGCTCGAATTACAGCAGTGCATATCCGTGTTCCGTGTAACACTAAGTGGTTAGTAGTTGACCAATCATAGGATTTATGACACGTGTAATAAAAAAAAGTCTTTTCTACAATATAAGTATTTAACCACTTAGTGCCTAATCATTATAAAAGCAGAGACCCTCAAAATACTAGTTATAAAGTCGTAATAAACTGACATAAACCCGTTTCATAGTTCCCCACATAGGCAGTTAAACTATAATGTTTGTAGTTACATACGAATTGCGGTGGGCCATCGATTACCTCTATTAGATGCTTCTTAATTGGGTCAAACACTTTCGAAGGAAGAGTTCTGTCAAGCTAGTATAATTGGATTGACGTTCAGATGTACTCTTTGAGTGATCACAGTTTAATACATAATAACACGGTAATGATTCAATCATTTCAGATAAAAAAAAAACCGGCCAAGAGCGTGTCGGGCCACGCTCAGTGTAGGGTTCCGTAGTTTTCCGTATTTTTCTCAAAAACTACTGAACCTATCAAGTTCAAAACAATTTTCCTAGAAATTCTTTATAAAGTTCTACTTTTGTAATTTTTTTCATATTTTTTAAACATAATATGGTTCAAAAGTTAGAGGTTTCCGAAAATATTAATATTATCAAGAAACAATTTTAGTAAACCCTTATTCATTTTCAGAATAGTGATATTATTTAAAAATAAAATTAAACTTAAAACTATGTTTGTTTTGGGTTAAGTTATAAGATAAGAAAATGTTAAAGAAAGGCAGCTGTCCGACAGTTGCAACAGGCTTAGGTACGCATAATATGAAGTCGTGTTTGGTTTGACTGACTCGCGCGCGATAATGAAAGCTGTGGTAAAAGTGGAGTATGTGTACAAAGCTATCCATTCACATACGCAAAATAATATTTTCTTTGCAACAACATTTTACGATAGCCTTAACGCATACAATGTATTCAATTTTGTACTATTATATATTAATTAATTAATTAATAGCCTACATGGTGTCCCACTGCTGGGCAAAGGCCTCCCCCATGGATCTCCATCCGTCACGGTCTTGAGCAATCACCGGCCAGTCACTAAGATATGCGTCCAGGTCATCCCGCCATCTCCGCCTAGGTCTGCCAGATCCTCGCCCGTCTTGCGGCACCCAGACCGTGGCAATTTTATATTTTTTTGTGACTATTATACCTATATTATGTGGTATTAATTCGTTTTAATCCATGGGCAACCCTATCGTCGGCCGCACGTGCGGCTCGTTTCTTTGTAAGAATTGTGTAAGCATTTAAAAAGGCGGCATTTCGTAAACATCAAAGCAGTGGGCCTTCTGTGCTTGTACTATTATATATTAGTAGCAGTAGTAGTAGTAGTAGTAGTAGTAGTAGTAGTAGTAGTAGTAGTAGCAATCATCACTTTATTGTGTACAACAGATTCATA
This sequence comes from Leguminivora glycinivorella, assembly GCF_023078275.1. Taxonomy (NCBI): domain Eukaryota; kingdom Metazoa; phylum Arthropoda; class Insecta; order Lepidoptera; family Tortricidae; genus Leguminivora; species Leguminivora glycinivorella. The sequence goes on from NC_062973.1 coordinate 4,307,427, forward strand.
TACAGTTTACAGGAACAGAGGTACAAAGACGAACTTTATCCCTATAAGGGATCTCTTCCAGCTAACCTTACATTATATAGTATTATATATTCTGTGATTTTAGTGTTTTCCTGAGTCGCAGAAGCAACTACAACCCAGTGAACCCATAGAGTTGCTCCATCTAGTGTATAAGCGTTGAGCTGGCTGACGGTACGGCGAACCACGGCGCCAGACTGCGCTAATTCAAGTTTGCAGTATTCGCCATAAATTGCGGCCCACTGTACAATGACGACTATTTGTAACGTGCGTTTGACGGTAATTCATGTGGGGTTTTTGGTTACGAGGATTTAATCAATTTTAGTTGGATCTTACGGCTGAGTTCTATGTATAAGAGATTTATTAAATAATAAGATGCATTGGGACAATATCGAATGGTGCTCAATTTCAACTAATCGAATCATACAAATAAATAAATAAATATTATAAAACTTTCTTACGCAGATTGACTGAGCCCCACGGTAAGCTCAAGAAGACTTGTGTTGTGGGTACTCAGACAGCGATATACATATTATGCAAATACTTATATACACAGAAAACGTCTATGCTCAGAAACAAATATCTGTGCTTATCACACAAATAAATGCCCTTAGCTGCTGAGCCGCGGTATTGGATTCGAATCCCGGGATTCGAATCCAATACCGCGGCTCAGCGGGCAGGGATACTACTGACTGAGCCAAACCGGTCGTCAAAGATAAGATATGGCACTATAGTTAATAGTTAAAACACTTATTGTGAGACCAATGCTGAAAACATGGAAAACATTGGGTTTTCCATAGAAATGAGCAGCATCACTTCAGTTGGAATGTGTGGAACAACCAGTTTTTTTCGCGATTTTAGCATTGGACCGATATGTTAGAAGTTATTTATTAAGACCTCAAAAGTCTCTTTGGAAAGTATGGCTGGTACATTTCTTCTTCGTCGAAACCTCATGACTGAGGGTCGTGACCACCATAAGTCGCTGTACGTTGCAGTGCTCTCCACTCAGGCCGATCTTTTGCCTTCCTAAAGGATCCCTGGAGCCCAACGCGTGTGACCTTCTTTATTGTGTTGAACCAGCGCGTGGGTAATCCGGCTCTTTTACGATGGCCCTCCACTGGTCCGACGATCAACGCCTTCTCAAGGCTGTCAGGATCTCGTCTGGCCAAATGGCCAAAGAAACCTATAATTCTCTCCCGGCAGATATCAGAGAGGCGAGTCTTGACATTAAGCTCTTGTAGAATAGATACGTTAGTGCGACGTGCTGTCCAAGAAATTCCCAACATTTTACGCCAACACCACATTTCGAACGCGTACATTTATTTTATTTTTAAACATTTATTTTTTAAACATTTATTTTAAACATAAGTATACAACCAATTAAAGTTGTCATTTGTCATGTAAAGTTGTACCTACACGTAAATAATTTAAATTCAAGTTATATTATTGAAATAAATAGGTTAAAAAGCGACAAAAGTACCTCAGCAACAATCTTATCATACTCCAATCTAAACCCTTTGTCCGGATACAATATGCCATGTACAATTCGAGGTACATCTTTCATTACGTTTTGACAGCCTCCCCATATCACAACGTGAATATTTAAGCATCTATATTAGGGATGTTACCATTTGGATTACTATTCGGTATTCGGCGATCGAAGTACCGATTACCTATTACATCTTTTTCTTGTAGTCAACTCGAGTGTCGTGTGAGATTCGAGTTTCTATTTTATCGAGTTTATAAATGCCGAAACAGGTCGTGTCCGAATATTTGGTGGTTTAAGCCAGAATCATAACAAGCAGCTGAAGTAGCATCTCTAGTCTCATCTGTCAAACCAAGCGCCGCAAGCGCGATCTAAATCATCAAATAAACGCCGAAAATTTCGCTGAATATTCAGCATTATGCCAAAATCGCTACTAATAGTCTAGTCTTCTGTCACAACGGGCGCCGCGAGCGCGATCTAAATCAACATAGAAACGCCAAAAGATTGGCTCAATAATCGGCATTATGTCGAAAGATATATTTGATCTCCATTGCCCGATGTGTGTCGGTATTATCTTCTCTGGTATCTTCTGTCAAAATAGGTGCCGCCATAAATGCCGAAAGATTCGCCGAATATTCGGCATTATGCCCAAAATCTATACCAGTAGCACCTCTAGTCTTTTCTGTCAAACCGGGCGCCGGGAGCGCGACCTAAATCTTCCCTTATTAATGAGATAAGTTTTAATTGTGAGCCTTTGTTCTGCGAAACGCTTTTTTGGTCGAAAGTGTGAATTGTTTTTGCGAATCATTACCCATATCGCAACAAAAGAGTGTGGGATACGTTAAAAAGAGATAAGTCAAAACAAAAGGTCGATTCGGCTGAATGTGTTTTGTTTGTATTGTGTGGCCTTGTTGTTATTTTGGGGTGAAAATGGGCATTTCATTGCATGATGTATAAAAAATAGGTTAATTCGATTAAAAATATGTGGGTAACGTGTGTTTGCAGAAAAGGTTTTTTGTTAATTTGATGTTATTGAAAATGTGATTTTGTTTGTAAATGCAGAAAATATTGGTTGGTCAGTAAATGTTGATTATCAATTCCGAACAGTATTGTCTAAACTCATGTATAAAATAAGCCTTAAGAATTTAAGGGAAATGGCCATCGAACCGAACTAGCTAATACAGTCATTTAAAAATAAATATAAAATAAATATTGGGGACATCTTACACAGTCTCGTATCGATAGATCTCAAAAATGTATGAGTATACTGCAAGTTTATATTAAAAATTAAAACAATAAAAAAGAACAATGCCAACAATGGACCATCTTAGCCGCCGGTCACTTATAAGTCTGCTTTACAAACATCAAACTTCAAAAATTTTTATTGCCACAATAACTTACTAAACTAATACATATAAGTACTTAACTAAACTTATGAACTAACTAATAATAAGCTTATAATATTGTGAAGCAATAAGGTCTCAGTATCAACATGTGCTGGGCAGAGAGCTACTTAGCTCAGCGCTGGTTTTCAGACAATGTCCAGGCAAAGATCAGAAATAACAAAATCACAGTATCAATGCATGCTAAGAATCGGAATCACACATCGAATCAACCCTTAATGACCCAATCACCGACCCTCTTAGCTAAACCGGATTGATCTAACCACTTAACGTGCGGTCAGCCTCCTCGATCTGCGACTAAGGATGTTGAGTACCTTTCAATTTGTAAAACGGACATTGTTGCTGATAAAGAAACATGCATTTTGGTTTGTTCTGGTATACGTATTAACAAATGAAGCGCTGGTGGCCTAATGCGAGCGGTAAGAGCGTGCGACTTTCGATCCGGATGTCGCGGGTTCCAACCTCGGCACGTAACCAATGAGTCATTTGAAATTTGCAAATCGTTTTTCGGTGAAAGAAAACATCGTGAGGAAACCGGACTAATTCCAATAAGGCCTATTTACCCTTCGGGTTGGAAGGTCAGATGGCAGTCGCTTTTGTAAAACTAGTGCCTACGCCAAATCTTGGGATTAGTTGTCAAAGCGGACCCCAGGCTCTCATGAGCCGTGGAAAATTCCGGGATAACGCAAGGAGGATGATGATGACGTATTAACAAATTAAAAAGACTTGGTCATATTTTTTACTGTATCAAACAACTTTTATTTTACTGTTTTCTAAAGAAAAGTCGTTTAGTAATTAAAATCATTACCAATTCATTGGAAAATAGTGCGCTCTTTTATTAACTCAACTCAACAATACAATTATTATTTTTCTATTTATACTTATACGTACCTATAAGTATTTGTCGACCGTCATTCATATTCTTGTCAAAGTAATCGATGTATCGTGTATCATACCTACTCTTACGCATTTGATACCGGCCAAAGACAACATATAATTTGATATTAATTTACCTATAAAACTTCCCCTCTTTGTTTCCATAATCTCGCTTCCGAATTGTTAGCCCAATGATACAAAGAACACACATTCTTTTATAAAATGAAAAATTCCTTCAATTTTCCATATAACTGCACCAAAAAACCATCCAACGTTCATTACCCTCCATTGGATTGGTTCCAAGTACTCACAATCAGCAGAATGGGGTTAAAACGACTGAAACACACTTGCCAATCGATCGCTCCCTATCGCACGCTTGTAACTCAGCTAATTACCGAATCAAAATACCTACCTTAAGTAAAATACTTTAAGTTTAATTTTGTGGAGTAGTCTGTGGCTGAGATAGGAGTTACTGAAAGTAATGCTTAATGGCGTTGCTTTCATTAAGTGCTGCTATGTCAAACAAACGCATTATTTCGTATAAAGATGCTATCAGTCGCGGGATCTCGGCAGTAACGCGGAGATACGCACATTACGAAGTAAAGGTACACAGTGGGAGGGAATGTGACGAGCGGAATTTTCTGCGAAGGAAAGCAAGCGCTAATAATACGATTCTAAGAAGGAGAGTACTAAGAAGAGTTATTTTTGAGGTGCAAATAATGTAGACAGGTGTAAACAGAAGCTCTTTAGCGATAATTCTTGTTAAATTAAACAACGAATATTTATTAGGTATAGGTAATCAACTGAAACTGGTTTTCCTACATGATATTTATGTCATCTAACTAAGATAAAAATATTTTTTTAAAGTATTATTTTAGGATAATTAGTCTGTTTTTTTTTTGATATGGAAATAAAGTGGTATACGAGAAGACGAAAATAATAGCGTTAAAAAGTAATTGTGATTCACAATTATACTACTTACACCAATCCGCAAAATAACAACCAACGCAGATTTCCTTTCTAGACACCTTATGTTTTAAGTTCATTCCTATATTTTTACTTTTCAATGTGGGTAGGTGGGTTGAGGATTTCACCCTACGCTTTCTTCTCATGGGATGTGGGTTGACCCACATCAATTATTGTGCTGCAATACTACAATTTCGGTAAGTTCCAATCACTTAACTGCTAAAAATGGAGCAGTTTCATGTGATCTGCCTACTCTTTTTAGGAACTTATTAATGTATGTATGTGATGTATATTTAAATGTGTAACAACACAAATTATAACGGCGCGTGACCTTGAGTGCGTCACACCGACCAGCCACCGAGCGCTCCCGAACATCTTCGAACGCCAACCAGACCGAATAAAAGGCTTCGTTTGCGCCGCATCATATCACTTCTAGCGGCTAAGGCAGCCCTTAGCCGCTAAAGATAGCCGCTATGAAGAATCTCAATTTTGCTCTACGAGCCCCAATGCAAATGATATCGTCTAGTATGAAAAAAATATTATGTCCTAACTTCGACCTCAAAATTCAGGATGAATTAGATGATTAGTAGAACATGTAACATAAAAACAAGAGAGCTTATAATGCATATTTTATTTATTCAAAACATAAATTAACAATTTTCCTCACTAGTAAACAAAAAAACATAATTTCACCAAATGTAACACTCGCAAAAATGTTCGTCTTCAGCGTAGCCGATGCAGAAAAGAACAACTACCACTTGGTGGCGTCACCTTTTGCATCTAAAACGGCCTTAATTCTGAGCGGCATTGTATCTACCAACTGTCTATACTCCTCAGGGGTTATTCCATTCCAGACACCCACAAGTTTCTCCTTAAAATCAGCTTTGGATTTAGAAGGATCTTTTCGCAACTTTTTCTTCATTTACCACTACAAAGTTTTTATGGGAGACAAGTCTGGACTGCTGGATGGCCATGATATGGTAGGAATTTGTTTTTGTTTCAGCCACTCCATCGTTGTCTTGCCAGTATGACATAAGGCACCATCTTGTTGAAAAGTAAATCCATTTATATACTTGAACTTTCTTATAGACGGTAGTGAACTCTATTCCAAGATGCTTTTGTATTTCTCTGCATTGACGGTTCCATCTATAAATTGCAGACATCCCACACCCTGTGCCGACATACAGCCCCAAATCATTTAAAGATGCTGGAAACTACACCTTGCGTTCAAGACAGTCTTTGTGAAATGCATCTCCTTTTTCTTGAATGACTTTACTTCGTTCATCGCCAACTATGACCTCAAATTTGGATTTGTCGCTCCATATTATTTTTCGCCACTGATCGGCAGTCCAGTTTCTGTACTTTTGTACAAATTTCAACCTGTTAGTTTTCTGCTTTTGAGTAAGTAATGGTTTCTGTTTAGCGGTGTGAAAACCGAAGCCCATTATTTTCATTACTGTCTTTCAGGTATCGACTGAAATGTTTATTTTGATCGCGTCATGCCATAGTTAGGTAAGTTCTCCTGCTCTTGCATGACGATTTTTCCTGATGATGCTCCTCAAAATCCTGTTTTCTCTTTGGCAGTTATTCTTCGACGGCCAGATTTATTTAAACAGGAGACGGTTCCGTGTTTTAGTTGATGCTGGATGATTGTATGCGCCGTAGATCTTGGCAAAAAAAGTCTTTGGATATTTTGGAACGTAGATTTGCCGCTATTGTTACTGGAAATTATAATTTTCCTCACTGATTCAGGCACCGACTTACCTCTTGCTATTTTGGTATAAAAATGTTGTAGAATAATTATATTTTTTACAGAATTTACCTTTTTATGTAGCCGTATATCATATCAGACGACTTATAATATTATTAATTCAATTTAAAATATTATTGTATAATATAAATCTTACTAAACTATTTTTATTTAAAATAGACGACCTATTATGCCTCAAATATGAACTAGGCGTATTTTTTTGCTTTAGATATGTTATTTTTATGATATGATTATATTTAAACATATAACATTAGGGCATTTTGTACGGCGCAAGATTAAACTAGTTTTAATGGCTTAGTGTGTCGTGTATTCCATTTATCATCAAAGTCAATCTGGGTTTAAACACCAGTTTCGGAAATAAATATCGCACGTTGAAGTGTGACTAGACGATATCATTTGCATTGGGGCTCGTAAAATCCTGTATTCTCTAAAGCACTGTGTCTCCCACAATCGTCTCACCGTCTCCCTTTGCGAATGTTAATGGCCGCCATTTGACGCGCGACGTTGACAAACACGCGTCTCCCGCTAACTGGTTAACCCGCGATATCGCTGTGATATCCTGTGTCTGGATCCGGTAGCTTGTTATCTATTCTCGACTATTTGAGCAAAGGGCCTGTTACGAGTATAAGTGCTGGTTTTAGAAGTAATGCGGGGTGTAGCTATTTTTCACCGAATTTGAGGAAGAAGATACAATGTCTTTCCCATCTCGGAACAATGGTGTTCCGGGCCTGCGCGGAGCTGAAGCGTAGAGGCCCTTTTGAGACTTTAATGTAATGTAAGCGGCACACCGAGGTATATTATTCCGTATAGCTAATAGCAAAGAACTTTGTTTTTATAATAGCCTAAATTGTGTCCCACTTCACTCCCACTGCTGGGCAAAGGCCTGGCTGCCTGCAGTGCATGGAGTCTAGCCGCTAAGAGCGAATATGCCTGAGGACGGGTTTCCTAAATGACCCGAGGCATGTCGCAACAGTCGCGATATAATAACGTGAGTACCTACAACCGTATATAAATTAAATATTAAGACGTCACATGCTTTAGGCATCTATTTAAAACTTAAAGAGATTTAAAAGTAAGCTTGACTTATCATCTAAATATTTCACCAATTTTCTCAAATCGCGGCTCAAATAAATATAATTTAACACACCGTTTACCTTAAGCAAACACCGATATTCCGATTCGCAGTAATAAATACATCAAACAAAATGTACTTCCAAAGTCTTCCTTCGTAAACCTATGTTAATATTCACTTAGTATGAACGATGCCTTTGATGCTAGCTACTGGCTTAAACCTAATCTTCTGAAGCCCTTATTCCATTTAGTTTACAAACTTAAGATATATTAAATCTATCTACTCAGAGAAAATATTTTTTTTTTTTTTGACGACCGGTCTGGCTCACTCGGTAGTGACCCTGCCTGCTGAGCCGCGGTCCCAGGTTCGAATCCCGGTAAGGGCATTTATTTGTGTGATGAGCACAGATATTTGTTCCTGAGTCATGGATGTTTTCTATGTATATAAGTAAGTATTTATCTATTTAAGTATGTATATCGTACACCCCGTCCCCGTGACCCGTCGTGTGGGATATGGGTTAAATAGTGACGTAGGCGAGAGGCTGGCAACCTGTCACTGCAATGTCACATTTTCGATTTCTTTCAACCCCTTTTTGCCAAGAGTGGCACTGAAACTTGAGTAGTTTCATGTGCTCTGCTTACCCCTTCATGGGATACGGGCGTGATAGTATGTATGTATGTATGTATGTATCGTACACCCATAGTACAAGCTTTGCTTAGTTTGGGGCTAAGTTGATCTGTGTAAGGTGTCCCCCAATATTATTTTTTTTTTTTTTTATTATTGACAGCTTGTTATAACCACTGCTTTGCAAAGTCCTTTCTCGATTTTTCCTATTCCTTTTGGTAGAAACAGCATTCGGTATTTTTTAATCGCTTACGGTTTTTATTTTCATAGGATACTAATCTTTCTAGCCTTATATTTATATTAGTGTAATTTCAATTCTCCTATATTTTAATGACAACTTTAATTGCTCCACAAATTAACATTTACATAGTTTAAAATGTAAAATTAATTATCATGTTTTAAACGTGTCTTGTCACCCGTCACTCACATTTTGCAAACATTAATTTAAACTTATTGCTGATATCAGCATGAAATATGAAATTCGTAAATTCTCTTTATTTGCCCGTAAATATTTTAATGGACAAAATTAATTATGCGGCCAGGCAAAATTCAATGGTAAAACAAAAGTCAATAAGTTATTTTGTAACGTATTTGAGTTAAATTTTTATGCGCTAGTTAAAATAAGTCTTTTAAGGCCCACTTGCACCAACCATTTAACTCAGGGTTAGTGGGCTGTCAACTGTCAAATTTCATATAAAATGGTGGGTTAACGCTCGGGTTAACCCTCCATTTTCGTTGGTGCAAGTGGCCCTAAATGATTCACGGTTAACCCACCATTTTATATGGAATTTGACAGATGACAGCCTACTAACCCTGAGTTAAGTAGTTGGTGCAAGTGGGCCTTATTCTACACAGCTGACGTTCCACTATGGCCCCTCTTACTGTAACCTATTTTCAAGCAAACATGAGGTTTCTATTAAAGGCTCAAGGGTGTCGCCGGGAATTGGGATTACAAGTGTGTGTATGCGTTTAAGAGATTAACACGGTATGTTTTAGGTGTTAGTTGAATTCTTGGGAGGGCAGTCCAAGTCACAAGAGGAAAATAATATTGTAGGAGTAATTATTTATTAATGCCTTATATTATGATTTATCTTACTGTTATGTATGATAAAAGTATTAAAGAATATCAATTGACTCATACTAGTCACTGGTTCCCGCCATCTTGGATTGTTATAAAAATGGCGGAAATGCAGTGACAGTGGCCAGTTCGAGTACAGACGAGTTGTAGTGAAGAAGTCTTGAAATATTTATAAATTGTAAATTGGTTGTTATTATTGTTTGTAATTAACGAATAAAGTAAAAGTGTTACAAGTAATAGTTTTCATCATCAACCTGGTAATATCCCCTTACAATATAGATATCATCATGATCTTCCTTGCGTTATCCCTACATTTTCCAAAGCTCATGGAAGCTGAGATGGCAACCCGTATTCCACATACGTGAATACGTGCTTTACTAAGTAGTTATAAATAGGTGATTAAAAATTGCCATCGGTTAAAAGTAATAAATCTAAAATGGCTAGCCGAAAAAAAAAGGGCGGCAATAAAAATAGAAAGCAGGCAGTTTCCCATTCTCGGATTACCCAATATTTTAGTTAAAAGATATTCTATAGAATTTTAAAAACAAAACCCATTATAAGATTTATTTATGAGTTTACTGGAACAACAGAAAAACCGCTATCGCACAATGCACAGTACGCCAAACCTATAACGTAATTATACTCTAATATGGTATATTATTCCATACAAAGTCTACTCTCCTTGGTAAACTGTTTCCAGGACATCTGGAGCCCATGTGTCGAGGCATTTGACCATGACCGTACCCTTCGTTGCAAAAGTGACAGCGGGGGGTTCCTATGAAGACCCGACCACGCCGAACGAGACAACGTGCACCGCTGCAGTAAGAGAGAGCGAGACAGCGCACAAATCAGAGCCTTGGAAGGGATAAGATCCCATAGAGAAAGCGTGGGCGCAATTGGATAATTGTAGCGACGAAATCCTTATATCATTGTTAATAAAGTTGATATTAGCGTAACTAGAAATAAGTTGGGGTTGCAGGGACTCCAGTTAGGACGAAGGCCGAGAGTTGAGGACACTCTGATTTTAGACTCCAAGAAAGACCCAAGTCTTTCCAGCTTTGTTTCAATTTGTTCCCTGATCATGTATAATTGTAATAATTGTTAAAGATTAATTTAGTACTTCTTTATAGTAGAAAATAGATAAAGCCAGTGGTTCCGGATCCGGCGATAAACGAGCTAAGTACCTCTTTTATCAAAACAGCGTCTCAAGTTGTATTTTAAGTAACACAACATATTTTAATTATCTTTGTTCAAGTGCAAGGCAAGTTCAATTCTTGCGTTATAATCTGGATTTATTGTTGGGACAAATTCTATAACCTCGTAATGGTTAATTAGTATTTTAAAGTAACTGTATAATGTTTCTTCAGCTTTGTGTTACATATCTTGTATGACATTTTATTGATGAATATTAGTGCGAGTTCGAGCCTCGCCACTATGTTAAATATATTCCATATATATTTGTTGAAACCAGGATTCGAGTTCCTGAGATATCTAATTTACCTAAATACATTTCGTAAAGGATTGAAACGAGACGACCGATATTATATTGTTATATCCTACAGATTAAACAACATGTGCATTTATTATAACTCAAACTGTGTTTAGAGTAAACTGTCTTGGAAATTCTGTTATTACAATTCCTAATGAATTATTATATTGTTGTATTAACTAGAACATATAGATGTTATGTAGACATTGTATGTAGATGTTACATTAATAAGGCGAAGTAAGGGTTTTAGCGGGTTTTCCCTTACTTCATGAGCCATTGACTTAATAGATTGTCCCCGCAAAGGTATGGGCTATAGGTTGACTTGTATTGTATACACTTTTGTCTTATAATTTATATAAATATTTCAAGTGATAAAGGCCTAAATTGTTTTCCTCAAGTACGTATTTCTGTAGTGTATTCAAGTTTGCATTCATAGATTATTGATTTCATTTTATATAACGAATGCCTTATAGATTTCTTTGATAGGAACGCCCCATACCTTAATAAATTTGCGATAATATATTTCAATTTTATAAATCGCCATGTGCCTTTCCTTACAACTACCCCATGTAGTAGCTCAGACTCCTTAGATTCATCTACATCCTAATCAATCTAATTTATTTAATTCTCTAAAGCCTTCAGCATGGTATTTTAGGTCCCCCAATACCATTACACTGGGGTCCGCTTTGACAACTAATCCCAAGATTTGGCGTAGGCACTAGTTTGCCATCTGACCTTCCAACCCGAAGGGTAACTAGGCCTCATTGGAATTAGTCCGGTTTCCTCACGATGGTTTCCTTCACCGAAAAGCGACTGGCAAATATCAAATGACCTTTCGCACACAAGTCATTGAATGAAACGAATGCAAGTGAATGATGACGTCCGATTGAGAGGTATGGAAGAACAAGACATCCTTCGCCGAACCTAACGCCGTGGCTTGCGTGGGCGACGGTCGCGCGATGGTCGCGCGACGGCGATGCGACGCATACGAAATCAAACCTTATCGATATGGAAGTAGACGATGCGATGAGACGCGACCGTCGCCCACGCAAGACACAGCTTAAGTAATCATAGAGGAATAAGTAAGTTGTAACTCCATACATCAGTAAATGCGAGTTATAAGAATAAGAATAAGAAATTTATTTGCTAGAATACTTATAACTAAGGTACAGATGTTCGTGTAAGAAGACAAGTAAAAGTATTCAGTCATCGTCATGACGGCATGCAAATGTTTCTTAAAACTAAGTATTAAATTTATTAATTATACAAAATATAAATAACTAATATTAAAAAAATACAAAATTAAAATCTACACATTCAACAACAATAATAATTAACTTCATTCCATTGTTATATAAATAAAATAAAAAAAGTATGTCAACGACTAAATATAATTAAAAGACAATTAATATTATTCAATGTTACAATATGTTTTAAAATTACAATTAAAAAATTCAAATCGATTTACTTATAAAATTCAATATATCATTACTAGGATGTAAAAATAAAAATTATAAAATAAAACAATATTCCATGCAACAAATGCTGCAAGATCTTAGCACGGCAAGCCTTGAGGTAGGACTTTCAATGAACAGAGCAAAAACCCAGTTGATGACCAATCAAGCTGAGGATAGAATAGTGGTAGATGGGCAGGATATACAATACGTCAAGGAGTATGTTTACTTGGGCCAGATAGCATCCTTCGAAAACAGGCAGTCTGTCGAAATCGATAGACGTATCAAGAATGCCTGGAAGAGCTTCTGGTCCATGAAAGCGCTAATGAAGGGTGACCTTCCTCTGTGTCTTAAGCGCAAACTCCTTGACATGTGCATCCTGCCTATCATGACTTACGGGGCACAAACTTGGTCATTAACTGAAGCTCTAAAGTTGAAACTCAAGGTTTGCCAGCGAGCGATGGAGCGTAGTATATTAGGTGTTCGTAGAACTGACCGAATCAGAAACACGGAACTACGCTCCAGAACTGGAGTTGCAGATGTGGGCGTCAAGACCGCTAAGCTAAAGTGGGACTGGGCTGGACATGTCTGCCGCATGCACCCGGAAAGGTGGGCCAAAATATTTACAGACTGGGACCCGCGAAACACCATAGACGGGGCAGGCCGGGGTGCAGGCAGACCAAAAAGGAGATGGCGGGACGACCTGGACGCATTCTACCCGAAATGGTGGGAAAATGCCAACAACAGGGTCGAGTGGAGAAAGCGAGGGGAGGCCTTTGCCCAGCAGTGGGACACAAAAGAGGCTAATTAAAAAAAAAAAAAAAAAACAATATTCCATTCAGTCACTTCCGTTCAATCGTTCATGCTTCCTTTCCGTTCCACTACCATCCATCCCTCATTCATTCCACGATATTGGCTTATTGATTGAGTTATTTGTATTGGCATAGTTAAGTGACATCTAGCGACAATCACGCGTCAACTAGCGTGCATTATCAGTACCACTACTCGATACTAGATGTCACAGTGTCTCGTCTGCCAAAAATTTAATATTAGAACAGTTTACAACTTGTATTACAAGCAGAAGGAACAGAATACTGATTAATACTATTGTAATATTAGCTAAAAATTGGTGAGCATTAGACTTTTCGTTCATCGCGACGTCTGTTGGTACGTAGCAGTACTGATAATTTACGCTAGTTGACGCGTGATTGTCGCTAGATGTCACTTAACTATGCCTATACAAATAACTCGCATTTACTGATGTATGGAGAACTCTTCCTTTACTTATTCCTCAATGCAAGTAATTGAGATAAAGGCAAGCTAATGACATTGCAAATAAACATTGGAAGTTGTACACTGAGAGAAATGTGCATTGTTAATTTAACAAGTTCGACTTGTTGCGGTTTATCCGTTTGAATCAGCCAAACGTATGTTTAAAACAATATGTGTCAGGTTGTTTTTATAAAATCGACTTGTTGATTCAAATATATTGCCGATACAAATGACAAGTAGCTTGTTGTTTGAACCAAAGAGCACGTAGGCGCTATTTTAACCAAAAAACTTGTTGAACGAACATGAAAACTGGTTGTATTTTCTCTCAGCGTAGCTTCTAATCTATGTTGCAGCGTCCTTGATACCGCTGTCCATCGATTCCTTTGTCAAAATGATTGACGTTCACCGCCTCCTTGGGCTAGTAGGGCGATTAATCTGTTATTCACGTCTCACCTCAAGTTTCAACGCGTGCACATAAAGTAAATAATAAACTACATTTAACTGTATGAGGTACAGCGGGTCAATTACGACCCGGGGCAATTTTCCACTTCTTGATTTTTTTTACATACATACATATACATACAATCACGCCTGTATCCCATAAAGGGGTAGGCAGAGCACATGAAACTACTAAAGCTTCAGTGCCACTCTTGGCAAATAAGGGGTTAAAAGAAAACGAAACTATGGCATTGCAGTGACAGGTTGCCAGCCTCTCGTCTACACCACAATTTAACCCATATCCCATAGTCGCCTTCTACGACACCCACGGGAAGAAAGGGGGTGGTGAAATTCTTAACCCGTCACCACACAGGCTTGATTTTTTTAATGTTTTGCAATTTTTGCATTATTAAAATATAATAGAGTGTCAACTGGTCATATATGGCACACGTGTTCAGTGGATACATATACAGCTCGATTATTAGTATAAAACATGGAAAAATGGATTATAGTTGAAAATTTCCCCCATTCGCAATTGCCCCGCTGTACCTTACTTCTGTTTGTCAATATTTCTTACATCGTCATCATAAATTAAGAGCTTTGTTCTTCTCGGTGGAGTAATGCCAATTCTGTCTTTCCAGGGTACCTACGTCAAACGCTCACGAAATGCCCACTAAACAAAACGCTCCTAGATGTCTATCTCTATCGCTCTTGCGTATTGGCGCGACGAGTCAGACTACGTTTCGCGTCGCAGAAACTGGGCCAGTCTTTTGATTTTCTCGTACGATGCATTATTTTTAAGTTGCTCAGGCAAACGCTCCCTGTCTTAGCTTTTACCGGCCCCGATTTCTCTCGCTTTGATCTGCGCGGTAGAGATTACAGCCCCGTGATTCAGGCCAGCGGGGCGGGAAATCTGTGCATCCACGTCGCATTTCCACCTTAAGGCTCATCGCCTTAACATAAATGTATAAACAAGGTAAACTTTTGGTTTACTATGATTGATGAAGGAAATCATGCTATACAAATGAATTTTCAGACCCCCGAGGTATATTTATGCGTTTTTATTTTTATTTTTACCTAACTTCTAAACTACGTACTCTTAATAATTATAATGAATGATTTTAACTGTTTATATTTGCTATAAGATAGAGCGGAGCATTCCATGTTAGACAATGTTTACATTATTAAATAGAATGTCTACCGGTTATTATATGGTAGGCGTGTTCAGTGGATACATGTAGAAGTCAACATCATAGTGTAATAAATGTAATAATGGACCGGTTACAATTGCCCCCCACTCTATTTGCCCCGCTGTACCTAATACAAATAATTCAAAGTATATGTTACATTTCGTTGCCAGATACAGTGACGACAGATGGACCATACGAGCTGTAAAGTGGCATGGGCCACTGGGCTCAAGAGGCAGAGGCCGTCCACGTGGGAGATGGTCGGACGAATAAGTGGCAACGGCAGGTCAAAAATGGACAGAGACTCTGACTAGGCCTCATCATGGATAGTACCTTATCGTGGATACCTCAGGTGGGCGAGGTCAGCAGGAAGATGTTCGCGACGGTTGGCTCGCTTAGAAGATTACGAAACTTTCTTCCCATTCCTACCAAAATTGCTCTAGCTCAAACTCTCCTCCTTCCCATTTTGGATTACGCGGACGTTGCATATCTCGATCTCACCGAGGAGCAGCTTAATAAGCTTGAGCGTATCCAAAATGTCTGTATACGGTTCATATTTGGGTTACGCAAATATGACCATGTCTCTCAATTTCGTTCGCAGCTCAAGTGGCTCTCTATTCGTTTTCGTCGTAACTCTCACGTGCTGTCCCTTTTGTATTCCATTCTTTTTAACCCAACGACTCCCCGCTATCTTAAGAACCGTTTCAGCTATCTCCGTTCTGCTCGGTCCTCTCAGAATTTGCTTCTTTCCGTTCCGTCGTCCTCGTCTAAATTCTATAACAACTCCTTTACATTTCAAGCTGTGCGGCTTTGGAATTCCCTACCCCTAAATATTAGACGCGCTCAATCTCCTACTTCTTTTAAGATACTTCTCAAGCTTCACTTTTTATCTGATCATTGATCAATGATACCTTGATAGACTTATGTCCCCTATAGCTGGCATGTAATTTGATATATATATATATATATATAATATCTGGGCAACCGAGCTTCGCTCGGTTCTGTTTCGTATCCTTGACATGTGTCGCCATCTAGTTCAAATATGAATAGTACCTACATCGAGCGAAAGAATTCTCAGCCTTAACAACACAACTACTCCACACGAGATGGCGCGCATTTCGCCACAAAAACTCAAATAGTGTATTTTTCTATTCGTTTTAGCCTTGACCTGTGTCGCCATCTAGTGTTTGCAATAAATAGTACTTACATCGATCGACCGAAAGAATTCTGTCTTAACAGTACAACTACTGCACACGAGATGGCGCGCGAAGAAAAACGCATGAAAACTCGAAAATTCGCGTTTTCCGGGACCTAAGGATAAGTTAGACCGATTTTTCACCCCCAAAAACCCCCACATAACAAATTTCTGCGAAATCGTTAGAGCGGTTTCCGAGATCGTCAGTGTAAATAAATGTATAAATAAATAAATAAATAAAGAAATAAATAAAGAAATAAATATACAAGAATTGCTCGTTTAAAAGTATAAGATTTGTATGTTTATGTATTGTATTTTATTTTTATGTGTGTAGTATATTGTTTTGCGTAGTATAGTTTGTGCTAGATTTCCTCTAAGTCTACATTTAGTACACCTACTTACAAGGTTAAATTTATTATTCTCCACTACCTAGGTTGTCTGGAAGAGATCGCTCTTTAGCGATAAGACCGCCTCTTGTTTTACCTCTTAAGTTGTTGTTTATACTTGCTATGTTGTTTCGTGTATTGAGGTGTGCAATAAAGAGTATTTGTATTGTATTGTATTGTACCTAGTCTGTTAATTTAATATTTCTTTTTTTTTTGATGAATACTTTTGCTGATTAAATTGTATCTCGTTTTTTAATGCATGTTAATTATAAGATATAATGTTTTGAAAAGAAGTGGCCCGCCGAGTTTCTTGCCGGTCCCATAGTGGATACCCCCCTCCAACTGAGGGGGCACTGAAATCTTCTCGAGGCTGAGGCGTAGGGTTAGAGCCGGCGTAGCTTTATTTGACGTTCATAAGCTCATTGTAATATGCCTACTTGGAAAATAAAATATTTCATTTCATTTCATTTCATTTCAAGACAGAGAGGGAGTGGAATTTCTTGGGGGAGGCTTTTACCCGAAAGGGGCCCACATATTTATTTTAAGTTAATTTTATTTTTTCTCTTATTGTCAATTATTTCTCATTTATGTTTTAAGTATGTGTGCAACAAATAAAGCTTTTTTTATTTTATTTATTTTATTTTATTTATCACGGTCACGCGGCCGCGGTAGGCCTAAGAAGCGCTGGCTGGACGTCGTGACAGCGGACATGGAAGAGAACAATCTCTCACCTCAGGATGCCGAAGACCGGGCAAAGTGGAGAAGGCTGAGCAGGAAAGCGGACCCTGGCGCTAGGCCGGGAAAACGCTAGGTTGAAGAAGAAGAGAAGATTTATAATTATGATACATTCTATAGCCGGCGTATTAAGCTTCCAATTTTATCACTTATCTATCTGGATTAAGTATCCGTCATGCTTTGGCAAGTATGTCAGTGTGAGAGTGACAGATTACTATCGTTCAGTATGGCCACTCTCGCTCCCCGCTGAAAGTGCCACCCATCCCCTCTCGGTTACCTCACAGTTACCGCCTGTCAAAAACGCGAACAGTCGACCTATGTGACCGGCCACACCAGAGCGTCGCGTGTCTCGGGGCGCGCAACGGACGTCCGCGACACGCCACCTGAGTGTAATTCAAAAAGCGTCTCCTCAGTACATTTTGTATAGGAACGTAAGACGCGCCCCAGGTGGCGTGGCGGCGGCTAGGCGCGCCGCGTGCCTATCATATCTCACTCATACAAGCATGGTACGCGTTCACCTACACGAGCTTAGAATTTGTGCTAGGAACGCACCTCTTTCATATATTTGATCGCCAGTGTTCGAGATGTGCCGGCAGCGTAGTGAAAATGAAGCTATCGATGTGCACTCTTTCCAAATTTGAAATTCTTCCCGAAACATTGCAATGCCATTTGGCAATTGATATCGGTTTAAATAATGTTTTACTCAATTAGACCATCTCGAGTTTTAGCCTTAGCTAATAAAAACATTTTTTATTATTTTTATCTGTAAGTAAGATATCGCTGGTGCGAGGAAGCCCTGAAAGACCTGTCCGCACTTGGTGTACCCAACTGGCGTGAAGTGGCGCAGGATAGGGCAGAGTGGCGATCTCTTGTGTCAGAGGCCAAGATCCTTTTTGGGTCGCTGAGCCAGTGAAGTAAGTAAGTAAGTTTATCTGTAAGTATAACAAAAATATCCAATAAATCGGAAAAAAATTAGTGATTTAAAGGCTAAAAACTACGGAATAGCTGCAGTAATGCTGTATGGAGAAATGACCACTCCCATTTTATTTTATTTTATTTTATTTATTAGGAGAACAAACAGAGTTAAATGTACATACTTTTGTATAAAAACTAAATTATATGGTAAACATGCATTTACCTCCACATCAGTTCTCACCGAGACATACATTGATACATTGAGTTTACGTCTAAAATTATACTAATGTTATATTTAAACAATTATGTTATTGTTTGGCAGGTAACAGAATAGTAAACATTATGTGACATACAGCATAGATAGATAGATAGATATGTAGATAGATACTATAGGTAATATAGGTATATAACTATACACATAAAGAAAAGGAAAAAGCTAGGGCTTAGAGAATAACATTAATGACTTAAGTAAAAACTTATCTAACTATAGTTATTTCAGGTAATTTTAAGTAAATGAGAACAAACAAAAAACTAACAAAAGTAGTCTGATCATCCTTATCATTCCTCTGGGATTATTTGAAGGATTTGCTTTTTGTACTGAATCTTGGTTGTGTTAAAGATATCGACCGAGACGAGACTCTTATTGTAAGTGTCGCATATGCGACGCAGCGGCGCTCGCACGCCGGCGTTGGTGGCGGTGCACTATGGGAGGTTTTCATGATCTACGCGGCCAAAACTATTTTATAGCTTAAAATGGTTACAAATAGGGTAAATGATACAAAAAATACGGTTTTTTAAACCCGTATTTCACAATTGAGGCGTAAGCGAGCATATAACAGTTATTAAAAATTCGTTATACTATTACTTTCCGTTGTAATCATAATTATATTACATAGTATCACTTTTTCGTAATTGACTCTGACCAGAACTGATACAGAAAGCTACTGCGTGTTTTCTCCACTTTTACCCTAAATTACCTTAAATTATGTTAAATCCAAATCACCATACCAAACCAACCACCATTATTATTAAGGCCGAATTATTAAAATTACCTATTTATTGAAAACGCCATTGAACAAGACGTTTTCACCCGCCTTAAGAAAGAAAAGGAAGGGATGGTCGGCATCGAAGTAGCGGATACGTGGTGCTGATGAAATCAAGGCTACCCCGAATGCTGAAAAAAGAAACAGACCGTCACGACATTGCAGACATAATAATATATGACTAAGGGTCTCCCCACACATATCGACGCCGAATCGATTTTCGTCGACTATAAAAAGCGCTCGTTACTATAGCTGCGTTCAGCGACGGTGTTGGGCACGGCGAACAGGGCGGCGGAGCGCGCTCCCATGTCCACTTAAACAACCTTAAAGTCGTCCTAAATAATTAAACCCACGGGAGTAATGCTAACATAGCTCTTAAAAGGTTTTAACATAATTACAACTTTAACTTGTATGAGCTAAAAGCTTATATGGCATTTAACCATTTACATACTTATTATAATACGTTAGTTATAAAACTGTTAGGGAATATCAGGTGCCGTAGCCGAATGGCGTTTCTGCGACGCGAAACGAAAACGAAACGCCGCGAAAGGTAGTCTGGCTCTGTCGCGCCAATACGCAAGAGCGATAGAGATAGATATCTACGAGTGTTTCGTTTCGTGAGCGTTTTGTGAGCGTTTGTGCCATTCGGCTACGTACCCAGGTAACAATAGTAATGTCTTATTAAAATATATGAAGTACATTGAGATACAAGTGCGGAAAAGAGGAAATTTGAAACAAGTGCCAATGAATTAAAACACGACCGAATAGAATGTTTTAAACACACGAGCTTTCTAGCTCGTGAAAGGAAATGAAATGAAATGAAATGAAATGAAATATTTATTTTCCAAGTAGGCATATTACAATGCGCTTATGAACGTCAAATAAAGCTACGCCGGCTCTAACCCTACGCCTCAGCCTCGAGAAGATTTCAGTCCCCCCTCAGTTGGAGGGGGGTATCCACTATGGGACCGGCAAGAAACTCGGCGGGCCACTTCTTTTCAAAACATTACATCTTATAATTAACATGCATTAAAAAACGAGATACAATTTAATCAGTAGTGTGTTTAAAACATTAATTAGAATTTGTATTCTTCTCTTGTCGTACGTGTATCGTATGACGTTTTTTAGTACATTATGGCCCCTTGAAGTTTCGACCTGACATGAAATGTACTTGCGAACTAAGTTCTGGGGGCCGATTTTTGAGTCTCACTTTCACTAAAATACCGGTTGAAAACGGTGAATTGCCTATTATTTTCAGTGACAATTTTCTGAATTCGAACGCGTGAGACTCAAAAATTGGTCCCCTGGTCTTATGAACTGTTTGTCAGACCATAAAATAAATAGTATATTACAAATGACGTAAGCCCTATGCTTATTATTATACCTACAGCCAGCGTATAATGCTTCCAAATTTATCACTTATCTATGTGGATAAAGCATCCCTCACGCTTTGGCAAGTATGTCAGTGCGAGAGTGACAGATGTCTTACCCACGTGGATAAGTGATAAAATTGGAAGCATAATACGCCGACAGGTACAGCAACAAAAACAAAATCGGAAAAAAGATAATTTTAACCTACCAAAATAGCCACATAAAATAATTAAATATGAATGTAAGTATAATCAAACACGGGCCACAAATACTTCGTACAAAAATGGGCTAAATTAATTATTCACACAAAATCCATCGTTAAAAATTCATTCACATTCAGACAGCAACAGTATATTTAACGAAAAATCGTTAAATCAGCCGAAACAAAAACGTTAAATTCCACAAAAGCAAAGAGACCCTACGTAGTAAATTATCGAATTAACCTCCCTCGTATAATAACAGGTTAAATCCGTTTTTATGTACGGTCTGGGTCACAAAAATCTGTTTACATCGTTTATTTGGAAAAACGTCCTCGAGAAGATAATACGAGGTGTTTTAATGCCTAATTATTGCATACATAATTTTATCTACGTCCATTATGTCCATAACGATACAATGCGTAAAAAAGGAAGTTCGGAACGAGTGGCGACAAATTAAAACACGACTAAAGGGATTGTTTTAAATCGACACGGGTGTGTCGTCCGACGTTTTTCAATACAGGGTGGCTAGCCGAATGGCACAATCGCTCACGAAACGCTCACGAAACGAAGCGCTAGTAGATATCTATCTCTATCGCGCTTGCGTATTGGCGCGACAGAGCCAGCGGCGTATCGCTTTCGTTTGGCGTCGGAGAAAAGCCATTCGGCTACGGGGCCTGGTGGCCATCTGAACCGACCTGACATATAATAAACCACTTTTCGCACTAGTGCATAAAAAACGCGCCATCTGTACTGAAAAATAAGTTTTGGGTACCCAATTAGAAATAATATCAACTAATAGTGATTGACTGTCAGTTCACTTTTAAAACGTTCGATATTTGAAACGAAACAACTGACTGATCGATGAATTCCGTCATCTCAAATAATGATTCCTTCTTTGTAACAGGATGTTATAAATCTATACCTATATAGGTAAGTAACTATTTTGCAGACCAGACAGAACAGACAGTGGTCTTACTGCTAATGCGGTTTCTTCCAAACATCCTTAATTTACCTAGTCATCATCATCATCATCATATCAGCTCTTATCGCCCACTGCTGAGGCATAGGCCTCTCTTCTAGTACGCCACTTGTCCCGGTCCTGAGCTAGTCTTATCCAGTTGTGACCCGCAGTTTTCCGGATGTCGTCCACCCAACGAGCTAACGGATGCCAAGCGCTTCTTACATCTGTGAGCGGCCACCATTTTGTTAACATTTTAGTCCATCTGCCATCACTCTGCCTAGCAACATGTCCCGCGCAACTCCGTTTTAGTTTGGTAATGACAAAACCCACGTTCGCTTAATACTACTCACGAACTTTAATTACATTCTACTAAAGTTATTCCGTTTCAAATATTGAACTTTTTATTATTAGTAGTTTTAATTATTATTTAAAATAACATGTATTACAACCCAACAGCCCAACACTCCCAACAGTTTTTAAAATACTTATTTATAAGTAAGCATTAAAATTGTCGTTGCTTTCATTCTACGTTTAGTAACTTTTTTGTTAAAATATTTACTTGCTTTAAATACTCATATTTTTGGAATTTGACAAATTGTTACGTGCGAAAGCTAGACCACAATCAAAAGGCCTAGCATTCATGCTTCCCCAATGCTTCCCATCGTATCTTATGTATCTACATATATTTAGATGGTTCACCCAATCTTGGGCACTAAAAAAGGAGCAAATTTCAGATTTTCTGCAGGAATTAAACCTTCGTCCCACATTTCAAATCAATAATTTTCCGCCTATTTTAGTTCCTAAATAGATTTGTTTGACTGTACCTATAGTTTTCTAAGCCATATTCACTGGCTGGTCAGAAAACCAACTCTCAAAGCCAATATCACTGGGAATATTGGAACCCAGTCATGATCAGAGTTCCATTTCAAAATGATGCGGTGTACCGCGCGCAGCGAGCCGCTAATATTCGTGCTAAAAATTCCGGATAATTTTACTCCGGATAATTACATTTGCGGATTCGAAAATGAATGGTTAAACTATACGTAAATCGGTTCGGTGTTGTGGTCGGAATGTGGTAAAATAAATAAATCGGTGCCGGAAAATGTGCCAATTTTGCCTACGGTTTGCTTCAAAATTGTAAAAATTTGGATTTTAAAATATAATATTGTTTGGTGGATAATTATGTTCATACGTATTATGCTGCTTAATAAACTTGACTCTCAATATCTCAGGCTGACAGGTTAGTTGTATCGTTGTTCACGATACAACTTTACTAACCTCCAATGTTTTGGGGCCGGCGTTGTTCCCACGCAAGTCATCGCGCGGCTGTCAGGTGTTGATGTCATTTCTAGCCAGTCTCCTCACCACGGGGACAAGTCCGAAATATTGGAGGTTAGTCTCAAATGAAAAAGTTATTGTGTGTTAAAATTGTGAAACTTTTAACTAGTAAATAAGTAGGTATATCGGGTGGGCCCTGTAACAAAAGCAAAACAATAAACTGATACCTTTGAAAGTTTTTCCTGAGAGGTAATGTACTGCGAATTCTGTTAAGTCTAAAGTGTGACAAACAACGTCAATCACAACAATAATGGCGTACATTGAAGCTAATACTTACTCGTATTTTGTATGAAAAATTAAAAATTGAAGATTTCATACTTTTTAAAAGTCGCTGAACAAAATAAAAATGTTGGTCAGTTTAAGGAGTATATCCTACAGTTTAATTTTTTGCTTTTGTTGCAGAACCCACCCTGTATACTATAAGACAGATAAACAGATGTACCTAGACATTTATAATATAAAAAAAAAACAATAGCGTTATAAAAGTTTAAATTATGTACTTACGAAGAGTGATAATGATTTAGGTGACAACAAAAAGGCCCGACCTCACTTGGTTTTAGCAGTTGGCAAAAAGCAATAGATTAGGATCGGAAAAGCCTTTCAAGAGAAACTAATGGACCTAAAATTGTCTTTTATTCTTCGGCTCTTTTTACCGCATGATATATGAATTGGGGATTACCTTGTAAGTATCTAAATTATATACATATTACTTTGCAATAACTTTTTTTACTAAGAATTATTATAAACGGGCTTACTCTTGGCCACGGACTAGTCAAGGTACCAACTAGCTAATAACACTGTTTCCTGGATTTTGACACAAAGTTTGACAGTTTAAACAATCATGTCCATGGTTCACATCAAGGACCATTTAATACTAGACTGATATAGCCCATACAAAAAAGCGTACCCCTGAAAAAAGCTTAGTTTTTGCTTTAAAACTAGATGGCGTTGTTTCGTAACCCGGGAGTGGAAAAAAACATATTTTCACCCATATTTTTACTTGTTTTTATATTATACTATGAATAACTATCAAAAAACTTTATTTTAATATCAAAATATTGGCTCAAAACACAATTTTTACAAATTATATTTTTTGGTCGGCCTCGACGTAGTTGTGATCGCTTCGCTGGCTAAGGTTTGTTCGCATGTTGTCTAATTATTGCCAAATAAAATGACTAGATGACGTTGGTGGGCTAGGAAAATGTCACATCCGTTTCGTTGTTCATTAATATAATATACTTAGTGATAATAAACCTATATGTTGAGCTCAAATACGTTCAACAAAACGCAATCATTGTGCCAAGTTGCCAACAGATGTGACATCCATGTCACATCACAAATGTCATTGTATGATTTATTGAATATTCATAATATGGATATTAAATATTTTAGAATCGCAGCAGCAATGCGAGTAGAGATACAGAATTAATAACTGTATAAATTAATAATTGTATGACCAATGACCTCATACATAAATTTACCAGTTTAGGTGACAGAAGGCGAATCCAATTTGTAAACATTAAATGTGCTAAGGAAAAGAATCTTTCCGATTTTCAACGGGACACGGCTGAAGGGGCGAGCTGGTTTCGACTGCGCCCATGCATCTCAATTGTCCAGAAAGTTCATTCGATGATCATTTTGCTTATAATAATCTGAGTAATCACAGTGAACGGTTTGACAGTATTTCAGCTAACATGTAGAGAGACTTGCTAGCTTCGTCGGTCAGGCTTCGTCTTGGACAGAACGCGGATAGTTCAGCGTTTCTTGTATGTCAGTCCGAGCACCCTAACCATCGATTCGGCAGCGTAGGCCATGCACTGGCCGACTAGGTGTGGCACTTTGGATTACGTTTTTATAATAAATTAATGATAGATTGTATTGTTTTGGTAATATATTTTCTACTCTTATACTACTCGTTTGGTACTCGTATAAACCTAAACTGAGATAATAAATGAATAAAAAGAAATAATTAGTGAAACTCTGACATAAGTAATAATTAATGAGACTATGCGTTTTCACATTATTCGATCCGATATCGGATGTAGGACTGATACCCCATACATTACAGGCGCTATCTTAGATTTTTTCCATTTAAATCCTTCCGACATCCGATATCGGATCGGATAATGTGAAAACGGACTAAGACAATAGATACTTGGTTAGTGTTATATATGCCTTATGTATATCCCACCAAAAACATTCTGTAAAAAATAGCCGTCTCGATGGAACTGCTTGTTTATCTCTAAAAAGTAATGAAATCTACATAAAGTTCCTTACTGCGATTTCTTTATTATTATAGTTAACTAGCCTTTGCTGCGGCTTCGCTCGCGTTAAATTCGAAAATCTCTCCACAAACTTCCATCCTCCATTATAAGGAAGTGGGGGGATATAAAAAGAGACAAAAAGTAGCCTATGTCACTTTCCATCCCTTCAACTATCTCCACTTAAAAAATTACGTCAATACGTCGCTCCGTTTTGCCGTGAAAGATGGACAAACAAACAGACACACACACTTTCCCATTTATAATATTAGTATGGATGTTGTGTGACTTGGCCGTTGAAGTGTAGTGGTGCTGGCGACAGATTGGTGCAATGGTGTCATGGAGCACCTGGTTATAAACTTCTTTATACCCTTGTGTATAAACAAGTTTATAAGTTTCATATTCGATGGTCCGAGCTAAGGTTCGTAAAGCCATGAAGCCAAGCTGATAATTATTGACGCTAAACGCCGATCGAAACGCAGTCTGAAGTGGGTGATAGACGTACGATACGAGCAAGTATGCGTACTTATGGCTCGACGACCTTTTTCGATTGTGTGTCACCGTAAGTACGCGTAAAAACCGCCGCGCATAGTAGTCGACCATCCAACGCGTACTTGCTCGTACGCCTATCACCCACTTGACGTCGCGCCAACACTTTATGGAAAAAGCGGGTTTTCGACAATTACCAATAAGATTTTAGACATTCAAAAATCTTCAATAATACTCAACTGTTTCGGTCGCACTCGTTCAAATATAGGGGAATATATTGGTGTGAGCGAGACGGTCAGGAGATTGATTGTCAACATGATATCTATCATAAACACCGTTCGAAATGGCCTCATTAAAATCTAAATTTTAAATATATTGAAAGTAATATTACTAATCATTGACGTCAGGCTCAAAATGAAAGAGATAGAAAATTTGACAGTATGGTACTCTTTTGCATGATTGTCATAATTCAAAATAAGAACGATGGCTTGCGTTGTAAACAGGGACTGAAACATGACACGGGCCCCTAGCGTCATCTATATACTTTTCACTGCATCACTTGTAATGCCGTTGAACTACCGCGTGCGTATTTAAAAAAAAAACAACATTTTTATTCAAATGACACTCTTAGTGACATCTAGCGACATAGATTTACGGCTGCCAACGGGGTACGGTATTTAGTATGGACTCTGCTGGTCCTTTATAATCGTCCTTGGTTCACATGTTCGTTAAATCGGTAGAAATGTTATGTATTTTAAAGTGGTATTTACACGCTAAGTGATGGTTAGCCTATCGATAAGTACGTGCAACTTTTGTTCCGGAGGTCGCGGATTCGAACCCCCATTGGTGAGAACCAATGAGTTGTTCGGAATATACAAGGTGCTCGCGAGGAACCCATATAACTTTAACGGCATATTCTTGGTCACATTTTAAGACTAAAATGTCATATAAACTTTTCTAGATTTCGTCTAGTTTCAGAGTTATTGCCAATTTAAAAAAAACATTTCCGTATTGTTACTCAGTAGAAAAGGTTTCTTAACGGCACTGATGCGCAATTTGTGGAGCATAGTCTCACAGTAGTCATTGATAGATGTCAAAATGTGACAAGAAAAACTTCCAAATAATTTGGTTTTTAGAAAAATAAATGAAGGAACTCATTTTAATTGCCAACTTTATGGATAAAAAAATTTTTTTATGTGAAAATACGTCCAAAAAAGTAAAAAAAAAAACAAAAAAAATTTTTTTTTTGGCGAATAATTTTAAAATTCATATAACATTTTTTCTTTCTTTTTGCCTCAGAAACGCGTGGTTCAAGTTATGCGAGTTCCTCGCAAGCACCTTGTTTATTATGTGCGAAACGTCATTTGATATAATGCCAGTCGCTTTTCGGTGAAGGAAAACATCGTAAGAAAACCGGACTATTTCCAATAAGGTCTAGTTTACCCTTCGGGTTGGAAGGTCAGATGGCAATAGCTTTCGTAAAAATTAGTGCCTACGCCAAATCTTGGGATTAGTTGTCAAAGCGGACCCCAGGCTCGCATGACCCGTGGAAAATACCGGGATAACGCAAGGAGGATGATGATTTACACGCATTATATCCATAAGTGTAAACATGTGTGTACCCCTACATGTGTATATGCACAAATGCGTTTTTTAAGTAATAGACAAAAGACTTGTCTTTACACATACTATGGAGGGTTTTTTAAGTACCTGTGCACGACCCTGTACATAAATGACAAATAAAAGTAAGGGAGTAGAAAAAATATTTTCATACAAAATAAAATGTAAAGACAATATATTTCAATTCTTTAAAAGAATTATCCAACGCGCTGTGTCGCGGTATCGCAACGAGAATAAAAATAAAGCTCGCCACGGAACAACAAACGGGGCCTTAGTGCAAACCGTTGTGTGTTTAGTTTTGCAGTGGCCTCGCTCATTTTATCAGGAGAGTTCGATTTGGTACAATCAGTAGGAGGACGCGATTTCATTTGTAAAAATACGTAATTTTACCAGCCAGAATATTGTGTCACGTGGAAAAATCCTGAGCAAACAAGTTTGTTCCAGCTGACAGGTTCTTGTTTTCCAGGTTAAGCATGTGAATTGCTAGGAGAAGTAGCAACTGCAAAGCAAGAGGGGGGTTACCATGACGTGCTAAAGCCGTTCAGTTTAGGTTGAGAGAGAGGGACGGAGCTATGTAACTGCTATAGCTGTGTCCCTTTCTCTCAACCTAAACTGAACGTCTTTAGTACGTCATGGTAACCCCCCAGGTCATGCAACCAATGCTGCGCTATGAGGATTCCGTGAAGCGCGACATGCTTAATTTTACTCCTTACCGAGTAAG
Source organism: Leguminivora glycinivorella (assembly GCF_023078275.1). Lineage (NCBI taxonomy): Eukaryota > Metazoa > Arthropoda > Insecta > Lepidoptera > Tortricidae > Leguminivora > Leguminivora glycinivorella. The sequence goes on from NC_062973.1 coordinate 4,335,793, forward strand.
TGGCTACAGACCAAAGAAGGATCCCCTTTCGCTTACTAGAATAGAATAGAATAGAAATCGTTTATTCGTGGTAAATTACAATAGGTATTAAAAATACAAACATTTAATTATTAAAACATAATATAAAAATTATCGTTTACCACGAAATGGTCCCGCCTCAGCATAATGCTAACCATACAGTCAGCGCTGGTCTTCCGGCGACACCATTTGTGGGCCACGGACGCAAACGTGCAACACGGCCTTAATATAACTTGAACGCGCCCATTTGTCATTCTTGGGTCGACGCCATCTTGTTGCGCCTGCGCGCTGCACGATGGGTTAGGTGTCATGATGACATTCATATGACATTTGAGAACTGAGAAAACGAAACCCATGTTACTTACTGTTTGAGTTGCAGGCGTTCATAGGTTTCGGTGACCGCTTTACATCAGGCGGGCCGTATGCTTGTTTGCCACCGACGTAGTATTAAAAAAAAAAGATATATACTGTATACAGCCACAAACGTAATTGCTTAAAACTTCTGACGTAGATGGATCAGCTGTTATTATTGTGTACCTACCCATTTTTTTAACAAACAGAAACATGAACTAAGACTATTCGGATAAACCCATACATAATTCGGTAGTATTACTTTATCACAGATCTCCTCAATGGCCATCTTGTGTGTTCATCATCTGATTCTTCTGATGATACAGTTAATGATTTGCCTGATCTCAGACTGACCAGAAAATATAAAGAGTGCCTTTCCACCAGAGATGTGTAACGTCAATGTGTTTGATACCTACCAATCTCTGGTGGACTGGTGCAAAGGCTCCCCTAAGGATAAAATGACATTGGAACTGCAAGTCCAATCTGAGGCATCCGACTCCGACCCTTAGACTATTCTAGTGTGAGGCATCTTTAACTCGGTAACTTGCAGAAAGAACAATGACTTGACTACAGAAAGGAAAATTTCCATGATCATTTAGAAATCGCTTATGCCTTAAGCCATACCAAAACATTGGCACCGACACGGTATTGCTTTTCCCCGTAGCCGATCCTTTTCCATGTAAAATACCGCTGATCCGGGAGGAGGTAAGTAGATCAGTATTATAAGAATGCTATACTTTGTGCTACTGAGAAGGTAACATTGTATTACACGTACTTCCTACATTATTTTACTATAAAAATAACTCATCACTATTTCGTTTTCCTTCAAACCATTAGTTGCCAAGAGCTGCAATGAAACTCGAGCCCTTTCATACACTGAGAGAAAATACATCCAGTTTTCATGTTCGTTTAACAAGTTTTATAGTTAAAATAGCGCCTACGTGCTCTTTGGTTCAAACAACAAGCTACTTGTCATTTGAATCGGCAATATATTTGAATCAACAAGTCGATTTTATAAAAACAACCTGACACATATTGTTTTAAACATACGTTTGGCTGATTCAAACGGATAAACCGCAACAAGTCGAACTTGTTAAATTCACAATGCAAATTTCTCTCAGTGTATGCTCTATATGCGTGACTAGTTGTCTACCGAGTTTAATAATAGAAGTGGTTGACGCAGGAGACGTTCTATTCATAATTATGATGATTTTTTTAGTCTACCGATTGTTGACAAATTGACAGACTTCTAAATATAATTAATAATAATGTTTTATACACCGACTTGTAACAATTGTTATTAACAAATAAATTTCATTTCATTTCATTAATAAAATACAAGCCTGTATTTTTCGTATTATAAGTTTATATATTTGACACACGCCAAGGCAGCATCCATTTGATTGCCATTGCACTGCACTGCATTGTATTGTATTGTATTGTAATGTATTGTATTGTATTGCATTGTATTGCATTGTATTGAATTGAATTTTATTGTATTGTAATTGTTTTATCTATTATAAGTATCAAAAAACAATTATTTTTATTTAGTGGTTACAAAATGAGAGCACTTTCTGAAGTGTTACTTGATACGTTCTGCACTGGATTTACAAGATAATAATGTAAATATCAATACGGATACAGTTGATACCATCATCATCCTCCTTGCGTTATCCCAGCATTTGCCACGGCTCACGGGAGCCTGGGGTCCGCTTTGACAACTAATCCCAAGATTTGGCGTAGGCACTAGTTTTTACGAAAGCGACTGCCATCTGACCTTCCAACCCGAAGGGTAACTAGGCCTTATTGGAATTAGTCCGGTTTCCTCACGATGTTATCCTTTACCGAAAAGCGACTGGCAAATATCAAATGACATTTCGCACAAAAGTTTCTCAAAAACTCATTGGTACGAGCCGGGGTTCGAACCCGCGACACACTGGCGATCAAATCTATGAAAGAGGCGCGTTCCTAGCACACATTCTAAGCTCGTGTAGGTGAACGCGTACCATGCTTGTATGAGTGAGATATGACAGGTCCATTGTTCGCGTTTTTGACAGGCGGTAACTGTCAGGTAACCGAGAGGGGGTGGGCGGCACTTTCAGCGGGGAGCGGGAGTGGCCATACTGTACGATAGTACTCTTTATTATACTGTGCCCGCGACCTCCGGATCGTAAGTCGCATGCTCATACCGCTAGGCCACCAGCGCTTCGCATGTTTGTTTGTAAATTCCTCTGGGTTACGAATCATTTATTATTCTTTATGGAATTTCAAATGGAAACACGGGCAAGACTAAGTGTAACAGTGCACTTAAAAATAATGGGAATGAATATTTTTTCATAGCAATAACTAGAACCATAAAATATTTTGTTCGTTGTTTGAATAGATGTAATGGTCAATTTTAAAAGCTTGTCTTATCGATACATTTATATTACAATTTATGCAGCAGTCTTGCAGTGCAGTTTGACATTACTACCGACTGCAAAGTCAACAAACAACAACACACTGTATTACTAAATGTCGGCATTTAAGAAGGTAGGGATGACGACTACATAAAAAAATGGCATTCTGTTTAATCCGTCAGGTTAGATCGTCCAAAAATACTGAACACATATTTTTCGCTTTTTGTAATTAATTAAAAAATACAAAGATATAGAGCAACAAAGCTCCGGAGTGGGGGCTTGTGACGACACTTCTAAGTAAAAATTGTACCTAGGCGTGACAAAACTTCAACGCACTGTACCGTCGTCATTTTCCGTTTACGAGAAAAAAGAAAAAATACGTGTCTAAAATTATTTGATAATCTAACTGGCGGATTAATTAGTTTTTTATAGTCGTCTGAAAAAACAAGAAATATGTTGTTCTTTTTTTTACTTTGGGTACTTCATCCGAAACAATTAAGAGCAAAACATACCCATCTAAAAATATTATCTAAATATTATTTTAATTAATTTCGTAACAATAAAAATTTACATTTTTAAGCGGTTTAAATATAATTTATTTCTTCCATCGCCCTTTTACGATGCTAAGACGCTTTCGAGTTACTAAAACGTATTTAATTCTTTAAAGACGTGGCTGGAAAATACTCCATCAAGCAGATTATTTCGTGTAATGAACTGTTAAAGCAAAATTCAATTACTAAAGCCTCGGAAACCGGAAAAAAGCGGGCGAAGTCCGTTTAACTCGTTGGGTCACAAGCACAGATTACTCTTCTAGACTACGTTTTTTTCTTAGCTCCTAGTGGTTGTCAGCAGTTCCCAAAAATTTTGTACATAGCCACGTCAGCAAATAGTTGATCCTATTTTGTTACCAACATTTAGTAATATAAGTCTTCTTTCATAAGATATCTACAGGACAATTGTTATAATTAAGAAAATATAGATACTAGAGAACCTTGATGACGAAATAAAACTTACAAAAAAAATCATTTTATCAAATAAATCTTGGTAAAAAATAGGAATAAAACAAATGATTTAACTTTTCCCTTAATTTTTGTACAAACTTTTTGAGAACTGCTGTTGTGTTGTTTTGTTTCAAAATCGTCGCGCTTTTCGCGCTGTTCAAAAGCCAACACAAATTAAACGCTTAAGTTAGCCACGTTCCTGATATTTTATCTACAGCATTCGCTCACCTATCTATAACTTAGTAACAACACAAAATTATAGTAAATAAAAAGTGGCAACATCGTTAGTGTCGTCCTGTTTTCTAACACATATTGAAGGGAAGATTACACTACAATGTTGCCATTTTTTAATTTCTAATTTTTTCTCCAGACTGTATAACCTAACCACAAAATTAAAATTTAAAAAACCCCCCGACCGCGACATAGTAGACGGATTTTCGTGAAACATGGCTAAGAACACGGGAGTGTTCTCTACTAAGCTTTCAGACAAAAAAAAACTAAATCAAAATCGGTTCATCCGTTCGAGAGCTACGATGCCACAAACAGACACACACAGACAGACAGACAGACAGACACGTCAAACTTATAACACCCCGTCGTTTTTGCGTCGGGGGTTAAAAATAAGCAAATACTCTACTAAAATAAAGGAATAATACCTAAGATTATTTTTACTAAACTTAGTACTATATATGTTAATAATTAAAAATGAAAAATCTACCTAAGACTAACATTGTTCATGTTACCCGGAACAATAACGACATTATCAAACATCCTCCATCCCAGTTTGAGGAGTTTTGTCCCGGTGTTTCACATACCCCATCTAATTCCAGAAGATTAATGGTGTAGTAACTGTGCGTTGTCTAATACATAATGGAAAGTACTCGGTGATCACAATTTAGCAGTTTCCAAATCGCTTTCGTTTCATTTCGCACTCTTTTGACCAGTCAAAAGGGAAAAGTTTAACTAATTCTTTCGAAAAATCCGCGGTTGTCTATTTAACGAGGCATTTGTGCCTAGCTGAGTGATCAATACCTCGTATTTATAACTTAAGCGCCACAAAAATATTAGAAAATAATAACGGTCTATGTAGACCGTTTTGCATGTGGTATTGAGTCATTGTCTGATGAGAACGGTATTGTTTGAAACATGACTTGAAACATACCTACTTACTGCTGGCTATGTACCTTCACCACCAGTCTATCCAGTCCTGACCCAATCACATCCAGAATTGCCTTACAGAAGACCGCAGCCAAACAGCACTAGACCCTACTCATATTGTTGTGTTCCTGCCAGTGAGTAAGGCTGCCAAAGCTCAACGAGGGTGCGGTGTGCTGGTTACGGAAGGACCTACGGAACTAATTTGTTCCATCTATTTTCCTTTGAGTCGTCGTCGGCAATTCACCGACGTGGTATAAAAAAAAGATTGGTTTACTTTATGGTACGTAATAAAGACATTCCTATTCCAAGTACTTTATTAAAAAATCATATCACGTAATGCAAATATTTCAACGAATTAAATGGAGCGTATTATTCAATACGAAACCATGTTCCAATGATATACCTATTGATTTATTTGATATAATAATAATAATGATATACCTATTGATTTATACAGGACTTAGTAAAGGCATCACATCATCATTTCAGCCATTAATCGCCTACTGCTGAGCATAGGCCTCCCTTCGTGTACGCCACTTATCCCGGACCTGGGCTAATCTCATCCAGAAGTGCCCCGCAGTTTTTCGAATGTCGTCCACCCAACGAGCCAACGGATGCCAGGCGCTTCTTACATCAAATAGCGGCCACCATTTGGTCAACATTTTTGTTGAGGTTTTGTGAGGTGATGGATGCTAGGCCATCGAGTGTAATGTGATGTACTTAGTGTTATATTGTGTACCTTTCTAATTTTATACGTTGTTATGTGTTATTTAAGTTTCATGGCGTATTAGCTCACTGTAATGTCACAGTATAATAAAGAGTACTATCGTACAGTATGGCCACTCCCGCTCCCCGCTGAAAGCGCTGCCCACCCCCTCTCGGTTACTTCACAGTTACCGCCTGTCAAAAACGCGAACAGTCAACCTGTCATATCTCACTCATACAAGCATGGTACACGTTCACTTACACGAGCTTAGAATGTGTGCTAGGAACGCGCCTCTTTCATATATTTGATCGCCAGTGTCCGAGATGTGGTAATGTCATGTTAACGTATCGACAAATAAAAAAAAAAAAAACATTTTGGTCCACCTGCCATCACTCTGCCTGGCAACATGTCCCAAAACATATCCAGTAAAGACATATCCATTTAAAAGATACATTATACGCAATACAAATGTTTCAGCAAGAGACATTTCATTTCACCAAATTAAATGGATCGCATTATTCAATACGGAGCCACGCTCTCAATGATATATGCCGGCATTTGTCGCTCGCACTTAATTTATACAAAGCCATGACGAGGCCGGGGCACACTTGTTGCTTTTTACGTGGTTAGCCGGTTTTTTCTACTTTTTAACCGGTTTTCAACTTTTAACCGGTTTATTCAAGTTTTAACCGTTTTTTTCCTCAAGGTGTTTGCTATGTATTTTCTCAGATAGGTTGAGGTATATTTATTATATCAATTATAAACTGAAGCAGATCCGGACCTAGTCCGCCGTTGGCCGAGTTGAGAATCAAAGCCATAGACTACATGACCGCCTTGTCCCATCAAAAATTCTTTAAAAATTCATGGTATCTAAACTATTTTAAAATAATTCGAATGTTTTCTAAATGTAGATTCCATTTATTTTTGTGAAGAGTCCTATTAATAACAGTCGATCACATTTTTTTTGCGAAGAAGAGTTACAAACTACTTTGTAGATGCACGCTATAACAATGAAAAAGTTGGTCGTTTTCATACCTCTATATGATATAATATACACCGTGTTTTTTTTTGTTTTCCGTTAAATTCGACATGTCGTTAGGGTCGTTATTAGGAACCAGCCTGTATATCACTTTTAGTTAAATTCGCAAAAAAATCTTTTGCATCGTTTTCATACATAATAAATGAATTAATTAGTGTGAGAGACCCTTAAGAATACTATTTAAGTTTGTGTCAAGTGATTGACGGCACATGTCAAAACAAATAACATTGGGAAGTGGTAAATGCTCTCACACACGTGTTCAGTAATTATTTTTATTTTTTTAATAACTCGATGACCGTAAGAGTTAAGACGCTAATTTCTTAGAGAAATTAATTGTATTTGATCTAAAGAAGCATCCCTTAAAGTTAACGGAATTCAATAAAAACAGGGTGTATACAGTCAGCGGCAGATATACCTGAGCGGGCAGGGTGTCCAAGAAAATCTACACTCTTTAATCGTCACAAAAATAGTGACGTCTAAGTTGTCATTTTCGTCACATATATCTTAACTCCTGAGTTTTTCTTTAACAAATACACTTTTCTTTAATCACAAGGACAATAACGGTTAGAATGTCAATGGTAACTAAGCAAATACAAGCTGCTGTCATTAATACCTACACGCCCTGTCAATCACGCAGCACGCACGTCAGCAGAGGGTGCCACCAGTTGCTAAGCAGTTGTTATTTCAGTAGTAACTAAGCATCTACATTTTATGTGATTAACTAGAAAAATGCTACAGCCGTGTATTTTATTAGCTGCTGCGGTTTGCTATCGAGTTGACGTAATAATTTTAATGGAGCGTAGTGCATGTATATTCCTTACAATTATTTATTTGTATTTTATTTACGAGCTCGTGGACGAAAGCTTATAATACCTGTAAACGTAGGTGCAGCTAAGTACAATGATATAAAATTAGTACCTACCATTTTTACTACGCGAAAAGTCTTCATTAGGTTACCTCATAAGTACGTAACATCTTTTTTCTACCCTAACAATCAGATTTCCCGCAACATTATCATCTTACTACGTACGTCATAATTTTAAAGGCTGGTTTGAGTGTCACGCGGACCCGTCCGCTTTACTCTAAAATGCTCCCTGAAGTTACTTCATACATACATAAGTCAGGTGCAGATCTCTCCGCGCGGTCGCTCCGCGTGACGCTAAAACCAGCCAAAATCAAAATCCCTTGAACATTAGCGACTAAAACATATGACAGTCCCAAAGCTAATATTTTCGTTACCGAATCCCCATAGATTCCAGTATGGCGTCGCCTTTACACAAACAATAATAAACTCGGGCTGTTAATCTTGCTTCGGCTGTGACCACTTTATTAGATACCGGGACACCGTGTATAGAGAAATATACGCCTTCGGGGAAAAGTTGGTGAACAGAGTTAGTGATCTGGATGAGACACATACGAGGTTGTAGCCTGAGCCTCGACAATGACCTCAGTCCACAGTGGCCTTCACCACAGTGACAATGGGATAGGAGGCAAACAAGCAGACAGGTTGCCTGATGGTAACCAGAAGGTGCGTTTCCGGCCTTTAAGATGGGTGTACGCTCTTATCTTGAAGGTTTGAAGGTCGTATCGGTCCGGAAATACCACAGGCGAAAATTCATTACACATTCATTCATTTCCTGTACAACAAACAAATATTGACGCTGAGTAGATATTACTTATCAGTTATCAACGGAGAAAGTGGCACAGAATGGTCAGTGTCAAGTGCCACAAGGTTACAAATGTAACGATATATCACATGGCAACATTAACACAAAATTAAACGGTGTAAATTCGGCGCTTTATCGATGACAGAATATTCTATGCTGACTGTGCCGTTTGGCTTCAGATTCAATCACCATTCAGGTCAACATTGCCTCAAACTGAGCAATACGCGTGCTGTTTCGGAGATGAGCATACTTAAAGCACTATAAATACCTACGACTAAACAAAACTTATAGTCAACAAAACACCGCACGCAGCCACCAGATCGCCTAGATAAGACGCTACGACACGTGGGAATCGAAACGCAGTCAGGCTCTGTCGCACCACTAAAGAAGAACGATAGAGAGAGATAAATATAAACGCTACGATCGCTATGATTCGTCAACGATAGTACGTTTAGATACAGACCCTGTCGGCCTAGCCAAAATGCAGTATTGGTTCTGTCACGCCAACACTGTTTAACTTGGACATCGGCCTCGAAAAGGAAGAGCTTCAAATTAAACACCCAGTTTATAGTATTTTATGCAACTGGTGGTTAAAAGAGGTCAAAAAAGGTGAGTGGCGTGGGTAACAATTTGAGGCGAAGCCGAAAATTGTTAATAAAGACGCCACGAGCATTTTTTGACTCAGTTAAACACCGTTGCATACAATACTTTTTCTACGACCAAGCACTTATTTTGGAAGAAAATTATAAATCAACAAATACCTACTTTCAGTCATCTTTAGTTATCTAGTGGACCGCCTACCATTTTGAATATGCAGTTTGAGTGCAAACATGAAAATAAAACTGTCTATGGTATGGTTCTTTGAAGCCTGGCCACTAAGACGAATCGAGCCGAGTTGAATCGAGTTCTCATACATTTGTATGCGATTCGACGCGTCGCCAATGAACGCAGCAGAAAACGAAGGAGTCTCGACTCTGCGAATTGGTTTGTTAAGTTGGTAGCAATGTATTTACTGAACTGTAACAGCTATATCGTGCTACTGCTACTAAATGTTTTCAGGGTATAGACTAGATAGACTTGTCCTGACATCTTTTATGTAGGGTTTTAAAGTTCTATGCACGACCTTGTAACTCACGAATAACAGTACGGGAGTAGAAAAAATAATAAACACAAGTATGTTTAATCCACACAAATCTCACCGAACACAAAATAATTAAAATGTCTTAACAAAACTACGATGCACTTCCGTCCGCTAGTTTCTAGAAGGAAAAGCGACATCTCTCGGGAAATTGAGACAACTATCGAGTAGGCGTTTTATACAAACACATAAGAGTGACAGAGATAGCTAGCACCGATAACGATATTATCGTAATCGTTTCGTATCGTAAGCGTTTGATCACTTCTTGGCTGTGTACCACTGAACATAAAAGCCACTTCCATCGCACGTTACATCTGTAGTCGCTTAAACTTACCCTTGGTTATTTACGACGACACTTTACTCGCTCTGCATAGACGAATGGCGCAACTCGCTGCAAACTCACCATTCCTGCACTCGACTTACCTACAAACTACACTTACTTGACAATTGTCAACTAACAAGTGTCATTAACCATACGAATCAACTACTTACTTGACAATTGCCAACTAACAAGTCTAATTTACAATAAATAAATAAATAAATAAATATTGGGGATACCTTACACAGATCAACTTAGCCCCAAACTAAGCATAGCTTGTAACTATGGGTGCTAAGCGACGATATACATACTTAAATAGATAAATACATATTTATATACATAGAAAACATCCATTACTTGTTTTACGATTTGGATTCTTAATTCCTGCATTCAACTTACCTGAAAACTACATTAACTTGACAATTGCCATTTACCATGACATTTTTCACTCTTTAAATAGCGAGACCAAAGACTCATCTCTAGGGGCGGCTCACTCCGCGATCCTTTCGCCGCGCTACAAGTACATGCCGGCGGCCGCGAGTTCGCGGCCCATTCAGTGGCGACGACCTTCGCGCGGCGCAATAGAATTCAATGTCGTCTGCACGCGTGCGGTCCGTTTGTTAATGTAGGTAAGAATTTAGAATGGCGGCGTTTTGTGAACATCAAAGGAGTGAGCCTTCTGTACTTGTACTATTATATATTCTGTGTCTATATTCCTATTTTGAGTTAGCCGGAATTATCGTAAGCAAAGGCGTGTGGCCGGTGCTATAAAAATATTTCACCATTCGAGGTATTAAAATTGCCGATATTTTACAAGTTTATTAAAAATCTTTACACATTCCATTACACAAATAATCACTCTGTTTAAACGAAAATAAATTTCAACACAAAACGTTTTGGTATATTTATTGAAATTAAAGCCGTTTTTGTCGGATAGTTTGTTTAGGCCGCTAAATATTATTTTTCAGCAACTTTCGAGACTATGTGGTAGTGAATTTTAATGGCTAATTAAAACCGTCTGTCAAAATAAGGTGCATATTAATAACGTGGTTATAAAAATTATTGGTTTTGTAAGTATCTGATATGACAGAACTTCGTCAATTTTTTACCGATTTTTATTTTGACTTAAATATCATGGGATTATTACTTAATATAACAGTCATCGTGTTCGATCGCTTCACGATTTTTAAGTATGTAATAGAGTGATCGTTAATAAATGGTTAAAAGTTATTTGTTTTTCTGTCAGCCCTTACTTTAAGAACCCCTGACTTGAGCTGCACATGTTACTTTGATAGTGACAGCAGTTTGTTTACGTTTATTCCGTTTAATTCGTAATGTGAATATAGGTTATAGTTTTTTGCACTCAAGTTAACACAAACATTGTCATTTAAACATGTTTTATTAAAGAAAACAATTGTCAACTAGAAACTACACTAAATTGACAATTGTCAACTGACAAGTGTCATTTACCGATAATTGACTATATTTACTAACAATACAAAATTTAAATTAAAAAAAAAACTCGACATAGTGAACCGATTCAAACATGGCTAAGAACACTCCCGACTAATTCAGCTTTCAAAAAAAAAAGAAACCTAAATCTGTATATCTGTTCGAAAGCTGCGATGTCACAGACAGAGTCAGTTTTTTTATTGGGGGTCAAAATTGTCATATGCGGTACTACGTTAGTGTAGCACAGCACAACTGTTCTAGTACGAGTATGCTGATAAATCAGTGCTAAAAACGTGGTCACTAAATGACACCCATCTGTTGCATTTATTGACAATGACTTAAGATTGAAAGTGATATCTACTGTAGACTGTCGAGCACTGGTACCAAAGGATACGTCATCTGCCGACGTATCATGCTTCCAATTTTATCACTTATCCACGTGGATAAGACATCTGTCACTCATATACTGGCATACTTGCCGAAGCGTGACAGTTGTCTTATCCACGTGGATACGTGATAAAATTGGAAGCATGTTAAAACTTCTTACTTTCGTAATGAAGCCACAAGCTACTGTATCTGTAAAGTTTCCCGTCAATTTCCGGTACAGAGAGCTTTTACCGGAAATCGATTCTCTATTTAGTTTACGCAGACACTTTATGAGCCCATTGGCCCGGGAAGTATGCACTTTACTCTGGCTATTTAAGTCGATGGAAAAGCATCAGTCAATGCACTTTGACTGACTATTTAAAAGGAAACTGGCGAAATTAAGTTCCTTAAGACGCTGACAACACCCAATGGCCTTGACGCTAGCGTACACTGTCTATTCGCATGGAAGTAAATAAAATAGAAAGATGCATTATTTGTGCAATATGCTTCGTTAGTGTTTCAGATATGTATATTTTTGTTATTGTAATTTTAATTAAAGACAACAACTAAGTGAATAATTGAACGGCATAGAACCGTTTAATGACGAACTCGAGACCAATCTTTGCATTTTTTTTTCTATCGAGCCGATTTCATTAAATCGTATCTCGAGTACGACTATGTTCGTTGAAATATAATGAATAATAACATATAACTTAAGTTTTTAAAAAGAAGCTGATTTGACTATTGACTATTGTCTCACTTCAATATAATAACTCAATCGCGTCACCATAGCGTACTGCTATCAATTTTCATCAAATAACAGGACATAAACTTAAAGTACAAAGATTTATAGCAGATAACGATAGAAAAAAACTTTCATTTCCGCAAAGGAAAGCATTTTTCCGCATCCATTTTGGCGAAGTAAAAAATGCGACCGCGTCAGTGTAGCAAAAACGGAATTGTGGCTCAGGGTGAAAGAAATGAGCAAATCGGAAAAATAGTTGACCTGGATTCATTTGTTCCTTTGTATTTTTTGTTGTATGTAAAAAATGGAGATGTTATTATGGTTTTCGACTATCAAGTTCAACTTTAGATAGAAGCTGAAATTTTGCACACATATGTAAATCACGTGACAATGCAATATTATGGTAACATGGAGCAGAGCAGATCCATTCCTGTTTTTTAGGGTTCCGTAGTCAACTAGGAACCCTTATAGTTTCGCCATGTCTGTCTGTCCGTCCGTCCGTCCGTCCGCAGATAATCTCAGTAACCGTTAGCACTAGAAAGCTGAAATTTGGTACCAATATGTATATCAATCACGCCAACAAAGTGCAAAAATAAAAAATGGAAAAAAATGTTTTATTAAGGTACTCCCCCTACATGTGAAGTGGGGGCTGATTTTTTCATGCCAACCCCAACGTGTGATATATTGTTGGATAGGTATTTAAAAATGAATAAGGGTTTACTAAGATCGTTTTTTGATAATATTAAAATTTTCGGAAATAATCGCTCCTAAAGGAAAAAAAGTGCGTCCTCCCTCTCTAACTTTTGAACCATATGTTTAAAAAATATGGTAAAAATCACAAAAGTAGAACTTTATAAAGACTTTCTAGGAAAATTGTTTTGAATTTGATAGGTTCAGTAGTTTTTGAGAAAAATACGGAAAACTACGGAACCCTACACTGAGCGTGGCCCGACACGCTCTTGGCCGGTTTTTTTTTAGTATGGATATATAAATAAATAAATAAATAATAAATATTATAGGACATTCTTACACAGATTGACTGAGTCCCACGGTAAGCTCAAGAAGGCTTGTGTTGCAGGTACTCAGACAACGATATATATAATATATAAATACTTATATACATAGAAAACATCCATGACTCAGGAACAAATATCTGTGCTCATCACACAAATAAATGCCCTTACCGGGATTCGAACCCGGGACCGCGGCGTAGCAGGCAGGGTCACTACCGACTGCGCCAGACCGGTCGTCGTATATATGGATATATAGATAGTTTGACCACGTTTTTTTGTTTAGTGAGGTTTTAATAAATTCATATAATAGGTAAGTAATATTGAGATACAACTTCCTGAAGTACTTACTAATTAAAAGATTTAAATCTTTAAAAATGTAAACAAAAAATTACTCGAGAAAAACTGCAAAATATTTTTAAACAACAGAACTGACTCACTTTAAATAATTTAACATTCTATATGTATTAAAATACAACAAAATAGGTACCTATAGACATATGTCTATGTACTGGTTTAGTTTGCTTCGTCTTATTCAGTAAGCGGCACGACTCAAACTGAATTTTAATTCTGATCTGATTTCGATACATACAATATTACGCTACAATACGATACGACGCTATCGTCGTATCTATATCGTATCTATATATATATGTATCTATATACGATAAGGATCGGATATGTCAGTGTCTAAAGTTACCTTTTTAGTTTGAAGTTCGAATCGCGTCGTCCATGAGGTTTTTAATCGAATACTCAAACTTGTCACTATCAATTACCAAAGGTTTCACTTCCTAAACTCAAATTCCCTACGGCCCTAAAACATCCCCTTCATCTTTAAGAATTAGTTCCGCCAAAATCCGTTTGATGCTTCTTAATAAATAAAAGGCATACCCAATTATTTATCCCTCAGGCCCATCAAAATTAGGCTTTCATCCGTAATTATACCACACGCTCAATTATGTAAAGGGTAGCTGTATTCGACTTGATAAAACAGACGAAATCTGGGTACCTACTTAACTCGGACAAGACTTTAGTGTGTTGCTGTTGCTACCTACCTTACACAGTAGACGATAAGGAAATAATAGTGAGTGCTTGCATTCGCCAACAAACTGTCATACAGTTTGGCGAAAATACTATAATTAGAATAATACTGTGTAGGTAACCTTTTTTGAGTAAATAAATTAAAAAAAAAAAAAAAAAAACTAAGGTCACCATGTTTTGTGTGGTAGGGCACAGCACAGCGGATATCATCTCGCTCGAATCTAGAGCAGAGCCCAACCTGGGGTAGTACCTCCGCCTTACAGAAGACCGCAGCCAAATAGCACTAGGCCCTTTTCTCATAGTGTTGTATTTCTACCGGTGAGTTAGGCTGCTAGAGCTCAACGAGGGTGCGATGTGCTAGTGACGGAAGGACCTATGGAACTAATTTATTCCGTCTATTGTCCTTTGAGTCGTCAGCAACCTGAACCCTCCTTAGAACTTGTACACTCCTTTTAGCTGTGTACTACACAGCAAAAGGGAGTGTACAAGTTTCTAATGGGTTGGCAACGCGCACGTGACACTCCTTGAGTTGCAGGCGTCCATAGGATACGGTGACCGCTTTCCATCAGGTGGACCGTATGCTTGTTTGCCACCGACGTAGTATATAAAAAAATCTTCATTAACCTACTACTTAAATAGTTCTCCCTATCATCGCTCTTCTTTAGTGGCGTGAGAACGCCAGCGTGCGAACGAATGCAAAAACGCTCACGAAACGCTCACGAAACGAAACGCTCGTAGATAGAGATGCAACGAATAGTTGTTTGGCCGGATACCGGATACCGAATATTCGGCCTAACTATCGGCCGAATATTCGGTATCCGGCCGCCGAATATTCGGACAGCAGAATTTTACCTACAATACCTACAATTTAAGCAGGGAGTGGGCGCGTCGTGCAGGTTTTGACTTGTTTCGTAGTGAACTTCGCGCGGAGTCCGTTTTTGTTTAAATGTTTATTTTTTTTTTAATAATAAAGGGCTATGATTATAAGTATTATAACCGTAACTGTTTTTTTTTTTACATTTAATTTGTTTACTCCAAAATCATTCAATCAAAAATAGCACATCCGGTAGTGACGTCTACTATCCGGTATCCGGCCGAATATTAAAATAAGGGCCGAATAGGCCGGATACCGAATAGTAACCGAATATTCGGTGCATCTCTGGCCTATTTGCTGAATAAATTATTTTGATTTTTTTTGAGTTTTGGCGCATCGTTATTTTATCTGTCTGTCGCTCTTCCGTAATGGCTCAACAGAACCAGAACTGCGTTTCGATTGTCATTTCGGTGATTCCGGCAGGCTTTTTGACAGTTTGATGTGTATCGAATAAAGCCGCCGTAGTTTGGGACGTCACAAACGGCGAATTAAATGATAGTAAGTGTTACTTACAATTTTACTTACACTTAAAATTTTCACCAAGCAAGACGGAACTGTAATGTACCGCGGTCCCGACGGCCCTTTGGATGTGGCCTAAGTTGAAGGAGGAAGCGGTGAGTGAAGGGACTGACGGGTCTTTGCTGACTGTCATCGTTATATGACAAATGAAAATTGAAAACTTTAGGTTAGGCTTTTTTAACAATCGGACTTGCCCACCGATAGCTAAGTGGCTTTTCGTGGTAGTTGCCAAATTATACTATTGATGCTGTTCAAAAAAATTGTACAAAAATTCAAAAAAAAGTTACCTAAATCATTTGTTTTTATTCCTATTTTGTTACCAAGATCTATTTTATGAATTGAATTTTTTTGTAAGTTTTATTTCGTTATTAAAGTTCTCTAGTGTCTGTATTTCCTTAATTATAACAATTATCCTGTATATATCTTATGAAAGTCGATTTATATTACTAAATGTTGGTAATAAAATAGGATCAATTAAATTTTCTGACGTGGCTATGTACAAAGTTTTTGAGAACTGCTATGAAATTTACGGGAATGATTTGCCTACGTTACCAATTTAGATTCCCATGAAAGTCCAAATTCTAGTAGCCGGTGGCACAACTTTTTTACAACAGCTTTATTTTTTACAGCTACATCAAAGGACTGTAAATTAAATTATTAGACTAATCTAATAAGATTCTATAATTTCAACGATACAAAGTACATATTCCCAAAGTTCAGATAAAAACCTTGACAGACGGACAGAAAGGGCGGATGATATAACGAGATCGCATCTTAAAAATGTTCTATTTTTTTCCTTTTGAGGTGAAAGTATTTAGTATAGAAGATATACTCTCGCACCAATCATGTACTAAATACTGACAAACTCACTTTCACGCAAAGTTTCCATTTAATCGCTAAACGTTCATTCCTTATACCATCCATCATGTTAGATACCTCAAAACTTTTCGACAGACGTACGCGTTTTGGGAAATGTCAATATCTAATTCCAAGTTTAATGTATGTTGGTTTGTTGAGTAAGGTATTTCAATTTCTAAGTAATCCGGGGATTCGTAACTTCATGTTTCAATTTGAATATTTCAAATGTTAATGGAAGAGTTATGTATCAGTTATACTAATTTCTGAAGTTTGTATGAATTGATAATTGCCTACAGTATAATTATCCACTTTCTTAACTAAGGAGTACCTAGGTACTTACACACAGGTAACCTGTAGGTACAATTGAATGAATAAACGGTTGTACTCACGTTATTATAGCGCGACTGTTGCGACATCTTTCGGTTCATTTAGGAGACCCGTCTTTAGTACACGGTGCTCTTAAGCATTGCGAGAGACTTTAAGAGCATCATGATCCTGATCCCATTTTAAGACTAAAATGTAATATATACTTTTCTAGATTTCGCCTAGTTTTAGAGTTATGACTTATGACCAATTGAAAAAAATATTTTCTTATTGTTCCTCAGTACAAAAGGCATTTTTAACGATGTTGATGCCATTATGGAGAAGTAGTCTCACTATCCTCATTGATAGATGTCCAAAAGTCCGAAATAAAAGCTTTCAAAAATGAGGTTTTTAGAAAAAAAAACGACAAAATTCATTTGAAGTGCTAGTTTTATGAATAACATTTACTTTTTATGTGAAAATACGTTCAAAGACGGTAAAAAAAAATAAAAAAAAATTTTTTTTGGGTAAATTTCCTTATGTGAATTTAAAAAAAATCTTTCCTTTAGCCCCAGAAGTACGTGGTTAAAATCTCTCCCAATGCTCACGAGCACCGTGTATAATAGGAGTGCTCGCGGCAGCTAAACTCCGTGCACTGCCCGCGCCGCTCGCCGCTCAGCAACCGTTTATTCATTAAATATTTGAATTTGTCTCACGAAAGTTTAACGTCAATAAAAAAGATTTATGACGTCGTGTTGTTTTAAAAAACCCATTCGTTTTTTTTTAATGTATCGCTGTTCGTTTCAAAATTCCTGTTTCCAGGCAGGCAAGCATGGTCGCGTGATAAATGATATAACGTCAGGCCGTCCTTTTCGCACTATATGTAAGTGCCATAGGGACGGACAATGCGATAAACTTTATCGAACTAGTGTGCTACGCCGGCAGCACTTGTATCGTAGTGTACTAAGTATTTAATCCATAAGAGTGTAGCAAAGTATAACGAGCTTGGCTACAGGTTCGACTTTCTAATGAGTCTATCAATTCATTTGGAAATCTATTCAGTATCCGCGGTAATGTGCATTTTCATACTCTTCGCCCGTACTCATTGTTAGTTTTTTCGATCTCATATGTTGGAATGTTATCCAAGTTACGAAGCCGCAAAGGTCGTGTTTTTTTCCGTAAGTATTTTATGTTATTGTAGTATTGAGTTATAATAGCTAAATCTATCTTTTCAAAAACAGTTAAACCACTGTGATATTTTGCTTACTTACTGGAGTATCAATAATAGCATAAGAACAGCTATGTTCCATCAAAAACAAAGAAATACCTACCTATTATCGTATTTCAGCAGTTCTCGAAAAGTTTGTACAAAAATTAAGGGAAAAGTTAAATTTGTTTTTATTAATTCCTATTTTGTTACCAAGATTTTGTTGATGAATTGAGATTTTATTAAGTTTTATTTCGTCATTAAGGTTCTCTAGTATCTATATTTTCTTAATTATAACAATTATCCTGTATATATCTTACGAAAGTCGAATTATATTACTAAATGTTGGTAACAAAATAGGATCAATTAAAATTTGCTGACGTGTCATTGTACAAAGTTGACGGGAATTGCTGATTTAGTTATTTTCGTACTAGTATAATTGATTTTCATTTATTTTATCAAGCAACTAAACAAGTAAGTCAGTATAACCAAGCATTTTCAAGTCAACACACGTACCTGCAGATGCACTTTACTAGCATCTTAATAGCACATTATGCAACGTGTAGTCGCTAATAAATAAGTACGGAAGAAGTTACGGCCAATTAGTAGAGTAAAATGACGTCAGAGGGGATAATGACGTCGTTGTCTGTTGCAGCTTAGCTAATTAACTATATTCATCCTGTAGTCATTTTCTTCGTAACTTTGTTGCATCGTATAGTATCCAATATCCATACTAAAATTATAAGCGAAAGTGTGTGTGTCTGTTTGTTTGTCCGTCTTTCACGGCAAAACGGAGCGACGAATTGACGTGATTTTTTAAGTGGAGATAGTTGAAGGGATGGAGAGTGACATAGACTACTTTTTGTCTCTTTCTAACGCGAGCGAAGCCGCGGACAAAAGCTAGTACAATAATATTATAAGGACATTCTTTCTCAGATTAACTACGTCCTACGGTAAAATCTAGAATATTTGCATTTTGGGGACTTACATGTATTTTTGATAGGTACATATTAATATTTGAAAACAATGGGCAGATTCTTATTTTTTTGCCTGTTTTACTTTTCATTTAAATGTAAAATTTTTAATTATCCACTCAAAATCATAAGCTCTTTCGATTTTTCAGGAGAAGAAAAATGTTTCTTGTTTTTGCAATTCAGTTCAATTTCTCATAGAACTTGTATGATCGTAACTCAGAGGAAAGTAAAAAATTATATTAACATTTGGGTAATTTTATCTCCTATCAGGATCCGAAGAGCACGTGTGATGCTGAGTAAAAAAAGCATGAAAATGTAAAAAAAAATGTTTGAAAACATCCATGACACCCCAGCTATTAACTAAGATGCAGGGTGAAAAAAGATATTGGTATAAAAAAAAATATTTCATTATTAACTTACTTAAATTAGGTAGGGTAAATCAGTTGTTTTTTGTGTCTTGTCTCCACTACCCAAAGGTTGTCTGGAAGAGATCGCTCTTTAGCGATAAGACCGCCTGTTGTCTAACATAGTTAATTAAAATTATGTGATGTAATCTTGTTATATTGGTGAACAATAAAGAATATTTGTATTGTATTGTATTGTATTGTATTGTAGGGAAGACCGGGGCTGCTTGTCACAGACGTAGGTTGACACAAATGCAATGGTTCCTTAACCAGGAATGCAATGGTAACGTTTGAAAGAAATAAATGATATTAAAACCGAAATAAATTACACGTATGAAAGAAAAAGTGACCAAGGCCTCTGGTGCCTGAGGCTGGAATCGAACCAGCGTACTCTGCAATCGCGGCAGATGCCTGTTTATCCGCTCGGCCACCCAGGTCACAGTTGCTGAGGTCGAAATTATCTCTCATATGAGTAATCTATACAAGGACTCGTAGCGCCCTCTGACCACGTCTAGGGTAGAACGGTAATTAATTTTTAATTAGAATAAATGATATGTGATCGGTTTACCTACTTTGACACCTTCTAACGTTACTATAATTTCTTAGATAAACAAATATTGCCGTTTGTGACAACCTACCTCTGTGACTACCAGCCCTGGTCGGCTTTTGCCCAGCACTGGGCCCCAAACAAGCCAGGTAAAAAAGAACTTTAAAATCTTTTATATTTAATATTTTGTTAACAAACACATAGTTACATTATTTGTCCCGCACAATTTTATAGCAACAAGATGTATCAGTGTGCAGCGTCCATTAAGGGAGTTATGTCCTCTGAGGCGCGCCGTGTGTCAACCATTTTCTTTGTCGGGACGCTCCAGTTTCCTTTGTAAGGCTGCGAACACACGGAAAGCTTAAAATAACGTAAGTTGCGTCTTGCGTTGTTTCAAAATAACATAAACTTCATACTGGTGGCCGCCCGGCGGGTCAGGCCTCGTAGCCGAATGGCATTTATTCGATGCGAAACGCCACCGAAACGCCGCAGAAATGTAACCTGGCTCTGTCGCGCCAATACGCAAGAGTGATCGAGATAGCTACGAAAGAGATATTATCGTGAGCGTTTCGATCGCGTTTGTGAATTCAACTACGCACACTGCCCAGATACCACTGGGAACACAGTATGATGCTGATGGCGGATCTGTGTCAGCTACAAGTCGATGATTGGCAGGAAGCTGCGCAGAATCGGGATAGGTGGCGTGCTCTCGTTTTGGAGGCCAAGATTCATTTTGAATCGCAGAGCCATAGTTAGTTCATACCTACTGACTATTTTCTTGCTAATACAGATTTACAGAAGGAGGTGAGTAACGCAGCGGTAAGAAAAAAAAAACAATTCAAATCATGACTGAATTTTAACATCCGAGAATTTTGGTCAAGAGATTCTCTGGTGATCCCGGTGGGGAGTGTCTTATCAAAAGGACTAATTTTTGCATAAATAGAAGTATTATTGAATATTTATACTTCTGTTTCGTATACTACCTACTTCAGTATTAAATATTTATTATAATACCTACCAATGTGCCAACATAACTTTTTAAAATAAAACTGAAACAAAATCTATTCCAAACGAAAAGAATCTAATTAATCGGAACATTTTCTTGGATTTTTCATTAACTTTTAGATTTGAAGATAATAAATAAGCTTATGAGATAAAGGAATTTTAATATCTATGTCGCTATTATTAAGTACGAACTAACTAGCGTAATTAAAGAGCTCTAGTGTCTTATAGGAATTTTATTAACTCCTGTTAGTTCACTTAACTTTATTGTCCAGTCCAACTACACGGTAACAAACATTAACAATATACAGTGTGATAGGATTAAGCCAAGCAGATGGTGATTGAAAAAAAAATTGTGCGGAGTCCCTTCGTGAGCAAGAAGTGAAACTTCGTAATGTGTTGTTTTTTAAAATTCGAGTTGGCAACACTGAGCGTTAAATGTTTAATGCTGTCAGTAGAAGCCGCATTCGAACCTTATATAATATGCAAGAGTTTTTTGAAAGTTAAACTACATTAAATTTAAAAGAGATCTCATAAATATTACTGTAATTTGTATAGTTATAAATATAGATCTATCTAGTAATAAGTTTATTTAACTAGGTAGAATTTAGATAGTGAGCTAGCAATAAGGATACAAATTTGCAGTGCCCTTACAGGGTTCATAGCGGTCCACAAAATAAATGCTGTAATAATAACTTTATGTACCTATGATTTTGCAATAAATTACTGATTACTGAAGTTTCACTTCAAAAAAATGAAATTTTTCAAAATCGAATTTAAAACTTCGTAGTCTATCTCAAATATACCGCCAGTGTGTAAACAGCATAACTCAAGATAGAAATATCTAAGTGCACTTCGCGATCATGTACCTTTTACGCCGACCTCATAATGCAGTTAAGTATCGTCCACACACTTGTTTTAAAAGCATTCCGTGTAATAATAGTACGTTGTGGTATTTTATGTCTTTTGTTAGATATTTGCTGGGAATCGACACCGTCCACAAAGAGCTGCAAAAGTACACGGCGAATTTATTAATGAATTCATTCATAATCTCTCCATACAATTTCACTGGTGACTGTACAGTGAACTGTCTGACTTGTTCATAATAACCTAAACACAAAATTAAAATTTTGAAAAAACCCCCGACTGCGACGTAGTAGACCGATTTTCATAAAACATGGCTAAGAACACTCCCGACTAACTCAGCTTTCAGGCGAAAAAAAAACTAAATCTAAATTCGTTCATCCGTTCCGGAGCTACGATGCCACAGACAGACACACACACAGACAGACAGACAAACAGACAGACAGACAGACACGTCAAACTTATAACACCCCTTCGTTTCTGCGTCGGGGGTTAAAAATACATAAATACCCTAAAAGCAATTGTCACTTCTCATTATTAAAGAAGTCCAGGTCATGGGGAAAAGAAAAGATACCCTTCCAATTATTTGCAAATATCCTTACCGAACTGGAGCAAAAATGACCATTCAAGTTAACAAACTTCACCTGAACCCTGGTCAAGACATTAATTATATTCCCACGGAACCGTCCTCAAACAATTAACTTTCAAAAATCAACTCACTCAAACCATTTATCATTCACAATTTGGACCTGTGAAGGACCACAGAATGGCTGACTATTACGACGAAGTGAAACCCTTACAAAACCGCCTTTTCGTACAAATGTAGTTCTCATTTTCCTTCCAGTATCAGTGCGAAATAAAAAAATTCATAAAAAACACTAGTGAATAAATAGCGAGCAAATTGGCACCACAAATTACCAGAGGTCAGTGTTAGTATACCAAAAATGAGATGGCGAGTGTGTCTTTACCCAGCGGTGGGAAGCAATATAGGTTACATAAGTAACTAAAAAGTTTGAACATTAAATATTTCTAGTATTTTATATCTCACTGTACATTTTTTTATACTTATTTAAACTTTATTTCACAAATAAAACAAGAAAATACAAATGGCGGACGTAATGTCTAATGACATTATCTGTCAGTCAACCATCGGGCCAAATAGAGACATGATTTTTATTCATAATTATTTACACAATTTGTCATTATGTATATCGACTATAGAACCTATGTTTTTGTCATATGTTTAATAGTCTTGCGTTCACTCGTTCGAGTAACCTGTGTTTTGTTCTCAACTTTTAGAACAGTCTCAAAAATCCAAAATATTGAAAAGTAGGTTCACACCATCACTAGGTAATATACTTAGATCATCAAACTGTGTGAAGTATATAATTCTAATGTCAATATCCAGAGGGGGAAAATGGGGACTGCATTTATATGGAGAAGCGACCGTCCCCTTTCCCCTTAAATCCCGAAGGAAAAGGTTGTAGGACAAAGTAATGGAGTTCCGTTGTACAGAACCTTTAAGCCGGAGTTTTGGGAAATTTTAACCCCTTGGCGCCGATATATAAAACACTTAGAACGGGAGCTGCCCGGCTATTATGCTTCCAATTTTATTAGGGTTCCGTAGTCAACTAGGAACCCTTATAGTTTCGCCATTCTGCCGTCCTATCACTAAAACCCATCTAACCCACAAATGATAGTTTTGAGATATGGGCAAAAAACATAAAAACCCATATCTCTAGGAAATGTGTCGATTTAGTCCAGATTTCTTTTATTCTTAAATTAAAACTAAATTCACGCTAACATTATTTAAAATCAATTTAATTAAATATTGTTTAATTTATTAGAAATTCGCCATTTTGTGTTTAAGTTATGCAAATAATTCCTAAAATATGTATGATTTTACTGTTAAAACACGGTTAAGTATACTTTAGCCGTTTTTTAGGATTGAATAATACATAAAACATGGCTTAATAACGGCAAAGTAAATTTACGTGTTTATAGTAATCGTAACTGAGCATTGCATAATAATCTAAAAACATAGCTTAATAACCGCAAAGACACTAAACAATTTTATACTATCGTATATGCTCTAAAAAAATGCTGTAACCGTTTTTAAGCTATGCAATGACTACTAACATCGAAATAATTTGTATGCATTCCTAATCTAAAAGCCCGCTATATGACAAACCAGCGACGATTACTAGGTTTTAGCATTGTCATTCTTTTTAAAAGGAGTTTATCATTTTAGCAATGTCCCGTTTACCTGCAGTACCTGCACTAAGTTTCAAGAGCAATTCAATTTGTTAAATGAATAAAAGACAACTGTATGATATTGTAAAAATTTATTTGCATGCATAAAAAACCTCGTTATAAGTTATGTTACAAATTAACATATTTAAACTTAATATAATATTCTAACATTAGTGAAAACTAACATAACATTAATATGAAACAATAAAATTCGCTTTTAACATTGCAACAAATCAATTTGCTATAACGACACGGCGAAAGGTGTCGCTCTTGGATATCCAAAGTTATTCGTATTATTACTATGATACACTATTAAAATAATGTTTTTATTACCGAGTTATATAAGGTTAAAACCGGTTGACATTGGCAGTTCTTACAAAAAGAAACACGGATTTCATTTATTATTCGCCAAGCAAGTGAAAATAGCAATCTTTATTTATTTTATAGACTTCAAAAATTCAAAATACATTTAGGATTGTTTGACATAATAATTTTCTCTCTTTCCGCTTGATTCCATTCTTCTTAAAATTTATTTTTCTTTTTTTGTGCGTTTGGTTTTCGACAGTTGTATTATTAATATTAATATTACGAGTGTAGTGCTCTATATCGACGGTGGTTCTACATCGATAAATGGTTATATGTACTTATGTGTAGGTCTGTCCTCCTTTTCTGTATGTAAAACTTCTGGATTTGAAGGGTCTGAATGAATTGGTACAGCAGAATACTTATATATCATACATCTTTTTTTTTTTTTCTTTAAACTAGAATCAATATAGAGATCTTTGTTAACAATTTCTGGTAAAATCAGGTGCATCATTGCTTAAAATTGTATTAACTAGGTTAAATTTAAGTCTGTTTCTCTGTTGTTTGTATGAATTGGAGCGGATAAATCAAGATAAAGCTTCATTTTGGATGATACATATGTTGTCATTTTACAATTTTTACATGCTAGGTATAGAGTTCTTCTTCTTTCGAGTCATCACTTGTAGTTTCAATGCGTCTGCGACGGAATAGTCAAAAACCTTCTTTCCTTATATCAAGATGAGAAGCATTTTACGAATGATTAAAGAAGTAAACGTTGTTCGATTTTGTTACAACGAAGGATAAACCCAAATTCGATGATCTTCAGCAACGGTTGTAGCTTGGACCAGTAAAAGGGAGTTTTAAATTGATGTATTTTCGTCAGCATTGAAAATTAAAGCAGAAACGTTCGACGTGGCTAAGTTAGGCAAAGAATTCTGAGGTATCAATCTCAAAACTTCTTGAAACAATACACAACGATAGATTGTTCCTTGGTAAAGATCGAGTTGAGCAATCCCCTTCTGTTCTACATTTATTAAACTTACTGCTGGTGTGATGACTTGTGGTCGGTTTTTCGGTATTCATTTTATTCGCAGATCTCTGTTATCGTTTGTATCCTGAAGTTCGTAACAAGCCTAAAAGAAATAACATTAATTAATTTGATTTTTGACTGCATTATTAAATCAGCTTGACGGTAATATAATGTTGCGCAAGTAATCCATACCTACATAGGTACTAAAACATTGTAAGGTAAATAAATGCTTACAAAATGTATGTGGCTATGGCAATGCCTACATAGCAATAGGATGGTACAATGTAATTTCTTGACTTTTTTGTTTACGCTTTATTTGTACACAATAGTTTTAACTGGGCTCTTGATCGAATAACTTATGAGTTAGGTATTTACTTGTCGCGGCAAACGTGTGATAATACGTTAGCAAAACGCAAGTTGTGCTTGAAAAAACCTTAAAAAAAAGATATTTAACACTTACCTGGTCTTCGGTTTCTAAACATTTTAAGGAGAAAATGTTCATTCACCGGTCACTACAGCCTTCGCACAACCTTCTGCGCGCGAGCCGCTCGGCCGACTGTCGGACTGGCGCAATAACTTTGGAAGGTATACTTTTACAACTAGCGGGGTTTTAGCGTAGCTTTGCTGGTTTGTCCTGTTTCAGTGTGGCATTATGAATATTTTTTAGTAATAAATTCACCGTAAAGCGCAGTAACTAGGTTTTAGTGATGTATTTGTAACCGAAATTACAATGAAAGTCTTTAAATACACGGTTAAAGGACTTTAGCCGTGTTTAAGCGTAGTATTTTATTTAAAAAAGTGAATGTTATAAAATGTAATAACGCAATTAAACGGCTTTAATGGGAATTTATGAAGCTTATGTCAAGTAACGTTGTTATAGTTATGTATCGTGTGATAAAACTATAAAGATAAACAACTGCTAAGCGCTTTAATATAAGTTATAGAAGACAAATGTGGGTTTGCGGTTTTATACTATTGAAAAGGGTTATAAAATAGTGCACTTAGCGAGGTATGTCGACTCTGTATCTCGGTAACTAAAAATGATAAAAATATGATTCCAAGACCAGTCGATGGGGAATTCTTTCCTATTTAAGAATATTTATCCAAATGAAAACTGGTAATATGCAGCTTAGAGGGGTTCTAGTGATAGGACGGCAGCATGTCTGTCTGTCCGTCCGTCCGTCCGTCCGTCCGTCCGTCCGTCCGCGGATAATCTCAATAACCGTTAGCACTAGAAAGCTGAAATTTGGTACCAATATGTATTTCAATCACACCGACAAAGTGCAAAAATAAAAAATGGAAAAAAATGTTTTATTAGGGTACCCCCCCTACATGTAAAGTGGGGGCTGATATTTTTTTTCATTCCAACCCCAACGTGTGATACATTGTTGGATAGGTATTTAAAAATGAATAAGGGTTTACTAAGATGGTTTTTTGATAATATTAGTATTTTTGGAAATAATCGCTCCTAAAGGAAAAAAGTGCGTCCCCCCCCTCTAACTTTTGAACCGTATGTTTAAAAAATATGAAAAAAATCACAAAAGTAGAACTTTATAAAGACTTTCTAGGAAAATTGTTTTCAACTTGATACGTTTAGTAGTTTTTGAGAAAAATACGGAAAACTACGGAACCCTACACTGAGCGTGGCCCGACACGCTCTTGGCCGGTTTTTATCAATTATCCACGTAGTCTGTCACTTTTTGGCAAGTATGTCGGTGTGAGAGTGACAGATGTCTTATCCATGTCGATAAGTGATAAAATTGGAAGCATGATAGCAGGACATGAAAATAGTGACATTATGACATTAACTTCTGCCGATTTAGATTTCAATTGAGTGACGGGAACCTGCTCAGAAGGCGGCGGGAATTGGGACGAAAATGGTGCAGTAAATACGTTAGCACGTTTTAATAGTTTTAATCTTACGTTCATAATAATATAAGTCTGAAATTAAAACAAATATTTAAGTAAAATAAATACCTGTGTTATTTTTCGTTAAGTACTTACTAAAAATTAAAATACAAAGAAATTTTAGAAGTAGTAGTAGTTAACTATTATTGTCGCGTTGAAATTTAGTAAATTCAGCATTAGTTATGTACTAATGCTGAATTTATTAAATTAGTTTGTAATATGATAACAGCTTTTTTCCTCTCTGACCTCCTTTTTATGCAGTTTCCTATAACCTAGAACCTTACCACAAAATTAAAATTTTTGAAAAAAACCCCGACTGCGAAATAGTAGACCAAAATTAATGAATCATGGCTAAGAACACTCCCGACTCAGCTTAACTCAGCTTTCAGACAAAAGAAACTAAATCTAAATCGGTTCATCCATTCGGGAGCTACGATGCCACAGACAGACATACACACAGACAGACAGACAAACAGACAGACAGACACGTCAAACTTATAACACCCCGTCGTTTTTGCGTCGGGGGTTAAAAAGAAACTTACAGTAAAAGGACGGACGGACGGACGGGCGGACGGACGGACGGACAGACGGACGGACAGACAGACGGACAGACAGACAGACACGTAAAACTTATAACACCCCGTCGTTTTTGCGTCGGGGGTTAAAAATTCATGACTGTTTCACATGACAGCTCCCGCGCTAACCACTATCGAAGTTCCCAACTGCGGTCTTTAGGTAAAGAGACGTAAAAGGATGCTCACAGAACTGTGGCGTTGTGTTGGAGATGTTTTTATTAATATTTCATGCTAGTGTCTTACTATCTTAATGCCAGCTGGCTTTAGTGTTTAATTATGCAGCTTTTAAGTTTAGGGACCTAGTCCAAAGTACTAGAGTCGATTTCCTTGAGGCACAAAAGCAGTCATACGTCTGAAAGGGACTCGGCAACAGAGACTTTTGTTCAGGACGTTAAAATCTATATTATATCAAAATCTTAGAATATTTAACTGAAACCACATTTTCCATACTTTTGGCACGGGGTTCTTTGTGTCCTA
Organism: Leguminivora glycinivorella; assembly: GCF_023078275.1. Taxonomy (NCBI): domain Eukaryota; kingdom Metazoa; phylum Arthropoda; class Insecta; order Lepidoptera; family Tortricidae; genus Leguminivora; species Leguminivora glycinivorella. Next base: position 4,364,301 of record NC_062973.1, read on the forward strand.
GGTGGGTGCACAAATATATCCGATGCATACAAAGGAATAAGAATACTCAATTAAAAGCCATACTCTAAAATACCACTTCTTTGACATTTACATTCAAACCTTTATCTAGGAGAAAGTTTTACAAAGAAAGGGCAAGTAGCTTGTAGTTGTTTTCGTAGCTTGAGAGATTCACAGAAACCTGAAATTTTTAATTTAGGTAGTTCATCGGACGTGGAGAATCATGATTATAAATACAAATTACAAAAATTGTGGTTGCCCTTATACCTGATATAAAAAGGACCATACTTAACATGGTCGTTCTGGATAAAAACCTTAAAAACTCAATATAGGTACTTAATACAATGAGTTCTAGCAACCCTCTCAATTCTCTAGTCGGCGAAAAAACTCCTCAGATTAGCTGAGCATTTCTTTTTTTTCCATTTTTTGGGGAATTTTAGGTCAATTGTACTCAGAATCACGAGTACTTTCAATCTCACTGGGAGACAAAAAGTGTCCCAGAATTTCCATACAATTTTGTTACTTTCCTCTTTTGTTACCCCACATCACAACATGTAAAATGGAACAAAATAAGAAAAGATCGTATGGGACAATTTTTTTAACTACTAGAATTGAAAAAACTAGTGATTTTGAGCAGAAATAGCATTTTTTTTTCAATAATATCACATTTCATAAAAGTGGCGAAAAAAGAAAGAAATGTTCAGTTATAGTCTGTCCGACGGTTTAAGAGCTAAAAGCCATAAAACTTGTTACAATGGCATACAATGGTTAACAATAGATGAATAATTAGCTTATCTTTATGGCTTTTGGCTCTTACACCGCCGGACGAACTATACGAGAGAAGGCGAAAGAATCAGCTACGACAAAATTGGAATGACCACGTGAACGGCTAAGAAGCGTCGCCAATTTAATAACCTAACCACAAAATAAAAATTTTGAAAAAAACCCCGACTGCGACATATTTAGTAGACCGATTTTCATGAAACATGGCTAAGAACACCCCGACTAACTCAGCATTCAGACAAAAAAAAACTAAATCTAAATCGGTTCATCCTTTCGGGACCTACGATGCCACAGACAGACAGACACACAGAAGACAAACAAACAGCCACACAGACAGACAGACAGACAGACAGACACACACACAGACAGACAGACAGACAGACAAATGGACAAACAGACAGACAGACACGTCAAACTTATAACACCCCGTCGTTTTGCCGGGTTAAAAATATTGCAAGTTATTTTTACACTTTTTGCTGAATTAATTATTTCTCCACGTAGCAAAACAGAAGCAGAAACTAATTAAAGTTTCCCACTGTTAACAGCACAATTTCATCGGAACTATTTTTCGAGATAGCTTTTGCATTCGCAGCTTTTCTAATTCCGTGGCGAACAAAGGGACTTAATGATGGTTTTGCATAACCAGCTTTTTCTTTTCCTGGATAAACATAACGTTGTTTCTGTTATTTCACAAATTCGCATTTATAACGTCAAATTCTTACTCATTAAAATTAAAAGTCAGTTTCAGGTCGAATGCGATAAAAAAAAATATAAAATTAAAATTTTGAAGAAACCCCCGACCGTGACATAGTGGACCGATTTTCATGAAACATGACTAAGAACACTCCCGACTAACTCAGCTTTCAAACAAAAAAACTGAATCGAAATCGGTTCATCCATTCGGGAGCTACGATGCCACAAACAGACACACACACATACAGACAGACAAACAGACAGACAGACAGACAGACAGACACGTCAAACTTATAACACCCCGTCGTTTTTGCGTCGGGGGTTAAAAGTAGGTACTAGCTTTTGCCCGCGGCTTCGCTCGCGTTAGAAAGAGACAAAAAGTAGCCTATGTCACTCTCCATCCCTTCAACTATCTCCACCTAAAAAAATCACGTCAATTCGTCGCTCCGTTTTGCCGTGAAAGACGGACATACAAACGGACACACACACTTTCCCATTTATAATATATGGATAACCGTTTTCCAATGGTTAAATGGTTAATGTTATGGTGTAACCAGTTTCTAATGGGTTGGCAACGCGCATGTGATACTCCTTAAGTTGCAGGCGTCCATAGGTTACGGTGACCGCTTTCCATCAGGTGGACGTAGTATAAAAAACCGGCCAAGTGCGAGTCGGGCTCGCGCACAAAGGGTTCCGTAGCAGCAAACCAAAATTACAGTTAAATCAACCTATCTCAAAAACTATAAGAGATACTTTGATCAAACCAAAAATCGTTGAAAGAGTTAATTAGCATGCATCACCTCTATTTTTTTTAGAATTTTATACCCCGTAGTTATAAAAATAGAGGGGGGGGGACATACTTTTTACGACTTTGAGAGCTGATATCTCAAAAACCGTTCACTTTAAGAAAAATGTTTTTTAGAAAACTTTATATCATTTTAAAAGACCTTTCCATTGATACCCCACACGGGTATGTACATCGAAAAAAAAATTTTCATCCCTCAGTTACATGTATGGGGGGCCCCACCCCCAATTCTTTTTTTTACTATTTAGTGTCATAATTTTGTAGCGGTTCATACAACACATATTCCCATCAAATTTCATCACTGTAGTACTTATAGTTTCCGAGTAAATCGGCTGTGACAGACGGACAGACGGACAGACGGACAGACGGACAGACGGACATGACGAAACTATAAGGGTTCCGTTTTTGCCATTTTGGCTACGGAACCCTAAAAAACCGGCCAAGAGCGTGTCAGGCCACGCTCAGTGTAGGGTTCCGTAGTTTTCCGTATTTTTCTCAAAAACTGCTAAACCTATCAAGTTCAAAACAATTTTCTTAGAAAGTCTTTATAAAGTTCTACTTTTGTAATTTTTTTCATATTTTTTAAACATATGGTTCCAAAGTTAGAGGGGGGGGACGCACTTTTTTTTCCTTTAGGAGTGATTATTTCCTAAAATATTAATGCTATCAAAAAACGATCTTAGTAAACCCTTATTCATTTTTAAATACCTATCCAACAATATATTACACGTTGGGGTTGGAATGAAAAAAAATATCAGCCCCCACTTTACGTGTAGGGGGGGTACCCTAATAAAACATTTTTTTCCATTTTTTATTTTCGCACTTTGTCGGCGTGATTGATATACATATTGGTACCAAATTTCAGCTTTCTAGTGCTAACGGTTACTGAGATTATCCGCGGACGGACGGACGGACGGACGGACGGACGGACGGACGGACGGACGGACAGACAGACATGGCGAAACTATAAGGGTTCCTAGTTGACTACGGAACCCTAAAAATGACCTTTTTCCGTGGTCATAATGAACCGTCTCTGTAATTAACCGACTTCAAAAAAAGGAGGAGGTTCTCAATTCGACTGAATGTTTTTTTTTTTAAATATTAGCCAATCTCGAGTAACCAACACAATACTGTAGCTTGAAATGCTTGAATAACCTATTTCGGTTGCCGCACCGGGCGTCGGTCCGATCCGCGATTAGTGTTTTCATTTGTACAGAACTTTGTTAAACAGTAATTTTTACAAATATAAAATCCTACACAAAATCTTTTTCTCAATGTTAGATTGTAGTTTCAAATAACTCTCTCACACAATATCGTCCCCTTACTGCAAATACCGACTATGTGCAAAAAAGTGATTTTGAGATAATGCGATTTTAATGTTTGAAGGTACGATTTCTTATGAAAACATGAAAAAAATTACTATTTGTATACAGCATTCTACAGCCCGTATTGTCTTGTTTAATACTTAATCGTAAAAATTATCCAGGCTGTGTTTGATTGCCGATAAAACTACGATTTAAAAAAAATTGTAGCAAACTTAGTTGGTTTTTCCTGTAGAAATAAAAATGTGTATATTTCTTTTATTAATACATATAAAGCAGTGTTTCCCTTTGATTAAGCTTTGCTTTTCATACACTTTACTAATGATTTGCAAAAAAAGAAAAAATATACAAAAGTTTTGAACTTATTTCAAAATATATTAAATATTCTCAATGACATAGGCGGTTTTAGCTGCAGGAAGTATAGCTGCTCTAATTTTATGTTACAAAACTTCACTTATCATTGTTAATTAAAGTAGTACATTTGTAATAAAAAGTTTTTTAACATTACTAACCATTAATAATACTTTATTTGAGGTTTTGAAGGATTATTCTCAAAAAAAATTTTTTGAAAAAAAGTCCTCTTCAACCGGTTTTAGGAGATTTTTCACAAAATATTTTAACCGATTTCAGTAAAATTTAACAAGAAGTAACGCAATAGCATTCTCTTGAAATCACAAAAAGAATTTTACAAATCGGTTAATGCGTTTTTGGGTAATAGCATAATATGCATAGGTACTTACTACATACTAGTTCACTGTCTCAGCAATCCGAAGTCCGCCATAATTTATGTTCAAAATTTCACTATCTATACTGTTACATTTAATATAGGTAAATAGTTTTTGTACGCACAATAACCTGAAGTAATAGTTTATTTAAAGTTTTCTAGTAATCATTTATGTACCAAAGTCACTAAAATGTAGGCGTAGATGAAGTAATAAGTAAGAAAAAGTAATGTGTAACGGTAATTACATAGGTTTCTGGGGCGATTTAAAGCAATCATGTTTGCAATATTCTTACGCCCCCAGTTACACGCAGTGTTTTTCATCACACTTGCAATAAAAAGATAAAAAAGTATTTATGGTAGTCCAAAATACAAATTTAAACACTCCCTTGGGAAAAAGTTTTTTCTTTTACTCCTGATACGCCTGCGTGCGATTGCACACTTACTGCGCAAGAGTGATAAAAAGTTATTAAACAACATCTTCATCGCTGGTGGAATTCGATACAAACACATCCGTAACACGGCTAACAATGCTAGACTAACTAGGTATTAAGTGATTGGAAGCACTCATGGTACTATTTAGTTATGATACCTTTGTCAAAACGTCTGCATAAGTCCATTTTCTTGAACGCAGAGATAGCTAGTTGTTTATCGAGCTTTAGACTGAGATAGAAATATGGTATGATACGTTACGAGGTTTGAGGTGGTTCTACTGAACTGGAGTTCAATTTGTGGCATTCATTTCCTTGCCTTGTGCTACATCCAGATCTCGACATGAACTTAACCGCCTTCTGAATTTCTTATAAAACTAAGTCCATTAGCGACGCGTCGAATCGGACTCACCGTTCATTGTAAATGTATGCAGGGCTCGATTCGACGCTCACCTGGTAAGGCGTTAAAAATAGATGCTAGATGTCGCTGTATGGGAATCAACAGAGATGAAGATGACGTTTAATAACTTTATCACTATTTTATTAATAATAAGAATATCATCTACCTACGTCTACAATACAGTGACTTTAGCGCAGTGAATTTAGTTTCGTAGGCCAATTCCACTTCGAGTTGTTAAAACAACGATACATGTTATGCGATTACTCACAGACGTCTGAACCGATTTGTATTATTTATCGTAATTCAAAGGTTAATTTAAGGTTATTTGCCAACCAGCTTAGGTTACCAAATTAAAATTAGTATGAAATAACCTTGCACTAATGCAAACCACAAGATTTTGTCGATAAAATGCAACTCTCTCGTCCGTTGTCGAAGAATTAAGAGAGCATTTACCAGTCGGTGAAGTGGCAAAAAAGATTTGATTTAAATGTAACACTGTAATTAGTAACGGTCATCGAAGTTATGAAACATAAAATTACACTAAATTCGATTCCTTCAGCTTAAACCGTTTGTGTTAGTGTATTTTTAACCGATTTAAAAAAAAGGAGGAGGTTCTCAACGCACTTTTTGCTAATCACGAAAACATCATATGAAAAACGAAGCTTAATTTAAGACAAACAATGGGTTATATGTATAAAGAAGAGAAATATGCAAACATTTATTTCTACAGGAAAAACCAACTAAGTAGGTATTCGACTGTTTCATTAAATCGTATTTGATCGTCAACTAAATACATTCTGAATATATATACGATAAAGTAATAAACAAAAAAATATAGGTTTTAAAATGCCATACACATAACGTACATTTCTTCATGTTTTCATATAAAACGTGCCTTCAAACTTTAAAACCGCATTATCTCAAAATCGCCTATTTACACATAGTCGGTATTTGCAGTAATAGACCGTTATCCTTTCCTTCGTCACATCACATGCAAAACCAATTATAGTCCCTATACAACTTTTTGGTAGTATGACATTGCTGATGTTTGTAAACAAACATCTTCTGGAAAAACATCTTAAAGACATTTGGTGTATTTAGCCTGGCTTAAAATGAATAATTTTGTTGATAGTTTTATTTGCAAAAATCAAATATGTACACATTAAACTTTTTTGTAGAAGATAAGATGGCTACTTTAACAAAATGTTTAAATGCAAAAAAACACTATACGCCATTAAAATGTTCTACTTGGCGGATAAAGCATAAAAGTTTATATTAAATATTCATATCACATTCTGGCAGTTTATAATGCAAAAAATTGACCATTAAGTAACTTTATGCGACAGCTATCTTTTGAATGCAGCGTCGCATCAATACATGGGTTTTAACATATTGTAGCCCTTGAAAACCTTATTCTATAGGTGCTAAAAACTCGATTTCGTCAAAAAGTCACTTAGTCGGTATTTGCATTAATGGGACGAATATTTACTTTTCGGGGAAACATAATACCACAGGGTTAGGAATTCCTTCCATTGAAAAACATTGAAGATCATTGGCGTCTTTAGATCGAAGGTCATTGGCGCAGGGAGTCTCTTCAAGTTAGTTAATTATATTCGTAGTGCAAATTTTGTATGCGAGCAACTTGTACAAAGTGTAAACATCTCAGATAACATGAACATCAACAAAGGTCATAAAATGGTACACAAAACCAATGAACCGGTTGTCAAGGTATCTCCCACAGTGGTCTAAGTTTGTTGGTTGCCGCTCTAACCCGCGATGTTTTAGAAGATGTATCTTATATGTATGTTCTTGTGAATAAATCATTCATTCATTCATTCATTCAAGAACCATGATTCACTGAAAAACATTAGGCAGTGAAAGTTTAGTACCTACCTATTAATAAATTAACAAAACAACTTGTAATGTATATTTAAAATTGCCGACGTTTCAGGGACGGCATTGTCCCCGTGGTCGTGGTGTCTGCTCCGAGACCACGGGGACAATGCCGTCCTTGAAACGTCGGAGGTTGGTGTTTAAAACATAGTGATACGCGATTAAGTCCCGTTTGCAGTTTTAAATATGTGTAAAAATCGTGAAAGTTTAAATCAGAACTTGTAATGTAAATTTTACAGTAAAAGATAACATCTACAAAGATCATAAAATGGTACACAAAACCAATGAACCGTTTTTTTAACAATGTTGGCCAGTGTCAAGTAACCACACAATGCACAATGGCGGGTTGGAGGGAATGTTAATTGCTGTCGTTTGTCGCGAGACGGTGATAAATGTTGACGGTTGTCACTTGGATTTTGGCACGCACTGCGATAATGCAAATGCGTTTTTAATAGTTATTTGTTTTACGAAGAAAGTATATGAAAAAAGAGTGGAAAGGTCACTTGGAAGTGGAAGACCTAGGCGAACTTTTCTTGTTCAAATCGGGGAAATATTGCAAAAAGGCCAAGTCAGAAGTACTCGAAACCGACGAGCGTGTATGAGAAACGTTATGAAAGTGTGTGAAGCGAAAGTGGTTTGTCAGGATCGTAGTAAATGGAAATCCGTGATCTCTGCCTACCCTTCTGGGAAAAAGGCGTGATTGTATGTATGTATGTATGTTGTTTTACAAGGAGGCAAAGTTGTTGTTTAACCGCACGTGCCAATATTGATACCCGAGCATGCGAAAGATTCCAATATTGAACCGCGAGCGTAGCGAGGTTTCAAGGCACGAAGGTTAAACAAACTTTGCCTCCGAGTGAAACACAACATTTTTCACCACACCAACACGAACAAAATATTGACTATAAAAAATTAAACTAAATCAAATCCATCAATTTATACAATATTTATGATTCAAAATCATCATTTATAGGTAAATTCTACCAGCTAGCATTAGACATCAAGTTAAAATTCTATCTGATATCTCTTGTGGATAAAATGCAATTTTGCTATCTGTTTTCGAATAGCAAAGTATAATGGCTTACTTACGTACAAAACAAAACTATTAAAAGAGAAACTGCCTTTAGTGTTAGCACAGTGCGTACCCACAGGTCTCTTGAATTTAATCTCGAGAATAGAGCAAGATTACTCGCAAATATTACAATAATTTGACCGTGGACTGATATTTTTAACGTAACAAGGGGCGAGAAAATTTATTAAGATTCTCAAGTTATGAGGGTAATATTTACATAATTAAAATTTCTTGCAACTTAATTAGATTTATTATGGGGCGGGGCGTGGCCTTCTTAAGGAATGTTGACAAAACCATTACAGGAACGGGGGCGAAATTTATTTTTTTAATTTGGAAACGAAGGAAGTTGAAACTTTTTAGTATTTCAATTAAATACGAGCATATTTGTTTTATGGGGCTTCGCATATTAAAAATGAAGACTCAGAACTCTTAGGATCATTCGAGCGTCTGTTTGTCTGTCCGTTGATGTATCAAAGTTCAAATAATCAGTAAAATATTACTTGATAACTTGTAGTTTAGTTTGGCAGCGAACCACGCGTCAGATAAATAATCAGTAAGTAAAATATTTCTGAACACTTGTAGTTCAGTTTGGCAGCAAACCACGCGTCAGATAATCAGTAAGTAAAATATTTCTGAACGCTTGTAGTTCAGTTTGGCAGCGAACCACGCGTTGACCCACAATTGCTCTTCAAAGGCGGATAGGCATTCAGCACCCGGTTTGCCGATTGCATGGTTACCTGCGATGATGCCAATGCTTTGAAATCATTGAATGCTTTTGGTATAGTTGGTGTTCGATTCAACTAAGGTACAGCGGGGCAATTTTACTGGGGTGCAAATGCAACTGATCCATTTTTTTTCCATGTTTTACAATGTTTGCATTATTAATTAGAGTGTCCACGAGTTATGTATGGCACGCGTTTTCAGTGGATACATGTGGAATTCAACTTAATAGTGTAATAGTTAATGGAAAAAATGGATCAGTTACAATTGCCCCCCAGTCGGGATTTGCCCCGCTGTACCTTACATTATTTTTAGCCCCACTGGAAAAGTTAAAGGAACTGTGACTGGACTTGCCTATGCCGGAAAAAATTGTCTGGCAAGATGATATAAATTCCTAACAGTATTTTTGAGGAGTTCCCATAAACTTTGTACATAGCCACGTCTGCAAATTTTAATTGATCCAGTTTTATTAACAACATTTTGTCATCTAAGTCGATTTTAACTAATGTATTGAACATTAATGACGAAATAAATTTTACAAAAGGATTCTATTCAAATAATTTCGGCTCCGTCAGAAGATTGAAATACTGTTGCAATGGATATCGTAACGCACTCGCGGCGAACTCACTGCGCGTTCGCTTCGCTTTCAACTCGCTCGCAAATCGCAAGTGTGATAAGGCCCTTAGGTTTCAGACTGTTGACGAACATAGGCATGTTCGCCAGGCGGCATCTGTTGTTCGCTGTCAATGTTAACTTTAAACTGTATCCTGCTTTAAGCAGGCACACGCCGCACACTACGTCATACAATTTGGTAGTTGCCTTTCCACAATACCACAGATACGACTCAGCATTGTGCCTTGCATGTGACAGTCTTAGAAGGCAAGGCTGCAAGCCACTGGGACCGTTTTAATCCCTCGGCTACATCTCAGCATTGGTTTATCCAAACAATAGTCAAACAGATAGCTCTCAGCGTGGCACGGACACAAAGCTCTCGAACATTCCTAGCGCGAGCGACGTTACCTAGTTACCTCAAGTGACCAGTATACACTATACATACCTATTACAGAAAAGTCTAAAAGTTAAAATCATTATTTGATTTTTATCGATTATCAGGAAATTCTAACATGCACTGACAATATATCAAACCGATATTAAGACGATAGGGGAGACCGAGGTTAGTTGTGACAGAGGAGACTTGTGACAATGTTGATTTTAGGGAACTTATTAACTATTAGCAAGCGCACAACAGCGCTGGTTTTTTACTTTAAGTTTTAAGCTAGCAAACGAGCGCTATTGCGATCTTGCTAATAGTTAATAAGTTCCTAAAAATCGACTTTATCACAACTCACCTCTGTCACAACTCACCTCGGTCTCCTACTTACCCAATTTACTCATACCAAGCTCTCAGTCATCAATTGGCCATTAATTTCGGTACTTTTTTCTGAAAAAACCTCTGCCATTAGTTTTCGACGTCACGGAAAATATAGGTACCTACATCATTTTTGGTTCTAATAACTAACTGTTGGGGACGCATTTAGGCTACCGAGTAACGTAATCTAAAACGTCAAAAACTCGCAGTAAGCTGAGAGAGGGTGGTGGAGAGTTTAGTTAGTTTCCACAAGTCCTGAGTTCTAAGGCTGCTTTTAGTGTCACGCAGACCGACGACCGCGCGGAGCGATCCGCACCGGACTAATAATAACTTAAATTAACTTCAGGGAGCGGTTTAGACTAAAGCGGCCGGGTCCGTGCGGACGACAGATTCAACTTCGTACAAATTAGTCGTCCGGATCGATCCGCGCCGATAATCTGCGCGACACTATTTAAAAACCAGCCTAACACTGGTTTTGCCAACTCCTTGCTCGTACCACACTGAGAATAGCCGAAGTGGATTTATCGTCCGAGTTACCCCATTTATAGAGCCCGCTCGACTAACCATGCCGCTTCACTTAGCCGTTGCAATGCGGACTTGATCGGGTCTGTAAGTCTAAGCATACATTGAATACCATAGGCATCTATAAAGTCTAAGCATATTTAGAATACTATCTGTAATGAGAGTTTGAAGCTAAATAAATTGGAGTTGAAACGCTTGCAAAACTTTGTAACCCTAATTATCCTCCTTGAATTATCCCGGTATTCGCCATAGCTCATGAGAACCTCATCATCATCATCATCATTTCAGCCATTAATCGCCCTCCATAGGCCTCCCTTCGTGTACGCCACTTATCCCGGTCTTGGACTAATCTCATACAGAAGTGCCCGCAGTTTTCGAATGTCGTCCACCCAACGAGCCAAAGGATGCCAGGCGCTTCTTGCATCCGATAGCGGCCACCATTCGGTCCAAATCCAAGATTTCTTCTGACTATGCAACCCTCTACTTTACTCTTCAGTAACCAGACATTATTAGGATGCTTTTACCGCTAGGCCACCAGCGCATGCCACCACCTTACCAAATACTTATTACCTTTTTGTAACTAAACTTGCATCAAATGACCACAAAACAGCTAAAAATAGAAATAGAAATAGAAATAGAAATATTTTTATTCATGGCTTGAGACCCACAAGATTAATGTCACATTCCCGTCACCTAATTGCCTAGCCATGCATATTGCTCCATTGTGCGTTCTAAGACGTTCAAAGTACCTTTGGCAACTGCTAAACTACGCTTACGCTGCTTAGCTCCTCGTAATATGCCTGTAAGTAGTAAGGCGCGCACTGAAGTTTTCAAGTCTCTAATAACTTTGGTTTGCGAGGTGGGGCTCCACTTACGGCGTATTTACTTTTGAATGTCTACATATATGTTATTTTACAAAATATTATAATTATACAGTTTTAGACATTACACGTTTGAGGGAAATAATTCATATGTGTGAAAATTATCAGATTATATTCTAAGTTTCGTTACATTTCGTTACGTAAATAAACTGATAATTAGCTTTTTTCCATACTGATAGACGCTTCTACTTTATTAGTATCGTTACAAAATTCATTAGTTTCGTTACGAAATCCAAAAGGTACAAATTTTCTGCGATTGACCCAAATTTGCTGACCTCCGAGTTTTTAGTCGAACTTCCGAGGTGCTTACGCGTTACGAGGCCCAGTTACCCTTTGGGTTGGAAGGTCAGATGGCTAGTCGCATTCGTAAAACTAGGTCCTACGCCAAATCTTGCGATTAGTTGTCACAGCGGACCCCAGGCTCCCATGAGCCGTGGCAAATGCCGGGATAACGCAAGGACGACGATAGTTGGATGTTCAAACTCGCTTACAGTGGGACCCCAAAAATCTCTTGCAATATTGCAGCTCAATAACTAGTCAATGAAACTTTATTTAGCTTTAATTTCAGCGCCGCAAACTTTCAGTTAATTTTCCCGTTGCATATTTATTTGGAAATAGTTCGGATCGAAAACGTTGGAAGCGGCTAACTTTTTAATATAGCGGAAACCGATGGGAAAGGATTTCCTTAATAAGTTGGTTAACTGATAGAACTGAAGTTTTCTTCGTTAGGTTGGTAAAATATAAGATAATAGATGAGTTTCTCAGCCCGGTCAGCTGCCGGCACCACCGACAGGTTCAGTGTCACGGTGGGCTTGCACCAGGGATCGGCTCTAAGCCCGTACCTCTTCCTGCTTATTATAGACGCCTTGTCGTCGGACATACAGGAGGAGGTACCCTGGTGTATGCTTTTCGCCGATGACATTGTGCTTGTCGGTGAAGACGGACACGAGGTACAGAGCAGACTCGAGACATGGCGGCAAAGACTGGAGAATGTTGGCTTGAAGATCAGCAGATCTAAAACGCGGTCTCTCTAGTTTTGCTGCCATAGAACTCGAAGGCACTTTATTGCCGGTCTGCTCCGACTTCAAGTACTTGGTTCGCTCGTACAGTGCGATGGCAATATCGACCGCGACGTGAAAAACCGTATTAGCACAGGTTGGATGAAATGGCGACAGGTTACGGGGACCATTTGCGACGCCCGGATGCCACTTCGAGTGAAGGGTAAAATTTATAAATCCATCATCAGACCTGTCGTCGTGTATGGATCAGAGTGCTGGGCCCTAAAGGTGGTGAATGAAAAGAGATTGCATGTAACAGAGATGAGAATGTTAAGATGGATGTGTGGCGTGACAAGAATGGATAAGATAAAGAATGAGTATATAAGAGGAAGCCTGAAAGTTGCACCGCTAGTAGAAAAAGTAAGAGCGAATCGTCTGGCATGGTATGGACATGTGATGCGAAGGAATGAAAGTCATGTGACGAGAAAGGCATTGTGAATGAGTGTGGAAGGAAGTAACGGGAGAGGAAAATCGAGGAAAATGCGGATGGATTGTGTGAGAGATGATATGAAGCGAAAGCAAGTGAATGATGAGATGACGGATGATCGGGAGGTATGGAAGCGGAAGACATGCTGCGCCGACCCCAAATGAATGGGATAAGGGCATGCGAATGATGAGATGAGTTTCTCACTAACTTATTTCAATACAGAGTAGGAGTATATTTTTGTCTACTCTTAGATTTGTTTGGAATAAAAAAAATAGTTGTAAACTTTTAAAAGCGTTTAGCACCAAACTAACTCCATGTTATTTACAATGCCAGAAAAATGATCATGAGATACTTCTGTGAAAATGACGTTTAAAATTACAAGAAGTACTTCACTGAAGTCAATGGAAAGTTAACTTAGTCGAACATACAGCATATTTACATAAAACTTAAGATCTCTCTTGAAATTAGAGTTTTAAATGATTCACGGTTAGTTTCATTGGACTTAGGCATCTTCTGGGCGAGCTCACTCCATCGGAGGCCACGTCTTTGCCTTTGGCTAGTCTGTGGTCAAGAGTAAGCCCATTTATAATTTAAAAAAAAAATAGACCGTGATTACCTATTCGATTTTTATTGAGGTCCCGATATTGCGACGCTGTTGCATGCATCATGATCTCGGGAAACTGAAGAAAAAACCAAAAAGGTAATCACGGTCTATAATATCCCGGTCAATATAAGTCTCTCTTGAAATTGTCATTTATTATAATAAAATAAAAAAGAGGTAGAAAAGGAAGAGTAAATTAATACTAACCTCTTATGTAGCGCAGAAAAAGAACAACGGAAAGTCTAAACAATGGAACCAAGGCCGCTTGAAAAATGTATCGATTACTTTAATGATAGATTCGGTAAAAGAAAATAAATTACCAAATTACGTAATTACAAAATGATTATGGAAATTTAACAGTCTGTCACGTGACTGGCAAGTAGCAAAAGTATGAACTCGCAAAAACACCTAGTAGTTAACAATGAGAAAAAAGTATTAACCTTGAGTATATTTGTAGAATCATGAAATAAAACTATGGAAATGGATTAAATCGCGTATAATGAATTTACGATTCATCCCGACGTTCCGAACAAATTTTACAGCGTTCGAAAAATTACAATGTGCAAAAGCTACCCACATACAAGAAGTATTAACGAACCATGACCATAAACAATATATATTTCTAAGGCAGGTTCACACACTATAAATAAAGCTAGTTATATAATATTCAAAAAAATTACCATTACTATGTTTAAAAACAGTTAATCAATTAATCAACACAACATTCTTGATCTCAATGGCCTCGCGCAACATTCTGGGTATATACCGCTTCTCCTTAGCAAGAACCACAGAGGCTTATCAAACTTTGTAACATTGTTGACTTTATCCATGACATATTCAGAGACTGCAGACTTTTGCCGACGTCGGATGAATTGTAAATTCGTTATACGCGATTTAATCCGTTTACATAGTTTTATTTCATGAGTAACTATCGCGGTAACCGAAGACAATATTATATATTTGTAGAATTTAAGTGATGTTAGCAGCGTGTTATGACTGTACTATATTTTTATTAAGAAAATAAACTTATCTTTCTGATCTGATTCACCTATTATTTGATTTTTTAATTATTTCCTTAACATATTTTTGGTTTTTGTTATTATGTTAAAAAATTATATAATTATGTATGTTACAAATGTTTATATAGTACTTCAAACGTAATTTTGTGTTTTTCTTTAACTAGTTCCGTACAAAATAATGTTATTATCCAAAAACAAACGTTTAATTGAAACCTCCGTATCTAAACTTCCCACCATCGCTGTAAGAAACCCAGTCCTCCTCCAATTAGGAGTGGAGTGTATACACCGTGTTTCACTTAACACTAAAAACCTGAAAACAGTTTGTTCAGAATCGAGAGTAGAATCGATTGAGCTATATCTTGATGGGGGTAATATTTTTATTTAAATTAGTATTATTAGTTATTTTTTACGTGCCCATTCTATTGTACTCGTAATACAACATTGTGTATATCGCATTGTTAGAGGTTGTTTACCTTTTTTCAGTATTTAGGGGTATTAATACTGGCCGGTTACTTGGACGATTATTTTTTCCGCTACTAGTTTGACGTTGTTTGTCAGTTTAATCTTAATGTTTATCATAAGTCATAACAAATTGAACTCTTACCTAATTACAACCTTGTCATTTTGAATATTGAGTTTATTTGCTTACTGCGATTACCTGTCCAATTTGAAGTTTACTGTGACAAAGCTTTAAAGTGTTTTACAGTGACATCTTAGCTGTCTATTGGTAAACCTTATGTCGTTGCAGTAACGTACACAAATAAATAGTCTTATGGTTTATGATGGTAGTTAGCAATTATTTTATTGAGTGTAGAGCTAAAAGTCAAGTAGAGCTGTACAGAAAATTAAAAATTCAATTAAAAAAAAGTAACGATCAGATTAAAAGATGAATACTCTAGATGAGTTAAAAAAAATAAAAATCAGTTGGGGTGTCTGAGGTTTTGAGTGATACCGGAAACACCGTGTATAAAAGAAACAAGAGGCACTACAACTTTAGCCATTATTAATAAGCCTCGGTTAGCTTTGACAATTGTTGGCGATCTCAATTGCGTATTGGCTGGGGAAAGGGCTTTGAGTGGAAATTATACCTACCTGAGTTTATTTTTTAGCCATTTTTTTAAACAACAAATGATATACTTACACTTAAAACAAATTAAATTATCTTCATAGAACATATTTTAATTTCAATTTTTTTGTAGTAAATGTGTCATGAACTTGGAAATTTCGACCCTGTCGAAAAAATGGCCGAGGGGTACAGGCACCCGTGGCTATAACGGAGGTCGCTGGTTCGAATCCAGCTTTGGATACTCGGAGGCCTTGGTCATTTTTCTTTGTTATTATGATATTTATTTTCAATTTAACAAATCATTTATTAATTTGAAATAATACATACATACATACATACAATCACGCCTGTATCCCATAAAGGAGTAGGCAGAACACATGAAACTACTAAAGCTTCAGTGCCACTCTTGGCAAATAAGGGGTTGAAAGAAAACGAAACTGTGACATTGCAGTGACAGGTTGCCAGCCTCTCGCCTACGCCACAATTTAACCCATATCCCATAGTCGCCTTCTACGACACCCACGGGAAGAAAGGGGGTGGTGAAATTCTTAACCCGTCACCACACAGGCAATAGCAAACAGCAAGCAATGGCAGGCAGGCAATGGCAGGTGTGCAAATATTTGAAATAATGTAGTACACAAAACAAGTTCTTACAGTATATAGCCGGCCAAGATTTGGCATAGGCACTAGTTTTAAGAAAGCGACTGCCATCTGACCTTCCAACCCAAAGGGTAACTAGGCCTTATTGGAATTAGTCCGGTTTCCTCACTATGTTTTCCTTCACCAAAAAGCGACTGGCAAATATCAAATGACATTTTTATTCTTTCTTTATTCTTTCTTTATTGCACCATGGTAATTACAATACGTTTTTTTTTTTCGCACATAAGTTCTGAAAACTCATTGGTACGAGCCGGGGTTTGAACCCGCGACTTCCGGATTAAAAGTCGCACGCTCTTACCGCTAGGCCACCAGCGCTTTTTCAACAATCAAAGTGACTACTTTCCCATAAATACTTACCTTTTACAAAACTATATAATGCAATAATGTTATAATATTATTCCTATTTCCCCCAAGTAAGTTGGAGGCAGGTATGTTTCTCACCTGCGCAAGTAGCCAATTGCGATCGTGCATTTTCCACTGCACGCCGGCGGAATTACAATACTTGTGTTTGTGCACTAAGACGTAAAGATACAGCGTATTGTTTTGAATATTTTATTTAACATTAGAAAATGAGATTCAATTCAGTGCAATTATGAAGCAAGATTGTAAATCAGCATTTTTTTACTACTTACAAACCTGTTACAAAATTGGTATTTAGGACATTAACATTCATTGTGTTGTGATTATTGTGCGAGTGAAATACCTAATATTAAAACAAGGCAAAGCATACACTAGTTTAAGAGACTTGCAAAAAGATATTTATACATATTTTAAAACCTACAACAATATTAGAACATGGGAAGTAACATTACTATACATGTGTGGATAATAAGAAGTTCAAAACGAGTATAAAAACCGAAGGGAGTGTTTTAAATCGGCAATAATTACGAATTAATACAACGTTACAGTTAACAAAATGTACCTAATTATCATCTAAGATTATTAAAACTAAAAGAATTTAGTAAAACACTCTTGAGTTGTAATTAGTTTTTATTTCACTTTTCACAAGATTTTAGCTGTTTATAAGACAATCTTAGTTAATCTCCTAAAATCACAACCGGCGTTTTTCTTTCCAAAACCAAAAACCTGTCGCCTCAACAACTGTCAGTGTCAACCCTCCTCAAAATCCGCGGCAATATCTATGACTCACTTGTCATTTAAAAAAAACAAACTAAATGTGCGTTCGAAAATACATATTACATTACTATTGCCTAAAATGTCGTTTATAATCCGTAATATCTAATATTCGGCCAACCTGACAAATCTAGGAGTTTGTCCCCAAACTCTGTCTGGTACAGCAGTTTACATTACTTTATTCTGTCAAATATATCACAAGTCATCATCATTATACATATTAAAATATATTACAAAATACTCAGAACCAATATGAACGAATTGCTTCAACAACCTAAATTGCATCATACATTTTCACCCTTCACTACACTTATCTCTAATGTAGTTATATAATTCAGTCTTTTCAATCAGTCTATGTATCATCTACAGTCTATAACATTAACATGAATGACATTTCACTCCGTACAACACTAGTCACCAGCGTGTCCGTGCGAACCTATCCATTCAGTACATAACATCTCATATTCACCTGAATGACATTTCACTCCGAACAACACTAGTCACCAGTGTGTCCGTGCGAACCTCCCCATCCAGTACATAACTTCTCATATTCAACTGAATGACATTTCACTCCGAACAACACTAGTCACTAGCGTGTCCGTGCGAACCTCCCCATCCAGTACATAACATCTCATATTCACCTGAATGACATTTCACTCCGAACAACACTAGTCACTAGTGTGTCCGTGCGAACCTCCCCATCCAGTACATAACATCTCATATTCACCTGAATGACATTTCACTCCGTACAACACTAGTCACTAGTGTGTCCGTGTGAACCTCCCCATCCAGTACATAACATCTCATATTCACCTGAATGACATTTCACTCCGTACAACACTAGTCATTAGTGTGTCCGTGTGAACCTCCCCATCCAGTACATAACATCTCATATTTACCTGAATGACATTTCACTCCGAACAACACTAGTCACTAGTGTGTCCGTGTGAACCTCCCCATCCAGTACATAACATCTCATATTCACCTGAATGACATTTCACTCCGTACAACACTAGTCACTAGCGTGTCCGTGTGAACCTCCCCATCCAGTACATAACATCTCATATTCACCTGAATGACATTTCACTCCGAACAACACTAGTCACCAGTGTGTCCGTGCGAACCTCCCCATCCAGTACATAACATCTCATATTCACCTGAATGACATTTCACTCCGTACAACACTAGTCACTAGTGTGTCCGTGTGAACCTCCCCATCCAGTACATAACATCTCATATTCACCTGAATGACATTTCACTCCGTACAACACTAGTCATTAGTGTGTCCGTGTGAACCTCCCCATCCAGTACATAACATCTCATATTTACCTGAATGACATTTCACTCCGTACAACACTAGTCACTAGTGTGTCCGTGTGAACCTCCCCATCCAGTACATAACATCTCATATTCACCTGAATGACATTTCACTCCGTACAACACTAGTCACTAGCGTGTCCGTGTGAACCTCCCCATCCAGTACATAACATCTCATATTCACCTGAATGACATTTCACTCCGAACAACACTAGTCACCAGTGTGTCCGTGCGAACCTCCCCATCCAGTACATAACATCTCATATTCACCTGAATGACATTTCACTCCGAACAACACTAGTCACTAGTGTGTCCGTGTGAACCTCCCCATCCAGTACATAACATCTCATATTCACCTGAATGACATTTCACTCCGTACAACACTAGTCACTAGCGTGTCCGTGTGAACCTCCCCATCCAGTACATAACATCTCATATTCACCTGAATGACATTTCACTCCGTACAACACTAGTCACTAGCGTGTCCGGGTGAACCTCCCCATCCAGTACATAACATCTCATATTCACCTGAATGACATTTCACTCCGTACAACACTAGTCGCTAGTGTGTCCGTGTGAACCTCCTCATCCAGTATATAACATCATGTATTCACCTGAAACATCAATGCATCACAGGTCCCATGTCATTGACTCACTGTTAAATATCAAATATATTAATACAGGGATCACAGCTCATGTGCCACTGTCTCACTGTTAATCACCTGATACATCAATACATAGATCACAGGTCCCATGTCATTGACTCACTGTTAAATATCAAATATATTAATACAGAGATCACAACTCATGGGCCCCTGTCTCACTGTTAATCATTTTATACATCAATATAAAACTCACAAATCATGTCAATAACTTATTGTTCATCATCATAAATCACAACTCACAAGCAAGTCTTACTGTGCTGGGTGTATGTGCCATTTTACATATCTTACTTAGTATTTTCAGTATCACTATTTTGCCTCAATTTATCAAATAACCAAGAACATTATTGCATTCACTTTCAATAAGACTTGTGCATCTGAATGATAAATAATAATAAAGTTTAATTCACCTCTCTAGTTCATCATTACATGACCTCTATAACTACTCTCTGTTTAATATCAAATCGTCGAAAACATTTCATGAATACACTGATCAATAGAATTCACTTAAGAGTCTTAAGACTTATTTACTACAAATATGAACTTATTTTCACTGACTTATATGGCTCATTATTACATTTCTTTTGTATTATTACACATTATTTTTGTCTCAAATAATCAAGAAACTCAAACTCATAAAAAAAAACTCTCTAATATAGATTCACTTTCAAGGATTATGTAGGTATCACAAATAATAATGAAACAGGTAATTTATTTCTCTCAATCCTGAGTCCCTGAATGATTTCAGGCATCTATCATTCATTATTTTTGTCAACATCTTACTAGTATAACAGATTCCATTTCACTCAATAATTACTTTTATAAAAATCAGAACTTTTGAAAATAACTACACTTATCAATATACTGAAAAGAAAACACCATAAAACAGTATTTCTTGTTATCTGCAAACTCAAAAGTACAATATCTGACAGCATTTAATGTAACACATGTCAGTCTCTTGTTTACCTTATTATCACAACTATGATTAAATTTTATAACTTGACAACCACATTAAATTAATAACTTAAAACATACATCATTTGTATCACTTTCTCTATTTAATTTAATTATCATTAATATTTGTCAATTCCTTACATCTCTCGGAATATAACCTTCGCCTTCACTGATTCATTTGTTGTATTTTGATGATAGAAATTACACAACTCTCTCTAAGTTATACATCAAGTATATCATTGCTTACTTAAAATTATTATTGTATAAGTCACATATTCTCATAGTGGTTTAAGTGGAAATACAAAAAAAAAACATCACTTTAAAGGTCAAGGACAAGAAAAGAATATAGCTGGACAGTCCAAATGGGTTCACAAGAATAAATAAATCACATAACATCCGGTGTCTGGTCACTTATGTATGAAGCTGCAGTCTGTACACAAACATTACAAGAGCTGAACATGACATACTTATAATATGTATACACTAGATCACAACAGGTTATCAACTATTTTCACATCTGTTCATATTTAAAATGTGAAATTCTTTAATATAAAACTCTGCAATATATTAATGACTAACTAACATAGCTAACTTGTACAGGTTACCACATTCAGGCTTAGAAATTCAAGTCCCTCAGTAATGTTAAATAATAATAATAAATAATCTAAGAAAAGAGATAAATAAAGGAGAATAATAAATTTTCAATAATCATTTTCAGCATTATCACAAAACCCAAATCATATAATACCTAGTAGGCACTAGTTGCTGTTAATTGGATTAACTTACTGTGAAACATTTTAATATTTGTAATGAACTCCTTCGCACAGTTTAAGAATTCATTTCTTTTGCAACAACTCGGCTGATCAAAGTTCTTACCCAATTAAATTAAAACAAAATGCATATTAAACTAGTTTTCTCACATCATTTATGTCTTTCTCTGCTATTATTGTTTAATTCTCATAATTCTCTGTTCATGTTTAAAACACTGTAAGTTCTTCCCGTTTCCAGTTTTACCCTTAACTTAATATACATGTCGCTGAAAATGGAGTGATAATTTGATACCAGTAAATTAGAATACTACTTAACGAGAACAATTATGACTTCATTTCGAATATTATTCTTTGATAAGATAACAGTACATCAAAATCCTCAGCCTCCTTATATATCTATATACAACAATTTCCTTTCGATTTTTAGGGTTCCGTAGTCAACTAGGAACCCTTATAGTTTCGCCATGTCTGTCTGTCCGTCCGTCCGTCCGTCCGTCCGTCCGTCCGTCCGTCCGTCCGTCCGTCCGTCCGTCCGTCCGTCCGTCCGTCCGTCCGCGGATAATCTCAGTAACCGTTAGCACTAGAAAGCTGAAATTTGGTACCAATATGTATATCAATCACGCCAACAAAGTGCAAAAATAAAAAATTGAAAAAAAAGTTTTATTAGGGTACCCCCCCTACATGTAAAGTGGGGGCTGATATTTTTTTTCATTCCAACCCCAACGTGTGATATGTTGTTGGATAGGTATTTAAAAATGAATAAGGGTTTACTAAGATTGTTTTTTGATAGTATTAATATTTTCGGAAATAATCGCTCCTAAAAGAAAAAAAAAGTGCGTCCCCCCCCTCTAACTTTTGAACCATATGTTTAAAAAATATGATAAAAATCACAAAAGTAGAACTTTATAAAGACTTTCTAGGAAAATTGTTTTGAACTTGATAGGTTCAGTAGTTTTTGAGAAAAATACGGAAAACTACGGAACCCTACACTGAGCGTGGCCCGACACGCTCTTGGCCGGTTTTTAATTACTATTTCAACTCTCACTGATACACATATGATTGATCACTTCACTTGGCACTATCAGATATAAAAAAAACACAGAAACGCATACACAAACACTAAACACCTGAAATTTGCTCTTGAAAGTACCTCCACCAAGTCGCGGTACGATACCTACATCTTTTAATAGGTTATTTTTCCGCTGCCTAATATCACTGACTCCAATTCTTGGCTTCATTATCTTGATGCTCTTGATTGATAACAGATATGATTCTCTGATTGTAGCTTGAAATTCATAAAAAATAGCATCCTTTCCACAATATCCACTAGGCGGGCGTCGGTGTCCAATAAATCTTCTCAATCTCATCCCACTTCTGATAAAAGAATTTAGTAAAACACTCTTGAGTTGTAATTAGTTTTTATTTCACTTTTCACAAGATTTTTAGCTGTTTATAAGACAATCTTAGTTAATCTCCTAAAATCACAACCGGCGTTTTTCTTTCCAAAACCAAAAACCTGTCGCCTCAACAACTGTCAGTGTCAACCCTCCTCAAAATCCGCGGCAATATCTATGACTCACTTGTCATTTAAAAAAACAAACTAAATGTGCGTTCGAAAATACATATTACATTACTATTGCCTAAAATGTCGTTTATAATCCGTAATATCTAATAAAACTATGAAATTTAACATTGCCCTTAAATTTCACGGTAAGAGCAGCATTAAAACTAATTTGTGTGATGAGCACATATATTTGTTCCTGATTCATGGATGTTTTCTATACGTATTTAAGTATTTGTATATCACTACATATCACTATCGCTACATAGTATAAAACAAAGTCGCTTTCTCTGTCCCTATGTCCCTATGTATGCTTAAATCTTTAAAACTACGCAACGGATTTTGATGCGGTTTTTTTTAACAGATAGAGTGATTGTAGAGGAAGGTTTACATGTAGGTATAGTACCCGTGCGAAGATGGGGCGGGTCGCTAGTTATGTATATTTCGTTGTTTGAGTACCTACAACAAAAGCCTTCTTGAGCTTACCAAGCCAATCTGTGGAAGAATGGCCTATAATATTTATTAATTTATTTAACATGCAACATTATTTAGCACCGTGCATTTTACGTTCTAGGTCCGCTGTAAGAGTCCCATATTCCCACGCCTCATTTCTGAGCGTTATTCTCTAAAATGTTTGAATATTCCTTATTTCCCTGCCTTCTGTTTTATTTGTGAATTTCCAATTCAATTTATGTGATGTTCGTGCGAATAAATGTAGTTTATATTTAGTGATATTCGAATAACAGAGTTTCAAATGCATTTTATGCTTTGGAACAGTTTATTTAGTAGTAGTTTGTGAGTGGTTAAATAATGAAAAGCATTGAAATACGGGTGTAGCTTTATGAAGAGAGTTGAAAGCGAGTTTTATAAAAACATGACACTAGCGTTTTAGTGCCTTATTAATGACATTTGTTGGACTGATATCTAACAATGATTGTAAGCGTTCTGAGATGTGATCAAGAACTAAATTATATGATCATCATATCAGCCCTTTATCGCCCACTGCTGAGCATAGGCCTCTCTTCTAGTACGCCACTTGTCCCGGTCCTGAGCTAGTCCCATCCACAATCTTTGCATGTCGTCCACCCGACGAGCCAACGGATGTCAAGAACTAAATACAGTACGATTAACATCTTGCTCGCATTTATGCGGTCCCGATAAGAGCCCAAGCCGAAGGCTAAAATCCGAATCGTGACGATTTTAATCGCACTGTACTTTAATCTAAGAAAACTGTCTGCCGGTAGACAGTAGTAGTCAGCCGTAACATAGGTACATATCGTCACTACTTTGAAAAAATCTCGTATCTCACGCTGCTCCTCAAAGTTAAAACGCAGTAAGTCTATATGCATTCCATACATACTTACTACAATTTTCTTTTCATTGACAGACCTTCGTACAAGTTTTTTTTAAAGTAGTGACGATATGTTACAATACTTCATTCAATAATGTTGACATTATCAAATCACTGGACACTTTAAACAACTTTAAAACAGAACTTTTAGAAGGAACATGTTGGGCCGTAGCAAAAGTAGAACGTTTTAAACCATTTACGAGTGTTCAGTAGTTATTCCCAATAATTACGTCGAAGTCTTAAAGGTAGGGCAAACTGCTTTCCTCTATTACGACCCGACAACGCCTGCAAGTAAAACCGTGCAATTAAGCAACGCCTTCGAGTTTTAAGTGATTGTGTCGGCATCACTCACTTCCAAGGCGGCCCTTATTGACAGAGATAAAATACCGAACGCGTAACTTTGTAACGTCAACTCATTATTTTAAAACGTGCGTATTTGTAAGAGCTAGGCATGGAAATAGTGTATTCTTTTTATTTTCTACCCATACAAGCAACCATTGGAGTTTTGAATGATTCACGCTGAAAGCGAACGCAGTCGGTGCGCGCGAAGGAGGGTAGATCGCGCGCTGTCTACACAACATTGATATCCACCCGCCTTCTTCAGTTTTCCGTGATAATGATGAATGCAACTGCGTCGAAATATCGGAGAGCCCGGCAAAAATCAAAAAAATAATCACGGTCTATATGAGTCTAACCATACAATTTTTCAGCGCAATAAAATGCTTCATCAATATTTTTTATTCATTGAATATCTCATTAGAATGTGCCACTTTGATTTCTGAGCTCAAGATTTTTTCTAGCCTAGTTTGTGTCCCACTGCTGCTAAAGGTCTCCCCTGTCTTACGCCACTCATTCTCATTTGCCGCCTGCAGTCGCAGCAAATTGCATTGAGGTCGTCCTGCCATCACTTCTTTGGTTTACCTCTGCCCGGCTAATCGGCGGTATCCTGTCAGTAGCCAATTTGGTCCAGCGATGTATTAGGCAGACATGTCCTGCCCAATCCTTATTGAGCTTTACGGACTTAACATCCACATCTACTACTTATACCTACCACTTTTGGAGCGCAGTTCGGTTAGTAACCTGATCAGTTCTGAGGATACAAGTAGGTATGCTGCGCTCCATTGCTTACT
Organism: Leguminivora glycinivorella; assembly: GCF_023078275.1. Classification (NCBI taxonomy): domain Eukaryota; kingdom Metazoa; phylum Arthropoda; class Insecta; order Lepidoptera; family Tortricidae; genus Leguminivora; species Leguminivora glycinivorella. The sequence continues at coordinate 4,389,620 of NC_062973.1, forward strand.
GGCTAATCTTGAATACTTTTGGGCTTCTGTCAATGACCACCTTATGTTAGCTTAAGCTAGTTTGTGTTTATTTTTCCTTAAATACCACCAATGTTAAATTATATTTTCACTAACGGACAAATGTCACTGTAAGTGCTATTTCAAACACAGCGGAAACCGCGCGGATGCAAAACGCGCGGATTAACCGCGTGGATCTTATTTTTAACCGACTTCAAAAAAGGAGGAGGTTCTCAATTCGACTGAATGTTTTTTTTTTGTATGTATGTTATTCGTTATCTCCGAGAATCATGGACCGATTTTCAAATTTTTTTTTTCATTCGATCAGGTATAACCCCGAGATGATGGGATCTTGGAGAAATCGAGGGAACTCTTCAAATGTTATAGGCACATGTAATGTTTTTAGTGTATTTTTCAAAGGTACACCAGTATTTACGCCTGATGGTGATAACTTTATGTGGCTGAGCTGATGATGGAAGGTCAACTCCTCAATGGTTAGGAGTTAAAGGACTTTCACTATTGTACATATATTCGGACTGATAGAATAGAATATACCGACTACAAAAATAATTGATTTGTTTATAATTTGGATGTTTAGATTATTGCAATCCGATAAGAAATCTGAATTAAAAGGTTTATTATTTTTTGCTTTTTAGTTTCTCCGTGTTTTGTAACGCGCTTATTTTTGAAGGCGGTTTTATTTTTTGTTAAAAAGTTTATTTTAATAGTATAGTACTGCAGTGTTCACACTACAACCGCGCGGTGTAGTGTGAACGGTTTGCATCCGCGCGGTTTCCGCTGTGTCTGAAAATAACAGACATTCCTTTTTTCTTAGTCGGGCGATGCATTTTAAATGGGATCGATTGAGTCATCTTCGCGCCGCGCCCCGCTGGTAATTTAAACAACTTTCGCTAGATTAAGTACTCTTGCCTATACTTTTCTTGGTGCAGAAATAGTATGAATTTGTATTGATCCGACGCAGCACCAAGGTGCGGGACGTGGGTAATGTCATGCATTTCCAAACTGATGTGGAATTGGGCGGGCAACAGCCAGGCAGAGTGATGACTGGTGGACCAAATTGTTGACAGAATGATGGTCTCTTTCGAATGTTAGAAGTGCCTGGCATCCGTTGGCTCATTGGGTGGACGACACGACATTAGAAAAACTGAGCACCTCTAGATGAGACTGGCCCAGGATCGGGATAAGTGGCGTACACGAACGGAGGCATTGGGCGATTATCGGCTGAAATTATGATGATGAGTAATTGTATACTCATTTTGGCGCTAACTCTCCGTCTACATAAAATAGAGGGTACACCTTGTTTTTGCGGTTTAACAGTTCCAAGCACACAACTTCTTAACAAACATACCAATTCTGCTTTTAAACACAAAGCCTTATATCAATAAAGTTTCCTTTCGCCTGACAACAATACAAGCTAAACTTGCTAATGACAATGTACTTGTAACTTCGAAACTCGGTATTAACTAATCTGCTAATGGACGAAGTTTGCCAAGCAAGTTTGAACTTTGTGTCAATAAGGGTAAAGTTGAGAGCTTCTGTTGTGACAGGGTTCGCGAGTTTGCATGAGACATGTGTTGGATTAGATATGATGAATATTCTGAGATCGCTTTGAAGTTAAAATAATTGCGTGAAGAGACAAAACAGATGTTCTTTGTTTTAGTCTTAGTAACATAAACTCGATCTACAAAGGAAATAAATAAGTAAATAAAAGAATTCAACATTCAGGAATAAAGTGTTGGTTGTACACAAAATATTGTAGTCGCCGTGCAGGGTCAGGATGCCGAAGACTTGAGTAAAACTACAATTTGAGTAGACGGATAATCTTCTTCTTCAACCTAGCGTTTTCCCGGCCTAGCGCCAAGGTCCTCTGTCCTGCTCAGTCGTCTCCACGTCGCCCGGTCTTCGGCATCTTTAGGTATGAGATTGTACTCTTCCATGTCCGCTGTCACGACGTCCAGCCAGCGCTTCTTAGGCCTACCGGGGCCGCGTGACCTAGGGCCTTGGACAATGAATTGTAAGCATCTGATTTCTGTCGTAGTCTACCGAAATATACGATAATACCTAAGATAATATTATATTCTCCCTTCTTCTTCTTCCAGTGCCATCTCCTACCGAAGGTTGGCTGATAATAAGGGATATTCGGACTTTAGATACAGCCGCGCGGAATAATGGGTGAGTGCTTCGATTAAACCTTGTTCATAGATTTTTGAGCCAGGAGTTACGTTGTCGTCCGGATGATCGTTTCCTTGGATCTTTCCCTGGATTATGAGTTGAAGGAATTCATACTTCTCTTTTCACGTGATATGACCAAAATACTGCTGTTTGCGTTTTTTAACTGTTTTTAAAATCTCGACCTCTTTATCTACCAACTGCAAAACTCGTTCGTTAGTCACTCTATCCGTCCATGATATTCTCAGGATAGAAAAAAGGTACCTACTGGTTTGCAATGGGTGACTTGACTGAGAGATTAAGTATGGAAGTGGTCGTTATTGCATGGAAGCTGATGCCCCTTCTCACCCTAAACGGGTCACGTACTTTGGGTCCGTTTCCTAACTCCGCATAGCAACATGTCCCGCCCTCCATTATAGTTCGGCAATAACGATATTTATGGACATTTTCGAAGTTTAATCCATTGACTAGCTTTTGCCCAAGTCTTCGCTCGTGTTACCTAAATTCTAAAATTCCGGAATGCTACATACAAACTTCCACACCCCATTTTAGAGAAGTGGTGGGAGGGAGGGTTAGAAAGAGACAAAAAGTAGTCTATGTCACTCTCCATCCCTTCAACTAAGTAGGTATCTCCACGTAAAAAATCACGTCAATTTCGTCACTCCGTTTTGTCGTGAAAGACGGATAAACAAACAGACACAGACACGTGATGAGTTTTAAGTAAAGCTTTCGTTTCCTAAACGGTATAGTATGTCATTAAATGTTTTATATCTAAATTGTATAATATCGCACTTCTAACCCTTCTGATCTTATGGCTGTCCATTGGCAACCTCTTACCGTCAGGCGATCTGTTTGCTCGTTTGCCTCTCATAAAAAATACTTGTTAACTTCATACAATAATTTGGTGACTTGACAAGAAATGTACTATGTGCTTTGCGAAGTAAAATGTGCCTATGTTGAAACTTCAAAGAATCGTTGTGTACCGTGAAACGTCGTACAATACACGTGCGGAGAGGGAATTCAAGCTCGTGACGATTATTTTTAAACTCCAGTTTCGTCGTTTAATTTACCGTCACTCTTTTCGAAATCTTTTCCGCACTTGTATCTTAATACGTTACATTGTTATACTTCGTATGTATTTATATATTTCAACGCGAAACGCTTTGCTGTAACTCTAAAATACACTTGAATTTACTTAATTTATGCATTTGCTTAATTAATGCATCAGTAATTGTGTTAAATGCATTCTCAAAGGCACTCAAACTAGTTCTGAAGAAGACATTACAGTTTCCCGTTACTCAGACTCAAATCCCTATATTTATGCCCATACATACGCGGAAAGCAAAATCAGAACCAAATGGAGTGTAAACCCGCAAAGTGCACGAAGTAAGCGTAGCTACTAAACAAGAACAAAACTAAAAAGTCCATTAAAACATGTAAGTTTCATACGACATAATACCTTTTCGAACTGGGTCGTATTGTGGGCAATTCTAATAACAGTATCACCGTCCAACGACGCTATAAAAACGAATTGTGCGCTGTGGTTTGCAGTGAGAATTAAATATTTCTACACAGTCTAAAAACTAACACGCCTACCTTCTTTCAAACTGTGGCTTTAAACCAGGTTGACCTATAGGTTGATGTTAGTCTGTGGTTAAAGAACAGCAGCTATAATGCGATGACCACAATAATACGGTATAAAGAGAACTGGTTTCAAAAGCGTTATTCTCCTAATGTTGAGATAGCGTATCGGTATCCAGCTGTGCAGTCTGTGTCCGGCTTTAATTAAATGGCATATTGCTGAATTTTGTGACTTTAATAAAACAAAACATGATCGTCTATTTTCAAATTGCATGTGACCTATATTATCATCATCATCATCATCATCATATCAGCCCTTTATCGCCCACTGCTGAGCATAGGCCTCTCTTCTAGTACGCTACTTGTCCCGGTCCTGAGCTAGTCTCATCCAGTTGTGGCCCGCAATTTTCCGGATGTCGTCCACCCAACGAGCCAACGGATGCCAAGCGCTTCTTACATCTGTGAGCGGCCACCATTCTGTTAACATTTTAGTCCATCTGCCATCACTCTGCCTAGCAACATGTCCCGCCCAACTCCATTTTAGTTTGGTAATGACGAAACCCACGTCTAGCACCTTGGTGCGACGACGGATCTCGGCATTCCTCACCCGATCTTGAATCTTGATACCGAGCATGGCGCGCTCCATGGCTCTCTGTGCAACTCGGATCTTATGCACAGCCTTTTTAGTGAGCGTCCATGTTTCGGCACCGTAGGTCATGGTGGGCAGGACACATTGGTTAAAGAGGCGAGTCTTCAGGCATTGTGGAATGTTAACAGGTTTGAGGATGTCCGCCAACTTGTTGAATGCCGCCCAACCCAGCTGGGTTCTCCTCTAGATCTCCTGCTCCTGGTGTGTTTTGTCAAAAGATAGGATATGTCCAAGATACACGTAATGCTTGACAGACTCTAGCTCTTCGTTCCCCACCATAATGGTTGAGACCGAATCACCAGAGATGTTCGTCATTACTTTAGTCTTTGACATATTCATCTTAAGACCTATCTTCAAAGAAGCATGGTACAGGTCTTCGACCATGCCTTGGAGCTCTTCTAGGGTCTCGGCGAACAATACAATATCGTCGGCAAACCTCAGGTGCGACAAGAAGACACCATGGATGTTGATACCAGTTTCGTCCCATTCAAGCGTTTTTATGACGTCTTCAAGTACCGTCGTAAAAAGCTTGGGTGAAATGGTATCTCCTTGGCGCACCCCTACGGATGGATATTGGGTCACTGAGTCTATGAAGCCGGACTTGCATTGTTGCCGAGCTGTATAGCTCCCGGAGCACATCCACATAGCGAGCATCAACTGAGCAGCGATGGAGAGAGTCAAACACGGCCCAATGTTCGACACTGTCGAAAGCCTTTTCGTAATCTACGAATGCCATGCACAAAGGACGGTTGTACTCGTGACTTTTCTCCATAAGCTGCTTTACTACGTGGATGTGGTCGATCGTCGAAAAACCGCTCCGGAAACCAGCCTGCTCGGGAGGTTGGCATTCATCGAGAGTACGAGTAAGACGATTACACAGAACTTTTGCAAATAACTTGTATGTGTGGGAGAGAAGGCTTATGGGGCGATAGTTGTTTAGTTTTGAAATGTCTCCTTTTTTATGCAAGATGGTGACTATGGCTATTTTCCAGGATTCTGGTGTGCGAGTACCTCTCAAGACTTGGTTAAATAGGTTAACGAGAACTTTGATGACAGGATCACCACCTGCCCGAAGAAGGTCAGATGTAATGCCGTCCTCGCCGGGAGACTTTTCAGCTTTCATCTGATACAGTGCTTTTTTAATTTCACTGGCTATTATTAATGGTATGGGCTCTTCATCATTATAAGGGAATGGGGGTGCTCTGGGATCAGTTGTAGTTATGTGTGGTGCGTTCGTTTGTGATGCATAAAGTGTACCATAAAACTCTTCAACAATTTTAACAATTTCGTCATGGTCGGTTACCAAATTGTTATCATTGTCCTTTAATTTAACTATTTGATTTAATCCTGGTCTTAACTTTCTTCTAAATACTTTTGGCCCTCTGTGATCTTCTAATACGTCAAGAATGATTTTAGTTTTATGTTTTCTTAAATCTTTCCTAATACTTTTGCTAATTCTTTTACTTATTCGTTCGATTTCTTTTTGATCCCTTACAGTTTCATGCCTCAATTGTCTTCTCTCTTCCAATAAGATTAGCGTCTCAGGTGATAGCTTTCCCTCTTTTTTCTGTTGTTTGCTAAGATGTTTCTTTGCTGTTTCCGATAGGGCCTTACTCAACAAACTATTCATATGGTCAACATCAAGGTTCTGCTCTTCCAGCCCCTCGAATTTGTTTTGGAGGTCTAGCCGAAAATCTTCCTGAAGAAAAGCGATATCCTTTGTGTCATATCTTGAAGGAGTGACTATCATCTTTGCTCGCTCTTTCTTCAGGTTAAACCTTAACGTTGCCCGAACCAGCCTGTGGTCACTACCAGCTCTAAAGTTTTTCAGAACAGTTACATCGGTGACTACATCTTTACGAGAACTTATGATGTAGTCGACTTCGTTCTTCGTTTTTCCGTCGGGACTCGCCCATGTCCACTTCCTTGACGCACGCTTTTGGAAAAAGTATTCATCGCGTAGATATGTCTCCGCTCAAGAAAGTTTACTAGGCTTTGTCCACGGTTGTTACGCAGTCCCAGGCCAAATCTTCCTACAGACCTTTCGGAATCTAACTGTTGCCCAATTTTGGCATTGAAATCACCTACAATAGTGAAATATTGGCACGGACAATCTTCAATAGCTTTTTCTATGTCGTCATAAAAGCTTTCTACTTCCTCATCCGGATGACTAGAGGTGGGGGCATATACTTGGATTATCTTGATGGAGTAGCGTTTGTTGAGTTGTAGTACTACGAAACAAACTCGAGTAGAGATACTCTTTATATTTTTCACTGCTGAAGCGATCTCTTTATGCAGAAGAAATCCAACACCCCCATAGCAACGATCTTCGGGACCTCGGTAGTAGAATAGGTCACCAGAACTGAGCTTAATCAGGTTCTCACCCTTTCTTCTCACCTCCGATAATCCTATTACGTCCCAATTGATATTGTCCAGTGCCAACTGCACCTGAAGCAATCGGTCGTCCGTTCGCATCGTCCTGGCGTTGTAACACGCCAGGGTCAGGGTCGTCGTATTAGCGTGTGAGTGGCAGCCGGATCTCTTCCAGAGATTCTTAGCACCCCCTGCCAAACCGTTACCAAGATTGCTGCCGGATCCTGGGATAGTGAGGCCGCTGGGAACTGAGGGCCGGGTTCTATGCCCGACCTATATTATGCTTCTTATTAAGATCATTTCTATCTCATGAAATAAAACTATGGAAACGGATTATATCGCGTCAAAGATATACGTAACTCCGTATAAACGGATAAAGTCTAAGAACAAAACGTAAGTACAGTGGGCCAAAGAAGTGGTCTACCAGTTTTGACAAAAGTTTCTGTGAGCTCCAACGATCGCTAAGGTTAACTTGACACATGGCATGACGTAAATATCGAATATAGACAGAGCAATTGTCACTGACATAATATTATTGCAAGCGGAAATCGCCCTTGTTGTCTCATGACGTTCAAACGAACTTCAACCGTAGGGTTGTAAACCACATTTTTGGTCGACTGTACCTCAAAGCCATAGAGAAAAAGGTACAGTGGCCTAGATGGCGTTACACCTTTGGGGAACGCTCGGCTAGGTGGCTCTAATATTAATATCTGACATTTTAACACATATCAAGCTAACCTGTGTTAAGCTAGCCTGTGTGGTGACGGGTTAAGAATTTCACCACCCCCTTTCTTCCCGTGGGTGTCGTAGAAGGCGACTATGAGATATGGGTTAAATTGTGGCGTAGGCGAGAGGCTGGCCACCTGTCACTGCAATGTCACAGTTTCGTTTTCTTTCAACCCCTTATTTGCCAAGAGTGGCACTGAAGCTTTAGTAGTTTCATGTGTTCTGCCTACCCCTTCATGGGATACAGGCGTGATTGTATGTATGTATCAAGCTAACAATATGAGCAAAATTGTCAAAACTGAGGTTTAAAAGTTTTAAGCTTATGTCGAGAGATTGCAGTCTTTGCACTGTGATTACACGTTTTACTTTGACAGTAAGTCTCTATAATACTCGATCCTCTTTGTATCGCGTAGGTATAATGCGCGTATAATCGCGGGTGTCACCCGTTGACCACGAATGCTGTAAAGTGTTCGAAACGTCGGGATGAATTGTAAATTCATTATACGCGATATAATCCTTTTCCATACTTTTATTTCATGAGTAACTATCGGGGTAACCGAAGACAATATTATCATTTCTATCTCCTTAGAAACACCGAGGGTGGTTTTCTCGTACCGTGAAATCTTTTACTCTTTGAAAGTGTTTTACTTGGCTTTGCTTCACCTCGACTCAAAATAAGCTGTCTGAAGTCCGAATAGCGTTTCTGCAGTCGGTAGCTGTCTCCGTTCAGATTGATCGGTCTGATGCAGCGTGCAATGATGGATCACTGTATACAATCCAGATATTCATAACACTACGCTTTACATTCACTACAAATGAGTGACCAATATAACCTATTGTTGTGAGAAACCTACTCTTAAACATAACGACTGAAAAAGAAGTAGGCATAAAGTTTGAAATTAGCACAGAATACATATTAGTACAAGTACAGAAAGCCCTCTCGTTCAAATTCCTTCCGCGCAACGCTAAATGCCTACAATTATATTCACGTAGAAGTGCGCTCTCTTTCTATCGCGTAACTCGTACCTTTTCTGACGATATTAAGGTTGTCTCCTTTTAAAAAAATAATATAATCTAACCCCCGTTATTCATAAACGACCACTAAAGTTATCGAGCCGATAAAGTTTGTTTGTCCCTTTCTATTACACCAATACGTCCGAAAGGGACAAACAAATTTTATCGGCTTGATAACTTTAGTGAACGTTTAGGAATAAGGGGGTTTATATTTAATTACTACCTTTTTTATATTGCTGTTCTTTAGCTCTTTATGGGATATGGGTTAAATTGTGGGGTAGGCGAGAGGCTGGCAACCTGTCACTGCAATGTCACAGTTTCGTTTTCTTTCAACCCCTTATTTGCCAAGAGTGGCACTGAAGCTTTAGTAGTTTCATGTGTTCTGCCTACCCTTTTATGGGATAGAGGCGTGATTGTATGAATGTATGTATGTACTTTAGCTCGAAAAACCTAGTTCTTAATTCTTATAAATTCACGTGTAACTAGTTTTTTATTAATTTATTATTAATGCACAGTACAGGTCTTAAAGCTAAGCAAGTTCCTGCAAAACTGTATATACAGTTTGACTGCAGGGGGCCGATTTTTGAGTCTCACTGTCACTAAAATACCGGTTGAATAATAGGCAAGTCACCACTTGCCTATTATTTTCAGTGACAATTTTCTGAATTCTAACGCGTGACTGAGACTCAAAAATCGGCCCGCAGGACGAATTCGGATGCAAGAGTTACAGTTAACGCGCGAGTGGGACAGGCCTGATAGTAGGTACAAATGAGTGAGCAGTATAACCTATAGAGGAGCCTGCTCTTACACAGCATCTTACAGATCGGTGGTTCAATTTATAGTGGATACTATTTCGCAGTGGAGATAAAATGATCGTGAATCAGATGGCACCCATTTTCGTGATATGTGTTTCTGTTTGTATCTATGCACCGTATCAATTTAATATGATAGTGATTGGTATATCGATGCCGTTATTTCAGTGTCGAGTATTTAAATTTAATATGAGACTTATAAATATTTATTTGATTGGTTTGCTGGAAGTATAACCAAAATCGTATGCGGACTCAAATTGGGTCACTAATTTGCTTTAGTACGCCTTATCTTGGGTGTAACCTGTCACTGCAATGCCACAGTTTCGTTTTCTTTCAACCCCTTATTTTGCCAAGAGTGGCACTGAAGCTTTAGTAGTTTCATGTGCTCTGCCTACCCCTTTACGGGATACAGGCGTGATTGTATGTATGTATGTATGTATCTTGGGTGTCAGGGTGATTAAAGCCATTGTGGACATTGCGAGGGCATGGTGTCAAGGTTTTGAGAGTGATCATAAGCAATATCCCTTAGATTAGCCTAATGAATGGCAAACAGAATATATGTGATTGATTTTAGTAAAACGTCCCACTTTGTCGATTACTATTAAGTCTCTGTCAGTTTATTCAGATGTATATGTGATGGGACAACGTGAGAACTTTGTAATAAACATCATAATCCACATCGACGACCCTGAATTGATAGTCTGTCAAAGCACTGTGATAATAATTCCTCGTTAAAATTCAATTGCACGTCAACATTTTACGACAATCAGTCGGAATAGTGATTGTCCTTTCAACGGTGTGTCGGAGGTTATTCCGAGCGCTTGTTTCACGTGAGGAGAACCAAACAGAAAAACCAATGCAAGAGTTACAGTAGGTACTTACTTACTTTGTAGGCGCGATGATCCAAAATGCATGTCTTGGCCTCCAACACAAGGGCACGCCACTTGACGCGGTCCAGAGTGACATTACGCCAGCCCTCGCCGACACCGAGTTCACGGAGATCTGCCTCCACTCTGCAGTGACATGTTGCCAGACCCATCGCCCACACCACAACGGGGCACATATCCCACAGTGTATTTTTACAACAACCAAAAGACATCTCTTTTGGTTGTTGTAAAAATCAACTGTGGGATGTGTTGGTGAAATTCTTAGTCCAGACGGGGCAAAAATTAACTAAGCAACGAATTGTTTTATGAAAATTATAGTATTTTATGCAACTGGGGTTTAAGTGAGGTCAAAAAAGACGAGTGGCGTGAGTAACAATTTGAGGCGAAGTCGAAAATTGTTAATAAAAGCTACGGCTACGACACCTGGTTGGTTTAGCAGCCGACTCCCACTCGCAGAGATAATCAGAATGTACGGAATCGTACTTGGCGCACCGTTCGGCAATACCTAGGCGGTGATAAATTCATGCATTGCTAATTTCGAGACGAGCCGAGCCTAACGAAATGTATAGTGGAGTTTCGAGGAACGATATTACCACGATAGAAACCCAAAAGCAAAGAGATAGAAAAACAAGATACAAGCAAACGATAGACGAAATTTTGTAGCGACTTTGACACGCCTTGTTTTCCTGCAATGTATGCCGGGTGTCTCTAAAACCAACGCCAAAATGAAAAAAGATAGGCCATCTCAATGACTGTCACATTTAGCGAATTTGACCTTAAAAACCGACCAAGAGCGTGTTGGAGCGCGCGCTCAGAGATGGGGTTCCGTAGTTTCCCGTATTTTGTTTTCAACTGTTCAACCTATTACGTTAAAATAATTTTCCTAGAAAGTCTTTATAAAGTTCGGAGCCCTAATAAAAATTACATGGTTTTCGAGATATTATTATTATTACTAACGGTCGAGGACAAAAATGGTCACATTGTCTCATTTGTCGTCGTCCTCTTTTACACTCATGCTGGGATGTTCATATACGTGACAGCTTCTCTTTCACACACTTCAGCAGTCTTTAATCAAATAAAGAAAACTATTCAGCACGTCCATCAATGTTGCCATTATAGTGATACTCGAATGGGATCTCGTACCGTGTATGTTCTCTTTAAAATTCTAGAGCAGTTTGTGTCAGATAGTCAAGACAAATAAGTTGTAATTGTTTATAAGACGCTGGACTTTACGCTGACCACTGTCGCTCAAGTCTCAATTTTCCTCCAATTATGTACATTACGCAACTTCAAAATCACGATCTCTTTGAACAAATGTCTTTATTATACAATTTTCGGCACTCCAGATAGCCCTCCCAGTTCACAGTTCAGCGAATCAATTGAGCGTCGTTCGCAGCTGTTAATTGGATCTGTACTGATGAAAATCTATTGATTGTAAGCGACAATGTATAAATGAAAACCTTTACAATCGACAAAGTCCTAGTGCTGCATCGACGGCTTTGGATACAGTCATGTAGTATTTTTTTTTAAATAATTATTTAGTGGAAAACAAACAAGCAAGCAGTAGCCTTAACATTGGCAGCTTTCGATGTATTTTAAAGTGCGTTTTTGACCCTTTAAAAACCTGTATACAGCGTGTGGATTCCATACGGGCGAATAATGTATCCAGTTATAGTATCTGGTCATACGAATCGTATAGGGTAATAATTTTGTTAAAAAGTGTTATTAATTGAGAGTAACTAATTTCTTTAATCTGACCAAGTAGCAATGTTCGCCGTCTAACTTAATTTTATATGACATAAACGTTATGTCGTAATGATGTTTAGGTAGATACGCTAATTGGGTTGGATATAAACATCGCGTGCTGAATTATTATGAGCACAACGTGCACTATTGAAGGTCATGTACTTTAAAAAACTAAGGTTTTCGACAGAACACCTATATACAAGATTAGCGATCTCTTACCCATACAACCATTTCGGTCGCAAAATCTTCAAATCAGTAACTAACTGTCAAATGTGACATAACGCGTGGTAACGTAGTGCAAACAATGCGACCGTATTGATACAATAACAAAATGTAGTCGGCGTGTGCATTTGTTACGGTAACAAAATGTGTACGAATCTGTGGCTGTCAATGTCACTGTCAGAACGATTTTTAACGACACTTTATTAGTCGACGTATGCACACATGACGGTAACAACAAGTGGACGAATTTGTAGCTGTCATTGTCACTGTCAGAATGGTTTCTGACAGTGACATTGACAGAATTTATACACACATGTGTAGGTCTGATTACCGAACTGCTCCTAAACCACTGTAACCGCAAATGACAATCTGAAATACGAAGGTTTCTCAAACTGTCTTGTGAAGTTGTGGACTGGTTGCTTTGAATCATTTAAATATGAGCGAATTAAATAATAATAAACAACGACGACCATTTAAGCACTCTTCGACATTTTATAGAAATGTGGGAAAGTTAAGAAAAGTGCAGAATGATTATACAAATAGATAAGCACTTTATAGTTACTTAATGTATTTAATATATAATTTTTAATTCTTATTGATAAAAATGATGTGTAATAGTGTTGCTTTACACAATAAAAGTAGGTATCAAATGAAATAGAGTATTTACTGTGATATTAATAGAATTTCTGTTGCGCAATGATAGTTTTTTTTCAGTACAGATGCTGCTTTTTTTTAACGCAGTAGTGCGAGCAAATCAAGCAATGATTCATTTCTTGTCTGGTCGAAACTCTTAGCTTAGATTTAGGTACTGAAAATCGTCGTACGATACTCGTGCGAAAAGGACATTCACAACTCGTGTCGATTTAAAACACTCCCTTCGTTCGTGTATTAATTTATCGCTACTCGTATCGATTTTCCTCTTTTCCGCACTCGTATCTACAAGTATTTTGTTTGGGTTACAAAAAAAAAACACATTATTCACTCTACTACGTTTTATTTATGTCTCTTTAACATTACAAATTTGTGGACACTAATCTCTACAAAAATCTTGACAAAAGAAGTACAGATCGCTGAAATTAATGTTGATAGTAATATTAATGACGACTACTTCAACAAGTGTCAATTGTGAAATGCCGCAAAATACTAGTTGCTCTATAGAAGACCATAATAATATGATCCCCGATCCTTTACAACCCAGCAGCTCGGTACGCACGTTACAATTTTTTTTTAATCTTCTTTAGTGAGGACAACTGAGTACGACGGCATATTTAATTGTTTATAAAGTTTGAGGATACCTGGAAAAAATGAATACAAGAAGCCATTTTGTAAATCCAATAAATATTCACTGCTTTCGGTCACGCGTGTACGCTGCGACAATTTTGCGACCGTTTGTTGACCGTTTGGCGACTGTTTTTTACATGGAATATTACCCAGTCTTAATCCATATTTTAACAACTTTATTGGTTTTCTAGGCATTATTTTTATTATTTCAGTATAGTATATGCACCGGAGCACTAAAACTTCACCAAACTACGCAAACACCGAGTAGTCAATAATATTATTACTGGTTAAACTGAGGTAAATTGATGGCGCGTTGATAAATTTAGACTTATTTTATGAAATCACTCGAGCAATTTAATTGGCCATGGTAATTAGCCCACATTATATTCCAAATGCAAACAATATTTATCTTTAACAAATTCTTACGCCATTACATTTTAATGTCAAATGATTTTATTTCTTTTTTACTTTGACGTCTTTGACAGTCGCCATTTGAAAAGAATGAAATGAACGAATGATTTTGGGAAAGTAGTCGCCAAACGGTAACAATGTGTGCACGCGTAGTGCACACTTCTGTCACTTCTGTGACCATTTGTGCCTGTTACCAATCGTCCCCATTTGGGTCGCCTCGACTAAACGTCGACCGTACTGCGACTAAGCATTGAGACCCGAAGACCTGTGTGTACACAAAATAGGACGATTTGCGTAGGAACGGCGACCGATTATGGTTATATGGGTATCCGTTAGAAAACTATATATTCGAACCCAGGACCGCGGCAGGGTCACCACGCGCTAGGAAAGACCGGTCGTCAAAATATCAAACGACATTTCGAAAGGGGATAATGATGGAAATAATGGTGACTTTCGAAATGATCCCACTGCTCCTTTGTAGGTATTCAATCAGATTTGCGTGCATGCTGAACAGACCCAGAAACCAAAGCAATGTGGATATCCAATTTGCTGTGGGAATCGAAATAATTAATTATAGTATTCTGATAATTACTCTGAGTAATGTAGTTATTGTCCAAAATAGCAGCAGTGTGTTTGATATTCGTGTTGATTAAATGGAAAATCATTTAATTGTATTCAATTTGTTAGATTATTATGAGTATGATAATTTTGCAAAGGGATGAATCATGTAACGAGAAAGGTAGGTACTATAAATGAATGTGGAAAGAAGAAACAGCAAATAAAAATCGAGGAAATCGAAATCAAATAAAAATCGGGGCTCAGTCGGTAGTGCCCTGCCTGCTAATATAAGCCGCGGTCCTGGCTTCGAATCCCGGTAAGGGCGTTTATTTGTGTGATGAGCACAGATATTTTTTCCTGAGTCATGGCTGTTTTCTATGTATATAAGTATGTATTTATCTATTTAAGTATGTAACATCGTCGCTTAGCACCCATAGTACAAGCTTTGCTTAGTTTGGGGCTAAGTTGATCTGTGTAAGGTGTCCCCAATATTTATTTATTTATTTATGTTGCTGGACTGTGTTAGAGATGATGAAACGAAAGAGAGATAACGGGCGATAAAGAGGTAGGTATAGGAGAGGAAGACATGTTGCGCCTACCCCAAATGATTGGAAGAAGGGCAAGCGAATTATGAATTTGTCAGCATATTTTAACCCCCGACGCAAAAACGACGGGGTGTTATGAGTTTGACGTGTCTGTCTGTTTGTCTGTGTGTGTGTGTCTGTCTGTGGCATCGCAGCTCCCGAACGGATTAACCGATTTCGATTTTTTTTTTGAAAGTTGAATTAGTCGGGAGTGTTCTTAGCCATGTTTCATAAAAATCGGTCCACTAAATCAGGGGATTTTTCAAAATTTAAAATTTTATATAATAAGTTAATATTTAACAGCTCTTTTTTCATGTGACAGGATGTAAACGAGCAATGTTGTGTCGCTACTGTGAAATGAAATGAAATGAAATGATGAATAGCGATCATTGCTGCCCATGGACACCCGAAATACCAGAAAGGTTAGAGGTGCGTTGCCGGCATTTAAGACGGGTGTGCGCTCTTTTCTTGAGACTCATCCAAATGTAATTTATAGGTATACGGTTGTCATCTCAGCAAATTCTCTCATGTTACAATTTGTGATACCTGAACTATGTAGCGTAGGATTGCACATTAATTACATTATTGACACGTAACTTAAGTGATAATATATAGTTAATTACTTGCAATTACGCTAATTGTGTTGAGATAATTTGTACTTGATGGCAATTGATTTTGGGCTAATATTAGGCCATGACAGTATGACATTACCGTACATTGAAGTTTGAGGGAATATTTTACTGTCATTCTCACTGTAGTAATCTCTTACTTGAAAAAGAGATATTATTAAAGCTCGGCCACACGGTGTCTTGCCGTTTCGCCAAAAAACGTTTCGTCAAATTTCATTTCCCAATAATCATATCGCAATAGTTTCATTTCCCAAAGTATTGTTTGGCAAAGGTATGTTTCGCAATGAATTTGTTTGGTCAAATTATCATTTGGTACAATTTTACTTAGTCAAATTTTATTTAGACAAAACTTTATTTCGCAAATGTTTTTAATGGCAAAACTTATATCCCAAAAACATGTTTGGTAAAAATATCACATCGCAAATTTCGAAAATATTTAGGCATTTGCATTTTCATTTCTACGGGATCCATTTAATTTACCGAAGATTTTTTTGTCAACATTAACTTAAAATCTGTCAAATGATAATTTCAGTTTTATTCCCAAGTACTTCACTTGGACAAGAAAAGTTTGCTCAACTTTATTTTTGTCAAATTTATTATTGGACAAAATTGCTTTGTCAACTATTTTTTTGTCAAAAAATGTTTCTACAAATTACACCATGCAAAACAACGTTTGACAATAAATATTAAAAGGCATAAATGTAATGTAATAATTTTATTACTATTGTGACAGAAAACTCGTGTGTGACAGAGTCAGTTTAGGTGCGACGACGAGCGAAGCGAGGAGGAGCGTGTTAGGTTGACAGTGAGCAAACCGGAAATGACTTTTAAAAGTAATTCTTTTTAATAAAATGTATCCGGACATGCAAGTGAAAATGTCATCCTTGACATTTGCAGCAGGAGGAAAAAAGTACGACATACACATTATTTCACACAAATCTCGGACACAAAGTATAAAATCAACAAACAAATTTCTAGTGCGCCATTTAATGACAATATATTGGGAAATGGAAATTTTGCCTAACAATACCTTTGCCTAAATAATATTTGGTAAAATGAAATTCGACCAAGTAAATATTCTGGGAAACAAATACTTGCCAAAAAAAGTTTTGCTAAATGTCAATTTGCGATAAGTTGTTTTGCCAAACGTTTATTTGGGAAATAATAATTTGGGAAGAATAGTTTGGGATGTGAAACTTTGGGAAACGTTTTTCGGCGAATCGTCAGTAAACCCGGCCACTGAGCCGGCCACGCATGCGCGTTTTGAGAGCGTAGCCGGTGCGCCGGACGAACGATGGCGTTGCGGAAAGCGCTCCGCTGACGCTCCGCTGACGCTACGCTATCAAAACGCTTTATGTGTGGCGGAGGCTTCTGTAGCTGCTACTATTATTAGAAGCGCTTGTCCACATCAGGAAAAACCTGTAGATTTAAATAAAATTGTTAGTATCCAATTAAATATATGTATTACCTTTAATAAAATACACTAGTAAATACTAACGTATTATCTGCATGAACAAATGCCGGGAACTTACAAAGTGTTATTCAGCGCAGCAATAACTACTGACAGAATTCGAACTTTCAATGTGTTTCGCATTTTTTCTAGACTTAACAAATGACAGTGCCTGCGTCAAGGACGCAACAATCGAAGCAAGAGTAAGCGCATGCGCTAGCTAGCATAGGTGGGCCATTTTTTTTTTCAAAGATTTTTTGTAACATGGGTATTTTTTACGCAATTCATAATCAGAATCGCGAGTTCTTTCGATCCTGATAGGAGACAAAAAATGTCCCAAGATTTCCATACATTTTTCAGATCTTCCATTCCGTTACCGCCATACAAAATGTATGAAAAAATGGTAACGGAATGGGAAAAAACCCTTGGGACAAGTTTTTTCTCCTATTATGATTGAAAGAGCTCGCGATTCTGAGTGGAAATCACATAAAAAAATCCAAATCCAAAAAAAAAAGTGGGGTGGACAACTTAGAAAAAAATGGCGAAGGTGTGACCCCTCCAAGAAGGAGGAAGCAATAGTAGGAGCGCCGCTAACTCGCGCAATAACAGCACGCTCTAAATGTAGCTGAACAAAAGAACAGCCAAACGCCATCTGAATAACCTAACCACAAAATTAAAATTTAGACCGATTTCATGAAACATGGCTAAAAACACTCCCGACTAACTCAACTTTCAGACAAAAAAAACTAATTTAAATCGGTTCATCCGTTCGGGAGCTACGATGCCACAGACAGACACACACAACAGACAGACAGACAGACAGGCAGACAGACAGACAGACAAACAGACGGACAGACAGACACGTCAAACACCCCGTCGTTTTTGCGTCGGGGGTTAAATGATTTCTATTTCTATTTAAAAGTACAACGATCATTTTCAATCGTTATCAAGCAAGCGCCAGAAGAGTAAAAATAATTGGGAAAACAACCATAAGTGGTCTTACGTTCACTTATCTTTGCAATTAACAGAAGGATTAGTAAGAATTTCGCACCTCAACGGAGCGGGTAGGGCCACACTGAAAGCGTTAAGCGTTATTTAACAACACGCTTAAATTTTAGAGTAACGCCACAAGCGTTCACGGTTGGCCATCTTATGACATTTTTAACCCCCGACGCAAAAACGACGGGGTGTTATAAGTTTGACGTGTCTGTCTGTCTGTCTATCTGTCTATTTGTCTGTCTGTGTGTGTGTCTGTCTGTGGCATCGTAGCTCCCGAACGGATGGACCGATTTCGATTTAGTTTTTTTTATTTGAAAGCTGTGTTAATTGGGAGTGTTCTTAGCCATGTTTCATGAAAATCGGTCCACTGGGTCGCGGTCGGGGCTTTTTCAAAATTTTAATTTTGTGGTTAAATTATCAATGGCTGCTACTCATGTCATGTCGACGCGATACCAGCAGGGATGTTTTCTGATCCACTGAATAGGTGAATGTTTAAGTGTGCGAACCTATCGACCACCATAGGAATTTGTCATTGCAAAAGTTTCAGAAATATGTTGGTGTAGCAACAACTTTTGACATAGTAAAATATTAAAGATGCTAAAATAGTCCTCTGACAATCGGACAAAGCGTACAGGACACATTTTATTCATAGTTGGATTTACTGTTACTCAGGGTACATACCGTAAAAAGTAATAAATTTAAAATTGTCAACGGTACTTAAGTATTAACGATTAATCGCTAATTAATATGTTTTAAACACTAACCTCCGACGATTCAAGGAAGGCATTGTCGCCGTGGTCTCGGAGCAGATACATCAATCTCTTCTAGCTGTACGAGTTTTTCGAACTATTAGCACTTAGTCCTGACTTCCCACTTGAGCAGTTTGTGTACTAGGAATGTCACCTTATCGACACACAACACTCACAATATTCGGTTTTTCAACCTGCGATATTTGTTTCTTCTTGCATTTACTAATGACCGGGTTCCATGTGGATGAGATATTAAAACTTTCGTCTCGATTGAAATTTTTATAGTTACTTCTTAATTTCAATGGCTTTACGTATTTTCCTACTATAATGCCCACGATCTGTAGAGAGAATTTTAATAAAACAATAGTTATTGTTTACTATTACACGCTAGCACTATACCCACACCCCTCCTCCTTTCACCTCGTCGGTAATAGCTGTCAGTATCGCAGAAACTAATGAGAAAAATAATGGACGAGCGTTATCTGACCCGACGCCTGCTCGGTGCCGGTTACCGCTTGTTCCTACAAGTTTGTACTTGACATGACTGTTCTAAGAGATTTTCTCGACTAAGAGGGCCAGTTGCATCAACCACATTTGACAGACACATCATCGTCACGCAGCAGACGTCCATGGAACTTCCCATACAATAAAATTTAACGAACGCTTTAACGTAACGGTGACAGATAGTTTGATGCAACTGGCCCTAAACCAAATTCCCATGTCGCGTGGCACTGCAGCGCTACACAGAAATGCCAAGATCACGAGATCTACGAGATCAAAGAAGAAGTACATATTATATTTCACTCTGACAGTAATTCTCTACGTATAATGTACTGTCAAAGTGAAATGTGAGATAAGACAGTACAAAATGGTAAAATTTATTCAAAAGACCTCGGTACATGTAAAACTAACTTAAAAATACTAATTAATATAGGTGCCCATTAAACTCGATGCGTTCCTACGCTGAATCGCGATAATCGCCTTTGCATTAGAAAAGACCCGGAACCGCGAGGGTCATGGCCTCTCTCACTGAGCCGCCGCCTCAATTCAACTAAAATTACAAATTTAAAAATAAACCCCGACATACTGGACACGTTTCCGTCAATTTTCAACACTCCCGACTAATTTAGCTTTCAAACAAAAAAAGGTAAATCTAAACCGATTCATCCGTTCAAGAGCCACAATGCCACAGGCAGACACACACACATTAGACAGACATGTTTCTTGAAAATCGGTCCACTATGTCGGGTTTTTTTTTTATTTTAATTTTGTGGTAAGGTTATTTAAACTCCGTCAGACTATATTCCAGTAAAAAAATTAGGTACCTACCTATTTGTATGACAGCCGCTATTACAACCAAGACGTTATCTATCTGAACACCTCTTCATTATGAGGCTTGCTAATGAGTTTCTATTGCCCTCTGTATTTTCCCGCGTTCTTGCAAAAAATGTAGTTAGGTACGAAAACTAAAATAATAAAAGAAATGTTTGTAGAACATCATCGGAAATTATGTATTTTTGGTATGGCGTAATGGACACAATAATTGTTAGGATAAGGACTTTTTACGCCAGAAAAAATAAGTTTTAGTTGCGGGATTTAGTTTTTTTTTAATTCTTTTTTGTTCTTGATGGGATCTATTAATCTATACATGGGTGGGAGAAACTTGCATCGAACCACAATGAGTGGAGAAGACAGTATCGTCTCAAAAGGTAGAGAAACCCATGACAACATGGTTTCAAGACTTAGCCGTAAAGCGTGCAAAAAGATACATCGCGATACTGTCTCCTCGGCGATTGGATCTCAATTTAAATGTAGGTAATAAATGCGGACGTTCATGTCGCTCCCGGATAGGTCTTTATAGTCACGAGAGGAATTGTCTCTCGCATTCAGACGCTGTTTATGTCATCTGTCAAGATGTACGAAGCATTATGATGATTATTATTTTTAATAACAGCTGTGCTTAGTTTGGAACTAGGGTGATCTGTGTAAGATGTTTTCATAATAATATTCAATGATAAAGTCTTACACACCTCTTGCAATTTAATGAAATTAACGAATATCTAATCAACATCAGATCATAGAAACCAAAATGCCGCTACTAAAATGATTTACCTATCCATTTACCGTAAACCTATTGCTAATACCACGTGTATGCGACTGAGGAAATTCAAATGCAAGCTTACAAAGAAGGGCTATCCGAAGAATGTTGGCTAAAGTAGAACGTTGCTGTCGCTTGGTGCATGTCGCGAGTCAAGCGCTCTGAACAACTGTGGGCTACCAGGGTGTGTAGTCGAATGGCACAAACGCTCACGAAACGCTCACGAAACGAAACGCTAATAGATATCTATCCCTATCGCTCTTGCGGTGGCAAACAAGCATACGGCCCGCCTGATGTAAAGCGGTCACCGTAGCCTATGGACGCCTGCAACTCAAGCAGTGTCACATGCGCGTTGCCACCCCATTAGAATCTTGTACATTCCCTTTTGCTGTGTTAAGTACACAGCAAAAAGGAGTGTACAAGTTCTAAGGAGGGCTCGGGTTGCCGACGACTCAAAGGACAATAGACGGAACAAGTTAGTTCCGTAAGTCCTCCCGTCATCAGCTCACCGCACCCTCGTTGAGCTCTGGCAGCCTTACTCACCGACAGGAACACAACACTATGAGTAGGGTTTAGTGCTATTTGGCTGCGGTCTTCTGTAAGGCGGAGGTACTACCCCAGTTGGGCTCTGCTCTAGATTCGAGCGAGACGATATCCGCTGTGCTGTGCCCTACCACACAAAGCGAAATAACATTCGCTATGCCCTACCTCCTTCGATCGAGATAACGATATTATGGTACTACTTAGTAGACGTTTGTGCATTTAGCCACGTACCCTGGATAGATTCTGCGCTCGACTCACTTCCACTGTGTATGCTAAAGAATACATTGGGAAATTCCTCGGAAAAGATATTAAATAGTTGGCCTGTTGCCCCGCCGCAAGCAACGCCGGGTGTTTAGCTTATCTAACTTCATTTTAGCACATTGTTTGCACGCTGCTGAGAATGGTGCTTTAAAATAATACAAGGAATTCGGAGAACATAAATTTTGTCTTATGAAAGTTGTAGGAAAATTATTTTTGTACGACAAGGTATGCTAGTCAGTTTCGATAAAGAAGTTGATGTAGATGTTGATAAAAAGATACTCTTTTAATATTTCATGTTCTATTTAATACATGATGTATTTTGATAGTAGGTCAGCTACCAGATCCCAGAAGCGCTGGTGGCCTAGCGGTAAGAACGTCACGTGCGACTCGATCTGGAGGTCGCGGGTTCGAACCCCGGCTCGTACCAATGAGTTTTTCAGAACTTACGTGCGAAATGCCATTTGATATTTTGCTAGTCGCTTTTCGGTGAAGGAAAACATCGTGAGGAAATCGGACTAATTCCAATAAGGCCTAGTTACCCTTCGGGTTGGAAGGTCAGATGGCAGTCGCTTTCGTAAAAATAGTGTCTACGCCAAATCTTCGGATTAGTTGTCGAAGAGGACCCCAGACTCCCATGAGCCGTGACAAATACTAGGATAACGCAAGGAGGACGATGATGTCAGCTCCCAGATCCCGTGCTGCTACGCATAAACAGTCGAAGGAGACCTTCCCTCTCAGATTTAGGAATAAACATGTAGGGTGCGAAAACAATTCGATTTTTCATGAAAGACGTAATTTTTGTGAAAATAAAATAATTATTAATAGCAAACAACAATATATTGATTTAAACTAACACGATCTTCACTCATATTATTAAATTAAAACGGGACTTAATCGCGTAAAACTTACGTTTTATATTTAACCCGTAAATATAAAACGTAAGTTTTACGCGATTAAGTCCCGTTTTAATTTAATAATATGAGCAAACAACAAATTATTAATAACAAGAAAAAAATCTTACACGAAATATATTTGTCTCTATTTTGGCACAAAATTCTTATTTATTTCCATAATTAAATAGTTAAAATTTTAAAACTACAAATTATTGTAATTTTCAATAACAATATTTAGTACCCAGCAGTCTGTCTCAACAAAATTTAACTCCTCTACAACCACATTTGCCTTTTCTACGAAGCCAACCCAAAGCCTTTCGATCAAACTAACTCGAAAGCCGAAACCGAGACACGAAAAACGTTTTTCGGCGTAACCACGGAACCATGATCCGGGTTCGACGGGCCAATACTTCAGTCTTCTGCGACCCTGGTACTTTAGGATAGTATATTTTTATCAATGGAACCTTTTTACTACGATCCTAAGGTTAAATTTTAAACTATGCGTTGAAAGGAGATGATACTTTGGATAAACCCATGAATTCTGATCACTTTGTAGCGTCTAC
The DNA here is from genome assembly GCF_023078275.1 of Leguminivora glycinivorella. Taxonomy (NCBI): domain Eukaryota; kingdom Metazoa; phylum Arthropoda; class Insecta; order Lepidoptera; family Tortricidae; genus Leguminivora; species Leguminivora glycinivorella. Next base: position 4,412,836 of record NC_062973.1, read on the forward strand.
GTTTTGAACCGTCAACTTTTGAATATTTATTCAAACAAATTGTCTATAAATTCATACTTATTGTAAACAAAATATGGTATTCATATTCATGGACTTTAGCTGATATGTAAAATGTAGGTATAAAGGTACCTATTAAAAAAACCTTGAAAATTCCGGCAAGATGAAAAAATGCTGAAATCAAGGATGACAGCATATAACGTCATATGACTAGACATAATAAGCCAATGTGCCATGACTGACATGAATGTGCTATCACGTGACCCTTATAGAAAATAATATATCGGCGTCCCGTCCAATTCTATACGTCATTCTATACCGTTTATTCATTACATATTTCACACGAATATGACGCGTTTCCAAAATAAGCACAGCATTTACATCCCTTTGAGTTATTTACTACCTCCATAGTTCACTGTTAACACTCTTTCACTCCACTCTAAAAGGTCATAAGTTCCATACAAAAGTGAACAAGTTAGACTGTTTTAGCACTGAATGGTTCACTTGCTCTCGTCTTTTTGATTTATACGCAGACTTTGTACAGAATTGGGGTTTCGGTAAAACTTTACTGTCAGTCAGGTAAAATTAATGGCTGAATATATGAAGCTCATTATTCGATCGGTTTACCACTAACTTTTATCACTTTACACACGAAATTAAAACCCCCGCTGAATTGATTATTTTAATTTCGTACGTAAAGAGATAAAAGTTATAAACCGATCGAATAATGAGTACCTGGCACCCGTGTGGTAGTTACTTCAGCGGACCGGTACGAAATTAGAGACCTATTAATAGGCATTTGATTCGGTATGTTACTTGGAATTTCAGGGCACACTGTTACATTAAGCGGCCCATCTACGTCTTCCCCTACCTACTCCATCTTTGGCCGTTTTCACATTATCCGATCCGATATCGGATGTAGGAAGGATGGAAAATGTAAGATTTATGCGCTTCCAGGTCTTTATTTATGTATTTGATAGATCATTATTACTAAAAAACGCTATAAAACGCAAAAATTGCGGATTTAATGCAGATGCAGTTGCATCTGCATTAAATTCCTACAACAGTTTTTGTCCGAGGCACCATCGAACTGCCGATATCGGCAGGACGCTTCCGACATTTTTGGCATGCCGGACCCCCCGCCAGCTGTCGGCCGATAATATTTGTATGTGTGCTTATATAATGTAGGTATATGTTTGTAGTAGTGTGCGTGACAAAAATGGCGTCTATTAAACAGCTGTTAATGATGAATTTCTGTTGAAAAAAAAAGATTGTAATTCATCGGTCCGAATTGCGGATACTAATTTTTTCATGTTTAAGTAGATATAGTTAAATGTAAAATTATATATTTTACCTGCACACACTTGGGTATTTTTATGCTCGTTATTTTAATTTTACAATAAAGTATTTGAAACTGATTTTAATAATTATAGGCACTATATGCCTATAATTATTAAATATAAAATTTTTTAAAATATTTTTTGATACAAAATCATACTTTATTGATTTGGAACAATGCGTTTTATCGGACCGACATCCGACACAATCGGAAGCGTTTATCGGGTGTAGGATGTCGGTCCGACACCCGATATCGGATCGGATAATGTGAAAAGGACCTTACCATTGCCAGGCGTCGAGGCCTGGGCCCTGTGGACCTATGCGAAAATCTAGCTTTGCACTAATGTCGCAACAATAATGCAGTTGCTACGGACATCAAATTATCTTTTGGCACTGATGCCACAGATCAGGGCAAAAGTCCCCCCCTTTCTCTGGATGCACGCTTATATTGGCCGTGAGTGCACGCTTTAATTGGATATTGGGCGAGCAGTTGCGGGGCGGGCCGTGCGTCGTGCATATTCATCCTCCTTGCGTTATCCCGGCATTTGCCACGGCTCATGGGAGCATGGGGTCCACTGTGACAACTAATCCCAAGATTTGGCGTAGGCACTAGTTTTACGAAAGCGACTGCCATCTGGCCGCCAACCCAAGGGTAACTAGGCCGTATTGGAATTTAGCCCGGTTTCCTCACGATGGCAACTGGCAAATATCAAATGACATTTCGCACATAAGTTCCGAAAAACTCATTGGTTCCGGGGTTCGAACCCGCGACCACCAGATCAGAAGTCGCACGCTCTTACCGCTAGGCCACCAACGCTTTTTTGTGCGGCGTGCGGGGTGCATGTCAATAGTTATTTGTTTTACAAGGGGGCAAAGTTGTTGTTTAACCGCACGTGTCAATATTGAACCGCGAGCGTAGTGAGTGGTTCAAAAAGTGGAATCTTGAGCGTTGCGAGGGTTTCAAGGCACGAAGGTTAAACAAACTTTGCCACCGAGTGAAACACAAAATTTCACCACACCAACACGAACAAAATACTGACTTTAAAACATCAAACTTAATCACAACCGTCAATCTATTCAATATTTATGATTCAAAATCATCATTTATTGGTAAATTCTATCAGCCCGCCTATGATATCAAGTTAAAATTTGTATGAAATTACTTTGCACTCCTGGGTGGCTAGCCGAATGGCACAATCGCTCACGAAACGCTCACGAAACGAAGCGCTAGTAGATATCTATCTCTATCGCGCTTGCGTATTGGCGCGACAGAGCCAGCGGCGTATCGCTTTCGTTTGGCGTCGGAGAAATGCCATTCGGCTACGGGGCCTGTGGATAAAATGCAATTTTGCTATTTGTTTTCGAATAGCAAAGTAAGCCTTTATCAGTTGGTGTGATGAAAACAATATAACAAGTGTCCTGAGTCGACGCGACGCTGCATAGGATGGACGCATGCTCGCCCAGCCCGCTGCACGCTGCGCCGAACACTCCGCTCCGGATTTTTTTTTTATACTACGTCGATGGCAAACAAGCATACGGCCCGCCTGATGTAAAGCGGTCACCGTAACCTATGGACGCCTGCAACTCAAACAGTGTCACATGCGCGTTGCCACCCCATTAGAAACTTGTACATTCCTTCTTACTGTGTTAAGTACACAGCAAAAAGGAGTGTACAAGTTCTAAGGAGGGTTCGGGTTGCCGACGACTCAAAGGACAATAGACGGAACAAGTTAGTTCCGTAAGTCCTCCCATCATCAGCACACCGCACCCTCGTTGAGCTCTGACAGCCTTACTCACCGGCAGGAACACAACACTATGAGTAAGGTCTAGTGCTATTTGGCTGCGGTCTTCTGTATAGCGGAGGTACTACCACGTACTACCCCAGTTGGGCTCTGCTCTAGATTCGAGCGAGACGATATCCGCTGTGCTGTTATGTACCCTACCACACAAAGCGGAATATCATTCGCTATGCCCTACCTCCTACAATTTAAAACGTTTAAAACGAGTATTAAAAACGTATCTATCAATCTTTATTAATTTTAATTATCCATTAGTCTAGATATGCGCCACGGGAACTTAAGAACGGAAACTTAAGGGCAAGTTTATATTAATTAAATAATGATTTAACTTCGCAAGATAAATTGGAAAAGTTGTTATGACGCTGAAATCCTGACATGCGGGCGGGAATAAATGTTCAATGTTTTTTTTTAGTTTGAAAAACAATAATTCTGCATACAGTAGAACGACGGTTTTATAAGGTACAGCGGGGCAAATCTCGACTGGGGGTCAATTGTAACTAATCCATTTTTTCCATTATCACGCTATGATGTTGAGTTCTACATGTACCCACTGAACTCGCCTACCATATACAACCGGTGGACACTCTATTTAATAATGCAAACATTGTAAAACAAGGAAAAATAGACCAGTTACATTTGCCCCCAGTCGAGATTTGCCCCGCTGTACCTTATAGTAAAATATTTCAATATTCACCGAGTAAGGGAGAGTGGGGTTATTAGATTACTATATATACACAATTCAAAATTGTTCTCGGTCATTAATAGTTTTCTTACCAGAATATTTTTTGATCGGCCGGGACGGATCAACTTACCCCGCGCTGGGGCAAGTTGTTACTTCGATGAAAATTCAAAGTTTCTCGCCAGTTTTTTTTCTGTTTTGTCTTCAGATTAAACCGAAACCATCCTCCATGGCTCGTAAAAAGCTCTTTTCTACCGGCAGCCTCGAAACCTGCTGTTAATGAGAAACATAACGAGGCCGCGTTCAAAGCTGGCTGGTAATCAACTAGCGACTAATAACTACCCCGGAAAAATTGAAACTCTAGTGAAAAAAAACAGGTGAAAATGTTACCGAAGGGTACTTTAATACATAATTATTATTGTTCATGTTCTGTATTGGTTAAATAGGCTAGTTTCCTACACTTAAAGTAAAATATTTTAATCAGTGCACGAATCACGGAATAAATCACCACATAACTAGAAGAAAAATATGGACAGTAGTTATGTTTAAACATAATTTCAATTTAATAAGTCAAAGAGAAAGATATAAAGTAAATGAATTGAGCTTGACGTCACTCCTCAGTATTTCATAGGCGAGACGACTAACAGTGTAGGAGCATCATAAGCGATAATGTGACACATTTTGCTTGAGAACCTCACATATTAAGAACTACTCAAAAACATATTAACGGAAAAACGAACGAACGGGCCTCCATGACGCAGTTCCCAACTGGCGAGATGGCCCCGGCAAGGCCAGAGGTCGCAGGTTCGAGTCCTGCCGGAGGTGTTATTTTTTCCGTTTTTCCCTTAATTTAAAAATATTTAATATCGCTCGCAGACGTTTCTGCATGATAAAAAACAAACTACCCAAAAACTTATTCGACGTGCAACAGCAGCTATTTAAGACGTTTCTTGTGCCACAAATTATACTTGAACAGCAACTAGAAAGCTCCAGAACTTCATATAAGTCTAGAAGTAACTCACGTCGAATACCGTAATGCGGTGACGTAAGGCGCTTACGCAAACATTTGTTTGTAGTCCGAGATCCGAACCAAATAGTGCATATTTCATTGGATATCGTAACGTACGAGTTTCGGTTAGCTGTTGCGCTTACGATTTAAAAAAGAGCGCGCCAAGCGGGACGTTTTGAAAGCATAAGTCAACTTATTTTGTTAGTTTTCGAATCAAATCTACCTCAGAGGTCTGCGTGAAATTCGAGTCAGTTCCAGTCAATAATTGGCGAATCAAATAAAAACAAAAATTTTATCACAAGTAGGTAATTCTGATTCGGTTTTGAGATATTTTTTTGTACCTAAAGGCAGAAATTTCGAAAAAAATAGAGTTCATATTTACTTAAACTTAGAATTAATTTAAACAATTAATTTTGCATGCCTAATTTCCTAATTATTATTTGTACGTTGTACTCGTATTATAATTTGTACCTACTCAGTAATCAATCAAGAGCAAACATAACTGTCAACAAACTGTTAAACAGTTTGGCGGTATTTTGTAAACTGTAGGTAATATCAATGTAACTATTGTGTCTGAAGAAATATAATAAATTAAAAAAAAAACAAAATTATAATCGACCTAATTAGGTAATATCAGACCTACAGTAGACACAAATTCTGACTTGATTTGTTACCCAAGTATTTCTCATTTAAAAGATAAGTCAAGCATTTTTCTTTCCAGACCTCAGCCTACACAATGCTTATACCTTTAAGTATGCGAACTTGAACAAAAGCAGTTTTGAATGTATTTAACATGCTTGCATGGTAATGTACACGACATAATATATTATATTCTCAAATTTTGAGAACATTTGCTTTAAGACGATACGGGAGGGGTCAATTCTCCATACAAACGACTCGACTATTTGCTCCCTGGTTTTTGACGATAGAGCAATGATTTTTTCAACACAGATTATTATAGTTTTTATCTGTGTCGGTCCGTTTTGATTTTTTTGATATTCTTATTTTTAAAGACGCTAGAGCCCATCAAAAATTTACAAAAACGGCTTTATTATATTATTATTGATTATGGCGCAAAAAAAGTGTGGTATTCAAAATTGGTAACAATTAGCCAAAAAAACTAAACTGTCCGACACTGATTATTTCATTCTTTTTCAGATTCTCAAATTTCGTTACGATTGATTAAGTCTTGAAGGAGGAAACAATCGAGAGCGGAACCTCGATTTTAAAGATTTTTTCAATTTTTTCGAAGTTGTAAATAATAACTTAATAAAGGTACTAGCAATAGTAGTTAGATTTTTTAGCAGCGAGGTTTTGTTATAAGTCTACGAATTGTCTGCTGGTCGTTATTGCAGAAAAAATACTTACCGAAAATAATTTATAGTTTAACTGTGCAATAATATCAGGCAATACAAATAAATTACTGTACCTAATATTAGCCAATTTGATAACCGAACCAAAGAAAAAAAATCTTATCTCAGGAAGTATTTGTATGTCTATACTGTTGGGTGTCGCATAAATCGATAGTGGGATACGGCACTGCTATTGTCCCAATTTCATTTTTTTTTAAACTAGCAGTTTCATGTGCTCTGTCCACCTCTTTAAAGAACACAAACGTGAGTTTATCCTCGTAACGCCCACTATACAAAAATTTTGCTAGAGAATTTTTATCCTATTTCCCAGTTGCATTTTAAATTAAGTTGAGTTTCATTTGTTTGAAAAATTTTAATTCCAATGAACCGAAATGTACAACTCATTGCAAATTGGGCGGCAAGAGGTTACGCATGATGAAATAAAAAAGGAGCCATACTGACTTTTAAGGTCATGAACAACTTGTATCATGGGATCAATGCTGATATCGCGAAAAAAAATTTCGTTGTTCCATAGAAATGAACTAGTGGAGTAAAAGTAAGGTACCCTGGACATAATTCAATAACTCGTCCTTTTTGATATTTTATTGGGTATTATTATTAAGCATCAAATAGTAATTATGTACATAGATAAAAAAAAAGACGATCGTATTCATATCTTATAAAAATCATGAGATAAAGTACATTATCCCACTTTTCGCTAACAGCAAAATAGTTAACCGAAAACTTTGTTAGATTAACTTTGTGGTGCACTCAGATGCGATCAGTTATTAGCGATATTACACAGAAAATAAATCTGATTGTGTACTTTTTTTTACCGTTTTCATTTAATGTGAATATCTAGGTAGGTAAAAATGGTGACCATGATATATATATCAATTTGCATTGTATTAAGTATATATAGACATTTAACACCGATCTTAAACATATATTTTTAACGCTTAAATAAACATGAATTTCTCAGTAGGTATAAATTGTAACTGAGATTTTTTTGCTTAAGACCAGGTTTTTGTGTACTATAATCATGATTTTATCAAAATTAATACTGTGAAGGTCGCGCTTAAGAAACTGTAAATGTCAGTAATTTAAAAGGGTGCAAAGTTGTCGTAGAGCGGCTGTCGCGGGGCGGGGGGAGCGCGCGGGGCGCGGGCCTGGGAGAGCGCGCCGCGCACCGGCCGCGTCACCGCGGCGGATCGGTTAATAGGTTAGGGACGTAAGGTACCGGCCACACCAGAGCGTCGCGTGTCTCGGGGCGCGGACGGACGTCCGCGCCACGCCACCTGAGTGTAATTCAAAAATCGTCTCCTCAGTACATTTTGTATAGGAAGGACGTAAGACGCGCCCCAGGCGGCGTGGCGGCGGCGTGGCGCGCGCCGCGCCGCCTGGGACTTGGTGCCAATAGGACCATCTCGGGGTTATACCCGTTCGATTAAAAAAATAATTTGAAAATCGGTCCACGATTCTCGGAGATATCGAGTAACAAAAAAACCGACCAAGAGCGTGTCGGTCCACGCTCAGTGTAGGGTTCCGTAGTTTATCGTATTTTTCTCAAAACAATTTTCCTAGAAAGTCTTTATAAAGTTCTACTTTTTTGATCTTTTTTCATATTTTTTTAAACATAAGGTTCAAAATATAGAGGGGGGGGACGCACTTTTTTTCCTTTAGGAGCGATTATTTCCGAAAATATTAATATGATCAAAAACCGGCCAAGAGCGTGTCGGGCCACGCTCAGTGTAGGGTTCCGTAGTTTTCAGTATTTTTCTCAAAAACTACTGAACCTATCAAGTTCAAAACAATTTTCCTAGAAAGTCTTTATAAAGTTCTACTTTTGTGATTTTTTTCATATTTTTTAAACATATGGTTCAAAAGTTAGAGGGGTGGGGACGCACTTTTTTTTTCTTTAGGAGCGATTATTTCCGAAAATATTAATATTATCAAAAAACGATCTTAGTAAACCCTTATTCATTTTTAAATACCTATCCAACAATATATCATACGTTGGGGTTGGAATGAAAAAAAAATCAGCCCCCACTTTACATGTAGGGGGGTACCCTAATAAAACATTTTTTTCCATTTTTTATTTTTGCACTTTGTTGGCGTGATTGATACATTGGTACCAAATTTCAGCTTTCTAGTGCTTACGGTTACTGAGATTATCCGCGGACGGACGGACAGACAGACAGACAGGGGGAAACTATAAGGATTCCTAGTTGACTACGGAACCCTAAAAACATTCAGTCGAATTGAGAACCTCCTACTTTTTTTGAAGTCGGTTAAAAAAACAACCTTTATTGCCGGCCGGCATACGGCTAACCGATTGAAACAGAAACATAAATGAAAAGAGAGGGCGAACGGCGACACCTGTGTGTCGGCGATTTCAAAGGTAAGCGCACGTGCACCCGATCTCGCTACCTACGCCCAGGTGCGGGCGCGGCTTTCGACCTTCGCGCCGTGCAATAGAATTTAATGTCGGCTGCTCGTGTGCGGTCTGTTTGTTTTATAGAGTGGCGGCATTTTCAACATCAAAGGGCAAAATTCTGCAAAATTTTGTGCAAAATTCTGTTATATCAATAACTTCTCACGTCACTAGATTATCGACTTTGAATGTCGAGTATATTTATAGTATCATCACTTTATTTCAGTGTACGAATTTCGTATGTGTTAAAAATCATTGTTCTAGCTTCATAAACCAGGGAGGAAATAATGGAGAGCGTTTATATGTCTTGTTTTGCCTTAATTCAATATCATCACATATTTTTGTTGCTGATAAAATAATACATCCTATATATCAAGGCCTTGTAGCTCGGCGAAAGAATCGTGATCGCGGAGTGCGCCGGCACTGATTATAATTATTTTGTCCAGTTATTATAATAACCTATACAAAAAGTACCGATAGAATAGGTATTCTAATCTATATCTGCATAGAACTATTTAAAACAAACCACAAAAGTTCATAGTTGATCGTTATTGGTACAGTCAGCAACTCAGCTGTGAATAAAGATAAAGTGCCAAATATATGTATACACATACCTTAATGTACCAAGTACCAACACTTGTACAGGAAATAAAATACTCTATACATATTTTTGGCACTTTGTCTTGCCAGCTGTGTTGTTGACTGTACACGATCTAAAAAGGAGCCGAACGGTTATTATAATTACGCGGCGACTTGCGTAGTCGGCGGCCGCGCGATACATAGTGCTGTCTCTGTTCAGGCCCCGTAGCCGAATGCCATTTCTCCGACGCGAAACGAAAACGAAACGCAGTCTGGCTCTGTCGCGCCAATACGCAAGAGCGATAGAGATAGATATCTACTAGCGTTTCGTTTCGTGAGCGTTTGTGCCATTCGGCTACGCACCCTGTTCTCACTACCACGAATTTGAAGAACAATATTGCTGTCTCTCTCAATCTTTAGGCGTCATTCATATATTACGTCATACTAAATGTGACAATCCATGTTAAAGGATTAAAAAAGCGTGACATTGGGGGGTCCAAATAGTAGTCCATAAACCACGTCTTTGACCAACGTGAGTGATATCTCTGTCACTCTTTACGTCTTTACTAACAGAAATTTAAATAACAATAGTGCTATCTCTGTCACTCTTTACTAACAGAAATTTAAATAACAAAAATGCTATCTCTGTCACTCTTTACTACCAGGAACTTAAATTATTATAGTGCTATCTCTATTCTCTGTCACTCTTTACTATCAGGAACTTAAATTGTTATAGTGCTATCTCTGTCACTCTTTACTACCAGGACCTTAAATTATTATAGTGCTATCTCTGTCACTCTTTACTGTGTGCGGAAGTGCACATACCACGAGTTTGACTAACATGAGTGCTATCTCTATCACTCTTTACTACCAGGAACTTTAATTATGATAGTGCTATCTCTGTCACTCTTTACTACCAGGAACATAAATTTTATTATTACAGTGCTATCTCTGTCACTCTTTACTACCAGGAACTTAAATGATTATAGTGCTATCTCTGTCACTCTTTACTGTGTACGGGAAGTGCACATACCACGAGTTTGACTAACATGAGTGCTATCTCTGTCACTCTTTACTACCAGGAACTTAAATGATTATAGTGCTATCTCTGTCACTCTTTACTTCTAGGAACTTAAATATTTTTTTCGGTTTCGGTTTTGGTCTTGGTTTCGGTTTCGATTTCGGTTTTCGTTTCCATTCCCGTTTCGGTTTCCGTTTTCGTTTTCAGTTTTGTTTTTGTTTAAACTAACAGAACTAAAACTAAAACCAAAACCAAACCAGAAACGGGAAACCGAACACGGGAAACCGGATATCGGATACCGTATATCGGATGCCGGTTACTGTCTACCGTTTACCGGATACCGGTTACCGTCTACCGGTTACCGGTCACCGTTTACCGGATACCGGTTAACGGTCATTGGTTACTGGTTACCGGTTACCGGTCACCGAATACCGGAGACCCGTCACCGGTTACCGGTTACCGGTTACCGGTTACCGGATACCGGTTACCGGATACCGGTTACCGGATACCGGTTACCGGATACCGGTTACCGGATACCGGATACCGGTTACCGGATACCGGTTACCGGATACCGGATACCGGTTACCGGATACCGGATACCGGTTACCGGATACCGGTTACCGGATACCGGATACAGGATACAGGATACCGGATACCGGTTACCGGTTATCGGTTACCGGTTACCGGTTACCGGGTACTAGATACCAGAAACCAGGTTTTGATTTCTGGTTTCTCATGTTACAACGTGTATAGATTAGTCGATACCAAGTCGGACACTTCCGATTAGGCGATTTCGGCTCGCATTGTTACGCAGCATTCGAGTGTTGAGTTTCTCACACATGAGGCCCCCTAATAAAATTTGTACCACTCATATTATTGATTTGACTCTCGCAACACAAACACCTCATGCCCACACAAATACACACAAAATAAAATCATTCACAAACTTCAAATCATTCAAAAACTCAACAGTCACACGCGCTCCTCGCGGTCCTCTAAGAACTCCCTCGCGAGAGTCGACACTTCAAAATGAAGCGACATCGCATCGGCTCATCATCCACAAATCCGAAAAGATCCACCGATAAATTTGTACCGGAAAGACCTCACCGCGACAATGTCATATTACCCAAATTACTTCAAAAATCCTCTGAAAGTGAAACAGTTCATTAGGTTTACCGTAAGAGTGAGTGAGACAGACACGCACTGTGCTTCAAATTTGCCTCGCCAAAATACGTTACACACGACTCGAAAGAATACAGTCTTAAGCGCCGCAAGCTTTCATACATATTACGTTGTTGTGATCCAAGCATCTCGTCAAGCTCGATAGGTACTATTATTGAGCTAACGACTTGACCAGTTTAACGTGACCTATCGGACTAATTGATTTGTATGACTTTTGTCACTTGTAATAAGGGAGCTCTCTTATACTGGACGGTGAAATATTTGTTATCGAAGCGTTTTGAAAACGCGGCGCCCTTGATATGAAACACGTGTTGACGACTCGCCGCCCGTTCCCGCTACTACTATACTAGCTATACCTACTCTGTGCACGACCTTATTCTGCAGGTAATAATGTTCATATTAAAGCGCAAGTAAGAAAAATATCAATTAAGTAATGAATCTTACATATTTGTTGTTTAATTGATTTCGTATAGTACTAAGAATATATTAACGGCAAAATTTACCATCTTTCAATTTAGTTAGGTATTTTTCCTTTCCTAAAATTATCAATATTTAAGATTTTGAACAAGCGCCAAAAGTATTGGTATAAGTTTTAATAATTTATCAACACACGTAATATTATATTCATAATAAATTGCAGGATTACGGTTAACAATATTTTCTAGTGAAATACGCCTGAAAATGTGTAACTTACTAAACCTTCTTTATAAATGATAGTTCTGTATGAATTATTTATAAAAATTAGATGTTTTTATATGAAATGCAGGTGTCACAACATAATACAAGCACTTTTTCCGGATTACATTTAATACTTTAGTTATAAAATCAAAAAATATTCAAAGTTCGTTTTTATTTTTTTTTAAATTGAATCAGAACCCTAATTTGATTAATAATTTGTATTTTAACTATCACTAATGATACTTTATACGACAGAAAAAGAAAATTACGGTTATCGAATTATGTCCAGGTCAAGCTATTTTTCCTGGTCTAAACGGGATCCGGGAGCAGGGGCGCCAATTTTTTTTTTGTGGTTTCAGTATTGGACCCATTATAAAATTTGTTCATTCTGACCTCAAAAGTTAGTAGGTATGCAAAGTTTGGCTGGTCTTTTCTAATTCACTCTGTATTAATGGTTTGTGTGTGTGTTTTATAGCCACCAGGAACTCATAATGACGAAACACGCATGTGTCAACTCGTTCCCATAAATCCTGGGTCCGAACTATCCCGTATAAATCTCGGAGGATTTCGCCCCTTGCCCACCGATTTATACCATGTGCCCATCATTTTTCATCCGAGGGTATTGCGTTAGGTTTCGTGCATATTGTTTTAGAGTACGAACTAGGTTTAATAAGTTTGTTTCATTAGACTAACAAAGTGTTTGTTACTTGGAAAAAACAAAAGCAAGTCAAGAAAAAGTTTGCTTGACATTCGAAGCCCTATTTTTTTTGTGACAGACATAAATAAAAGAATTTAAAATTTACAACTTCAGCGCGACTCCAAGCGATTGGAATTGGACTAACAGAAATGATGGACAGATTTTTTTTTTTCATATTACCTTAATTTTTTTAATATAAAATATAGAGCATCACTTGCAGATGTTTCTGCCCGATAAAATAGCAATTTAGATAAAACTTAATTCTTGAGATATTAGAATGCTATTCTAGTTAAAGTTATCTATAAACATTAAAGATTTTAGGAAACAAAATCTGTAATTTTAATTATTTATTGAAAATTGATTTTAAACATTTAAAATTACTTGGAAAGTATCCAAAAAAGTTATTGACCATAAGATTTAGAGATTTCTAGAAAAATGTAAGACAATCCACGGCCCGCTTATTTGTGACTGTCATAAAACCCGTGTACATGTACATGTTTAGCCCCTAAGCACAGTATAATAAGTATGACCACTTCCGCTTCCCGCTGAAAGTACCGCCCACCCCCTCTCGGTTACCTCACAGTTACTGCCTATCAAAAACGCGAACAGTCGACCTGTCATATCTCACTCTTACAAGCATGGTACGCGTTCACCTACACGAGCTTAGAATGTGTGCTAGGAACGCGCCTCTTTCATATATTTGATCGCCAGTGTCCGAGATGTGCCCTAAGTGCGTTTTCACATTATCCGATCCAATATGGGATGTCGAACCGATATCCCATGCATTTCAGCCGCCATCTTGGATTTTTTCTATTGAAATCCTTCCGACATCCCATATCGGATCGAATAATGTGAAAACGGACTAAACAGAAACCTTAGTGAAAATTGTACCAACTCACAATTTATGCACCAAATGCACCGTAAACTACCAACCAAATAAGCGAAAAGTAAACTTGGTTAACTTTCCTACGTAAATTTAAATCTGTCCGCACCGAATCGAAATTTCTTAACTTCTCCACGTCGTGTGAAAGTACGATTTTCATTACTCACGTAGAATGTCGAGTATTCCGAAGGAAAACTTGGAATAAAATTATTGGAAATTATGTTTATTGTGCAACTTATGCGTTACGTGGAATAATCTAATAAAATAAATAATGCAATGTCAACGGGGGGATTGTCAATTGTTGTCTTATCACACTCACACACAAGCGTACCATGCGTTCACCTACACAAGCTTAGACTGTGTGCATAGGAACGCGTTTGTTTCACATTTGATCGCTATTGTCCGAGGTGTGCCCAAACTAAGCAACGCTTCTACTATGTCAACCGCTTGTACTAGCCTGCTAACTATTTCCTGAAATAGTTCTAAAATGTCTTTTTTTCTAGCACCGGGTAATTCTTAGAAATTATGTTGTACCTGCGTGACCTTTAGCCCCGATCCATCAACCCGTGCACCGCCCACCGCCACTTTACCTTATTGCCGCTACAAATCACAGTCGACCAACAGTTTCCAATAAAGTTGGGGGCATCTAGTGTTAATTTAATAGTTTACCCAACCCAGCACGTGCAAGTGGAGGGCTACTACCATTACTAGTGGAGTTTTTTGAAATCGTTTTACCTAGTACGAAAAACATACTTAAATGAGAAAATCTTTACTGAGTTCGAATCAAATTCAAAATTGAAGCATGCTTTGATTATCTCCGCTGTAACATTTTTAGACGAGATATTTTTAACATTGACATAATGTTTTAAAACTGACATTGCCGTACGAAAATACTGCATTGATGAATAATATTTTGTTATATAAATACATACATACAATCACGCCTGTATCCCATAAAGGGGTAGGCAGAACACATGAAACTACTAAAGCTTCAGTGCCACTCTTGGCAAATAAGGGGTTGAAAGAAAACGAAACTGTGACATTGCAGTGACAGGTTGCCAGCCTCTCGCCTACGCCACAATTTAACCCGTATCCCATAGTCGCCTTCTACGACACCCACGGGAAGAAAGGGGGTGGTGAAATTCTTAACCCGTCACCACACAGGCAATAAATACTCGGGTATATATCTATACTAATTATTGTTACCAGTTTAAAGAGATCTAGTTTTAATGTTTTTTTTTGTATTAATAGGTAGACGTTTGACCACGATCACACCTGATGGTAAGTGATGGTTCGTTCTACAGTGAAGCACGCTTACCTGTGAGATACCTATTTACTCTTGCTTTAATGAGACTTGGATTGTACTCATGCGGAAACACAGACTTAGGCATTGCATTCCACTCCTTGGCGGTTCGCAAAAGAAATGTTGAAGATGAAATGAACCTCTATAAAATCGGTATTCTTACCTATACATAGTTTCCGAGTAAGTAATTAAAACACATAACGAAACCTAAGGACTAGACCGTCTTATAACAATACATATACTTAGGTATGAGGGCACCAAAGGCGACATTGCTAATACAGCGAACATATGATCAAAGCAACAACTTTGCCCACAAAATCGCGTATCGTTTCCCGTTCCGACTACAGAACCATACCTAATTTAACTATGCCAGTTCCCAAGTTCTGTTTTGGTGCTCCAACTTAGGAACTAAGTGGAACTAAGTTGGAACATCTTTGTTCAGTTTGATCGGGGACGGTTCGAAGGAGTTACGAGGTTGGTAATACACAGAATATATCTTGCAAATACTGTAGGCATTATTCTTTTAACTTCTCGTGCTCAAAAAGTGCACCTTTATGTCGTGCGAAGTCGACATAAAATGCTCTAGAGCATAAAAGTAAAAATTTCTTCTAAGACTAAGGTGACCGGTCTCAACAGCCAAACAGTTAAAACATATTGCACAATTTTATTGAGCAATAAAATTTTGTAGATGACAAAACTTGTCATATTAGTTTATTTTTGCTATAATTTATTAGATTTCCGTATTTTCTGTTATTAAATAAAGTAAATCATATAAAATATAAGTGGATTATCTGAAAAACTGCCTCGGGTAAAAATGGGTCACTTTATGCCCTTGATGAACTAGTACAATCTACTATTATTGATACCTAATCCTACTCGTATTATAAACGATATATAACTCAAATGGTAAGATAAGATAAGATAAGATATGATTTATTGTATAACTGTGTACAAAGATATTTACAATACTACAATTTGAGAACCAACAGTTTATCCATCACGGACGTACAATATAATTTCCTTACACTAAACTATAACTAATTAATACATGCATGCACTATTGTCGTAAGCATCAAACTCTTTCATGCTGTAGAATACTCTACCAATAAGCCACTTTTTGAGAACACTTTTAAATTGTTTGTCGTCAGCTGACTTTATTTCAATTGGCAATTTGTTAAAAACTTTTATTGCTGAAATATAAGCACTTTTTTCCATTACTTTATTGTTAGTCTTTGGAACACGATAGTTATATTTGTATTGTGTGCGCAAGTTTTCATTGATTGTGGACATCTTTGTGAAATACTGTCCGTTGCGCTTTATAAAAAGGCATAGCTCAAGTATGTAGATTCCAGTTAAAGTCAATATCTGATTTTTCCTGAAAACATTTCTGACTGAGTGACGTTTGTGTAAGTGAAACATGTTTCGTAAGCATCTTTTTTGCAATCTGAAAGTAGTCAAGACATCAGCAGAATCACCCCAATAAATGATACCATACGTGAGATGCGAGTAAACATTTCCGTAGTATGCACTCTTTACTACAATCTCTGAACATGTTTCAGAGAGTATGGATAAGGCATAAGCTGCTTTTGCAATCTTACAATTTAAATCTGCTATGTGAGATTTCCAATTGAGATGAGAATCTATTGTAATTCCTAGAAATTTAGCACTGTCAACCTGTTCTATTGCCACTGCTCCTTGTCTTACGGCGATAGACATCGGTGTGGTTTTGTAATTTCGAAACTGAATAATTTTTGTTTTGTTTAAATTTACATATAAGTTTAATGTTTCAAGCCATTGAACTACAGTTCCTAAAGTGTTATTAATACTTTGTTCGAAGTGCTCGTCTGTTAGCGATCCTGAAAATAAAAGCGTAGCGTCATCAGCAAATAGAACGCATAATTCATTGACAATTTTGGGTAATTCATTTATATAAATTAGAAAAATAAGTGGGCCTAACACACTTCCCTGCGGAACTCCTACGTTGACAATTTCATAATCAGATTGCTCTTGCTCTATGGACTTTGTTAAATCATTAAACGATTCGATAACCGTCGCTTGCTTCCGGTTACATAGGTATGTTTTGAAAAGTTTTAATGCGTTACCTCGTATTCCTAAATTTTCTAGTTGACTTAAAACAGTATTGTGTACCACGCAATCAAAGGCTTTTGATAAATCCAATAGAAGAGCAAAACATGGTCTCTTGTTATTAATCTCATCCCATATGTTCATAAAAATTTTGAATGTTGCCAGTGAAGTAGATTTTCCCTTCTGAAATCCGAATTGATTTGGATTAAGTATTTTATTTACTTCTATAAAGCTAAGTAACCTATTGTAAATAATAATAGGTGGAGAATCAAAAATAAAATAAAAACTCAACATACTCGTAAGACAAAAATTGGATACAATTCTAATGGAGTTTTATAGTTAGACACTGATTTAAACTTTCAAGATTATTTACACATAATTATTTTTAAAATCGGGACTTAATCGCGTATAATACATATTAAACTGACCACCAACCAAGTGCGGGTAGTTCGAAAAACTCGCGCGGCTGTCAGAAGGTGTTGATTTCATTTCAAGCCAGTCTTCTCCGAGACCACGAGGACAACGCCGTCCTTGAAACGTTGGAGGTCAGTTTAATATCTACGGTCATCTAACCTAATTAGACCTAAATGATTTTAAAGTTTTAGAGAATATTAATTCGTATTTCAAAAATATAATGTAAGGTCAATACGGCACACCGTAGAGGGTGCAGGCCGGGGTTCAGGCAGACCGAAAAAGAGATGGCGGGAAGACTTGGACGCATTCTATCCACGCTGGCAGGATTACGCACGTAACAGGGTTGAGTGGAAGAAGCGAGGGGAGGCCTTTGCCCAGCAGTGGGACACTACAATAGGCTAGTAAAAAAAAGGTCAGTATCGGTAAGTGTGACATAAGATCATTCACATTTGATGATCAGATCACACTTGACCTTTTTCATAGTCACAGGTGTTTTTGAGCGTTCATATTTTTGCTACTAGCTACTCACGGTTAGTGGTAATAGTTATTTGTTATACAAGGGGGCAAAGTTGTATTTTAATACCGAGTGTGGAATTGAAAAACGAGCAAGGGAAAGGATTCTATAGTTGAACCATGAGCGAAGCGAGTGGTTCGAGAATAGAAACCTGAACTTAGCGAGTTTTTCAATACACGTGAAGTAAAATACATTTGCACCCGTGTGTAACACGAAACTTTTCCCCTCACTATAGCGAGGAAACTACAACGCAAAAAATGCGTTTATCACTGCTTCCAGTAGTTCCACAGGTGGTAATTCATCTTCATTACTAGATTCACCTACTTTTATAATTACGTCAAATTACTTTACCCACTAGTGGATAAAATGCGTTTTTACCCGCTGATATTAAAGGATAAAACACGTATTTCCGAGGTAGTGAGGGGAAAACTCTCAATAAACACTGATCATTGGTTTAAATATGCCCGCCCCTGATATTAGCTAACGTTTTCGTAACTTACTTTCTGTAATAATATCTAGCTTACAGTAATAATTATGTTATTACAAGCAATATGCATATTGCATAAACCTTAAATTATGCAAAGTGCAACCTGCAATACTAGTATGTGACTTGTGGTACGGCTGAATAGAATAATTGAATATTAGGGTGTAGTAGCGTATTCCCTCAACTTTGCATAGTGACATTGGAGGTCATATTATGAACAACTTTTATAATGGGACTAAATCTTCTATTGCACCACGTTAGTTGGAATGTGTGGAACAGCCAATTTTTTTTCGCGTTTTCAGCGTTGGTTCCATAATAAAAGTTGTTCATTATAAAAAAAAAAAGTAAAAAACGTTAAAAGTGACTAAGCAAAGCAATTTCACCCGATGTTTTCTATTTCAAAACAACCAACATGTATTGAAAATTAAAGCAGAAATTTTCCAGTAACGAGCTATTATTATTCGAACCTAATTTCCGAGGCAACAAAGAAAAACAAAAGAAAACTCGATCACGTGTACAGGTAATGCATCGCGTTCGATCTATCATTTATCCAACGTCGGGAATCCATTACTGTACAACACTATTGGTGCAACGATATCGATAGACTTATGTTATCGATACTTGGTAGATATCCGCGAATTAGCACGAAGCGTTTTGCTTCTTCTTTTTTTATGCGCACTGCCAAGGAGTGGAATTCCTTGCCGGCGGCTGTATTTTCGAGCTCATATAATCCGGCAACCAAGGGTGAACAGGCATCTTCTGGGCGAGCTCACTCCATCGTAGGCCACGTATTTTCCTTTGGCTTGTCTCTGGCTAAGAGTAAGTCCATTTATAATTAAAAAAAATTGGTGTGCAACGCTTTAAATGATTCACGGTTAGTTTTATTAGACTTATATTGACAGGGATATACAGTTCAACAGGTTTTACAAAACTTTTCAATTGTAGTAGGATCTTTGCTAAATAAAGTACATACTTAAGTACAAAGAAATGCATCAGATTTAATTCTAGGTACAGTCACTGGCAATAAATGTACGAAGCTCTTACTGCTCTACGAATAAGATCATGTCAGACATTACTGCGGCCTTCGAACCAGTAAAATATTATTGCTGGTGACTGTGCTACGACGTTTCTGAGCGCTAGAAAAATAAATACGTATCGATGTCGATGAAATAATATTTTAGGTACTTATTTAGTCGTATGGCATCAATAGGATTTTTTATCGCTATGAATAATGAAATAATATAAAGTGTGGAAACAACACTATACGTTGATTATTTTCGACATTGCTCCCATTTTAAAAATATAAGTAACATATACATGTTTGCCAAGACCTTTCTTCCTAATATTTTAGCTACATATATAACTATAGGAAAAAGTTACAAAAAAATATCTGAACATGATTTTATACACTTTTTATTGAATCACAGCAATGAAACTTGCGCAGTTTCATGTGCTCTGTTTGTGTTTATTACTAATACCTATTTATTTCTGAGTCATGAATACTACCCGAATGTCTATGTGGGTATTATTGGAAAATATACTACTAAACACCTTTATCGATACAACTACAACCCTAATCTAAGCAAATGCAGACGTAATGGAGCCCGCTTGATAAAATTATCGACGACAAGCGATATAAATTGACCGAGCCGCGACAGTAGTCCCATGCCAAGTGATTGGGACACAATGTCGCTAATGGTTTAATGGTAAAACCACTGGCTATTACGGGTAAATTAATTACTTTACGAGTATTTGTAGTGCAATTCTGATCAAACTTGTTGTAACGTTTACTTTCATTTATTTTATAATTTGGTGGGCGGAATGTTACATTTTGTAAAAAAAAATATCGATTAAGCAACTTATTCCGCGTTCGAATCGGGATTGTAAGGGCATTTATTTGTGTGATGAACACAGATATTTTGTTCCTGAGACATGGATGTTTTCCATGTATATAAATATTTGTATAATTATATAATTATATCGTTGTCTGAGTCAACACAAGCCTTCTTGAGCTTACCGTAGGACTTTGTCAATCTGTGTAAGAATGTCCTATTATATTTATTTATTATAAAACCTAAAAAATACATGGTTAAGGTTCAGCTATAAGTACCTTTTTCTATTAAAGTATTTTTTTTCATGGTTTGTGAGGTAGTGACATAATATAACTCAACTAAAACTTATGGGGATTAAAATGATTTCCATTTTCACCATAAAACAAACCCTATTCTAAATTTTAAAAAAATTGATAGGAAATTGTCATACTTGTACCGTTTCCGCAAAGAAAACTGAGTTTTGATAATGATAGATCCGGTCCATTTTGCAATATCGATAATTATGTTGGTCGCCATAGACCATGCAGTTTTGCGCTCGTGTTTGTAAGAATCGGTTGCATTTTGCTATAAAGTTCTTAGAAGACACTTTGAATCGTTAACGTACATAATAAAACATCAAGATTAAATTTTTAATACACTCAAACGGCACGTAATAAAGCCCATTTTGTTGCTCTCTTCAGCGGTGTCATAACAGCGGACTTTAGAGTAGTGATTAATATTTTATGACGTCACAGCGATATATTTTTAATTAAAAATAACGGGCCACCCTGGGGTGCTAACATGCTTAGGGTTTTCCTGTAGCTTTTGGCTTACACGGAAAATATGTAATGAAGAAATTTATTAAATTTTGCCAGTTTATTTTTTTACGGTAAAAAACTTTAGGTACTGGCTTAGAGTAGTTTGAATACGGTTCGTTTCTGAAGTCTAAGTTTTCTCACTTTAAATATTTTATACACTTCTATAATATAAGTGTAATTGTGTGTCCAGTCCAATGTGTATGGTTCGTTATCGCCTTAAAGAAAACTGCAAGTTTATATTGTTCTTATTTTTCGTGTTCGTCAAATTTGTTTTTTTTTTTACATTTTCCCTACATGTATAAGTAATTTTTAAGCCTAATATATTGTCACTATCTCTTGAGCCAAGCTCCAGTGGTATTTGAAATATTTTTTGTCCAGTAGACTATAAAAAGGTAAAAAAAGACTTCAATGGTTTTGCAATATAAGCCTTGAGTGACACAAAAACATTGAAAAATGTTTATCCATTTCTAAATGTTTTGTGTTCCAAAGGATTTCCTGCACAGCTTTTTATATTTTTGTTTGAATAGTAAAATATTCTTCTAAATACGCCATGTTTTAGCAGTCTCCCGAATCTTTTTTGTTTCTTCTGCGAGTCTCTACACAGGTGCCGTAGCCGAATGGCATTTCTGCGACGCGAAACGAAAACGAAACGCCGCGAAAGGTAGTCTGACTCTGTCGCGCCAATACGCAAGAGCGATAGAGATAGATATCGTTTCGTTTCGTGAGCGTTAGTGCCATTCGGCTACGGGGACTGCTCAGCGATTCTGAGCGCAATGTGCTAATCTTCGGGCGACGTCGATTTACAATTATTATCAATTTGAACACATTTTGTGATCAAGACAACGCTGTACATACAAGCGTGTGCTTGTGCTCAGTAAGTATTATAAATTATAGCACACAAACACTCAAACAAGACATTAATTAAACTAAAATGTAAAAACGCGTTCAAAGCTTCTCTCTTCCCAAAAACATTTCCGACACAATTCCTCGTTTAACAGGAATTACTTCCACTACACAATATCTTTTACAAGACGGACCAAAATTAAGCGTTCTTTGAATTAAAATAGAATTTTACCACTGATATACAGACCTAGATGCTTACGCTTCAAGCACAGTAAAAATAAGGAGTACTATCGTACAGTGTGACCACTCCAACTCCCCGTTGAAAGCGCCGCCCACCCGCTCTCGGTTACCTCACAGTCGCCGCATGTCAAAAACGCGACCAGTCGACCTGTCATATCTGGGCCATTTTTTTCAAAGCTTTCCACCCCACTTTTTTGTAAAATGGGTATTTTTTACGCGATTCATACTCAGAATCGAGAGCTCCTTCGATCCTGATAGGAGAAAAAAAATGTCCCAAGATTTCCATACATTTTTTCGAACCTTCCATTCCGTTAGCGCCATACAAAATGTATGAAAAAGTGGTATCTGAATGGGAAAAAACCTTGGGACACTTTGTTTCTCCTATTAGGATTGATAGAGCTCTCGATTCGTGGAAAGCACATAAAAAATTCCAAATCTAAAAAAAGTGCGGGGGTGGACAACTTTAAAAAAAGGGCCGATCTTACTCATACAAGCATGTTACGCGTTCTATCACCTGCACCAGCTTACGCCGTGTCTTGCGTGGGCGACGGTCGCGCGACCATCGCCGTCGCGTGTCATACTTCCATATCGATAAGGTTTGATTTCGTATGCGTCGCATCGCCGTCGCCCACGCAAGCCACGGCGTTAGACTGTGTGCGTAGGAACGCGCGTCTTTCGTACGTATAATTGATCGCCATTGTCCGAGGTGTACTACAAGTCCGATACAGGAAAACTGCAACCCAGATGCAATGTCGGTAGCAAAGAATTGGATTTTAGTCCGTCTATAATATTGGCAACGTGCGTGACAGAGTGTCGCTGATTGTCACAAATATAGGCATGTCCAACATTAATGCTAGCGGCGGCCGTTAGTAATAATTTGACACGATACAATTTAATATGGAAAAGTCGGCAGCACCAGTCGTGCAGGTAGTGAATACCTGTTGACCGCTGATATAATTCTATCGATGTGTTTATGTGTGATTAATTGATTATATTGTGTGTGTGTGTGTGTGTGTGCGGATGCGGGTGGCATAGGACAGGTCATTGTGGCAATCTTTGGCGGAGGCCTATGTCCAGCAGTAGACGTCTTTCGGTTTATACGATGATGATGATGAAGAATTGATGATATGTGCAAAATTAAGCTATCACGTTTATTAAAAGAATGTAGTGCAAAAAGGACAGTCTGCCATTAAAAAAATAGAAGTCAATGTAAATTATAATAGTAAATTGTAACCCCCTTATTCGTAAACGTTCACTAAAGTTATCAAGCCGATTTCTGACCTATTGTGATAGAAAGGGACAAACGAACTTTATCGGCTTGATAGCTTAAGCGTAAGAGTAGATAATTTGTAGTTTAGGCATTTTGGAAGATTCTGGTATAACCATATTGAGGTACGAAAAAAATATGGTACCAAAGCGCTGCACATTCTAGATCTGTGGAAATTACACGAGTACCTAGGTACCATTAATTCTAGGACATTGTCCCAGTGGGACGGACTAGAGGGGCACTTGCATACCGTAATTGAATTTGAGATTGCAAATGGCAAAATTAAATTATGAGTTATGGCGAGGACGAGGACATCTTGAAACGCTTTTGTCTTTTTACCCGACTGCAGAAGGGCTGTGTTCCCGGGGACTATTTTAACCCCCGACGCAAAAACGACGGGGTGTTATAAGTTTGACGTGTCTGTCTGTCTGTTTGTCTGTCTGTCTGTCTGTGTGTCTGTCTGTCAGTTTGTCTGTCTGTGTGTGTGTCTGTCTGTGGCATCGTAGCTCCCGAACGCACTAACCGATTTAGGTTTAGTTTTTTTGTCTGAAAGCTGAGTTAGTCGGAAGTGTTCTTAGCCATGTTTCATGAAAATCGGTCTACTATGTCGCGGTCGGGGGTTTTTTCAAAATTTTAATTTTGTTGTGTTGCAGTATTAAGAAACCGTTCTTGACAATAAAAAATATTAAATGCAGTTCAAGATTCATTTGCTGATAAACCATAAAATCTCTCAGAAATAACCTGAAACTACAAAATTAAAATTTTGATAAAACCCCCGACATAGTGAACAAATTTCCGTGAAACTTTTTTTTTAAAGTTTGAATAGGTAGACGTTTGACCACGATCACACCTGATGGTAAGTGATGATGCGGTCTACGGTGGAGCACGCTTACCTATGAGATACCTATTTACTCTTGCTTTAAAGAGACCTGGATTGTATTCATGCGGAAACACAGACTCAGGCAGGGCATTTAATTTTTTGGCGGTCTTTGGGTTTGGTGGCCTTTGGTTGGCTAAGAACACTTCCGACTAATTAAACTTTCAAACAAAAAATGCACACACACACACACACACACACACACACACACACACACACACACACACACACACACACACACACACACACACACACACACACACACACACACACACACACACACACACACACACACACACACACACACACACACACACACACACACACACACACACACACACACACACAAGAGTCTCGGAAAAAGTAATAATTACCTCCAGTAGTAACCGATTGTGGGTGGCTTTCCACCTACAATGAAATGTGTATTCTAAAACGTGGAAAACTCTGAATATCTCTGGCCTATTTTACCACAGTGACAAGTGTCACCCGACAGTGACACTTGGCCGTTCATTGAATGTTCAACAAAAATTGATGCTGAGTAACACCTGGTCCTTATCAACCCAGAAATAGGCGTGTAAAGGTCACAGTGGTAAAATAGCCCACTGGTATATTTAGGGCCAATTGCATCAAATCCTCTGTCCGTTGAAGCGTTCGTTAAATTGTATTGTGTGGGAAGTATAGACGTAAACTACGTGATGACGTGTTTGTCGCAACTGGCCCTTAAATTATAGCAATGGGTCTTTGTGAATAGCTCGGGCTAATTTGTCGGTCAAACCTTAATGAGCGACTGCAAACCGCTTGTGGGCACAGCAGAGGGTATTTAGTCTTCTGAGATTGCCGTTTTTGTAGAAAATTAGCAGTAAGTAAAAGGTAGTTCTTTCGGCGAAATTTTTTTTCTTTTGACATTATTTAGGAAATAATTACTGTCACTATGTTTGCGTTGGTGGAGTAAACGATTAAAAGCAAATAATTGAGACACAGATTCACAGATTGAGATTGAGATCGTGAGGAAACCGGACTAATTCCAATAAGGCCTAGTTACCCTTCGGGTCGGAAGGTCAGATGGCAGTCGCTTTCGTAAAACTAGTGCCTACGCCAAATCTTGGGATTAGTTGTCAAAGCGGACTCCAGGCTCCCATGAGTCGTAGCAAATGCCGAGATAACGCAAGGAGGATGATGAATTGAGACACAGATTGTACTCCTTAAACGAATATACCAACTTTTGTTCAGCAACTTTTAAAAATCATGATGACTAAGATTTTACATTTTCATACTACTAAAAACGATTTAATATTAATATTGTCTTCGGTTACCGCGATAGTTACTCATGAAATAAAACTATTTTTTTTTATTTGAATATTGTATAACTAGCTTTATTAATAGTGTGTAAACCTGCCTTAAAAATCTTTATTATTTATGGTCATGGTTCGTTAATATTTCTTTTATGTGGGTAGCTTTTGCACATTGTAATTTTTCCTCAGTCACCCGTTGACCACGAATGCTGTAATGTGTTCGAAACGTCGGGATTTAATCAGTTTCCATAGTTTAATTTTATTTAATATTAGTTTAAATGTAGGCCTTTAAAAAAATGCGATGGTTGAATCACTATCCGGCCGACTCTACGACCGGTCTGGCTCAGTCGGCAGTGACCCTGTCTGCTAAGCCGCGGTCCTGGGTTCGAATCCCAGTAAGGGCATTTATTTGTGTGATGAGCACAGATATTTGTTCCTGAGTCATGGATGTTTTCTGTATACATAAGTATGTATTTATCTATTTAAGTATGTATATCGTCGCTTAGCACCCATAGTACAAGCTTTGCTTAGTTTGGGGCTAAGTTGATCTGTGTAAGGTGTTCCTAATATTTATTTATTTATTTACTATGACTCGTAATTGCTATAGCCATTCATAGTTATTATAAAAATACTTTTTATATATCTTTTTCAATATATCCCTGACCTTTTATGGATCCAATTTCGTTAAAATACATTTCGCAAGTAATCTGTTAATGTAATAGAGATTCCAACTACATCTTCTTACGATGTATTAATAGATTTAAAGGTTCCTTTGGGAGAATTGATCTTGACTTATTTCATATAATAACTAGCTGGGCCATTTATGACGACTATAAGATTGGACAGCGAAAACTCTTAAGGACATTCGTTTATAGGTTGACTAAGTTAAATGTTAAGATAACCTTATAACCCTTCAGGTGGCGAAATCCGGGAGCCGACCGCACGTAAAGTGGCAGGTAACCGGGAGCCGGACTTGAAATAAAAAGCTGTTGAGTGGCAAGGATACCGCTAAAATGACAGAAAAAGTTTACCCTTGAGTGGCGGGGCCCTCACGGGTGGTCATCGCGAATGTTACTTATGTTACAAAAATTATAATTACTCAAAAAATGTAGGGATGTTGTGCATAAACCATATATCACTGGATTCATTATGAAACGGCTAAAATCATTCCATAGAAAAAAAATACATTCCATTTATGTGAATTTTGATAGACTCGATCAAATATCAGATGGCTACATTTTCCACTTCCATTTATTAAAGTAACTTTATCTAGGCAAAAAAACAGTAAATTGGAGAAAAAAGTAATTCAGGGACTTAAATGTACATTTATTTACACTTATATCTCTTTTTTTAATATATTACATTACAATTTTTGCGAAAAAGACGGTTTTTAAACACGTGTCTCAAACATGGCAGGCGGATGGTCCAATCAAATTGGGTCATATTTCAAGTTGTTTTGAAGTTGAAGGTGTTGAACCTTTACTGAATGCCGTCCTTGTTTAGTGACGAATGGTTCGTGCAAGTATGAGGAAGCTAGATATAGTTTTAGACGGTTTTATTTATATATTTAGGTATATCGTCGCACGGGGTCCGGGAGCCGGTCCCTGCCACTTAACAGCTTGTTTTTCCCACAGTCCGGCTCCCGGCGCCTGCCACTTAACGGAATGTTTTATAAAATGACCGCGCCACTTCTCCCCTATCCAACTTGTAGCTCTGCCACCTGAGGGGATATCACAAAATTTTAATTTTGAAAAAAACCCCCGACCGCGTCATAGTGCACCGATTTTCATGAAACATGGCTAAGAACACTCACGACTAACTCAGGTTTCAGACAAAAAAACCTAAATCTAAATCGGTTAATCCGTTCGGAAGCTACGATGCCACAGACAGACACACACACAGACAGACAGACAAACAGACAGACAGGCAGACTGACAAACAGACAGACAGACACCTCAAACTTATGACACCCCGTCGTTTTTGCGTCGGGGGTTAAAAAAATGAATTTTAAGAAAAAAATCACTCTGTAGTAAAATTGATTTGACCAACGTGCTTTGAAACCCTCGCAAAGCTCAAGATTCCACATTTTGAACAACTACGCTTGCCGTTCAATATTCGTAAGTATTTTTGCTTACTAGGGTACTAATTAGTTTTAATATAGTTTTTTGCACCTCCGAATTAGTTAAAGTTATGAATACCATTTTGAATACCAAAGGTTGCCTGGAAGAGATCGCTCTTTAGAGATAAGGCTGCCTGTTGTTTACCTCTGTAATAAAATTTATTGTAATGTGTTTCTATGTACGTTTCTGAGGTTTTTCAATAAAGTGGATTTGTATTGTATTGTACCTATCAATATTAGCACGTGCGGTTAAACAACAACTTTGCCCCCTTGTAAAACAAACAGCAATTATTTTTGCGAATTTAAGAAGTTCAATGACACTACATAGGTACCTGTTTATTTGTGAAATTCTTTCATGCTCATGTAAAACCGGGCCTGCCAGCTAAATTATAATTTTTAATATCTTTAAGCGTACTATAAACGAACCCGCAGGCGATCATAAACACCCGCGTATTTAAAACATTCCCTTTTAAAAACATACTAAATTCCCGTCCGTGTTATTTCTGAAATCTACTTCAACTCGTAAGACATAAGATTTACTTTAGAAGTAGTATAAAAATGGAGTTATAGCGTTTTATAAAGTAACGTTACTTAGCGTGTTCTATTCTTCATTATTGCTTTTTACAATGCCGTTATACAGTAAAATGTGTATATCATTCGTTTCTATACACCGTGTTTCCGGTAACACTCAAAACCTCAGACACCCCAACTGATTTTTATTTTTTTAAACTCATCTAGAGTATTCATCTTTTAATCTGATGGTTACTTTTTTTTTAATTGAATTTTTAATTTTCTGTACAGTTCTACTTGACTTTCAGCTCTACACTCAATAAAATAATTGCTAACTTCCACCATAAACCATAAAACTATTTATTTGTGTACGTTACTGCAACGACATAAGGCTTACCAATAGACAGCTAAGATGTCACTGTAAAACACTTGAAAGCTTTGTAGCAGTAAGCAAATTTAAACCCAATATCCAAAATGACAAGGTTGTAATTAGGTACGAGTTCAATTTGTTGTGACTTATGATAAACATTAAGATTAAACTGACAAACAACGTCAAACTCGTAGCGGAAAAAATAATCGTCCAAGTAACCAGCCAGTATTAATACCCCTAAATACTGAAAAAGGTAAACAACCTCTAGCAATGCGATATACACAATGTTGTCTTACGAGTACAATAGAATAGGCACGTAAAAAATAACTAATAATACAAATTTAAATAAAAATATTACCCCCATCAAGATATATCTCATTCGATTCTACTCTCGATTCTGAACAAACTGTTTTCAGGTTTTTAGTGTTAAGTGAAACACGGTGTATAGAAATGAGTGAGTAAATCAGTTTGTGGATAAGTGTTGATTACTTCGCGTGAGGTCATTTAAAAATTAACCTGTTTAAAAACTTAAAACGAACGATCCTCTCATCTACTCCAAGGTTAGCTGGAAGATATCCCTTATAGGGATAAGCTCGCCTTTATATCTCTATTCCTACAAATTGTATATGTCACCGTAAAATTGTAAAAACCGTTAGTTTATAATTTCACTAGCGAGATTATGAACTAACGAAATATTGTGAACCGTAACGTACAGTTCACAATTTGACGGATTATTTTTACGTTAGATTATAATCTAACGAAGCGAAACCGTCAAATTGTAAACTGTCACGGCGTCGGAACGAATTCTGATTGGTCGGTTTTATAGTAGATCGTTTTGTGGCCATAGAGTGACTGACACAAATAGACACTGCAATCACAGATGTCAATCAAAAACCTCATCAAACTTTTATCATCCAAATTCGATATATTGTTTAAGGAAATGGTCGAACTCGCCAAATAAACAAAATTGTCAGTTACTTTGCTTGTTATGTGGCGGCTTAATTGGTATATTTTTTGTGATTTAATATGCGGTTCACAATATTTCGTTGGTTCATAATCTCGCTAGTGAAATTATAAACTAACGGTTTTTACAATTTTACGGTGACATATATAAACCGTTGTACACAATAAAGTGATTACTACTACAGTAGGTGATTATTGGGAGTTTCAAATCAAAGATTTGAAAACTCCCAATATCACTTCATATTTAGGACTCGTACTCAGGTTTATTGGTGATTTAAAACTCCCAATAGGTTTTCAGATGATTTAAAACTCCTAATCGGCTTTCTCATGATTTGAAACTCTCAATAGGTTTTCTGATGATTTAAAACTCCTAATCGGCTTTCTCATGATTTGAAACTCTCAATAGGTTTTCAGATAATTTAAAACTCCTAATCGGCTTTCTCATGATTTGAAACTCTCAATAGGTTTTCTGATGGTTTAAAAAGCACACAAGGTTTACGATTGCATATTTAGAATTAGAACTTGTGAACTGTAAAAGCGCAATCAGATTTTTAACTTAACATTTCGGATTCGTTCATTTGATTGAAACAGATGAAGTATGGTGTTCGTTGTTAAATGGTCCATTTCGAAAATGTAAGCCGTAAAGTTAAGTTAGGTATGATATTAAATAGCAAAAGCTTAACGCAACACACTCTCCGAGGTGGCCAATCTCAGATGTGGTCTCTCTCAAGCGTTTGCTCGATTGACAGTGGCGTTTACACACAACGTGTCTGATCAGCTCGTCAGCGTCGCAGAACACGAATGGACCCCAAAGTGTGAACTCTGGTGTAGTCGCGTTTTACATGCATCGATTGAGTTTGACCCCCTCCGGGTATGGGATTCCATATCTATCGACCGCGTAAATACAGAGATCCCCAAGTCTCGAATTCAACACTACATGCCTCGGTTGGCCAAGCCAAGGAATGGTTTACGTGTTGAGGTTGTCGGTCGTCACAACCCGACATACTACACATCACCATTTTTATTTATATGAAACATTGTAAAAACTTTATAAGTGTGATGTAGACCCAGTTATGCTATTGGCTGTTTCGGATTACGTACTCCCACGTCATATCTACTACGAATTTTGTAATATATGGTTTAAAATAACGTATATAAAATATGATCTTCTTTGACACCCATAACAAAGAGTTCAGTATAAATTAAAGGCTAGCGTATGTCATATACTGCACTTTGCAAAGCAGAACTTTTCATAAAGATATAAGGTTCAAATTTTGATTATATTAAAATCATGACATACATTACCAGTACTCATCCTGCAATCACGAAAAGAAGACCTAAAGTAAAACTCACAAAACAAAATAAGCAATTCCTCCAAAGCTTACGCCTATTAAAATGAGTATATTAAACTTAACAGAACCTTTTGTCTTTGATAATTCTATCGAGAGCTTTGAATATCATTCATATAAACCATACGTCACAAGTTTCAATTTCAACGATGAAATACGTATACCTATAAACCAACAAGATCTTTACGTACTACCATCAGCAAGTTCTTTATACATAGAAGGTACTATAACCGCATTCAATAGAGAAACAAAAGCCGAGGTAAAAAGTGTTCTTCTTACAAACAACCCCATACTTCATCTATTTCAAGATATTCGATATGAATTAAATGGAATCGAAATTGACAAAATTAAAAACGCAGGAGTTACAACAACTATGAAATCTCTTGTATCTATGAATGGGATGGAAGCATCCATGTCTAAGTTATGGGGATTTGATGTCAATGGTATAAAAAACACGGAAGGTACATTTTCTGTGTCTGTACCTTTAAACAAGATTCTCGGGTTTGCTGAGGATTACAGCAAAATCATAATTAATTGCAAGCATGAACTTATTCTTTTAAGATCCAATACTAATTTGAATAGTGTTAAATTAAATGCGAATGAATATATAGACAATATTACTATATCTAAAATAGTATGGCGCATGATAGAGAAAAGGAAAACAAGAGGTCAGCTTATCTAATAAGTAAAAAGAAGGCCAAGAAAGCAGTTGCAATCGCGAGGGCCAAGGTCCAAGATAAGCTCTACAACCATTTGGAAAGCCCACAAGGCCAAAAAGACCTTTATAGAATAGCAAGAGAGCGGGAGAGGAATGCAAGAGATATCAATCACATGAAATGTATGAAAGATGAAGCAGGAAAGATTTTGACGGATGACAAGAGCATAAGAGAACGCTGGAAGAACTATTTTAATAAACTTATGAATGAAGAGAATGACTGGACAGGTGTGCTAGATGATGCTAAAAGTAACATAGGTATGGTGAAAGAGATTACTGTAGAAGAAGTAAAAATGGCAGTGCAAGGTATGAAGAATGGGAAAGCGGTAGGGCCAGATGATATACCAGTGGAAGTATGGAAGGTTCTGAAAGCGGATGGTTGGAAGTGGCTGACTTTATTCTTTAATAAGTTGTTGCAAGAAGAGGCGATCCCTGATGAATGGTGCAGCAGTACATTGGTGCCCATTTTTAAGAATAAGGGTGATGTACAGGATTGCAACAACTACCGGGGAATAAAGCTCATGTCACATAGTATGAAGATATGGGAAATAGTGGTAGCGAGACGAATAAGAGAAGAGAGTGAGGTAACACAGAACCAATTTGGGTTTATGCCGGGCCGGGGAACCACGGACGCCATATTTGCACTGCGCCAACTATGCGAGAAATACAGAAAAGCCAAAAAGAACTTGCACATGGTGTTCGTGGATCTGGAAAAGGCATACGATAGAGTTCCGCGTAAGGTTCTGTGGTGGTGTATGAGAGAGAAGGGAGTGCCAGAGAAGTATGTGCGGCTTGTTCAGGCGATGTATGATAGAGCTAGTACTCACGTCAGGTCTGAAGCTGGAGTCACCGACAAGTTCAATGTGGCGGTAGGTCTACACCAGGGGTCGGCTTTAAGTCCGTATTTGTTCCTCCTGGTTATGGATGCTCTGACATCGGACATACAGGAGGAAGCACCCTGGTGTATGCTGTTTGCCGATGACATTGTTCTTGTTGGGGAAAATGCACTTGAGGTCCAGAGCAGACTGGGAAAATGGCAAGAAAGACTGGAAAGTGTGGGACTGAAAATCAGCAGAACCAAAACTGAACAGATGTTCTGCGATTTCGGTGGTCTATCCAGTTTTTCCCCTATTGCCTTAGATGGTGTATACCTACCAGTCTGCTCCGACTTCCGGTACCTTGGGTCATTATTCCAAAATGACGGAAGCATCGACCGTGACGTGAAAAATAGAATAAATGCGGGATGGATGAAATGGCGACAGGTCTCAGGGACAACATGCGATCGACGGATGCCCCTTAAACTTAAGGGGAAAATCTATAAGACGATTGTGAGGCCTGTTGTATTGTATGGATCTGAATGCTGGGCGACAAAGGTGGAGGATGAAAGGAGATTGCACGTAGCGGAAATGAGAATGTTGAGATGGATGTGTGGAGTGACCAGAATGGATCGGATCAGGAATGAGTATATTAGGGGAAGTTTGAAAGTTGCGCCTATAACGGAAAAGATGAGGAGTGGCAGGTTGGCGTGGTACGGTCATGTAATGAGGAGGGATGAGTGTCATATAGGCAAAAGAATGTTGGAGATGAATGTTGATGGATGGAGAGGGAGGGGTAAACCCAAACAACGATGGATGGATTGTGTGAAAGAGGACATGAGAAAGAAAGATGTGAGTGTTAAGATGACGAAAGATAGGGGAGAATGGAAGAGAAAGACATGTTGTACCGACCCCACATAACGTGGGATAAGGGTAGGAGGAAGAAGATGCCTCATGTTAAAGTGTCTGATCGTGAAAGATTAAATTTACTCAAATGTTTAGAAAGAGATCGTGCTGTTCAGATAGCATTTAGGACTTGGGATTTGTATGAATATCCGCTCTTGCCTGAGACGTCAAAACATTCTTGGTCTATCAAAACTTCATCGCAAATTGAAAAGCCGCGTTATATTATAATTGGATTGAAAACGGGACGAAAAAATGAAGCTAATAAAGACATATCACACTTTGATCACTGTAATTTGAGAGATGTTAAAGTTTTCTTGAATTCAGTTTACTTTCCGTACGAAAGTTTTGATGTTAGTTTTTCGGATGAAAAGTTTGCTATATTATACGAACAGTATGCGAAATTTCAACAGTCTTATTATAATCGTCTACAAGCGCCGTTGCTTAGCCCTAAAGATTTTAAAGATAAAGCTCCTTTATTTGTTATCAACTGTTCTCGTCAAAACGAAACCTTAAAAACCGGTTCAGTAGATGTGAGAGTTGAATTGGATTGTGAATCTGATATACCAAAGAACACTGCAGCTTACTGTCTGATTTTAAATGATAGTGTATTTGAATATAAGCCTTTAAGTAATATTACGAAAAAAGTATCGTAATGCAGCATATATTTGTAGACCTTCAAGGGTTTAAAACAAAAGAAAACGAATTTATTATCAAAGAATTTGCATACAGCACGCTAGAATACACTCAAGTTTTCTTAATAAAACCCCTTTTCGATTTTCTAAATTGACGGAAAGTGAAGAGAGGCAGACAAAATGGATTGAAAAACATTTAGGTATTTTGTGGCACGAAGGTTATGTTGATTATAGAGAATTTAGAAGACTTATTTATAATCATATTAAAGATAAGATAATATTCGTTAAAGGTATGGAAAAAATTAAATGGATTAAAGAATTATATTCAAACTGTACTGTTATAGATTTAAGTGAAAAGGGTGCACCGAATTTACAAGAACTGTATAAAAAATATTGTATTAATGATTGTATTTTTAATTGTGTGTACCATAAAAAAACTTGTGCATTAAAATATGTAATATGTATGAAAAAATGGTATTTAGAAAATCACGTTCCTCTTTGAATAAATGAATGTGCTAAATAAGACGCATTTTATTAACCTGTAAATTATACTCCTGAAAACAATGTTTAAATCAACTCATGATACGATATTGTACTCATAATACAGGTATACGATCATAACATAAGTATCCTGAGTTGATTTAAACATTGTACATAAATATGGTGGGTTTAAAAAAGAAAAACTAATGTTTTTTTTTAAAGTTTATTTAATAATAATATACATACTGGCATAGCTAACTTAAAAAGTAAAGTAGGTGTTTACAAATTAGTTCCAAGTTTCCTTTAAAATATCACTATATAACTATATTTAGAAAAATGAAGCATGTCCCCACGCAAGTGTGTGAATATTGTCTTTTAATATTACTCGTTTATCATCATTCGAAGATAGTGCTACTTTATTAAGAGATTGTGTGAAAATTTCGTGTTTGATAGACTTAAATACTGCATTATTTTTTCGTAACAATTCTTTATTGAATAAAACATGTTCATAATCACTAAATTGAAGATCTCTGACCGCATGCTTTTTTGTGCCCTTTGCTTTCTTGAACTGTTTTTCTTGTGTTTTGAAGCAGTATAATCTCGACCTAAGTCCCACAAACTGATCAATTATTTTACCTCCTACCTCATCTTTAAATAACCCTAACACCTTTTTATTTTTTTGGCATATGCCGTATATATTATCCGCTGGGTAATTACTTGTATCTAAGTACCGACCAAAATGTAACTTTAAATCTCTGTACAAATCATCTGTTTTTATTAAATACAAAAATGAATCGGTATCAGTATAGCACAAACTAAGATTTTCTCCATAAAACGGCTTCATATGAGAATAGTGGAAGTTGTACATGTGAGATTTAGATATTTCTAAAACAGTAAATCCTATGTAAATTGGTTTATCGAGCGTAATCTGTTCAGGATTCATTTGAATGGCGACTAAATCTTCAGTAAACACACTTGCACTATGAAAATTAGGACGTGCTATTAATACTTCGGCACTAGCTTTTTTCTTAGTTTTGTTCTTGTCGTCAACCCACTGATTAACTAACATTACATTTGTCCTATTTTCTACAGATTCTAACGTTTTACCGAAAAGACTGTTATTGAGAAGTTTATAAAAGTTCATCTGAAATTCTGATTTTGCATTTTTTCTCAACTCCGTGTTCAATTCAATATACTGCTGTATAAATCGACTTTGCTTAAATTGAATAACTCTATGTATTTTTTTTAATTTTAAACCATGACTCAAACAAGTTTTTAAATGCATATAATGAATAACATATTCATATTTGTCGTACAAGTTCGGAATCAGCTTGGGATTTTTCGAACCGGGGGGTACAAATCTTTGTGGGCAAAATGGAATATCATTATGTAAGTTATGTAGGTATTCTGGATATTCTAAATCTACTTCTAATATGAAACCGTACGGGCTATTATCTGGCACATCTAGAAAATTTATTTTGTCAATTTCATCTTTACTCAATAACTTGAAATCGCCATACGGTAAATTACTGCACATTGCGAAACCGTAAAGATTGTTACAGTCCATATAAAACAAGAAAGAATCCGGGACAGATGTGTCATAATCGGTCATGTATTTATTATTAGCACGTGCATATCTCGTAGAGCAAAGGCAAACACCTCCTCGAATTCCTTTTTGTATCATTCGAATTATTTCAAGATCATTTATGAGTTCTAATTTAACGTTAGTAATAAGCAACATTGCGTCAAAGCTTAAAGATGGAGTTTTCATGTAAAATGCGGGGTCTAACTTGTAGTTTAACATAGAGGTATGTCTAAAGTTTTCAAATATATCAGCCAATAACAACACATCTGACTTGAGGTAGAGGTCGGTATAGTCACCCAATGTCTTTATATTAAATATGTTCCAGACATGCTTAGCTCGGTTATATTCAGAGTTAGAAATAGGACTATCAGATATTGAGCTGTAAAAATAACGTTGTGGTGGTAGTTTGTTTTCTTTGTAAATATCCCAGCAGGTAATATATTCATACGGATAAATGCCCTTACTTCTAAGTAGCCCGAATTGAATATGATCAGGAAAGAAACTTCGTAAATGAACAAAGTCTTCATTATTCAAATCAGTCGCTAGTTTTTCTAAACTGGTTCCTAAAAACTTGAATGAATCGACAAAACGTACAGGCACAAACTCGTCTTTATTTATGTGGAAAAACTTAGTGAAAGAAATATAATTTTCTTTGTTTTTTGCTATGACCTTTAACCTACCAGTCATTTCTCCTAATTCACGAATAAACAAATGACAATCATAGCCCGATAAATTATGAAAAAATACCGGTATAAACTTTGGTAAACGAAATTGAATATTGCAAAACGAATGAGCAGCGCCTCTAAAGCTACCTGTGAGGTGACAATGATCTCTAACTGCATCGTCTAACAGCAATTTATTACAAAGAAAACAATACTTCGCATTTTTAAACTGGTTTTCTTCGTCCTTTGTAAGCTTTAATGGAGCAGGGCTATTATATATTTCCTTTATCTTAGTTACATCACTTTTCAGATAGGTGAGAAATTTACTAACGCAATCTAGCCCCTATAACTAACATATTTGTTGAGTGAGCTATCATAAGAACACACAATATAATACGCAAAGGCAGCCGGAACGTGTTTATGTAACGTGGTAGTACACTTTGAATTAAGCTCATCATCTGTTTTAGGTTGTAATATACATTCAAAATCGGCATATATTACAAACGGATTTAATTGCATTCGTTCAAAATGTTTGAACTGGATGTGAGTGCCGGGATCGGGTAATACTGTTGCAACACCACCACAAACATGCTTATTAAATTTATCCTCGTTGTTAAAAAATAATAAACACTCATCACAAAAATAAATTTTTCCATTATGTTTCGTTAACTGTGTCTTTAAAAGTCTACCTAAATTTTTTATCAAGCAATAATGTGATTGGTTACCCTTTTCCAGCATTAACAAATTAACATGATGTTTGCGTTTTGTCTTAGTTTTGTATAATGGTCCAACAACTTCATTTTTTCTTAATCCATAAACATTAATGCTTATATTTGGGTTATTATTTTCAAATATTTTGATATCAGAGAGGCCAACAGGGAAGGTCATGTTTTTTATATTGAGAAAGTTATCGAAATGAGGATAAGACGCTATACGATCCTGATTGTTTTGTACGGGAAATAATGCGGCAATTATGCTCCATAAAAAACAGAAATTGTCATTGTTTTTAATATTTACACAAGCTCTTCGATGTTTTATTAACTTTGGTAATTCTATAAATCTAGACGCTCTAAGAGGATTATATTTGTTTATGTTTATCTCGAGATATAAGTTTCGTAGAAAGCTCCAGCCACTGTCCCGTTCTTGAAATTCATCAATTTTCGTGCTCAATGTCTTCAAAATGGTTGAAAATATTTCTTTAAATTCGTAACTTTGATGTAAAATGATATTTTGCGTAGCGAATGATTTAATTTCACATGCTTCATTTTTCGGCAAACCAAATTCAGCAAACAGTTCAAAGTTAACCTTTATAGATCCAAAAGCAAGCCTTCTCGCTTCGAGAATATGTTTAATATGTCTACGAAGAGCGCACAGAAACTTTACCGGTGAGTCATGGAGGCTACTCTCTGGTCCACGCACTCTGTATGATGCTATTCTACTACGGAAAGCGCTGCTTATTTTTTCAATATCAGGAGTTAATTGAACAGAGTTATTATTTTTATGCAAGTTAGTGCGCAAGTGAGCAGAAAAGGCTTTACTTGGAATACTTATGTCACACACTGAACAAAATATGGAGCTATTATGAGGCATTTTGCCTATTGACATAGGAATAGACTAAATTAGACGTAAAAAAGATTAAAGATTATTGGCTTTTTTTATCTGGGAAAAAGGTTCCTTCATCTGTAAAGTCGTCCTTACAACGCTTTAGAATCTTATTTATTCTATCTACTATATCCGAAACGGAATCCACACGATATTTAAAATTAACCAGCGCTTTCTCCCAACGGGCTTCAGATGGAACGTTTTGAATATCTACTACGTTATACAGTTTAAGATCAATAAAAAGATCACCGGTTAACGAAGCTGTGCGACGCACGTAGCCGCCTGGGACGCGACGTATCAGCACGGACGACAGAGAGTTGGCAGCGGATGCTCGACGCTGGGCTTCAACATGTCCTTCGTCACCCCAGTTTGAAAACCAGCCTGGCTTACAATCAGGTGTCTCTTTCTTCGACTTGGTTGTCGTACTGGAATATTAAAAACTTATTTATATTATCGAATACAACAAAATATAATTAGTTAATTAGGTAAGTACTTAACATTTAAGAATTTAAATACTATGGTTTAAAATGTTTAGATTCAAAGGCTAATTACAATTAGTTAAGTAAATATATGTATTACATATAAAATAACTGAATTGAATTAATTACCTTTTAGTTTTGTCTTCTTCATCAAGGTCAGTGTCACTGTCCTGCAACGTATCAGTTATTAACACGGACGATGCGTGCTTTTTCACAGTTTTCTTTGGTTTGATCTTCTTGCTGTAATATTAAAAACTTTATATTACTTCCAGTTCTCATAAATAAAGAGAAATAAATAAAAAGTTCGCATTTGTAGACAAGTTTTCAAACACAGTTTTAATTAATTACCTTTTACTAGCACATTCTTCGACGACGTTTCTGTCCAGCGACCAGCCCGCGTCACGTTTCGGGATCTGAGAAGCGTTTTTCCTTTTGGTTGTTTTCTTCTGAGTCCTACAATACATAGTGATTATCCATTAGATCATTAATAATAACAAAAATTAATAATAAGTCAATAAAATCTTAAATTTAATTAAAATACATACTTTAATGATCCAGGTTCATCCTCAGAGTCGAGGTCTTTCTTAGACTGGATTACATGATACTCAAAGTCAGACCTGAAAATAAAAAATAAGATTCTGTTATGTTCAGTCGAACGAGATTTCACAGTTGTACTTGTACCTCTCTCCAGCGAGGGTTATAAATTTTAAGTTAAAGTTAATACCAATACGCACTTAACTCGCATAAAACTGCTACTTAGAAGGATACTTATCGGTAAATTTAATCGAGAACAAACATCACTCAACACCATATTCAGAATAGTTTATAGCTAAATAAAATATTACAAACTTACGAGCATTGTTTCAAGGTGAATTTCTCCGTGTACGTAAAACTCGCACTGTAACACTTGCACTTGTTAGAAAATAGTACAGGAAATGAATAAGCCAGGGGTTTTATTAATAAAACGAAACTGACGTAAAGTCATGAGTTAACAACCTAAAAGCAAATTATAACTAACATAAACTACAACATTTGCAAAAATACAGTAAGAAACCAATATAATACAAAGGTTGATCATCACTGTAATATAATATTCAACTCAGCTAATTATTGAAAAACAAAAGTGTAATATTTCTTTTGTCGGAAACAAGATCCGCATAAAGGTTCCGGCACTAATCAAACGAATGTCGCCGCGTTAAGACCGCGTTCAATGTGCAAGCTATAATAGCTAATAGCTATACTATATTTTGTTACTACGAAGTTATAAATAGAGCATTTAATAAATTAAAATTACAACAGTTCGAGATTTCAAGCCGGGTGCATTATCAGTTTCAAAATCAGAATGGTATGTATTTTACTTTTATTATATTCTGGTATCTTTGAGTACTTTTATTTGGTGTTGAAATATATTTAACTTGATATTTTTTTACAGGGCTCGCAACCTATT
Source organism: Leguminivora glycinivorella (assembly GCF_023078275.1). Lineage (NCBI taxonomy): Eukaryota > Metazoa > Arthropoda > Insecta > Lepidoptera > Tortricidae > Leguminivora > Leguminivora glycinivorella. Next base: position 4,453,066 of record NC_062973.1, read on the forward strand.
AACCACGCTGCTGAAATGACTGAAACCACACCATTTTATTCGCAAGTTTGTGAAAAACCGAATGATCCGCTCAATTATTCTCAAGACATGGATGCGTACCTGAAATACCAGGATTTGCTCCTGAATCCATCTTTAGAAATTCCATTATCAGGTACACCAGCAAAAAGTCAGAAGAAAATCGCTAAGAAAGGAAAGAGGAAAATAAAAGAAATGGGTTTAAATTCCCATGTCATCAGAAAGGTTACAAAAGGAAAGCGTCTGATTAAAATCAGTATATCCGATTTGGAGCAATCAAATATCGAATCTAATGGGGTTACAGTACAATATGTTGTTCAAGATGACTATGATGAGTTATTAAATGCAACTGAAGGTCTGGTAGAAAAAATTGTAAAAAAGTTGAGTGAAGTGAGTAATTATTAGAAAATTTTATGTTATAAAATGTACTTTACTTTTTAGTTAGTCGTCGTGCTTGTAATATTTCTCATTACTTAAATAAAATGGTTTCATGATAAATTAATTGTTTTATTTTTAACATACTAAAACATAGAGAATAAATACGATATTATTTTTAGAGTTTTACCACTCACAATATAGTTGAAATATGTATACTAAGATCTATTTTATATCAAAACCATTTATAATTCATGTAAATCGTGATCATTTTATAAGATAAACATAGCGAGTGAGCAACCAGGTAAACTGACTCAAATTACAACTAAATGAGTGATTGCAATTTCGCATACTGTTCAATGTATGTCATGATTTTAATATAATCAAAATTTGAACCTTATATCTTTATGAAAAGTTCTGCTTTGCAAAGTGCAGTATATGACATACGCTAGCCTTTAATTTATACTGAACTCTTTGTTATGGGTGTCAAAGAAGATCATATTTTATATACGTTATTTTAAACCATATATTACAAAATTCGTAGTAGATATGACGTGGGAGTACGTAATCCGAAACAGCCAATAGCATAACTGGGTCTACATCACACTTATAAAGTTTTTACAATGTTTCATATAAATAAAAATGGTGATGTGTAGTATGTCGGGTTGTGACGACCGACAACCTCAACACGTAAACCATTCCTTGGCTTGGCCAACCGAGGCATGTAGTGTTGAATTCGAGACTTGGGGATCTCTGTATTTACGCGGTCGATAGATATGGAATCCCATACCCGGAGGGGGTCAAACTCAATCGATGCATGTAAAACGCGACTACACCAGAGTTCACACTTTGGGGGTCCATTCGTGTTCTGCGACGCTGACGAGCTGATCAGACACGTTGTGTGTAAACGCCACTGTCAATCGAGCAAACGCTTGAGAGAGACCACATCTGAGATTGGCCACCTCGGAGAGTGTGTTGCGTTAAGCTTTTGCTATTTAATATCATACCTAACTTAACTTTACGGCTTACATTTTCGAAATGGACCATTTAACAACGAACACCATACTTCATCTGTTTCAATCAAATGAACGAATCCGAAATGTTAAGTTAAAAATCTGATTGCGCTTTTACAGTTCACAAGTTCTAATTCTAAATATGCAATCGTAAACCTTGTGTGCTTTTTAAACCATCAGAAAACCTATTGAGAGTTTCAAATCATGAGAAAGCCGATTAGGAGTTTTAAATTATCTGAAAACCTATTGAGAGTTTCAAATCATGAGAAAGCCGATTAGGAGTTTTAAATCATCAGAAAACCTATTGAGAGTTTCAAATCATGAGAAAGCCGATTAGGAGTTTTAAATCATCTGAAAACCTATTGGGAGTTTTAAATCACCAATAAACCTGAGTACGAGTCCTAAATATGAAGTGATATTGGGAGTTTTCAAATCTTTGATTTGAAACTCCCAATAATCACCTACTTACTACTACTACTAAAAATTATGATAATCGTGATATAATGCTGCAAGTCGAACGCTGTCGTTATGGAACATATTATGCATTTTAAACATGTGGTGGACTAGTACAAAAGAATCTGTGACCTTCTGCATTGTCGGTGCAGTCGCTATGAATTACTTAGTTGTCTCTAAAAACTTTATTTAATGAAATCTAATCATCAGTTTATAAATTATTATTGCATGTCGCAAATTTGAGTCCCAAATAGCCCTTTTTCACCATGTCTGTTCGTCCGTCCGTCCATCCGCGGATAATCTCAGTGACCGTTAGCACTAGAAAGCTGAAATTTGGTGCCAATATGTATATCCATCACGCCGACAAAGTGTAAAAATAAAAAGTGGAGAAAATATTTTATTAGGGTACCTACACGTAAAGTGGCGAGTGATCTTTTTTAGAAAAATAAATAGGGGTTTACGTAAATCATTTTTTGATTTTTAATATTTTCGGAAATAATCGCTCCAAAAGTTTAAAAAAATGCGATCAGATCAGATAAAATGTTATACTACATATTCAAGACTCGGATAGTTTCTAGGCATATATACAGTATTTTATATATTTCTGTTTAAGCATTCAGCATCACAAGCCTTATTAAACTTTTCCGTGGGACTTAATCAATAAGATCTGTGTAAGATTGTCCTATTTTATTCATGATGTCTATTTAACTAAGCATTATTAGCCATCCCATACGTGGACATCGCATATATGAACCTTAAAAAAACTCGCGACGTAATGTAACAATAGAAAGTGCGAACGTGCGTTCCGTGAGAACGCGCGCCCCCCCTAGATTAGGCCGCGAACTCGCGGCCGCCAGCATGTACTTGTAGCGCGGCGATAGAATCGCGGAGTGAGCCGCCCCTGGTTGAAGAAGAAGATAGTAGCTCGCAGACGTAGACGTGTCTGCATGATAAAAAATAAGTTCAGTACCGTTTTTATCAAAGTAACGCCGAGTGCTAAAAGCAACTATGTAATAAAAAAACAAAATGCCAGTATCGGTCAGGCCCTGTTTATGGTGGCTATATACTTAATCACTTCTTTGATTAAAACGGGACGGGGCATTTGTGGCCGTTATAAAACGTTTAAGGTTGCGGCTTAGATGGATTACCGGTTTGTGGTAAAATGTATTTTTAGGATTTATTGGGAATACCTTCTTTCCTCGTTGAGGTTTTTAACTAAATTAAATAATTCTCTGATAATATATTGACTCAATTTTGCACCATTGTAGAACCTTGTCTTGCCTTCTTTACAGTAGGTAACGCGAAGATAGCAAACACGTCAGGAGTTGCAGGTGTCTTTTTTTTGCAGAGCTGGATATGCTACGGTAACCATCAGGCTGTATGCTTGTTTGCTACCGATGAGGTATAAAATTACGGACTCCCCATATTTAGGGAAAGTTTAATCCCCTACAGTTTGCATTTAAGGGCCAGTTGCATCAACCACATTTGACAGACACATCATCGTCACGCAGCAGATGTCTATGGAACTTCCCATACAATAAAAATTTAACGAACGCTTTAACGGTGACAGACGGTTTGATGCAACCGGCCCTAAGTTTACGAAATATATTTTGACATTTACCGCTTGTTTTTCAGTGAAAGAACACATCGTATGTTTCGCCGTGACTGAATTTACTAAACTATGCAATATCTTACAACATATGCGACTTACGCTAAGCTAGACGGGTTCAGAAAATCCGAGAGAAACGCAAGGAAGCTCTTTCTGTAACAACGATTTGTTATGGATTTGATACAACTTTGTTTATAGTCACTAACAGGTCTAACGCTATTAAATACTTAACATAATTTTACCTTTTATACCAACGTTTCGGCCAGTTTGCACTAGCTGTGGTCGCTGAAGACCGAGACGTCAGAAAAAAGGTAAAATTATGTTTTTTAATCGCGTTCGACCTGTGTAATAAGACTTTAAATATAAATATGTACAAAACGCGAGAACTTAAAGTGTTTATATTGATACTTTGTCTCATGTCACCAAGCATCTTTAGTGCACAAAAAAGAGATCAATATGCCTTATGATATATTCTTTAATTATATTTCTCGAGGATAGAGTCATCAGGGTGGCTAGCCGAATGGCACAATCGCTCACGAAACGCTCACGAAACGAAGCGCTAGTAGATATCTATCTCTATCGCGCTTGCGTATTGGCGCGACAGAGCCAGCGGCGTATCGCTTTCGTTTGGCGTCGGAGAAATGCCATTCGGCTACGGGGCCTGACATATTTTTTGTCAGTCGCTTTTCGGTGAAGGAAAACATCGTGAGGAAACCGGACCAATCCCAATTAAAACGCAGTAAGTCTATATGTATTCCATACATACTTACTAAAATTTTATTTTCATTGACAGACAAAGATACAAGTTTTTTCAAAAGTAGTGACGAAATAGTAGTAAGCCTACTATAAAATTCCTGAAGAATGTGTTTTTTTTTCCTTTTTTAAGTGTTACTTATTTCTGTGTATTTATTAATCATGTACCTATTATGTAATTTTTATATAAAACTGACAAACAGAACAGGCCACAAGTTGTGTTATTGGCGTTGCACCCAACAACCTTCTCACTTTAATAAAACTTTAATTTCGCTTCGTTACATGGCCGTAAACGGGGGAATATTGCGATGTGTCCTGAAAGAAGTAAATCAAGTGTTATTTGAAGTTCGTAATAACGTACGTGTCAAGATAAACTTAGGTATAAGAATAAAGAAGAGTACTTACGTAGGAGACAAAGTTAGTCATATTCATAATAGGCGAGACGACTAAAAAAAAACAATTAGTCCGTCAGTTAGATTATCAAAGAATTTTAGACACATATTTTTTATTTTTTCTCGTAAACGAAAAATGACGACGGTACCTGCGTTGAAGTACGCCTAGGTACAATTTTTACTTAGAAGTGACGTCACAAGCCTCCACTCCGGAACTTTGATGCTCTATATATGGAGTATCACTAATAGGCTGCTATTTCACCCTGAGAAGTGCTCTGTGATGTCCTTTAGTCGAGCACGTAGCCCCTTATCTTTCACTTACCGGCTTGGAACGGAACTATTGAAACGTGTTGATACTGTAAAGGACCTGGGTGTCACTTTTGACCAAAACCTCAATTTTCATGCTCACATAAAAGCCTTAGCTACCGACTGCTATCGGAGATTGGGTTTTGTCATCCGTAACGCCAGGGAATTTGATAATCCCGTCGTGATTAAACTTATTTACACTGCTCTGGTTAGGAGCAAACTGGAGGCAGCGTCTGTAGTGTGGAACCCCCACGAGGTCACGTACATCTTGCTTCTGGAGAAAATCCAAAAGGCTTTTTTGAGATTTTTATATAAGAAAATTTATGGGCTTTATCCTTTCCTTTACCCGACAAAATTTCTGCTCGGCACTCTAGGTTTTAACTCCCTGGAAGTGAGGCGTAATTATGCTCTTGTGACCGGGGCATGCCGAATAATACGTGGAGATTCAGACTGTCCGCAGCTGGTCTCGCAACTGGTACGTCTTCTGGTACCCCCTCAGTCTAAAACGCTATTCAATTTTAGGCCGCGTACTCGTGACTTGCTAGCAGTTCCCAAATCGCGCACTGTAGCGTACAGGAACTCACCCTTAGTTCGCGTTTTGAAGTACCTTAATGCGCTTCTCAAATCAGCACCTGACTGTGACGTTTTTGCCAGTAGATGGAAGGTCTTATGTGATGAATGTCTGAGGTTTTGCGAAGCGATGGATGATCGGGTGTCTTCAGTTAGTTATTAAGTTTATTATGTTAACGTTATTACACTAAGTATTAACAATATAGTATGATGTTTTATGCATTGCACAGTGCCTTAGTGTCTCACTGTAATACTGTGTAATTTGTTTTGAAATAAAATAAATAAATAAAATAAATAAATAAATCTTTATATTTTTTCATTAATTAGAAAAAGCGAAAAATATGTGTTCAGTATTTTTGGACGATCTAACTGACGCACATAGGAGTATTTATGCCCAAAACCCGATCAAAATTATTTTATCGGTTTTAAGGGTTCCGTAGACAACTAGGAACCCTTATAGTTTCGCCATGTCTGTCTGTCCGTCCGTCCGTCCGTCTGTCCGTCCGTCCGTCCGTCCTTCCGCGGATAATCTCAGTGACCTTTAGCACTAGAAAGCTGAAATTTGGTACCAATATGTATATCAATCACACCAACAAAGTGGTAAAATAAAAAGTGGAAAAAATGTCTTGTTAGTGTACCCCCCCTACATGTAAAGTGGGGACTGATTTTTTTTAAATTCCAACCCCAACGTGTGATATATTATTGGATAGGTATTTAAAAATGAATAAGGGTTTACTAAAATCGTTTTATGATAATATTATTATTTTCGGAAATAATCGCTGCTAAAGGAAAAAAAAAGTGTGTTCCCCCCCTCTAACTTTTGAACCATATGTTTAAAAAATATGAAAAAAATCAAGGAAGTGTGTGGAAGGATCAGTTGGAAGTGGAAGATCTCAAATCGCGGAAATAATACAGGAAGGTCAGTTTAGAAGTACTAATTAAGTAACCGATACCAATGAGCGCGTATGAGGAACATTATCTATCATAGTGGAGGAAAAGAGGTACTAAATGTAAATCTGTGATCTCTGCATTCCCCTCTGTGAAACAGGCGTGGGTATTTGTATGTTTGGAAATAGTTCTGAAATTTCCGAGCTACATGTAAAAATTATGTTATGTACGGAACCCTTGGAAACGCGAGTCCAGCTCGCAATTGGCCAGTTTTTAAAAATTGGCTTATCATTTAAATTTTTCCATTATATCTTAAAATCGCTCTTAAAGTGCCTTAAGATACGATTCCAAATTCCTTTTGATGCTCTGAGCAATTTATTATTTGGGCCAGTTTTTCTTCCAACAAAGTGAGTTTTGGTCAATTCTTTCCACGAATTCTTTAATTTTAACAAATAATGTTTTCATTTTTGCAAACTCCTCAATCATTTCAAAAGAGATCTGTAAAAAAAAACAACGATAATATATAGTTTAAAAATTCCAAATTATCGACCATCCAACTTTAACACACTGTAAAACGAAATGGCGGAAATAAGCGGAAGGTTTTCCTTTCACATTTCATTCATATAGACCTAAACTTTTTTTCAGTGAAAAAAAAGTAAGCCGACAAGACCCGACACATAAACTAAAAGACTATTTTCAAAAATTTTCGTCAGCAAAATTACGAATTTCAAATGTAAGATTGGAACTGATTTTGTATATATTATTTATAATTAAAATTAATCAATTATTATGTAATAATAAAGAGCATACCTTCTTCTTTCAAAATCAAATTATTATATTCTAATTAACGAGCACAGAAAAACACCACGTCAAAAATAAGACGTTGCAAATTTTGGATCACCGAGTACAGTGATGCGCACTTGTAACAATGACTAAGTTTCGGCTGACCGTGCGGAAAGATAAGCGAGCGAGGGTTGTGTTGATGGTGTTTGTTAGGTGGATTGGTTACTTAGGTATATAAAAAAAAGGTTCGACGATGGTTCAGACAACTTTTATTGTTTCGACTTTTAAGCGATTTTTGATGCCGATACTCCTATGTGATGACGGACTAAACAGAATGCCATTTTTTTTTATGTCGTCGTCATCCCTAAAACGGATCGGTCGTGTATAATGAATTTATAACACATTCCGACGTATTGAACACATAACAACGTTAGTAACTAGTCAAAAGGTGACTAAGGAAAAATAACAATATGCATAACTACTCACATCAATTTTTTCCCGAGCATTTCGCCATTTTCTCAACTTAAAAGCTAAACAAGCCAGCGATTTACTTACTTCACTTTATTAAAAATCATGAACATATTATTATTTACATAACTATATAAAAAAACTATGATTTGTACATTATTAAATGTTAGGTTCCCTGTTACCATTTACGTGGAAATCGACAAGCCAAAACATGGTAACCACAAAAAGAGAAGTTGTGTAACCCCCTTAACGAGCGACACGTGACGCGCAAGTGACAAACGCGCGTAGATTTGATCCCCTTAATGACCCGGCGTTTAGGCGGGGGTTATAGGGTTCCGTGTGTAATGGAACCCTTGGTTGCTCCATTGTTTTTACCATGAACGATTTAATACTGGACTGACAAAGCCCATACAAAAAAGCGTACCCTGAAATGTAAGGACCTTTTTTGGCTTAAAACTAGATGGCGCTGTTTCGCAGCCTGGAAGTGGCCAAAATCATATTTTCCCGATATCACGTCAATACACATCTTGAAAAACATTGTAGGCATCATAAGTGTAGTTATGATAGTACTATCTTTTTCCCGCGGCTTCGCTCGCGTTAGAAAGAGACAAAAAGTAGCCTATGTCACTCTCCATCCCTTCAACTATCTCCACTTACAAAATCACGTTAATTCGTCGCTCCGTTTTGCCGTGAAAGACGGACAAACAAACAGACACACACACTTTCCCATTTATAATATTAGTATGGATTTAATAAGTGGTGCTAAAAAATCGAGGTACGATTATTATTATGAAGTATGTAAATCCTATATAAATAATCCTTGATTTTTACAGTACTCCAATTATCTTTATATTTTTAAACTACACCGGTGGAACATAAGCATACGGTCAGCCTGATGGTAACCATCAGTCTTCCATTTGCTGCAACTCCTGAGTTGTTAAATATCCCTCCGTGACGCGAAAGTGATAAACGCGCGTAGATTTTGATTCCTTTTATGACCCGGCATTTAGGCGGGGGTTATAGGGTTCCGTGACTAATGGTACTTAGAATTCGTTCTGAAGGTTCCAAACGTACTTAGGTTTTATATTAATATCACTCCTACTCATGCTTGGCAACGAACTATAAGTGCGTTTTCACATTATCCGATCCGATATCGGATGTCGGCCCAATATCCCATACATTACAGGCGCCATCTTGGATTTACTATTTGTTCGTTTCTATCCGATACCTCATAGTTTACTCGCTTTTGTGCGTTTTCACATTATCCGATCTGATATCGGATGTAGGACCGATATAACATACATTACAGGCGCCATCTTGGATTTTTTCCATTCTTTCCCTCACGAGACAGGCCTAGCCTAGTGTGGGGGTAAGTATAAAATGTAACTTTGTGTAGATACTTTTAATTTGAAAATAAACCATTTTTTTTTTATAAATCCTTCTGACATCCGATATCGGATCAGACAATGTGGATTACAGATACTTAGGGTCGACAACGCGCATTTAAGAACTTAAGTTGCATAGAAGCGTTCATAATCACCCGACAGGCCGTATGCTTACTATATACACTATAGACGTAGTATAAAAGTTTGACACAAAACCCTTTACGCACTAGCCCGATTCGCGCTTGACCGTTTTTTATGACGGCAACATATTTTGCAAACGTGCGCCACTCGTATTTAAATATGATTTTTCTGTGATTTTTGGACGTCTGTTGCAAAATGACGTTCGGATGTATTGACTTCTACATACCTATGTTGTCAGTTTATGTATAGGTACTATTAGATACCAATATTATAAATGGAAAGTGTGTGTGTCTGTTTCTTTGTCCGTCTTAGGGACCGGCCACACTTAAGAGACGCATGTCCTGAGGTGCGGAACGGACGTCCGCGCCCCCAGGCGGCGCGGCGCGCGCCACGCAGCCGCCACGCCACCTGGGGCGCGTCTTACGTCCTTCCTATACAAAATGTACTGAGGAGACGTTTTTTGAATTACATTCAGGCGGCGTGGCGGAGACGTCCGTTGCGCGCCCAGAGACACGCGACGCTTAAGTGGGAACGCTACCTTTCACGGCAAAACGGAGCGACGAATTGACGTGATTTTTTAAGTGGAGATAGTTGAAGGACTTGAAGGGGTGGAAAGTGTCATACTAGCGTATTTGTCTCTTTAGTTACCTATGTATGAAAGACGAAAAAAAAAAGATTTGCGAATTTAAGAAAAAGCGATATACCAGGTACCCAGGTTGCTTCTGTTAATGAACCTAATGACGCGTCGGATTTAACGGAAATATATAATACATGGGTCGTAAGGCGTCAACAGTGATGTTTCTAACACCCTTTCATATTGATGGTATCGACCTTTCCACCCTTTTATCAATTACATAAACTTAAGAAGAAGGAGTATTTAATACCTATATTTTCGATTGCACGTGTGTGCCAAAAATACAAGAGGAAAATCGGCCTTTTCTATCTAGGGACTGAAATCTTATTAGTAGTAACTCGATACGACAGACTGCGAGGTTGAGTCGTGAACGTTGCAAATGTAGGAAAAGACAAAAATATATACAGGATGGAAAATAATTATGAGCCAAATGCCTAAGTGCGCTCATGGTACCTACTGATTAATGAGTAAGTTGTGTGGCAAACAGGGAAAAATGTCTGGTCTTCACATTTGACCTGTTTGAACAATATAATGGCTGTATAATCGCAAACATAAAGAACCCAATATTATGAACTCGCAGACCACACCCCACACATAATAATATGATACACAACTTACTTACACTTAACCGTATTAAAGCATTTTCAGAATTCGGGACCCCCCAATTAGCGTAAGTTGTTAACAAAAGTTAACTCACTGTCAGTTTTGTGATGATAATTAAGCATGAAATTTCTATAAAAATATTGTTTTTGTGTTAATTACATAAACTTTAAGCGATAATCTAAATTAAGAATATGAAAAAAGTAATTTGTAGACAGATTTTGTGCTTAACCCCGCAACTGGCTTGTTCCAGATCTGTCCCAGGCAATTTAGACTGTAATTTACAGATTGAAGGTTATTAATTCAGTAGCAAATTTTTGACCACGGCGTTCAAGGGGTTAAACGTCGTCACAAAACTGACAGCAAGTTAATTTTTGTTAACAACTTACGCTAATTGGGAGGTCCTAAATCCTGAAAATACCAATTAACCTCATTATTTCATTTTCAGGGAAAAAAGTAGCAAAACACCATTTAAAAATTTAATATTTTACTTGCCTAATAATATCTTTGTGGACCAAGAATTTGGTTTATGTAATGCTGTATGTGCGCATAATGTAAATAAATAGATTATAATACAATAGTTATTAAAAATAAGCACTTTTACTTCACAATAATAACATTTAACCCTTCAAGTGTTCATATCACGTGTTGTAAGATAAGTCTCCTGTCACCCCGCGACATACTGTCACGGCTAAACACACTTCATGCCGAGGCGAGGTACAGTCAGTCACAAAATAACAACGAAATAATTGGTCTAGCGAAATAATATGCCGCATAAGCATAATCGGTAAATCAACTACTTATAAATACGAACTGAAATATCTGACGAAGCATTTGAACGTCAATTGAGGAACTTTTTATTGAATAATCCGTTATATTCAGTGAATGATTACATGAATTTATAATTAAAACTGTATTAACTGACAGTACTACCTATGTTATGTCAAATTTATATTATTCGACATTGTGATTTTCTTAATTAATGCTCTTAGTTTTAATATGACGATCATTATTATGAGATATCTATACCCACCTATTAGATTTGTTCATTTGAAATGTATTCCATTATGTATTAATTTTTTTAGTTTGAATTCGTTTTTATGTTAACTCTTTTTGTTTTGATTATTATTATTGATATTATACAATTGAATGAATGCATGTGAAATAATTATATTGACGATCATAATGTAAATTCGTATAGGTTAACATAGCATAATTTATAATGTAATTTATCATTATGAAATAAATAAAACTAAACTAAACTAAACTATATCAAAAATGTGGAAAGCATGAACATCATTTGTGACGTTATCTGGGTAAAGGGGCCTTATTGTCGATGGCGCTTACGTGCCGCGGCGTCGTTTTTGTACACGGACATCGCTTATAACGCCTTAAGCGCCATCGACAATAAGGTCCCTTTACCCAGATAATGTCACATTTAAGGTTTTTATTTGAAACTAAAGTCATCTTCTGGGCGAGCTCACTCCATCGCAGGCCACGTCTTTGCCTTTAGCTAGTCTGTGGCCAAGAGTAAGCCCATTTATAAAAATAAAAAAATGGCAGACATAAAATTGAAATAATTGGAAGATAAACGAAAATGAATTTAAACAGATAAAGGTATACATACCTACCTACTTGCCCCCTAAAGGGTACCTTACTTGACCCCCTTCTTTTAACAGACAAAATTTTAAACTTTATGTTGTTCTTAAATAAAAATTTAACTCAAGATAAAAACAAAAAAAAATCTTAACACTGATACTTCCTACCGTATCATATCAAGAGTAATTTATTATTTGTTATAAAGTTATTATGCTATAAAGTTTGTGCAATTATGTTTTGGCTCCCATTAAGTATTCACATTTTTATTACTACATACATAGAAAATATGTACCTATTGTTGAAATTTTATTTCATTTATTTATTGTATTTATTTATTTGGAAACATATTTCAATGACATTACAGATAAATTCAGTGCGTCATTAAACTTAAGGGTCATTCTACGAGACAGCGATTTTTGTCTTATTCCTCTGTCCTTTTTTATTTTTGAAATTTGACCAATAAGGACATACTCTTGTGAAAATAGATTTATTTTTAGACATAACTATGGTTTTGGCCCATATTTTTGTGAACTCATTCATAAAATAAATTCATTTTAACTTTTTGGTCCAGAGGAATAAAAAATTTAGGCCCAGAGGAATAAGATAAGTCAGGATAGGTTAACAAAAATGTTAAAAAACCGTATATTTATAAATTATATATTGTACTTTTGTTCACAAAACTATCAAAAAAGTATTCTAGAATATTTTTATATTTATTTTTATTAATAACATTCAGACTGTAAATGCACTAGGTGCTAAAAAGATCTAAATTTTTTTTATTAATATTTTTAAAAAGATTTAAGTTTTTTTTATTAAGGTACTTTAAAATATAGGAAATCACTTGATAACTACTCTTCTTTTTGAAAGTCAGTTAAGAAAAACAAGAAAAATTTAGAAAATTCTTATTCCACTGTCCAAAATCCATAGGAATAAGGGTCAGAGGAATAAGAAATTATCGAAAAAAAAACCAATGATTCATAATGTGTATATACAACGCGGCTGTCGTTAATAATATGAATAGATAGTACGTAAAGCAATTAATTAAGCAAAAAAGTACATTTTTAAAAGTTACACAAATCCCAAAAAATCTAACAGAGTAATAAGAATGATACCTGAACCACGGACAGAGGAATAAGACACTTCCACCTCGTACCACGTTCCGAGCGCGACTGATTATTCCCCGCGGGGGGAAGTTTGTCTACAATCTTCAATACGTTTACGATACAGGCGAATAAAACCCGCACCAGAGAAATAAGAATTTTGTCGCGGACATCTCTTATTTCCTAAATTTTAAATACAAAATTATAGATAAAAAAATACTTGTTAAATTTTAGTAATGTAGTAACTAATAATGTATCCATGTACTCAATCAAAATATTCGTTAAGTTGACTGAATTGAAGTTATCATCACATGTTTAGAGAAAAATGGAGAACGGACACGACAGAGTAGTAAGAACAACGGATATATTTTTTTAATATAAAAAAATACAATGACCTTATACTAAAGCTAATCGATGTCCCAGTCGACTAGAGATATAAAGTATCTCTGAAAAAAAAACAGGATTTTAAACTAAAGTTTTCAGTGAAATAAGCCTCCGGACATTGAAAATTAGGGTCTCGGAGAATCACCCTTAAGTTAAAAAAAAACAGTAAATAAGAACATGAAAAAATAGTATTTTATACAATCGTGATATAATACAAAGCTTTTCAGTCGAGTACCATGTTTAGGCCACGAAGCTTTGCTGAGTGGCCTAATAGTACGGTACGAGAGTGAAAAGCTTAATTATATCACAATTATATACAATACTTTTTCTACGAGTCATCATCATCATCATTCATGCAAGTTAAAATTAATGTTAATAGCGTCGTTCACCGTTGTATCAACATCGAATTACCTAGCAACCAATTGTTTGTAATAACCATCTCTGATTGGCCGATAACGCGACAGATAAAAAAAAAATGTGTTTCAGATGCCGACAAAATTTGCCAGTTATCGCAAATTAGTATATAAATTGTATGAAGTTCTATTTTTGAAATTATTACAGTTAACTAAAAGTCAACTATAATGAGATTATTATAGTTGAGTTGGAACTGCCATAGAGTATCCAACACTGAAAAGTTAGCACTTCTAGTTTAATCTGTGTTGTCCTAATTGACAGATTACAGTCGATGAGTAGAAAAAAACAATAAAACTTTACAATTAAACAATTGATTTGGGCGATGACGTAACAGAGTGGCTCCGTTGCGTCGCGTCGTTTGAAATAATATTTGAGCCACAGGATGATATCCTACAGTTTGAAAATTATGCAGATTTCCGTGATGATACTTTCTGAAATGCACGTGAACTCTCATTAAAATTAATCGCGGGTAGTTAGCGGAAACAAACCAGACGGGTTACGGCTCGCCCGGGAATCGAACTTTGTACCGCAGACATTATTAAAAGTTACCGGGGATATTTTTCGTGGGAGTTTCCTATTTCAGTTTGTGAATAATTTGTAGGGTTCCGTAGTCAACTAGGAACCCTTATAGTTTCGCCATGTCTGTCTGTCCGTCCGTCCGTCCGTCCGTCCGTCCGCGGATAATCTCAGTGACCGTTGGCACTAGAAAGCTGAAATTTGGTACCAATATGTATATCAATCACGCCGACAAAGTGGTAAAATAAAAAGTGGAAAAAATGTTTTTTTGTGGGGACTGATTTTTTTTTATTCCAACCCACACGTGTGATATATTGTTGGATAGGTATTTAAAAATGAAGAAGGGTTTACTTAAATCGTTTTTTGATAATATTAATATTTTCGGAAATAATCGCTCCTAAAGGAAAAAAAGTGTGTCCCCCCCCTCTAACTTTTGAACCATATGTTTAAAAAATATGAAAAAAATCACAAAAGTAGAACTTTATAAAGACTTTTTAGGAAAATTGTTTTGAACTTGATAGGTTCAGTAGTTTTTGAGAAAAATACGGAAAACTACGGAACCCTACACTGAGCGTGGCCCGACACGCTCTTGGCCGGTTTTTATAATTTTGTTTTGTAATTTTTAATAAGTGGAAACTATCTTCTTAGCGCTTTTTATATCTTAAGCCGTGCTTTGGTGTCAAATGTTTCATAAAATGTATATGTGTGTGTGTGTCTATATTGATATAGTACTTTGTAGTATAACAAATTACACAATACATATTTATCATATTTTATCACCCAAATTGTACAGGGTGTAACAAAAATGGTGGTGATACGTTTTAAGGGCGTATTCAGTATCGTATTCTCATCAGGAAAAAGTAGGATAAAAATTTTTTTTCGCAAAAAAATGTTTTATCTTTATATGGAGATTCGATTGATTCGTGCGGCCCGGCTCATACAAAAGTGAAAATTTTTTTAACGAAAAAAAAATTTTCTTCTACTTTTTCCTGATAAGAATACGATACTAAGTACGCCCTTAAACGGATCACCACCATTTTTGTTACACCCTGTATACTTGACGTATCTCTTCAATTATAAGTAATATCACAATTTTATCCTTTTTTATAAAAAAACAATGTAAATTTTACTAGCTTTTGCTCGCGGCTTCGCTCGCGTTAGAAAGAGAAAAAAGTAGCCTATGTCACTTTCCATCCCTTCAACTATCTCCACTTTAAAAAATCACGTAAATTCGTCGCTCCGTTTTGCTGTGAAAGACGGACAAACAAACAGACACACACACTTTCTCATTTATAATAATTATAATATTAGGATGGATAGTAATTTAACAAGATTTGTAACTTATTTTTTTTATTTTATGATCTACAGTTTTTTTTAATAGCCTATATTGTGTCCCACTGCTGGGCCTCCCCTATTTTCCGCCACTCGTCGCCAGTAATTTTTATATGTGAAATAAATAATATAATATTTTTATGAATGTATTTTATTACTATTTCGTTTAAAATGTAAAACAACCTGTAGACAAATATGTATTATACAACCTGTTTTTATTGAATTCCGTTAACTATAAGGGAATATTCTTTGGATGAATGACAATTCATTTCTCTAAGAAACTAGCGTCTTAACTCTTACGGTTATCGAGTTATTAAAAAAAAAAGATATTTACTGAACACGTGTGTGACAGCCTTTACCAATTCCTAATATTATTTGTTGTGACATGACATGTGCCATCAATCACTTGACACTTACTTGAATTTTATTCTTAAGAGTCTCTCATACTAATGAATTCATTTATTAAGTATGAAAATAATGAATTTTTAAAAGTGACATACAGGGTGGTCATAAGAAAATATATGTATGTATTGTGCTTAATTATTATTATTATTTATTTATTAACAAAATTTTATTTGATATTTTATTTATTCTAAATATTCATAATA
The DNA here is from genome assembly GCF_023078275.1 of Leguminivora glycinivorella. Lineage (NCBI taxonomy): Eukaryota > Metazoa > Arthropoda > Insecta > Lepidoptera > Tortricidae > Leguminivora > Leguminivora glycinivorella. Next base: position 4,469,404 of record NC_062973.1, read on the forward strand.
ATGTGTTTGATTCAATTAACTTGTAGTATCAATTTTTAATTTAATTTGGATTTTAATGTAATAATTTTTAATGTATTTCAACCATTTTCTTGTTAGTTGTTTGTCTTTTTTAGTGTTTGCATGTTAATATATAGAAATTTAATGTAATTGGTATGTAACATATACCCAATTTCAAAATTGTACTTTGTATGCCTATCGGCGAAGCATAGCGCTCTGACAGAATTTTGTACCAACATTGTTACCTATGTTTACAAACAAATAAATCGTTTAATCCTTTAAATCGTTCCTAATAATGAACCTAGCTACGAGTCGAATTTAACGGAAAACAAAAAAAACACGTTGTAGTACTTGGATATAATGATCTCAGTATACACGTAAAGCTGACTGTACACTGTACAGTTGTTACAACTTTATCACGACAGCGCGCAGTCATTTGAGGCTGTCGTAGCTCGAGCTGCGTAGCGCTACGGATTACCGCGGCTCGTAGTCACTAAGGAGGCTACGAGATTTGGTTTTTTTAACCCCCGACGCAAAAACGAAGGGGTGTTATAAGTTTGACGTGTCTGTCTGTGTGTATGTCTGTCTGTCTGTCTGTTTGTCTGTCTGTTTGTCTGTCTGTCTGTCTGTGTGTGTGTCTGTCTGTGGCATCGTAGCTCTCGAACGGATGAACCGATTTTGATTTAGTTTTTTTTGTCTGAAAGCTGAGTTAGTCGGGAGTGTCGGTCGCGGTCGGGGGTTTTTTCAAAATTTTAATTTTGTGGTTAGGTTATTTATTGTAACATGTTACTGTACAACAACCGGATAGGCGTGAGTCAGACCGGATACCGGATAACCGGGATTCAGACAGGATACCAGATAAGTGGCCTAAAGGTTTTATTAACACTTTCGAAACCGGGCTCTACGCGGCGCTACGACATTTTCGCTACATACGGGTTTCCCCATGTAATCGGCTACGCTTCTACGAGCGGTGTGCCCGACAGTCGGGTTCTTGGTAGCGAAAGTGTTAACATATTTCATTTGAGGCTCTCGTAGCTCGAGCTGCGTAGCACTACGGATTACCGCGGCTCGTAGAGGCCACGGAGGCTACGAGATTTGTTCTCTCTGCTCGATTCAAACTTTGAGTGAAGTCACATCAACAGCACCGAGCCACATTTTATGTGTTAGATTGATCATCATGATGAAGATGACAATTGAATTAATATACCGTATTTACTCGTTACGATATCGCAAGAAGTTCCTTGATCTCTAACTACATTTCAACTGGATAAAAGTAACAAAACTTATAAGATAAACAAATGCACCTGAGCCAGCATGAACGCTCGTAAACACGGCGATGAAGAACATCCATGACGTCACGAGTACCGCCATAATTTACCACAGTCACATAAAATCCTATTTTATAATATTTGGTCCTTCTAACCGGATTATAATAAAAAATTGGTCCTTCGAACCGGATGAAAACGAAAACTTGGTCCTTCGAGCCGAATCAAAGTAACCAAATCATAATTTGGTAAAATCATCTAAAACATACGAGTAAATATGAAGATTATTATCACACAAAACAACCTCAACGTCACGAATATCACAAATATCACAAAATCTGTGTTTGACCACTAGTTCTTTCGGAACAGTGACACAACGTAACAAATAAACAAAACGTACGAGATAAACAAATGCAACTGAGCCAGCATGAAGGCTCGTAAACACGGCGATAAAGAACATCCATGACGTCACGAGTGCCGCCATAATTTCCGGCAACAATGTGGGTAGTTTACATCTGCATAAACCATCGGTGTATGTAGGAGGATAGCTAATGTTGAGTTTATATGTAATTCATACCAATTGTAATTTTTTTGTTCACAGAAATCGCGAAGCGTCTGGTTGAGGTAACTGGTGACCGAAGAGCTGGCGACTTCCTCGCACAACGTATTTACGATAAAGCGAGGAGATGTCGCCTGTGTCCTTGGTACAATGCCCCCAAGGGCCTATTTTAGATATTAGCTAGCTTTTAAGTTTAGTCTTAGTTTCTTATATAAATATGTAAATATGTTCATGTAAATAAAATGTTTATATGTTTATTGCAATATTGATAGCTTTTGTTTTTACACGTTCAGGGGCCTTACCATGATCTCTTAACGCGATTCAGTTTAGGACCTAAACTGAACTGCGTCGCTATTTCCTACCACGACGTTGTTATTGCGATCAAATTTCGACCGAGCGAGCGATAAGCGTCCCAGCCGTTTCATTCACTCATCTCAAGTGTATTTCGTACCATGACATGCCACTTGAGCCTAAACTGAATCGCAGGAATGTCAAATTTAGCGATTCATAAAAAGTTACTCACTTACCGCATTATTCTGAATCGCTTTGTTGTAACACTAGCGATACTAAATAGTTTTGTGTTTTTTATAAGGAGTAGGAGATGGAAAATATAACTAAAGCTAGTTTCATCACCTGATTAATTTATTATTTTGGTTTTTCGATCCTTACCGATTCGATAATAAAATATAAAGTTTTATGATTTTGTTTAGTAATATTTACGGACCAACTATTCCAACTAACTACACGTTTTTACATTTTTAGAGTGCCCTATGATCTCGCAACTTTCGCAAAAACGCAAATCAAAAAGAGCGAGAAAAAGTCTGATCCTTTTTTAGTCGATATGCAAGGAGTCATATTAACACTTGCGACAAACTATGCCTAGGATGGCTAAGGAATCAACTAGGTCTAGCATAACTTAGCGATATACATTAAATTTAGACACGAGTGAGCTACCTACTCGTACAAATACTAATGACTTACGTATTTGTTAAAATATCATCCAAACACTGCGGGTTCTATAGCCGAGCACAGCACTTCAAATACATAAATAAAAACTTTATTATTAATTACCTACTAGTCAAGGGCGCGATGTTCTAAACATAAGCTTTAACGAACTGTCATTATATATATTTTTATCATTTATTTATAGTTTTGTTCAAAAAGACACGATATTTTACACAAAATCATTGTAATTATTGTGAATTTTACATTTAAATATTTTAAATGTTTCTTTTTCCAGTTTTAAGAATAAAATAAAATTAAAAATTAGTAATCGTTCCTGGTTTTCGAACGATCAAACGTCACAAGGGGAAAACGAGATAGATTTATACGATTCCTATAGCGTCATCCTTTTCTTGTCAAAACGATTCAGTTGCGGACCAGAGACAATACCGGTCTTTCATTCACTTGTACGCGGTTCAGTTTCGACTCTGAACATTGGAGGTCATGGTAGCAAATTGAGACGCTCAGTTTAGGCACCTAAACTGAACTGCTCTGCGTTTGAATCGTTTTTAAAAAGATCATGGTAAGGCTGCAGGTCCCGTAGCCGAATGACATTTCTGCGAAACGCCATCGAAACACCGCACAATATTTACGCAAGAGCGATAGAGATAGATAGCTACGAAAGAGATATTATCGTGAGCGTTTCGTAAGCGTTTGTTCATACGCACTATTATCCTGTCTCTACATATGAATTGCGAAATATAAAATAATGAATTTCTTGCAATTAATTTTAGATTGTTTGACGAAGACGACGGGTATTATTAACTACAGACTACAGAGCGGTTCTATTTAATACAAATATTGACAAGGCTGCTACCATACTATTAATGGAACTTACCTATATCAAAGAAGATCAGTATTATAGAGAGTTACTGTCAAAGTAAAATGTGTCATCATAGTGCATAGACTGCCATCTCTCGACACAAGCTTAAAACTTTTGAACCTCAGTCTTGACAGTTTGGCCCATATTGTAAGCTTGATATGTGTTAAAATGTCAAATATTAATATTAGCGCCATCTAGCCGAGCGTTCCCCAAAGGTGGAACGCCATCTAGGCCACCGTACCTTTTTCTCTAGGGCTTTTAGGTACGTTTTTTTCATAGACTTTATCCGTCTATACGGAGTTACATATGTCTTTGCCTATACCAAATAAATACTTTGTTATGTATTATGTCCTTACCTTAGTTTGAATTGTATGTGACAGATCTGGAACAAGGCGTTTGAAGGGTTAATCGCGGAAATAAGGGTTTAATTTTACGTCCGACGCACGGCACGCAAAAACAGCACCTGTATAAAAAATCTGCTTATCGTTTCCTACTCTATAAAAGTAGGAAAACGAAGTCTTGAAAAGTAGAAGACGGGACCTCAAATAGTTTCTGAGAAACAAGATACCTATTTTTGGGTCCCATACAAAAAAACAGACTTTATTTTTTTCTGCTGTCAATACGCCTAATTTCGAAAAAAATGTATTTGACATTTATTGTTCCTTGTATAATTCTCTATCGGATAGCATTTAAAAAAAATGATTACTTCGGTAACGATTTCCCTTTTTGTTTTCTCATGTACTGTAGCACATTTAATGCATGAACAATTGATCATAAGAACCTGTTGAATTACAATCGTCTTCTAAAGTCAAAAAAAATCTTTACCACAGACGTCTATGATGGGCATTTTCAAAAATTTAGACCCAAAATTAGTGAAAGTTGTGAACACAAATTTATTCGATGTCAGTTTTGTGACGACAATCAAGCATGAAATTTCAAGAAAAATATTGCTTTTGTGTTAATTACTGAAACAATAAGCAATAATCTACATTTAAAACGTGAAAAAAGTTGGTTTTTAGACAAATTTTATTCTTAATTTTGCCATCACAAAACTGACATCATGTTATTTTTTGTTAACTATGTCACTAATTTTGGGTTCCAATTTCTGAAAATGCCCCTATTCCACTGAGACTCGCAATCCGAACACAATATTTGTGACTTGCATAAAACAAATGACAGAAGATTCACTGTCGGCTTCAACCATATCTTTGAAGCAACGAATGTTTAATGCACTAACACTGTTACTGAATCTGGAGCTTATGCCATTGTATTAAGATATAAAAATGTAACATTATTTGTGTCGGGATAGGATCGGTAGTTGTACATAGTATAATTGTTTTAATCAGTTCCGTGAGTGAATTTATTGCGATACTAACTTTATTTACTGCCATGTTCAGTACTAATAAGTCATTTTATAGTTATGTTATAACTGTAATAATTATGTATTTAAAAGAATGTGGCTTTAAGTATGACTAAAAGTAACCTTTGACAGGTAAACTTAGACTGATTTGCTCCGTGTTAAGTAAATGCGGATATCCAAGCAAAATACAAGAATTACCTGTGAATCAATGTATCAGAGACAACCATAAAACATGTATACTAACACAAATTACAATGTACCACGAAATATATATATATATATTTGAATAAGTTACCTACATAAATATTGAATTACAAACAGATGCCAAATTGGGTCGAGTTAGTGCGACTACTAGAAAACGAATTAGCAAAAGCAATTGAAGAATTTCAAAAACAATTAACTGATTAAGCATTTTTTAGTTATTTAGGTAATTACAAACAAAAATCTCTAATTAATTTACACACAATTAAATCATATAAATCTTGATTAATATCCTGTAACCGATTTGTACTATGTCTATGTCAAAATTCGCAAGTCTTAACCACACCTCGGACACTGGCGATCAAATATATGACAGAGGCGCGTTCCTAGCACACAGTCTAAGCTCGTGTAGGTGAACGCGTACCATGTTTGTATGAGTGAAACATGACAGGTCGACTGTTCGCGTTTTTGACAGGTGGCAACTGTGAGGTAACCGAGAGGGGGTGGGCGGCACTTTCAGCGGGGAGCGAGAGTGGCCGTACTGTACGATAGTACTCTTTATTATACTGTGTCTTAACTGAAGTGTAGGTAACCATCATCATCATTTTAGAACTAAACGGGACAATCGCGTAGCCACTTACATCATTATATTGGCTTTTAAGTAATAAAGTCTAAATCAACAAAATCAAGGGTGAACAGGCATCTTCTGGGCGACCTCACTCTATCGTAGGCCACGTCTTTGCCTTTGGCTAGTCTGTGGTCAAGAGTAAGCCCATTCATAATTTAAAAAAAAACATCATGTTCTTAAGGGCCAGGCTCTTGTCTGTGGAGTAATCTCCATTCCGTTCTTTTCTCTGACGCTTTTTTGAGTTCCTGATACGTGACTACGTGGGTCTTCTCTTTAAAAAAGGCACTCCTTGGTTTTCCCTGCCTCTCTTCTTTTCTATTCGCCCTGAAGTCGAACAAAATCGTTTATAGTTACTGGTCCCGTAGCCCAATGGCATTTCTGCGACGCGAAACGAAAACGAAACGCCGCGAAAGGTAGTCTGGCTCTGTCGTGACAATACGGAAGAGCAACAGAGATAGATATCTACGAGCGTTTCGTTTCGTGAGCGTTTGTGCCATTCGGCTACGTACCCTAACGGCCCAGCCACGACATTGGTCTAAGCGCGGCAGCGGCGAGCGGCAGCCATACGTGCGAATGAAAAGTCCCATCGCTGTGTCTCGCTTCAATGTATGGCCGCCGCTCGCCGCTGTCGCGCTTAGACCAATGTCGTGGCTGAGCCGTAATTGTCTCAGTGCCTCCGCTGAATATGTCTAAGCTACACCATCCTGTACTGCTCGCTTCACAGGATGGCAATTCCAAATTTATTTCCTCGTGACCTCGTCGCGGTGATTTTAAATCTTTTCGGCGTTCTGAATCGGAATTTTGATGGACAAATTGGAACGGACGACGGAGATGGGAATGTTAGGAATGTTTACTTTGCATTTTCTTTCATTGGCTTTTGGTATTTGGAACTTGATCACGTCAATTTAAAATTTTTATTCGCCACATTGTTGTGTTAGTATTGGGGATCCTGGTGGACAAATTATATTGCCCGTGTGGTGACGGGTTAAGAATTTCACCACACCCTTTCATCCCGTGGGTATCGTAGAAGTTGACTGTGGGACATGGGTTAAATTGTGGCGTAGGCGAGAGGCTGGCAACCTGTCACTGCAAAGTCACAAATTCGTTATCTTTCAACCCCTTTTTGTCAAGAGTGGTGCTGGAACTTGAGTAGTTCATGTGCTCTGCCTACCCCTTTATGGGATACAGGCGTGATTGTATGTATGTATGTATGTAAATTATATTGAATATCAGTGTTAAATGCACATTAAATTACACGATATATGTATCCATACTAATATTATAGAGGTAAATGGGAAAGTGTGTGTGTCTGTTTGTTTGTCCGACTTTCACGGCAAAACGAAGCGACGTATTGTCGTGATTTTTTAAGTGGAGATAGCTGAAGGGATGTAGAGTGACATAGGCTTCTTTTTGTCTCTTTCTAACGCGAGCGAAGCCGCGGGCAAAAGCTAGTTTACGTATAAATGGAAAAAATTAACATTTATGAAACTTTCATGACACTTTCGAACGTTTTGCGTGAAGTTATTGAAAGTTTGATTAACTAATTGAATCAGTAAAATAATTTCGTCCTCTTCCTCATAAAAGTAAACTGAATAAACAGATTAATCCAAGAAAGCAATCATCTAAATAAGCCGTTGAGACAACGCCGACATACGGATGTCTCATATACTCAACCTAGTCCAGGAATATGATTCCCGCCGCGGGATATTAATGAATACGGCTTACGGGAGCCTTGAAACGTCTAATTACTTAGAGTAATGAACTGAAAGTACTACTTAATGTTTTTTTTTTTTCCTCAAATTCATTAGTGCGTTTTCACATTATCCGATCCGATATCGGAGGTCGGAGCGATATTTACGCTGCCATCTTTGATTTTTCCTTTGAAATCCTTTCGATTTCCGATATCGGATCGTCATCATCCTCCTTGCGTTATCCCGGCATGTGCCACGGCTCATGGGAGCCTGGGGTCCGCTTTGACAACTACTCCCAAGTTTTGACGTAGGCACTAGTTTTTACGAAAGCGACTGCCATCTGACCTTTCAACCCGAAGGGTAAACTAGACCTTATTGGAATTAGTCCGGTTTCCTCACGATGTTTTTTTTTCACCGAAAAGCGACTAGCAAAATATCAAATGACATTTCGCACATAAATTCCGAAAAATTCATTAGTGCGAGCCGGGGTTCGAACCCGCGACCTCCGGAACGAAAGTCGCACGTATTTACCGCTAGGCTACCAGGGTCGGATCGTATAATGTGATTAAATACTAAGTAATCAAATTCATTTGTATTATAAAACTCTCATTAAAACCTGAATCAAATTATGAAAAACTCCGTTTCAACGGTGATTAAGAAATATTTACAGCGCTTTTATAAAATCCGAAAACGATTAAAATTGCCATCTTCACGAATAACCTTTATAAAAAACCAAAAACTTGTTACGAAGGGTGTAAGGTTCAAATTTACTGATATTATTGCTAATTTGTTAATGGAATTGCATTTAAATGTCGTCACCACACCTTCATGGACGACCGGTCTAGCCTAGCGCGTAGTGACCCTGCCTGCTACGCCGCGGTCCCGGGTTCGAATCCCGGTAAGGGCATTTATTTGTGTGATGAGCACAGATATTTGTTCCTGTCATAGATGTTTTCTATGTATATAAATATTTGTATCCATACTAATATTATAAATGGGAAAGTGTCTGTGTCTGTTTGTTTGTCCTTCTTTCACGGCAAAACGGAGCGACGAATTGACGTAATTTTTTAAGTGGAAATAGTTGAAGGGATGGAAAGTGACATAGGCTACATTTTTCTAAGGCAAACAAAGCCGCGGGTAAAAGCTACTATTATATTGTCTGAGTACCTGCAACACAAGCCTTCTTGAGCTTACCGTGGGACTCAGTCAATCTGTGTAAGAATGTCCTGTAATATTTATTTATTTATTTCATGGAGTGAAATAAATTCACTCCTGTGTTTTCAAAAGGGGTCCATAGAGAACATGAAACTGATCATATTTCGGAGCCACTTTTGATAATTAAGGGGTTGAAATAAAATTAAATTGTGTTATTGCAATGACTGGCTGCGCGCCTATCGCCTACACCGCGATGGAACCCGTAATACCCGTATCACAGAATTGACTTCTACGACACCCACGAAAGGAAAGGGGGTGAAATTCTTAACCCGTTACCACACGGGTTAGGATTTTTTTTATAGGGTAAACTCGCCTCATTCGGTGACACGCCTAATTCGGTGATACAAGCTTTGAAGCACTATTCCGAAAGACGATTTTTGGTTGTTTCACCGAATTAGGCGTGTCACCGAATGAGGCGAGTTTACCCTACCAGTAAAACAAAACGAATATTTCTGGGTATGCAGAATAACTTACCGAATTGTGATCTGGTGAAGGATCGATCCTTGGCCGAGTGTGTCGACTGATATAATTTACATACATACAATCACGCCTGTATCCCATAAAGGGGTAGGCAGAACACATGAAACTACTAAAGATTCAGTGCCACTCTTGGCAAATAAGGGGTTGAAAGTAAACGAAACTGTGGCATTGCAGTGACAGGTTGCCAGCCTCTCGCCTACAACATAATTTCACCCATATCCCATAGTCACCTTCTACGACACCCGCGGGAAGAAAGGGGGTGGTGAAATTCTTAACCCGTCACCACACAGGCAATATAATAATATAATTTAGGTATTTTTAACTTTATTTGTTTCGGGATCCCTTAAATTAATTGAATTTTATTTTGAATAATTTTCGAAATGTATGGTATTATTTTTCTTATAAATATGACGTTGACTTAATGTCACTTATTTTTTTTTTTTACTTCTTTTGGAAAACATCCGACAAGGAGGCCAGAATATGTAAACAAAGAGGTTTTTAAATTGAGGCGCAAACAATTTCATTTCATTTTATTTTATAAAAACATGCTAATACTTAAGCAAAGGCGCGAGTGAAACTAGCCCATATTAATCCTAATACTTGTCAAGAAAACTAATATTATGTAACTAGACTGAAAATCCACTTTTCCCAGCTCACTTCGACTTATGACCACGATTTTTCACGAAACTATGAAGTATTCCTTCTCGATAACAAAAGGTAATAAGTGTGTATGGACTTCATAGAAACATACGTCGTTTTAAAGAAGAAAGTATTAGTTAGTAGACACATTTCTTCGCGCCAGCAGTTGGAAATAAAATGGCATTTCAAAGTAATCAGTTTAAAGAAGTTAAAGCGGATTTTGCTCACGGCTGGCCAGGTTTGCTCAAAGCTTGGCCGTCAAAAAACAAAACATTATCGGCCTGCCGCCAGGCCTGTATTGTAACACGCCATTTTCAAGCTTTGGTGATCCCTATAAACCGGTTTTTGGGGTGCAAAATCGGCTATGGCAGGCGATTTGTTTTGAATACGCCTGTCGCGAATTGCGCTGGTGGCCTAGCGGTAAGAGCGTGCGACTTTCGATCCGGAGGTCGCGGGCTCGAACCCCGGCTCGTACCAATGACATTTTCGGAACTTATGCGCGAAATGTCATTTGATATTTGCTAGTTGCTTTTCGGTGAAGGAAAAACATCTTGAGGAAACCGGACTAAATAATCCCAATAAGGCCTAGTTACCCTTCGGGTTGGAAGGTCAGATGGCAGTCGCTTTCGTAAAACTATTGCCTACGCCAAATCTTGGGATTAGTTGTCAAAGCGGACCCCAGGCTCCCATGAGCCGTGGCTAATGCCGGGATAACGCAAGGAGGATGACGCTTGTCGCGAATTCTTGAACTCACTTGTAGATGGGCGCTACTATTTATATAACCTAACCACAAAATAAAAATTTTGAAAAGCCCCCTCTGTGTGTGTATCTGTCTGTGGCATCGTAGCTCCCGAAAGGATGAACCGATTTAGATTTAATTTTTTTTGTATGAAAGCTGAGTTAGTCGGGAGTGTTCTTAGCCATGTTTCATGAAAATCGGTCCACTATGTCACGGTCGAGGTTTTTTTCAAAATTTTAATTTTGTGGTTAGGTTATAAAATATTCATCCATATATAACCTAACCACAAAATTAAAATTTTGAAAAAACCCCCGACCGCGTCCTAGTTGACCGATTTTCATGAAACATGGCTAAGAACACTCCCGACTAACACAGCTTTCAAATAAAAAAAACTAAATCGAAATCGGTTCATCCGTTCGGGAGCTACGATGCCACAGACAGACACACACACAGACAGACAAACAGACAGACAGACAGACAGACAGACAGACGGACAGACAGACAGACAGACACGTCAAACTTATAACACCCCGTCGTTTTTGCGTCGGGGGTTAAAAAGTAGCTTGTCTCAAAGAACGTGAAACGTGACACGGTCCGCGGGGAGAGCTGCTGAATTACTGCCACTACTGCCTCGAGTTATTCTGTCCCCTACTATAATTATCCCAGTACTGACGACTTAGGAAATAAAGTGTAACAATATTTTTTCAAACCTCGTAGGTATATTTTTATTTAGATGATATTATATTCAAGTAAGTATTGGTTTCATACAGGCAGAGCCATCTATCGGCAGGATTGTATTGATCTCTCAGTTTGCTGTTAGCTAGAATGACAAAAGATGGCGTGTCGATCGTCGTTAATTTATTTCCTTCTAAAATCCCTTTTTAATTTTCATCTATTAAAAAATAAAACTCAGTTTATTATTGTATTGTTAGTTTTCGTTCCTTTTTGGAAATATTTTATTACCCTCTTTAAGGAAGAAGTTAAAGTTGTTGTCTATAGGCGAATGCATCTCGTCACGTATCTGTGGGCCGAGCTATCAGCCGACACTTTGCATATTGGAAAGGATGTAGACGGGTGGTTTTCAAAATTCTTCCAAGGGCCAATGCGCCACATTCTAATTTTAAATCGCGAATTAATCGCATAATCGTAAGTATTTTCTTCCATATTCGAATGCAGTTTGTTACGTTCAGTGCTAATTCTTGTGTCCATTATTTTCAGATGATTTTTTTTTTTAAATTACTGAGGACCCCTTCCATTGACATGATTGCACGGAACCACAAGCCGTCTTCTTTTCTGGAATGGGTACGTTTCACATTCGTTCGAGTAATATTTTAACCCTCGCTAAGGGTTGGTGGAAGCCTCAGGGTCATTGTTTTTTTTTAAACCTAATTCAGGTCCTCAGATTTGGAGGTTAACGTTCGAAGACAGAGCAGAGCTGATGCTTCCCGAGCCTGGACCGGTGGACAGGAGGCTGTGGCGATCGGTATGGAAGAGCTCCCATTCCGTGGCTGCAGCGGCCACCTCTCCTCAATTCGGTTAGACGTCCCCAAGGTCAGAGCGTTCCTCGTTTTTTTTAAAGGCGCCCAACATAAATTATTTTTTTAAAATTAATAATTTACCTTTTACCCGGTCTTCCAGTACCAGAACTACTGACTCACCCCTATGCTCTAAATTTTAGGTATTTGTTTTTTTTTAAGTAAATAGACTGAGCTAGCGTTATAATTTACAATAAGTAGTATAATAAACGTAGTTTCATTCCCTACCAGTTAGGCGTTACTAAGTAGTGTATTATTACTTTCGTAGTCATTTTCAAAAAGAAAGTTCATTAAAAAGTTATTTTCTATATAAATACCTAGTTTACTTTATTTACCCTTAGGTATTCCCCTAAATTGTAACAGTGGCAGCCCTACGTGTGGCTTTAGAGAGTTCAGACTGGAAGACCGTTGGTTGCGTACCTATTTATAAATTTTCTTAAACATAGTATTGGTGATTATTTACATACCTACCTAAGATTGTTGGCAAAATCAATTCCTTACTAAAAATAAAGGAAAGGTTTCCGTATTACTTTCTTTGTGTGTTAAATGTATAGTACCATATAAATAGATAATTATTACCTCTTGTTAGTTGGTGGGTACCAAATCTGGTTATTTTTATTCATTGCCAACAGTACTATATCTACCTACAAAACCATTTTGTCTCTTTATATTAGTGAAAAGTAAGAAAATTTGCTTGTATTTAATTCTGAATAGTACCAAACGCTTGGTACCTACTGCATTTTGTAATTCGTAAATCAGGATTTTTTTTTACATTTTGATGTGAAAGGTGTGACTAGCAAATTAACTTTATTTTATATTGTATTTAACTAGACTACATATTTTTCTAGAAGGTGGTTAATTTTAATTGTTCATAGTTCTTACCTAATGATAATAGTTGAAGTAATTTAAAGTACCTACAGCCAGTCGTAATAATTGGTGTCTTGTTTTTCTAAATTACCTATTTCATTCTTCCTACCTTAACGAAATTGAAGTTTGATGTTGTAAATTTAGTACAAATATTTATGTAGGTATTTTAATTGAGTTTTACTACATAAAGTTAAACATGTAAAGAGCATACAGGGTGATTCTAAAAAATGTTAAAAATAATAATTTAACCTAACTTTTATATTTAAATAATTGGGTGATCGTTTGGACCTTTTATTGTTTAAATTAGTCCAGCGTGCACATTTAACATTGTTCGTGGGTTTCCTTTGTGGTTGAAAATACTTTAGAATAAATATTTTGTTGTGAAAGTGATCGTGATCAGTTGTTTACGAGGCGTTATCTTTATTACCTACTTTCCGGTGGGTTAGATTTAACAAGAGTTTTTCCATATTATAGTTGTTACGTTTAAGGAGTAGGTATTCATTTATTAGCAGTTATCGGTGATAGGTAGTTTTTTTTTTTGTTTTGATGTATAGTAGGCGTTTTTTTTTCCTTTTATGTGTTGGAAGTGGGAGTTACGTACATTGTGTCCGGATGGTACTAATACGTCCGTACACAAGTATTACCTTTTCGATGTTTGGTGGTGAGTGGACGATTTAAAAGTTCTCTTCACGTAGTTTTCTGGGTGCTGGCGTTTTAAACCAGCATTTCAGCTTCACTGGCTGGTCGGATTCTTGCGGATTTAAACGGAGAATTCTTAATAGCAGTGTTGTACCCTTGTTGATGCTTTGCGATATGACTTAAATCATATGCGTGAACGTTGGCGTTCTTTTGTGTTGTCGGACCGACAGACTTGCGTCGCCTGAGACGCGGTCTGTACAGTCAACCCTTGTACTTATGTCTAATGTTGAGTCGAAACGTTCCGTCTTGTGTCGTACATAGCCGGTATATACGCTTCGTTGTTCTGATGTTATTGTCTGTTCTTTGTATTCTTAGCTGTCACCGATATTTGTTAGGGAAATTTCATTTAGCTTTAAGCCGTCTTCCGTTATATCGCTTGGACGTACAGCCCGCTGTCTGGTATAGCTCGCTGTGCCGCCAAGAAATATAGACGATGCGACGTAATGTAGTAATTTACCTTAAAAAAAAAAGGGGCTATTCTTATCTGGTTTAGTGCGTGGGTTCGATTTGGATGGTTTTTTTTGTTATCGATTATAGATTTCGAGTTGTAGCTGTTATATTACCTATATTTCCTGTAGTTTGGAGCTGGGGACCAGCTCAAAATTTTGCCTGCGTCAAAATTTTCTCTGGGGAGGGGAGTACTGTAACAATATTTTTTCAAACCTCGTAGGTATATTTTTATTTAGATGATATTATATTCAAGTAAGTATTGGTTTCATACAGGCTGAGCCATCTATCGGCAGGATTGTATTGATCTCCCAGTTTGCTGTTAGCTAGAATGACAAAAGATGGCGTGTCGATCGTCGTTAATTTATTTCCTTCTAAAATCCCTTTTTAATTTTCATCTATTAAAAAATAAAACTCAGTTTATTATTGTATTGTTAGTTTTCGTTCCTTTTTGGAAATATTTTATTACCCTCTTTAAGGAAGAAGTTAAAGTTGTTGTCTATAGGCGAATGCATCTCGTCACGTATCTGTGGGCCGAGCTGTCAGCCGACACTTTGCATATTGGAAAGGATGTAGACGGGTGGTTTTCAAAATTCTTCCAAGGGCCAATGCGCCACATTCTAATTTTAAATCGCGAATTAATCGCATAATCGTAAGTATTTTCTTCCATATTCGAATGCAGTTTGTTACGTTCAGTGCTAATTCTTGTGTCCATTATTTTCAGTTGATTTTTTTTTTAAATTACTGAGGACCCCTTCCATTGACATGATTGCACGGAACCACAAGCCGGCTTCTTTTCTGGAATGGGTACGTTTCACATTCGTTCGAGTAATATTTTAACCCTCGCTAAGGGTTGGTGGAAGCCTCAGGGTCATTGTTTTTTTTAAACCTATTTCAGGTCCTCAGATTTGGAGGTTAACGTTCGAAGACAGAGCAGAGCTGATGCTTCCCGAGCCTGGACCGGTGGACAGGAGGCTGTGGCGATCGGTATGGAAGAGCTCCCATTCCGTGGCTGCAGCGGCCACCTCTCCTCAATTCGGTTAGACGTCCCCAAGGTCAGAGCGTTCCTCGTTTTTTTTAAAGGCGCCCAACATAAATTAATTTTCTAAAATTAATAATTTACCTTTTACCCGGTCTTCCAGTACCAGAACTACTGACTCACCCCTATGCTCTAAATTTTAGGTATTTGTTTTTTTTTAAGTAAATAGACTGAGCTAGCGTTATAATTTACAATAAGTAGTATAATAAACGTAGTTTCATTCCCTACCAGTTAGGCGTTACTAAGTAGTGTATTATTACTTTCGTAGTCATTTTCAAAAAGAAAGTTCATTAAAAAGTTATTTTCTATATAAATACCTAGTTTACTTTATTTACCCTTAGGTATTCCCCTAAATTGTAACAAAAGATACCAAATGGAGGGTTAACCCAGCATTTTATATGGAATTTGAGAGTTGATAGCCCACTAACCCTGAGTTAAGTGGTTGGTGCAAGTGGGCCTAAGAGGCCTTATTTTTAGAGCGCCCATCATCGGTACGCGAGCACCGGCAATGCAACGCGCGTTTCAACGCAGGCAACGCAGGCGCGATTCAACGAAAACAGTGTGCGTAACTGAATGCACAAGGGCCATTTTTTTCAAAGTTGTACCCCACTTTTTTTGGATTTGGATTTTTTTATTTATTTACCTCCATTTACCAATTTTCTAACACATGCCTAAAACTCACCAAATTCTCTCCAAACATTCACGAGAACCCATAGTACCAAAGCCAGGTAAGTAAGTAACATTCTAAGTCGAGAATTTCAAACTTGCAGTAAACGCGTGGCGGCAATGACCATAAAGCATTTCACGGTATCGCCCCGCGCGGCCAGATTGAACCGGTATAAACCGGTTTAAACCGCTTTCGGATACCGGTTTTAAATCGACCGGGAAATGCGGGCTGCATGTGCTATTGGATTTTTATATAAGCTCGGCGGGGTGTGAAGACTTTGTAAGGTTTGCAAGTATTTTATGTATTAAATGTAAAAGGAGAATAGGTAAGAAACTGTGAACATTTATAGCCTAGTGAATAGGTATTTACTTCGTATTTGTTTCGATTCAAAAGTAAAGTGAGTGAGTGAGTGAGTTCTTTTGGTTTGAGAAGTAACAATTGTACAACAGTATCATTTTGTACCAAGAACAACAATAGTATACTACTAAAGTATCATTTTATGTGCTTATCATATGTTTAAATTATAAAGATACAGATTTTTTCTTTATTATTGTAGACATACCAAGTTACAATTCGCAAATTAAAAATCCAGACATCAAACGCAATGAAAAAATCAGTGACCGTCTCTGGCCAACATGGGACTCGAAACTCGAACCCACATCTTTGGATTGCGGGTCCAATGCGTTGATCTTGTGAACAACGCAAGAATATTATTCAACGCATTGGACCCGCAATCCAAAGATGTGGGTTCGAGTTTCAAGTCCCATGTTGGCCAGAGACGGTCCCTGTTTTTTATTGCGTTTGATATGGCACATTTTATGACTAACTGATTTCTAGAATGGTAATATAACTATTATACCATATAATTTTGACTAAATCTAAATCCTAACTTATTTACAATATGCGAAAACCTAAATCATTTAAAAACTCGAACCCACATCTTTGGATTGCGGGTCCAATGCGTTGATCTTGTGAACAACGCAAGAATATTATTCAACGCATTGGACCCGCAATCCAAAGATGTGGGTTCGAGTTTCGAGTCCCATGTTGGCTAGAGACGGTCACTGATTTTTTCATTGCGTTTGATATGGCACATTTTATGACTAACTGATTTCTAGAATGGTAATATATTATACCATATAATTTTGACTAAATCTAAATCCTAACTTATTTACAATTTCCGAAAACCTAAATCATTTAAAAATACCTACACAACGTTAACCGGCTCGTATCAATGAATTTATCGGAACTTATGTGCGACATGTCATTTGATATTTGGCACTCGCTTTTCGGTGAAGGAAAACATCGTGAGGAAACCGGACTAAGGCTGAAAATGCATGCGTTTTTGTTTTTTTTTTCTCATGTATTTGTGTTGGTAGTTATGGCAATATATTTTTTTTAAATTCCAATAAGACCTAGTTAAGCCGGGGTTACATTAGAGCCACGCCGCGTGTCGCAACGCGTGGGATTGTATTTGGTTATACGGCCGCTCGGCGACACGCGGGACTGAGCTAATGTAACCACGTTCATACAAAATGTACCTATGTAACCGATGGCGTTGCGACACGCGGCGTCGCTCTAATGTAACCCCGGCTTTACCCTTTGGGTTGGAAGGTCAGATGGCAGCCGCTTTCGTAAAACTAGTGCCCACGCCAAATCTTCGGATTAGTTGTCATAGCGGATCCCAGACTCCCATGAGCCGCGGCAAATGCAAGGAGGATGATGAATGTTAACCATGGATAAAACCAAATAAAAATTGGAATATGTTCAACAATGTAAGTAAAAGTATTTATTAAAATATAAAAACCGGCCAAGAGCGTGTCGGGCCATCTCGTCTTTATAAAGTTCTACTTTTGTGATTTTTTTCATATTTTTTAAACATATGGTTCAAAAGTTAAAGGGGGGGGGGGGACACGCACTTGTTTTTCCTTTAGGAGCGATTATTTCCGAAAATATTAATATTATCAAAAAACGATTTTAGTAAACCCTTATTCATTTTTAAATACCTATCCAACAATATATCGTAACTACGTTGGGGTTGGAATGAAAAAAAATATCAGCCCCCACTTTACATGTAGGGGGGGGTACCCTAATATTTTTTTTTCCATTTTTTATTTTTGCACTTTGTTGGCGTGATTGATATACATATTGGTACTAAATTTTAGCTTTCTAGTGCTAACGGATACTGAGATTACCGCGGACGGACGATGGCGAAACTATAAGGATTCCTAGTTGACTACGGAACCCTAAAAAATAAATTCATTAAGCGCGTAACGTTCATTCAAATGATAACCTTTAAACTAACGAATATTAATCACCAAAAATCAGAACAATAAAACCCTTTAAAAAAAACATTTGAAGCGGGAATCATTCATCATGCGACCACTTAACTTTCCGGTGGCTTCACACGGCCATAACTCAGGTCTGCACTATCTAGAGATCGGGCTGTCACAAAACCGGACAAAAACCGGAAAAAAGCGGTGCTGAGTCGTCATTTTATAGATGGTTCTGTACTGCGTAAACGAGTACTATGTGATGCTTTTCTGTAATTGTGGTTGTAATTGTATAAGCGCTGGTAACCACCACAGCTCCAGATAATTAGAAGACTAACCTAACCTAACCACAAAATTAAAATTTTGAAAAAACCCCCGACCGCGACATAGTGGACCGATTTTCATAAAACATGGCTAAGAACACTCTCGACTAACTCAGCTTTCAAACGAAAAAAAACTAAATTGAAATCGGTTCATCCGTTCGGGAGCTACGATGCCACAGACAGACACACACACACACACAGACAGACAGACAGACAGACAAACAGACAGACGACGCAAAAACGACGGGGTGTCATAATTTTGTTTGTTTTTAGCCATGTTTCATGAAAATCGGTCTACTAAGTCGGGGTTTTTTTTTCAAAATTTTGATTTTGTGGTTATATTTGTATTAATTTTACTTCATTGTAAAATAATGCATAATTTATAAATTTATGAATTGTAAATTGGCTTTATAAAATGACTATTTCAAAAACAGAACTTTCTTTTAGAGTGAGAAAGTGTCCCACGAGTGCTAACAACCCTTCCGCCGCCTTGTTACTTCCAATTTCCCCGCTTCTCACTTGACAGCTCGAGCATTATTATAATGAGGGCGCTGGGAAACGGGCCGTGACGTGACACACGATGCTTAGAGTAAATTCTTGTTATTTTAGCTAATGTTATATGTAATATTTATTAAATAAAATGTTTATAACTTTATCACTTTTTAATTGCACTAAAAAAAGTAGTATTTTTTAGGCAAATGAGAAAATTCTGGATTTTCTCTTGTGTGGAATTACACAATTTTGAAAACTTTCCATCTGCAAGTCAGCGCACCAGTGCAACTAGTTTTACCAAAGTGCCTTTCAGAAAACGCATTTTCACTATTTCAACCCGCCTTTATGACGATAAATACTTAAAAAGCATTAAAAAGTAATTTAAAGTGAGAAAGTGTCCCACGAGTGCTAACAACCCTTCCGCCGCCTTGTTACTTCCAATTTCCCCGCTTCTCACTTGACAGCTCGAGCATTATTATAATGAGGGCGCTGGAAACTGGGCCGTGACGTGACACACGATGTTTAGAGTAAATTCTTGTTATTCTAGCTAATGTTATATGTAATATTTATTAAATAAAATGTTTGTAACTTTATCCCTTTTTAATTGCAATAAAAAACTAGACTTTTTTAGGCAAATGAGAAAATTCTGGATTTTTTCTTGTATGGAATTACACAATTTTGAAAACTTTCCATCTGCAGGTCAATGCATCAGTGCAACTAGTCTACCTTCCAGAAAACGCATTTTCACTATTTCAACCCGCCTTTATGACGATAAATACTTAAAAAGTATTAAAAAGTGATTTAAAGTGAGAAAGTGTCCCACGAGTGCTAACAACCCTTCCGCCGCCTTGTTACTTCCAATTTCCCCGCTTCTCACTCGACAGCTCGAGCATTATTATAATGAGGGCGCTGGAAAACGGGCCGTGACGTGACACACGATGCTTAGAGTAAATTCTTGTTATTTTAGCTAATGTTACATGTAATATTTATTAAATAAAATGTTTATAACTTTATCACTTTTTAATTGCACTAAAAAAAGTAGTATTTTTTAGGCAAATGAGAAAATTCTGGATTTTCTCTTGTGTGGAATTACACAATTTTGAAAACTTTCCATCTGCAGGTCAGCGCACCAGTGCAACTAGTTTTACCAAAGTGCCTTTCAGAAAACGCATTTTCACTATTTCAACCCGCCTTTATGACGATAAATACTTGAAAAGCATTAAAAAGTAATTTAAAGTGAGAAAGTGTCCCACGAGTGCTAACAACCCTTCCGCCGCCTTGTTACTTCCAATTTCCCCGCTTCTCACTCGACAGCTCGAGCATTATTATAATGAGGGCCGCTGGAAAACGGGCCGTGACGTGACATACGATGTTTACAGAAAAATATTAAGGCGTGCTTATTATTGGTGCTAATGTTATAAATGGGGCTGTAAGTAGCGCCAAGTGGGTTCAATCCAGGACATGGTTAAAAATAAAACAAAACTTTTAACACAACCATTCATTCTTATATGTGTAAGTACATTTAAAAAAACTCGAACATGTACCACCAATCAAGGTTAGTGGGCTGTCAACGGTCAAATGCTATATAAAATGGTGGGCTGACCTCGGGTTTAACCTCAATTTTCGGTGGTGCAAGTGGCCCTTAGAGTAGCACTGAGGCCTGAGCAGTTTCTTGTTCTGCCTACCTTACCTACTCTTTTTGGCGTGAGTGTGTGTATGTACGCTTTTATTCAATTAAAAGTATTTCTTACACGTGTAAGAAATACTTTTAATTGAATAAAAGCGATCAAACCTTCAAGAAGCAGAAGTTTCAACGGTGCTTAATTCAATACAAAAGTTTGAAAAGAAAACACAATTACGTTCATACGAAATTATATTAATGTAACTTTTTACTACTCTGCAAACTTACAAAACCTCGTAAGAAATAAAATAAAAATATTGAACACTCAACTTTATACCGTTGGATTAAAGTGGGACAGCAGGGTGTTGTTAGAAGCAAGGGTGAGTTGGGGAGAGTTGGCCACTTAATAACTCCGTACAAAGTTTCCTGTCGTCGCAGTGAAATTGTCGTGTCGGATATTTTAGACGCTAATTTGGAGTGGACGCAACGAGGGCCCCACAAACGGGCTTGTATTATGAGAATCTCGTCAAAGCAGAGAGTCCAGTGAGCATAAATCATCATTGGCCTTTACATCTAAATATTGCAGACGATTATTGTGTAATATTCGAGAAGCACTTTTTGCCTACGCTAAATCTGGGGATTCGTTTTCAAAGCGGACCCGAGGCTCCCATGAGCCATGCCGAATGCCGGGACGCATAACGCAGCAAGGAGGATTAAGAACGACACAGTCTTCCGCAGGACTGACAACGAAAGTTTGCGGAAATTGGCGCCGAATCACCTTGTTCTGTCTTAGATATCAGTGAGCATGAAGGTTGTGCAATAAACAATCATTATGATTATTACCTGGGATGCATTGTGAGTTCCTAGACTTGCGAGATAACCACCATGAGGGATGCTGCACTGAGAGAAAATACAACCAGTTTTCATGTTCGTTCAACAAGTTTTTTGGTTAAAATAGCGCCTACGTGCTCTTTGGTTCAAACAACAAGCTACTTGTCATTTGAATCGGCAATATATTTGAATCAACAAGTCGATTTTATAAAAACAACCTGACACATATTGTTTTAAACATACGTTTGGCTGATTCAAACGGATAAACCGCAACAAGTCGAACTTGTTACAGCCACATTGCAAATTTCTCTCAGTGTGGTTCAACGATCGTCAATTAGTGCCCCGTTAGTTGCTTGAGCTAACACCAACTATATATTTAAACCTTCCTCAAGAATAATTCATTCATAGATGAAAACCGCATGATAATCCGTTCAGTAGTTTTTGAATTTATCGCACACACAAACACAACAGACAGACGCGGCGGTCAACTTTATAAGGTTTTAAGGTGTTCTACACATCTATTTGGGCCAGATAGCATCCTTCGAAAACAGGCAGTGCAAAGAAATCGATCGACGCATCGAGAACGCCTGGAAGAGCTTCTGGTCCATGAAGACGCTAATGAAGGGCAACCTTCCACTGACACTAAAGCGCAAACTCGTCGACATGTGTATCCTGCCTATCCTAACATACGGCGCCCAAACTTGGTCATTGACGGAAGCCCAAAAGTCCCGACTCAAGATTTGCCAGCGAGCAATGGAGCGCAGCATACTCGGAGTCCGCAGAACCGATCGGGTTAGGAACACCAAACTGCGCTCCAAAACTGGTATGATAGATATGGGTGTTAAGTCAGCAAGGCTCAAGTGGGATTGGGCAGGACATGTCTGCCGAATGCATCCAGATCGGTGGGCCAAATTGGCTACCGACTGATGGACACCACAGATTAGCCGGGGCAGAGGTAGGCCAAAGAAAAGATGGCGGGATGACCTCGACGCATTTTGCAGCGACTGGCCGGAGCAGGCGGCAAATCGTGATGAGTGGCGGAAGAAAGGGGAGGCCTTTGCCCAGCAGTGGGACACAATTATAGGCTAGAAAAAAAAAGGTGTTAGTAATTCCGGCATTGTATATTGGTCTACCGTTTACTTATTTAGGTACGTGGTTTTGGCCTCCAACACAAGAGCACGCCACTTTGCTCGGTTTTGAGCGGTATCGCACAAGCTTTTGTCGACGCCTTTGTATATGAAACGCTTATAAAATTACTTATTTTACGCAGCCAATATCATGAGGCAAAACCTAGTTTCTTCTTCTTTAGTCATTCCCTCAATGCTGAGGATCGTGACATCGTCATTCTGTTGAAGACTAGCGTGTGTAGCCGAATGGCATTTCTTCGACGCCAAACTAAAACGAAACGCCGCGCCAGTTAGTCCGGCTCTGTCACGCCAATACGCACGAGCGATGGAGATAGATCTACTAGCGTTTCGTTTCGTGAGCGTTAGTGCCATTCGGCTACGCACCTAGGTCCCTCAATAGGCGTCTGTTCCGCCAAGCGCATGGCCTCGTGCAGTTTTAATCGCATGGGTGCAATAATTTGAATACACCCTAGTAGTTTCATATCACTTTCATACATCCATTTAATATTAATTAAACGAGCGTTTTTTTAACCGCCCGTATGCAGGATTTTTATTAGGTCAGCAGGTGCGTCTGACACGCCCGCTTGTGACGTAAAACGCAGCGATCGGGCTCTTCGTTAATATTAGTTTATGATCTCGTGAATATCTTTAAAGTTTTAAGTGTTTTAGCGCCTTTATTGTTCTTCGTACTTTTCTTGCAAGAATATTTGATTCTGAAGTTGTGAATTAGGGTTGCTGATATCGAAAGATTTTAGACTTCTAATCGTAAAGTAAGATTGATTTTTAGGGTTCCGTAGTCAACTAGGAACCCTTATAGTTTCGCCATGTCTGTCTGTCCGTCCGTCCGTCCGTCCGTCCGTCCGTCCGTCCGTCCGTCCGTCCGTCCGTCCGCGGATAATCTCAGTAACCGTTAGCACTAGAAAGCTGAAATTTGGTACCAATATGTATATCAATCACGCCAACAAAGTGCAAAAATAAAAAATGGAAAAAAATGTTTTATTAGGGTACCCCCCCCCCTACATGTAAACTGGGGGCTGATATTTTTTTTCATTCCAACCCCAACGTGTGATATATTGTTGGATAGGTATTGAAAAATGAATAAGGGTTTGCTAAGATTGTTTTTTGATAATAATAATATTTTCGGAAATAATCGCTCCGAAAGGAAAAAAAAGTGCGTCCCCCCCCCCTCTAACTTTTGAACCATATGTTTAAAAAATATGAAAAAAATCACAAAAGTAGAACTTTATAAATACTTTCTAGGAAAATTGTTTTGAACTTGATAGGTTCAGTAGTTTTTGAGAAAAATACGGAAAACTACGGAACCCTACACTGAGCGTGGCCCGACACGCTCTTGGCCGGTTTTTTTAAGAAGTTTTTAACCTACCCGGTAGTTCTTTTACGAATACGAATACAAACAACTTCGTCATAATATTTTATCCTCTTGCCGCCCAATGTGCAATGAGATGTACATTTTGGTTCAATGGAATTTCAACTTTCATGTGAAAAAAAAACATTCAGTCGAATTGAGAACCTCCTCCTTTTTTGAAGTCGGTTAAAAAATGAAGTAGCATTTCTTTTGTCTCTGAAATTTTTCGAACAAATGAAACTCAACTCAATTTAAAATACAATTAGGATCAAAATTCTGTAGAAAATTTTTTGTATGGTGGACGTTACGAGGTTTAAATGCATAAGAACTTTAAAAGCTGTCCCCATTACACCAAACAAACCATATATAACAGTATGTATTTAGGGAATATACCTACATCGTAGTCAGAGTACCCAACCCATAACCACAGTATAATAAAGAGTACTATCGTACAGTATGGCCACTCCCGCTCCCCGCTGAAAGTGCCACCCACCCCCTCTCGGTTACCTCACAGTCACCGCCTGTCAAAAACGCGAACAGTTGACCTGTCATATTTCACTCATACAAGCATAGTTCGCGTTCACCTACACCAGCTTAGACTGTGTGCTAGGAACGCGCCTCTTTCATATATTTGATCGCCTGTGTCCGAGGTGTGCCATAACATCGGCCTTCGTACCCCGGCTTGCGCATCGGGGCAAGCGAGCGAGCGTCCACCCTACGAGCAGCGTTCGACTCAGGACACGTGTATAAGCTTCAATTGTTTGACATGCACGCCTCACGCCCCGCCTTAGTGCGTTTTCACATTATCCGATCCGATATCGGATGTCGGACCGATATCCCATACATTACAGCCGCCATCTTGGATTTTTTCTATTGAAATCCTTCCGACATTCGATATCGGATCGGATAATGTGAAAACGGTCTTACACGTAAGCTTACCGTGGGACTCAGTCAATCTGTGTAATTAAGGGGCTGACAACACCCGACTGTGCAAAATTGATGTTACTTGCGCAGTTTTTTAAGACAAACTGTTAGTTTTAGTAAGGCAAGTAAATTATATGTTATTATTCATTATATTTCAACGAACATAGCCGTACTCGATACACGATTTAACGAAATCGGCTCGATAGAAAAAAATTGCAAAGACTGGTCTCGAGTTCGTCATTTAACGGTTCTATGTCGTTCAATTATTCACTTAGTTGTCTTTAATTAAAATTACAATAACAAAAATATACATATCTAAAACACTGACGAAACATATTGCACAAAGAATGCATCTTTCTATTTTATTTTCATATTTTTCCGTACTTTTCGTACCTATAGCTGCCCTGTTTTAGTGACATCGCGCTCCCACTTACTCCCATGCGAATAGACAGTGTACGCTACGCTAGCGTCAAGGTCATTGGGTGTTGTCAGTGTCTTAAGAATATCCTAAATATAAATATCTTTATACCTTTAAACGAAAAATCGCTTGCCTCAGTCGGGACTCGAACCGGTCAAATGTGACAAAAAATAACGTGCCAAATAATGTGGCAAATTTTCATGGCCTTCCGTTATTCTGATTGTATTTGTTATTTAGAGAAAAATTTACCTTATCAGTAACCCGTACGTAAGTATATTATTTTATACACCGTGTACTTGCTACCAACCTACCAACATCAAAACAGCATCCTCAAATTTTAATCACAAAAACGGCAAAAATCATTTTTTAGAAAAACTTAAGCCTCTTATTCTATGTAAAATAGTGTGCTCTGCCTTTTCTCCGAGAGTGATTACGATAGAAACCGTCCAGGCATACTGTGAATAAGTGATGGGTATTAAGGGTCCCATACACAGTACGATTTATCTTTACGATCCGTCGTAACGAATCAATCGAAACGACCGATGACAGTGTATTTCAATATCGTACATCGCAACAAAATCCCTTGCAATCATGAATATCGCAACTATGGATCGAAAGAGTATGGCCGCTTGCGACCAACGATTCGATTTTTGTCTCATACCTGGGTACCAACTGACTTTATTATTCCGTTTCGTTCGAGTTGTAGACGACTGATCGTAACGATCAACTGCTTCGTGTATGGCTGAAATTAAATTAAATATTTATTTTCCAAGTAGGCATATCATAATGCGCATATGAAATGAACGTCAAGTAAAGCTACGCCGATACCGTATACCTAGATGTAAGACACAACATTCCGTGCTTGTATGTTACATAGCTTAAATTGACTTAACTGAAACAAGATCTTGGGAGATGTAAAAGGTCCCCACAGTAAATATAATTAATGTGATAAAATAAAAAATAAAAATTTGGAGGTGTAAAGGCTCTCCAAGTGTCAAACAACTACAAATAAAAATGCATATGAAATACAAATTTCACGTCAAGAGACTGTTAAGCTAGCAATCAAGGCTCAATCGTAACGATCAGTCGCTCAGTGTATGACTGTCAATTTCGAAGCGATCGATCGCCACGATATTTGTCCGACCGATCGAAGCGATTAATCGTACCGTGAATGAAGCCCTTTACTTTCCCCTTTTTAGAAAAACTCCTTTGTGGTATAGCCTAATTAAGGTACGGCTGGGATTAAAAAGGTTTATCAATGTTTCGTGCAGGTAATGTATCTTGGAGAGATATTAGGTTTTGTCACAGAATATATAATAGTACAAGTACAGAAGGCCCACTGCTTTGATGTTCACGAAATGCCGCCTTTTTAAATGCCTACAAAATTCTAACAAAGAAACGAGCCGCACGTGCGCAGCGTCGGATGATAGGGTTGCCTATGGTTTAAAACGAATTAATTCTCAGATAAAATGTTATAATATATTTTTGTCTTGGGTACTTTCTAGGTATATATACAGTATTTCTATATTTTTGTTTAAGCCTTCAGCATCACAAGCCTTATTGAACTTTTCCGTGGGACTTAATCAATAAGATCTGTGTAAGATGGTCCTATTTTATTCATTATGTCTACTTAACTATGCATTATTAGCCATTCCACATGTGGAAATCGCAACTCGCGACGTAAAGTAACAATAGAAAGTGCGAACGTGCGTTCCGTGAGAGCGCGCGCCACCCCTGATTAGGCCGCGAACTCGCGGCCGCCAGCATGTACTTGTAGCGCGGCGATTCAATCGCGGAGTGAGCCGCCCCTGGTTTTGTTTTATTTAGGAGTCTTACGATCCAATCCGAACTTGATTATACGTAAAATATACGATAAGGATCGGCCAGTTCATTTATTGATCAAATTATTTGGTTTATCATCCCGTTTAGAATGACCTTTACATGGTTTAATAATCTCTACAAACGTGACCGATGGCCGATAATCTCATGCAAGTTGCGATACAAGACGGGATTTGATCGATCGACTTGATTTGTTGCTCGTACTTCAGTTGAAATAATCTAAAACGTATCTGCATATCATGATAACGATATTGTCGGCACAGACGATTGTCATCTTGGCTAGGCCGGCTGGGCAGAGACCTTGACCTCGATCTATATTTCTATGTCTATGCCTTAAATAATCACCGACCTATTTCACAAACTGTGACAACAATGAAAATGAAAATGAAAAAATGAAAAATGTTTATTGTGGTAACATAAAAATCGTTATTACAACTGGGCTGGTGCCTCTTTTTAAGCATAGAAATGACACTTGTGTCAAGAGACACCGCTCTCCCGTAGGTGGTAACATAGTTTTAATAAAACAAAACTATTGCTAGGTGAAATAATTAAACTAAATGAATAAATTTTCCAAAAACCTTAAAAATACAATTTTGTTTTTATGTAAGTAACAATGAGGAGGCACACTGACATTTTATCCCGCCAGGCGGCGCCTGTGCAAGTGCCTAGGCATGTCACTGTCATTCATAAGTGAGAGAGAGAAAACCTCACACCATCATCATCTTCTCGCTCGCACGTATGCAATTCTTTATCTGTGCAATGGACTAATAGGGTAGCGCCTTCTGTCATAACCTTTGAGTGTGCCTCCTCATTGTCGGCCGACAGTGACACCACGGTGTTTTCAGTCAAAGGAAATGGTAAATCCGATGTACTTAGGATATGTTTAAGAATAAATTTATAGTTTAAAAAACTCTAGAAAAACACGCTTTTATAAATGCACGTAAAAGCCAAAAATAAATTACGGATCGTTCAAGTTGTCTCTATTGCTGGGATGAAGAGTAAACTATGTGCTTTTAATTATAATATTTGATTGTAAAAGCGTGGGGCGCTGCAGTCGTGCTGCAAGTCCAGTTAGCGCGCCAATCTGTGTAAACTGCTTCTCGTAATATAGCTTAACTTGATTTCTCAGCAAGTTATACAAAAAGTTTTTCCTGTTACAGCGCCCCACGCTTTTACAATCAAATATTATAATTAAAAGCACATAGTTTACTCTTCATCCCAGCAATAGAGACAACTTGAACGATCCGTAATTTATTTTTGGCTTTTACGTGCATTTATAAAAGCGTGTTTTTCTAGAGTTTTTTAAACTATAAATTTATTTTATACTTTTTAGTCGTTAATAATGAAATATATTTAAAGTTTAAACAAAAATATTATTTTAAGTAGGCGAATTTCGCAAGCCATTTGTGGCTTAACACGTATTGCTACTTAATAAGAATTAATACCACCTGATGTATAGGTGCCAAGTTTATCGCAATAAAGTCATTCATTTAAACATTATTTCATAGTGCTGCGCTAATTTGAAGATTAATGCAATACAGAACTTAAGGATTTCATCTTACAGAGTAGGAAAGAGACAAAAGGTTGAATTTTCTCAGTCGCTCTCTAGTATATTTGCGTGGGGTTGAACCTGGATATGGAACGTGGACGCGACAGTTTGCTAAGCAACTAAAAGACTGATAGTGGCTCTGGGATCTGTAGACCTTCGCGACGTGCTTAGCAGTGGCGTGGCGTGAAATTTTTCGTTGATAAAGCCCTTACTTTTGCCCCCCTTACTTTTGCTCTTAAGGGTCACAAGAAAGCCCTATCCCAACTTATTTTAAATATTACATTGATCTTTCTCTTATGCGGGGGCCCCCCTTTCTTTGCTCTTAAGGGTCACAAGAAAACCCTAACCCAACTTATTTTAAATATTACGTTGATCTTTCTTTTATGCAGGGGGCTTCGCCCCCCGAGCCCCCCTTACTTTTGCACTTAAGGGTCACAAGAAAACCCTAACCTAATTTATTTTAAATATTACGTTGATCTTCTTTTATGCGGGGGGCTTTGCCCCCCGAGCCCCCCTTACTTTTGCTCTTAAGGGTCACAAGAAAACCCTAACCCAACTTATTTTAAATACTACGTTGATCTTTCTTTTATGCGGGGGCCTTTTGTTTATATACTCTTGAGGGTCACAAGAAAACCCTAAACCAACTTATTTTGAATACTACGTTGATATTTTTTTTTTTTTTTTGCGGGGGCTTCGCCCCCCGAGCCCCCCTTTCTTTGCTCTTAAGGGTCACAAGAAAACCCTAACCCAACTTATTTTAAATATTACGTTGATCTTTCTTTTATGCGGGGCGCTTCGCCCCCCGAATCCCCCTTACTTTTGCACTTGAGGGTCACAAGAAAACCCTAAACCAACTTATTTTGAATACTACCTTGATATTTTTTTTTGCTTCGCCCCCGAACCCCCCCTTACTTTTGCCCTTAAGGGTCACAAGAAAACCCTAACCTAATTTAATTTAAATATTACGTTGATTTTTTTTTAAACGGGGGGCTTCGCCCCCCTAACCCCCCTTTCTTTGCTCTTAAGGGTCACAAAAATAACCATAACCTAATTTATTTTAAATATCACGTTGATCTTCTTTTATGCGGGGGGCTTTGCCCCCCGAGCTCCCCTTTCTTTGCTCTTAAGGGTCACAAGAAAACCCTAACCCAACTTATTTTAAATATTACGTTGATCTTTCTTTTATGCGGGGGGCTTTGCCCCCCGAGCCCCCCTTTCTTTGCTCTAAAGGGTCACAAGAAAACTCTAACCCCACTTATTTTAAATATCACGTTGATCTTTCTTTTATGCGGGGGCTTCGCCCCCCGAAACCCCCTTACTTTTGCACTTGAGGGTCACAAGAAAACCCTAACCTAATTTATTTTAAATATTACGTTGATCTTCTTTTATGCTTTGCCCCCCGAGCCCCCCTTACTTTTGCTCTTAAGGGTCACAAGAAAACCCTAACCCAACTTATTTTAAATACTACGTTGATCTTTCTTTTATGCGGGGGGCTTCGCCGCCCGAGCCCCCCTTTTGTTTATATACTCTTGAGGGTCACAAGAAAACCCTAAACCAACTTATTTTGAATACTACGTTGATATTTTTTTTTTGCGGGGGGCTTCGCCCCCCGAGCCCCCTTTCTTTGCTCTTAATGGTCACAAGAAAACCCTAACCCAACTTATTTTAAATATTACGTTGATCTTTCTTTTATGCGGGGGGCTTCGCCCCCCGAGCCCCCCTTACTTATGCCCTTAAGGGTCACAAGAAAACCCTAACCTAATTTATTTTAAATATTACGTTGACCTTTTTTTATGCGGGGGGCTTCGCCCCCGAACCCCCCTTACTTTTGCCCTTAAGGGTCACAAGAAAACCCTAACCTAATTTATTTTAAATATTACGTTGATCTTTTTTTTATGCGGGGGGCATCGCCCCCCAAGCCCCCCTTTCTTTGCTCTTAAGGGTCACAAGAAAACCCTAACCCAACTTATTTTAAATATTACGTTGATCTTTCTTTTATGCGGGGGCTTCGCCCCCGAGCCCCCCTTACTTTTGCACTTAAGGGTCACAAGAAAACCCTAACCTAATTAATTTTAAATATTACGTTAATCTTTTTTTATGCGGGGGGCTTCGCCCCCGAACCCCCCTTACTTTTGCCCTTAAGGGTCACAAGAAAACCCCTCACGTCATTTATTTTAAATATTACGTTGATCTTTTTTTTATGCGGGGGGCTTCGCCCCCCGAGCCCCCCTTTCTTTGCTCTTAAGGGTCACAAGAAAACCCTAACCCAACTTATTTTAAATATTACGTTGATCTTTCTTTTATGCGGGGGGCTTCGCCCCCCGAGCCCCCCTTACTTTTGCACTTAAGGGTCACAAGAAAACCCTAACCTAATTAAATTTAAATATTACGATGATCTTTTTTAATGCGGGGGCTTCGCCCCCGAACCCCCCCTTACTTTTGCCCTTAAGGGTCACAAGAAAACCCTAACCTAATTTATTTTAAATATTACGTTGATCTTTTTTTTATGCGGGGGGCTTCGCCCCCCGAGCCCCCCTTACTTTTGCTCTTAAGGGTCACAAGAAAACCCTAACCCAACTTATTTTACATACTACGTTGATCCTTTTTTGCGGGGGGCTTCGCCCTCCCAGCCCCCCTTTATTTGCTCGTAAGGGTCACAAGAAAACCCTAACCCAACTTATTTTAAATATTACGTTGACCTTTCTTTTATGCGGGGGGCTTCGCCCCCCGAGCCCCCCTTACTTTTGCTCTTAAGGGTCACAAGAAAACCCTAGCCCAACTTATTTTAAAAGTTACATTGATCTTCCTTTTATGCCGGGGGCTTCGCCCCCCGAGGCCCCCTTTCTTTCCTCTTAAGGGTCACAAGAAAACCCTAACCCAACTTATTTTAAATATTACATTGATCATTTTTTTATGCGGGGGGCTTCGCCCCCCGAGCCCCCCTTTCTTTACTCTTAAGGGTCACAAGAAAACCCTAACCCAACTTATTTTAAATACTACGTTGATCTTTCTTTTATGCGGGGGTCTTCGCCCCCCGAGCCCCCCTTACTTTTGCTCTTAAGGGTCACTATAAAACCCTAACCCAACTTATTTTACATACTTTGTTGATCCTTTTTTTTGCGGGGGCTTCGCCCCCGAGCCCCCCTTTCTTTGCTCTTAAGGGTCACAAGAAAACCCTAACCCAACTTATTTTAAATACTACGTTGATCTTTCTTTTAGGCGGGGGTCTTCGCCCCCCGAACCCCCTTTAGTTTTGCTCTTAAGGGTCACAAGAAAACCCTAACCCAACTTATTTTACATACTTTGTTGATCCTTTTTTTTGCGGGGGGCTTCGCTCCCCGAGCCCCCCTTTATTTGCTCGTAAGGGTCACAAGAAAACCCTTACCCAACTTATTTTAAATATTACATTGATCTTTCTTTTATGCGGGGGGCTTCGCCCCCCGAGCCCCTCTTACTTTTGCTCTTAAGGGTCACAAAAAAACCTAGCCCAACTTATTTTACACACTACGTTGATCTTTCTTTTTTGCGGGGGGCTTCGCCCCCGCCCCCAATTTTGCTTTTGTTATCAATTTTTCTTTTGCATGTGGACGCTAGCCCGCGACCTGGGCTACATATTTAAGGGTCACAAAAAAGACCCTTACCTGACTTAACAGTTTAGATACTTATTCAGTCTTTCCTTTTTCCGCTCATAAGGGTCGCAAGAAAACCGTAACCTAAGTTAGGCCTCGCTTCGCTTCGGTCAATAATAGGTTTGTTATAACGTTGAAAACGTAACGTTCAAAGTTCATTACGTGGCCCTTCTCACAAGCGCAACCACAACTATGATACGATATGCCATCATGGAATGCCAGTGCCAATCTTCGGGCTTCATTATCAGACCTTGAAACCTAGTCGTGGTCAAAGTTCATTATAAGACTTTTCTAAGAAACCAGAAAACAGCTATGACACGAAGTTCCATCATGTAGTTCCAGTTCATATCTTCCGGCTCCATCATCTGACCTTGAAACCTAATCGTAGTCAAAGTTTATTACAAGACTTTTCTAAGAAACCCAAAAACAGCTTTGATACGATGTTCCATCATGTAGTTCCAGGTCATATCTTCCAGCTTCATCATCAGACCTTGAAACCTAATCGTAGTCAAAGTTTATTACAAGACTTTTCTAAGAAACCCAAAAACAGCTTTGATACGATGTTCCATCATGTAGTTCCAGTTCATATCTTCGGGCTCCATCATCAGATCAGTTCAACAGTATCATATTATTGTATTGTCATCAGAACTACATACAGCTGCCAATTTTCATTACGCTACGATCCTTGGAAGATGGTTAAATTAGCCTCCGCAGATTCCATTACATAGTTAGTTACATACACGACGACCTAATAAAAGCGTGTTAAAATCAACGATAGAGGGCGTGAAAAACAATTATATACCGTAGTGCAAGTCGTTCGCTAGATGTCACTGTTACCCCCGCAAACTGGGTAATGACTTGTTGTCGTAAAATATATGTATAAGTATCTTTTGATGTCCACATTTTTCGTTAGATGTCTCTGTACCATCCGCAAACTAGCGAACGGCATTCTATGGTTAATTATATGTAATTAAATTGTAAATTATCAGTTAATTTTGAAATGTGGAAAATTAGTTGTTTTTTTTTGCTCAGATTCTTAATGAAAACATCAAACCTATTTAAAAATCGCGCCATAAATATGTGGCGTTCCATGTCTAAAGGGTCCACATGCTTTATGTGCTATAAGGAATCTTTAGGCATGGAAAGTCACATGAAAAGTTGTCGTAACTTAATAATAGAGGCGCTGCATTCGAAAACCTTGACTGATAACTCTATACCATACTATTCAATATACTCTATGAGTGACACTTTGCTGTTCATCGCCTGTCCAACAAGGAAATATTGACGCTAACAATATCACTTATCAACCTAGAAATAGGCACATAATTGTCAGTGTCAAGTGTCAATGCCGCTGTGGTAAAATAACCCACCGTTTCGCTTCTCCCTGCCACTTTTACTATTGGGTCGTGTTTGCTCCAACTTCCCGGTATTCAGTATTCAGTTCTTTATTTGCTAATATAGACACGAAAGCCATGCAAATATAATTATACATTATAAATAGTCAACGATAAAAAGGTAACAAAACAACAACAACAAACATTTAAAATTGCAAACGGGACTTAATCGTATTTACTATGTTTTAAACACTAACCTCCGACGTTTCAAGGACGGCATTTTTTTTTTAATAAATGGCCTCAGTCCCATTGGTGGGACTGTTTTGCCAGTGTCAAGGTGATATGTCCCCGTGGTCTCGGAGCAGACTGGCTGAAGTTGACATCAACATCTTCTAGCTGTACGAGTTTTTCGAACTACCCGCACTTGGTCCTGACTACCCACTTGAACAGTTTGCAATTTTAAATATGTGTAAAAATCGTGAAAGTTTAAATAAAGGAGATAATGAAATAATAAGTGAGAATAATTAATAAGGTCCGCCGCCGCGCCTCTCAGGGACGCTCCGGGCCTTCGGCCCTACGCGGAGCTCAGCTTTCGGCCTTCGCTGTGATGAAATAGCCCACTTGTTACGGACTTCATAAACAACAAAGACTTTGAAACTTCCAAACTGCCATACCTCCCACTCTCATTAAACTCGACCAAGTCCCCGTTTGAGCTCCGTATAAAAAGCAATAAATCTAATTTGTCCCTGGCCACACTAATGCAAACGAATGGTCCAAACAGTAGACTCAGCGAAATTAAACCGGATAATGAAGTGGCAGCATTTGTCTCAATTTGCGGATAAAACTCAGTATATTAGATACGTATTAAGTTGTTCGGAAAGTTTGGGGACGGCTGTTGTTAGTTGCGGATTGTTTGACAGTTTGGGAATCGGTTTTCGGAGTTAAATATTTGGGGCGGTACGGCTAATATCTTCTGGAACAACGTACAGGCAAATTTGGGTAAATTAAAAAGTTGCGTTGCGTTATATAACATAGGTACAGTCGAGTTCATTATAATTTAATTAATACAGGATGAAATACCGTTCAAACTTGGCATAGTAACTTTTGAGATCATAATGAACAACTTTTATTATATGACTAATGCTGAAATCACTAAAAAATTGGCTGAAATATATATATTTTTAGTTGAAAAAATTTAATAAAAAATATTTCATTAAAATATTAGATAACGGGAAGTGTAGTACATCACCGACTAAAACTACAAACTAACTAAACTAAAAACTCAATTTTACATTATTTTGAAGTTTTCCTAAAAGCACCCTTAACTAAAAAACAATTATAGGTACACCTAAATTAAAATCAGCTCCAATGAACCATAAAGCTCGCTACCGGATATGGTTATAATAATATAATTGGGAAGGTAGAGCGGAATTAAAAATGATTAATTTAACGAGAGCATTATTTAAAATTCAACAGATGGCTCATTTTGGTCGCGGTTACTGAAATTTATGCTTTTTGCTCCGTGTTTCGCACTTCAAATTTGTATTTTAACCCTTTTAGTACTTTTGTAGGTAATTTAGGTAGGTTCTACTCGATTTTTAAAAGCTTTTTTATTAAAGTATGTAAAGATTGACCTCATGTAAACACGTTAACTATTTAACTGTAACGAAATAGATATCTAAGAAGAGAGTACATTACAATAGGTACATGTAGCTAAGGCTAACAAGCTAAGAAAAACAGGAAATTCGAAACGAGTTGGCAAAATTAAAGCTTTGTGCTTCGAAGGGAGTATTTTTAATCGACGCTAGTTATGAAATTTTTCTTCGACGTACGACGTTTTACAGTTTCGACAAAGGCAAGTAAAGTGCTAACTTCGCGCACTAGTATAGAAAATAGCTTCAAGATTAAGATACAAGTGTGGAATAAAGGAAGTTCGAAACTAGTGGCGATAAATGAAAACACGACCGAAGGGAATTAAATCAACCGGTGTTACGATTTTCCTTTTTGCACCCGTATCGTACGACATTTTCAGTACATAATTATGGCCCAGAACGGGTTCCTTTAGGTATCCTACCCTTTTTAGGGTTCCGTAGTCAACTAGGAACCCTTATAGTTTCGCCATGTCTGTCTGTCCGTCCGTCCGTCCGTCCGTCCGTCCGTCCGCGGATAATCTCAGCAACCGTTAGCACTAGAAAGCTGAAATTTGGTACCAATATGTATATCAATTACGCTGACAAAGTGCAAAAATAAAAAATGGAAATAAATGTTTTATTAGGGAACCCCCCATACATGTAAAGTGGGGGCTGATATATTTTTTTATTCGAACCCCAACGTGTGATATATTGTTGGATAGGTATTTAAAACTGAATAAGGGTTTACTAAGATCGTTTATTGATAATATTAATATATTCGGAAATAATCGCTCCTAAAGGAAAAAAAAGTGCGTCCCCCCCCCTCTAACTTTTGAACCATATGTTTAAAAAATATGAAAAAAATCACAAAAGTAGAACTTTATAAAGACTTTCTAGGAAAATTGTTTTGAACTTGATAGGTTCAGTAGTTTTTGAGAAAAATACGGAAAACTACGGAACCCTACACTGAGCGTGGCCCGACACGCTCTTGGCCGGTTTTTTATATATGTGGTAATAATTGTTTTTTAATTTTATAATTGTATGGTACTTATTATAAGTAATTAACTATTTATAAATTTTGTAAGAATCCGTAAAAAAAAATATGGCCCTTTGTAGTTTCAATGTGACAAGACATGTAGGCCAGTGCAAACTAGTGCGATGTACCTACATTCAAACTAGTGTAATAAAATTGACCATCTGCACGGGAAGCATGGTCGCGCGATAGACGATAAAATATCAGGCCGTCCCTATCGCACTTACAAATAAGTGATAAAACAGCGCGATAAGTGATAAAACATCAACACGGGAAGCATGGTCGCGCGATAGACGATAAAATAGCAGGCCGTCCCTATCGCACTATTAGTAAGTGCCAAGTGTAAATAGGGACGGCCTGCTATTTTATCGTCTATCGCGCGACCATGCTTCCCGTGCAGGCCGTATTACGACCTATCGCACTAATTGCAAGTGTGACAGAGACGGCCATTTTATCATTTATCGCGCGACCATGCTTGCCTGCCTGGTACTAAAAAATATGTGTTCGATTCCAAAGTCACCTGTCCAAAAAATCTCCATAGTTATTTATACTCCATTGTTCAAAACAAATGACGACAAACGAACGCCATGTTATAATCGCCCATGTGATATGATTCAAAAATGGCGGATTTTGATTTACACCCGCACCGGTTCTTTGTTCGTTCCGTTATCTTTCCAATAAACGTGAAATATTGGCGGCCAGTGCTCAGGAAGCTATGATGGTATATATCAAAAAGATTGTCTAATTTAAAATCGTTCGTACAGTTTTAATTTTTATTCCTTTTCATTTCTCTAGTGTGTTCAGGAAACGCTTGGTGGAAACGTGCTTTATCGGGTCGGAGTTGGCGGAAATAACCTGGGAACAGGTAAATACGCGCTTCAGCAAATAAAACATACTTGACTTGATTTATCTTTGAATTTCGAAGCAATTAAATTGCCTTATTTAGCTTTTTGTTCTGATACATTAGCAAAAAAAATTATAAAGATGTAAGTCAGCAATTCCCGTCAACTTTGTACAAAAATTAAGGGAAAAGTTAAATTTGTTTTTATTAATTCCTATTTTGTTGATGAATTGAGATTTTATTAAGTTTTATTTCGTCATTAAGGTTCTCTAGTATCTATATTTTCTTAATTATAACAATTATCCTGTATATATCTTACGAAAGTCGAATTATATTACTAAATGTTGGTAACAAAATAGGATCAATTAAAATTTGCTGACGTGGCATTGTACAAAGTTGACGGGAATTGCTGAAGTACTTATGATATTAAATGACTTCTAATCAAGAAATCACTCTAAAAGGCCGTAATGAGACTGCATGTGTCTACAAATTACTCGCAGACCTATGATATGTATTATAGGTATGTAGGAAGAATAGCTAAAGTTGAGAGCGTCAATCGGTAACCGCTTACCATGGACTTAAATGTTCCAGGGATCTTCAAAATCAGTGCTTTTATAATAAAGCACATTTCCAAGAAAACATTGGCTGCTTCTAAGACTAGCGCTAGCGTAAAATAGTTTCTTCGGAAATTCTCAACACAGCTTAAATCTCTGGGTGCATGTTTCATAATATAAATTTCAACGTTCCGATAGCTTCTAAGCCGTCCGTCATAAATATGGCTAGAGGGTTGTTACAAAAATTACACTCGGGAGGGTTCCGCCCTCAGAGCATGTAATACTAAGAGCGGACAAGCCGCTGGCAGGCGTGTCGCAGGTGTTAGCTCATTGAGCATACAGTTGTCGTTGTGTGCGTGCGTAATGGCACGATTCGCTGGTCGTTCGCATGCACACAGATATAGAAATGATGTGTGTTTATTGACACGCGTTCGGCGTCGCGCGAGGAGCGTTCGTCTACAATTGTGATTTTAAATATGTCTCAGGCCCTTCGGTGTTCATAAATAGTGTGTTGTTGCAATTAAATATCACGTAACGAGGCATTTTTTTTGTTTTTGTTGACTTCAACTTACAAAAATTCACGGCCGAAAGCTGTAAAAAAGTTCTGCGAATAAAGACGGACAACTCATTGGATTTTACTTAGTTCATTTGACAAGCTAAGTAGATACGTTTGCTCTATGGTATAATAATACAGGACTGTGTCAACAAGTGTGTGTTCAAGAAACTGCGACAGGCGTATTCAATACAAATCGGCTGGCGTGTCCGGTCTCCTGGTTCCTGTATCTGTGGTTCCGCCCCATAAAATGTATGGTGAATACGTATCACTTTGGTATCACTTAGATTAAAACGTTGGTGTACTTAGATAAATTAAATTGGCTTGACGCGTGAGCCTGTTGCACGTATTATGTACAGTTTAGAAGGAAATGGCTTTGAAATAAAATAGGACTGTAGGGAATATGGTAAGGCTTTGTGAAAAAGGCAGTGGTTAGCCTGTTCCTACAATACAGTGCTGTACAGTAGTGCTGGTTTCTATACGTAAGTGACCGTTTATAGGTACATATATTTAATAGATTCTACAGAGATTTATGATTTAGGTATATGTCGAATATAAGTTAAATTGTGTAAGACTAGGTACTGTAAGAGAGAGACGGCCTATTGGTGAAGGGTATCCATATATTTAAACCACTCTTTATCTCAATATCTTTTTATTTCCAGGGAGTTTAATCACAAACAACTACTCCCAATCGCTGCTTCTATCTGAATGCCCCGTCAAGTGTTCGTTCTCCTTGACGTTTATCTATTATTCCAAATTCAAATCGGGGACTGCCAGTCAGCGAACATCAGAATGCTGTAAAAGGTTTCATTCCGTATTATGAAAGGTCTCTTACAATGCATACCTGTTATTGCAATATCCCATGCAATTTCGTTAACTTTCATTTCAACTCCTTTATTGACGACGATTCTTTGTTGACGGCTTAGTCGGTAGTGACCCTGCTTGCTAAGCCGCGGTCCTGGGTTCGAATCCCGGTAAGGGCATTTATTTGTGTAATGAGCACAGATATTTGTTCCTGAGTCATGGATGTATTCTATGCATATAAGTATGTATTTATCTATTTGAGTATTTATATCGTTGCTTAGCACCCAAGCTTTGCTTAGTGCTTAGTTTGGGGCTAACTTGATCTGTATAATGTGTCCCCAATATTTTAAATATTTATTTATTGGTAAAAGTGGCACTGAAATTTGAGCATTTTCCTGCGCTCTTCCTATCCCTTGGGAATGCAGACGTGAGTATGCACACACAGATATTTAAACTGAAATATTAACAAAAACGATGCTTTTAGTTATCATAGTTATTTATTGTCTCAGTTAAGTTATATTATGTACAACTTGCGCTATTTCTGAACCTAAACCTCTATTTAACAACCCTTAACTATTCTCTCACATCTCAGAACCAAACTTCCAAAAAAGGTCGCATCTCCAATTCCAATCTTGTTCAACAACCAATTTTGTTTTGAATATCGGAAGGTCTGATTTCCAAATAAGCTAGGCTAAAGAAATATTTTGCTCGTCCTCACGTACGAATATGTATTTGCAAAGGGATAGTTATATCAATATCTGGTCGTATAAACTTGTTTATGAGTCCATTTTAAGCGCATTATACTGTACGGCTGTCCCGTCTTAAATTGAAGCGCTGGTGGCCTAGCGGTAAGAGCGTGCGACGCGGGCTCGACCCCGGCTCGTACCAATGAGTTTTTCGGAACTTTTGTACGAAATGTAATTTGATATTTTGCCAGTCACTTTTCGGTGAAGGAAAACATCGTGAGGAAACCGGAGTAATCCTATAAGGCCTAATTACCCTCCGGGTTGGAAGGTCAGATGGCAGTCGCTTTCGTAAAACTAGTGCAACGCCGTGGGATTAGTTGTCAAAGCGGACCCCAGGCTCCCATGAGCCGTGGCAAATGCCAGGATAACGCAAGGAGGAGGCTGTCCCGTCTTAAATTGATTAAGGGCCAAAGTCCGGTGGGTTATTTCACCACAGTGACCTTGACACATGACACTGACAATTCTGTGCCTATTTCTGGGTAGATAACTAAACATGTTACTCAGTGTCAATATTTGCTTGTTGAACAGGCAATGAACGGTGAACTGTCACTGTCGGGCGACAATTGGGTAAGTAAAGTTTTTTGAAGATAGGCAAATAAAATGTTTTTCTGATAAAATCCATACTAATATTATAAATGGAAAGTGTGTGTGTCTGTTTGTTTGTCCGTCTTTCACGGAAAAACGGAGGGATGAATTGACGTGATTTTTTAAGTGGAGATAGTTGAAGGGATGGAGAGTGACATAGGCTACTTTTTGTCTCTTTCTAACGCGAGCGAAGCCATGGACAAAAGCTAGTACGAAATAAAAATAAAAGAGCCACCTTTCCGTGATCGTCATAAAGTATTCTATCAAAATAGTATTTTATGCAACTGGTGGTTAAAAGAGATCAAAAAAGGTGAGTGGCGTGGGTAACATCATCACACAATTTGAGGCCGAAAATTGTTAATAAAGACGCCACGAGCATTTTTTGACTCAGTTAAACACCGTTGCATACAATACTTTTTCTACGACCAAGCACTTACTTTGAAAGAAAATTATAAATTCAACAAATACCTAATTCCAGTCATCTTAGTTATCTAGTGGACCTACCATTTTGAATTATGCAGTTTGAGTGCAAACATGAAAATAAAACTGTCTATGGTATGGTTCTCTGAAGCCTGGCCACTAAGACGAATCGAGCCGAGTTGAATCGAGATTCGACGCGTCGCCAATGAACGCAGCAGAAAACGAACGAGACTGGACTCTGCGAATGCCAGGCTTTATCTGACATTCTAAGGTTGGCAACAATGTTTACAAACAATGCATACAATATTTTAATTTTCGACGATGAAGTGATTGGTTTGTTAAGTTGGTAGGAATATATTTACTGAACTTTAACAGCTATATCGTGCTACTGCTACTAAATGTTTTCAGGGTATAGACTAGATAGACTTGTCTTGTCCTGTCATCTTTTATGTAGGGTTTTAAAGTTCTCTGCACGACCTTGTAACTCAAGAATAACGGTACGGGAGTAAAAAAATATATTATTTGCCTATCTTCAAAAAAACTTTACTTACCTAATTGTCACCATTGTGAAATAGGCCGGGGGTTATATTTAATCATGGGGTCCTGTAATTTTATTATGAGTGCAACTTTTTAATGTTTTATGCGTTCCTTGACGATTCGCAGAATTGTGGCGATAAAAAGTTTCATATTTTGTTTATGGTTCTGGTTTCTCGTGTTCGAGTCATTGAGTAACTATTACTTCGTATAGAGGAGCTATAGCAAACAACGAACGTGTCACAGCCTGTAAGCTGAAGGCGGGGCGAGGGGGCGGGGTGTGAACCAATGGTCGCAAGCGCTACGATTTTACTCGGCACTTACGACCTTTCGGTCGCGATGATGAGCCCTGCATAGAGTGCATAGATTAGAAGTCGTAGTATAGAAGTGACATGGGTTTACATGGGCATTTCTTTAATTTATGACTCTCAATTAGCGTGAGTTGTTAACAAAAAACATAAATCGCTGTTAGTTTTGTAACGACAATCAAGCTTGAAATCTGTATTTAAAAGTAAACTTTTTTCACGTTCTGACTTTAGATTATAGCTTAGTATAATTTACATGATTAAAACAAAAACGATGTTTTTATTGACATTCCATGCTTAATTATCGTTGCAAAACTGACAGCGATTTAACTTTTTTTTAACAACTCTGTGAGTCCCAATTTTTTTAAATGCCCACATATAAAGCTACATACGGACTGAGCGTACATGTGTACACGTAGCCGCAACTGGATATTAGTTATTTATGTGACATTTGCATAATGGTAGGCATTAAAACATGAGTGTTGTTTTTGTTGTTAATAAGATAACATGAGTGTTTTAATGCCTAATTATGTGTAGTCGCATACATAACTTTATCTACATCCATGTATTTATGGGCGCGGGTTTATCGTCCCATAGAAAATTTGAATTTCGCGCGTTTTTATACTCTCATAATTTGCTTGACCGTCTACCTACCCAAATTCATTCAGGCAGGTTAGGTACTGCACTTACATTTACATACTCACATGAAATTCGACATGCGTATTGAGAATCTGTTATAGACCGACATTCTAATGAACATAAGTCAAATTATAATCTATACACACACACACACACACACAGACAGACACAGATAGACAGAGGGCGCTACGAGTCCTTGTATAGATTACTCATATGAGAGATAATTTCGACCTCGACAGCTGTGACCTGGGTGGCCGAGCGGATTAAGAGGCATTTCCCGCGATTGGAAAGTACGCTGGTTCGATTCCAGCCTCAGGCACCAGAGGACTTGGTCACTTTTTCTTTCATATGTGTAATTTATTTCGGTTTTAATAGACCGACATGTCGGAAAACTGTGCAATTCTGACAATAATAATTAAATAACCTTTTTTGCGTCGATAAATATACATAATTTAATGTATGATAGGAAACTTGAACTAACTTGCGATATTGTCACGTCTGCTTTTGTTGCATTTTTTACTCTTTGGTTTCAACGAAACATGGCCGCCGCAACATGGCGCTTCGGCATGAGTTTATATTGATACATTTTTTAAAAAGTAAGCGTGTTTAAACAAAAATGCAGTAAACCTACGTATGAAAAGTCACTCCTTGGCTTTCGTTAGACTTTCCTGAGCAGTTTGTACAGTAGGTACCTCACTACACATGACGGCATTATTTAGACGAAATATTTTTCATTGCGATACGTCAATCTACCACAGCCGTTCGGCACAGACTAAGCGCGTTTGTGCCGATCGGCTCTAAGTGTTGTTACACAAAATCAAGTTGAGGTGCCCTCTCTAGTTAACATAATTACTCAAAGGTTCGAGTAAGTATTGACCATGTTGCTCGCGTTGTAAAAATTGTTCAGTATAGTATGAATTTTTTGAAACGAACGTTTCTAAACAAAGGCATTGTTCCTTTTGTGTTGAGCGGGAGCTTCTGTTTAGGCACGTGCTAAGACAACAAGTTAGTTTAAAAAGCAACTGTATCCTGATAATTGTAAGGTTCAAATCTGTGCAGTAGCAAATTTGAGATAGATTGTTTTGGAAATGTGAAGCGATAGACCACACCGGTATAGTTGCAAGTACACAGCGCTTCTAATACATACTTTGATACTTGGTGGTGGTGGTGTAAGTAATGAAACACGTAGGTATATCACTGTTATTTTTTATTAATGATTTTGTTAACAATCAACAATTATATATAGCAATATATAAATAATTAATTACATAAATATTAGGTACAAGTCTTGATATATAAAATAACATAAATAACTAAACAAACCGTAATTTAAATTATTAGGAATGTTTGTCTAACAATTAGGAATATAAAAAAATCAATAAAAAAATTTAAATTGTAATAACTACAGTAAAAACAAATAAAATAAATACTTTAGTTACATACAATAAATCTAAATTTCAAAGTATAAATAATACAGTACGAAAAAAATGTGTATGTCTATAGACTTGTACCTAATATTTATGTAATTAATTAATTATATATTGCTATATACAATTGTTGATTGTTAACAAAATCATTAATAAAAAATAACAGTGATATACCTACGTGTTTCATTACTTACACCACCACCACCAAGTATCAAAGTATTAGAAGCGCTGTGTACTTGCAACTATACCGGTGTGGTCTATCGCTTCACATTTCCAAAACAATCTATCTCAAATTTGCTCCTGCACAGATTTGAACCTTACAATTATCAGGATACAGTTGCTTTTTAAATTAACTTGTTGTCTTAGCACG
This sequence comes from Leguminivora glycinivorella, assembly GCF_023078275.1. Classification (NCBI taxonomy): domain Eukaryota; kingdom Metazoa; phylum Arthropoda; class Insecta; order Lepidoptera; family Tortricidae; genus Leguminivora; species Leguminivora glycinivorella. The sequence continues at coordinate 4,513,425 of NC_062973.1, forward strand.
TGCCTAAACAGAAGCTCTTGCTCAACACAAAAGGAACAATGCCTTTGTTTAGAAACGTTCGTTTCAAAAAATTCATACTTATAATACTTTAATGTTGATCTATCAAAATATGGTCAAGGGTTAAAAAGGGATGCATACTAATCTTAACCCAGCAATCGCCAGTTCAATCTATCCCGGCAAATCTTATCAACCCTTAATGCGATCCATTTATTAACCCTCTAAATATCGCACCCGATTCGTCCCGAACGAATTAGGCTATAGACTTGTGACGCGATAGTCACCCCGTAAACTACCCTATGATACGGACGGAGAGGACAACCTAAGCAGGGGCACAAAAACGCGCCTTCTTTTGTCAGTATAATTTATTAACCAACTTTAAAAAAGCAATTTCTCAACAGAATTGAAATAGTACATTACGATACTAGTGCGAAAAAAAGGAAGTACGAATTTCCTTTTGGCACGTGTATCGTACGACGTTTTTCAGTACATTTGAGCCTCCAAAGTTTCGACCTGGCATATAATGAACCACTTCTCGCACTAGTGCGTAAAAAATCACCATCTGTAATGAAAAACATATTATTTTAAAAATCGAAATAAGATGTCATATATTAAAGAAAAAATATATTAATTTATATATAGTAGTGGGACTACTTAAAAAAACACAAATCATGTCCCTAGTTAGTTTAAATTCATGTCCCTTAAATCTTGTTTTTGTCCAAATTAATTCTGATGATGGGTTCCATGAGGAATTCAGGGAACGATTCAAATCTCAAAGACGTACAATCGTCTATCGCGATTAGTATTTTTATGTCATCTTTGTAAGCATGAGAATTCTGAAGGAACATTTGTGCTAACGTTTAGTTTGATTGAGTGGTCTATTCTATTAGATCGAACTCTTCATATTTTGAGGTCTCAAATCCCTAGGTTAAAACGAACAGGAACGAGTTTTGTGGAATGATGTGTCACTTTTAAGACAAACTAAAAATAAACTAACCACGCTACAAAAAAATATGCGAGGAGTCCCTCCGCGCGAAAGAAGAGGAACTTCGTAATGTGGAAATGAAAATAGGAAGTGGTATTTCAAAATTCATGTTGGCAACACTGAGCGTTAAACGTTTAACGCTGTCAGTGAGAGTTAAACCTTTAACGCTTACTAACAGCGTCAGTTGGAAGTTGCATAAGAAGTTTCACTTCAAAATTTAAATAAAAAAAAAACCCGGTTCCGAACACTCCCTACTTATACAGTTTTCAAACAATTAATCAATTTAAATACTCAAAATAGTAGGTCCACAACAAGTGTGCTGGGTTGGTCATTACACACGAGACCAGGCGTTATTGTGCTATTTATGCTGCGTTACCCATCCATTGTCAGTAAATAAGTAAGTAAACACTTTATTGTTCACTAAAACAATACAGCACATAATATTTAAAATAAAAAGTTTCAGTACAACGGCGAACTTAACCCTTTAAGGGATCTCTTCCAGTTAACCTTTGAGCATTTGAGGGAGAGTTTGTGACGGTAGACCTCCACATAATACAAAATATAAAAACGGCCCAAAAACTACAAAATAATAAAAATACATTTTTCATTACCTACTTCTAACATGCAGTATAATATATTAATAAATATATAAATAATCAATGAAAATACATGTATATAGGTATATATTTATTATTATTATTTTATTTTTATTTTTATTGATCAGTCTGCCCTCCCTGGCCCCACATGACCCGATCGCGGGCCCCGTCGTAAAATATGTTTTAGAGCCAACCCCGAAGGACATATTGGCGTTCGACCGACCGTGGGATATTGAAAATGAAGTTTTTTGTATGCATTGAAGGTTTTATGACGGTGACGGAGGAATAACTGAGCTTATGGCTATATTCTTTCCTACAAGGTTAGGGAAGTGTTAAAAACATTCAAAATGGCGCTCATTGTGTTTGACATGTGTCGATCCGTAAAACAGACAACATTATCTAGAGAGTAGGATTGAAAACCGGATCGTTTTTCAATATGTCCGTATTCGGAAATTAGATAAAATTAAATTAAAATTAAAATATTTTTTTATCCATACCATCCATACACAATAATTCGGCGCGCAACGTAATGCAAACACACTCGCGTTAAACGCGTGTTGACAGTTTTCATTGCTTGTCAACACAACCATGTTTACAGTACATAAATTGCCGCTGAGAAAACTTTCAAAAAATAATTATGGAGTGTAAATTAAGTAACACAAAAACACCTCTCAATCAATGATAACACTAATGAATTTTATGCTTGGTTTAATTTATCGCCTGTATTACGCTCAAACGCTGTATAAGCGTGTCAAATATGACTAAATAAATAAATAATAAACAAATAAATATTGGGGACACCTTACACAGATCAACTTAGCCCCAAACTAAGCAAAGCTTGTACTATGTACTTATATGAGTGCTAAGCGACGATATACATACTTGGATAGATAAATACATACTTATATACATAGAAAACATCCATGACTCAGGAACAAATATCTGTGCTCATCACACAAATAAATGCCCTTACCGGGATTCGAACCCAGGACCGCGGCTTAACAGGCAGGGTCATAAAATCTTGCGCTTACGGGTTTTTTGTTTTATTTTACCGGATCCGGTTACCGGATTGCTAAAAGAGTATTTCTTTTTTTTTTCATTTTTTTTATTTTGATTGTTTTAGGTAATTTTAGGTCAATTTTACTCTATTTTACTACAGAATCTCGAGTAGGTACTTTCAATCTCACTGGGAGACAAAAAGTGTCCCAGAAATTCCATACATTTTTGTTACTTTCCTCTTTGGTTACCCCATACAACATGTACTGAAAATGGTAACAAAATGTGAAAAATCGTAAGGGACAATTTTTTTAACTACTAGGATTGAAAAAGCTAGCTTGAAATTACTAATTACTAGCAATTCTGAGTAGAAATAGTTTTTTTTTTTTTTCAAAAATATCACATTTTATAAAAGTGGCTGATAGCTAGGGTTGTGGACTGTAATTACTGACGTACAATGATGAAAACACGTAATAAAAGCACTAATTTTAATTATTGATATTGGTAAACAAACATAAGCTTATTTAATACTTTCGTGACAGAAGGCAGACTAACTGACAAATCAATCATATTTCATAACATGAGAACAGTTTTTGAAAGTGACATAATTTTAAACTATTAAGGAGGTCGCGCACCAGCCAGTCGCCAACAGTGGCAAAAAAAGAAATGCTCAAAAACGAAAACGCAACTTCGATTTAACATGTCGATGTAGGTATCCATATCGTAGAATGGTAGATTTTTATGGATATCAAAGTTGCCCGTTATTCATCCCTTACCAAACCTTTGTAGTAGAATTTATTTATTATCCTGAAAAATGCACTATAGCGGAGGTTCTCGTTGCTGCAGGCCACAAATAATAAATACTTAACTTCCTCGGACGGAGCTACTTGAGATCCACTTCCGATGCAGACAAACTGACCTCACAATAAAATAGATCTTACTAAAATACCTTTCACATTAAAAACTTCAGATCTTACCAAGTACACCGTCTTCCCTATCTAGTATGTCAAAACCTAAGTAATAAGACTCTTAAAAATAAAAACAATAATACTAAATAAATAAATAAATAAATAAATAAATAAATATTGGGGACACCTTACACATATCAACTTAGCCCCAAACTAAGCAAAGCTTGTACTATGGGTGCTAAGCGACGATATACATACTTAGATAGATAAATACATACTTATATACATAGAAAACAAATCATACTTAAATACTCATCATAAACTAAACCTTAATCTAAAAATAAATACCTAAGTAAACTAAAAATATTAAGAACTAAGCAACCTCCTTAGGCATGGTGCCGTAGACACTGGCAGCATTTCCTCGTTGTATCGCAAGGCTTATTCTTTGGGCGAGAAAGCTGCCAGCCCGGTCACCGCTGACCTCTGACAGTTTTTTCGAAATTTCCTTAAATAAATTTAAGGCGTTCGGACCCCACGGGCCAAGGGTCTCAGCGTCAAATGGTACGAAATGGTATAAGGACATCACTAGTCGAACGTCCCCTTCACTAGCATCGCTGTCAAAAATGGCGGCAGACGGACTCAGCGCGTCACTTGAAGATAGCTTGTCATCGAACTTGTATTTTTGAGATTCCGTTTAATAAACTGTATAATTAATAGTGGTATCCTGGTGTTTTTACTCTAACAGTTTCAGAAGCGAGATATTAAGTTACCCATATACGCCCGTACTATGAAATTTGTCCGAAATTGACAATATCATTCTCGCGCCGCGCTCATAACCATTTATTGTCGTCCAACAGTATTTAATTAACACCAGTCGATCTGATTCAACGAGTAAAGACACTAGCACCATATAATACAGTTAAAAGTGTAAAAGGCAAAGTACGTGATCAAATAGTTGTCCGTAATTGTGCCAACAAAGAGATAGAACATGCCTAGTGTGCTGGCGTGTCTTGTGTTGTCTTTCAGATTCATTGCAGTTTACGAGATATTCACACTTTGGAGTAATAATTTATCATAATGAGTGTGAAATCGGAAGTAAAAGTGATCCAAACACAGTGCTCTGGGGCTGAAATTATCAACATCCACTATAGTAGCCTGTGTTGTGTTTCTTTCTTTCAGATCAACTTAGTTATGTACATGTTGAAGATACTAATACTTTTATATACTCACAAAATGTATCACAATAAGTACCACAGTAAGTCATGGACGGTGAGATGCTAACCACATCCAAGTTGTCATTCACATAATGCTCCGGGCAAAGAGTATTACCAGTATATATAGAGGGGCTGCAGTAATGAATAATCATTAGCTCACTTGTGTGTTGTGTTTTTGTGCTTCCAGATATGTTTCAGAATACATAATACATATTGAACCTACTTGTGATATATTGACAATTGTCACAGTGTCACAGTGAAACAGAGTATAAGATACAAGTACTTAGATCTAAATTACACCTAAATGATTCCTTATAACAGGTGACTTTATGGGTTTAATGATCTACAAAGAGAGATGATCATTATCTTGCCCTATTTGTCATATTAAATATAAGTTTGTCCGGAATGACATGGAATAAGGTATTTATCCTACTCAATAATATTGTACCATTGCATCTGGCTTATGTAAGTATACTGACAGTAAATACATTTTAAATTCACTACAGGTTGGTATAAAGGGATGAGTAAATAAGCATAAGAAAACTTTGACAACTGTCTTGTCTTGTTTGTGTTTTGTTATAAGTTCACTAACACTTCTCCGGGGACTGTATTTTGAAATCTGTCTTAGTGACATTCTTATGCATATAAACTCTGTATGATCTTGCATTTTTCTAAATGAGGAAACATGTTGCTATATTACATGGCACAAATTCATCAAAAATGTTGATAAAATAATAATAATATTTTGATGAGGTTAATTATGCATCTTGTTAAAACCATAATGTGTGTTAAAATTAAGGGCATAGCACTGAAGTATAGTGTATTGTTGATGCTGTTTTGTTTATAATAATGCTGGTTTAGCATTGCAAACATTTTTGACAAGAAATGTAATCAATGTAATCATGTTCTAAATTGAACCAAAGACAAATATATTACCTAGACAGACATTTGGAACATTTATTATCATGACATAGTCCAGTGTCCATTTAATGCATTATCAGTGATATAATTTGTTCCTTAATTACATTCCTTTCCAGATTAATTTATTGATTACAGTAGTTGCCTGCCGGTAACCTGGTGAATATTGACCATAAGTTGAAAATACTTGCATTGGTAAGGCATGATTCCAGAAGTTCCTGAGGTTAAATCTTGCTAAAAGCTGGAAACACCAAACTGGATATCTATTGAACTATTTATGACACTGGTAAAATTTGTCATAGCTAATGGTAAGAGATTTTGATATTTATAGACCTGATGGACTTTAACGGTCTACATGCTATACTTGTCTGTTACAACAAATCAGTTTGATTTGGAATTGGGCTTGAAACATGCCAATCAGTTAAGTTTTTAACAGATGTGCAATAATCTGAGGTAAATAACTTAATTGGAGCTTCTAATAATTTTAACCCTTCACTGCGAAGGAATGTTTCTGAACCGAAGCATGACAAACAGGTAACGTTTGAAGTTGACAAGTATTGTCTACTTTTAATATGTTCTGTTCCTTGAAATATAAAAAAAAATAACTGTACACTTCTATTGCTTCTTGATTTCACAAGAATATATATATTTTACATGTTTTGTGACTTTTGCAAGAATCAAAAATAATGATATTTTGTTATAAAAACTCAATCACCTGTACTAAGTATTCTTGCATATGCATAGTATTAACACAACTAACAAAATTATGTAGTTGTGCAGGTGGCAGCTATATGGATAATGTTGTGCTTTAAATTGCACATATACCTACAGCTGGAGCACCTCTCTAGTGTGTCTGGCAAGCTTGATGGTTTAATTATTAAGCTTATGCACCATGCCTGATGATGATATATAAATACCTTTGTCAAGAACCATTTGGTAAGTGAACAATGATAGATAAAATATTACATTATTTGAATGTAGTGAAACCTCGATAAGTCAAGCCAAGTGCCATATGATTATTCTTGCTTGACTGGAATGTGTTTCAATAATGGTATATATAGTAAGCGTGTTACCTTAGGGGCACGGGAAAAATAAGACAAGTTGCACGCCGGATTGAGAACCGAGTTGTGTTTTGTCTTATTAGTCTCAGATTAAGAACTGAGTTGTCATTACATATATGCACGCCGGATTAAGAACCGAGTTGTGTTTTGTCTTATTAGTCTCAGATTAAGAACTGAGTTGTCATTACATATATGCACGCCGGATTGAGAACCGAGTTGTGTTTTGTCTTATTAGTCTCAGATTAAGAACTGAGTTGTCATTACATATATGCACGCCGGATTAAGAACCGAGTTGTGTTTTGTCTTATTAGTCTCAGATTAAGAACTGAGTTGTCATTACATATATGCACGCCGGATTGAGAACCGAGTTGTATTTTGTCTTATTAGTCTCAGATTAAGAACTGAGTTGTCATTACATATATGCACGCCGGATTAAGAACCGAGTTGTGTTTTGTCTTATTGGTCTCAGATTAAGAACTGAGTTGTCATTACATATATGCACACCGGATTGAGAACCGAGTTGTGTTTTGTCTTATTAGTCTCAGATTAAGAACTGAGTTGTCATTACATATATGCACGCCGGATTGAGAACCGAGTTGTGTTTTGTCTTATTAGTCTCAGATTAAGAACTGAGTTGTCATTACATATATGCACGCCGGATTAAGAACCGAGTTGTGTTTTGTCTTATTAGTCTCAGATTAAGAACTGAGTTGTCATTACATATATGCACGCCGGATTGAGAACCGAGTTGTGTTTTGTCTTATTAGTCTCAGATTAAGAACTGAGTTGTCATTACATATATGCACGCCGGATTAAGAACCGAGTTGTGTTTTGTCTTATTAGTCTCAGATTAAGAACTGAGTTGTCATTACATATATGCACGCCGGATTAAGAACCGAGTTGTGTTTTGTCTTATTAGTCTCAGATTAAGAACTGAGTTGTCATTACATATATGCACGCCGGATTAAGAACCGAGTTGTGTTTTGTCTTATTAGTCTCAGATTAAGAACTGAGTTGTCATTACATATATGCACGCCGGATTAAGAACCGAGTTGTGTTTTGTCTTATTGGTCTCAGATTAAGAACTGAGTTGTCATTACATATATGCACACCGGATTGAGAACCGAGTTGTGTTTTGTCTTATTAGTCTCAGATTAAGAACTGAGTTGTCATTACATATATGCACGCCGGATTGAGAACCGAGTTGTGTTTTGTCTTATTAGTCTCAGATTAAGAACTGAGTTGTCATTACATATATGCACGCCGGATTAAGAACCGAGTTGTGTTTTGTCTTATTGGTCTCAGATTAAGAACTGAGTTTCGTACATAATCGGGCACGCCGGATTACAGAACCGAGACGTGTGTTTTGTCTTATTGGTCTCAGATTAAAGAACTGAGTTGTCATCACATATATGCACGCCGGATTGAGAACCGAGTTGTGTTTTGTCTTATTAGTCTCAGATTAAGAACTGAGTTGTCATTACATATATGCACGCCGGATTGAGAACCGAGTTGTATTTTGTCTTATTAGTCTCAGATTAAGAACTGAGTTGTCATTACATATATGCACGCCGGATTAAGAACCGAGTTGTGTTTTGTCTTATTGGTCTCAGATTAAGAACTGAGTTGTCATTACATATATGCACACCGGATTGAGAACCGAGTTGTGTTTTGTCTTATTAGTCTCAGATTAAGAACTGAGTTGTCATTACATATATGCACGCCGGATTGAGAACCGAGTTGTGTTTTGTCTTATTAGTCTCAGATTAAGAACTGAGTTGTCATTACATATATGCACGCCGGATTAAGAACCGAGTTGTGTTTTGTCTTATTAGTCTCAGATTAAGAACCGAGTTGTGCTTGTCTTATTACTTTCAGATTAAGAACTGAGTTTCCATTGCATATATACACGCCGGATTAAGAACCGAGTTGTGTTGCCTTTACATGATGTTAATAATATATTCTGTTCACAGGGTTTCCTGATAAGCACATTGTACCTGAATCTTGTGGTATCCATGGTAGTGTAATTAATGTGATATCCACAAATGAAGTGATTTCCGTCACTTAAAGTGTGAGTCATAATTATAATGATTACTTTAATGTCTGCTATACATTTAGCACTTTGATTATTGTTTCTTAAGTAGTTCTGTTTATGCAATGCAGGCCTAAGGAGGCGGACCATGTGCATAAGACCTATTATTGTGATGCAGGTCTTTGGAGACGGACCATCATGTGTTATATAGACTATCCTTAAGAGGCTAGTTCTGTTTCTGGTATTTGTGATGCAGGTCTTTGGAGACGGACCATCATGTGTTCTGTAGACTATCCTTAAGAGGCTAGTTCTGTTTCTGGTATTTGTGATGCAGGTCTTTGGAGACGGGCCATCATGTGTTCTATAGACTATCCTTAAGAGGCTAGTTCTGTTTCTGGTATTTGTGATGCAGGTCTTTGGAGACGGACCATCATGTGTTCTGTAGACTATCCTTAAGAGGCTAGTTCTGTTTCTGGTATTTGTGATGCAGGTCTTTGGAGACGGGCCATCATGTGTTCTATAGACTATCCTTAAGAGGCTAGTTCTGTTTCTGGTATTTGTGATGCTAGGTCTTTGGATGACTTTGGACGGGCCATCATGTGTTCTGACTAGACTATCCCTTTGGAGACGAGGTTCTAGTTCTGTTTCTGGTATTTGTGATGCAGGTCTTTGGAGACGGACCATCATGTGTTATATAGTATATCTTTAAGAGGTTAGCTTGAGACCTTGTTTGTCAAAAGCATGTTTTATGACCTTAAAGAGTAGTGATCTCAAGGTTACCTTGAAAGGGTTGCTTGCACTAATACTTTCCAGAGGTTGCTGGTGGAATTACGGTTTCCAATAGAGTGCATGCTACAGGCTGCGCGACAACCTTGTCATGAAGGGCCAACGTCTGCGGTCGTTGCGCCGCCAGCCTCGAAAGCAGCCGTATCACCGTGGCTTGCGTATGAAGCTTTGATATGGTAATGTTTGTTATCTTATAGCAAAATTGGTGGCTAGTACACATTGATTATTACCTTTTATTAATTTTATCATGTTGATAGATAAATAATTAGCAGTTGTTAAAGGTCCTGCCAAGGAGCAGCCATGTATTCTGCTTAATATATTTTCATAAAAAAAGATTACATGACAATATTTTCTAATATCTTCATTGTCATTGTTTATTACTAAATTATTTTACGGCTATGTAAGCCGGATCTGTAATTGAGAGCATCGACTATGCCAATTGTACATTAATTTCTCGTAACCTTATCATGTTACTTGAACGACAGTTGTGTTGTACTGATTCTATCACCTACTGGCTTAGTTCCAAGGAAAAATTATCACGTTCTCGTTACTTTAAGGAACTTAGTATTTCCCATGTATGTTACAGAACTTTTTAATAAGAGCTTTCTTGCTGCTTGCTGTGTTAGAAGGCGGCTATGCTCACGCATGGAGTGTGTCATGTTCACCTCTCACGAGTTTGATGTACGCGTTGTTGTGCGTGCGGGGAGCTTCATAGCCTACAGTGACGGAGCCAACTGTGAGTTTGTTCCATGTATTTGCTATTTAAACGACGCCAATCATCATTATTATATTGAGCGGTTGGTTAGTTTGGAATGCACCGCTCACGTAAGTCTTAACTTAAGGCATAAATGGCATAATACTTACCTGAAAATAAATGAAATGTATTGATGGGTGAAGTTATTTACAAGCAAATATTAGATGGTGTTTTGTACACCAGTAATTACCTGCCCGCCGCTAGATGTCATCTATTTTACATAATTAATTTGACTAATATATAGTATCGATCATGGCGGTAAAACATGTACTTTTCGTACCATCGCACCTTAATAGTTTTAAAGCCTTACTGGCTGTGGAGTTGTTAAATAATGACCTGACTTACTTGTACTAGGCTAGTCTGGTCATGCAATCTTGAGTTTAGTTATGTCATTACTATGATTCGACTATAAAATGAGACCAATTACATATCTTGGTGTAAGTTTGTCTTAAACTACACCGGCCGTTTCCAACGGTACTCGAGTTAATCACTTCAAAGGACCAGGGCCTGAGTGTATAGCTGGAGTATACAAAGTTCTTGTTCACTCCGCAGAAAAGAAAAGAACAAATGAACAGATGAAGTCTACCGCCACCAGTTGGAGGCGCAGCCTGCTTCGGCTGCGTTGACTGCGGCAGTCATCAGTAGCAGCATGGATAGCAGAGACTTTCGGGACGAAAGGTCAAGGTCAGAATGGTCGAGTATAAGGACATCACTAGTCGAACGTCCCCTTCACTAGCATCGCTGTCAAAAATGGCGGCAGACGGACTCAGCGCGTCACTTGAAGATAGCTTGTCATCGAACTTGTATTTTTGAGATTCCGTTTAATAAACTGTATAATTAATAGTGGTATCCTGGTGTTTTTACTCTAACAGTTGTCTACACACCAGTCCCACACCAGTACCCGTCCCCGCTTCCACAGAATTAATGTCATTCCAGTAATTAAGGGATATGGTTCACATTGTGGTGTGAGCGATGGCCTGCTATCACAATTTTGTTTTCTTTCAACTCATTAATTGCCAAGAGTGGTACGGAAACTTGAGCAATTTCATGTGTTCTGCCTGTTTGAAAATACAGTGTGCGTAACCGAATGCACAAACGCTCACGATAACATCTGTTTATTAGCTATCTATCTCTATCACTCTTGCATTTTGGCGCGACAGAGCTAGACTGCATTTCTGTCGGCGTCTGGCGTCGACGATTAGATTGCCATTCGGCTACGCCGTTAGGTGTGAGTTTATGCCTGTATATGTAATTAGGTATCACTACTACTTATTCTAATGGTACTGCTAATATCATCTGCTAAAACCATGTTACTTAACTATATTATCACCCAGTAGAGTGAGTAAATAACATAGAGGAATAAGTAAGGTAAAAGAGTTGTAACTTCATACATCAGTAAATGCCAGTTATTTGTATAGGCATAGTTATAGTAACATCTAGCGACAATCACGCGTCAATCACGCGTCAACTATCGTAAATTATCAGTACTGCTACTTGTCAATAGATGTCGCGACGGACGATGAGTCTAATGCTCACCAATTTTTAGCTAATATTACAATAGCATTCTGTACTAGTACAATCAGTATTCTGTTTTCAATTCCTTCTGCTTGTAATATAAGTTTTAAACTGTTCTAATACTAAATTTTTGGCAGACGAGACACTGTTGACACCTAATATCGAGTAGTGGTAATGATAGTTCACGCTATTTGACGCGTGATTGTCGCTAGATGTCACTACAACTATGCCTATACAAATAAATCGCATTTAAGTACTGACGTATGGAGTTACAATTCTTCTGTTACTTATTCCTCTATAGTAAATAACAAGCGATATCAAGAAATCCAATAACGACTATTTCAAACACTTTTTTATTTCGAACCCGGAAGGAACCCAAAAATTCCAATCAAAATCCTGTTACAATTTCCGGAAACCTTAACTATCAAATGCAATTCCAACTGATACGAACTAAAAATAAAGTTATCTGGCAGTCACATTTGCTTTCCGAGTTACAATCGAAAAAGAACAAGTCAAACTCGATTCGCAACTGGAATATGAAAAATGTATCAGACAATTTTAAACATGGAATTGGAGGCGTTCCGATCGCGTGGCGAAAAAGGGTTAAATGCTCGGTTGTTTGCCTCATCGTGTAAAAATCGAACAAAAATAAAGCATTCCCACGCTTGCCGAACATGCCGTAAAAACTTTGATTAAACAGTATTCGCCCTGTTGGTCCTTCAGGCATAACATACGAGGTGCAGTCCAAAAGTTCCCGGCCTAACAAAGAAAGGCCTTTGTATTATATGCTATTGAGCGTTCCTTACATCCTGGCTCGCTAACATACACGGCCGCGCACACGTTTATCTTATTTATTGCCGCTCCTCCGAGCTGCATCCCTCGGCTCTGGCCACAGACTAGCCTACGTTCCGCGCGCCATGTATGCCCGAGACAGGTATAGGACCTCTGTGGTGTGCGTATTACGGGATGTTTGAGACCAGTACTTAACTGTCCAAACCCGTACATACACTACAGCCTTACATATCTTTACAATTTTGTTTTTAGTTTTTTATATACTTACCTAGTCTTCCTCTGTCACAACGCACTTTGCAAATCTATTTAAAATTGTCTCTATCACCGGTAATAATAATAGGTACGATACTAGTGCGAAAAAAAGGAAGTTCGAAACGAGTGGCGATAAATTAAAACACAACCGAAAACACTCCCTGTTTTAAATCAACACGAGTTACGAATTTCCTTTTCGCACGTGTATCGTACGACGTTTTTCAGTACAGATGAGCCTCCGAAGTTTCGACCTGGCATATAATGAACCACTTCTCGCACTAGTACGTAAAAACACCATATTAGTGTATATATAGTGTAAACTAAGATGTTGAGTTCTACATTATCCACTGAACACGCCTACCATATAAAACCGGTTGACACTCTATTTAATAATGCAAACATTGTAAAACATAGAAAAAATGGACCAGTTACACTGGCCCCCAGTCGAGATTTGCCCCGCTGTACCTTATGTATGATAAAATTACACTGGATTGTAGAAAACCTCGACTTGCTCGTACTCGCTCAACCAACGAGAATACACGCCCGAAAACCTGAGGGAAAGTTGGTGCATGGAACGGGTTAAGTTTTAACGCGTTGTTCAATTGTTTCCGCCTTTCCGGGGCGCTCGAGCATTTTCATATTGCTGTATAACCTAAAACTTTACAGTTTTTGATAACCGGTAATGTGCTAATTCGCGGTCCTTGTTCGAGCCGATATGTAGTATTGTTTAGTTTATTTACTCAATTTCCCAATAGATGTCGCTGTTACAGACGGAAACTAGATAACGATAGGTTTTTATAGAATTTATGTAAGAAACTGTCATATTAAGAATAAATGTTTGGTAACGTAGCAACGTGTCTCTTTTAAAGTGGTCCTTCGAACCGGATAATAAGTATACTAAATAAACTAAACAATACTACATAATTATCGGCTCGAACAGTCCTGGGTTCGAATCCTGAGCATTTATTTGTGTGGTTAGCATAAATTTCGTTCCTGAGTCATGGATGTTTCCTATGTATACAGGATGAAACAAAAAGGACAACTTTGCATAGCGACTAACCGAGAAAAAGAAATTGTCAATATTGGAATCTTTCGCTTGCTCGGTTATCAATATTAGCACGAGCGGTTAAGCAACAACTCTGCTCTCCTGTAAAACAAATACCTAACTATTAATAGATCTGTGGTTCCAACCAAGTGTAAAATGTATGCGGGTTGAGCTAAACTGAGGAACTGCGGGCCGATTTTTGAGTCTCACGCGTTCGAATTCAGAAAATTGTCACCACAGAATATATAATAGTACAAGTACAGAAGGCTCACTCCTTTGAAGTTCACAAAACGCCGCCATTCTAAATTATTACCTACATTAACAAACGGACCGCACGCGTGCAGACGACATTGAATTCTATTGCGCCGCGCGAAGGTCGTCGCCACTGAATGGGCCGCGAACTCGCGGCCGCCGGCATGTACTTGTAGCGCGGTGAAAGGATCGCGGAGTGAGCCGCCCCTGTTGTCACTGAAAATAATAGGCAAGTCACCGTTTTGAACCGGTATTAAAAAAAAAAAAATATTGCCATAACTACCAACACAAATACATGAGAAAAAATTAGATGTAGCAGGAAATAAGAATAATTAAAAAACCTAAAATTAACATTTTAGTGACAGTGAGACTCAAAAATCGGTCCCTGGTCCCAAAGCGAGTAAGCGGGCGAATGAAACGAACAAAAGACAATCAATCAATCAATCAATATTTATTTCACCATGGTAAATATACAAAAGATGTTACAATTAGGTAGTACATGCAGTCTGTCGTTCCCGTGTAAATATTAAAATTTTGAAAAAACCCCCGACCGCGACCTAGTGGACCGATTTTCATGAAACATGGCTAAGAACACTCCCGACTAACTCAGCTTTCAGACAAAAAAAAACTAAATCAAAATCGGTTCATCCGTTCGAGAGCTACGATGCCACAGACAGACACACACACAGACAGACAGACAGACAGACACGTCAAACTTATAACACCCCTTCGTTTTTGCGTCGGGGGTTAAAAAGAGAGAGCGAGCGCTTTATAGTTCGTCGCTCGGTGGCGAACGAACTCGCTCGCTATCATCGCGTTTTTTTATTTTGTCGATAGCTCATGGCTAACCCGCTTTTAGTGGCACCAGTGCCTCACCCTGTTGCACGGTACCTTTACGATCGAAAGTTCTCCGCTGCGGGACAAACAACTTTATTTATACTAGAACCTTTCATTAGGGATGCCACTAACTTGCTGACATAATGTTAAATGAAAATAACCTAACCACAACATTAAAATTTTGAAAAGACCCCCGACCGCGACATAGTGAATCGATTTTCATAAAACATGGCTAAGAACACTCCCGACAAACTAAGCTATCAAAAAAAAACTAAATCGAAATCGGTTCATCCGTTCGATGCCACAGACAGACAGACACACAGTCAGACAGACAGACACGTCAAACCTATAACACCCCGTCGTTTTTGCGTCGGGGGTTAAAAAAAAATTAGATAAAAGTCATAGTTTGTAATCAGCAAAGCAGTCTTCGTAAAGTTCCTCTCCTGCTTCGTCATGCAAATCAGCTGCAGGATTCGTTATTTACTAACAAATGGTGTAATCTGCAACTTCTGCCAAAAACATGAAAAACGATATTTTACGATCGAAAGTTATCTGCAAAAGATACAATAAAATACAAAACAAATGATACTACTAATTTTTTATACTACGTCGGTGACCAACAAGCATACGGTCCGCCTGATGGAAAGTGGCCACCGTTACCTATGAACGCCTGAAACTCAAGGAGTAAGTATCACGTGAGTGCTGTGTTAAGTACACAGCAAAAAAGAGTTACAAGTTCCAATGAGGGTTTGGGTTGCCGACGACTCAAAGGACAATAGACGGAACAAATTAGTTCCGTATTTAGGTTCTTGTCGTGTTTTTGGCTTGGAATCTATCGAATCGAACCGAGAAGGGTTAGCAAAATATTTCAATCTGTAAGACTAGCTTTTGCCCGCGGCTTCGCTCGCGTAAAATTCGAAAATTGCGGAATGCTCCATACAAAATTCTACCCCCCCATTTTCGGGAAGTGGGGGGTTAGAAAGAGACAAAAAGTAGCCTATGTCACTCTTCATCCCTTCAACTCACGTCACGGCTCCGTTTTGCCGTGAAAGACGGACAAACAAACAGACACACACACTTTCCCATTTATAATATCAGTATACAGTATGTAAACCAACGAAAACCATTTACTGAAGCCTGTTAATATTTAAGTTACACGCGAAATAAAAATTTACTCTCCCATAGGAAATACTTACTATAAAATAAAACTACCTATGAAACTGTCAGAAGATATTTTCGTGATTTCGGGGTTGATCCCATAGTAAAAGTTTCTCAGTATCACCTGGACATTTACGGGTTACAGTAAATGGTTTTCGTTAGTTTACATACTGTATATATAGATAAACAAAATATGCCGTTAACATAAAGTGTTAACGCCTCGTCTTTGTTCGGGCATCTTCGGGAGCCGTCGCCGGCGCAACGCATGGTGCGGGGCGCGGTGAAGTGGGGGCGGTACTTCAATTCGCTTAGCAATCGTGCGACGGACGGGCGCGCCCGTCCGCTTAAAATCAGTGATATTCAACACCTATGTATCACACTTAATCATTAATATCTGGGCAACCGAGCTTCGCTCGGTTCTGTTTCGTATCCTTGACATGTGTCGCCATCTAGTTCAAAAATGAATAGTACCTACATCGAGCGAAAGAATTCTCAGCCTTAACAACACAACTACTCCACACGAGATGGCGCGCATTTCGCCACAAAAACTCAAATAGTGTATTTTCTATTCGTTTTAGCCTTGACCTGTGTCGCCATCTAGTGTTTGCAATAAATAGTACTTACATCGACCGAAAGAATTCTGTCTTAACAGTACAACTACTGCACACGAGATGGCGCGCGAAGAAAAACGCATGAAAACTCGAAAATTCGCGTTTTCCGGGACCTAAGGATAAGTTAGACCGATTTTTCACCCCCAAAAACCCCCACATAACAAATTTCTGCGAAATCGTTAGAGCGGTTTCCGAGATCGTCAGTGTAAATAAATATATATATAAATAAATAAATAAATAAATATACAAGAATTGCTCGTTTAAAAGTATAAGATACGTGCATGTACTGGACTACGAGTGCCATTTAACTCACCTCATCCACGACCCCAAGATATTCTGTCCACCCCTACATGCGTGGACATAAAGCTTCAATTTCTTCAAACCAACATCGACAGCCGACAATGTTACCCTTTTGGTGAAAAACGTCACATCCGACAATGTTAACCTTTTGGTTAAAATCGTCACATATAACCTCCTTAGCTCAGCTTAACGAAATCGGATAAAAACAAACTTGGAACGAACTGTTCTATATATAGCAGACGAAAGCAAAAACATGTTCCCAGTTCGAGCTTCCTTCGCAAGTTTATTGTTGCATTACACTGGAGGGAACACAAAATGTGTCTATTGCTAGACGAGATAGAAATAGATGAATGGGCAGATTTTTATTTTATTTATTATTTCCTTTATTTATCTCTTTTCTTAGATTAGGTTTTTTACAATATGAGTATAAAAGTAAAATAAAATAAAACACTTACAAAACAATATAAAACATATAAACACATTATAAAAAACCTAACCTAGGGTGCCGCCAGCAGCGGGGCAGGGCCCAAGCTGCCGGTGGTTAGGGCTGCAGAGAGAGGAACCGTCGGACTATCCGCGCCGTGTCCAAGATCACCGCCTTCTGCATCTGACCCTTGATCCAACCACCTAGCGAGAGTCTCTCGAGATGTTGGTCGAGACTCTTCGCTATGAGACCGTTCGTTGAAACGACTATCGGGACAATGATCGTCGAATCAACATCCCACATGGCGGTTATCTCGTAAGCCAAGTCTAGGTACTTACTGGACTTGTCCTTCTCGGCTTTCACGAGATTCTCATCATGGGGGATGGTGATGTCGACGAGCACGGCCCGGCGTTGCGATCGATCTATTATGACAATGTCAGGCTTATTGGCTACAATAGTCCTGTCAGTGATAATTTTTATTTATTTATTTTATTTATTTACACAAAGAAAATTACACAGTATGACAGTAAATAAAACTAAAGCACCGTGAATTTTAAATAAACATTACAACAAGTAACACCAAATAAAATATTAAACAGCAAAATTAAACATAACATAACACACTAAATATACTAAATAACAGATGAAGGCCTAGCATCCAATCTCACACAAAACCTCAGGCATTCGTCACGTACAAACGCCCATCTGCTCGCAAAAACTCATTCACCATTTGTATTGCACGAACTAACGGTGACTTGCGGCGAGACACGGTCCGTGCGGCCGGCACCGCCAGTAAAGGGTGCCTACGTTCACGGAAGGCATTTTTCGTCACAGGAGGAACAAACAGACGTACCAGCTGGGATACTAAAACCGGGCAATCTGACTCCCCCTTCAAAATACCACAAGCAACAGACATCAGCACGAAATTACGCCTAACTTCTAACGAGAAGAAACCCAACGTCCCCAAAAGGAATTTTGTTGGGTACAAGAATGGATAATACCCGTACCTTTTTTTATAAAAGAAGCGCAAAAATGTTTTTTGGACCTTTTCAAGCAGCAGGATATAGGACGCTTCATGGGGATTCCAAACGGCTGATGCTGTCTCTAGCTTACTTCTCACGAGGGCAGCATAAAGAAGCTTTATGGCCCTGGGATCGTCAAATTCTTTGGCGTTGCGGACAACAAACCCAAGCCTGCGGTAACAGTCTGCAGCAAGCATTGTCATATGCTCGTGAAAGTTAAGGTGGGAATCTAAAACAACCCCCAAGTCACGTATTGATGTGACACGGGCGATGGGTTTCCACCCCAGGAGATACTGCCTACACAGGGGACTACGCACTTTACTAAAAGTAATAACCGCACATTTGTCAACATTGAACTGAAGTTTGTTTACAAGACTCCATTCATAAACCCGATCAATATCACTTTGTAAAGATTGTAAGTCAGACTCTTCCTGGACCCTGTAAATCAGTTTCAGGTCGTCAGCATAGAGTAGGCATTGCGCATGCTTAGGCACCAAGGCCAGATCATTGACCATAACGCCAAAGAGCAGAGGGCCCAAAATAGAGCCCTGACTGACCCCGGAACGGGTGGGGTAGGCACCCGACACAAAGCATCCGTGCTGCACATATTGCCGTCTATCACGTAGATAACTAGCAAAAAGGCAAACCAGTTTAGGCGAGAAACCAATGCTGCATAATTTGCTTAAGAGTACATCGTTATCTACGCGATCAAAGGCTTTTTTGAAATCGAAGTACAGCACGTCAACCTGCATCCCTCTGTCTAAGTAGCCCGAAACGGAATCAACCAAGGTTAAGAGATTCGATTCAACAGAGCGCTTTGGCCTGAAACCATGTTGTGCGTCACAAAGGAAAGGTTTTAGTTGAGGAGAGATAATTCTGCTCAAAATACTTTCAAATATTTTAGCAACCGCGGAGAGAATGGCAATGGGGCGGTGATTTTCCACGTTGGCCGTATCACTCGACTTCGGGATGGGCGTTACACGAGTGACCTTCCATTGAGAAGGATACTCTCCAGAATGCAGAATTTGGTTGAAGATATAAGTTAGCGGTGCTATCAACCACTCCTGGCAACCCTTCAAGATATAGGATGGGATTCTATCTGGACCAGGGGAGCTACGAGGTTTGAGACTGGCTATGCCGCGCTCCACTTCAAGAGGAGTGATTTTATTAATGTGAATGTAATTGGCATTGGTGGAAAGCTCCACTCGTGCAGTACTGAGAGGGTCAAGAATAGGTTCGCCAGG
The DNA here is from genome assembly GCF_023078275.1 of Leguminivora glycinivorella. Taxonomy (NCBI): domain Eukaryota; kingdom Metazoa; phylum Arthropoda; class Insecta; order Lepidoptera; family Tortricidae; genus Leguminivora; species Leguminivora glycinivorella. Next base: position 4,533,124 of record NC_062973.1, read on the forward strand.
CAGGAAGACACTAGAGAAGAAGTTCGCAAATGCTTGAGCCGCATCATGACCCTCAAATTGTTCCCCACCGAAGGCAACTTTCGACTCGAACCCACCTTTAGTTTTAAGACTATTAACGTGACGCCAAAAATCGCGTGGATTGCTAGTGACTCTGGCTTGAATATGCTTAATATAATTGTCATAAGCAAGACTGGTTTGTGATTTAATATCAGCCCTTAATCTCGCGAAATGGGTATAAATGTCGTGATCTCCAGAACGTTTCCACTGACGATGAAGATATGCCTTCCGTGCAATATCCCTGATTAAATCAGCTGAAAACCACACCGGGAAACGCCTGCAAGGCCCCTTATGTCGCTTCTTTTTTGGGAAACATGTGTCAAATAATCCGTAGACAAGCCGATAAAATAGTTCGACGGTTAAGTTAACATCTGGTGATTCCAGCACTTCCGTCCAGGACATTTCGGAGAATAATTGATATAGTAGTTCAAAATTACCCTTCGAAAAGTCCCAATCATATCTTAGATCAAAATTACTAGGTTCAATGAGCACGGAAGCATCCTCTCCATTAATAGAAAAAGGCACCGTAATCTCAAGTGGAGGATGATAAGCATCACGGTGAGGGACTAGGCCATCATCCGCCACCTCAGCCACCGTCACCCCGCCAGTTCGCTCACGCACTAACACTACATCCAGTCTACCACCAAACGCGTTCAAAACCTCATTCACCTCCTTCAAGTTGCAAACAGTAGTGAAATAACTAAAGTAGCTTAAGATACTAAGATAATAATAGATCGATCCCAATAGAGCGTGGCACGACCATTTTCGAGAACTGGCGCAGGTATGTACTTGTAGTACGGTACTTCGCGGTCCACAAGACCGTATTGAAGAGCAAGCTGCTGGTGAATGATCCTGGCTACGAGATTATGCCTGTGCAAGTACTCACCGTTAGCTAGATGAGAATTATATATTTATTATATTATTAGCCATTACACAAGGAGAATGTTTTGTTAAGAGGCTACAGGAGCGAAAATGCTAAAATGTAAAGGAGCCCCCTTTTCAATTTGGGAATTTTAGGTAAATATACTAGTGTTATTAACTAGATTTATCGAAAAAAAATTGTCCATACAGAACAACTCGGTTAAAAGATAAAACTACGATACAAATAATAATAATCTGTGTAGAAAACATCATTGCTTTATCTTCAAAAACCAGGGAGGATATAGTCGAGAGCGTTTGTATGTAGAATTGACCCCTCCTGCATCGTCTTAATCTGTTTTACTTTTTTTTCTTGTGTGGGAATTTCTGTACTTTTTCTATTCAGAATCATTAGCTGTTTCGATTCCGCAGGAGAATAAAGTTTTAAATTTTTATTTTGAGAATTCAACATCTAGAACTTAAGAAAGAGAAATGAATGTAAGTTTGGAAATCGAAAGAGCTCAATGATTCTGAGTAGCAAAGTGTTAAAATTTCCAAAAATAGAAAAGTGAAATTGACAAAATAAAAACCCAAATATAAGGACAGAAAAAAAGTCGCATAAAATGTGTAGATGTACAGGGTGGTAATGTGCAATGTCAATCATAGATGAATGTTTGCAGAAACGCTCGCTTTTTAGGGTTCCGTAGTCAACTAGGAACCCTTATAGTTTCGCCATGTCTGTCTGTCCGTCCGTCCGTCCGTCCGTCCGTCCGTCCGTCCGTCCGCGGATAATCTCAGTAACCGTTAGCACTATAAAGCTGAAATTTGGTACCAATATGTATATTAATCACGCCAACAAAGTGCAAAAATAAAAAATGGAAAAAAATGTTTTATTAGGGTACCCCCCCAACATGTAAAGTGGGGGCTGATATTTTTTTTCATTCCAACCCCAACGTGTGACATATTGTTGGATAGGTATTGAAAAATGAATAAGGGTTTACTAAGATCGTTTTTTGATAATATTAATAGTTTCGGAAATAATCGCTCCTAAAGGAAAAAAAAGTGCGTCCCCCCCCTCTAACTTTTGAACCATATATTTAAAAATTATGAAAAAAATCACAAAAGTAGAACTCTATAAAGACTTTCTAGGAAAATTGTTTTGAACTTGATAGGTTTAGTAGTTTTTGAGAAAAATAAGGAAAACTACGGAACCCTACACTGAGCGTGGCCCGACACGCTCTTGGCCGGTTTTAGAAAAAAAAATCGAAACTTTTACCTATGTAAAATATTAACAAAACAATTGACTACCTAATTCATTACTAAAAATTAATAAAAGTATACGTATGAGACTGGTAGGTTTCTTTTCCTTCCTAGAAATCATAAATAGATCCTTTAAATCACATGTAGGTAATCCAACGTCCTGAATAATTTAAGCTATACGAAATACCCATAAGTCAAACTAAAATGAAGTAATTTACCGTAACAGGAAGCTATGTAGTTACTTGAGCATGAACAATTCAGTTTTGAGTTAGTCGGGATTCCCAAATTGGGTCACTGATACGCTGTCAGTTCCATACATCGGCAGTCAAAATGGCGAACAGTGTTCTCATGTGAGGAACCGCAAAATCTTATGTAAAGCTTAACCAGAAATATATTACTATGCACCATGTTGCGGAATTTCATATAAGTAATTAGAACAATTTTTTTCATAAACTACTAAACTATTACCGCATACATAAGAATAAAAGCGCCCTATTGACAGTTACAATTATATTTTCACCACACCAACTGGTAAAGTCTAACTTTGCTATTCGAAAACAGATAGCAAAATTGCATTTTATCCACAAGAGTGCAAAGTAATTCCATACAAATTTTAACTAGGTATCTTGAACTGGCTGGTAGATTTTACCTATAAATGATGAATGAATGAATTTTGAATCATAAATATTGTATAAATTGATAGATTTGATTTAGTTTGATGTTTTATAGTCAATATTTTGTTCGTGTTGGTGTGGTGAAAAATTTTGTGTTTCACTCGGCGGCAAAGTTTGTTTATCCTTTCTGCCTTGAAACCCTCGCAACGCTCAAGATTCCACTTTTTGAACCACTCGCTACGCTCGCGGTTCAATATTGGAATCTTTCGCTTGCTCGGGTATCAATATTGGCACGTGCGGTTAAACAACAACTTTGCCCCCTTGTAAAACAAATAACTATTCTTGGTCAGGTGCCGTAACCGAATGGGCAATTCCACGTAACTGTAATGTAAGTGACCACTTCATTGCATGTTTTTTAGGGTTCCGTAGTCAACTAGGAACCCTTATAGTTTCGCCATGTCTGTCTGTCCGTCCGTCCGTCCGTCCGTCCGTCCGTCCGTCCGTCCGTCCGTCCGTCCGTCCGTCCGTCCGTCCGTCCGTCCGTCCGTCCGTCCGTCCGTCCGTCCGTCCGTCCGTCCGTCCGTCCGTCCGTCCGTCCGACCGTCCGTCCGTCCGCGGATAATCTCAGTAACCGTAAGCACTAGAAAGCTGAAATTTGGTACCAATATGTATATCAATCACGCCAACAAAGTGCAAAAATAAAAAATGGAAAAAAATGTTTTATTAGGGTACCCCCCCTACATGTAAAGTGGGGGCTGATATTTTTTTTCATTCCAACCCCAACGTGTGATATATTGTTGGATAGGTAGGTATTTAAAAATGAATAAGGGTTTACTAAAATCGTTTTTTGATAATATTAATATTTTCGGAAATAATCGCTCCTAAAGGAAAAAAAAAGTGCGTCCCCCCCCCCCCCCTCTAACTTTTGAACCATATGTTTAAAAAATATGAAAAAAATCACAAAAGTAGAACTTTATAAAGACTTTCTAGGAAAATTGTTTTGAACTTGATAGGTTCAGTAGTTTTTGAGAAAAATACGAAAAACTACGGAACCCTACACTGAGCGTAGCCCGACACGCTCTTGGCCGGTTTTTTTATTTATGATGCAAATTGAAGTCTTAATTTATCTCTAGATAAGCCTACTTTTAATCCTTAGATATATTGATATTTAAATTAGCACCATGAATAAAAAAACATGCAAATAATTGGTCACTTACATTACTCTGTTACATGGAATTACCCGAATGGCACTTCTGCAACGCGAAACGAAAACGAAACGCCGCGAAAGGTAGTGTGGCAAGAGCGAGATATATATCTAAAGTCGCCATTAATAGAATTTATGAACAATATAAACAAACCTTGTAGTCAAAATGTCTTTATTTTCCATTCTAACTCATCAAATACTGGCTGAATCCATGTGTTATTTAATTAATTCATATCACATTATGATCCTCAACCTTTAAAATAATAAAACTGTGCTATAATATTGATATTTTATGAGAATGGTTTGTTTACATTGTTGACAATTTCTATTGACGACGATTTTACGAGCGTTTCGTTTCGTGAGCGTTTCGTGAACGTTTGTGACATTCGGCTACGCACCCAGGCTTTATGTAGAAGTCGATACCTAAATTATTGTGCGACATAACATTGTAGGGCCTTTAATAATACATTAAAAAAAACCATTGTAGGAAATGAAGGCTTAAAAATGAAGCCACCATTTTGTACCTAACACGTAAATCCGTTTTCATATTATCCGATCCGATATCGGATGGACGGATTTCAATGGGAAAAATCCAAGATGGCGCTTGTAATGTATTGGGCGGATATTGGCCCGACATCCGATGTCGGATCGGATAATGTAAAAACGCACTAACTCACTTTTCTGACGTAAAATGCATACTAAATGTGCTATTTATACGCAGGTGGAGTGAGAGTTATAGAAAATTTGTTCTCCCTTGGGAGTTAGGAAACTTCTAGTACTTACCGCATCTTACTTTTTCTTATATTTTTATATTGCAAGTGTGTTGTCTATTCCAGCTGGCTTCAGACATAATATCGTCACTACTTTGAAAAAAATCTCGTATCTCACGCTGCTCCTCAAAGTTAAAACGCAGTAAGTTTATATGCATTCCATACATACTTACTACAATTTTATTTTCATTGACAGACGAAGTAACAAGTTTTTTTTAAAGTAGTGACGATATTATATTCCTCTAACGCGACAAAACTTCTAGAAAAGTTCCGATGTCTGGTCATCAATAATGTAAATAATTATTACACAGAAATATGTAAATCTGGCAACCCATACAGTCGATCGACCCACGTCAATTAGAAATTTAGATACCACTACAGTTAAACCCTTCTCTGAATTTATAAACAGTTTCACTTTATAACGAATAAACTCGAACAAAAATTAAAATAAAACATTATTGACACTAAGATATTCCCTATGTTTTAATAGTAATTGATTGAGATATACAAACCTTTTGTATAAAAAGAAGACCACGGAACGCTAAAACTGGACATGGTGAAAAAAATCCCAAACGTTTGCACGTTTTTAGGACACCCTGTATTTCTAGGGCACACAACAACAACTAGTATACATAAATGTACCTACCCATATCGTGTCCTTCACGAAATCACGATGATGCGCAAATTTTTAAAATATGACCTATTTATGCACTATAATATGCACGTGTGATATAAATAACCTAACCACAAAATTAAAATTTTGAAAAAACCCCCGACCGCGACATAGTGGATCGATTTCCATGAAACATGGCTAAGAACACTCCCGACTAACTCAGCTTTCAGACAAAAAAAACTAAATCAAAATCGGACAGACAGACACGTCAAACTTATAACACCCCGTCGTTTTTGCGTCGGGGGTTAAAAAACAACCAACGAAGGCACGCGTGCATCGTGCAATCTACACGTGAAACCACAAGATTTTAGAGGTTTTTATAAAGTACAGCGGGGCAGATCTCGACTGGGGGACAATTGTAACTAATCCATTTTTTCCATTATTACACTATGATATTGAGTTCTACGTGTATCCACTGAACACGCCTACCATATAATAACCGGTGGACACTCTATTTACTAATGCAAACATTGTAAAACATGGAAAAAATGGAGCAGTTACATTTGTCCCCCGCTGTACCTTAAGTTGAAAAGTCTGATTTTTCTAACCTCCAAACCCACTGAGACTGAGCAACTAACATTGCCATTAATCCACATAGGTAAGTGAAAGAAACGGGACAGAAATTACATAAAAGTATCTCGTCGAGCGACGTTATTTAAATAAATAGTTAAATTTGTAATTTGGCTACGGCCGTGAATATAGTATCTCCTGGATGAGGCCTGTCGAAATTGGAGGAAAACAATTGAATGAAAGGGTCTTATAGAATTTTTAGTAAGATCCACTGCCGGCGTAGCCGAATGGCAATCGTCGACGCCAGACGCCAACAGAAATGCTGTCTAGCTCTGTGGCGCCAATACGCAAGAGCGATAGAGATAAAAATCGTCGTCAATAGAAATTGTCAACAATGTAAACAAACCATTCTATAAAATATCAATGCACAATTTTATTATTTTTAAAGGTTGAGGATCATAATGTGATATGAATTAATTAAATAACACATGGATTTAGCCCGTATTTGATGAGTTAGAATGGAAAATAAAGACATTTTGACTACAAGGTTTGTTTTCATTGTTCACGAATTCTATTAACGGCATTCGGCTACGCGCTCTGAACTCCTACTGTACCCTTACGCCGTGTCTTGCGTGGACGACGGTTGCGCGACCGTCGCGCGACCGTCGCCGTCGCGTCTCATACGTCCATATCGATAAGGTTTGATTTCGTATGCGTCGCATCGCCGTCGCGCGCGACCGTCGCCCACGCAAGCCACGGCGTTAGCACAATATGTATGATTGGCGCGAAAGTATGTCGCCGCGAGATAAATCACACGTCTTCTAAAGTAATGACAAGGATGGGTAGTCTATCTCGCGGCGACATACTCTGGCGGCAATCATGTGCTAACCCTGATGATACCCTATAGAGAAAAGTCATGCTAAACAATGAAACAAATGAAACGCCACCTGTATGTACAGTCACCGGCATACATAAGTGATGATTAATATACCTTGTCACATTAACGCCTTGTTTGAAATGTCATATGAAATTGTCAAACAATTAAAAGCGACAAGGTACTAGAAGTCATCGTTGGTCGAAATTGATTTTAATTAAGTAGACGGGCATTTTCAAAAATTGGGTCCTAAAATAAGTGACAGTTGTTAACAAAAAGGTAACTCGTCTCAACTCAACTTTTTTCAGGTTCTGGATGTAGAATATAGCTTAGGTATAGTTTATGTAATTAACACAAAACAACATTTTTATTGAAATTTCATGCTTCATTGACGTTACAAAACTGACAGCGAGTTAACATTTTGTTAAAAACTGTCACTAATTATGGATCTCAATTTCTGAAAATTTACAGAAACGTATGCTAACGAATCTCCACAGTTTTATATTAAAGGAAAAAATATCCAGGCGTGTGTAACATAAGGAAAAGAAAGCATAATTTGTATCTAAATTTCTTTGAAACTTCGGTTCTGCAGGAAGTTTGTTTTCTAGTAATAAGTAGGTACGGTATCATTATTTTTTCTATGGCACATCTAGGTATAGAAAATCCTATATCTACGGCTACGGCAGAAAAATTGGAGGCTTAGGTACGTCCCAAGGTAGATTTTCATTGTAAACGCGATGTCTACCTAAATTGTAGTAATTTGAAAGAATTTATTTGGGTTTCAAATAAGCTTTGGTTATTTTGCGTTGATCCTCTTATACTGAATTGAGTAAGCCGAGTTAATTTGTGTAGTAAATTACAATTTGTTGTGCTTAAAAATCTCTGGTAGAAAAACATTATCTAAAAGGTAGAAAAACAAATCTTATAGGCTTAAAAAGTCGAATACAGGCGGATAATTTCGATTTCGACCGATTTTTTTTTCATACAAAATTGTTTGCATTGTTAAATAGTGTAGAAAGGGCCGAGTGGTCGTATATAAGGCACGCGTGTTCAGTGGATACATATGGACCTCAAGTTAATAATGTAAAACATAGATAAAATCGATCAATTGAAATTGCCCCAAAGTCTAAATTGCCCTCTTGTATCTTACTGCAATTAATTGTAAAGACTTACAATCTAGGACCTATATCCTATAGTCTGATAGGAGTAAGTATTGCAAGTATATTATCTTATATTAAATATTTGGGACGAGACAATTTGGACAGTGTGGGCGCTAGACGAGAGACGCGATAGTATTATTGCGATCAAATTTACAATTTGATCATTCAGTCTAGGCGAGCCTTAAAATTAATCAAATGATAGATAGGGAGTTCCTGTGTCGATAATCTACTTTGTCGATATTTTCCGCCTAAACTTTTAATTTAGCCATAATAGGTTTTTTTTTCTAAAACAGCATATTAAGACCATTAAGTTGTGTTACATTATTTTTCTATTATAAGAAAAATATAAACTGATATGTAGAAACAAAGACTCCTTAAACTCTTATGTGCCTCTTAGGCAAATCGTAACATCGGAAGCTAGAAGGCGACAAGCGAGTCCCGGAGGAAATCTAACTCGGAACGAGAGGACTTACAACTTTTACGGGAACAGGAACTCTGGTTTAATTATATTGTTATTCGAAGATGATTTTAACATATGCATACCTACAGGTAATGGACTACTTACTGCATTGTGCATTAATAAAAGGGGCATTGTTAAATGAAATGTAAAAGTTATACCGAAACAATTAGGTTGTGAGTGGGAATTTATTAAAATCGTATTATTTATTTCATTCTGTCTTTGACGACGACATCCAACGTCCGATGACGAGCATCCAAAGACCTTTACACGGGACAGCTCAATCACATTTTTTGCCATACGAAATTAAACCTTATTACTGAAACAGAAAGTCGATCGTATCAGACTAGCGAAAACGGTCCACATGAGAGGGCATTGTTTGGGCTGGTGTCCCTCTCGCACGTATTGCCAATGTTAATGAGGTTCCCATATTAGTAGTATTTTTATCTGTATATTACCTGACTTTATAACTTCTTATTTTATTTTAATGTTATATTCAAACTAGGGTTTCGATATATTTCAAAAAATTTAAAAATAATTATAATGTAATTATTTTGATGCCAGTAAATCAAAGATTTGTATAATTAAAAAATAATTTCAATTGGGTGTTAGTAGATTTAGTAGTAACTTTGAAAATTGACTGGTATCCCCAATTTACGACAGTGATGACGTCACTGAATAATGTTGACATTGTCAGCAAGTGCGAGAGGGACACCAGCCCAAACAATTACCTCTCATGTGGACACACTTTTTGACCTAACTAAACAATCTAGTTTAATAATTCTAAATCTATGCGAGCATCAAGATCCAAATAATATCCAAACAATGCCTCAAGGGCCTATTTTAGATATTAGCTAGCTTTTAAGTTTAGTCTTAGTTTCTTATATATAATTATGTAAATAAAGAGATTAAAAATAATATGCATATTTTTTTTACACAAGAGAGAACAATATAAATTCTATTCAAACTCATATCACTGGCTTCTCAAAACACTAAAATCAAAGAAAACTATGCAAACTGCAGGCGAATATCATAATCATACCCTCTCTCTTCAGGAGTAAGTTAAAACAGCAGCCCCCACTGACCGTTAGAGCGAGATTATTCAGAGTCCTCGCAGCGTTTACAGAATATTATTATGGAAATTGCGTGCAGAAGCCAGCTTATACCGGCGTGTATACCCCTACTACGCTGCTCTAAAAATTTAAATTTTAAGCATAAACATGTATATTTTCTTAAAACAGGCTGACGATATCTAACGAGCAAAGCTCCTGGCCAAGGTGTGCAACTTGCCAGTTTTTAGTGGTGGATTGCCGCTGAATTATGTCGTGCCTCAACAAAGATTGTGGATTCCTTGGACTATTTATATAATATGCGTTATTTAATTATTTGTTGGTAAGGAGGCGTTAACTACTTCGCATTTTAAATAAAAAAAGTTAGCTAATAATACCTACTTTGAAGAAGACGTATTAATTAAAATATGGCCTATACTCTGACAAGCCAACTATATCAGTAGAACAGATACGAAATTGGTTTGATTTTAAAGAGCTTGTGCTTGTTGACAAAATTAGCTTGCAAGAGTAAAGCTCTCTTGATTTTGTTTGTAAAAATTCTGAAAGTACCTACAAATGATGTCTTGCTCAGATTCAATTTTGAAAAACAAATTTAATAATGATCTAGTTAAAATAGTACGGGCTACATCTCGCATGGAACTTTCCAACTACTTATGCCCCTGTCGCAGAAATGGTGATACGAGATCAGACTAACATAGGATACGTAAGTTGGTTCCTCTTTCCTTTGAGTATATTTTTCCTGTGTAAAATGTTAATATAATTATAAAAATACTGGCTAACCTGATTTAGTTTCAGAAACTGAGTAAATACCTATTTAAATAAGAAGTATCTTATCTCATCATGATAATCATTCTCCGAAAGTGAAGTGAATATATACGATACGATATGAATATATACGATATTGTATAAATCTATATTTCCTTCCTTTGTAACATACGAGCACAGAATATAGTGTCTTACAGCTATGTTTTATTATTTGAATATTTAATTTAGCCTGGCAGCTTGAACATGTCATGCACACTTAAAGGTCTTTGCTGCGGTGGCGTCGTTGATCGGGTCGCCACCTTCCCGAATAAAGGTTGAGGGAGGCGATGGCTGAGATACGCGTCATACTCGTGAACGGGTGCCGTCTGTGAAGACCGGTTTGTTTAAGCTTACTGGGGCTGTTATAACTTAGTAACTTTAATTCTAATTTTTATTAAATTAGGACACTTTGTTCGGTTGTCGTTTGTTTCCTTTCTTTTAGTGAATATTTTAAATATATGATTTTGACTCATGGAGACCATATACATCTCTAAGGAGAATTAGATTAAGTAGATATACATTTTATTTTTAGTTGTGACATTTAGAGTCATTTGCACCTCTAAAGTAATTTTAGACTTTTTTTTTTGTATTTGTACTTTTTATATTAAAATTTAGTGTAGTTCTTGGTTGTAATTCGACATTTAGAGACCTTCTACATCTCTAATTAATTGTATAGAGTTAACTTTAGTTAGAACTTAGAATTAGTATATAATAGTATCAATTGTAATTTCAACTCAATTTTAAATATTTTTTTAAATACCTATGTACATGTGACGTGTAAAAGTGCCCCTGTGGCCTATTTGCTGAATAAATTATTTTGATTTTGATTTTGATTTTGATACGCAATCACAGAATGCATTTAAATGATTCATGCATTTTGCGATACAGCTAGGAAATGTCGCCAGTATCCTTGGTACAATGCCTCAAGGGCCTATTTTAGACATTAGCTACCTTTTAAGTTTAGCCTTAGTTTCTTATATAATTATGTAAATATGTTCATGTAAATAAAGATTTTATTAACATAAAAAAAATATTAATATACAAATTCAACATTACATAGCAGATAAATGATAAAACAAACATTATTGCAATGTATAAGGAAGCCCTATACCTAAACTTGAATTATTACCCCCTTATTCATAAACGTTCACTAAAGTTATCAAGCCGATAAAGTTCGTTTGTCCCTTTCCGACGTACTGGTGTGATAGAAAGGGACAAACGAACTTTATCGGCTTGATAACTTTAGTGAACGTTTATGAATAAGGGGGTAAGGCTTTATTTATTATTTAATCGTATGGCTATAAACTGGTCGCTTACCAACAAAATGTTATCAACATAAGGACTACAATTTTATATCTAGCTTCTTCACCCAACGGGCTGCGTTTACATCAGGGCTGAGCAAGTCCAGGGAATGGCCTGTGTATTTCCTCTTTGGGCAGTCATGAATTATGTGTTATATCAGGCTTTAAGATGACTCAAATGAAATTCAAATTACCTTTAACATAACTGCTGGTATATTATAAAAAAATACAAATGTAAAAAATATTCTTAAAAATATAATTTATAGATATTATAGATTTGATTTTGTAATCATAGTTTATAACAAAAATTACCTATAATATTCGTAACAAATTGAATCAGTCTTAGCAATATTTCGAATGTTTGATTTGTTTTTGTAATCATAATTACCGTACTAACAAAAATATCTGTAGAATTTTATAAAATTAGCATTAAACAGTCTTAACAATAGATCTGATTAAAATATTAAAATGTTACATCAGTTTCTTAAAAACCAGCAGCATTGCCATCAGATCTGGGGTCTCCGGCTCCCTCTAACATTCCATTACAGTGCCTGACTAATATTCCAGCTTGCCCCACATCCTCACTAAACGATGGTAAAAGATCCACACCATGACCTCTTTTCCTCAAGTACTCCACAGTAGCGTTGCTAAATCTGTCTTCCAGAAGCAGTCGGTCGTGCAAATCCCCAACTGTTCTACCGTAAACCCAACGGGGACTTGAAACGGACTTCTGCAGACCAAGACCTTGAACAACGTATCTATGAAAGATAGCTGCTTGAGTTTGGGGTTGGCCGTCCCCTCCACGCGTTCCGTAAACCAAAACCCTTCCATCATGGAGTTTAGCTGCAGCAGGGTTCAAGGTATGATACGGCTTCTTACCGGGCTTTAGAGCCCTTAAATGATCTTGATTTAAAACAAAGGCCGTGCCCCGATTATGCAAAGTGATACCAGTTTGAGGCAAAACTATGCCACTACCAAAATGATGAAAAATGCTTTGGATAAATGAAACTGAGAAACCTCTATTGTCCATTACGCCCATCCAGATTGTGTCTCCAGAAACTTTGCCAGATCCAGAAGAAAATGCTACATCTGGGTTAATATTCTTTATCATATTTTCAATCGTTTTGGCAGACAACAAACTTTGAGGATTGGAAATATTCATATATTTAGGATCAGTTAAGTATTGGTCTCTCAATTTAAAAGCCTGTTTTGTTCCTTCAACAGTCGTGTGGATAAACTGTCCTTCGTTTTTACCATCAATATTTAACTTGTCTAACATTCCTAATATGGCCAAAGATACAATACCCTGAGTTGGGGGAGGCAGATTGTATAAATCACCTGTCTTATGAGACATTCGTAATGGGGCATTTTTAACAGCAGTATAATTCGCAAGATCGTCTCTGGTTATAGCCATGTTTAACGCCGCCATGTCTTCTGCTATTAAGTCTGCAACTTTGCCACGGTAAAAACTGTTCAATCCGTCCTCAGACAAACTTCTCAAAGTACTCGCAAGTTTTTTTTGATACAATTTTTCACCTTCCTTCAGAATTACACCATTAGGAAGAAATACTTCTTTAAAAGTTTCCGTGTTGTCTTTAAAGTTTTTTGCCTTTATCAAAGCTTGATTCAGAGATCCAGAAACAGGAAACCCATCTTCCGCGTATCTTATCGCATCAGCTAAGAGTCGATATATTGACATATTTTGGTAACCACATTCTCGAACATAATTTAAGGCTTCTTGCCAGCCTCCTATAGTTCCTGGGACAGTTAGGGCGGCCTTGACGCCTCTAAAGGGTATAGTCTTTTCTCCAGCTAAGAAATCTACGTTTGCCAAGCTTCCAGCGGCACCACAGGCTTCAATAGCCACTGGGTCACTATGTGGTGGTACAATCAGCCAGAAACCATCTCCACCAATGCTGTTCATGTGTGGATATACCACGGCGATGGTCGCAGCAGCGGCCACCATCGCCTCCATGGCTGTACCGCCTTCTCTAAGGATGGAGATGGCAGTTTGAGTGGCAAGGTGGTGGGGCGTTACCACCATACCTTGAGGTGCCATCACACTTCTCTCCATGGTGTTATTGATTTCTGAAACAATTATTAAATAAAGTCCGTATACTCGTAACATAACAAATATGTAAATAAGCATTTGTTATACCTACACTGATTTACCAACTCAAATCTGATTCGTGCAAACTTATTGACATATAATATATGACACTTTATTTTCTGTTTGCTTGTGTTATCTATTATTGTATTGTCAAAACTGAGGTTCAAAAGTTTTAAGCTTGTATCAAGAGATGGCAGTCTATGCACTGTGATTGATTACACATTTTACTTCGACAGTAACTCTCTATAATACTCGATCCTCTTTGATATACTAGTAGTATATCCGTCCCTGCAAGTCTAGATTGCATTTACTTTCTATTGGACACAAATTATCGTGATAAATCATAATCATAAGCACTGAGAAAATTCTTGCCAATAAAAATCTTGTCATTAACTGCACATAATGTTTATTTTACGGGCTGTTTCAGTTGAATAGCGATTAATTATCAAATCCAACTCGAAAATTTTAGTTTTCATCATTAGTAAATACAAATCCGACATTTAATGATTTCTGCACATGCAAAAGGCAGCGTACGTCCCATTACATTGTTACTATGCCAGTAATCATAGCTTACTTCCAACGTGATAAACCAAAGCGAAATAAATTCGCTTTGCTCATTTTAATAGGAATTTTATTCCATAGTCATACGGTTGGTATTTTGGTGTCTGTGGCTCCGAATTTTCGCGGTATTTTGCCTTGTGGCAGGGAATAGTGATGTGCTGCATTTGTTTGCGCGCCACCACAACACGGGAACGCTAACGAACTTATTATTTGCATTTCGGTAACTACGATTTACAAGCCAGTTCCACGATTCGAAATTCGAAATAGAATTTATTATGACGTTTTTCAATAAATGCTTCGATTTTAGGTACGTTTTGTACCTACACCTAAAGTTGGATATGTGAGTTTACGGAGCAGTAAATAAATAATGAGTTATAACCAATGCAATAAATATTGTGGTTCCTTATTACATTTTTTTTTTTAATATTTTCAAAATGATGTAGACTTATCTCTTTTTTCTTAATGACCATTTATTTTGAAATGTTTATCCAACGAAACACTTCATATGCTATAGTGTTTATGCAAAACAATTGAAGGTACGGCTTAAGTACGGCGAAACGAAAAAGCGTTCACTACGGACACGTAAAAAAAGATAATGCATGAATCTCATGCGCTTTTCTGGTTTGAATTGAACTGTCCTTTCAGCGCACAATCCGTACAGCCTACTACTTATTATCTAGAATTATTGGTATAGTACCTAAATGAGTAGTACTTTCATAAGTCGCAAGTTCGTTTCCGGGATTTAAAACGTATTTTGGTAGCCTACCTACCTGATAAGAATGATAAGATAAAAAATATCTACTGTGTACTTATCTACAGGGGTAGGTTAAGTATATTGCTCGTAGTTAGTAGCAACAAACGATTTTGTTTGAACTAATTATAGCTATTATTATTTACCTAATTAAGTAAAGTGACCTTAATTTATTAGTGGCAGTCACAAACATTTGACTTTGTATAGAGGATATTAGGCAAAACATTGCTCAGAGGACGCCACTTGCACATTAAAGAGGGCCTACCGTGGACCTTGTTTGATGTGTTGCCTCTTTGTTGCATTTGTAAATTCGCACTAAGTGTGTTAGGAAAGCATCACATCAAACTTGATTCGCAATAGGCCCTCAATGTCATAGATAAACTTTTTATGTATAAGTTACTCTATGATTTCTTGTATTTACTGTGCATTAAAGTGCAGCCCTCTGGCTATAAAATATTGCCGTATTATTATAGCAGCTCTACAACATTAGTCAGCGTGATTAAAAAAATTGCAACATATAAATCTGCCGACAAATACCGAATCAAATTAATAATAATAATAATAATTTGTATTGTTTTGTATGTGGTTTTGTATTTTACTTTTATAATCATATTATAAAAATACCTAGCCTAAGAATTGAAATGAATAAAGAGAATAATAATAAATAAAATAAAATATCTTTATTTCAGACCAAAGTTCATTTTTAAAAACTTATTCTAATTAAATTAATTAATAGTTAACATTTATGTACTGGACAAAAAACTGAGTGCCTTGGTAACAGCCACATACACAGTTACACACTCATATCAGTTATATGTGTAGGTGGCCACCACCGAGTATTACTTCATTAAATTGACTTCTAGCTCAGCGCCATCTTCGCTTTTATGTCAACTTTAACACTTTAGTAAGTTTCAAAGTAGTTCATGCGCTTAGACATAGATGGCACTAAAATAGCATCGTAATTTCTCTTAAGAAATGAGAAAATGCAATCTGAAAATATTATTTTGTTGCAAGTAATTTATATGGAACAATATAACATTGTAGACGTTTGGTTATTCATCAGAAAAATGTAATAGAACGTTTTCTGGCAACGCCAAAGACTACAATTAAAGTGTGCCGTCCGTCAATGCCTGATTACAGAAACATAGTTATGATAGTTAAGTATAAAACTTTAATGACCGTAATATTATTATGTAACAAGTTATGTAAATGACCTAGCTACAAATGCTAGACGACGTTCATGAATAACGTTTTATTTGATTGAATTAATGACCTAACATACTCATGATACTCACAATTT
The DNA here is from genome assembly GCF_023078275.1 of Leguminivora glycinivorella. Taxonomy (NCBI): domain Eukaryota; kingdom Metazoa; phylum Arthropoda; class Insecta; order Lepidoptera; family Tortricidae; genus Leguminivora; species Leguminivora glycinivorella. Next base: position 4,549,458 of record NC_062973.1, read on the forward strand.
TAATGAAATTAAGAGAAATTTAAATAAGTATGTATACATACTTAAATTACTTAATAGAAGTGCGAACTCGCTCCCGAGGACATGTTAGAAATTAAAATGAGCTACAAATTACCTATTCGCATGTGTATTTGTTAGGTATCATTGTTAACAGGAACCACTATTATATTATGACCCTTTATATTTTTATTATAGTCATAATTTATAAAATGCTAATTAGGCTCACTACGTACAAGCCTTATGGATCTATGTGCTTGCACTATAAAAATATAAAACTGTGTTTTTTATTTTATTTTTATTACTTAATGATAGATAGATAGATAGATAAAAACTTTATTGCATAAAAATATCATGACAAAAAAAAATTAAGAACTATAAGAATATAACTTAGGTCTACAGAACTAATTACTAGCTTACTATTTGACAATTTAATTTTATTATTTTAATGATTATTATTTTGAATAAGACAAGTCAATCACGTGACATGGACGTAATAAAATAGTATCGATAAAAAGTCGACAACACAACTTGTCAACACGTCCCTATTTTTGTCAAAATTCCGCAAAAAAATCTATAATAACCGGTAAAATTAAAACGTTGGTAACCAGCTGAGCTATCCGGACAAAACAAAAGGTCATGTCAAAATAGTCGTTTCACCGCAAAGCCGGGCGATAGACGATCATGAGCACTGTGCGTGAATAACTTAAAATAGATTTGCCGTATTTTTAACGTGACGTGACGTGTTATCAGGGCAAACGAACTTGGTAGTTTCGGGTTTAGACATTACAGTTTTTTTGTTTGCCCAAATTTCTTATAGTGACAAAAAACACTGTAATGTTTAAAACGTTGTTCGACTCTTTGATAACTCAGGCCAGCTGTCAAGAGGTGGGTAAGTTTTTGAATACAATTTGCAGATTATTAATGAGTGAAGATCGTTATGTTAGTAAATATTGTAGTTAATTAAGTGTCGTAGGCGCGAGTTATTTGCTTTGATTTTTTGCGCTAATACGGCATCCTTGCCCTTGAGACGTCCGCCCTTGAACCAATATCTCTTTACACCTGTGTTGTGCGGCATTATGTCTCTATGTTACACCTAACTAATGACTGCAATAGACTTAACAATCTAATGATAATTAACTTATGCAATCTACTGATATCTACAATAGGAACAACACTATTAGATAATAATATTGAACATAACCTTAAGGCTGCTTTCAAAAAAAACGTCAAAAGAATGTAAAATTGATAGTTTTAGTCAGTGAAATACTACACTTTCCGTTATCCAATAGATTTATTTAATTCAAGTTCCAGTTAGAGCATCTTATTATCTTGATTTTTATAAGACTGGATTTTTGAAAACTAACTCACTAAATTAATTATGAATTTTTCTCTAATGCACGTTTAGAAAAACGCACGTATAGAGCTGAATCAGTCGATCTTATTTGTAAAATTTGGACAATTTTGAATATTAAAACGGGTAAATTTATAATTCGTATATCCTGTACCACAATCATTTCAGACTAGATTTTTATTTTAAGTTTTTGAAAAAGAGTAAACTAGTCTAAGGCGAATTCAATTTTTTTCAGAAATTACCTAAAATTAAGTGACAATTTCTTTGAAAATCTACATCACATCGAAGTAAGTTTTGTACTTAATTAATCTGCAACGTTTACTTAAATTGCTGTTATGCCTTAGTAATTATAAATTGCTATTATTGATTTTTGCCAATTTTTTGAAAACGAGCCTTCACCGGTGCAATTATTACCACTTTTGGATATTTTCTCATATTTTGTTAGATCAAGTAGAAAAAGTCCTATAATGTGATATATATTTATAAACTACTCGCAAAGCCCTTTAATTTGATACCACACACGGTATGATCAAGCGCTCGGTTGCGATTTCACTATTTTTAACACGAAAGCCCTCTTAACAAGAACGGTGACTTTAAAATATTCAAATTTAGAACATACATTTCCATATTTTTTAAATAAATTTGTTACTCACCAGTGCTAGAGATGTTGAATTTGACTTGTTTTTTTTTAATTGTCTTAAAAATTGGTGTAGATATCAAACCTAAACTTATGTTTTCATCTCTAGGAATGCACTAACATACAGTTGTGTTTGACTTTTGTATTGCTTCTATACACAAGATAACATTACTTATCAGTTACGTCAACTCATCCAATAATTATCAATTCAGTTCAATTTGAGTCTTCACAACAAAATGACTTCACGTCGGGTAACTAATCATCATTTATTTTTTTATGCCATTCAAAGTTGAATTAGTTTTAAAAAGTTTTTGGCCATAGAGTTCTTTTTTCAAATTATTTCAAACTTTTAAATTGTATTTGTTTAGTGATTGTGTTGAAAGTGAAAGAAGTGTATTGAAAAATAGTTTTACAATCTTACTGAATGAGTTCAAATTGTGTTGTGCTATTGATATTTAATTAACGGTTAAATTCCATTGTTATTGATAACTAATCTTATGTTTACTGTAGTTTTAGGTGTAACGACTTCTTAATTCATTTGTCATTTGTAGAAATTAAACAATAGATATATTTATTGGTCATGTATAATCAATGAATGTCTGTTTTTTTGCCATTCAGTTGTTCCAGTCTAATACAGCTCTTGTAAAAGCCGTTCTTGTTATATAACCTCAAACATGATATAAAATGCTTCATGCGTAGGAAGTGTGTAAGATAAGATATAGAGTTATGCCATAATAGTTACGATTTATATACCATAACATTTGACATTAAGTCATAGAAAAAGACAAGGTTAACTGATAAGACTCATTGATATGGTTTGACTGTTGTCATGTGATAATGTAATTGGCTGTTGACAGTGATGACATAAACAATGATTGTTTTATGTCATCAGGCTATTACTTAACATGATATTTGAATTATCTTATCCTAATACCTATACATTTCTTATAGTATGAGTCTGACCAAATTAATTATGCATGGGATTTTCAATGAAAATATTAAATTTCTATAAAAAAATATGACTTCCATAATGACAATATCCTACTGTTGTCGATCATTGTTCCACTCAAAATAGTCGAAAGTTGGAGTACTAGCAGGACTGAAATAAGTTATTTTTTCATCAGCTGTTGACGCTGTTGTAGATATAATTTGGGTTGCTGGCAGTGAAGCATAGACACTCAGTCAAATTGTCATTGTTTTTTTCTAAAGCCTCTAAAAAAAGGTTTCAATTGACAAAATTTGTTTTGCCAGGTTTATATTAATGAATGAATCTGTGCAAGCTTGATTGCTAGAGTGTGATTGGGTCAATGTTCTGCAGGGTTGAAAATTTAAGTTTCTCCTTGAATTATTACAATTTATTACTTATATTAATATATATTTTAGTCTGCTGTAGACTCTATCATGTGAAATTAAATGAATCACAATTTAATTTGATTGCTTAAATCCAGTTAAAACTGGTGTTTTAGTGTGATTTAATTAAAGATAAGATGGCAAAGTCATTGATAAAATTATTTTGTACTTATACAAAAAAATATTCTTGCTAAGCAAGCTATTCTAAAGTTTTCTCAAATATTATTTTCATTAGAACCTAAGAAACATTAGGTATTGGTTCTTTATGGAGTTCTTATAGGAATAATATATTTTTCATCACACCTGCACTTTAAATGTGCTATTGCATGAGTTATAGACAAATCGTTCTCCCAAGGGAATAATAAAATTTCTTGTACCATACTTAACTTTTTTACATCTATTTATATATTTTTTACATTGCGAGTGTGATGAAAAACATTGTATGTAACTTTGCGGGTATGAATATTACAAACTCGAGTCTTTAAATCGCTCCGGCAAGCCGTCGCGATTTAACTTACTCTCGTTAGTAATATTCAACTTCCTCCCCTTGTTGCACAATGTACTATTGTATCAGACTGAGAACTTTAAGCTATTAAAACATTTGTGTAAGATGTAATACATATGATGTGGATGTACTGTAAAAGTTCAAAAGCTGCAAATGTCCAAACAGCCACAGCATGTATGAATAAGCATACCTACAAATGCCATGAATGTATATTAATAGTTCAACACTTCGAATCATCCATCCATTTCCAATGCAAAATTTTTAGCATCTATCTAAGATGCTAAAAATGTTATAAGAACTTAGGAAAGTGTTATGGCTCAATGAATTGATTTGATTTTTTTTCTCACGTTTTCAGGGGGCTGGTTACCTAAAAAGGGCCGACACAGACCGCCTTCATGAGATATTTCTGAAGTTTGCCACAGTAGAAAAAAATGGAGAACGCTTCATCACCAGTGAAGATTTTGTCAGGAAGTTCCTTGGATTGTTTAACGAAGGTAAGTTGACTTTTATTCTCTGTTGGCATTAAAAAAATCAAACTCAATCAAACCAAATCAAGATGGAAGGTGAGTAAGGCTGCTAGAGCTCAACGAGGGTGCGGTGTGCTGGTGACGGAAGGACCTACGGTACTAATTTGTTCCTTCTATTGTCCTTTGAGTCATTGGCAACCAGGCAACACGCACCCTCCTTGGAACTTGTACACTCCTTTTTGCTGTGTACTTAACACAGCAAAAGGGAGTATACAAGTTTCTAATCCTTGAGTTGCAGGCGTCCATATGTTAAGGTGACCGCTTTCCATCAGGCGGACCGTATGGTTCTTTGCCACCGTAGTATTAAAAAAAAGATCTGAGCAAGGACCCTGCTAAGTGCGTTTTCACATTATCCCATCCCATATCGGATATATGTAGGACCGATATCCCATACATTTGAGCCTCCATTTTTGATATTTTCCTTTGAAATCCTACCGACATCCGATATCGGATCGGATAACGTGAAAACGCACTAAGGATACAGGCGAGCCTTGCTCATGTGCATATCTGCCCCTGTCAGTGGTCCTTTAGTCGCGTTATACGTACAGTCAACCAATTGGAACCTAGGCCACTGTAGAACTATGTCATAGTGACGTTATAA